>NC_060068.1:23064276-24344220 GCF_922984935.1 Meles meles | reverse complement strand
TCTCCTATCCCCCTACCCCCCCATGTTGCTTCTCCATGTCCTCATATCAGGGAGATCATATGATAGTTGTCTTTCTCCGATTGACTAAGCATTGACTTAGTGACTTAGTGAATGACTATCATTCACTAAGCATGATACGCTCTAGTTCCATCCGCGTCGTCGCAAATGGCAAGATTTCATTTCTTTTGATGGCTGCATAGTATTCCATTGTGTATATATACCACATCTTCTTGATCCATTCATCTGTTGATGGACATCTAGGTTCTTTCCATAGTCTGGCTATTGTAGACATTGCTGCTATAAACATTCGGGTACACGTGCCCCTTCGGATCACTATGTTTGTATCTTTAGGGTAAATACCCAGTAGTGCAATTGCTGGGTCATAGGGTAGTTCTATTTTCAACATTTTGAGGAACCTCCATGCTGTTTTCCAGAGTGGTTGGACCAGCTTGCATTCCCACCAACAGTGGAGGAGGGTTCCCCTTTCTCCACATCCTCGCCAGCATCTGTCATTTCCTGACTTGTTAATTTTAGCCATTCTGACTGGTGTGAGGTGATATCTCATTGTGGTTTTGATTTGTATTTCCCTGATGCCGAGTGACGTGGAGCACTTTTTCATGTGTCTGTTGGCCATCTGGATGTCTTCTTTGCAGAAATGTCTGTTCATGTCCTCTGCCCATTTCTTGATTGGATTGTTTGTTCTTTGGGTGTTGAGTTTGATAAGTTCCTTATAGATTTTGGATACTAGCCATTTATCTGACATGTCGTTTGCAAATATCTTTTCCCATTCTGTCAGTTGTCTTTTGGTTTTGTTAACTGTTTCCTTTGCTGTGCAAAAGCTTTTGATCTTGATGAAATCCCAATAGTTCGTTTTTGCCCTTGCTTCCCTTGCCTTTGCCATTGTTCCTAGGAAGATGTTGCTACGGCTGAGGTCGAAGAGGTTGCTGCCTGCATTCTCCACAAGGATTTTGATGGATTCCTTTCTCACATTGAGGTCCTTCATCCATTTGGATTCTATTTTCGTGTGTGGTGTAAGGAAGTGGTCCAATTTCATTTTTCTGCATGTGGCTGTCCAATTTTCCCAGCACCATTTATTGAAGAGGCTGTCTTTTTTCCATTGGACATTCTTTCCTGCTTTGTCGAAGATTAGTTGACCATAGAGTTGAGGGTCCATTTCTGGGCTCTCTATTCTGTTCCACTGATCTATGTGTCTGTTTTTGTGCCAGTACCATGCTGTCTTGATGATGACAGCTTTGTAATAGAGCTTGAAGTCCGGAATTGGGATGCCACCCACTTTGGCTTTCTTTTTCAATATTCCTTTGGCTATTCGAGGTCTTTTCTGGTTCCATATAAATTTGAGGATTATTTGTTCCATTTCTTTGAAAAAAATGGATGGTATTTTGATAGGGATTGCATTAAATGTGTAGATTGCTTTAGGTAGCATAGACATTTTCACAATATTTATTCTTCCAATCCAGGAGCATGGAACATTTTTCCATTTATTTGTGTCTTCCTCAATTTCTTTCATGAGTACTTTATAATTTTCTGTGTATAGATTCTTAGTCTCTTTGGTTAGGTTTATTCCTAGGTATCTTATAGTTTTGGGTACAATTGTAAATGGGATTGACTCCTTAATTTCTCTTTCTTCTGTCTTGTTGGTGTACAGAAATGCAACTGATTTCTGTGCATTGATTTTATATCCTGACACTTTACTGAATTCCTGTACAAGTTCTAGCAGTTTTGGAGTGGAGTCTTTTGGGTTTTCCACATATAGTATCATATCATCTGCGAAGAGTGATAGTTTGACTTCTTCCTTACCAATTTGGATGCCTTTAATTTCTTTTTGTTGTCTGATTGCTGAGGCTAGGACTTCTAGTACTATGTTGAATAGCAGTAGTGATAATGGACATCCCTGCCGTGTTCCTGACCTTAACGGAAAAGCTTTCAGTTTTTCTCCATTGAGAATGATATTTGCGGTGGGTTTTTCATAGATGGCTTTGATAATATTGAGGTATGTGCCCTCTATCCCTACACTTTGAAGAGTTTTGATCAGGAAGGGATGCTGTACTTTGTCAAATGCTTTTTCAGCATCTATTGAGAGTATCATATGTTTCTTGTTCTTTCTTTTATTAATGTGTTGTATCACATTGATTGATTTGCGGATGTTGAACCAACCCTGCAGCCCTGGAATAAATCCCACTTGATCGTGGTGAACAATCCTTTTAATGTACTCTTGAATCCTATTGGCTAGTATTTTGGCGAGAATTTTTACGTCTGTGTTCATCAAGGATATTGGTCTGTAGTTCTCTTTTTTGGTGGGATCCTTGTCTGGTTTTGGGATCAAGGTGATGCTGGCCTCATGAAATGAGTTTGGAAGTTTTCCTTCCATTTCTATTTTTTGGAACAGTTTCAGGAGAATAGGAATGAGTTCTTCTTTAAATGTTTGGTAGAATTCCCCTGGGAAGCCGTCTGGCCCTGGGCTTTTGTTTGTTTGGAGATTTTGGATGACTGTTTCAATCTCCTTACTGGTTATGGGCCTGCTCAGGTTTTCTATTTCTTCCTGGTTCAGTTGTGGTAGTTTATTTGGCTCTAAGAATGCATCCATTTCTTCCAGATTGTCCAATTTGTTGGCGTAGAGTTGCTCATAGTATGTTCTTATAATTGTCTGTATTTCTTTGGTGTTAGTTGTGATCTCTCCTCTTTCATTCATGATTTTATTGATTTGGGTCCTTTCTCTTTTCTTTTTGATGAGTCTGGCCAGGGGTTTATCAATCTTATTGATTCTTTCAAAGAACCAGCTCCTAGTTTCATTGATTTGTTCTATTCTTTTTTTGGTTTCTACTTCATTGATTTCTGCTCTGATCTTTATGATTTCTCTTCTCCTGCTGGGTTTAGGGTTTCTTTCTTGTTCTTTCTCCAGCTCCTTTACGCGTAGGGATAGGTTGTGTACTTGAGACCTTTCTTGTTTCTTGAGAAAGGCTTGTACCGCTATATATTTTCCTCTCAGGACTGCCTTTGCTGTGTCCCACAGATTTTGAACTGTTGTGTTTTCATTATCATTTGTTTCCATGAATTTTTTCAATTCTTCTTTAATTTCCTGGTTAACCCATTCATTCTTTAGAAGGATGCTCTTTAGTCTCCATGTATTTGGGTTCTTTCCAGCTTTCCTCTTGTGATTGAGTTCTAGCTTCAGAGCATTGTGGTCTGAAAATATGCAGGGAATAATCCTAATCTTTTGATACCGGTTGAGACCTGATTTGTGACCCAGGATGTGATCTATTCTGGAGAAGGTTCCATGTGCACTAGAGAAGAATGTGTATTCTGTTGCTTTGGGATGAAATGTTCTGAATATATCTGTGATGTCCATCTGGTCCAGTGTGTCATTTAAGGCCTTTATTTCCTTGTTGATCTTTGACTTGGATGATCTGTCCATTTCAGTGAGGGGAGTGTTCAAGTCCCCTACTATTATTGTATTATTATTGATGTGTTTCTTTGAATTTGTTATTAATTGGTTGATATATTTGGCTGCTCCCACGTTAGGGGCATAGATATTTAAAATTGTTAGATCTTCTTGTTGGACAGACCCTTTGAGTTGGATATAGTGTCCTTCCTCATCTCTTATTATAGTCTTTGGCTTGAAATCTAATTGATCTGATATAAGGATTGCCACCCCAGCTTTCTTCTGATGCCCATTAGCATGGTAAATTGTTTTCCACCCCCTCACTTTAAATCTGGAGGTGTCTTCGCGTCTAAAATGAGTTTCTTGTAGGCAACATACTGATGGGTTTTGTTTTTTTATCCATTCTGATACCCTGTGTCTTTTGATTGGGGCATTTAGCCCATTAACATTCAGGGTAACTATTGAGAGATATGAATTTAGTGCCATTATTAGCCTGTAAGGTGACTGTTACTGTATATTGTCTCTGTACCTTTCTGATCTACTACTTTTAGGCTCTCTCTTTGCTTAGAGGACCCCTTTCAATATTTCCTGTAGAGCTGGTTTGGTGTTTGCAAATTCTTTCAGTTTTTGTTTGTCCTGGAAGCTTTTTATCTCTCCTTCTATTTTCAATGATAGCCTAGCTGGATAGAGTATTCTTGGCTGCATGTTTTTCTCGTTTAGTGCTCTGAATATATCATGTCAGCTCTTTCTGGCCTGCCAGGTCTCTGTGGATTAGTCTGCCGCCAATCTAATATTTTTACCATTGTATGTTACAGACTTCTTTTCTCGGGCTGCTTTCAGGATTTTCTCTTTATCACTAAGACTTGTAAATTTTACTATTAGGTGACGGGGTGTGGACCTATTCTTGTTGACTTTGAGGGGGTTCTCTGAATCTCCTGGATTTTGATGCTTGTTCCCTTTGCCATATTAGGGATATTCTCTCCAATGATTCTCTCCAATAGACCTTCTGCTCCCCTCTCTGTTTCTTCTTCTTCTGGAATCCCAATTATTCTAATGTTGTTTCGTCTTATGGTGTCACTTATCTCTCGAATTCTCCCCTCATGGTACAGTAGGTGTTTGTCCCTCTTTTGCTCGGCTTCCTTATTCTCTGTCATTTGGTCTTCTATATCACTAATTCTTTCTTCTGCCTCATTTATCCTAGCAGTGAGAGCCTCCATTTATATATATATATATATATATATATATATATATATATATATATATATATTTTATTTGTTTATTTACAGCATAACAGTGTTCATTGTTTTGGCATCACACCCAGTGCTCCATGCAGTACGTGCCCTCCCCATTACCCACCACCTGGTTCCTCAACCTCCCACCCCCCCACCCCCCTGCCACCCCTTCATAACCCTCTGGTTGTTTTTCAGAGTCCATAGACTCTCATGGTTCATCTCCCCTTCCAGTTTCCCTCAACTCCCTCTCCTCTCCATCTCCCCATGTCCTCCATGTTATTTGTTATGCTCCACAAATAAGTGAGACCATATGATACTTGACTCTCTCTTCTTGACTTAATTCGCTCAGCATAATTTTTTCCAGTCCCTTCCATGTTGCTACAAAAGTTGGGTATTCATCCTTTCTGATGGAGGCATAATACTCCATTGTGTATATGGACCACATCTTCCTTATCCATTCATCTGTTGAAGGGCATCTTGGTTCTTTCCACAGTTTGACGACCGTGGTCATTGCTGCTATAAACATTGGGGTAGAGATGGCCCTTCTTTTCACTACATCTGTATCTTTGGGGTAAATACCCAGCAGTGCAATTGCAGGGTCATAGGGAAGCTCTATTTTTAATTTCTTCAGGAATCTCCACACTGTTCTCCAAAGTGGCTGCACTAACTTGCATTCCCACCAACAGTGTAAGAGGGTTCCCCTTTCTCCACATCCTCTCCAACACACGTTGTTTCCTGTCTTGCTAAATTTTGGCCATTCTAACTGGTGTTAGGTGGTATCTCAATGTTGTTTCAATTTGAATCTCCCTGATGGCTAGTGATGATGAACATTTTTTCATGTGTCTGATAGCCATTTGTATGTCTTCATTGGAGAAGTGTCTGTTCATATCTTCTGCCCATTTTTTTGATATGATTATCTGTTTTGTGTGTGTTGAGTTTGAGAAGTTCTTTATAGATCCTGGATATCAACCTTTTGTCTGTACTGTCATTTGCAAATATCTTCTCCCATTCCATGGGTTGCCTCTTTGTTTTGTTGACTGTTTCCTTTGCTGTGCAGAAGCTTTTGATCTTGATGAAGTCCCAAAAGTTCATTTTTGCTTTTGTTTCCTTGGCCTTTGGAGACATATCTTGAAAGAAGTTGCTGTGGCTGATATCGAAGAGGTTACTGCCTATGTTCTCCTCTAGGATTCTGATAGATTCCTGTCTCACGTTGAGGTCTTTTATCCATTTCGAGTTTATCTTTGTGTACGGTGTAAGAGAATGGTCGAGTTTCATTCTTCTACATATCGCTGTCCAGTTTTCCCAGCACCATTTATTGAAGAGACTGTCTTTTTTCCATTGAATATTTTTTCCTGTTTTGTCGAAGATTATTTGACCATAGAGTTGAGGGTCCATATCTGGGCTCTCCACTCTGTTCCACTGGTCTATGTGTCTGTTTTTATGCCCGTACCACGCTGTCTTGGTGATCACAGTTTTGTAGTAAAGCTTGAAATCGGGTAACGTGATGTCGCCAGTTTTGTTTTTGTTTTTCAACATTTCCTTAGCAATTCGGGGTCTCTTCTGGCTCCATACAAATTTTAGGATTATTTGCTCCACCTCTTTGAAAAATATTGGTGGAATTTTGATCGGAATGGCATTAAAAGTATAGATTGCTCTAGGCAGTATAGACATTTTAACAATGTTTATTCTTCCAATCCAAGAGCATGGAACAGTGTTCCATCTTTTTGTGTCTTCTTCAATTTCTTTCATGAGTGTTCTGTTTTTGATTGCACCTCATTAATAGCTTTTTTGATTTCAACTTGGTTAGATTTTAGTTCTTTAATTTCTCCAGAAAGGGCTTTAATATCTCCAGAGAGGGTTTCTCTAATATCTTCCATGCCTTTTTCGAGCCCGGCTAGAATGTTCAGAATCGTCATTCTGAACTCTTGATCTGACATATTACCAATGTCTGTGTTGATTAGGTCCCTAGCCTTCGGTACTGTCTCTTGTTCTTTTGTTTGTGGTGATTTTTTCCGCCTTGTCATTTTGTCCAGATAAGAGGATATGAGGGAGCAAATAAACTACTAAAAGGGTGGCAAAGACCCCAGAAAAATGCGCTGTAACCAAATCAGAAGAGACCCCTAATTGTGGGGGGAGAAAGGGGATAAAAACAGGTTCTGAAAAAAAAAGAAAAAAAAAAGGAAAATAAAAAGAAAAAAATTAAAAAAATAAAACAAATAAAAAAATATAAAAAAGAAAGAAAAAATATATATATTTAGATGGACTAGTCAAAAAACGTTAAAAAAGAAAAGGGTAAAAGTTTTAGAAAAATTTAGCAGAAGAAGAAAAAAGAAAAAAGAAAAAAAAATTGAAAAAAGAAAAAAAAAATTGAAGTAGCCGCAAGACTAAAGAATCATGGGGAGAAAGCCATGAGTTCCGTGTTTTGCTTTCTCCTCCTCTGGAATTGCTCTGCTGTCTTAGGAATGAACCTGCTTTCTCCTTGATAGATGAACTTCGTCCTGGCTGGATATTTTGTTGATCTTCTGGGGGAGGGGCCTGTTGTAGTGACCTCAAGTGTCTTTGCCTGAGGCGGGATTGCACCGCCCTTACTGGCGGCCGAACTAAGTAATCGGCTCGGATTCGCTTTTGGGAGCTTCTGTTCCCTGAACGCTTTCCGTAGAGTTCCGGAGGACGGGAATGAAAATGGCGGCCTCCCAGTCTCCGGCCCGGAGGAGCCGAGAGCCTGGGGCCCCACTCCTCAGTGGGCCCCCAGAGGACAGCACCCAATGACTCCCATATCCCCAGCCTCTAGCCGCGCTCCGAGCTCACCCAGCCCGCGACCAGTTCAAGGTAACCCCGAGCTGAGAGTTCAGTCCTCGGCTCTGTCTCTGCAGCCGGCTTCTCCATTCTAATACCTGTAAGCTCTCCGACACTCCGACACCCCCGATCCTTCTGTGACCCTGCGGGGCCTGGGGCCACGCTGGCCCCGCGTGGGCTTCACCCCGGTTTAGCCCCTGGAGCAATGTCCCTCAGTGGAACAGACTTTTAAAAGTCCTGATTTTGTGCTCTGTTCCTCTGCCACTTGCCGGAGCCGGCCCCTCCCCCCGCGGTCTATCTTCCCGTCGTTTTAGATTCACTTCTCCGCCAGTCCTACCTTTCAGAAAGTGGTTGATTTTCTGTTTCTAGAGTTGCTGTTTTTCTTCTCTTCGCTCTCCCGTTGGATTTGTAGGTGTTTGCAATGTTTAGATAAGCTATCGAGCTGATCTCCTGCTACCTGATGTAGTCTCAGGCTGCTACTTCTCTGCCACCTTGACTCCTCCCCCCGGTTTTTCTACTTTTTATTATTTTTTTTGATGACTAAGAAAGAGAGAAAGCAGGTGAAAAAAGATCAAAGATCAGATTTGAGAGCCTTCTTAGAGTTTCAGGTTTAATTGGGCAGGAACCATTGGAACTGGTTTCCAGTCACATAATTAAATATCTCTGGGCCCCTCATCCCCTAATAGGTATACCGATGTCATCATGAGGGATCCACCTTCATGAACTTATTCAAATGCAATTACTTCTCAAAGACTCAATCTCTAAATTATATCATATTGAGGGATTTAGGGCTCCAACATATGAATTTTAGGGTACACAAGCGTTTAGTCATAGTGTCAGCTTTATTATAATAAATGTACTACTTTTTAATAATAAATGTAGTACTTCAAATGTAGTCTCAGGTGATCAGTGTGGTTGAAAAGTTGCTGACTTGTATAATGTCATGTCAACACAACAGTTCCATAAAGAGTTATTAGAGGGCACCTGGGTGGCTCAGTGGGTTAAAGCCTCTGCTTTCAGCTCAGGTCATGATCCCAGGGTCCTGGGATCGAGCCCCACATTGGGCTCTCTGCTCAGTGGGGAGCCTGCTTCCCTTCCTCTCTCTCTGCCTACCTCTCTGCCTACTTGTGATCTCTGTCTGTCAAATAAATAAATAAAAAGTCTTTTAAAAAAAGAGTTATTACAGGGTAGAAACATGTTGACTAGATGATTTTGAACTACTTAACATGTTTAAATGGATTGATATGTCACTTTGAACATTATTTAATCTAATTCTACAAATATTGGGTGCTTTCCTTGCCTCAGGCATACACCTTTGAATAAGACCTATGTACATTCCAGTTGATAAGGAGCCTACATCTAATCTTATGATGCATTCTGAATCCAAATAAGGCTTATTATTCTGATTTAAAAATGTGTACATAACATGCATTTATTCAATATTTAAATGTTCATTTAATTACATTATAAAATATGTATATCACCTTTCAAAAGTCTATATGTATAGACTTATTTAATCAGAAAGTGGATTTTGCTCTTCTTTGAAGCTTAATTTTTTTTTAAAGATTTTATTTATTTACTTAACAGGCAGAGATCACAAGTAGGCAGAGAAGCAGGCAGAGAGAGAGAGGAAGAAGCAGGCTCCCTGTTGAGTAGAGAGCCCGATGCTGCGCTAGATCCCAGAACCCTGGGATCCTGACCTGAGCCGAAAGCAGAGGCTTTAATCCACTGAGACACCCAGGCGCCCCATGAAGCTTAATTTTAATACGATATGTATTCAAGTTATACACAGATATATTTCATAGTCTACATAATTCTGCTGGAAATCCTAGGCTTAAAACTTTTGTCATGCTGTATTCCACTTACCTCAGTAATTATACAACCCCATATGAGATAAACACGATGAATATACATTAAATATCTTCCTGTGGCCTTCTTTTTTATTTTATTGCTTTGTAATGTAATATGAAGTGATCCTGTTCTTTCAATAAGCTGGTTTGCATTCAACATCAAGCTTACTCATTCCCCCGGATACCGTTAAGTACACTGTTGGACAACTGGGCTAATGGTTGGAAATCAAAATCTGGGTGTACCCTCTATGTATCCATGCATGAAAACGATGGTGTGTAATAGAACATCCCTGGGTCCAGGGATCCCTTTGCCCTGACTGATTGGGGAGAATATCTTATTAACCTAGGAAGTTCAGGCAAATGATTTCTCTGTGAGCAAGGAGCAGAGAAAGAAAAGCAAAACCATAGGAAAACTTTGGAACAAGAAAACATTGATCTAATGAAGTGAATAATAGTTTTAACATGAACAAGTCATGGCAGCATCTGTTCTGCTGGCCTGCTTGATTACAAGAACTGTGGTGAAATATGACAACTACAGGATTTTCGTTGCATTTCCTATAACGGGAACTCTCCAAAATATTGTACGAGATGGCCTCACATGATCAATCAAATGGTAATGTCGAAGAATAGCTCTTTTCTCCTCTTCCTTTAGCTTGTTGAAATCTGTCTGGCCATCTGTGGCCTAATTAGGAAAGTTCCGTCTCAAAGTGATACATCCCTGAAAACCATGCAGCTTTGATGTTTTAATGAACAAACCCATGAGTAGCTCACAAACCTCTCTGTTCTGGGACCTTCACTCCTCACATGTAGGTGCCCAGTGAATGCATGACCAGCTACCTGCCAGGTGACTAACTAACAAATACAAATCTGTGCAAAAATCTCTTGATTTCCGTTATATACCTAGGATGTAATACCAGAAAAAAAAATCACAAGAAAAGAGTAATTTAAAAAAATACTTTGGAAAAACAAGAGTTAGCTAATCTTTAACATCCTGGAACTTCTTTTTGTCTCTTGATATCAAGCAATTGATAAGAAAAACAATCTCATATTGATTTCTGAGATTGGACAGTAATGCATTAAAGTGAAAAGCCTCTCATTTTCTGATAATGACTTAGTGTCCTAGTTGTGGTATAAGTGAAAGTTGACCTGTTGACTAAATACCCCCTAATAGCAGGGACTGAGTACTTCAGCCTGTGTTATCCTAATCTGGGTATAGCTTATGACTCAAAAACACTTAAAACTGTGAGGAGATGCCATTGCATTTTAAGACAAAACAGATTGCCTAATCAATGTTAAGAGGTTTTGAGAGAGAGAAGTCTAAGATTTGATTTTGGATTATTGGATTGTCTAGTTCTCATGATGCAGCATACAGATTCATCAATATCACTGGCCACTGAGGAGGAACAGTCACAGCCTTCCACGTGCACTACTTTATTGCTATCTTTCACATTTGGAGGATGTAGCTATTGATGTTAACATACTTGCGTGGCCTGAAAATGTCCACAGTGTATTGGATTTTTTTAAAATAATGGAATCTATTAATCTCATTTTTATTTATTTCTAATTCCAAGGAGGATGGATTCAATTAAAATACTGCACTGGAAAATGAACTTATTTTTGTGTATAGTTGGGAAAGGAACGACTTTGTAGCATCTCCATTTATTTGTCAATAGATGCAACTTCCTTGTCTTTATTTCAGTTATCTCAACAAATCGTATATTTTTAATTTTATTTTTAGGGATTATATAATTATTTCATTTCCCATTACAAAGCACTATTAATGGAAAAGTGTTAATGGAAACTTGAATCATCTAAAGTATCCAGAATTTCAAAATAATAAATCTGTTATTTACTGAGAATAATAGTCTTGCAGTTTTAATAAAGTTACTTTATTTTTCTATTGTAATCATTCAACCTTCTTCTTTGCATGCTAGAAAGGGAGACAAATGTTAACTAAGCCAAGAATGTGGATTTTCAAAGATGCCTTCTATTTGGTTCTATGTGTAGGCTCATTTCTTGCCTTGTTAATAATATCAAGAAACAGAACTGAACTAATTTTTAGTTGTGTGTCTTTGTATTAGTTTTTTTTTTCCTTTTTCTTCTATTTGCTTATACATTACTGTATGTTTTAGTAAACATTGTTCTTCCAAGTCAGGACATGCAGGGGATCTTGTCATTTGCAATAACATGGAAACACCTAGAGGATATATGCTAAGTGAAATTAGTCAGACAGAGAAAGACAGATACCATATGATCTCACTTGTGCATGGAAAGTAAAAAAAAGTAAAACAAAGGAACAAACAAAATGAAAACACTCATAGCTACAGAGAACAATCTGGTGTTTGCCAGAGGAGAGGATGGTAGGGAGAGAGTCAAACAGGGAGTGGGGACTAAAAGGTACAAACATTCAGTAATAAATAAGACAGGGTTCTGAAATATACAACATGGGGAATACAGTTAATATTATAACAACTTTGGTGACAGATGGTACCTAGATTTATCATGGTGATTATTGCATAATGTTGAATCACTGTATTGTACATGTGGAACCAATACAATATGTCAACTATGCTTCAATTTAAAGAATACATAAAGGTTATATTTGCTTTGGAAGTCTTATGGAGGTGAAGGTTAATGGGCCTAGGTCCTTTTATCATTGTCTAGAGTTTGTTTTTCTCTTCATTGCTGCCCCCATTTTTCTCTGGACTTCCATCCAGAGAAATAGACCTAATATCATATAGTCAGTTTCTGTACTATTCAAGTAACAGATGATGGGCATCCTGTATCTATTCTGTTACTAAAACATCTTTTTCACTTAGATTGATCTTTGAGACTAGGATTCTTTTTTTTAAGGTTTTATTTATTTGAGAGAGGGAGAAAGAGAGAGAGAGAGAACCTGAGACAGGAGAAGGTCAGAGGGAGAAGCACACTCCCTGCTGAACAGGGAGCGTGATGCCTGACTTAATCCTGAGACTCCAGGATCATGACCTGAGCCGAAGGCAGTTGCTGAACAAACAGAGCCACCCAGGTGCTCTGAGACTAGAATTCTCTACTTATTTCACCATCATCGATTGTTAAGTCATTCCATATTTTACCTATAAAAAAGTTTTACTGCTATATTGTCAATTCTAAGTATTCTTAAACATCAGTATAGTATATAGAAAAGGTCCTTTCCATAAAGAGACAAATTACATACAAAAGTGTGTTTGGGGAGCACCTGGGTGGCTCAGTGGATTAAGCCTCTGCCTTCGGCTCAGGTCATGATCTCAGGGTCCTGGGGTCAAGCCTCGCATCGGCCTCGCATGAGGCTCTCTGCTCAGCAGAGTGATCACCTACTTGTGATCTGTCTGTGAAATAAATAATTTTTTTAAAGTGTGTTTGGTTATTTTATAAAGGTTTTATAACAGTGTTTTACGATTGAGTCACAACTCAGTGTTCTCTTGCATGCACACACATACATATACACTGTGTATGGATTATTTCATTTTGCCTACATGATAGCATTACCTACAGTGGCCTTTGTTTGTTTTGCTTTTATTTTCTTCTGTAAATCTCAAATTACTCTTTAGTATCTATTTAGGAGCTATCAATTTTTATCCCTTCCATAGACAAACACAGTTAAGTCAAGATGACTAATGGATTTGTGGGGAGAAGTATAGGTTGATAAAAAATAGGGAACAAACAATTCCCTTTCAGAGCCATCCTTTTTAAATAGTCAGTTATTACTAATAAAAAGCAAGATTATTAAACATTTATTTTAATTAAATTTCATAATAGAGATACTTAATCTTCTACCTTCTGAGTCTTATGTTCTCTATGGCAGGCTTTTGTAGGCATTCAGAATTTGAGAGAGTTTTTGAGTGCTGAAAACTTTTATAGGAAGGGATAGGAATCTTTATGGGAATCTTATTTTATAAACTTTAAAGTATTAGATACAATTTTTGCCCAAAACAAAAAAGACAATCAATCATTACAAAATCTGTTTTTATCCTCTGCAGGGAACATTCTTTCCCCTTCTTATTCTCCTCTGACAGTTCTCTAGTCCATTCTGTTTCTTACTTATTCAGAAGACTTACATGATTTTTTTTTTTCTTTCTTCAAATTTCAACCATCTCTTCCTCTGTCTACTCTCTTTCTGGCCAACTTGGCTCTTGGCTTACTGAGGGAACTGGGGCTGTCACCAACTTCCAGGAAATTTCATCATCATGTTTAGCACCTATCTCAGATTAAACTGAATGTACTATTGTTGAATTGTTCATGCTGTTCTGGAAGGCCCCTCCCTCCAAATGTCTTCTAGAACCTATCTTCCTTCCTCAAGAATAGTGGTCTAGCAATTATTATTCTGTCCCCCATTATAATAGACAAGTGCAGTACAATGCAATGTTACTTCTTAAAAATCAAGATATATTTACTGTGGAGGATGATTTAAGATATGTTTTCAAGGTAGAGGAATATGCATGCTCTATATATGATAGACGATGCACATGTCATATAGTAAAATTCTGTATTACATGTTACAGACATTCTTTAGTAGTAGATACGTGATAACTCTTCATAAGTGGCTTCAAGAAGGTAAGACTTTATCTGGAAATTTATGAATGGAACAATTTGAATATACGAAGAAAGTATTAGAGAAGCCATTCCAGACAGGAGACCGAACATGAGCAAATGAGCAAATGTGCAGAAGTGCAAATGAACATGGTATAATCAGGGTTTGGAAAGGAAGCCTGAGTAGAGTAGAGGCTTCACGAAAGAGCTCAGAAAGAGACATGATAAAGGAAGACTGGATGCTGCTTCATGATGCCCTTGAATTCCAGGATGTGTTCAACAGAGATGGTAGTAGAATGTCCACATGAAAAAATCTACTGATGAATTTTGTATTTTTTGAACTGAGATTTTATAATAGGATATACATAGACTAATGTTTCTTTTGATTTCCTGTTTAGTTCCTTCCAAACTGAGTTCACATGTCCTATTTCAGGATCAATGGAGAATATTTACCTTGGGGCATTGATGCCACCTATTGGCAAACGGGGGTAGAAGCTTGAGCACATCAAAGTTACTCCCTCATTGAGCTGTCTGAAGAACAGACTTGGTTGGCATAGAAGGTTTTCCCTGTGAACAGGTCCAGAGTCCAGCTGGGTTTACATATCAGTCTACCTGAGCTTCAGGGGCCCAGGATGAGACAGCAGGCCACATGAGAAGGGACTAGGTCTTTTAAAAGAGGAGGTTGATGGTTGCCATTTCGTGTGATGACAGGGCAGAGACTTGGAAATCATTATTTACCTAAGAAACCATGTCCCTTACCTCTCTGACTCTGTCACTAGCATAGTAATCTCATAGTATAGAGCACTGATGTCTACTAGAACTTTTTCTGATGATGAAAATATTCTATGATATGTGTGGCCATTGAGCCCTGGAAATGTGGCTAATGAAACATTTCAGTTTTTTAATTTGAATCTGAATTGTCCCACATGGCTAGTGGTTATGGAATAGTATATGGCAACTATAGAATCAAACTAGCTTTCAGTGAGCATGTATCATGTGCCTGACCTAATCTAAGAACTTCACATATACTAACTCACTTAGTCCCCATGAGAATCATAAGGAGCAGGCATTTTTCTTTTCCTTTCCTAGTATAGAAATGAGAGAACTGGGGCAGAGAGGCTTAGCATAGGGAGGAAGTGACAAATGTGGGATTTAAACCTCGGCGCTATATCCATTTAGCTTAAACAACTATGTTGTCTCATATTTAAACCCTACATTAATCTTGTACTCCTTTTCTTGCTCACATTCATTTTTGTATGTTATTACCATAAAGAGAAACTATTGTACGCATAAAATAGATCAGCCATTCCTCTTGAGGCTTTATATGTTCTAAGATTCATGCAGCAGTTGCCATCTGGTACCCACCAGGAAAAATCTGGTCACAAAGCTATTGTGATCACAATAATACTTGAAATAAAATCAAATTTCATTTTTTATGAATAGTATTTCTTCATTTTCCACAGATCCCACCAATCCATTTGGTTTTATAGATATTTCCTTAGACATTTGCATCCTTTCCCTGTCAGACTTTTAAGTTTGCTATTCCAGATGTAGGACCACATAACTCATCTATTGTTTTTTCCTTCCTCAAAGTAACTTTTGTTTTCATTTTGGCTGTCTTGATATGGCGATGATGATAGCATTCGTCATGTTTAGGCTTACGTGATTTATAGTCTCTGAATTTCAGTGAAAAGATTTTTTTTTTCCCAGTAGACCTAGCAAAGGTCCATGATTAATCCTGATGGGCCCTGATTTAGTCATGTGATCACCTTCTCTGGACCACAACACCGGAGATGAACCCAAACCATGTTTTGAACTGTATCCTTGATAATGTTGTCCTTTTTACCTGAAATACAGTGACAAGGTACTTATCAGTCTAAGAGGTTTATTAGTAAATAAACTGTCGACCATTCATTATAAGCTTCAAAAGCTCCATTCCTAAAAAATGTTACAGCCCCTACTTGAAATTAATGTTCCTTACCTTTTAAACTAGTAGGATATTCTATTAAAATCTCTTTCATGTGTGCTAGATCTAAAAAAAGTTTTATATATTTGCTCTCTTTCCCCTATATTTCCAGGCATATGTAAATAGCAATCATTCTAATGTAATGCTACATAATATAGATAGGCTAACTGAATTAAATATTTGCATTCCTTTTTCATTTTTTTAAAATTTTATTTATTTGACAGAGAGAGAGAGAGAGAGATCTCACAAGGAGGCAGAGCAGCAGGGAGAGAGAGAGGGGGAAGCAGGCTCCCTGCTGAGCAGAGAGCCCGATGTAGGGCTTGATCCCAGGACCCTGGATTCATGACCCAAGCCGAAAGCAGAGGCCTAACCCACTGAGCCACCCAGGTGCCCCATGATCACAGCTTTGTATAACTAGCTTTAAGTCAGGCATTGCGATGTCCCCAACTTTGGTTCTCTTGTTCAGCGATCCCCTGGCTATTTGGGGTAGGTCCTTTCTGGCTACATGCAAATTTTAGGATTATTTGTTTTAGGGCTGTGAATAATTTTGAGGGTATTTTGATAGGGATTGTGTTGAATAGGTAGAGTGCTCTGGACAACATATGCATTTTTACGATGTTTATTCTTCCAATCCAGGAGCATGGAATGTTTTTCCATTTCTTTGCATTTTCCTACAAGTCCTTCCTAGGTGTTCTGTAGTTTACAGTAGAGATCATTTACCTCTTTGGTTAGGTTTATTCCTAGGCATCTTATGGGTTTGGGTGCTATGGTTAATGGAATTGACACCTTCATTTCTCTTTCAACATTCACATTGTTAGTGTTTAGAGAAGCCAGAGATTTCTGGGCTTTGATTTTGGAATCCTGCACATTGCTGAATTGCTGTATGAGTTCAAGTAATTTAGGGGTGGAGGCTTTTGGGGTTTTCACAAAAAGTATATTGTCATATGCCGAGAGAGACGGTTTGACTTCTTCTATGACAACTTGAATCCCTTTTATTTGTTATTGTTGTCCAAATGCTGAGGCTAGAACTTCTAATGCTATGTTCAAGAAAAGTGGTGAGAGTGGGCATCCCTGTCCTGTTCCTGACCTTAAGGGAAAAGCTGTCAGTTTTTCCTCATTGAGAATAATGTTTGCTGTGGGCTCTTCATAGATGGTTTTTATAATATATGTTCCCTCTATCCCTATATTTTGAGGAGGTTTAAACATGAGAGTGAAAGACCCCCGTCACCAACTAATTAACTGCTCCTTTGTTGTGTAAAGAGTACCCCTGCCTGCAAAGACCTTTCCCCCAGGGTTGAATTCAATGTAACTGCTCTTTTGCCTTTCTGTAACTGCCTGGCTTTTAGGATGTAACTAACCAACTGCTCTTTTGCTTTTCTGTAACCGCTTGGCTCCCTCAATACAATGTTAGTTGGTAGCTTCATAACAGCTGTTTCTTAGCAAGATAGGGCACTCCCTGCAAACAGCTTTCTCGTAAGATATGGCCTAATACCTGATCACGTAGGCAGGGGGCTGCATAGTTATGTAGACAGGATACTTTTCTGCTGAATCACAAGGCCTAACTTCCCCTCTTTGTGCCTCTTTCTTTGCGCGCGCAGGTCTCCCAAAGCCAATCCTTAAACACCAAGTATGCCTTTTTCAAATGTTCAAATTGTCAGCCAATCAGCTCTGTCTCATCCAAAACTTGTTTGTACCTGTCTATAAAAACCCTGCACCACTCCAGCCTGGTGTGCTCAGCTGGCAGGAGCTGCTGACCACCCGCAGGCGCCCGCTTTACAATAAAGATCCTCTTGCTATTTGCATCCTGTGGCAGTGTTGAATTCTTGGGTACGGGATCCGCGGGTCTTACAAGAGGATGTTGTAATTTGCCAAATGTTTTTTTCTGCATCAAATGAGAGGATGATATGGTCCTCGTCTTTCTTTTGTTTATATGACCTATCACATCAATTGATTTGTGAATGTTGAACCTGCCTTATATCCCAGGAATAAACCTCACCTGGTGATGTTGAACAACACTTTCAATGTACCTTGGAATCCTGCTGGCTTGTATATTGTTGAATAATTTGGTATTAGTGCTCACTAGGGTTCTTCATCTGTAATTCTCCTTTCTCTTGGGGTCTTTGTCTGCTTGGGAATCAAGGTAATGCTCGAGCTCAGAAAATGAGTTTGGAAGCTTTCCTTTCAGTTGCTTTTTTTTTTTTTTTTTTTTTTTTTTTTTGGAAATAGCTTCTTTAGAATAGGAATGATTTATTCTTAAAATGTTTGGTAGAATTCCCCTGGGAAGGTATTGGGCCCTGGACTCTTGTTTTGTGGGGAGGTTTTTGGTTCCTGATTCAATTTCCTTGCTGGTAATTGGTTTGTTCAGATTGCCTTTTTCTTCCTGTTTCAGACTTGGTAGATTACAAGCTTCTAGGAATGCATCTCTTTCTTCCAGATGGCCTAATTTGTTCGCATATACTTGCTGATAATATGTTCTAACAGTTCCATTTCTTTTGCATTGGTCATGATCTCTCCCATATCCTTCCTGATTTTATTAACTTAGGTTCTTTATCTTCTGTTTTGGCTACATCTGGCCAGAGGTTTATTGATCTCCTTAATTCATTCTGAGAACCAGCTGCTAGATTTATTGGTGGGCTCTGCTGTTCTACTAGTGTCTTATTTCATTGATTTCTGCTCTAATCTTTATTCTTTCGCTTGGTTTCAGCTCTATTTGCTATGCTATTTCCAGGGCTCAGTTTAGCTTGTGCATGTGAGAATTTTCTAAGTTTTTGAGAGAGCCTCAGATGGCTACATAATTCCCTCTAAAGACCAGCTTTTCAGTATCCCATAGTTTCTGAAGCAGTGTGTTTTCATTTTCATTAGTTTCAATGACTTGTTTAAGTTCTTCTTTAATTTCCTGGTTGGCACAATCATTCCTTGGCACAATCATTC
The DNA here is from genome assembly GCF_922984935.1 of Meles meles. Classification (NCBI taxonomy): domain Eukaryota; kingdom Metazoa; phylum Chordata; class Mammalia; order Carnivora; family Mustelidae; genus Meles; species Meles meles. Next base: position 24,325,497 of record NC_060068.1, on the reverse strand, counting down.
CTTTGACCTTCAAATGTTTGAATTCCTTCCAAAATTCCTCTTCTGATCGGGCTCCAGTTTCAAAGCATTATTGTCTGAAAAAATGCAGGGGAAAAATCTCAGAATTTTGTTACTGGTTTAGACCTGATTTGTTATGCAGTATGTCATTTATTTATTTATTTATTTATTATGTATTTATTAATATTTGAGTGTGTTATGTAAGTCACCAAACAGTGCAGCATTAATTTTTGATGTAGAGTTCTTAGATTCATGGTTTAAATATAACAACCAGTGTTCCATTCAGTACATGACCTCCTTAACAACCACCACCAGCCTCAACAATCTCCCCAACCCCTTTCCCTCTAAAACCCTCTGCTTCTTTAGTTTTACATTTTGTTGTGGTTCTCTCCCTTTGCAGTTCCCCCACCATCTTTTTCCCCTTCCTACTCCTAATGTGCTCCATGTGATTCCTTCCGTCCCAAAGTAAGTGAAACCATATGATAATTGACTTTCTCATTGCCTGACTTCAAGGTTTATGACAAAGCCATGATCAACCAGTATGTGATCTGTTTTGGAGGAAGTTACATTTGTACTTGATAACAGTGGCATTCTATGGTTTTATGACTGAATATTCTGTTTATAACTTTGAAGTCCAAGTCTTCTAAGGTGTCATTCAAAGCTCTTTTTTCTTTTTGAAAAATCTTCTCCTTAGGTGATCTATTTCTGTGAGTGGCGTGTTGAGATCTCTACCTATTCATGTATCATTATTAATAGGATTCTTTATTTTGATTTAAAGTTGGCTTATGTAGTTGGCTGCACCCATGTTGGGGGCATAAGATATTTACAGCTGCTAGATTTTGTTGTTGGATAGACCCTTGAGGTATGATATTGTATCCCTCTACAGCTCTTATTACAGTCTTTGGTTTAAAATCTAACTTGTCTGATATGAGAATTGCTACATTCTTTTGAGGTCCTTCGGAATGAAGAATAGTTCTCCATCTCCTCACTTTCAGTCGGAGATGTCTTTATGTTCAAAATGAATGTCTTCTATACAGCATATGGATGGATCCTGTCTTCTTCTTTAAATCGGAAACACTATGACATTTCATGGGAGCATGTCCTGTTTGTGTTTTCAGTAACTATTGAGAGATCGGACTTTCTTACCATCATGTTGCCTGTGAAGTCCCTGTTTTTAGAGATTGCTTCTGTAAATGTCTGGTCTGTATTACTCTTCGGGTCTTTCTTCATTCATAGAATCCCCATTAACATTTCTTGCAGGGCTGGTTTGTTGTTCAGATATTCTTTCAGTTTCTATGAGTCCTGGAAGGTCCTTGTCTCTCCGTCCATTCTAAATGGCAGCCTTGATGGATAACATAGTTTTGGTTGCATGTTCTTCTCCTATAGTACCTTGAATAAGCCTTGCCAGCCCTTTCTGACTTGTCAGGTTTCTGTGGATGGGTCTGATGTTTTTCTAATGTTCCTCACACTGTACATAATACATCTCTTCTCTCTAGCAGCTATCAAGATAGTTTCTTTGGCTCTAATATTTGCAGGTTTCACTATTATATGCCAGAATGTTGGTCTATTTTTATTGATCTTTAGAGGGGACCCCTTTGCCTCATGGAGAGGAGTACTTGTTTCCTTCCCCAACAAGAAAAATAGAGAAATGGGGACAGAACATTTATCTGTGAGTGGGGCATCTGGGTGGTGCCGTGTTTTAAGCCTTTGCATTTGGCCCAAGTCATGCTCTCCGGGTCCTGGGATCAAGCCCTGCATTGGGCTCTCTGATCGGCAGGGAGCCTGCTTCCCCCCTCCCCCACTGCCTGCCTTTTTCTCTACTTGTGATCTCTCTCTCTGGGAAATAAATAAATAAAATACTAAAAAAAGATAATTATTTGAGGAAATGATGGCTGAAAAATGCCTTAACCTGAGGAAGGAAGCAGACATCCAAAGAAAGGAGCCACATAAAACTCTCCAAAAAATAAAATATTACTACTAATAATAGCAATTGAAAAAATTAACAAAACCAGCTAACACCAATACATACTGCAATACAATTTGCAAAATTTAGTGATAATAAAAAAAGACTTAAAAAAAAAGAAAAAAAAGGGGGGCGCCTGGGTGGCTCAGTGGGTTAAAGCCTCTGCCTTCGGCTCAGGTCATGATCCCGGGGTCCTGGGATCCAGCCCCGTGTGGGGCTCTCTGCTTAGCAGGGAGCATGCTTCCCCGTCTCTCTCTGCCTACTTGTGATCTCTCTCTGTCAAAATAAAATCTTAAAAAAAAAAAAGAAAAAAAGTCTTAACATCAGAAACACAGAAATTCTTAAATTACAAGGAAAGATCCATAAGGCAAGCTGCAGATTTCTCAAAAGGAACTTGGCAAGGCGGAAGGAAGAAGCATGATACATTCAAAGTGATGAATGGGAAAAATCTGACGTCAAAAATATTGTACCCAGCAAGCATATTTTTCAGAATAGAAGGAAAGATTATTTCCCAGACAACTAAAGCTGTAAGAGTTCATCGCCACTAATGCAGCTGTGCAGAAAATATTAAAGGAGACTTCCTGAACAGAAGGGAAAGACCAGAATGAAAGACATAAAAGAACAGACAAAATCTCCAGATACAATGACAAAACAACTAATAAAATGGCCCTAAATACATATCTATCAATAAATAGTCTGCATGTAAATAAACTAGGGAGTCAGAATGGAAAAAAATAAAAATAAACCAAAAAATAAGCCCTCCTATATTGTGTCTTGAAGAGACTAATTTTAGACCTGAAGACACTTACTGGTCAAAAGTGGGAGCATGGGAAATTATTTATTATGCAAATTGATGTCAAAGTATAGCCAGAGTAGCAATACTTATATCTGGCATACTAGACTTTAAAACCAAGACACTAACAAGAGACAAAGAAGTCACTATATGCTCTAAATGGGACACCACCACAAGAATATCAAACAGTTTTAAATATTTATACACCCAATATGGAAGCACCCAAATATATATAACAAAGAATAATAAACATAAAGGAACTCATTGATAATAATAAAATAATAATATAGGACTTTAATAAAGCACCACTTATATCAATGGAGAGATCATCTAAAGAGAAAATCAACATGAAAAATAGGACTTTGAAGGACACATTGGTCCAGAAGGACTTAACAGATAAATTTAGAAGATTCTATGCTAAAATAGGAAAATACATGTTTGTTCTTTTTAAGTACATGTGATATATCTGGTAGCTCAAATATTAGGATACATATCAGGCCTCAAAAAGTACAAAAAGATTGATACCATACCGTGCATATGTTCTGAACACAATGCTATGAAAATTGAAATGAACCACAAGGAAAAAAAATGGAAAGACCACAAATACTAGAAGGTTAGACAACATGCTATTAGACAATGAATGGATAAATGAAATCAGAGGAGAAATTAAAAAAAATACATGGAAACAAATGAAAATGAAAACACAAGGGTCCAAAACAATTGATATGTAGCCTATAATGGTCCTAAGAGGGAAATAAATAGGAATACAGATTAACTTAAGAAGCAAGAAAATGTTCAGATAAACAACCTAAACTTACACCTAAAGGAGTTTGAAAATTAAACCTAAAGCCAGCAGAAGGAAGGTGGTGATAAGTATTAGAACAAAAATAAATTTTAAAAAACCTAAAAAATAATAATACTACAGATCAATAAAAGCAGGAGTTGGTTCTTTGGGAAAATTAATGAAATTAATAAACCCCTAATCAAACGTAACAAATAAAAGAAGAAAACACCCCCTCAAAAAGACACAAATGAGAGAGGAGTAAAACTTATCTACAAAAATACAAGTATAAGAGAATTTTATGGAAAATTATATGTCAACAAACTGGATAACTTGGGAGAAATGGTAAACTATTAGGACCATATGAATAACCAAAATTGAAACAGAAAGAATATAATGCTGGAACAGACTGATACCAGGAAGGAAATTGAGTCAGCAATCACAAGGCTCCCAACAACAACAACAACAAAATGTCCAGGTCCAAATGGCTTCACAGATGAATTCTACCATATGTAAAGAAGAGTTAATACCTATTCTACTGAAACTATTCCAGAAAAATACAGCAGTAAGGAAAGCTTCGAAATTCATTCTATGAGGCCACCATTATTACCCTGATACCAAAACTCAATAAAGACAGCACTAAAAAAGATAACTGGAGGCAATATCCTCATAGAGGTGGATGCAGAAATTCTCAGGAAAATACTGAATCCAACACTACATTCAAAGAACCATTCACTACAACAAAGTGGAATTCATTCTTGCATTGCAAGGTTGGATCAATATTTGCAACTCAATGAACATGATACACTACATTAATAAACACAAGGATGAGGACTATATGAGTCTTTAAATAAATGTAGAAAATGTTATTGACAAAGTACAACATGAACATAATATACCACATTAATAAACACAAGGACAAGAACCATATGTATCTTTCAATGTAGAAATCTTAATTGGCAAAGTATGACATCCACCAATGATAAAACATACTCAACAAACTAGATTTAGAGGGAAAACACTGCAACATAATATATCTCATATATGAAAATCCACAACTAATACCATACTCAAGGGAGAACAAGTGAGAGCTTTTTTTTTTTTTCCCTATGATCAGAAACAAGAGAGCGATGCCCATGCCCCCACTGTTATTTAACATAGTATTGCAAGTCTTACCCACAGCAATCAGAAAACACAAAGAAACACAAGGCATCCAAATAGTGAAAGAAGAAGTAAAATTTTCAATGTTGGCACAAGACATAGTACTCTATGTAGAATACCCAAAAGGCGCCACCAAAAAATTGCTGGAAATGATACACAAATTCAGTAAAGAAACAGGATACAAAAATCAACATATAGCAAAATTTGCATTTCTATACATCAATAGTGAAGCAACAGCAAGGTAAATCAAGGAACAAGTCCCATTTACAATTACATCAGAAACATTAAGATACCTAAAAATACATGTACCCAAAGAGGTAAAAGACCTGTACTCTGAAAAGTATTAAATGCTGGTGAAAGAAATTGAAGATGGCAAAAGGAAACAGAAAAACATTTCATGCTCATGGATTAGAAGAACAAATATAATTAAAATATCTGTATCATCCAAAGTAATCAACATATTGAATGCAATCCCTATCAAAATATGCCAGAAGTTTTTCATAGAGATAGAATAAACATCCTAAAATTTGTGTGGAGCCACAGAAGACCATGAATAGTAAAAGCAAACTTGAAAAGAAAAGCCCTGGGGATCTAATGCATGCTAAGATTCACGATATTGTATTGTGTACTTGAAAGTTGCTAAGAGAGTATACCTTCCATGTTCTCAACAACAATAAAAAAATTGTTGAAATTTTGTGAAAATTCTTTGAAAAAAAAAAGAAAGAAAATTAAGGACAGGGAGTTACCACGTTCTAGACTTCCAGTTATTTTACAAATTGTAGTGATGAAGACTGTATGTATAGTACTGGCACAGAAACAGGCACATAGATCAAAGGAACATAATAGAAACCCAGAAATGAACCCAAAACTATATAGTCAGCTGATCTTTGACAAAGCAGGAAAGAATACCCAGTGGGGGGGGTGGTGGTGGCAGGCAGTATTTCAATAAATGTGGTTGGGAAACTGGAAAGTAACATGAAAAAGAACGAAACTGGACAACTTCCATACACCATAGACAAAAATGAATTCAAAACCGATTAAAGACCTTTATGTGACACAGGAAACTATAGAAGTCCTAGAAGAATACAAGGCAGTAATCTCTTTGATGTCAGACTTAGCAACATCTTACATACCTATGTCTCCTAAGGCAAGGGATACAAAGGCAAAAGTAAATAATTGGCATTTCATTAAAACAAAAAGGTTCTGCACAACTAAGGAAACAATCAACAATAGTAAAAGCAAACTATGGAATTGGAGGACATCATTGAAAATGACTTATTTGATGAAGAGTTAGTATCCAAAAATATAATGAACTTATAAACCTGAATACCCGTTAAAGAATAACTTACTTAAAAATGGGCAGACTTACCCCCGCCCCAAGGAAGACATCCAGAGGGCCAATAGACATGAAAAGATGCTCGACATCACTCATCATTAGGGAAACACAAATGAAAATCAAGATGAGATGTCCCCTCAGGAATCTGAAAAATACATATTTGGTTCCGTACTAAACTGACTCTTAATACATCCCTGCAAACTTGTAAATAAATTATAAGAACTCCTTTCCAATCTTGCCCTGGTACCATATTGAACTATTAGTGACTTATATTACAATATTCAAGTCTCTGCGGACTTTCCCAGGTGAGCACACACATAAGAGAAGTCTAACCTTTACTCTCTAGGAAATGAAGAACTGCCACATCCAAAACGCTTCGGCTGGAGCCCATTGAAAATGTTTTCATTGGCCTGGCAGTGTGCAAGTATTCAGGACAGGTGCCAGCACAAATTCCAAGTAACTCCTTCCCTGAGACAAGGAATGATAATGACACAGGTAAGGTAGCCTGATAACGGGTACCTCAGCACTGGGCTGGTTACATAGAGTTGATCCGACTACAGGCCCCACCCACTAATGAAAGCTTCTCAGGGGACAATGCGGGGAAATTGCCCTGTAGTTTGGTGTTACTTCATCTCTGAGAAATGTCTCATATATGTCAATTCAAGCCCAAGGAAGACCCACACTTGGCCACTAACAACAGAGGGACCAAACAGTGCCCACAACTGGAAAGGGATCCAATTCAGACAACTGAATCCGAAAGGACAACTGGTTTATCCACAACACCAGGTGCACACAACACACACAGGGGACACGTCTGAAGCATCAGCTGATGGTGAAATGGCCAAATTGCACTTCAAGACAGGACAGAAGCTCTTTTTTATAAGGCCACTAATTGCAAGAAGAGGAGACATAGATGACAGTCTTAACACGCAGAAAGAGACACAGAGAATTGAGCAAAATGAGAAGACAAAGAAATACATCCCGAATGAAAATCAGAAAAGAATCAGCCAGACACCACAATGAATGAAACAAGGTCAACTAATATGCCTGATAAATAAGTTAAAGTAGTGATCATATTGATATTCATGACCCTTGAGAGAAGAGTAGAGGATATCAGTAAGATCCTCAACAAACAGAGAGAGAAACAGATAAAGAGGAATTACTTAGTGATAAAGAACACAATAAATGAAATTTAAAATACAATAGATGTAATAAATAGCGGGCAAGAGGAAGCAGAAAAATGAATCAAATGACCTGGAGGACAGAAGAATAGAAATTAAACTGAGCAGCTGAGAGTAAAAAATACAAAATGACAACAGACTTAGGGGCTCCTGGGTGGCTCCGTCCAGTAAGCATTCAAATCTTGATTTCATCTCAGGTCCTAATCTCAGAGTCCTGGGATCAAGCTCCAAGTTGGGTTCCCTGCTCAGTGAGGAATCTGCTTCTCTCCTTCTTCCTCCTTTTGTCCCTCCCCTGCTTGCCCTCTCTCTCTCTGTCTCTCTCTTTCTCTCTCTCAGACTCTCTCAAATAAAACTTTAAAAAATAAAAAATTTAAAAATTTAAAAAACCACAATTGAATAGACTTGGGGGGCACCTGGGTGGCTCAGTGGGTTAAGCCTCTGCCTTCGGCTCAGGTCATGATCCCAGGGTCCTGGGATCCAGCCCCACATCGGGCTCTCTGCTCAGCCGGGAGCCTGCTTCCCCTTCTCTCTCTCTGCCTGCCTCTCTGCCTACTTGTGATCTCTGTATGTCAAATAAATAAATAAAATCTTAAAAAAAAAGAATAGACTTAGGGATCTCAGCAATATAAAGTGTAATAACGTCTTCATTTTGGGGAACTCAGAAGAACATAAAGAAGTGGCAGAAAATGTATTTGATGAAATAATGGGTAACAATTTCCAAAATAAGGGGAAGGAAACAAATCCAGATGCAGGAGACACAGAAAGCATCCAACAAAATCATCTGCAAAAAGTCCACTTTAAGATATATGTATTAAAATGGGAAAATACTAAAAAATAATTCATAATTAATTAAAATGTCAAAAAGTAGTGATAGAGAACTTTAAACACAATAAGCACTGGGTGTTGTATATGTAAGTGATGATGCACTAAATCATATTAATGAAATCGATATTGTACATTAACCAACTAAAATTTAGGCAAAAATTTGAAGCAAACCATAAATAAGTAGAACAAATAAATAAATAAATAGCAGTAAGAAGAAAGAAAGCAGTTACATACAGGAGACACCGCATCAGGCTATCAGCTAATATTTCAGCAGAAAAATTGTCCAGAGGGGAATGGCCCAATATATTCAAAGAGCAGAAAGGAGGAAATATATAGCCAAGATTACTGTAACCATGAAGGGTATCACTGAGATTATAAGGAGAGATAAATAGTTCCCAGACATGCAAATTTAAAGGAATCAGTGACCCCTGAAATAACCCTACTGAATGGGAATGAAAAAGCGTAATTAAAAGTGAGAAAATCAGAAAGCACAAAGACATGAAAAAATAAGTGTATTTCAAAATATCAGTCAGCAGTCACAGAAAATTAAAGGATATAAAACATGACCCCATACAACTAACCTGTAAGTGGAATGGAAGTAAAAATGTATTTACCTGCATTACCTCACCTTCATATGGACTGTTATATGCTGAACAAGTTAGAGAAAAAAAAATGGTAACCACATATAAAAGACAATAATCGATATGCCAAATATAAAGAAAATGAATTCACTGAAGAAAGCCAGCAAACTGTGAAAAGAGCAAAAGAAAAAGATAAGACAAGGTGCCAGTTTCCCAGGGAAACAAAAAGATAACTATAAAATCATCATAAATACCCCAGAAATAGATCCAAGGACTGAGAAAACAAACTCCATGTCTGAAAGGACAGAAGAAACATCAGACGGTGTTTGGTGGAGAAGTGGATTCTGGCTGAAAGGGAGGAGCAGGACCTATGATCATAAAAAAAGGTGAGAGAGGACTCACAGGATAACTCATAGAAATATTTTCCCCACGGGTCTGGCTTACAAAATGAGACAGACTGAATATCTTGATTTCTTTTAACCAGGGAGACGTACTGCCTGGAGTTTTAAACGTCAGTGGTCTTGGCTGGGATGGAGCCTTGAGAGCACTGGGCTGCCCCTCGAAGTAAGGAAGGCAAACAGCCTAGGACAAACAGACTGAGAGGCAACATTCACAGAGATGACTCTCCAGGAACAAAGGAGACAGCTGACACCACTCCCATATCAACAGAGAGCACCAGCAGGAAGCAGTGCAGCCCCAAAACAGGCTGCCTAACTTGCTTACACCAAGCTCCATACCCTTGTGTTCTACGTTGCTGCCCATCTCTGTCATGCTTTTCTCAGTTCCAGCATCATTGCCCCTCAAGCAGAAAACAAGCACATGGCCCTGCCCCACACCATGTTTCTTTACAAGAGAGCTCCTCAGGTCCTCAGTTTTTAAAGAAGTGGTTTCAGTTCTCATCTCACGAGTGGACAAGAGCACACCTAGTTAAAACTCACCACATTCAGGGGTACCTGGGTGGCTCGGTGGGTTGAGTCTCTCTCTGGTCATGATCAGCTCAGCTCAGGTCATGATCTCAACAGTCCTGGGATTGACCCCACATCCAGCTCTCTGCTCAGCAGGGAGCCTGCTTCCCCCTCTCTCTCTGCCTGCTGCTCTGTCTACTTGTGATCTCTCACTCTCTGTCAAATCAAATAAAAAAAAAAAACAAAAACAAAAGCCTTCAAAACAAAACAACTCACCACATTCAGGCTCAGTAACAAACACTGCCCACAGCAGACAAGGTGCTCCTCTGGATGACTGGTGGGAAGGATGGATCAGCCAAAACAAAAGAGCAGAGTTCGCGAAGCACACAACTATTTAGAATAGCACCAAAAACTATGATACAAACAGGAATAACCTTAACTGACAGGGTGAAATACCTGTACTCTGAAAACTACAAAATACAGATGAATGAAATTGAAGAAAATGCAAAGAAGTGGAAAGATAATTCCATGCTCATTGTTAGGAAGCACTGCAATTCATTTTTCTTTCTCAAGTTTTTATTGAAATTCTAGTTACTTAACATATAGTATAATATTGGTTTTAAGAGTAGAATTTATTTATTTTTAAAGAGTTTATTTATTTATTTAACAGCGAGAGATACCACAAGTAGGTGAAGAGGCAGACAGAGAGAGAGGAGGAAGTAGGCTCCCTGTCGAGCAGAGCCCAATGCAGGCTCGATCCCAGGACCCCCGGATCATGACCTGAGCCGAAGGCAGAGGCTTTAACCCACTGAGCCACCCAGGCGCCCCAAGAGTAGAATTTATTAATTCATCCATTATATTTTACACCCAGTGCTCATCCCAACAAGCACCCTCCTAATAACCCATTATACACTTAGCACATGTCCTGTCCACCTCCTCTCCAGAAACCCTCAGTATGTTCTCTATAGTTGAGTCTCTCTCTCTTTTTTTTTTCCCATTTTATTTATTTTTTCAGTGTAACAGTATTCATTCTTTTTGCACAACACCCAGTGCTCCATGCAAAACGTGCCCTCCCCATTACCCACCACCTGTTCCCCCAACCTCCCACCCCTGACCCTTCAAAACCCTCAGGTTGCCCCAACCTCCCACCCCTGACCCTTCAAAACCCTCAGGTTGTTTTTCAGAGTCCATAGTCTCTTATGGTTCGCCTCCCCTCCCCAATGTCCATAGCCCCCTCCCCCTCTCCCAATCCCACCTCCCCCCAGCAACCCCCAGTTTGTTTTGTGAGATTAAGAGTCATTTATGGTTTGTCTCCCTCCCAATCACTTTTTGCAAGGTATTTCAGATGTGCTTTTTGTTTTGATTTGTTTTGTTTTTAACATTCAATTGCCAGCATATAGTACATCATTAGTATCAGATGTAGTGTTCAATGATTCACTAGCTGTTTATAACACCCAGTGCTCATCCCATCATCTGCCTCCTTCACACCCTAACCTCCTTAACTTCCAGTCACCCCAGGCCCTAACTGATCCCCTCTGCAACCTTTAGTCTGTTTCCTGGAGTCCAGAGTCTCCCATGCTTTGTCCCTCTCTCTGATTCCTTCCCATTCAGTTTCCCTCCCTTCCCTTATGGTCCTCTGAGATATTTCTTACATTCCAGATATGAGTGAAACCATATGATAATTGTCTTTCTCTACTTGATTTATTGCACCAAACGTTATCCCCTCCATTTCCATCTATGGCGATGCAAATGCTGGGTATTCGTCCTTTGTGATGGCTGAGTAATATTCCATTTTCTATATGGGTCATGTCTTTATCTATTCTTCTCTTAAAGGAAATCTTGGCTCCTTCCAGATTTTGGCTGTTGTGGACATTGCTGCTGTGAACATGGGGGAGCATGTGCCCTTCCTACTCATTACATCTATATCTTTGGGGTGAACAGCTAGTAAGTAGTACAGTGGATGTGTCATGGGATACCTCCACTTTTTTTTTTTAAAGATTTTATTTATTTATTTGACAGAGAGAGAGATCACAAGTAGGCAGAGAAGCAGGTAGAGAGAGAGGAGGAAGCAGGCTCCCTGCGGAGAGCCTGATGCGGGGCTCGATTCCAGGACCCCGAGATCATGACCTGAGCCGAAGGCAGCGGCTTAATCCACTGAGCCACCCAGGCGCCCCGATACCTCCACCTTTAATGTCTTGAGGAACCTCCAAACTGTTTTCTAGACTGGCTGCCCAAGCTTGAATCCAAACAACAGTGTAAGAGGGTTCTCCTTGCTCCATGTCCTCTCCAAAACTTGTTTCCTGTCTTGTTAATTTTAGCCATTCTAGCTGGTGTAAGGTGGTATCTCATTGTGTTTTGATTTGAATTTCCCAGATGGCTAGTGATGTGGAGCATTTTTTCATGTGCCTATTACCATTTTTATGTCTCCTTTGAAGAAGTGTCTGATCATGTCTTCCGCCTGTTTCTTGATTGGATTATGCGTTTTCTGGGGCTGAGTTTAATATGTTCTTTATGGATCTTGGATATAAGCCCCTTATCAATTATTTCATTTACAAATATCCTCTCCCAATCCTTGGATTGCCTTTTAGTTGTGTTGATTGTTCCCTATGCTGTGCAAAAGCTTTTTATCTTGAGAAACAGTAGTTCGGTTTTGCTTTTGTTTTCCTTGCCTTTACAGATGTGTGTTGCAAGAAGTTGCTGTGGCTGAGGTTGAAGAGGTTGCTGCCTGGGTTCTCCTCTAGGATTTTGAAGGATTCCAATCTCACCTTGAGGTATTTCATCCATTTTGAATTTATTGTTTCATATGGTGTAGGAGAATAGACCAGTCTCATCCTTCTCTATGTGACTGTACAATTTTTCCAGCACCATTTATTGAAGACCCTGTCTTTTTTCCATTGCATATTCTTTCCTTTATTGAAGATTAGTTGATCATAGACATGAAGGTCCATGTCTGGTCTGTATTCTGTTCCATTGAGTGATGAGTCTGTTTTTGTGTCACTACCATGCTGTCTTGGTGATCACAGCTGTGTAAACTAGCTTGAAGTCAGGCATTGTGATTCAGGGTCTTTTCTGGTCCATGCAAATTTCAGAATTTTTTTATTGTCTGTGAAAAATATTGGTGGTATTTTGCTAGTTATTGCGCTGACTGTGTAGGTAGCTCTGGTTAGCACAGACAGTTTCACAATGTTTTTTCTTCCAGTCTATGAGCATGGAATGGTTTTCCATCTCTTTCTGTCTTCCTCAGTTTCCCTCATAAGTGTTCTTTAGTTTCTACAGTAGAGATCTTTTACATCTTTGGGTATGTTTATTCCTATGTATCTTATGATATTTGGTGGTATTGTAAATGGAGTCAACTCCCTAACTTCTCTTTCCATTCACATTCTTAGTTTATAGAAAAACAACTGATTTCTGTGCATTGATTTTGAATCCTTAAATATTGCTGATTGTTGTATGAGTTCAGGTAATTTAGGGGTCAAGTCTTTTGGGTTTTCCACATAAAGTAGATTGTCATATGCAAGGGAAAAGAGTATGACTTCTTCTTTGCCAATTGTTATTGTTGTTCAAATGCTGAGGCTAGGATTTCTAGTACTATGCTGAACCACAGTAGTGAGAGTGGGAAAGTTTTCAGTTTTTCCCCATTACTAGTGATATTTGCTGTGGGCTTTTCATAGATGGCTTTTATGATATGAGATATGTTCCCTCTACCCCTCTATTTTGAGAAGTTTTAATCAGGAAAGGATGTTGTATTTTGCCAAATGATTTTTCTGCATCAGTTGAGAGGATGGTATGGTTCCCGTCTTTCCTTTGTTTATATGATAGATCACATTTGACTTGTGAATGTTGAACTACCTTTGTGTCCCAGGAATCAACCTTACATGGTCGTTGTGAATAACTTATTTATTTATTTAACTTTATTTTATTCTTTCAGTGTTCCAAGATTCATTGTTTATGCTAACTCTTTTACTGTTCCTTGGGATGGATGTGAGGGCGATTTGGCTGCAACATCTGTCACCCCATTGATTGCCAGGGTTGATTCGGCTGATCTGGCTGGGTAGGCAGGTGTCCCCTTCCTCCCTCACTGCTCCATGCACATCCCTCCCTAAGCTGCACGCTCGGTCGAAGAGGACCACTTCCCTGATAGAGGAGACCATTCTTTGGTGAAGGGTATACAAATAGCTGTGCTCCCCTGCTAGAACCTCCAAACAAGCTCTCAAGGTCCATTAATGTACCTTGGGATATTATTGGCTAGTATCTTCCTGAATATGTTGGTGTTCAAAAGGTTATTCGTTCATAATTCTCCTTTTGATGGGGTCTTTTTCTGCTTTGGGGAACAATGTAAAGCCTCTTAAAATGAGTTTGGAAGCCATCCATCTATTTCTATTTTTTGGAAACAGCTTCAGTAGAATAGGTATGAATATATATTTTTTTCAATATTTGATAAAATTCTCCTGGAAGCTATCTGGCCATGGACTTTTGTTTTGTTTTGTTTTGTTTTGTTTGGAAGTTTTTGGTTGCTGTTTCAATCTCCTCTCTGGCTATTCATCTGTTCAGATTGTCTGTTTCTTCCTGTTTCAGACTTGGTAGATTTTAAGTTTCCAGGAATGCATCTATTGCTTCCAAATGGCCTAATTTGTTCGCATATATTTGCTGATAATATGCTCTAACAATTCTCTACTTCTTTTGCATTAGTCATGATCTCTCCCTTTTCCTTTCTGATTTTATTAATTTGAGTCCTTTATCTTTTCTTTTGGCTACGTCTGGCCAGAGGTTTATCGATCTTATTAATTCGTTCAGAGAACCAGTTTCTACTTTTGGTATCTGCTCTGCTGTTCTTCTAGTTTCTATTTCATTGACATCTGCTCTAATCTTTATTCTTTCTCTTATACTGCTTGGTTTCAGCTCCATTTGCTGTTTTTTCTCTAGGTCCTGTAGGTGTAACGTCAGCTTGTGCACTTTGGATTTTTCTAATTTTTTTTTTTTTTTTTTTGGAGAGAGCCTTGAATAGCCATGTAATTCCCTCTAAGTATCACCTTTTCAGTATCCCATATGTTTTGAACCAATGTGCTTTTATTTTCATTATAAATTCTTCTTTAATTTCCTGGTTGACCCAGTCATTCCTTTTTAGGATGCTCTTTAACCTCCAAATGTTTGAATTCCTTCCAAATTTCCTCTTCTGATTGATTGGGTTCCAGTTTGAAAGTATTATTTTCTGAAAAAAAATGCCAGGGAAAATCTCAAACTTTTGGTATTGGTTGAGAACTGATTTGTGACCCAGTATGTGATCTTTTTTTTTTAAAGTTTTTATTATGTTATGTTAGTCGCCATATAGTACATCATTATTTTTTGATGTAGTGTTCCAAGATTCATGGTTTACATATAACACCAATTGCTCCATGCAATATGTATTCTCCTTAATATCCACCACCAAGCTCTCCCATCACCCTAACCCCCTCCACTCTAAAACCCTCATTTTGTTTCTCAGAGTCATAGTCCCTCGTGGTTCATCTCCCCATCTGATTGCCTACCTCACTTTTCCCTTCCCTCTTCTACTGTCCTCCATGTTATTCCTTATCTTCCAAAAGTAAGGGAAACCAAGTAACAATTGACTTTCTCTGTTTGACTTTTTTCTCTCAGCATAATCTCCCCCAGTCCTATTCATGTTGATGCAAAATTGGGTATTTATCCTTTCTGATGGCTGACTAATATCCCATTGTCTATATGGACCACATCTTCTTTATCCATTCATCTGTTGTGGGGCATCTCATCAATTTCCACAGTTTGGCTATTGTGGACATTCCTGCTATGAACAATGAACATTGGAGTGCATGTGGCCACTACATTTTTATCTTTGGGGTAAATACCTAGTAGTACAATTGGTAGTCCATAGGGTAGTTCTGTTTTTAATGTTTTGAGGAATCGCCACAGTTTTCCAAAGCGGGTACACCAACTGGCATTCCAGAAAAGGTAAAGAGGGTTCCCCTTCTCCGCATCCTCTCCAACATTTGATGTTTCTTGCCATGTTGATTTTTGCCATTCTAACTCTTGTAAGGTGGTATCTCAATGTAGTTTTGATTTGAACTTCCCTGATGACTAATGATAATGAATATGTTTTCATGAGTCTGTTAGCCATTCATGTCTTCATTGGAGAAGTGTCTGTTCATGTCTTCTGCCCATATTTTGGATTCATTATCTGTTTTGTGGGTGTTGAGTTTGAGAAGTTCTTTATATATCTTTGATAACAGCCCTTTGTAGTGTCATTTGTAAATATGTTCTCGCATTCCTGGGTTGCCTATTAGTTTTGTTGACTGTTTCCTTTGTTGTGCAGAAGCCTTTTATCTTGGTGAAGTCCCAAACCTTCCTTTTCACTTTTTTTTTCCCCTTGCCTTTGCAGACATGTCTTGAAAGAAGCGGCTCTGGCTGATGTCAGAGTGGTTACTGCCTATGTTCTCTTCTAGGTATTTGATGGTTCCTGTTTCACATTGAGGTCTTTCAGCCATTTTGAGTGTATCTTGGTGTATGGTGTAAGAGATGGTCAAATTTCATTCTTCTGTACATGTTGTCCAATTTATCGAGGAGATTTTTTTTCCAGATATTTTTTCTTCGTTTGTCAGAGATTATTTGATCATAGAGTTGAGGGTCTATATCTGGCTTCCTGACACTGTTCCTTTGGTCTATGTGTCTGGTTTTATGCCAGTACCGTACTGTCTTGGTGATCACAGCTATGTAATAACTTGGAATAAACATAACCAAAGAGTAAAGGATCTGTACTTGAACTACCAAACACTCATGAAAGAAACTGAAGAAGCCACAAAAGGATGGGAAAATATCATATGTTCATGGATCAGAATATTTAACATTGTTAAAATGTCCATGCTACCCGGAGTAATCTATACTTTCAGTGTCATCCCAATCAAAATACCATCTGCATTTTTCAAGGTGCAGGCACAAGTAATCTAAAATGTGCATGGATCCAGTAAAGACCTCAAATTGCCAAAGAAATTTTGAAAAAGAAAACAAAGCTGGGGCATCACATTGCATTTTTTCCAGCTTATTACAAAGCTGTGGTCAACCCGTATGTGACATATTTTGGGAGAAAGATCTGTGTACACTCAATCAGAATGGCATTTTGTGCTTTTAGGGTTGAATGTTTTCTTTATATCTTTGAAGTACATCTCTTTCATTGTGTCATTCAATGCTCATTTTTTTAAACAGTTCACTACTTAGATCTATTTCTGTGAGTGGGGTATTGAGGTCTCCAACTATTAATATATGATGATGATGATGGTGGTGGTGGTGATGACTCTTTTTTTTTTTTTTTTTTTTTGATTAACAGTTAGCTTATGGAGTTGGCTGCTCCCATTTTTGGGACTCAGATATTTACAGTTGCTAGATTTTGCTGTTGGATAGACCCTTGAAGTATGATACGGTATCCCTCTACATCTCTTACTAGAGTTTTTGGTTTAAAATCTAATTTGTCTGATACAACTATTGCTACCCCAGTTTGTTTGTTTGTTTGTTTGTATTTCTTTAGGTCCTTTAGAATGAAGAATAGTTGTCTATCCCCTCACTTTCAGTCTGGTGGTGTCTTTAGGCTCAAAATGAGACTTTTGTATACAGCATATGCATGGGCCCTGTCTTGTCTTTTTATTCATGGGAGCATGTAGCCTGTCCACGTTTTGAGTAACTATTGAAAGTTACGATTCTGTTGACATCATGTTGCCTGTGAAGTCCCTGCTTGTATAGATTGTCTCTGTAAATTTCCGGTCTATATTACTCTTGGGGTCTCCCTGCTTTTATAAAATTCCCCTTACTATTTCCTTCAGGGCTGCCTTGGTGGTCACATATTCTTTCACTTTTATTGTGTCCTGGAAGCTCCTTGTCTCTTCATCCATTCTGAATGATATCCTTGCTGGATAACATATTTTTAGCTCCATGTTCTTCTCATACAGTATCCTAATTATGTCCTCCCGGTCTTGTCTGGCTTATCAGCTCTCTGTGGACAGGTCTGATGTTATTCTCATGTTGCCCTCTCTGTACATAATAAATATCATCCCCCAAGAAGCTATCAAAAAATCTTCTTTGGCTCTGATATTTGCAGGTTTCACTATTATGTACCTAGGGATTTTGTCTATTTTTATTGATCTTGGGTGGGGTCCACTCTTCCTCATGGGCATGAATGCTTGTCTCCTTCCCCAGATTAGGGCAGTTCTGTGCTTGATTTGACGTTGTCTTGAATGCTTTCCTCAAACCTAGCTATTGACTTCATGATTGCTACCCTGAAGTCCATCTCTGAGATTTTTGTTTATATCAATACCCATTAGATCTGTGGCCGGGACCACTGTCTCTGGTTCTTTTCCTTGTTGGGCATTCTTCCCCCTAGTCATCCTCTTGAGGTATTCTTGAGGGAACATACAAACTCCAAAATATCAACCACAACCCAAGTAAAATGCACCTAAGAAAAAAATCTGAAAGGGTCAAAATCTATCACAGATAAACTATCAAAGCTAAGATGATCCAAAACAATTAAAAAGGAAGAACAAAGGAAAGAGGGGAAAAAACAAGAGGGGGCTGGGGTGGAAACAGCAGGATGATCTCCCTGTTCTTGCTTGATTTTTGGTGTTAGAAAGCACTGTATCCCAAAATTGTAAAGAAGTCAGAACTTACAAATATAGCACAATAAAATTGAATTGGGTGAAATATAGGGTGGTGTAGGGTATAAACCTATAAAACATAATGATAAAAGAAAATAAAAGTTAAGAAGAGACCTCAAAACATAGGTTGGGAAATGTGAATCTATTTTAAATGGGATCAGGGTTAAAAATAAAAGAATTTAAAAAATAAGTAAGAAAAGAAACTGAACAGAAATGTAAAATTATAGCCTGAAGTATAAGTGAGTCCTGAGGGATCACCTAGAGCTCCCTTTATTATTTTCCCCTGGTGCTGGAGTTTTATAGGTCTGTGGGATATAAGCTTATCATTTATCTGTGCTTCCTGTCTGTCTTCTGGGAGAGGGGCCTGCTGCTTGCCTTCTCAGATGTCTTTGCCTTGGTGGAGTTGCCTACCCCTTGTTAGACGGATGGGATTAATATGAGCTGATTGGCTGCTCAGCTATTTTTCTGTGGCATCTTTCTGCTTCTCTTTAGAGGGTCAGAGGAAACCTGGCGGTGCAGAAATTCCCAGCCCAGAGCAGCAGCCACACAGTCTGTCCCCACTTTTGCAATAAATCCTGCAGGTCAATCTTTGTCCACCAGAGGTGTCACGGGGAGCTGTGAAGGTCTCTGAGATGTGTGGCTTTGCGATTGCTAGTGGTTGTGGGCTCACACTTGTACCCTTCCTATGCAGTTCCTAGGTGACAGTGAGGGGGGCACTGCAGCATCTCCTCGTGGGCTACACTGCTTGAGGTCTGTCCCCGTTACAGGCACTAACATCCCTTAGGATGTTAGACAGTTCGCAACTTCTTGTCTTTTCAGGGTGGTCAGGCAGAGGGCAGTCTCACTACCAACTCGGCTAATAGTTTATTGTGTCTGGAACTGAAAAGTCCAGTCTGGGCTCAGTGACCATAACCAGTCTCCCTGCTCCACTGCTTGGGGACTCTATCGGCTGGGGCTCCCCCATTCCTTCTGAATCTCCTGGAATCCTTAGACCACAATGATCCCATTAGAGTTCTGCCCTACTTGTCCCCTGTGCCCTTTTCAGAAGGGGGTATCTCTAACTTGAGCAGATTTCCAATGTCTCCATTTGTATTCTCCTGTGTTACATCACTTTCCGGTGGCCAGCTTTTGGGGCGCCCCAGCCTTCCATTTATCTTCAGTCATTTCCCCAGAAGACTCCACTTTCCATACCTAATTCTCTGCTTGTGGAGATCCAGATAAATATTCCATCTCAGGCTGAATTTGTGTGTGTTCAGAATGGCTTGATAGATATCCAGCTAACTTTGAGGAACCAGATTAAACGACCTCCCTACTCAGCAGCCCTCTTGCCCAAGAAACAATGTTTTCTAATGTAAGTCCTCTGCAAATGTCCACACTGTACATAGACGTGAGCATAGGGTGATTTTTTTTTCCTTTTGGATTTTCTTTTTAATTGAATATTTTTTTTGTCTTCAAAAAGTTTTATAGTTACTATATAATAAACACTTCATTACATTATTATTTTTCCCAAAACAACATGATTTCTTTAAAATTTCTTTTCAGCGTTCCAGAGTTCATTGTGTATGCACCACCCCCAGTGCTCCATGCAATGCGTGCTCTCCACATACCCACCACCAGGCTCTCCCAGCCTCCCAAACCCCCTTCTCTCCAAAATCCTCAGTTAGTTCCTCAATTGAAATTTAAGAAATCTTATTATGTAAAACAAATAGATAAGTGGAAAAAGAAAAATTGGTATATATTCACAATGGAAAATTAGCCATAAAAAAAAAAAAAAAGGATGAAATTTTTTGCCATTTGGAACATGGATGGACCCAGAAGCTGTGCACTTAAATGAAATAGGTAAGACTGAAAAGACAAATACTATAGGATTTCACTCCTGTATGGATTCTGAAAAGCAAAACAAATGAATAAACAACCAATCCAAAAGCAAAATCAGAATGTAAATATAGAGAACAAACGACAGTTCTCAGAGGGGTAGTGAGGGGCGTGGGAGAAATGGGTGAAGGCATGTAGGACACACAGACTTCCCGTTGTGGGATGATTAAGTCTCAGGGATGAAAGGCACAGCATAGGGTGTATGGTCAATGGTATTCTAATGCTGTATCTGGTGACGGATGGTAGCTCTACTTGTGTTCCTAATAGTATAAGGTGAAAAGTTGTCCAATCATTATAACGTTCACCTGATGTGAACAAAATATTGTGTGTCAACTGTGCTTCAAAAAATGAGTCAGAATGTACATGAATATAACAGACATGGGTTTGTCTGAGAGGGACAGAAACCAATGGCAATCCAGGTGCTATTCTCTTCAGTCTGCCGGTCTAGGGGCCGAAGGTAACTGGTCTCTTGGGGAGAGCCCACTCTTCACTATTGTGGTAATTTTACTTTTAGTTCTCCTCTTTGCAGATTTCCATTTCGGCTTCCTGGGACAGTGTTTTCCTGTGTGCCCCTTTAGTTGATGTTCAGTCCTAGGCCACATGCAATTCTTCTCTTTACGGTCCACACCAGGAAGCCTGTCTCTCCCTTGTTTTCAGAGAACACATCTCTGCTCTTAATCTTCACTCCCCTGAGCTGTAGGGCCTGTGTATCTGCTCAGGGACAAGACAGCTCCATCTGGAGCTTACTCTTTCAACAAATAATATATGGGACCCTCCTATGTGCTGCTGGGGAACAATTATGGAAGGTTCCTGAAGATTTTACTTTTTTTTTTTTTTTTTAAGTTTCAGGAGTACAATTTACTGATGTATCTGTCGCATTGAATACCTAGGGCTCATTCCATCAAGTGCCCTCCTGAATGCCCATCACCCAGTAACCCCATGTCTCAGCCACCTCCCTTTAGCAACCCTCAGTTTGTTCCCTATTGTTGAATCTCTCTCATATGATGTGCATCCCTCTCTATTTTCATCCTGTTTTATTTTTTCTTCCCTTCCGTTTTGTTCACTTGTTTTGTTTCTTATAGTAAACTTATGAGAGAAATCATATGACATTTGTCTTTCCCTTTTCTATATTGCTTATGCTTATCTAAAACATCCCAGAGTCTCTCCCAGAATAGCTAAAAGCAGTTAGCTACAGGGGGGAAGACCCTTTCCCAGTTTAGCCCCAGATTTTTTTAACAGTCCCAAGCGAAGACAAATAAATATGACCCAATGAAAATAAATCTGGACACAAGATTGGGAAAAAATAATAATAATAAAAAATAAAACAAAAACAAAATCGTGAGCACAAAATAAAGGGAAAAAAAAGTTTTGAACTCCTATCACAAATAGCACTAAACCCTTCATAACAATAGCTATGATTTAATAATTAGGAGCAGCTGGTGAATTGGGTTTTATTTTTAAGATTTTATCCGTAAGTCATGTCTGTACCCCAGGTAGGGCTTGAACCTACAATCTTGAGATCAAGAGCCCCATGTTCCACCCACTGAGCCACGCAGAGGCCCTAGGAACTGTTTTCAAGGGCAAGTGACATGCGGCGACAACTCACATTACAGGCATTCCAGCTCACCATAGTGAGAGTAACACCACAGAGATTGTCCCAAGGGGCCAGATGTCCCCCGTCAGGTGCGCACAGGGCACTGGCCAGCCAGCCCAGGTAAAGCGTGTGCCGAGCAAATGAGCTAGGAGACCCAGCCATGATTAGAGCAGGGCACGACTGAGAGTGATGCGGCAGAGCTCCATATCTAAGCATTCATGATTCTCTCCTGATCTTCCCTCCCCAGGCTCGTTCTCTCTCTCCACAGAGAGCGCAGCTTGAAACGTCAACCCCAGGCCCTCTATCCCTCCTCCCAGTCTCTTGTCACCCTCCCTAACCAGTCTGTCATGGCAGCCACCCACTGGGACTCCTCTATCTCTGGCTGGTTCAGGGAAACCTGCAGTCCTAACCCCGCACTCCCCCCTCTGCCCTCAGCCAACTTGACTCATCCATGCCATTGGACTCTGCTCCCTTGGTGTGCCCACTGGCCATACCTGGCAGGCCACCTCTGCTCCTCCTCCATGGGAGCACAGCTGTTGGAGGCTCCAGGCTTGGTCCCAGCCTTTCTTCTGTCGCGGCCTTGCAACAGAACAGTAACTGTCCTGTCTGGGCTGCTGTCCCCCTCCCGCTGTTATCCAGCCTCCACCTGTCTGTGGACCTTGGACTTGGAGACCTAAGCACTCACAGGCCCTCCCCACAGAAGGGACCTCAGCCCTTTTATGGCCACACAAGCCTATCAGTCCCCATCAACCCTGCCCCCCATGGGGCACTATTCCCATATCAGGGCACCGGAACCCAATGAAAGCGCAGGGCTGTCTTTCCACCTTCCTTTCCTTCTACCCCAAATTCAGCCCACCAGCTTACCCTGTCAGCCACACATTGTAAGTGCAGGTGCAGCTGCTGGGGTGCAGCCGTTGGGGGAGAAATCATGGCAATACTTCCAAGACTGAGCAGAGAATAACCTCACAATGCAGCAGTTACACTTCAGGGTCTCTGCTAGTTTCCCCCAGGATCCTGGGTGGTCTCTGCACTGCCCTGGGTATCAGTGCTGTGAGGTCACAGGCTTCTCTTGCCCCCTCCCTAGACAGTGCAGGCCCACAGTTGGAGCTCGACAAACAGCTGTGGACGGGAAACCTCCAGCCCACACCTGGAACAGCACAGCTGCCCATAGCTCAGGGCAGGGGTTTCCTTTGCCAGAGTCCTTCCCTGGGAGCTTCCACATTGCTGACACATACTCCCTGAGTGCCTCTCCCCACCCCTACCCCACCTTGCATGCTTTCAGTCTGTGTCCTTGTGGGACCCAGTGACTTAGAGACTGTTTTGGACCAGAGGCAGGGGAAAGACTGTCTGACCTTGGGTTGTGAGCGATGCAAATGCCCTATGTGGTGTGCCCTCCAGCTTTCTACACTCCCTTGGTGTGTGTGTGGGACCCAGGAGGAAGCAGCCGTGTCCTGACTGGGGTCAGGCTGTGGTATCCCAGCAGGAACAGGGGTCTCGGCCCTAAGATTGGTTGCATATCCACTAAAGGTTCCTCTAATCCATTGGGGGTTTCAGTGTGGCATAAGGAAAATTCTATGTCACAGAAACACAGAGGGAAAAAACAAAACAAAACAAAACAAAGAAACCCAGTCCCCCTTGAATT
This sequence comes from Meles meles, assembly GCF_922984935.1. NCBI lineage: Eukaryota > Metazoa > Chordata > Mammalia > Carnivora > Mustelidae > Meles > Meles meles. Next base: position 24,302,212 of record NC_060068.1, on the reverse strand, counting down.
GGTGGGCAGAAACCAAGGCACCTCCTGGGTGATCCCACTTACAGAAACCTCCAGAACAGGTGAAGGAACAGAGAAAGAAAGCAGCTTAGGGGTTGGGACGGGCCGGCCTGGGGGAGAAATGGGCAGGGAGGGCTTGGGCTCAGCGTCTCCTTTGGGGAAGATGTTCCCTAGTGATGTTCTGTGCTATGGGGAGAGGATGCCGGGGATGGACTTAGTGCTCAGCACAAGTTCAACTGAAAAGAATGAATTTTATTTAAAATAGATGGTAGAGAGCATACAGGACATGGGCAGCTGCTATCAGAGTGACTATGTACCAGAGAGAAAGAACACAGGGGGAGGGGATGAAATGTTCTGTCAGGGCGGCGGGGTCAGAGGATGGAACTGAGGCTAATTGTTCAGGGAGTTCTCCCCGCAGAGCAGGGGGCTCTGGATAGGGCTCTGGGAGCCCCGCAGGAGCAAGTATAGTGGCAGGGGTTGGGACAGGGACCAGGTCAGGAGCATGGCCAGATGCAAGAGCTGGGACAGGGCCAGGAGCAGGAGCAAGGGGAAGGACAGGGTCAGCAGGAGTGCCCAGCACAGGATGCAGAGCTGGAGCTGGGTCAGGGACAGGAACAGGAGTGCAGGCAGGGGTAGGGGAAAGGGCAGGAGCAAGGGGCAGGATCTGGGTGTGGGGCAGGAACAAGGACACAGGAAGGGACAGGCAAAGACTCAGTGGCCCTGGTATGGGCGAGGGAAGAGCCAGGGGCCCTTGGAGGGGCAGAAGGAAGGGCAGGAGCAGGGCAAGGGGCTGGGTCTTGAGCAGGGACAGGGACACAGGAAGGAACATGGGAAGGTGCAGTGGTTCTGGCAGAAGGGGCAGGGGTAGGAACAGGGGCTGGACATGGGTGTGGAGCAGGAATAGGGGCAGAGGCAATGGCAGAGGAAGGGGCAGGAGGAGGATCCAGTGTAGGAACTGGGTCTGCGGCAGAACAAGAGCACAGTCGGGCAGGGGCAGCAGTCCTGGCAGGGATTGGGGAAAGGGCGGGAGCTGGGTCAAGGGCAGGAACAGGGGCACAGGCAGGGGAAGGGATAGGGGTATGGGTAGGGGCACAGGCAGGGGCATGGGAAGGACAGGAGCAGGGGCAGGGGCAAAGACTGAGTCTGGGGCAGGGCAAGGGGCAAGAGCCCTGGCAGGGTCAGGGGAAGGTGCAGCGGTTCTGGACAGGACAGGGGGAAGGCAAGGGTTAGGAGCAGACGTGAGGACAGGGTCTGGGAAAGGGACAGTGTCACAGGCAGTGGCAGGGGCAGGGGAATGGGTCCTGGCAGGCGCTGGGGACGGGGAAAAGGAAGGGGCTGGAGGTGGGACAAGAGCCCTGGTGCTGGCTGGTGGAGGATCCAGGGCAGGAGCTGGGACTGTGGCAGGATCAGGGGCAGAGTCAGGGATAGGGGAAGGGGAAGGGTCTGGAGCTGCGTCAGGTGCCCTGGTGATGGCTGGTGCAGGATCCAGGGCAGGAGCTGGGACTGTGGCAGGATCCAGGTCACAGGCAGGGACAGGGCAAGGGGCAGTGGCCTCGGTTGGGGCAGGTGAAGGGGCAGGATCAGGGACAGGAGCTGCATCTGGGAGAGTACCAGGGGCAAAGGCACAGGTAGGGGGAGGGGCAGTGGCCCTCCGCCCTTGCAGCTGCGGGGGAGGGGACTCGGTCCTGGCGCTGGCTGGTGCAGGATCCAGGGCAGGAGCTGTGTCTGTGGTGGGAAGGGATACAGGTAGGGGCAGGGTAAGGGACAGGATCACAAGAGTTGCAGGGGCTGGAGCAGGGGCTGGGGCAGGAGCAGGCACCTGCTCTTCCTGGGCAGCATCAGGCTCTCTGTGGCCTGGTTCCTGGTTACCTGTTGGCTGCTGGTTTCCTGCTGAGGTGGTGGCAGGCACCCACCCCACTGTGGGCTGTCCCCCACCTGATGATGTTGGGGCCAGCCTGAGCTCCTGGGAGCGGCTGTGAGAGGAGAGAAGGTCACACGGGTATGTGCCTCTCCGTGTGCCTTTGTGTAGACAGGACCCAACCTGGCGCCTCCCAGAGAAGCCGCAGCCAAGAAAGAACCTTCAGTGGGACGTCTCCACGACCGTAGTCCACAGGCCGGGTGCTCTGAGCCCAGTCCTTGCTCCTGGCCCCCCACCAGCCTGTGGGGCTCGTCCCTGTGGGCCCAGCACCGACCCGTCCCCGCACACACCCAGGCACCCAGCCCCGCCCCGCCTTCTCACCCTGGGGCTCGGCTTCCGCAGGTGGCCTGGCAGGCTCGGAAGCCTTTCCTGGGCCTGCGGACTCCTGGGTCAGAGAGGAGGTGGTGGCCGCCTGCCTCGTCTCTTCCTCCGTGGCCTTCTGCAAAGACAGGGACCGGTCGCTGGCCCGGAGGCATCCCAGCCCCGCCCGGCCGACCCCACTCTCCTCTTGCCCGGTCCCCCTGCTGCTCCCACATGGGCCCCAGACCTGTGCCTGCCCAGCCCTACCCCCGGTCCCGGGACCCACACCTGCAGGGCACTGGGGATCGACCCTGGCCAGGAGCTCACATCCCCCACACCTGTCCCACCCAGCCAGCCTTCACCTTGACCGCGACCTGCCCACCGGGCATCTTAGCCCTCATCCACCTGCTCCTGCTCAGGAAGGCCCCACCGCACGTGAGCCCTCCTTCCAGACACATACCTGCACAGGCACGCTCTCAGACACACACACACACACACACGTACACACACACACACACACACACAAAGACACTCACACACACAAGCCCAGCAGTTGAGGGGACCCGTGGCTGCGCCCGTCGACGTGAGCGTGTGGGGCTGGGCGGCCGGCTCTGGCCTCCCAGTGTCACCTTAGTCTCCTTTTGGCCGAAAGGCCAGAGGCGTCGGGCAGCCCTGAAAGGGCCTCCAGAGCGCGGGGAAGTGGTAGCCGGGCGCGCTGTCCTCCGTCTCCACCGTCCCGAGTTTGGGAGGCAGCATGCGAACATGGTGTCGGTTGGACGATGTCCAAAGCAACGAGCTGCGCAGGGGGGCGTCCCTGGAATGTGGGTGCCTGGTGACGTGGGTTCCAATTCTGTTGGGCTCTGTGGTCAGGGAAGTGAGGTCACCGCTTCCTGGGGACCCCTGCCCCGACTTCCTCCTCACACCGGAGCCCCCGAGGGCCCCTCCCCCAGCCGCTCCGTGCTCACCCCTCACCCCATGCCGCGTCCAGACAGTGGCCCCCACACATCGGACTTGTTTCGGTGGTGCTGACGGCAGCAGGCCACCGCGCTGAGCCCTGCCCGCATGCAGGGGCCCGTCGGTGTTGGGCATGCACCGCGTGTGCAATGGGGTGGGGGGCGGTCAGGGAGTCAGCATGGGTCCGGCTCGGGAGATCCTCCCGAGGAGACTCCCAGGTTCCCACTCACAGCTGCGTGTGTGTTCCCGTGGGTCCACGCCCTGTCCGACCCGGGGTGTGCTCAGCGTGTGCGTTTCAGCCACGTGGTCTGTGCCAGGAGGGGTCTCACGGGGATGCCGTGGCAGGAGGCAGTTCCTGGGCAGGAGCGACAGGGTTCTTCAGGAACCTCGAGACCGTCAGCGAGCATCTGTTCCCACGATGGGTCGAGGGACTCCTCGTGGGCTGCGCGTGCGTGGGTGTGTCCCTGCGTGGGTGCGGGCGTGCCCGGGGCCCGATGGGAACGGGGTTCCGGACCCGGCAGCGGCCAGGGTGTGTGTGGGGTGCTTCGGGGGAGGGGACCGAGCTAGGCCAGGGCCTGGCCATCCCTGCTGAGGGGAAGGTGAGCCAGCCCACACGGAGGACCGGCGGGCAGGAGGAGCCTTGTGGCCACGGGGCCGGCGAGCCCGGGCTGATCCTTCCTTGGCAGGACGCATGTGGGCAGCTCCGGTTCCTGCTCGGAGCCCGGGGGACCCGCGGCCCCCACGGGAGATCGTTTCTTGTGCAGCGGGAGTCCTTGTGCCCTCGGGCTCCGGGCTCGCGGGAGCACAGCTGAGGATGAGCCCATCCTCGGAGCCGCCATCCGCCGTGGGTGCGGGGGTCCTCCCACGCCGTCCCGTCCACATCTTCGTCCTTGTTGTCGGCATAGTCGATGCAGGGAGGGCGGCAGAGGGGGCCGTGGGTGAAGAGCCCGGCGTGGGAAGTGGGGCCCACACTCACGGTGCTGGGGGTTCCTCCTTCCGAGGAAGCCGGGGCAGGACTCCAGGCAGAAGCACAGGGGGAGCTGGGGCATGGTGGCCGCCCGGTCCCTCACCTGCTGAGCGAGGTCGTGGATACCCCCAGGCCCCTCTGGTCCCTGTTTTGGACCTCAGTCCACAGAGGGTAGCCGTTCGGTCAAGGCAGGATGGCAAGTCCGGTGCAAAGACAGCAAGCGGCCGAGACCCGGCACAGTGGGGTTGTAGGTGGAGACAAGAGGGTGCGGTGGCCAATGCTGGAGAGGGTCTCGGTCTTGGCCTCGGGGCACCGGGGCTGGCGTGGTTCTGCCTTCCCGCTGAGGCCAGCACGCGCTGCCCGCCCTCGGGCACCTGCCGCCACGGGAGCACCTGCCCCCTCCTCTCTGCCTAGGGCTCTCTCCTGCGCCAGCCGTGCCTCCTCCCATGCCAGCCAGCGGCTGCTGGCCGTGCAGCCCGGGAGCCTGGACATCCCGACGACCACCTTCCCCCGCCAGGGAACCGAGCCCTGTGGGGGGTCTCCCAGTGGGCCTGAGGTCAAGTCCCCCCCCCCCCCCGGCGCTCCCTGCCCAGTTTGGGCTCATTGTGCCCTGTCCCCACTCAGCTCCCTGGGCCCAGGTCCTCCTCCGTTGGGGGAGCAGCCTCGGCCCGGGCTCTCCACACTGGGCCCGGGAGTGGCTCGTCCGGACCTCCTGGCCTGGCGCCTCCCTGCCTGGCCTAGGGGCCCCCCGGCTGGCCTCCCGGGCTGGTCCGAGGCGACCCAGCGCCGGCAGGCTCAGGGCACTGCACCGGAGATGTCCGGGGACCCCCGAGCGAGCGCCCAGGCCTGGCCCAGCGCACCGGGCTTGTGAGGGGCCCAGCGCTGGAGGCGGGCGTCCCGCCACGGGGCACGGGGTGTGTCCTGGTCATGGCGGCCCCACGTGGTGGGTGTGGCCCCTGAGGGATCCCAGAAGAGGCAGGAGACAGACACGGGGGTTGACAGTATATTGCTTCCCAAGGAGGACGACGTCAGGCTCAGAGGACCTGCGAGGTCCTTAGGAAAACTCGGAGGCCCTGGGGATGTTGGCTGCGATGCTGTTCCTGGGGCCCAAGAGCGGTGCCCCAAAGCCCCAGTCAACACGGCCCGATGCAGTCATCGGGGCTTCGGGGGATCGGGGCCGGTGGGCCATGAGGACGCCCAGGGCGTCAAGTGGAGGATATCCTGACTTGGCGTCCCTTCTCGGGACTCGATGTTTCTGGAGGCAGTGCTAAGCCTCGTTCTCTTCCGCCCTCTGTGCAGCCGGCCCCCGTGTTCCGCAGCGGATTCCAGGTGGCCATCCCGCTGCTCAACCTGAGGACCGGGCCCCGTCAGCGCCCACAGTGACCGTGAGTGCCCCGGGGACAGGGACCATGTGGTTGGGGCTGCTCCCGGATGAAGCCCCAGGGCTCAGTTCCCTGCTGGGACCCCAGAGCCTCTGCTGGGTGAGGGAGGAATGGAGGGAGTCAAGCTGGGGGAGAGGGAGGAAAGGAGGGAGGGAAAGAAGAGGAAGGCCTAGAGGGGGAGGGAGGGCAGGAGGGAGGGAAGGAAGGACTGAGGGACTGAAGGCCTGAGGGAGGGAGGCCGTGAAAGCCCAGGAGTGCGGCCCATGCCTCTGGAGTCCTTGGGTGGAGGGAGGTGCGAGGGCGTCCCCGGCCAGACCCTGGATGGTGGCTCAGGGCAGGTGCATCTGTCCTTGCCGTCCTGCCCTTCCTCCTCCTGGGCCATCCTGGATGGCCTTCTGCCATCCTGGACCCTGTCCACCTCCTCGTCCACCAATTGTGACTGTTCCCAGGAGCAGGGGGGGCAGGAGGGCTCTCAGGAGGGGCTTCCCGGATCCGGTGCCCCGGAGGAGACTGGGACGGTTAGCTCCAGGACGTTGTCACCTGAGCACTGGGACCGAGGACGGCGTCCACGTCCCTGGGCATGAGCGCTCCCCGACTGTCTCACCCTGCTCTCTCCCTTCTGGCGGGAAACACCGTGCCAGAGGTGGCGGGCTGAGTCCCCGGACGAGCACTGCTAGGTGATGGGTGCCCCTGCGGGCTGGGATGGGTGCTGCCCGCTGTGGTCCCAGACAGGGGTGCCCGTCCCCCTTCTCTCCGGGGGACGTGCCCTGGACCTCCGTGTCGGCACGTTCTCCCCAGGGCTGCTGGTCCTCAGGCCAGACACCGGCCGGTCTGAGGGGGACGCGCGCTGCCTCCGTAGGGTTTCCTTGGCCAGAGGCCTTCCCGGGGAGCTCCCGCATCGCTGACACGGGCTCCCCGCGTGGCCTGTCCGCCGCCGGCCCCCCGCACCCCCCTCCCCATCCACCTGGCATGCTTTCGGTCTGTGTCGTTGTGGGACCCGGTGCCTTGGAGCCTGGGGGGCACCAGAGGCCGGGGAGAGCTTTCTCTGGCCTTGGGTTGTGAGCGATGGGTATGCCGTGTGTGGTGTGTCTTCCAGCTGTGTGCCTCGCCCTGGTGTGTGTGCAGGCCCCAGGAGGAAGCTGCCGGGTCGCATCTGGGGTCAGGCTGTGGTGTCCCGGCGGGAACAGGGGTCACGGCCCCGACCTTGGACCCCTCTGCACTCAAGGGGCCTCCGTGATCCCGTCTCCTCTAGAACCCTTCGGGGTTTTCGGTATGGCAGGGGGCAAGTTCCATGTCCAAGACGCCCAGGACAAAACCCAGTCCCCTTTGAAAAGAGGTGGGCAGACACCCGGGCACCTCCAGAGTGATCCCCCTCCCAGAAACGTCCAGAACAGGGGAAGGAAGGGAGAGAGAAATCAGCTGAGGCGTGGCGAGGGGCCGGACTGGGGGAGCAATGGGCAGGGAGGGCTTGGGCTCAGGGTCCCCTTCGGGGAAGGAGTTGTTCCACAGCGATGTTCTGGGCTGTTGGGGCCGGTGGGGGGGGGGGCGGGGGGGGGCGGCGCCGCCGGGGACGGACTTAGGGTTGAGCACGGGTTCCACGGAAAAACGATGCATTTTATTTAAAAGAGATAGGCGAGAGCGTCGAGGGCATGCAAAGCTAGGATGATGGTGAGACCGAAGCAGAGAGAAAGAACCCAGGCGGAGGGGATGAACCGTGGCGGCGGGCCATCGGGGTCGGGGCATGGAACGGAGGGTACCCGTCCAGGGAGCTCTCCCCGCAGGGCGGGGGCCTCTGGATGGGGCTCTGGGAGCCCCGCAGGAGCAGGTGTAGGGGCAGGGGTTGGGACAGGGGCCGGCACAGGAGCTGGGCCTGGTGCAAGAGCTGGGACCGGGGCAGGAGCAGGAGCAAGGGGACGGAAAGGGTCAGCAGGAGCGGCCAATGCAGCATGCAGGGCTGGAGCTGGGTCAGGGCCAGGAAGAGGAGTGCAGGCAGGGCCAGGGGAAAGGGCAGGAGCAAGGGGCAGGAGCTGGGTGTGGGGCTGGAACAGGTGTCCGGTGGGAACAGGGAGAGGCAGGGGAAGAGACAGTGGCCCTGTGAGGGGCAAAGGGAGGGGCAGCGGTCCTGGCCGAGGCCGGGGAAGCGGCAGGGCCTGGGTGTGGAGCAGCAAGAGGGACCCAGGCAGGAGCAGGAGAAGGGGCAGGAGCAGGGGCAGGACCTGGGTCTCGGGCAGGAGCAGGGGCCCAGGCAGGGAGAGGCGAAGACAGAGGGGCCCTGAGAGGGGCAAGGGAAGGGCCAGTGGTCCTTGGAGGGGCAGGGGAAGGGGGTGGGCAAGCGGCAGGGGCAGGGGCAGGAGCAGGAGGACGGGTGGGGTCTGGAGCAGGAACAGGGACCCAGGGAGGAACACGGGAAGGGGCAGTCTTCCAGGCAGGGAAAGGGGCAGGGGCAGGAAGAGGTGCAGGGCATGCGAGTGGGGCAGGAATCGGGGCAGAGGCAATGGCATGGGCATGGGCAGGGGCAGGGGCAGGGGCAGGGGCAGGGGCAGGGGCAGGATCCAGGGTAGGAACTGGGCCTGGGGCAGGAAGGAGGGCAGAGGCAGGGGCAGGGGAGTGGCCAGTGGTCCTGGCGGGGTTTGGAGAAGGGGCAGGAGCTGGGTCTGGGGCAGGAGCAGGGTCACAGGCAGGCGAAGGGGTAGGGGTCCTGGCAGGGGCAGAGGCAGGGGCAGGCCAAGGGGCAGGGATCCTGGCAGGGGCAAGGGAAGGGGCCGTGGAAGGGGCTGGAGCTGGGAGAGGTGTCCCGGCGATGGCTGGCGCAGGATCCAGGGCCCGAGCCGGGACTGGGTCAGGATCAGGGGCACAGGCGGGGACAGGGGAGGTGTCCGTGGCCTGGGTCGGGGCAGGCGAAGGGGCAGGATCAGATACACGAGCTGGGTGTGGGGCAAGAAGAAGGGCAGAGGCACGGGCAGGGGAAGGGGCAGCAGCTGTCTCCGGGGCAGGCGAAGGGGCAGGGGCCGGGCAAGGGGAATCAGTCCTTGCAGGGGCTGGGGCAGGGGCTGGGTGTGGGGCAGTAAGAGGGGCGCAGGCCGGGGAAGGGGCCGTGGCCAAGGCCGGGGCAGGGGACGGGGCAGGGGCAGCGGCAGGGTTTGCAGCTGGGTCAGGTGCGGTGGTGCTGGCTGGTGCAGGATGCAGGGCAGGAGCTGGGCCTGTGGCAGGATGAGGGGCCCGGGCAGGGACGGGGGAAGGCGCAGGATCGTGAGAGGAGCAGGAGCAGGAGCACGGCCTGGGGCAGGAGCAGGCCGCAGCTCTTCCTGGGCAGCGTCAGGCTCCGCGGGGCCCGGTTACTGGTCACCTGCTGGCGGCGGGTCCCCGGCTGAGGTGGCGGCAGGCACCGTCTCCCAATCCCCAGCTCCTGCTGATGTCAGGAGGGGCCCGAGCTCCTTGCCAGGAGCAGCTGGGAGAGGAGAGAAGGTCCCGCGCTTGCCTGCCTCTGCGTGTGCCTTGGCGCCCCCAGGACCCAGGCGGGGCGTCGCGGAGAGGCCGCAGCCAGGGAAGGAACCCTCAGCGGGACGGCTCCCCGAGGGCAGTGTCCCCGCTGGGTGCTCTGAGCCCAGTCCTTGCTCCTGGCCCCCCACCAGCCTGTGGGGCTCGTCCCTGTGGGCCCAGCACCGACCCGTCCCCGCACACACCCAGGCACCCAGCCCCGCCCCGCCTTCTCACCCTGGGGCTCGGCTTCCGCAGGTGGCCTGGCAGGCTCGGAAGCCTTTCCTGGGCCTGCGGACTCCTGGGTCAGAGAGGAGGTGGTGGCCGCCTGCCTCGTCTCTTCCTCCGTGGCCTTCTGCAAAGACAGGGACCGGTCGCTGGCCCGGAGCCATCCCAGCCCCGCCCGGCCGACCCCACTCTCCTCTTGCCCGGTCCCCCTGCTGCTCCCACATGGGCCCCAGACCTGTGCCTGCCCAGCCCTACCCCCGGTCCCGGGACCCACACCTGCAGGGCTCTGGGGATCGACCCTGGCCAGGAGCTCACATCCCCCACACCTGTCCCACCCAGCCAGCCTTCACCTTGACCGCGACCTGCCCACCGGGCATCTTAGCCCTCATCCACCTGTTCCTGCTCAGGAAGGCCCCACCCCACGTGAGCCCTCCTTCCAGACACATACCTGCACAGGCACGCTCTCAGACACACACACACTCACACACACACACGTACACACACACACACACACACACACACACACACAAAGACACTTACACACACAAGCCCAGCTGTTGAGGGGACCCGTGGCTGCGCCCGTCGATGCGAGCGTGTGGGGCTGGGCGGCCGGCTCTGGCCTCCCGGTGTCACCTTAGTCTCCTTTCGGCCGAAAGGCCAGAGGTGTCGGGCAGCCCTGAAAGGACCTCCAGAGCGCGGGGAAGTGGTAGCCGGGCGCGCTGTCCTCCGTCTCCACCGTCCCGAGTTTGGGAGGCAGCATGCGAACATGGTGTCGGTTGGACGATGTCCAAAGCAACGAGCTGCGCAGGGGGGCGTCCCTGGAATGTGGGTGCCTGGTGACGTGGGTTCCAATTCTGTTGGGCTCTGTGGTCAGGGAAGTGAGGTCACCGCTTCCTGGGGACCCCTGCCCCGACTTCCTCCTCACACCGGAGCCCCCGAGGGCCCCTCCCCCAGCCGCTCCGTGCTCACCCCTCACCCCATGCCGCGTCCAGACAGTGGCCCCCACACATCGGACTTGTTTCGGTGGTGCTGACGGCAGCAGGCCACCGCGCTGAGCCCTGCCCGCATGCAGGGGCCCGTCGGTGTTGAGCATGCACCCGCGTGTGCAATGGGGTGGGGGGCGGTCAGGGAGTCAGCATGGGTCCGGCTCGGGAGATCCTCCCGAGGAGACTCCCAGGTTCCCACTCACAGCTGCGTGTGTGTTCCCGTGGGTCCACGCCCTGTCCGACCCGGGGTGTGCTCAGCGTGTGCGTTTCAGCCACGTGGTCTGTGCCAGGAGGGGTCTCACGGGGATGCCGTGGCAGGAGGCAGTTCCTGGGCAGGAGCGACGGGGTTCTTCAGGAACCTCGAGACCGTCAGCGAGCATCTGTTCCGACGACGGGTCGAGGGACTCGTCGTGGGCTGCGCGTGCGTGGGTGTGTCCCTGCGTGGGTTCGGGCGTGCACGGGGCCCGATGGGAACGGGGTTCCGGACCCGGCAGCGGCCAGGGTGTGTGTGGGGTGCTTCGGGGGAGGGGACCGAGCTAGGCCAGGGCCTGGCCATCCCTGCTGAGGGGAAGGTGAGCCAGCCCACACGGAGGACCGGCGGGCAGGAGGAGCCTTGTGGCCACGGGGCCGGCGAGCCCGGGCTGATCCTTCCTTGGCAGGACGCATGTGGGCAGCTCCGGTTCCTGCTCGGAGCCCGGGGGACCCGCGGCCCCCACGGGAGATCGTTTCTTGTGCAGCGGGAGGCCTTGTGCCCTCGGGCTCCGGGCTCGCGGGAGCACAGCTGAGGATGAGCCCATCCTCGGAGCCGCCATCCGCCGTGGGTGCGGGGGTCCTCCCACGCCGTCCCGTCCACATCTTCTTCCTTGTTGTCGGCATAGTCGATGCAGGGAGGGCTGCAGAGGGGCCCGTGGGTGAAGAGCCCGGCGTGGGAAGTGGGGCCCACACTCACGGTGCTGGGGGTTCCTCCTTCCGAGAAAGCCGGGGCAGGACTCCAGGCAGAAGCACAGGGGGAGCTGGGGCATGGTGGCCGCCCGGTCCCTCACCGGCTGAGCGAGGTCGTGGATACCCCCAGGCCCCTCTGGTCCTTGTTTTGGACCTCAGTCCACAGAGGGTAGCCGCTCAGTCAAGGCAGGATGGCAAGTCCGGTGCAAAGACAGCAAGCGGCCGAGACCCGGCACAGTGGGGTTGTCGGTGGAGACAAGAGGGTGCGGTGGCCAATGCTGGAGAGGGCCTCGGCCTTGGCCTCGGGGCACCGGGGCTGGCGCGGCTCTGCCTTCCGGCGGAGGCCGGCGCGCGCCGCCCGCCCTCGGGCACCTGCCCCTGCGGGAGCACCTGCCCCTCCTCTCTGCCAAAGGCTCTCTCCTGCGCCAGCCGTGCCTCCTCCCACGCCAGCCAGCGGCTGCCGGCCGTGCAGCCCGGGAGCCTGGACATCCCGACGACCACCTTCCCCCGCCAGGGGACCGAGCCCTGTGGGGGGGATGTGGTCTCCCAGTGGGCCTGAGGTCAAGGCCCCCCACCCCCGGAGCTCTCTGCCCAGCTTGGGCTCATTGTGCCCTGTCCCCACTCAGCTCCCTGGGCCCAGGTCCTCCTCCGTTGGGGGAGCAGCCTCGGCCCGGGCTCCCCACACTGGGCCCGGGAGCGGCTCGTCCGGACCTCCTGGCCTGGCGCCTCCCTGCCTGGCCTAGGGGCCCCCCGGCTGGCCTCCCGGGCTGGTCCGAGGCGACCCAGCGCCGGCAGGCTCAGGGCACTGCACCGGAGATGTCCGGGGACCCCCGAGCGAGCGCCCAGGCCTGGCCCAGCGCACCGGGCTTGTGAGGGGCCCAGCGCTGGAGGCGGGCGTCCCGCCACGGGGCACGGGGTGTGTCCTGGTCATGGCGGCCCCACGTGGTGGATGTGGCCCCTGAGGGATCCCAGAAGAGGCAGGAGACAGACACGGGGGTCGACAGGACATTGCTTCCCAAGGAGGACGACGTCAGGCTCAGAGGACCTGCGAGGTCCTTAGGAAAACTCGGAGGCCCTGGGGATGTGGGCTGCGATGCCGTTCCTGGGGCCCAAGAGCGGTGCCCCAAAGCCCCAGTCAACACGGCCCGACGCAGTCTTTGGGGCGTCGGGGGATCGGGGCCGGTGGGCCATGAGGACGCCCAGGGGGTCACGTGGAGGATATCCTGACTTGGCGTCCCTTTTCGGGACTCGATGTTTCTGGAGGCAGTGCTAAGCCTCATTCTCTTCCGCCCTCTGTGCAGCCGGCCCCCGTGTTCCGCAGCGGATTCCAGGTGGCCATCCCGCTGCTCAACCTGAGGACCGGGCCCCGTCAGCGCCCACAGTGACCGTGAGTGCCCCGGGGACAGGGACCATGTGGTTGGGGCTGCTCCCGGATGAAGCCCCAGGGCTCAGTTCCCTGCTGGGACCCCAGAGCCTCTGCTGGGTGAGGGAGGAATGGAGGGAGTCAAGCTGGGGGAGAGGGAGGAAAGGAGGGAGGGAAAGAAGAGGAAGGCCTAGAGGGGGAGGGAGGGCAGGAGGGAGGGAAGGAAGGACTGAGGGACTGAAGGCCTGAGGGAGGGAGGCCGTGAAAGCCCAGGAGTGCGGCCCATGCCTCTGGAGTCCTTGGGTGGAGGGAGGTGCGAGGGCGTCCCCGGCCAGACCCTGGATGGTGGCTCAGGGCAGGTGCATCTGTCCTTGCCATCCTGCCCTTCCTCCTCCTGGGCCATCCTGGATGGCCTTCTGCCATCCTGGACCCTGTCCACCTCCTCGTCCACCAATTGTGACTGTTCCCAGGAGCAGGGGGGGCAGGAGGGCTCTCAGGAGGGGCTTCCCGGATCCGGTGCCCCGGAGGAGACTGGGACGGTTAGCTCCAGGACGTTGTCACCTGAGCACTGGGACCGAGGACGGCGTCCACGTCCCTGGGCATGAGCGCTCCCCGACTGTCTCACCCTGCTCTCTCCCTTCTGGCGGGAAACACCGTGCCAGAGGTGGCGGGCTGAGTCCCCGGACGAGCACTGCTAGGTGATGGGTGCCCCTGCGGGCTGGGATGGGTGCTGCCCGCTGTGGTCCCAGACAGGGGTGCCCGTCCCCCTTCTCTCCGGGGGACGTGCCCTGGACCTCCGTGTCGGCACGTTCTCCCCAGGGCTGCTGGTCCTCAGGCCAGACACCGGCCGGTCTGAGGGGGACGCGCGCTGCCTCCGTAGGGTTTCCTTGGCCAGAGGCCTTCCCGGGGAGCTCCCGCATCGCTGACACGGGCTCCCCGCGTGGCCTGTCCGCCGCCGGCCCCCCGCACCCCCCTCCCCATCCACCTGGCATGCTTTCGGTCTGTGTCGTTGTGGGACCCGGTGCCTTGGAGCCTGGGGGGCACCAGAGGCCGGGGAGAGCTTTCTCTGGCCTTGGGTTGTGAGCGATGGGTATGCCGTGTGTGGTGTGTCTTCCAGCTGTGTGCCTCGCCCTGGTGTGTGTGCAGGCCCCAGGAGGAAGCTGCCGGGTCGCATCTGGGGTCAGGCTGTGGTGTCCCGGCGGGAACAGGGGTCACGGCCCCGACCTTGGACCCCTCTGCACTCAAGGGGCCTCCGTGATCCCGTCTCCTCTAGAACCCTTCGGGGTTTTCGGTATGGCAGGGGGCAAGTTCCATGTCCAAGACGCCCAGGACAAAACCCAGTCCCCTTTGAAAAGAGGTGGGCAGACACCCGGGCACCTCCAGAGTGATCCCCCTCCCAGAAACGTCCAGAACAGGGGAAGGAAGGGAGAGAGAAATCAGCTGAGGCGTGGCGAGGGGCCGGACTGGGGGAGCAATGGGCAGGGAGGGCTTGGGCTCAGGGTCCCCTTCGGGGAAGGAGTTGTTCCACAGCGATGTTCTGGGCTGTTGGGGGCGGTGGGGGGGGCGGGGGGGGGGCGGCGCCGCCGGGGACGGACTTAGGGTTGAGCACGGGTTCCACGGAAAAACGATGCATTTTATTTAAAAGAGATAGGCGAGAGCGTCGAGGGCATGCAAAGCTAGGATGACGGTGAGACCGAAGCAGAGAGAAAGAACCCAGGCGGAGGGGATGAACCGTGGCGGCGGGCCATCGGGGTCGGGGCATGGAACGGAGGGTACCCGTCCAGGGAGCTCTCCCCGCAGGGCGGGGGCCTCTGGATGGGGCTCTGGGAGCCCCGCAGGAGCAGGTGTAGGGGCAGGGGTTGGGACAGGGGCCGGCACAGGAGCTGGGCCTGGTGCAAGAGCTGGGACCGGGGCAGGAGCAGGAGCAAGGGGACGGAAAGGGTCAGCAGGAGCGGCCAATGCAGCATGCAGGGCTGGAGCTGGGTCAGGGCCAGGAAGAGGAGTGCAGGCAGGGCCAGGGGAAAGGGCAGGAGCAAGGGGCAGGAGCTGGGTGTGGGGCTGGAACAGGTGTCCGGTGGGAACAGGGAGAGGCAGGGGAAGAGACAGTGGCCCTGTGAGGGGCAAAGGGAGGGGCAGCGGTCCTGGCCGAGGCCGGGGAAGCGGCAGGGCCTGGGTGTGGAGCAGCAAGAGGGACCCAGGCAGGAGCAGGAGAAGGGGCAGGAGCAGGGGCAGGACCTGGGTCTCGGGCAGGAGCAGGGGCCCAGGCAGGGAGAGGCGAAGACAGAGGGGCCCTGAGAGGGGCAAGGGAAGGGCCAGTGGTCCTTGGAGGGGCAGGGGAAGGGGGTGGGCAAGCGGCAGGGGCAGGGGCAGGAGCAGGAGGACGGGTGGGGTCTGGAGCAGGAACAGGGACCCAGGGAGGAACACGGGAAGGGGCAGTCTTCCAGGCAGGGAAAGGGGCAGGGGCAGGAAGAGGTGCAGGGCATGCGAGTGGGGCAGGAATCGGGGCAGAGGCAATGGCATGGGCATGGGCAGGGGCAGGGGCAGGGGCAGGGGCAGGGGCAGGGGCAGGATCCAGGGTAGGAACTGGGCCTGGGGCAGGAAGGAGGGCAGAGGCAGGGGCAGGGGAGTGGCCAGTGGTCCTGGCGGGGTTTGGAGAAGGGGCAGGAGCTGGGTCTGGGGCAGGAGCAGGGTCACAGGCAGGCGAAGGGGTAGGGGTCCTGGCAGGGGCAGAGGCAGGGGCAGGCCAAGGGGCAGGGATCCTGGCAGGGGCAAGGGAAGGGGCCGTGGAAGGGGCTGGAGCTGGGAGAGGTGTCCCGGCGATGGCTGGCGCAGGATCCAGGGCCCGAGCCGGGACTGGGTCAGGATCAGGGGCACAGGCGGGGACAGGGGAGGTGTCCGTGGCCTGGGTCGGGGCAGGCGAAGGGGCAGGATCAGATACACGAGCTGGGTGTGGGGCAAGAAGAAGGGCAGAGGCACGGGCAGGGGAAGGGGCAGCAGCTGTCTCCGGGGCAGGCGAAGGGGCAGGGGCCGGGCAAGGGGAATCAGTCCTTGCAGGGGCTGGGGCAGGGGCTGGGTGTGGGGCAGTAAGAGGGGCGCAGGCCGGGGAAGGGGCCGTGGCCAAGGCCGGGGCAGGGGACGGGGCAGGGGCAGCGGCAGGGTTTGCAGCTGGGTCAGGTGCGGTGGTGCTGGCTGGTGCAGGATGCAGGGCAGGAGCTGGGCCTGTGGCAGGATGAGGGGCCCGGGCAGGGACGGGGGAAGGCGCAGGATCGTGAGAGGAGCAGGAGCAGGAGCACGGCCTGGGGCAGGAGCAGGCCGCAGCTCTTCCTGGGCAGCGTCAGGCTCCGCGGGGCCCGGTTCCTGGTCACCTGCTGGCGGCGGGTCCCCGGCTGAGGTGGCGGCAGGCACCGTCTCCCAATCCCCAGCTCCTGCTGATGTCAGGAGGGGCCCGAGCTCCTTGCCAGGAGCAGCTGGGAGAGGAGAGAAGGTCCCGCGCTTGCCTGCCTCTGCGTGTGCCTTGGCGCCCCCAGGACCCAGGCGGGGCGTCGCGGAGAGGCCGCAGCCAGGGAAGGAACCCTCAGCGGGACGGCTCCCCGAGGGCAGTGTCCCCACTGGGTGCTCTGAGCCCAGTCCTTGCTCCTGGCCCCCCACTAGCCTGTGGGTGTGGTCCCACAGGTGTGGTCGTCCCTGTGGGCCCAGCTTGGACCCGTCCCCGCACACGCCTAGGCACCCAGCCCCGCCCCACCTTCTCACCCTGGGGCTCGGCTTCTGCAGGTGGCCTGGCAGGCTCAGAAGCCTTTCCTGGGCCTGCAGACTCCTGGGTCAGAGAGGAGGTGGTGTCTGCCCTCCTCTTCTCTTCCTCCGTGGTCTTCTGCAAAGACAGGGACCGGTCGCTGGCCAGGAGCCCTCCCAGCCCCGCCTGGCCAACCCCATGTCCTCTTGCCCGTTTCCCCTGCTGCTCCCACATTGGCCCCAGACCTGTGCCTTCCCAGCCCTACCCCCGGTCCCGGGACCCACACCTGCAGGGCTCTGGGGATCGACCCTGACCAGGAGCTCACATCCCCCACACCTGTCCCACCCAGCCAGCCTTGAACTTGACCGCGACCTGCCCACCGGGCATCTGAGCTCTTATCCACCTGCTCCTGCTCAGGAAGACCCCACGGAACGTGAGCCCTCCTTCCAGACACATGCATGCACAGGCACGCTCACAGATACACACACACACACACACACACACAAACACACACACACACACACAAACCGAGGGGTTGAGGTAACCCGTGATGTGAGCGTGTGGGGCTGGGCGGCCGGCTCTGGCCTCCCGGTGTCACCTTAATCTCCTTTCGGCCCAAAGGCCAGAGGTGTCGTGCAGCCCTGAAAGGACCTCCTGAGCCCGGGGTAGTGGTAGCCGGGCGTGCTGTCCTCCGTCTCCACCGTCGCGAGTTTGGGAGGCAACATGGGAACATGGTGTTGGTTGGACGATGTCCAAAGCAACGAGCTGCGCAGGGGGGCGTCCCTGGAATGTGGGTGCCTGGTGACGTGGGTTCCAATTCTGTTGGGCTCTGTGGTCAGGGAAGTGAGGTCACCGCTTCCTGGGGACCCCTTCCCCGAATTCCTCCTCACACCAGAGCCCCCGAGGGCCCCTCCCCAGCCGCTCAGTGCTCATCCCTCACCCCATGCCACGTCCAGACAGTGGCCCCCACACATCGGACTTGTTTCAATGGTGCTGACGGCAGCAGGCCACCGCGCTGAGCCCTGCCCGCATGCAGGGGCCCGTCGGTGTTGGGCATGCACCCGTGTATGCAATGGGGTGGGGGGCGGTCAGGGAGTCAGCGTGGGTCCGGCTCGGGAGATCCTCCCGAGGAGACTCCCAGGTTCCCACTCACAGCTGCGTGTGTGTTCCCGTGGGTCCACGCCTTGTCCGACCCGGGGTGTGCTCAGCGTGTGCGTTTCAGCCATGTGGTCTGTGCCAGGAGGGGTCTCACGGGGATGCCGTTTTAGGAGGCAGTTCCTGGGCAGGAGCGACGGGGTTTTTCAGGAACCTCGAGACCGTCAGCGAGCATTTCTTCCACGATGGGTCGAGGGACTCGTCGTGGGCTGCGCGTGCGTGGGTGTGTCCCTGCGTGGGTGCGGGCGTGCTCGGGGCCCGATGAGAACGGGGTTCCGGATCCGGCAGCGGCCAGGGTGTGTGTGGGGTGCTTCGGGGGAGAGGACCGAGCTAGGCCAGGGCCTGGCCATCCCTGCTGAGGGGAAGGTGAGCCAGTCCACACGGAGGACCGGCGGGCAGGAGTAGTCTTATGCCCAAGGGGCCTGCGAGCCCGGGCTGATCCTTCCTTGGCAGGATGCATGTGGGCAGCTCCGGTTCCTGCTCGGAGCCCGGGGGACCCACGGCCCCCACGAGAGATCATTTCTTGTGCAGCGGAAGGCCTTATGCCCTCGGGCTCCGGGCTCCTAGGAGCGCAGCTGAGGATGAGCCCATCCTCGGCGCCCCCATCCACCGTGGGTGCGGGGGTCCTCCCACGCCGGCCCTTCCACATATTCGTCCTTGTTGTTGGCATAGGCGATGCAGGGAGGGCGGCAGAGGGGGCCGTGGGTGGAGAGCCCGGCGTGGGAAGTGGGGCCCTCACTCACGGTGCTGGGGGTTCCTCCTTCCAAGGTAGCCGGGGCAGGACTCCAGACAGAAGCACAGGGGGAGCTGGGGCATGGTGGCCGCCCGGTCCCTCACCGGCTGAGCGAGGTCGTGGATACCCCCAGGCTTCTCTGGTCCTTGTTTTGGACCTCAGTCCGCAGAGGGTAGCCGCTCCGTCAAGGCAGGATGGAATGTCTTGTGCAAAGACAGCAAACAGCATATTTGACTGTAGTTCATGAAACCAGCTGCGGTCGGCCTACAGCAATAGCCCCGTAGAAGGCGTGACCAACACCGTCTCTCTTTTCTTTCAGCGAAGGAATCTGAGGGGGTGTGGTTGGGTCCCAGCCTGGGGTCCCTCCACTCCACGGGTCATGGGCTTGCAGCCAGCACCCTTCTCGGCTCCCCGATGACTTATGGGCACTTATAGGAGCCAGGGTTGTGGTGGGCTTCGTTTTCCGAGCTTGAGATCCTGTTAGGAACATCAGTTACATTAGCACAGGAAACTCCCATCATGCTTGAAGTACATCTATGGATGATAGAGAAGACCTTTTTTCTTAAAACTGTATTTTATTAGTTTAAAAGAATAAGTATATTTTATGTTTTAAAACAAACTTAGTAACTTGCATCCCCTTAAAAAATAGGATCTGGTGGATCCTTCTCCTGTTCACTGTCCTTACCCCCAAGGTGACACTGTCCCCGTCCTCGCCTTTGCGGTGGATGCTGAACATTGGCATGTGGAGTTCAGACCGCAAGCAGGCGCTTGCGTTTCGGGGTTCAGCTTGAGAGCTCTACACATCGTCACTGATGACTTCCATAAAAAATTGGTTACTGGGATCCCTGGGCGGCTTGAATGGTTAAGGGTCCGACTCTTGGTTTTGGCTTAGTTTGTGACCTCAGGATCATGAGATCGAGCCTCATGTTGGGAGCCGCGATCAGTGGGGGAGCCTGCTTGACAGTCTGTCCCTCTCCCTCTGCCCCACCCTACAACACTCACACTCTCTCCAAAAAAGAAAAGAAAAGGAATCTGTTCGAATGGGCTTCCATTTACCAGACCTTCATTCTGTGTGAGGCACAGAGGAAAATGCTGATGGATGCTCTCGTGACTTTTCCGGCAACCTAGAAGATGATATGTATCATGGTCCCCATTTTACTTCCGAGAAACCAGGGCCCCAGAGGTTCCGGTGACACCCAGGTTCCAAGGTGGGAAGTGGCCAGGCCCAGATGTGGACCCCTCCACACCCACTTCCCTGGCCCTGGAAGGAGAGCCGGTCTGCGCTCGCATCTCTTCTCAGGGCTGACGGTTCAGCCAGGGTGTGATTTGGGAACAGTGCTCCTGAGCTGTGGCAAGATCAACACATTCACTTGGGCAGGTGTTTACTGAGCCTGGTGCTCTGGTGGGATAGCTCCCAGTGCTGAACAGTGTCAGGTCTGGCAGGGTGAGTGGACAGATAGGCTGTCACGTGAGTGATCTCCTGGGGTAGGGAGACACTCTTTGACTTGCCAGAGCTGGAGACTTACTGGGGCTTCCAAGAGCGAGTCTGGCCTAAGCCACATGGGCAGCCACTACATGTGAAACAGAGATGGGGCTCTTGACATTCCAGGTGGTCTCTGCCCACTACATGGGGGCTGCCGAGCCGCAGGTGGACCTCCTGAGCTGCTGTGCTGTCCTCCCGGGGTGTCTGGCCCCCACTCAGGGCTTGCCTGTGTGGTGCTGGGGTCACGGGGCTGAGTTGGCTCCACAGCCTGTTCTGCAGGTGAGCTGCCCGCCCCCGCACCCGGAGCTTCGTGTAGCAGGAGAAGCGCGCTCTCGGAAAGCAGCCTGTCCCACAGTCTGAATCGGAGCGTATCCTCACACTGCACGAGCCCGTTCTTCCTATAACATAAGGACCCCAGGGAGCGCCGAGAGACCTGTGCCCAGGTCTTGCGTTCAAGAATTTGGAGCCCCATGTCCCCGTGCCCTGCAGCTTCCCTCTGTGACCAAGCTCTGAACACTTCACCCCCTCTGGCCTTGCTGCTGTTCACAATGAATGTGACAGCCAGCTGCCCAGAGCGTTGGCCCAATGGTTCTGGGTCTGGAGCCTGGGGCCGGGGGCCAGAGGTCTCACGTTGGGGTTCTGGCATCTCATGTTGGTGTCTGGGGTCAGGAATCGGGCGTTGGGACCCTGGGGTCGGGGTCTGGGATCGAGAGTTGGGTGTTAGGTGTCTGGTGTTGGGGGTCAGGGGCCAGGAATCAGGAGTCTGGCCTCTATTCTTGACCAAGATGCCGGGGTTCATTTGATGTAGTCCTCCAGCTCCCTCTTCTTCTGCATTGTTCCGTGTTTACATCTCATTTTGTCTTCTTTTCCCCTCATTTTGACATACCCTGGATTGCCTTGTTAGATTTTTTAGATTGGTAAAGGTTTAGAACCTGAAAGATTCACCTGATTATTTTCTTTTTGATATAAATTTTCTTTTAGAGCAGATTTTTTTCCCCTTGGACTTTGCCTCATCATGTGCTCCTTTCATAAGTTTACTGTGGGTGTAGAATTAACCAGCTATACTAAAAGGTGGGTAGTACTGACAACACAGTCAGGGTATCATTTGCATTTTTCTCATGGCTAGGTAGTATTTTTTCGCTATGCACATTGGGGTACAGATGGCCCTTCTTTTCTCTACATCTGTATCTTCAGGGTAAATACCCTGTAGTGCAATGGCAGGCTCATAGGACAACTCTATTTTTAATTTTTTAAAAGATTTAATTTATTTATTTGATAGAGATCAAAAGTAGGCAGAGAGGCACACACAGAGAGAGAGGATGGGAATCAGGCTCCCTGCTGAGCACAGAGCCCGATGCGGGGCTCGATCCCAGGACCCTGGGATCATGACCTGAGCCGAAGGCAGTGGCTTTAACCCACTGAGCCACCCAAGCACCCCTATTTTTAATTTTTTGGAGGAATCTCCATGCTGTTTGCCAATGTGGCAGCACAAACTACCTACAACATCCTACCAACAGTGTAAGAGGGTTCCTCATTCTCCACATCCCCTCCACCCCTTGTTTCCTGTCCTATTGCTATTGGCCATTCTTCCTGGTTTAAGGTAGTATCTCATTTTTTTAAGATTTTATTTATTAATTTATTTGACACGTGCACACACACACAGAGAGAAAGATAGAGAGACAGAGACACACAGAGAGAGAGAGATCTCAAGTAGGCATGGAGAAAGGCAGAGAGAGAGGGAGATGCAAGCTCCATGCCAAGCAGAGAGGCAATGCAGGGTCCATCTCAGGGTCCAGTGATCAGGACCTGAGCTGAAGGCAGAGGCTCAACCCACTGATCCACTCAGGTGCCACTCAATGTGTTTTTGATTTGAACTTTCCCGATGGCTAGTGACAAGGAACATTTTTTTTCATATGTTTCTTAGCCATGTGAAGGTCTTCTTTGGGGAAGTGCCTGTTTGTGATATCTTTCCATTTTTGATATGATTATCTGTTTTTTGGGTGTTGAGTTTATGGAGTTCCTTATAGATCTTGGAAGTCAGCCCTTTTTCTGAAGAGTCATTTGCAAATATTTTCTATCATTCTGTATCTTGCCTCTTTGTTTTTTGTTTTTGTTTGTTTGTTTGTTTTTGTTTTTGTCCCTTTCTTTTGCTGTGCAGAAGCATTTGGTATTGACTAAGTACCCAAAGTTCATTTTTGCTTTTGTTTCCTTTGCCAAGAATCATCAGATACCTTGGAATATCCCTAATGAAAGGGTCTGTACTCAAGGAACTACAGAACACTCATGAAAGAAATTGGAAAAGACACAAAAATTGGAAAAACCTTCCATGCTCATGGATCAGAAGAATAAACATTGTTAAAATGTCTATACTATCCAGAGCAATCTAGACTTTCAATGCTATCCCAATCAAAAATCCAGTTGCATTCTTCAAAGTGCTGGAACAAACAATCCTAATATTTGTTTGGAACCAGGAAAGATGCCAAATTACTAAGGAAATATTCAATTAGAAAACTAAAGCTGGATGCATCACATTGCCTGATTTCAAGCTTTACTATAAAGCTGTGATCACCAAGGCAGCATGGTACTGGAGAAAAACAGACTCATAGACCAGTGGAACAGAGTAGAGAGCCCAGATATGGACCCACAACTCTATGGTCAAATCATCGTTGACAAAGCAGGAAAAAATATCCAGTGGAGAAAAGAGTCTCTTCAATAAATGGTGCTGGGACAATTGGATAGCTACGTATAGAAGAATGACACTAGACCATTCTCTCACACCATACACAAAGATAAACTTGAAATGGATGAAATACCTCCATGTAAGATAGGAATCTATCAAAATCCTAGAGGAGAACATAGGCATTAACCTCTTCGACAACAGCCGGGGCAACTTCTTTCAAGACATGTCTCCAAAGGCAAAAGAAACCAGTGTGAAAACGAACTTTTGGGACTTTATCATTTTTTAATTTAAATTCAAATTAGTTTGCATATTGTGTATTTTAAGTTTCAGGAGTAGACTTTAATGATTCATCGGTTACATATGATCCAAACATCTGTCAATGGACACCTGGGACTTGTCCATATTTTGGCAACTGTGGACATTTCTGCTATAAACTTTGGGGTGTAGGTGCCTACTGGAATAAGTAGGCTGTATCCATTGGATAGGCAATTGGGCAACCCATCATTGTAAGGTGGTTCTGTTTTTAAATTTTGTGGATCCTCTACTCTATTTTCCACTGTGGCTGCACCCGTTTCTCTGAACCATTGCCAACATCTGTTGTTTCCTTACTTGTTAATTTTAGCCACTCTGACATGTGTGAGTTGATATCTCACTCCGGTTTTGATTGGGATTTCCCTCATAATACACGATGTTGAGCATTTTTTCATCTGTCTGTAGGCCATTTGTACCTCTTCCCTGGGGAAATGTCTCTTCTTGTCTTCTGACCATTTCATGAGTTGATTATGATTATTATAGTTGTTGCTGTTGCTGTTGTTGTTGTTGTTGAGCTTGAGAAGTTCTTTATAGGTTTTGGATACTAGCCCTTTATCTGAGAAGTTATTTGCAATTATCTTCTCCCTTGTCATGGCTTTTCTTTTAGTCTTGTTGACTGTTCCCTTGGCTGTGCAAAATCTTTTAATTTTGAGGAAGTCTCAATAGTTCATTATTGGTTGTCTTTCCCTTGCTCCAAATATTTATCTATGAAGGAGTTTCTGCAGGTGAGCCCAAAGTGGTTGCTGCCTACGTTCTGCTCTTGGATTTTGATGTAGTCGTGTCTCAAATTTAGGTATATAATCCATTTAGTGTTTAACTTGTGTATGTCCTAGAAAAATGTTCCAGTTTCATTCCTCTGAATGGTTCTGTCCAATTTTTCCAACACCACTTGTTGAAGAGTATGTCTTCCTTTTTTCCATTGGCAATTCCTTCCTCCTTAGTTGACGATTGGTTGACCATCAAGTTGAGGGTCCATTTCTGGGCTTTCCATTCAGTTCCATGGATCTTTGCGTCTATTTTTGTGCACATAACATATTGTCATGCTGGCTACAGCTTTGTAATGCACCTTGAAGTCAGGCATTGTGACGCCCCAGGTTTGGTTTCATGTCCTTCTAGCCCTTCATGGTCTTTTCTAATTGCATAAAACTTGAGGATTATTTCTCCAGCTCTGTGAAAAATTCTGACAGTATTTTGAAAGTGTCCCTCTAGTCCTTCAGGGTCTTTTCTAATTCCATAAAATTTGAGGATTATTTCTCCAGATCTGTGAAAAATTCTGACAGTATTTTGAAAGAGATTACACTAAATGTCTAGAATGTTTGGGGAATATAGATATTTTAACAAAATTTATCTTCCAATCCATGAGCATGGAATGTTTTCTCCCATGTATGCGTCTTTTTCCATTTCTTTCATAAGTGTCCTATAGTTTTCAGAGTCCATCTCATGACTGCTTTGTTAGGTTTATGCCTCAGTATCTTTGAGGTTTTTATGTAATTGTCAGTTGGATCAATTTCTTGATATCTCTTTCTGCTGCTTCATTGTTAGTGTATAGAAATACACTACAGTATAATTACAAGTACAGTACAATGTACATTGATGTCATATTCCATGGCTTTGCTGGATTCCTCTGTCATTTCTTGTCATATTTGGCTGAACCTTTTTGGTGTTCTACACCCAACATCATGTCTTCTCATGAGCATAGTAGAGTGAAAATGTCAATTCCTTCATTGCTGATTTGGTCGCCTTTTATTTCCTTTTGTTGTCTGATTGTTGATGCTAGGACTTCCAGTACAATGTGGAACAACAGTGGTGTTAGAGGACATTCCCATTATGTTTCTGACCTTAGGGGAAAATCTCTTAATGTTTTCTCATGTAAAATGGTATTACCTCTCATCCTTTCCTCTGTGACTTAGGATATTGAGGTGTTTTCCCTCTATTCCAGCTCACAGTGGGAACTTTTCAAGAAAGATGCTGTGTTTTTTCATGTGCCATTTCACCATCTATGGAGAGGATCATATGATTATTGTTCATTCTTATATTAATGTGTATCACACGGATGGGTTAGCAGATATTGAAACATTCCTGCAGACCAGGACTGAATCCATCTTGGTCGTGTTGAATAATCCTTCTAATGTACTCTTGGATCTTCTTGGCTAGTATGTTTGTGAGATGTTCTACACCCATATTCATCAGGGATATTGGCCTATAATGTTCCTTTCTGGTGGAGTATTCATCTGCTTTGGGGATCCAGGTTATGCTGGCCTCTTAGAATGACTTTGGAAGGTTTGTTGGTACAAAATTGGTCATCATATTCTTACAATTGTTTCTATTTCTATGGGGTTAGTTTTGATCTCTCCTCTTCCATTCCTTATTTTGTGTGCTTTCTCTCTTTTTGATAAGTCTGACTAGGGGTTTCTCAATTTGTTAATCCTTTCAAAGAACCAGCTCTTTGTTTCAATGATATATATAATTTTAACATCTCTATATTGTGCAGTGCTTTAATCTCTATCATTTCTCTCTATCGTTGGATTTTGGCTTTCTTTGCTGTCATTTTCCAGCTCTTTGATGTTACATTGTGTATTTCAGACTTGTTTCATTTCTAAAAGAAGGCCTATACTGCTGGCTGTACACTTCCCTCTTAGGACAGACTTTGCTGCACCCTGAAGCTTTTGCACCGTCGTGGTTTTACTTTTCATTCCCTTCCAAGTATTTCAAACAGTTTTCTTAATTTCCTGGGTGTCCCTTTCATTCTTTCATATGATGTTCTTTGGCTTCCATGTATTTGTGGCCCTTCTACGTGTTTCCTTTTTTTTGACTTCAGGTATCTATGCCATGTGGTCTGAGAAATACATGGGTATGATCTCAAACTTTGTGAACCAGAGGAGAACTGATTTTTTACTTGGTACGTGATCTATTCTGGAGAATGTTCCCTGTGCACTTGAGATGGAGGTATAATCCGTTGCTTCAGGGTGAAATGCTCTGAAGATCGCTGTGAAGTTCATCTAGACCTTAGTGTCATTTAAAGTCCTTTTTTCCTTTGGGATCTGCTTAGACAACTTGTCCCTTGCTGTGACTGGGGTGTTAAAGTACCGCACTCTTCTTGTACTTTTATCAAAGTGTGTATTTAATTTAGATATTACTCAGTTTATATTTTGCTCTGCTCTCAAGATACAGGCATCAACAATTGCAGTTGATAGATCTTATTTTGTAGGCACCTTTATTAATATAGAATCTTCCTTTACCTCTTATTTCATTTTTGCATTTTCAATCTCTATATCTGACATATGGGTGGGTACTCCAATGCTCTTTTAATGTAAGCTACCATTATAAATGGTTCTCCAACCCTCATGTTGAATATGGAAGAGTATTTTTTCTAAAAGGAGTCTCTTGTACAGACCACATTGAAGGGTCTTCTTGTTTCCTTTTGGTCTGTTTCATTCCATTCTGATACCCTATGCTTCTGGTAGAAGCATTTTGTCTTTTTACCTTCTGAATAATTATTGAAAGATATGATGTTAGTGCCATTTAGAACATAAAATGTCACTGTTCCTTTACCTCATCTGTGTACTCTTTTTACTTTTCTTTCTTTCCTTTTTTTTTTTTTTTTTTTGAATTTGGGCTCCCTCTCTCTCTACTCAAAGGATCCCCTTTAATATTTCTTGCAGGGAGAGTTTATTGTTCAGAAATTCCTTTCTTTTTTGTTTGTCCTAGACACTCTCTACCTCTCCCTTCACTCCGAATGATAGCCTTGGGGTATACACTATTTGTGGCTGCATATTCTTTATCCTCATATAGCACATTGAGTATATCCTACCTGTCCTTCCTACCCTGGTAAGTCTCTGTGGACAGGTCTGCTGCCAGCCTAATGTACCTACCCTTAGAGCTGAAGGACGTCTTGTTCCAAGCTTCTTTGAGGATTTTCTATTTGTCTTTGAATTTCAAACTTTCAGGATTATATTTCTATGTGTTGACTAATTTTTACTGATTTTGAGGGGTATTCTCTGTGCCTCCTCGACTTGAATGCCAGTATCCTTCCCCAGATTAGGGAATTTCTCAGATATCTATAATTTGTTGAATTAAACCTTCTACCCCTTTCTCCTGGCCCTCGGCTTCTGGGACCCCTCTAATATGGATATCATTTCCTTTCATGGAATTCCCAAGCACTCAAAGTCTCCCTTCATGATCCAATAGCTTTGTTTCTCTCATTTTTTCAGCATTTTATTTTTTCCATCCTTTAATCTTCTATGTCACTGATACATACTTCTCCCTCATTCATCGCCTTTGGATAGCCTCCACTGGAATTATATCTCAGTAATAGCACTTTCAACGTGAACCTGAGTAGATATTCGTTCTTTTATGTCTACAGTAAGGGATTCTCTAGGGCCTTGTATGCTTGTATCCAGCCCAGTTACTACCTTTATAATCATTGTTTTCAATTCTAGTGCAGAGACTTTATATATATTCATATTGTTTCAATCCCTGTGAGTGAGTTCATTAGTTTGCGGTGAATTCTCCATCTCCTCATTTTGCCTAGAAAGTAATTATGAAAGCAAAAGCAGCCTTAAAGACGGAAGAGAGTAGAAAAATCAAGAATAACAAAAAAATGGAAACAAAAACAAACAACAAAAGAATACAAAAAACAAGACTCAGTATGTGTTTGGAACTGTTCATTAAAAGAAACAAGATGCCAAAATAAAGAGAAAAGAAAAAAAAAAGGAAGAAAAAATAATATCTTACAAATATAAAACAATTTAATGAAAAGGGGTAGAAAAAATATACATGTACATAACTTATTGGTAAAAATAAACATCAAAAATATTAAAAAGTTTAAATATAAAAAAAGCACTAAAGAATGCCAATAGATCTTGTGAGATGAACTTACTGCATCAATTGACAGGACCTTGTGATACTTATCTCTTCTTTTAATGATTTGTCTATAATATTGATTGATTTGAAAATGTGGAACCACCCTTGTGTCCCAGGGTTAAATCCCAAGGGGTCATGGTAGATAATGTTTTTTTTTTATTTTATTTTATTTATATTCTTTTATTTTGTTTCAGCATAACAGTATTCATTGTTTTAGTACCACACCCAGTGCTCCATGCAATACGTGCCCTCCTTAATACCCACCACTTTGTTCACCCAACCTCCCGCCCCCTGCCCTTCAAGACCCTCAGGTTGTTTTCAGAGTACATAGTCTCTCATGGATCATCTCCCCTTCCAATTTCCCTCAGCTCTCTTCTCCTCTCCATCTCCCCATGTCTTCCATGTTATTTGTTATGCTCCACAAATAAGTGAAACCATATGATACTTGACTCTCTCTGCTTGACTTATTTCACTCAGCATAATCTCTTCCAGTCCCACCCATGTTGCTACAAAAGTTGGGTATTCATCCTTTCTAATGGAGGCATAATACTCCATCATGTATATGGACCACATCTTTCTTATCCATTCGTCCATTGAAGGGCATCTATGTTCTTTCAACAGTTTGGCGATTGTGGCCATTGCTGCTATAAATATTGAGGTACAAATGGCCCTTCTTTTCACTACATCTGTATCTTTGGGTAAATACCCAGCAGTGCAATGGCAGGGTCATAGGGAAGATCTATTTTTAATTTCTTGAGGAATCTCCACACTGTTCTCCAAAGTGGCTGCACCAACTTGCATTCCCACCAACAATGTAAGAGGTTTCCCCTTTCTCCACATTCTCTCGAACACATGTTATTTCCTGTCTTGCTAATTTTGGCCATTCTAACTGGTATAAGGTGGTGTCTCAAAGTGATTTTAATTTGAATCTCCCTGAGGGCTAATGATGATGAACATTTTTTCACGTGTCTGATAGCCATCTGTATGTCTTCATTGGAGAAGTATCTGTTCATATCATCTTCCTATTTTCTGATACAATTATCTGTTTCATGCATGGTGAGATTGAGGAGCTCTTTATAGATCCTGGATATCAATCTTTTGTCTGTCCTGTCATTTGCGAATATCTTCTCCCATTCCGTGGGTTGCCTCTTTGTTTTCTTCACTGTTTCCTTTGATGAGCAGAAGTTTTTGATCTTGAGGAAGTCCCAAAAGTTCATTTTTGCTTTTGTTTCCTTTGCCTTTGGAGACATATCTTGAAAGAAGTTGCTGTGGCTGATATCGAAGAGGTTACTGCCTATGTTCTCCTCTAGGATTCTGATGGATTCCTGTCTCACGTTGAGGTCTTTTATCCATTTCGAGTTTATCTTTCTGTATGGTGGAAGAGAATGGTCGAGTATCATTCTTCTACATGTAGCTGTCCAGTTTTCCCAGCACTGCTGATTGAACATACTGTCTTTTTTCCACTGTATATTTTTTCCTGTTTTGTCAAAGATTATTTGAACATAGAGTTGAGGGTCCATATCTGGGCTCTCTACTCAGTCCCACTGGTTTATGTGTCTGTTTTTATGCCAGTACCATGCTGTCTTGGTGATCACAACTTTGTAGTAAATCTTAAAATCATGTAGCGTGATGCCGCCAGTTTTATTTTTGTTTTTCAACATTCCCTTAGTGATTCAGGGTCTCTTCTGGTTCCATACAAATTTTAGGATTATTTACTCCAGCTCTTTGAAAAATACTGGTGGAATTTTGATTGGAATGGCATTTAAAGTGTAGATTGTTCTAGGCAGTATAGACATTTTAACAATGTTTACTCTTCCGATCCAAGAGCATGGAACAGTCTTCCATCTTTTTGTGTCTTCTTCAATTCCTTTCATGAGTGTTCTGTAGTTCCTCGAGTCCAGATCCTTTACCTCGTTCATTAGGTTTATTCCCAGGTATCTTATGGTTCTTGGTGCTATAGTAAATGGAATCGATTCTCTAATGTCCCTTTCTGTATTTTCATTGTTAGTGTATAAGAAAGCCACTGATTTCTGTCATTGACTTGGTATCCTGCCACGTTACTGAATTGCTGTATGAGTTCTAGTAGTTTTGGGGTCGAGTTTTTTGGGTGTTCCATATAAAGAATGATTTCATCTGCAAAGAGAGAGAGTTTGACTTCTTCATTGCCAATTTGGATACCTTTTATTTCTCTTTGTTGTCTGATTGCCATTGCTAGGACTTCTAATACTATGTTGAACAAGGGTGGTGAGAGTGGGTATCCTTATCATAGTCGTGATCTCAACGGGAAGGCTGTGATCCTTTTCCCAATGAGGATGATATTTGCTGTGGGTCTTTCATAGATAGGTTTTATGAAGTTCAGGAATGTTCCCTCTATCCCTATACTTTGAAAAGTTTTTATCAGGAATGGACGCTGGATTTTGTCAAGTGCGTTTTCTGCATCAACTGAGAACACCATGTGGTTCTTCTTTCTTCTCTTATTGATTTGTTCTATCACATTGATTTGCGAATGTTGAACCATCCTTGTAACCCAGGAATGAATCCCACCTGGTCATGGTGGATAATCTTTTCAATGTGTTGCTGGATCCTGTTTGCTAGGATCTTGTTGAGAATCTTAGCATCCATATTCATCACTGATATGGGTCTGAAATTCTCCTTTTTGGTAGGGTCTTTGCCTGGTTTGGGGATCAGGGTAATGCTGGCTTCATAAAAAGTGTCTGGAAGTTGTCCTTCTGCTTCAATTTTTTTGGAACAGCTTCAGGAGAATTGGTGTTATTTCTTCTTTGCAAGTTTGATAGATACCCCATGGAATCCGTCAAGTACTGGGCTCTTCTTTTTTGGGAGATATCTGATCACTGCTTCAATCTCGTTACTAGATATCGGTCTACTCAGGTTGTCAGTTTCATCCTGGTTCAATTTTGGGAGTTTATAGTTTTCCAGGAATGCATCCATTTCATCTAGGTTGCTTAGCTTATTGGCATATAACTGTTGATAATAACTTCTGATGATTGTTTCTACTTCCTTGGTGTTAGTTGTGATCTGTCCCTTTTCATTCATCATTTTATTAATTTGGGCTTTCTCTCTTTTGGATTAGTGTGGCCAATTGTTTATCGATCTTACTGATTCTTTCAGAAAACCAGCTTCTAGTTTCATAGATATGTTCTATTATGTCTCTAGTTCCTACCTCATCGATCTCAGCTCTAATCTTGATTACTTCCCTTCTTGTGTTTGGAGTTGGTTTGATTTGTTGTTGATTCTCCAGTTCTTTAAGTTGTAGAGACAGCTGGTGTATTCTGGATTTTTCAATGTTTTTGAGGGAGTCTTGGATGGCTATGTATTTCCCCTAGGACAACCTTTGCTGTATCCCATAGATTTTGGACTGAAGTGTCTTTATTCTCATTGGTTTCCATGAATTGTTTAATTTCTTCTTTGATCTGGTTGATCCAAGCATTCTTTTTTTTTTTTAAGATTTATTTTTTTGACAGATAGAGATTACAAGTAGGCAGAGAGGCAGGCAGAGAGAGAAAGAGGAGGAGGAAGCAGGCTCCCAGCCAAGCAGAGAGCCCGATGCGGGGCTTGATCCCATGACCCTGGGATCATGACCTGAGCCGAATGCAGAGGCTTTGACCCGCTGAGCCACCCAGGCGCCCCTGATCCAAGCATTCTTAAGCAAGGTGGTCTTTAGCTTCCAGGTGTTTGAGTTCCTTCTGAACTTTTCCTTGTGATTGAGCTCCAGTTTCAAAGCATTGTGATCGGAGAATATGCAGGGAATAATGTCAGTCTTTTGGTATCAGTTGAGTCCTGCTTTGTGACCCAGTATGTGGTCTATTCTGGAGAAGGTTCCATGTGGACTTGGGAAGAATGAGTATTCTGTTGTTTTAGGGTGGAATGTTCTGTATATGTCTATGAAGTCCATCTGGTCCAATGTTTCATTCAATGCTCTTATTTCTTTATTGATTTTCTGCTTCAATGATCTGTCTATTACTGAGAGAGGCATGTTAAGATCTCCTACTATTAATGTATTCATATCAATATGACTCTTTTTCTTGATTAATAGTTTTCTTATCTAATTGTCTGCTCCCATATTGTGGGTGTAGGTATTTACAATTGTTAGATCATCTTGGTGGATAGTCCCTTTAAGAATGATGTAGTGTCCTTCTGTATCTCTGACTACAGTCTTTAGTTTAAAATCTAATTTATCTTATATGAGAATTGCTACCATACCCTTCTTTTGAGGCCCATTGGCATGAAAGATGCTTCTCCATCTCTTCACTTTCAGTCTTTAGGTTCAAAATGGATCTCTTGTAGACAACATATGGATGGGTCCTGTCGTTTTATCCAATCTGCAACCCTGTGTCGTTTTATGGGCGCATTTAGGCCTTTCACATTGAGAGTGATTTTTGAGAGATAGGTTTTTATTGACATCGTGTTGCCTTTGAAGTCTTTCTGTCTATAGATTGTTTCTGTATTTCTGTTCAGTGATATTCTTAGGATTTTTTTTCTCTTTTATAGGACTCCCCTTAATATTTCCTGCAGTGTCGGCTTGGTGGTTGCATAGTCTTTAAGCCTTGCCGGTCCTGGAAACTCTTTATCTCTTCATCCATTTTGAATGTCAGTTTTGCTGGATAAAGTGTTCTTGGCTGCATGTTATTTTCATTTAGTGCTCTGAATATATTTTGCCAGCCTTTCTGGCTTGCCAGGTCTCTGTGGACAGGTCTGACATTAATCTGATGGGCTTTCCTCTGTATGTAAGGAGTTTCTTTGTCCTAGCTGCTTTCAAGAGGGTCTGCCTAGAGTTATAATTCTTCATTCTAAGGTGTCGTGAGGACTTTCGAGAATCTAAAATCTTGGGGGGGGAACCGTTCTGCCTCTAGTACATGAACGCTGTTTCCATTCGTGAGATTGGGAAAATTTTCATAGACAAATTCTTCCACTGTATCTTCTAGACTTCTTTCTTTTTCCTCCCCTTCAGGGATTCCAATAATTCTGATCTAAGGACATTTCATGGCGTCATATATTTCCCTGATTCTGTTTTCATGGCTTCTGAGCTGTTTGTTCCAGGCTTCCTCCTGATCATTTCTCTCTATTTGTTTGTACTCCAGATCACTATTTTTATCTTCTGTCTTGGTTACCCTAGCTTTCAGAGAATTTAGATTAGATTGGAACTCATTGAGAGCATTTTGAACATCATCCCTGGTGGCTTTGAGTTCTACCCTAACTTTATGAACATCATCCCTGGTGGCTTTCAGTACTGCCCTATTCAATTCTGTTTGGTCATCCATGTCTTTCTCCAACTGAGCTATTGCCTGGATAATTGTTAGTCTGAATTCGTTTTCTGACATATTGTCTATGTCGATAGCTGTGTTGCAGAAGATCCATCCTCTGTATTTTTCTTCTGTTGGGCATTCCTCCTCCTAGTCATTTTGGTGAGAGATGACTGAACATATGTCGCTGGATGTATCGAATGTTTTGCAGTCAAGGTTCACCCTGGAATGCTTCTGAGCAATCAGGATTCCCCACCCAATCGATATAAAAAAGAAAGCAGAAAGAAAATGAAAGAGAGAGAGAGAGAGAGGGAGAGAGAGAGGAAAAAAAGGAAGATAAAAGAGAAGACTCAGCCCAAATGGGCCCCAAGGTACAATGTATGAAGTATACAAACAAAAACAGACAAACAAAAAGACTGATAAAAGTATATGACAAGAGGGGGGAGGAGTCAAGATGGTGGAGAAGTACCAGGCTGAGACTACATCAGGTAGCAGGAGATCAGCTTGATAGCTTATCTAAACATTGCAAACACCTACAAATCCAACGGGAGAACAAAGAGAAGAAGAACAGCAATTCTAGAAACAGAAAATCAACCACATTCTGAAAGGTAGGACTGGCAGAGAAGTGAATCTAAAACGACGGGAAGATAGACCGCGGGGGGAGGGGCCGGCTCCCGGCAATCGGCGGAGCAACGTTGCACAAAATCAGGAGTTTTGAAAGTCTGTTGCACTGAGGGACTTTGCACCAGAGGTTAAACCGGGGTGAAGCCCACGTGGGGTCAGCGTGGCCCCAGGTCCAGCAGGGTCACAGAAGGATCGGGGGTGGTGGAGTGTCGCAGAGCTCGCAGGTGTTAGAACGGAGAAGCTGGCTACAGAGACAGAGGCAAGGACTGAACTCTCAGCTCGGGGTTACCTTGTACTGGTCGTGGGCTGGGTCAGCTCGGAGCGCGGCTGGAGGCTGGGGAACTGGGAGTGATTGGGCGCTGTCCTCTGGGGGCGCACCGAGGAGTGGGGCCCTGGGCTCTCGGCTCCTCTGGGCTGGAGACTAGGAGGCTGCCATTTTCATTCCCATCCTCCAGAAGTCTACGGAAAGCGTTCAGGGAACAGAAGCTCCAAAAATCGAACCCGAGCCGATTACTTAGTCCGGCCCCCAGTAAGGGCGGTGCAATTCCGCCTTGGGCAAAGACACTTGAGAGTCACTACAACAGGCCCCTCCCCCAGAATATCAACAAAATATCCAGCCAGGACGAAGTTCATCTATCAAGGAAAGCAGGTTCAATACCTAAGACAGCAGCGGAATTCCAGAGGAGGAGAAAGCAATGCACGGAACTCATGGCTTTCTCCCCATGATTCTTTAGTCTTGCGGTTAATTCAATTTTTTTTTCAATTTTTTTCTTTCTTTTTTCTTCTTCTGCTAAATTTTTTTAAAACTTTTACCCTTTTCTTTTTTAATGATTTTTGACTAGTTTATCTAAAATATATATTTTTCTTTCTTTTTTATATTTTTCCTTGATTTGTTTTATTTTTTAAATTTTATCTTTTTTTTTTCTGAACCTCTTTTTATCCCCCCCCCAACAATTTGGGGTCTCTTCTGATTTGGTTAAGTGCATTTTTCTGGGGTCTTTGCCACCCTTTTAGTATTTTATTTGATCCTTCATATCCTCTTATCTGGACAAAATGACAATTCAGAAAAAATCACCACAAACAAAAGAACAAGAGGCAGTACCAAAGGCTAGGGACCTAATCAACACAGACATTGGTAATATGTCAGATCAAGAGTTCAGAATGACGATTCTGAAGTTCTAGCTGGGCTCGAAAAAGGCATGGAAGATATTAGAGAAACCCTCTCTAGAGAGATAAAAGTCCTTTCTGGAGAAATTAAAGAACTAAAATCTAACCAAGTTGAAATCAAAAAAGCTATTAATGAGGTGCAATCAAAAATGGAGGCTCTCACTGCTAGGATAAATGAGGCAGAAGAAAGAATTAGTGATCTAGAAGACCAAATGACAGAGAATAAAGATGCCAAGCAAAAGAGGGACAAACAGCTACTGGACCACGAGGGGAGAATTCGAGAGATAAGGGACACCATAAGACGAAACAACATTAAAATAATTGGGATTCCAGAAGAAGAAGAAAGAGAGAGGGGAGCAGAAGGTCTATTGGAGAGAATTATTGGAGAGAATTTCCCTAATATGGCAAAGGGAACAAGCATCAAAATCCAGGAGATGCAGAGAACCCCCCTCAAAGTCAGCAAGAATAGGTCCACACCCCGTCACCTAATAGTAAAATTTACAAGTCTTAGCGACAAAGAGAAAATCCTGAAAGCAGCCCGGGAAAAGAAGTCTGTAACATACAATGGTAAAAATATTAGATTGGCAGCAGACTTATCCACAGAGACCTGGCAGGCCAGAAAGAGCTGGCATGATATAGTCAGAGCACTAAACGAGAAAAACATGCAGCCAAGAATACTCTATCCAGCTAGGCTATCATTGAAAATAGAAGGAGAGATAAAAAGCTTCCAGGACAAACAAAAACTGAAAGAATTTGCAAACACCAAACCAGCTCTGCAGGAAATATTGAAAGGGGTCCTCTAAGCAAAGAGAGAGCCTAAAAGTAGTGGATCAGAAAGGTACAGAGACAATATATAGTAACAGTCACCTTACAGGCTAATAATGACACTAAATTCATATCTCTCAATAGTTACACTGAATGTTAATGGGCTAAATGCCCCAATCAAAAGACACAGGGTATCAGAATGGATAAAAAACCCAAACCCATCAATACGTTGCCTAGAAGAAACTCATTTTAGATGTGAAGACACCTCCAGATTTAAAGTGAGGGGGTTGAAAACAATTTACAATGCTAATGGGCATCAGAAGAAGGCTGGGGTGGCAATTCTTATATCAGATCAATTAGATTTTAAGCCAAAGACTATAATAAGAGATGAGGAAGGACACTATATCATAATCAAAGGGTCTGTCGAACAAGAAGATCTAACAATTTTAAATATCTATGCTCCTAACGTGGGAGCAGCCAACTGTATCAACCAATTAATAACAAAATCAAAGAAACACATCAATAATAATACAATAATAGTAGGGGACTTGAACACTCCCCTCACTGAAAAGGACAGATCATCCAAGCAAAAGATCAACAAGGAAATAAAGGCCTTAAATGACACACTGGACCAGGTGGACATCACAGATATATTCAGAACATTTCATCCCAAAGCAACAGAATATACATTCCTGTCTAGTGCACATGGAACATTCTCCAGAGTAGGTCACATCCTGGGTCACAAATCAGGTCTCAACAGGTATCAAAAGATTAGGATCATTCCCTGCGTATTTTCAGACCACAACGCTCTGAAGCTAGAACTCAATCACAAGAGGAAAGCTGGAAAGAACCCAAACACATGGAGACTAAACAGCATCCTTCTAAATAATGAATGGGTCAACCACGAAATTAAAGAAGAATAGAAAAAATTCATGGAAACAAATGATAATGAAAACACAATGGTTCAAAATCTGTGGGACACAGCAAAGACAGTCCTGAGAGGAAAATATATAGTGGTACAAGCGTTTCTCAAGAAACAAGAAAGGTCTCAAGTTCACAACCTAACCCTACACTTAAAGGAGCTGGAGAAAGAACAAGAAAGAAACCCTAAACCCAGCAGAAGAAGAGAAATCGTAAAGATCAGAGAAGAAATCAATGAAATAGAAACCAAAAAAAAAAAAAAAATCAATGAAACTAGGAGCTGGTTCTTTGAAAGAATCAATAAGATTGATAAAGCCCTGGCCAGACTTATCAAAAAGAAAAGAGAAAAGACCCAAATAAATAAAATCGTGAATGAAAGAGGAGAGATCACAACTAACACCAAAGAAATACAGACAATTATAAGAACATACTATGAGCAACTCTACGCCAACAAATTTGACAATCTGGAAGAAATGGATACATTCCTAGAGACATATAAACTACCACAACTGAACCAGGAAGAAATAGAAAACTTGAACATGCCCATAACCAGTAAGGAGATTGAAACAGTTATCAAAAATCTCCAGACAAACAAAAGCCCAGGGCCAGATGGCTTCCCAGGGGAATTCTACCAAACATTTAAAGAACAGCTAATTCCTATTCTCCTGAAACTTCCAAAAAATAGAAATGGAAGGGAAACTTCCAAACTCATTTTATGAGGCCAGCATCACCTTGATCCCAAAACCAGACAAGGACCCCACCAAAAAAGAGAACTACAGACCAATATCCTTGATGAACACAGATGCAACATTCTCACCAAAATACTAGCCAATAGGATTCAACAGTCCATTAAAAGGATTATTCACCACGATCGAGTGGGATTTATTCCAGGGCTGCGGGGTTGGTTCAACATCCACAAATCAGTAAATGTGATAGAACACATTAATAAAAGAAAGAACAAGAACCATACGATACTCTCAATAGATGCTGAAAAAGTATTTGACAAAGTACAGCATCCCTTCCTGATCAAAACTCTTCAAAGTGTAGGGATAGAGGGCACATACCTCAATATTATCAAAGCCATCTATGAAAAACCCACCGCAAATATCATTCTCGATGGAGAAAAACTGAAAGCTTTTCCATTGAGGTCAGGAACATGGCAGGGATGTCCATTATCACCACTGCTATTCAACATAATACTAGAAGTCCTAGCCTCAGCAATCAGACAACAAAAAGAAGTTAAAGGCATCCAAATTGGAAAAGAAGAAGTCAAACTATCACTCTTCACAGATGATATGATAATGTATGTGGAAAACGCAAAAGACTCCACTCCAAAACTGCTAGAACTTGTACAGGAATTCAGTAAAGTGTCAGGATATAAAATCAATGCACAGAAATCAGTTGCATTTCTGTACTCCAACAACAAGACAGAAGAAAGAGAAATTCAGGAGTCAATCCCATTTACAATTGCACCCAAAACTAAAAGATACCTAGGAATAAACCTAACCAAAGAGGCTAAGAATCTATATGCAGAAAACTATAAAGTACTCATGAAAGAAATTGAGGAAGACACAAAGAAATGGAAAAATGTTCCATGCTCCTGGATTGGAAGAATAAATATTGTGAAAATGTCTATGCTACCTAAAGCAATCTACACATTTAATGCAATCCCTATCAAAATACCATCCATTTTTTCAAAGAAATGGAACAAATAATCCTAAAATTTATATGGAACCAGAAAAGACCTCGAATAGCCAAAGGAATATTGAAAAAGAAAGCCAACGTGGGTGGCATCACAATTCCGGACTTCAAGCTCTATTACAAAGATGATATCATCAAGACAGCATGGTACTGGCACAAAAACAGACACATAGATCAATGGAACAGAATAGAGAGCCCAGAAATAGACCCTCAACTCTATGGTCAACCAATCTTCGACAAAGCAGGTAAGAATGTCCAATGGAAAAAAAGACAGCCTCTTCAATAAATGGTGCTGGGAAAATGGACAGCCACATGCAGAAAAATGAAATTGGACCACTTCCTTACACTACACACGAAAATAGACTCCAAATGGACGAAGGACCTCAATGTGAGAAAGGAATCCATCAAAATCCTTGAGGAGAATGCAGGCAGCAACCTCTTCGACCTCATCCGCAGCAACATCTTCCTAGGAACAACGGCAAAGGCAAGGGAAGCAAGAGCAAAAATGAACTATTAGGACTTCATCAAGATCAAAAGCTTTTGCACAGCAAAGGAAACAGTTAAGAAAACCAAAAGACAACTGACAGAATGGGAGAAGATATTTGTAAACGACATATCAGATAAAGGGCTAGTATCCAAAATCTATAAGGAACTTA
Organism: Meles meles; assembly: GCF_922984935.1. NCBI lineage: Eukaryota > Metazoa > Chordata > Mammalia > Carnivora > Mustelidae > Meles > Meles meles. Next base: position 24,263,647 of record NC_060068.1, on the reverse strand, counting down.
GCAAACTCAACACCCAAAGAACAAACAATCCAATCAAGAAATGGGCAGAGGACATGAACAGACAATTCTGCAAAGAAGACACCCAGATGGCCAAGAGACACATGAAAAAGTGCTCCACATCACTCGACATCAGGGAAATACAAATCAAAACCACAATGAGATATCACCTCACACCAGTCAGAATGGCTAAAATGAACAAGTCAGGAAATGACAGATGCTGGCGAGGATGCAGAGAAAGGGGAACCCTCCTCCACTGTTGGTGGGAATGCAATCTGTTGCAACCACTCTGGAAAACAGCATGGAGTTTTCTCAGAATGTTGAAAATAGAAGTACCCTATGACCCAGCAATTGCACTACTGGGTATTTACCCTAAAGATACAAACATAGTGATCCGAAGGGGCACGTGTACCCGAATGTTTATAGCAGCAATGTCTACAATAGCCAAACTATGGAAAGAACCTTGATGTCCATCAACAGATGAATGGATAAAGATGTGGTATATATACACAATGAAATATTATGCAGTCATCAAAAGAAATGAAATTTTGCCATTTGCAATGACATGGATGGAACTAGAGGGTATCATGCTTAGTGAAATAAGTCAATCGGAGAAAGACAACCATCATATGATCTCCCTGATATGAGTACATGGAGATTCAACATGGGGGGTTAGGGTAATAGGAGAAGAATAAATGAAACAAGATGTGATTGGGAGCGAGACAAACCTAAATGACTCTTAATCTCAAAAACAAACTGGGTGTTGCTGGAGGGAGGTGGGGTTGGGAGAGCGGGAGGGGGTTATGGACATTTTGGAGGGTATGTGCTATGGTGAGTGCTGTGAAGTGTGTAAACCTGGTGATTCACAGACCTGTACCCCTGGGGATAAAAAAATGTTATATGTTTATAAAAGAAAAGAAAAGAAAGAATGAATACCCAACTTTTGTTGCAACATGGACGGGACTGGATGTGATTATGCTGAGTGAAATAAGTCAAGCAGAGAGAATCAAGTATCATAAGGTTTCATTTATTTGTGGAGCCTAACACATGACATGAAGGACATTGGGAGATGGAGAGGAGAAGGAAGTTGAGGGAAATTGGAAGGGGAGGTGAACCATAAGAGACTATGGACTCTGAAAAACAACCTGAGGGTTTTGAAGGGGCGGGGGTAGGAGCTTGGGGAAACCAGGTCGTGGGTAATAGGGAGGGCACGTATTGCATGGAGCACTGGGTGTTGTGCAAAAACAATGAATACTATTATGCTGAAAAATAAATAAATTTTAAAAAAAGGAAAAAAGTATATGACAAGAGAAAAAATATATATATAAAAGCAAAAAAAAGGAAGAACCTCATCAAAAAGAACCTCAAGTATAAGATTTATATACTATCAGGACAAACACAAATCCACAGAAACACTGGCAGAAAAAAAAAGTTGGGAGAGTGGTTATAAATTCTCAGTGTGGGCAAGGAACTTTATTTTGATTCTTCCTGGATGTATCTTGATGTCTTTGTTAAAGGACTCAACTTTCCTAAGATAAAGGGGGATTAAAAATTGTTTTACCTATGGGGTAGCATTCATTGGGGAAAGGGGATTACCTTGAAGTTAGCTCCATATGTATATTAGAAAATAAAAATTAAAAAAAAAATAAACTAGACTAAACTAAACTAAAATTAAAAAAAATAAAAAATAGAAAAGCAAAAGAAAAACATGGGGGTATATATCAAAAAGTTCAGGTTAGATGGTTATTAAGGAATTTGATGTACTGGACATCTCACTGTGATGGTAAATAGGTTAAAAATTATCTATATGTATAAAAAAAGGACAAGAATAATGGTAATGAGCTAAAAATAAAAGTTGTATTTATGAAGTAGTGGTGGGTTTTCTCTTGGTTTTTTTTTTTTTTTTTTTTTTTTTTTGCTTTTCTGTTTAGTTTTCTGGGGGAGGGACCTGCCACGTGGGTTTTCAGTCAATGATGTTCCCTGAGTTAAGTCCTCACCCTTTCACCTCACCACCACCTTCAAGGGGGTGGGCTCTGAGGAAACTGTTTTTTTTTTTCAGGCTTTTGTTCTCTGGAGGTTTTTATGTTTTTTCATCTGTTTTCTCTGACCTTGACAGCTTTTGATGGGTTTTGGAGGTTTAGAGGTGAGCAAACTGCACCACAACCTCCCTCTCAGAAAGAAGCCTCAGAATGCTCTGCAGAGCTCCTGGCAGAGTAGGTTCTGAGTCACAGTCGCTGGGCATGCAGGATCTCCTCCTTGTACCCCAAACCATGGCCACGGTGGATGTCTTGGAAGCTCCAGACCACCAGAGATGTTCCAAGCAGCAATTGCACACTGAGATTTTCCCACTGGCCTGGGCTGGGAGTGCCTGGTTTTTCTGGGTCCAAGTGCTCCTGGCTAACGCCTCTGAGCACCTCTCCCAAGGGAGGGTGTGGGGCATGTGTGTCTCAGGAATGCAATCTGGTCAGGCTCCCAGCCCCTCACAGGAGCCAGACCCCACGTGTTATCGGGTGTGCTGGTAGCTCAGGCATGCTGGTGGCTCAGGGACCAAGACCTGGTTTCTCTGCCACACTCTCTCTGGCTCAGCACCAGGGGAGGCTGTCCTGGGTCCGGGGACTTAAGCCCCTGTCCCTAACCGCCCCAATTCCCACAATTTCCTCCCATGATCCTTTGCTCTTTTTTGAGTGCTTTCAACCAGACTCCAATTTAATGCTGGTCCCCAATGCAGGGCACTCTCTTATTGGGGTATTACTTTCCAATTTGTCACCTCTGGTGGCTCCCTCCCCCTTTTATCTTCTGATATCAGTCCAAATTTCCCACTCCGCTTTACCTGTCCACTGGAGTCTTCTGCTCTTGTAGAGATCCAGATGTGTATAATTCTGATCTCAGGCTGATTTCATGGGTGATCGGAGTTCTTTGGTAGCTAATCAGCTCACTTTAGGGTACAGGTTGAAATGGCGCCTCCTCCTACTTCCCGGCCATCTTGACCTCTCTATATCTAAATTTTAAGTGGGATTTTGCAGTTTGAAATCATATGTGCAGAAATTCGCATCTTTTTAAAGACTGATTTATTTATTTGAGAGAAACAGTAGGGTGGAGAGGGGCATTGGGAAAGAGACATCTAAGCAGTATAGAGTCTGCTGCTGGGCTCATCATGCAACTGCAAAACCAGGACCTAAGTCAAAACCTAAGATTAGGACGACCAACCCACTGCAACACCCAGGTGCCCAGAAATATCAATTCTTATACCTACTTACATTCCAGATAATTAATGGTCTGTTCACAAATCCTAGGAAACCAAACAAATGTACTCATCATTCCCTGAACCGGGTCACAACATGAATGTTTAAGCTGAATAAATAGAAAGGCCTTTATTTTTTATATTTATTTTTCCAACATACAAATGCTTATTAATACGAATGAGGATTTAAAGACAGGCAAAATGAAAATAGTTATAGAAAGACCTTTGAAGATTTTATTTATTTATTTGACACAGAGAGAGAGATCACAGGTAGGCAGAGAGGCAGGCAGAAAGAGAGGGGGAAGCAGTCTCCCCACTGTTCAGACAGCAAGATACATGGCTTGACCCCAGGAACCTGAGTTCATGATCTGAGTTGAAGGCAAAGGCTTAACCCACTGAGTCACCCAGGCACCCCTAGAAAGACCTTTAAATAAAGAATATCTTCTGTGTACATTTGTTTTCATATGGCACCAGAAAATAAACACTAAAGAAATTAATTTAAACCTGATCATGTGTAAACATGAGAATTTTATTCTTTTGCAATCATTGCATCCTTCTTAATCATCTCCAGTGGGATTTTCATTATGGAGAAATGAGTCAGGTAATGGGACTGTGTAATTGGATAGAAATATTTTTAAGTCCTTAAAAATTCTTAGGTTCCCAAGGGGAAGAAGACAAATGAAAGAAGTTTAATATGATTTGGTTAAAACATGAGATCACAAGTAGGCAGAGAGGTAGGCAGAGAGAGAGGAGGAAGCAGCCTCCCTGCCAAGCAGAGAGCCCGATGTGGGACTCGATCCCAGGACCCTGAGATCATGACCTGAGCCGAAGGCTGAGGCTTAACCCACTGAGCCACCCAGGCACCCTGGTTAAAACATGAGACAATGGAATATATTTACAAATATCAAGACAGTTATTTGCAAATGCTTTTAGATACCACCTGGAGTTTTTTTTTTTTTTTTTTTTTTTTTTTTTTAGAAATGAAGTTGGAATCAATAACCTTAAGTAAAGTTCAACTAGTGCTTTGCTTTATAGTACAATTAGGTGAATGGAAACTCTGTAAAAATGTTACCAAAAAATCATGTAGTTGGATCATTTCAACTACACTGATTAAAAGTCAGCGAAAGTAACTTTAAATACTGTGCCAACTATGATTCACCCATAATATTAGGGCGTTTAATTAAAATGTAGTAAATAATAATTGAAGGGATAATTTAAAATCTATCCACTTTTCCTAGTTTATTATCAGTAAGACAAATAATTGTCCCTGATATTCCATAATTTGTTTACTTAAAGAGAATAAATATGGGATATATAAAATTATAGAAGTATATTTAAACTTTTTAGCATAAAAACAAGTAATATATATTTGGAGAGTTTTTCAAAAGTAAAAGCCTGTTATTCATAGGACACATCTATGATATCTGTTTGATCTACTGTCATACCCTATAAAATAAATCAACACTTTAAGTATTCTTTTTTAATTTAATTAATTTATTTATTTTTATTTGTTTATTTACAGCATAACAGTGTTCATTGTTTTGGCATCACACCCAGTGCTCCATGCAGTACGTGCCCTCCCTATTACCCACCACCTGGTTCCTCAACCTCCCACCCCACCCCCCACCCCCCGCCGCCCCTTCATAACCCTCTGGTTGTTTTTCAGAGTCCATAGTCTCTTATGGTTCATCTCCCCTTCCAGTTTCCCTCAACTCCCTCTCCTCTCCATCTCCCCATGTCCTCCGTGATCTTTGTTATGCTCCACAAATAAGTGAGACCATATGATACTTGACTCTCTCTGCTTGACTTATTTCGCTCAGCATAATTTCTTCCAGTCCCGTCCATGTTGCTACAAAAGTTGGGTATTCGTCCTTTCTGATGGAGGCAATAAATGGTGCTGGGAAAACTGGACAGCGATATGTAGAAGAATGAAACTCGACCATTCTCTTACACTGTACACAAAGATAAACTCGAAATGGATAAAAGACCTCAACGTGAGACAGGAATCCATCAGAATCCTAGAGGAGAACATAGGCAGTAACCTCTTCGATATCAGCCACAGCAACTTCTTTCAAGATATGTCTCCAAAGGCCAAGGAAACAAAAGCAAAAATGAACTTTTGGGACTTCATCAAGATCAAAAGCTTCTGCACAGCAAAGGAAACAGTCAACAAAACAAAAAGGCAACCCACGGAATGGGAGAAGATATTTGCAAATGACAGTACAGACAAAAGGTTGATATCCAGGATCTATAAAGAACTTCTCAAACTCAACACACACAAAACAGATAATCATATCAAAAAATGGGCAGAAGATATGAACAGACACTTCTCCAAGGAAGACATACAAATGGCTATCAGACACATGAAAAAATGCTCATCATCACTAGCCATCAGGTAGATTCAAATTAAAACAACATTGAGATACCACCTAACACCAGTTAGAATAGCCAAAATTAGCAAGACAGGAAACAACGTGTGTTGGAGAGGATGTGGAGAAAGGGGAACCCTCTTACACTGTTGTTGGGAATGCAAGTTGGTGCAGCCACTTTGGAGAACAGTGTGGAGATTCCTGAAGAAATTAAGAATAGAGCTTCCCTATGACCCTGCAATTGCACTGCTGGGTATTTACCCCAAAGATACAGATGTAGTGAAAAGAAGGGCCATTTGTACCCCAATGTTTATTGCAGCAATGGCTACGGTCGCCAAACTGTGGAAAGAACCAAGATGCCCTTCAACACTTTAAGTATTCTTAAATAAGAATTCTATTGAATACAAATGTGTTGGAATGGGTGTATATAATTACCACCACTAGCAGCATAGCATATAATCTCACTATTATAACTCAATTAAAATTTCCTTCTTTTATAAATAATTAAAAAACAATTCAGATTTATATAATGATTAGAGTCTAATTTCAGATGTACAAGACATAGAATATATGCAGTGGATTAATAAATATAATTAATTAAATTTCTTTTTTTCTCTCTGCTTTTATTAGCATCAGTTTCATTGTACATATAGTTCTTATGGCTGGGAAAATAGGAAAACAGCATCATCAGGATTCATATATATAATTCACATGTGTCTACAATATGCTACTCATATAGCTGTCAGAATAGTAAGGAAACTCCTTTATCAAAAGCCTCCCTCAATTAACTCCTGACAAAATTGATATTTTGTAGCATCGATGTTCCTGAAATAATCATGAAGAATGGGCTTGCTATTATTCATCTGATGGTTGGTACACATCCCTAGGACTGACTTTGAAGCTTATATTAGTTTATAACTTTCGACTGTCTATGGTTCTCAATGCAGGACACCAATTTTTTATTGATATGACTTTTTGTCTGTGAATCAAATGCAGCTCAGGTCCATGTCTTTATTCCTGTTTTCTGTGTTGAATTCTCACTCGTTCCTATTATGCCACAACTATTACAGCAACAAAATAAGAGCAATGGTTAGGCTATGTAACAGTTCTTAAACCTTCTCTTTGGATCTCAAATGTTTTATTCATATTTTATTTGTCAGAACAAGTCACACAATGAAACTTACATTAAATTAAGAGGGAATATTCCATTGTTCTGGATGTGCTAATCCCCAAACAAATCCCCAAACTTGTTCCCAGGGGTAGTGCTTGTATTGCTTTAATGGTATACGTTGATATGCTTAGCTTTCCATTTGATTATTATGTTCCCATCACTAGTCAAGATTTTCCTTTGAAACCTATTCTAATGCACAAAGCACAACTACAAAATCTCAGTGAGATAAAAAATAAAATAAGCATTTATTTCACACAACCTTACAGTTTTGATGGCTGGGTTTTGAGTTCAGAATGGTTCCATGTGTCTCTTAATCCTCCCAAACCAGCTCAATGGACAGCAGCTACTCAGGGCATACTTCCCTTGTGGTGGAAGTTCAAGTTTTCAAGGGAACGCTGCTTATAAAATAAGCAGAGACTCCAACTTTTATCCACATTTTTATTAACATATAATGTATTATTTATTTCAGGGATAGAAGCCTGTGATTCATCAGTCTTATATGATTCACAGAACTCACCATAGTACATACCCTTCTCAGTGTTTATCACCCAGCCACCGCATCCCACCTACCCCCTTCCCTTCCAGCAACCTTCTGAGATTAAGCGTCTGTTATGGTTTGTCTCCCTTTCTGGTTTCATCTTTTTTCATTTTTCTCACCTTTCTTCTATGATCCTCTGTCTTGATTCTCAAATTCATCATATCGGTGAGATTATATACTTGTCTTTCTCTGATTAACTTATTTGCTTATCATAATACTCTCTAGTTCCATCCACATCATTGCAAAAGGAAAAAAAAATCATTTTTGTTGGCCGCATAGTATTCTGTTGTATATATATAGCATATATTCTTTATCCATTCCTCTGAAGCTGGACATATAGGCTCCGTCCATAGTTTGGCTATTGTGGACATGGCTTCTATAAACATTAATGTGCATATGCCCCTTCAGATCACCACATTTGTTTCCTTATGGTAAATATCCAGTAGGGCAGTTGTTGGGTCATAGGGGGGCTCTGTTCCCTTCCCCTTTTATTTCACTCAGATGTCTTTTACCCCTTGTCTATAGAGAATTTATTTTAAATTTACTTAATTTTTCAGTGTTCCAAGATTTGTTGTTTATGCACCACATCAGTGGTCCATGAAATACGTGCCTTCCTTAATACCCACCACCAGGCTCACCTAACACCACAATTCCTGCCCCCAAAACTGTAACTTTGTTTCTCAGAGTACCCAGTCTCTCATGCTTTATCTCCACCTCCAATTTCCCCAACTCCCCTCTCCTCTCCATCTCCCCATGTCCTCCATGTTATTCCTTATGCTCCCCAAGTAAGTGAAACAATATGACAATTGACTCTCTACTTGACTTATTTCACTCAGCATAATCTCCTCCAGTTCCATTCATGTTGATATCAAAGTTAGGTATTAATGCATAATATTCCATTGCATATATGGACCATATCTTCTTTATCCATTCATCTCTTGAAGGGCATCTTGGCTCTTTTCACAGTTCATCAAATGTGGCCATTGAGTCTATGAGCACTGGGGTATATACAGAGCTTCTTGTCACTACATCTGAATCTTTTGGGCAAATACCCAGTAGTGCAATTGCAGAGTCATGGCGTAGCTCTATTTTAAATTTTTTTTCAAAGATTTTATTTATTTATTTGACAGAGATCACAAGCAGGCAGAGAGGCAGGCAGAGAGAGAGGAGGAAGCAGGCTCCCCGCGGAGCAGAGAGCCCAATGCGGAGCTCGATCCCAGGATCCTGAGATCATGACCTGAGCCGAAGGCAGCGGCTTAATCCACTGAGCCACCCAGGCGCCCCATAGCTCTATTTTTAATTCCTTAAGGAATCTCAACACTGTTTTCCAAAGTAGCTGCACCAACTTTCATTCCCATCAACAGTGTAAGAGGGTTGCCATTTCTCCACATCCTCTCCAACACTTGTTGTTTACTGTCTTGTTAATTTTTGTCATTCTAACTGATGTAAGGTGGTATCGCAATGTGGCTCTGATTTCAATCTTCCTAATGGCTAATGCTGATGCACATTTTTTCATGTTACTGTTAGCCACTTGTACGTCTTCTTTGGAAAAGTATCTGTTCATGTCTTCTGCCCATTTTTTTGGCATGATTATCTGTTTTTTGAGTGTTGAGTTTGAGGAGTTCTTTATAGATCTTGGATATCAGCCCTTTGTCTGTACTGTCATTTGCGAATATCTTCTCCCATTCCTTGGATTGCCTCTTTGTTTTGTTGACTGTTTCCTTTGAAGGTCAGAAGCTTTAGATCTTGATGAAGTCCCAAAAGTTCATTTTTGCTTCTGTTTCCTTTATGTTTGGAAACTTGTATTGAGAGAACTTGCTGTGGCCAATGTAGAAGAGTTTACTGCCTTTGTTCTCCAAAGGGATTTTGATAGATTCCTGCCTACATTGAGGTTTTTGTTTTGTTTTGTTTTGTTTTTGTTTTTGTTTTTGTCCATTTCGAGTTTATCTTTGTGTATGGTATAAGAGAATTGTCGTGCTTCCTTCTATATATAGCTGCCCAATTTTGCCAACACCATTTATTGAAGACACTATCTTTTTTCCACTTGGTATTTTTGCTACCTTGTCAAAGATTAGTTGATCATAGAGTTGTGGGTCCATATGAAGACTCTCTACTCTGTTCCACTGGTCTATCCTTCTGTTTTTGTGCCAGTACTATGCTGTCTTGGTGATCATAGCTTTATAATAATGCTTGAAATCAGACAACATGATGCGCCCAGGTTTGCTTTTCTTTTTCAACATTTCCTTAGCTATTAGGGGTCATTTTCAGGTCCATACAAATTTTAGGATTGTTTGGTTCATTACTGTGGAAAATACTAGTGGAAATTTGGCTGGGATGGCATTAAAAGTATAGATTGCTCTGGGCAGTATAGACATTTTAACAACATTTATTCTTCCAATCAAAGATCATGGAATGCTTTTCCATCCTTTTGTTTCTTCTTTAATTTCTTTCATAAGTGTTCTGTAGTTCGTCGAGTACAGATACTTTACCTCTTTGGTTAGGTTTATTCCCAGGTATCTTATGTTTCACAGTGCTGTAGTAAGTGGAATCAATTCTTTAATTTCCCTTTCTGTATTTTGATTATTAGTGTAAAAGAAAGAAACTGATTTCTATGCATTGATTTTGTATCCTGCCACATTATGCAATTGCTGTATGAGTTCTAGTAGTTTGGAAATGGAGTCTTTTGAGTTTTCTGTGTACAGTATCATGTCATCTGCAAAGAGAGAGTTTGACTTCTTCTTTGCCAATCTGAATGCATTTTATTTTCTTTTAGGTGTCTGATTGCTGTTGCTATGACTCCAAGACTATGGTGAACAACAGAGGCAGGAGTGATCATTCTTGTGTTTTTGACCTCAAAAGTAAGGATGTTAGCATTTCCCCTTTGAGAATGATATTCTCTGTGGGTTTTTCATAGAAAGATTTTATGAAGTTCTGGAATGTTCCTTTTAATCCTATCCTTTGAAGAGTTTTTTGTTGTTTTTGTTTTTGCTTTTTCAGGAAAGGATGTTGTATTTTGTCAAATGCATTTTCTGCTTCAATTTAGAGGACCACGTGGTTCTTTGTTCTTCTCTTATTGATTTGTTCGATCACATTGATTAATTTGGTAATGTTGAACCACACTTCCATCCCAGGGATAAATCCCACCTTGTCACAGTAGATAATATTTTTAATGCACAGTTGAATCCTGTTACCTAGGATCTCATTGAGAATCTTGACATGTACACTGATCATGGATATTGGTCTAAAACTCGCCCTTTTGATGGGGTCTTTGCCTTACTTGGGGATCAGGGTAATGCTGACTTCATAGAAAGAGTCTGGAAGTTTCCTTCTATTTCTATTTTTGGGAAAAGCTTCAGGAGAATAGGTATTTTTTCCTTCCTTGAATGTTTGGTTGAATTCCCTAGGGAATCCATCAGGTCCTTGGCTCTTGCTTTGTGGGAGGTTTTAGGTCACTGCTTTAATCTCTTTACTAGATATTGGTCAATTCAGGTTGTCAATTTCTTCCTGTTTTAGTCTTTGAAGGTTATAGGTTTCCAATAATGCATTCATTTCTTCAAGGTTGCTAGAGTTATAGGTGTATAGCTGTTGATAATAATTTCTGATGATTGTATCTATTTCCTTGTTGTTAGTCATGACCTCTCCCATTTCATTCATAATGTAATTAATCTGAGTATTCTCTCTTTTCTTTTGGATTGACTTGGCCAGTGATTTATTGATCTTATTAATTCTTTTAAAGAATCAGCTTCTAGTTTCCGTGATGTGTTCTACTGTATCTCTAGTTTCTAACTCATTGATCTCTGTTCAAATCTTGATTATTTCCCTTCTTGTGCATGGAGTTGGCTTAATTTGTTGTTGATTTTCAGTTCCTTAAGGCATAACAGAGCTGATGTATTTAGCAATCAGACAACAAAAAGAAATTAAAGGCATCCAAATTGGTAAAGAAGAAGTCAAACTATCACTCTTCGCAGATGATATGATACTATATGTGGAAAACCCAAAAGACTCCACTCCAAAACTGCTAGAACTTGTACAGGAATTCAGTAAAGTGTCAGGATATAAAATCAATGCACAGAAATCAGTTGCATTTCTGTACACCAACAACAAGACTGAAGAAAGAGAAATTAAGGAGTCAATCCCATTCACAATTGTACCCAAAACTATAAGATACCTAGGAATAAACCTAACCAAAGAGACTAAGAATCTATACACAGAAAATTATAAAGTACTCATGAAAGAAATTGAGGAAGACACAAAAAAATGGAATTTTTCAATTTTTTTGAGTGAGGCTTGGATGGCTATGTATTTCCCCCTTAGAACCAACTTTAATGTATCCTATAGGTTTTGGACCAATGTGTCTTCATTCTCATTGGTTTCCATGAATTCTTTAAGTTCTGCTTTGATTTCCTGGTTGATCCAAATATTCTTGAAGAGGATGGTCTTTAGTTTCCAAGTGTTTGAATTCCTTCCAAGTTTTTTTCTTATATTTGAGTTCCAGTTTCAAAGAATTGTGGTTTGAGGATATGCAGGAAATAATCTCAATCTTTTGTTATCCATTGAGCCCTGATTTGTGATCCAGTATGTGGTTGACTCTCAAAAAATTTCCATTTGCACTTGAGAAGAATGAGTAGTCTGCTGTTTTAGGGTGGAATGCTCTGTATATAATTTTGTGGCCCATCTGGTCAAAGGTGTCATTCAAAGCTTCCTGTTTCTTTTTTTTTAATATTTTATTCATTTATTTGACAGAGATCACAAGTAGGCAGATAGGCAGACAGAGAGAGAGGAGGAATCAGGCTTCCAGCTGAGCAGAGAGTCCAATGCGGGGCTAGATCCCAGGACCTGGGATCACGACTTGAGCCGGAGGCAGAGGCTTTAACCCACTGAGCCACCCAGGTGCAAAAAGCTCCTGTTTCTTTTTTTGATTTTTTAATTGTTTGATATGTCTTTTACTGAGAATGGCGTGTTAAGATCCCCTGGAATTAATGTGTTCATATCAACTTGACTTTATTTTAATTAACAGTTGGCTTATATAGTTGGCTGCTCTCATAGTGGGAACATAAATATTTATGATTATTTGATCTTATTGGTGGATGGATCCTTTAAGAATGATGTAGTATCTTTCTGTCTCTCTGTATACAGTCTTCAGGTTAAAGTCTAGTTTATCTGATGTGAGAATCATTACCCCAGCTTTCTTTTGAGGCCTGTTGGCATGAATGATGCTTCTCCATCCCTTCATGTCAGTTTGGCTGTATCTTTAGGTTCCAAATGTGTCTCTTGTAGACAGTATATGGATGGCTCCTGTCTTCTTATCCAGTCTGCAACCCTTTTCTGTTTTATAGGAGAATTTAGGCTATTCACATTGAGAGTAATTATGGAAAGATAAGTTTTTATTGACCTCATGTTGACTGTGAAGTCCTTGTTTCTATAGATTGTAAATGTCTTTCTATGTCACTTGGGTTCTTTCTTCTTTTATCGAACCCTTAATATTTCTTGTAGTGTTGGCTTGGTGATCATATACTCTTTTAAGCCTTATCAGTCTTGGAAGATCTTTATTTCTCTATCCATTCTGAATGTCAGCCTTGCTGGATAAAGTATTCTTGCCTGCATGTTCTTCTTATATATTGCCTTGAATATGTCTTGCCAGCCCTTTCTGGCTTGCCAGCCCTTTCTGGCTTGCCAGACAGGTCTGACGTTATTCTGATGGGCCTTCCTCTGTATGTAAGGAATCTCTTTCAACTAGCTGTCCTTAGGAGCTCATGTCTACAATTTTGATTCATGAATTTCACAATCAAGTGTCTGGTGGTTTTTTCTAGATTTGTTGATCTTGGGAGGTGACCTTTCTGCCTCGAGGACCTGAACACTTGTTCCATTCCCCTGATTGGGAAAATTTTCATCCATAATTTGTTCAAGTATATATTCTAGTCTTCTCTCTTTCTCCACCTCCCTCAGGCATCACAGTAATTCTAACATTGGGACATTTCATGACGTCATTTTACCCTCAACTAATTCTGCTTTCATGGCTTTTAAGCTGTTTGTTCCAGGCTTCCTCCTAGTCCTTCTTCTCTATCAATTTGTCCTCTCAATCACTAATTCCAACTTCTGAATTGATTAGCTTAGCTATTAGACTATTTAGATTATACTAGATCTCTTTGATAGCCTTTTAAAATTCTGCTAGGTTGGTTTTCACTTCTGCCTTTAGAGATTCTATGTTGTCACTAATTGTTTTCTCCAACCTAGCCATTGCTGGATAATTGTTACCCTGAATTCCCTTCCTGACATACTGTTTATGTCGATGTGCAATAGTTCTGTGGCAGAGGCACTATCTCTGAATTTTTCCTCTGTTGGATGTTCCTCCTCCTACTCATTTTGGTGAGAGGTGGTTGAGGGGATGTATAGCTGAATATATCAACCACGATCCAGGCCAGCTGCACCCTGGAAATTTTGGGGGCAATCAGAAGTCACCACCAAAAAGAAACAAAGAGAAAGAAAAAGAGAGAGATTGCGAGAGAGAGAGAGAGAAGAAAACCCAGCAAAAATGAGCCCCCAAAGTAAGATTTATGAGGTATATAAACAAGAAACAAACAAACAAAAAGATCAACAAAAGTAAATGACTAGAATAAAAAAGAAGCCAGCCTAAATGAACCCCAAGAATAAGATTTATATAATACCTGAACAAAATCAAATACCCAGAAACACTGACAGGAAAATAAGATGGGAGAGTGGTTACAAATCCTCGATGTGGGAGAGAAAGCTTATTTCAGTTCTTCCTGGGTGCATCTTTATATCTTTGTTAAGGGACTCAACTTTCCAAAGATAAAGGGAAATTAAAACTGTTTTATATATAGGGGTAGTATCAAATAGGGAAAAAGGATTACCTTAAAGCTTATATCTATATGTCTATTAAATATGAAAAAAAGAAAAAGAAAGAAGAAGAAACACAGGTATATATATATGAAAAAAGTTCAAGTTAAACACTTATTATGAATTATGTTGTATTCAAACTTTAGTCGCAAAAATAAGTAGGTTAAAAAATTAACAGAACAATTATGAAAATGAATTAAAAAAAACAAAGTTGTATCTATGAAATATACAGGTTGTTGGGTAATACCATGAGCTTAATATTTTGTTTTCCACTGATGCTAGGGTTTTGCAGTTTGATGGGGACCCTGTGGTGGTTGTCCTCTTGTTCTTTCTGCTTGCCTTTTGGAGGAGGGTCCTGTTGAGTTGTTCTACCTTCAGTCTTGCTTGGGTTGAGTTGTCCTGCAGGTTATGAAGGCTCTGGGCTCTGGAGAAACTGTTTTTTTCAGGGTTTTACTCTCTGTAGGTTTTTGTTCTTTGGAGGCTTTTTGTGGATTTTTAGAGGGTCAGAGCAAAGAAAGTATCTGTCTGCACCCAGAACTTCGCCTGAGAGAGAAGTCTCAGGCTTTTCCCCTCTGGGTAGACCAGAACACAGATTCCCCCTCTGCAAACTCTGCTGAACAGTGCAACTTCCCACAGGCGGTGTGCACTGCCAGCCACCCTCCCAGTGGTCAGCTGAGCCCTCCACTTGTCTCTGCACCCCCCATGACACTGAAACTGGGAGCAATTTTGGTCCAGGGAGCCTGCTTCTGGTAACTGCCCTGCCGGGACTGCTGTGTAGAGTCCAGGCCCACGCAAAAGTGCTCTGACCCAGTGGTTGTGGAGGTCAAGGAAGGCTGCTTCCAAGAGATCCTGAACGGAGATCATGCCAGGTTGTCTCAGGCATGCGCTGTGCATATTCAGACCCTGCAGTCAGTCAAAGAAGCCTGCAATCCTAGAGACTGCTAGCTGGAGCCCACACCAGGTTTTCTCAGGCTTGGGCAGGAGTGTGCCCAGCTGAGTGGTGGTGCAAGCAGTGGAAAGCCATGGGCTCAGGGACCAAGGACTGGAGGCTCTGCTGGACTCTCCCTGTCAAGGGTGGTCACCAGCAGAGATCATCCTGGGATTGTGGGCTTCCGTGACTTACTTACTGATTTACACCAGTGGACCCTTAAGATCTTTTGCTCTTTTTGAGTCCTGTTATCCAGACTCCAAGTCAATGATGGTCCACATTCGAAGGACACTTTCGTATTTTGTTGTTACTTTCCAAGTGGTCACTTCTGGTTGCTCCATCCCCCTTCTGTTTATCTGCCATTATCAGTCAGAGCATTCCCAATTCACTTTACCTCCCCACTGATGTCTTCTGTCCCTGTAGGGAACCAGAAGTGTATAATCTTACATCTCAGGCTGACTGCATGGTAGTTCAGAATGTTTTGGTAGATATTTAGCTCATTTTAGGGGACCAGTTGAAACAGGGTCTCCTACTTCTCCACCATCTTTTCCATCCTCCCAGTAGCTCCATTTGCAACATTTTGAAGAACCTCCATACTGTTTTCCAGGACTGGCTGCACCAGCTTGCATTCCCACCAAAAGTGTAGGAGGGTTCCCAATTCTCTGCAACTTTGCCAACACCTGTCATTTCCTGAATGGTTAATTTTAGCCATTCTGACTGTTGTGAGGTGGTATCTCACGGTGATACAGATTTGTATTTCCCTGATGCTGAGTGACATCAAGCACTTTTTCATGTGTCTGTTGATCATCTGGATGTCTTCTTTGCAGAAATGTCTGTTCATGTCTTATGCCCATTTCTTGTTTGGATTATTTGTTCTTTGATATTGAAGTTGATAATTTCTTTATAGATTTTGGATACTAGCCCTTTATCATATACGTCCCTTGCAAATATCTTTTCCCATTCTGTCATTATCCTTTTGGTTTTGTTGACTGTTTCCTTTGCTATACAAAAGCTTTTTATCTTGTTGATGTCCCAAAAGTTCATTTTTGCCCTTGCTTCCTTTGCTTTGGCTTTGTTTCTAGGAAGAAGTTGCTGCAGCTGAGGTCAAAGAGGTTGCTACATGTGATCTCCTCAAGGATTTTGTGTATTCTTGTCTCATATTGAGGTCTATCACCCATTTTGAATCTATTTTTGTTTGTGGTTAAAGGAAATATTTTCATTCTTCTGCATGTGACTGTCCAATTTCCTAACACCATTTTTTAAAAAAAAAAAGACTGTCTTTTGATGGCTGCATAGTATTCCATTGTGTATATATACCACATCTTCTTTATCCATTCATCTGTTGATGGACATCTAGGTTCTTTCCATAGTCTGGCTATTGTAGACATTGCTGCTATAAACATTCGGGTACACGTGCCCCTTCGGATCACTATGTTTGTATCTTTAGGGTAAATACCCAGTAGTGCAATTGCTGGGTCATAGGGTAGTTCTATTTTCAACATTTTGAGGAACCTCCATGCTGTTTTCCAGAGTGGTTGCACCAGCTTGCATTCCCACCAACAGTGGAGGAGGGTTCCCCTTTCTCCACATCCTCGCCAGCATGCCATTTGCGACGACGTGGATGGAACTAGAGCGTATCATGCTTAGTGAAATAAGTCAATCGGAGAAAGACAACTATCATATGATCTCCCTGATATGAGGACATGGAGAAGCAACATGGGGGGGTAGGGGGATAGGAGAAGAGTAAATGAAACAAGATGGGATTGGGAGGGAGACAAACCATAAATGACTCTTAATCTCACAAAACAAACTGGGGGTTGCTGGGGGGAGGTGGGATTGGGAGAGGGGGAGCGGGCTATGGACAGTGGGGAGGGGAGGCGAACCATAAGAGACTATGGACTCTGAAAAACAACCTGAGGGTTTTGAAGGGTCAGGGGTGGGAGGTTGGGGCAACCTGAGGGTTTTGAAGGGTCAGGGGTGGGAGGTTGGGGGAATAGGTGGTGGGTAATGGGGAGGGCACGTTTTGCATGGAGCACTGGGTGTTGTGCAAAAAGAATGAATACTGTTACACTGAAAAAATAAATAAAATGAAAAAAAAAAGACTGTCTTTTTTTTCATTGAACATTGAACATTTTTCCTGTTTGTCAAAGATTAGTTGACCATAGAGTTAAGTGTCCATTCCTGAGCTCTCTATTCTGTTATATTGATCTATGTGTCTGTTTTTGTGCCAGTATCATACTGTCTTGATGGTTACAGCTTTGTAATAGAGCTTGAAGTCTGGAATTGTGATACCATCAACTTTGGCTTTCTTTTTCAACATTCCTCTTGCTATTCAGGGTCTTTTCTTGTTTCATATAAATTTTAAGATTATTTGATCCACATCTTTAAAAAAAAGTAGTGGTATTCTGATAAGGATTGCATTAAACTGCTGATTTCTCTAAATAGCATAGACATTTTCACAATATTTGTTCTTCCAATCCGTGAGCATGGAACATTTTTTTTTCTCATTTCTTTGTGTCTTCCTCAATTTCTTTCATAAATGCTCTATAGTTTTCTGAGTGCAAATTCTTTGCCTCTTTGGTTAGATTTATTCCTGTGTATCTTATGGTTTGGGGTATAATTGTAAATGGGTTCAACTCTTTAATTTCTATTTCTTCTGTCTTGGTGTATAGAAATACAACTGATTTCCATGCATTTGCTTTATATCTTGATATTTCACTGAATTTCTGTATGAGGTCTAGCAGTTTTGGAGTGGAGTCCTTTGGGTTTTCCACATAAAGTGTCATATAATCTACAAAGAGTGAGAGTTTGACTTCTTATTTGCTAATTAAGATGCCTTGCATTTGTTTTGGTGATCTGATTGTTGAGGCTAGGACATCTAGTACTATGCTGAATGGCAATGGCGACAGTGGACAGCTCTTCTATGGTTCTGTCCTTAGGGGAAAAGATCTCACTTTTTCCAAATTGAGAATGATATTTGTTGTGGGGTTTTCATACATGGCCTTGAATATATTGAGGTATGCACCCTCTATCCCTATGCTTTGAAGAGTTTTTATCAAGAAAGGATTCTGTTTTTTTGTGAAATGCTCTTTCAGCATTTATTGAGAGTTTCATATCGTTCTTAATCTTTCTTTTATTACTGTGTTGTATCACATTTATTGATTTGCTGATGTTGAACCAACCTTGAAACCCAGAAATAAATCCCACTTGGTCATGGTAAATAATAATTTTACTGTACTGTTGGATCCTATTGGTTAGTATTTTGGTGAGAATTTTTATGTCCATGTTCATCAGGGATATTGGATTGTAATTCTCCTTTTAGATGGGGTCTTTGCCTGGTTTTAGGATCAAGGTAATGCTGACCTCATGAAGTGAATTTGAAAGTTTTCCTTCCATTTCTGTTTTTTGGATTAGTTTCAGGAGAATGAGTATTAATTACTCTTTTTTGTTGTTTTGTTTTTAGAGCATTTTTTATTTGTTTATTTTCAGTGTAACAGTGTTCATTGTTTTTGCACCACACCCAGTGCTCCATGAAGTACGTGCCCTCCCTATTACCCACCACCTGGTTCCTCAACCTTCCACCCCCCCGCCCCTTCAAAACCCTCTGGTTGTTTTTCAGAATCCATAGTCTCTCATGGTTCATCTCCCCTTCCAGTTTCCTTAAACTCCCTCTCCTCTCCAACTCCCCATGTCCTCCATGATCTTTGTTATGCTCCACAAATAAGTGAGACCAAATGATACTTGACTCTCTCTGTTTGACTTATTTCGCTCAGCATAATCTCTTCCATTCCCATCCATGTTGCTATAAAAGTTGGGTATTCATCCCTTCTGATGGAGGCATAATATTCCATTGTGGGTATGCACCACATCTTCCTTATCCATTCATCCGTTGAAGGGCATCTTGGTTCTTTCCACAGTTTGGTGACTGTAGCCATTGCTGCAATAAACATTGGGGTACAGATGGCTCTTCTTTTCACTATATCTGTATCTTTGGGGTAATACCCAGCACTGCAATTGCAGGGTCATAGGGAAGCTCTATTCTTAATTTCTTCAGGAATCTCCACACTGTTCTCCAAAGTGGCTGCACCAACTTGCATTCCCACCAATAGTGTAAGAGGGTTCCCCATTCTCCACAGCCTGTCCATAACACGTTGTTTCCTGTCTTGCTAATTTTGGCCATTCTAAGTGGTGTCAGGTGGTATCTCAATGTAGTTTTAATTTGAATCTCCTTGATGGCTAGTGATAATGAACATTTTTTCATGTGTCTGATAGCCATTTGTATGTCTTCATTGAAGAAGTGTCTGTTCATATCTTCTGCCCATTTTTTGATATGATTATCTGTTTTGTGTGTGTTGAATTTGAGGAGTTCTTTATAGATCCTGGATATCAACTTTTGTCTATACTGTCATTTGCAAATATCTTCTCCCATTCCGTGGGTTGCCTTTTTGTTTTGTTGACTGTTTCCTTTGCTGTGCTGAAACTTTTGATTTTGATGAATTCCCAAAAGTTCATTTTCACTTTTGTTTCCTTGGCCTTTGGAGACATATCTTGAAAGAAGTTGCTGTGGCTGATATCGATAAGGTTACTGCCTATGTTCTTCTCTAGGATTCTGATGGATTCCTATCTCACAATGAGGTCTTTTATCCATTTCGAGTTTATCTTTGTGTACGGTGTAAGAGAATGGTCGAGTTTCATTCTTCTCCGTATCGCTGTCCAGTTTTCCCAACACCATTTATTGAAGAGACGGTCTTATTCCATTGTATATTTTTTCCTGTTTTGTAGAAGATTATTTGACCACAGAGTTGAGGGTCCATATCTGGGTTCTCCACTCTGTTCCAGTGCTCAATGTGTCTGTTTTTTTTTTAAGATTTTATTTTATTTTATTTATTTGACAGAGAGAGATCACAAGTAGATAGAGAGGCAGGCAGAGAGAGAGAGAGAGAGGGAAGCAGGCTCCCTGCTGAGCAGAGAGCCTGATGTGGGGCTCGATCCCAGGACCCCGAGATCATGACCTGAGCCGAAGGCAGCAGCATAACCCACTGAGACACCCAGGCGCCCCAGTGTGTCTGTTTTAATGCCAGTACCATGCTGTCTTGGTGATCACAGCTCTGTAGTAAAGCTTGAAATCTGGTAACGTGATGCCGCCAGTTTTGTTTTGTTTTTCAACATTTCCTTAGAAATTTGGGGTCTTTTCTGATTCCATACAAATTTTAGGATTCTTTGCGCCAGCTCTTTGAAAAATACCGGTGGAATTTTGATCGGAATGGCGTTAAAAGTATAGATTGCTCTAGGCAGTATAGACATTTTAACAATGTTTATTCTTCCAATCCAAGAGCATGGAATGGTCTTCCATTTTTTGTGTCCTCTTTAATTTCTTTCATGAGTGTTCTCTAATTCCTCAAGTACAGATCGTTTACCTCTTTGGTTAGGTTTATTCCCTGGTATCTTATGGTTCTTGGTGCTATAGTAAATGGAATCGATTCTCTAATTTCCCTTTCTGTATTTTCATTGTTAGTGTATAAGAAAGCCACTGATTTCTGTACATTGACTTTGTATCCTGCCACGTTACTGAATTGCTGTATGAGTTCTAGTAGTTTGGGGGTGGAGTCTTTGGGGGTTTTCATATAAAGAATGATATCATCAGCGAAAAGAGAGAGTTTGACTTCTTCCTTGCCAATTTGGATACCTTTTATTTCTCTTTGTTGTCTGATTGCCATTGCTAGGACTTCTAATACTATGTTGAACAAGAATGGTGACAGTGGGCATCCTTGTCGTGTTCCTGATCTCAACAGGAAGGCTGCTTTTTCCCATTGAGGATGATATTTGCTGTGGGTATTTCATAGATAGATTATATGAAGTTCAGGAATGTTCCCTCTATCCCTATACTTTGAAGTATCTTAATCAGGAACGGATGCTGGATTTTTTTCAAATGCTTTTTCTGCATCAATTGAGAGGACCATGTGGTTCTTCTCTCCTCTCTTATTGATTTGTTCTATCACATTGATTGATTTGTGAATGTTGAACGAACCTTGTAACACGGGGATGAATCCCACCTGGTCATGGTGGATTATCTTTTTAATGTGCTGCTGGATCCTGTTTGCTAGGATCTTGTTAAGAATCTTAGCATCCATATTCATCAGTGATATTGGTCTAAAATTCTCCTTTTTGGTAGGGTCTTTGCCTGGTTTGGGGATCAGGGTAATGCTGGCTTCATAAAAAGAGTCTGGAAGATTTCCTTCTGCTTCAATTTTTTGGAACAGCTTCAGGAGAATTGGTGTTATTTCTTCTTTGAAAGTTTGGTAGAATTCGCCAGGGAATCTGTCATGGCCTGGGCTCTTGTTTTTTGGGAGTTTTTTGATCATTGCTTCAATCTTGTTACTAGCGATTGGTATATTCAGGTTGTCAATGAAGTGTTTTAATTCTCATTGATTTCCATGAATTGTTTAAGTTCTTCTTTGATCTCCTGGTTGATCCAAGCATTCTTTTTTTTTTTTTTTGGCATTTTTTTATTTGTTTATTTACAGCATAACAGTGTTCATTTTTTTGGCATCACACCCAGTGCTCCATGCAGTACGTGCCCTCCCTATTACCCACCACCTGATCCAAGCATTCTTAAGCAAGGTGGTCTTTAGCTTCCAGGTGTTTGAGTTCCTTCTGAACTATTCCTTGTGATTGAGTTCCAGTTTCAAAGCATTGTGATCTGAGAATATGCAGGGAATAATGTCAGTCTTTTGGTGTCATTTGAGTCCTGCTTTGTGACCCAGTATGTGGTCTCTTCTGGAAAAGCTTCCATGTGCACTTGAGAATATTGAGAATCTCAATGGGTATTGTGTTGTTTTAGGGTGGAATGTTCTGTATATGTCGATGAGTCCATCTGGTCCAATGTTTCATTCAATGCTCTTATTTCTTTATTGATTTTCTGCTTCGATGATCTGTCTATTTCTGAGAGAGGCATATTAAGATCTCCTGCTATCAATGTATTCATATCAATATGACTATCTTAATTAATAGTTTTCTTACATAACTGGGTGTTCCCATATTGGGGGCATAGATATTTATAATTGTTAGATCATCTTGGTCCCTTTAAGAATTATGTAGTGTCCTTCTGTATCTCTGACTATAGTCTTTAGTTTAAAATCTAATTTATCTGATATGAGAATCGCTACCCCGGCCTTCTTTTGAAGCCCATTGGCATGAAAGATGCTTCTCCATCCCTTCACTTTCAGTTTTGGTGTATCCTTATGTGCTAAATGGGTCTCTTGTAGACAACATATGGATGGGTCCTGTCATTTTATCTAATCTGCAACCCTGTGTCATTTTATGAGCGCATTTAGGCCATACACACTGAGAGTGATTATTGACATATAGGTTTTTATTGACATCGTGTTACCTTTGAAGTCTTTCTGTCTATAGATTGTTTCTATATTTCTGTTCAATGATATACTTAGGATTTTTTTCTCTTTTATCAACCTCCCTTAATATTTCCTGCAGTGTCAGCTTGGTGGTTGCATTGTTTTTTAAGCCTTGCTGGTCTTGGAAACTCTTTATCTCTCCATTCATTTTAAATGTCAGTCTTGCTGGATAGTATTCTTGGCTGCATGTTCTTCTCATTTAGTACTCTGAATATATTTTGCCAGTCCTTCCTGGCTTGCCAGGTCTCTGTGGAGAGGTTTGACATTATTCTAATGGGCTTTCCTCTGTATGTAAGGAGCTTCTTTGTCCTAGCTGCTTTTAAGAGGGTCTGTCGTAAAAGATTGATATCCAGGATCTATGAAGAACTTCTCAAAATCAACACACACAAAACAGATAATCATATCAAAAAATGGGCAGAAGATATGAACAGACACTTCTCCAACGAAGACATACAAATGGCTATCAGACACATGAAAAAATGCTCATCATCACTAGCCATCAGGGAGATTCAAATTAAAACCACATTGAGATACCACCTGACACCACTTAGAATGGCCAAAATTAGCAAGACAGGAAACAACGTGTGTTGGAGAGGATGTGGAGAAAGGGGAACCCTCTTCCACTGTTGGTGGGAATTCAAGTTAGTGCAGCCACTTTGGAGAACAGTGTGCAGATTCCTGAAGAAATTAAGAATAGAGATTCCCTATGACCCTGCAATTGCACTGCTGGGTATTTACCCCAAAGATACAGATGGAGTGAAAAGAAGGGCCATCTGTACCCCAGTGTTTATTGCAGCAATGGTTATGGTTGCCATACTGTGGAAAGAACCAAGATGCCCTTCAACGGATGAATGGATAAGGAAGATGTGGTCCATATACACAATGGAGTATTATGCCTCCATCAGAAAGGATGAATACCCAACTTTTGTAGCAACATGGATGGGACTGGAAGAGATTATGCTGAGCGAAATAAGTCAAGCAGAGAGAGTCAAGTATCATATGGTCTCACTTATTTGTGGAGCATAACAAAGAACATGGAGGACATGGGGAGATGGAGAGGAGAGGGAGTTGAGGGAAACTGGAAGGGGAGATGAACCATGAGAGACTATGGACTCTGAAAAACAACCAGAGGGTTTTGAAGGGGCGGGGGGGGTGGGAGGTTGAGGAACCAGGTGGTGGGTAATGGGGAGGGCACGTACTGCATGGAGCTCTGGGTGTGATACCAAAACATTAACACTGTTATGCTGTAAATAAACAAATAAACAAATAAACAAATAAAAAAAAGAATTAAAAATATAGGGGCACCTGGGTGGCTCAGTGGGTTAAAGCCTCTGCCTTTGGCTCAGGTCATGATTCCAGGGTCCTGGGATCGAGCCCCACATCAGGCTTTCTGCTCAGCAGGGAGCCTGCTGCCTCCTCACTCTCTGCCTGCTGTTCTGCCTGCTTGTGATCTCTGTCTGTCAGATAAATAAATAAAATC
Organism: Meles meles; assembly: GCF_922984935.1. Classification (NCBI taxonomy): domain Eukaryota; kingdom Metazoa; phylum Chordata; class Mammalia; order Carnivora; family Mustelidae; genus Meles; species Meles meles. The sequence goes on along the minus strand of NC_060068.1, from coordinate 24,239,653 downwards.
TTAAAAAAAAAAAGACGGTCTGTCGTGAAACATAATTCCTCATTCTAACTATAAGGTGTCATGAGAACTTTTGAGAATCTAAAATCTTGGGGGGAAATCTCTCTGCCAATAGTACATGAACGTTGTTTCCATTCGTGAGATTGGGAAAATTTTCATAGACAACTTCTTCCACTACATATTCTAGAGTTCTTTCTTTTTCCTCCTCTTCAGGGATTCCAATAATTCTGACGTTGGAACGTTTCATGGCATCATTTATTTCCCTGATTCTGCTTTCGTGGCTTCTGAGCTGTTTGTTCCAGGGCTTCCTCCTGATCCTTTCTCTCTGTTTGTCCTCCAGATCACTAATTCTATCTTCTGTCTCAGTTACCCTAGCTTTTAGAGAATTTTAAATTATATTGGAACTCCTTGAGAATGTTTTGAACATCATCCCTGGTGGATTTCATTCTGCCCTAATCAATTCTGTTTGGTCATCCATGGCTTTCTCCAACCTAGCTATTGCCTGGAGAATTGTTAGTCTGAATTCCCTTTCCGAAATATTGTCTATGTCGATAGCCATTAGCTCTGTTGCAGAAGGTCCATCCTCTGTATTTTTCTTCTGTTGGGTATTCCTCCTCCTAGTCATTTTGCTAAGAGTTGACTGAACAGATGCAGCTGGATTTATCGATTGTGGTGCAGTCAAGGTGCACCCTGGAATGCTTCTGTACAATCAAGGTTCCCCTCCCAAATGAGAGAAAACAGAAAAGAAAAAGAAATAGAGCAGAAGAAAGAAAAAAAAAAAAAAAAGGAAATGAAAAAAGGAGGGTCGCCTGGGTGGCTCAGTGGGTTAAGCCGCTGCCTTCGGCTCAGGTCATGATCTCAGGGTCCTGGGATCGAGTCCCGCATCGGGCTCTCTGCTCAGCAGCGAGTCTGCTTCCCTCTCTCTCTCTCTCTGCCTGCCTCTCTGTCTACTTGTGATCTCTCTCTGTCAAATAAATAAATAAAATCTTTAAAAAAAAAAAAGAAAAAAGGAAAAAAAAAAAGAGAGAGGGGGAGACAGGGAAAAAATGGAAGATAAAAGAGAAGGCTCAGCCCAAAGGGGCCCCAAGGTAAGATTTTATGAAATATCTAAACAGAAACAGACAAACAAAAAGCCTGATAAAATATATGACAAGATAATATATATATATATATGAAAATATATATATATGAAAAATATATATATATACATATATATGTATATATATGTACATATATGTATATATGTATATGTATGTATATATGTGTACATATATGTATATATGTATATGTATATGTATACGTATACATATACATATATATATGAAAAAAAAGGGAAGAACCTCATCAGAAAGAACCCCAAGTATAAGATTTATATTCTATCAGGACAAATACAAATTCACAGAAACACTGGCAGAAGGAAAAATTGGGAGAGTGGTTATAAATTCCCAGTGTGGGCGAGGAAGTTTATTTTGATTCTTCCTGGATGTATGTTGATTTTTTTTTAAGGGACTCAGCTTTCCTAAGTTACAGGGGGATTAGAAACTGGTTTGCCTATAGGGGTAGCATTGATTGGGGAAAGGGGATTACCTTGAAGTTTAACTCTATATGTATATTAGAAAATAAAAATTAAAAAAGAATAAACTAGACTAAGCTAAGTTAAAATTACAAAAATATTAAAAAATAGAAAAGCAAAAGAAAAACATGGGTGTATGTATCAAAAAGTTCAGGTTAGAAGGTTATTAAGGAATTTGATGTACTGGACATCTCAGTGTAATGGCAAATAAGTTAAAAAATTATCTGTATGTATTAAAAAAAAGAACCAGAATATTGGTAAAGAGATAAAAATAAAAGTTGTATTTATGAAGTAGTGGTGGTTGTTCTCTTGTAGTTTTCTTTTTTTTTCTTCTTCTTCTTTCCTGCTTGGTTTCCTGGGGGAGGGCCTGTCACGTGGGTTTTCAGCCAGTGATGTTCCCTGAGTTAGGTCCTCCCACTCCCCTCAGGGGGTGGGCTCTGAGGAAACTGTTTCTTTCAGGCTTTTGTTCTCTGGGGGTTTTTATTTTCTTTCATCTGTTTTCTCTTGCCTTGACATCTTTTAATGGTTTTTGCAGTTTTAGAGGAGAGCAAACTGCACCCCCACCTTCCTCTAAGATAGAAGGCTCAGAATCCTCTGCAGAGCTGCTTGCAGAGTTGGTTCTGAGTCATGGTCCCTGGGGATGCAGGAGCTCCTCGTTGTACCCAATACCAGGGCAACGGTGGTTGTCTGGGCAGCTCCAGACCACCAGAGAGGTTCCAAGCAGAGATCGCACACTGAGATTTTCCCATTGTCTGGGCTGGGAATGTCTGGTATTTCCGGATGCCAGAGCTCCAGGCTAGCACCTATGAGCACCTCTCCCAGGGGAGTGTGTGGGAGGTGAGCCTTTCAGGATTACCATCTGGCCAGGCTCCCAGCTCCTCACAGGAGCTGGACCCCACTCGCTCTCAGGCGCACTGGCAGCTCGGGCGTGGTGGCGGCTCAGGGACGGTGACCTGATTTCTCTGCCGCACTCTCTCTGGCTCAGCGCCAGGGGAGGCTGTCCTGGGTCCAGGGACTTAGGTCCCTGTCCCTAACAGCCTCGATTCCCACTATTTCCCCCTGGGATCCTTTGCTCTTTTTGTTTTTTGAGTGCTTTCAACCACACTCCAAGTTAATGCCGGTCCCCAGACACAGGGCACTCATGTATTGGGGTATTACTTTCTAATCGGTCACCTCTAGTGGCTCCCTCCTCCTTTTGTTTATCTTCTGATATCAGTCTGATGTTCCCACTCTGCTTTACCTGCCACTGGTGTCTTCTGCTCCTGTAGAGATCCAGACGTGTATAATTCTGATCTCAGGCTGATATCATGGGTGGTAGGAGTTCTTTGGTAGGTAATCAGCTCACTTTAGGGTATAGGTTGAAACGGCGCCTCTTCCTACTTCCCCGCCATCTTGACTCCCCATTTTTCCTTCAGTGTTTGGTAGAATTCCCCTCTGAAACTGTCTGGATCTGGGCTCTTGTTTGTTGGGTTATTTTTGTGACTGTTTCAATCTCCTTAGTGGTTTGGGGTCTGTTCAGGTTTTCTATTTCTTCCTGGTTCAGTTGTGATAGTTTATATTTATATACATTCACTACATTTATATATACATTTATTTTTATATATTTTTTATAAATTTAATATATTTTTTATATTATATATACATATATATATATATATTCATGTACATTCACTATATACATTCAATATACATTTATATACATATATATTTATATACATTCACTATGAATGTATCCATTTCTTCCAGATTGTCAAATTTGCTGGCGTATAATTACTCATAATATGTCCTTCTGATTATTTACATTTCTTTGGTGTTTGATGTGATTTCTCCTCTTTCATTCATGGTTTTATTAATTTGGGTCCTTTCTCTTTTCTTTTTGATAAGTCTGGCCAGGTGTTTATCAATCTTATTAAGTCTTCCAAAGAACAAGCTCCTAGTTTCCTTGATCTGTTCTTTTGGTTTTTATTTCATTGATTTCTGCTCTGATCTTTATTATTTCTCTTCTCCCACTGGGTTTAGGCTACATTTGTTGTTCTTTTTCCTACTCCTTCAGGTGTAGGTTTAGATTGTGTATTTGAGAACTTTCCTGTTTCTTGAGAAAGTCTTGTATTGCCATATACTTTCCTCTTAGGATGGCCTTTGCTGTGTCCCAAAGATTTGGGATAGTTGTATTTTCATTTTCACTTGTTTCAATGCATTTTCCTTATTTCTTCATTAATTTCCTGGTTGACACATTCTTTCCTTAGTAGAACGCTCTTTAGCGTCTATGTATTTGAGTTCTTTCCAACTTTCCTCTTGTGCTTGAGCTCTAGTTTCAAAGCATTGTTGTCTGAAAAATTGCAGGTAATGATCCCTATATTTTGGTACCAGTTGAAACCTGATTTATGACCTAGGATTTGATATATTCTGGGAAATGTTCCATGTGCACTAGCAAATGCTGTGCATTCTATTGTTTTGGGATGGAATGTTCTGAATATATCTGTGGTGTCCATCTGGTCCAATGTGTCATTTAAACCCTTTCTTTCCTTATTGATCTTTTGCTTAGATGATCTGTCCATTTCAGTGAGGGACATGTCCAAGTCCCCTACCATTATTGTTTTATTCTTCATGTGTTTCTTTGGTTTTGTTATTAATTGATTTATATAGTTGCCTGCTCCCATGTTAGGGCATAGATATTTAAAATTTTTAGATCTTTTTGTTAGACAGACCCTTTAAGTATGATATAAGTATCCACATTTTATTAGCTAAGTCACATAGCTATTTCTTGTGTGAGGAATCAGGAAAACCTACTTATCCCATATGTTTGGAAGAGGTGTGTGTTTGAGAGTGAGTTAATATTTCTTAACTAATAATTTAATCTATGCGAATTCTGTTCAGTTTTACAATACATATTATATGGGATCAGCTATTTGTCAGATATAGAAGTCAGCTTTTAATGTATATTCATTTGGGTACAGAGAGGCAGAAACAGACACAAACACAGATAATGCCACTCGATGAGAGGAAAAAGTAAAGCAAAATCAAAAATTAAAAAAAAAAACCACAAAAACTCTAATAACCCAAAAGTACAACATGTAGAAAAATGTTGGTGTATTTAAATTGGAGGAACAGGGACAGATTGTCTTTTATAGAGACCTCTCAGTACAGAACTAAGGAAATTAAAAGTGAATATGCATATGCCTGATAATAAAGTGTTCAAAGGAATTGAACTTATTTCCTAAAGCAGGAACCTTGTAAGAATGTCCAAAAAAATGAAAATTAGGAAAATATTATGGAATATAATAAAATGTAAATTTATTCTAGAATTTGCATGGGTAAGTAAAAGACCCAGAATAACCAACAATATATTAAAGGGAAGAACAAAGTTGGACCGATAAAACAGAATAGCAAGCATTGTTATAAAGTTGCAGTAATTAAGGCAGTGTGATGTTGGCAAAATAGTAGACATGTAGATCATCAGAAAAGAATAGAACCTAGAGATAGACACACACTAATATAATAACTTGATCTTTGACAAATAAGCAAAAACAAAACAAATGGAGAAATGTAGTCTTTTCAATAAAGCTGCTAGAAGAACTGCATGTACATAAGAATGAATTCTTCATTTCTCCATAATGAGGTACGTGAATTTCATTAGAATTGAAAACTTTTGCCATTTGAAAGACTATGTCTAGAGCCTAAGGATGTAAGAAGCATATTTTGAGATCTTACTAACGAAACCACATCTGTTATCCAAAATATTCAAATAATTCTTTTTTTTAAGATTTTATTTATTTATTTGACTGACAGAGATCACAAGTAGGCAGGAAGGCAGGCAGAAAGAAAGAGGAAGGGAAGCAGACTCCCTGCTGAGCAGAGAATCTGAAGTGGTGCTCAATCCCAGGACCCTGGGATCATGACCTGAGCCAAAGGCAGTGACTTTAACCCACTGAACCACCCAGGATCCCTTATTCAAAGAATTCTTAAAGTCAACAATAAGGAAACACCTTGATTTTAAAAAAATGGACCAAATGCCATAACAGACACTATACCCCCAAAATTAAATAAAAATAAATAAATAAATATAGATGGAAAATAAGCATGTGATAAGATGCTTCACATATTATGTTACATGAAAATACATTAACATACATTGCACATCTATCAGAGTATCCAAAATCCAGAACACTAACAACAACAAATGTGGACCAGGATGTGAAGCAACAGTGACTCTCATTCACTGCTGATAGGAAAGCAAAATTCTACAGCCATTTTCAAAGATAGCTTGTCAGTTTCTTATTAAACTCAACAAACTCTCATCACACAATCTAGCAATTATCTAAAATAATTGAAAATTCATTGTTCACACAAAAACCTCATGTGGATATTATTCATAATTGATAAAACTCAGTATCAACCCTCAAGTCCTCCAGTAAGTGAATGGTTAAGTAAACCATTGTGTATCCAGAAAATGAAATATTGTTCTACACTAAAAGTAAACAGCACTTATCAAGACATAAAAAGACATGGAAGAACCTTAAACACATACTAAGGAATGAAAGAACCCAAACTGAAAAGGCCACATAATGTATGATTCCAGCTGTATAATATTTCTTGTCAAAAGGACAAAACCATGGAGACAGGGATTGGGGAGGGAAAGGGGTTAAAAAGTGGAAAACAGAAGTTTTTTGGGATGATGAATCTATCCTCTATTATACTATAGTAATGAATCCAAGTCATTATACATTTGTTCAAACCTATAGAATGTATAATACCAGGCATAACTCTTAGGTTAACCATGCTTTTTGGTAACTGAGATGCATCAGTGTGGCTTATCAAATGTAACAAATGTAACACCATGGTGAGGGATGTTTATAATGAATGAGACCAGGGATGTGTGGGGAAGAGGTATATGAAAATCTTTGTATCTTCCTTGCAATTTTGTTGTGAATCTGAAACTACTCTAAAAATAAAGTTTACAAAAATAAAAAGAATACAAATGTATACATTTGGACAAATGTTACTCATAAATATAATTCATTATGATAAATAAAATACCAGAAAATTGAATCTATCAGTAGATAAGTGAATGCTATATTTAAACATACTTTAATAATTGCAGATTCCAAAGATGTACCAGTTTTAGGATTAATTCAAAATTTTTTTTCATTGAAAATTATGTCATTCATGTTGTCAGCTCCTAATTTAGGTTTTACCATTAGAAGAGTAAACGACATTTTATTTTAATGTTCAGAAGCCTGCATTCTAATGAGGGACTGTACCACGAATGCATATATAAATTTACAGATATTACAATTCAAACAATGGCAACAGTTATGTATTTAAAAACAGCAAGACAATGGACAGAGTGTTATGACACACTCTGTCTGCCTGTGCTCACTCATGCTCTCTCTCCCTCTTTCTCTAAAAAAAAAAAAAAAAAAAAAAAAGGAATGCTATGGCACTCTTACGTTTTAAGTTGTTTGGTCAACCGAAGTTCTTTTATCAGTAATATTTGAAAAATATCTGAATGTGCTGAGGGAGCTAACCGAAGGCCATTTATGCAGAAAAGAAGTTTTAAGAGAGGGAACAGCAGTGCAAAGACCTTGAGACCATGAGGAAAAACAAAGAGGACAGCAGTACAAATCCAGTGAGGGAGGGGCATACTATTGGTAAGTTCTGAGATAAGCAATTTATGGAAGTTTATATGATTTGGTTTTATTTAAAATCTATTGGATAAATTTCAGTAGAGAAATGTGTCACCTGGCTAATTTTTCTAGAGAATACTTCTGGATGTGTCATGGAGATATTTTAGAAGAAAAAAAAAGATGAAAATTGGAAGAATGGTTAAAAGTTCTTCATGGTACCAAGGCAAGAGACAATGGTGGCTGAGTCTAAGAATCTGCAGGGGAGATGCTGAGAAGTGAATGTATGGAACCTGTTCTAAAGATGCAGTGAACAGCTATGGTGGCAAATTAGATATAAGGTAAGATGTGGGTCATATATACAGTGTAATATTACTCAGTCATCAGAAAGAATGAATTCCTACAATTGACATTGACGTGGATGAAATGAGAGTATTATACTAAGTGAAATAAGTTAACCAGAGAAAGATAATTATTATACACTTTCACTCATATGTGGAATATAAGGTATAGTTCAGAAGACAATACGGGAAAGGAGGGAAAACTGAATGGACAAACCATGAAAAACTCTTGACTCTGGGAAACAAATTGAGATTTGGAGATAGAGGGGTAGGTAGGGGATTGGGTAATATTGTGATGGGCATTAATGCAGGCACATGATGTGATAAGCCCTGGATGTCATTTGCAACTAATGAATCATTGAATATTATATCAAAAACTAATAATGTACTATATGTTGGCTAATTGAATTTAAATTAAAAAAATGTTAGAGAAAGAGAAGAGTCAATAATGTTTTTAAATTAGAGAAAAACTATGACATCACACCAATGGGGATAAAAATTTTGTTAAACAGGAATACAAATTCCCATAGAAAACTAAAAACAACACACACACACACACACACACACACACACACACACACACACACATTTTTTGTATTGCAGTCCAAAAAAAGTCTATAGTATAGTAAAATCCATAGTTATATTGTATGAAAAATAAAACACTTAATAGTATCAGGGCATTAAATACCAGATAACATGCATTTTTAAAAAGATTTTATTTATTTATTAGACAGAGAGATAGAGAGCATAAGTAAACAGAGTGACAGGCAGAAGGAGAGGGAGAAGCAGGTTCTCCACTGAGCAGGGAGTCCAATGCAGGCTCAATTCCAGGATCCTGGGATCATGACGTGAGCCAAAGGCAGCCGCCTAAGTGACTAAGCCATCCAGAAGCCCAAAAGGTAACATGCATTTATCTCAACATTATCCTAGAAGCAGCGACTATGCATAGGGGTAGAAATTATCTCTGAAAACAAATAAACAAAAATATTAGCTTTTCCAAAACAAGCAAAATCAATCATTGTGTATGATAAATATTATCTAGAATATAGTTGGATTTTACTGGGAAACCATAAGAATGATTAGAAAGTGTAGAAGACACCCAATTAATATAGAAAAATGACAGACCCTAGAGAGTTAGAAATTCTATTTTATGGTTACAAATGTACCAAAACTTACACGACTTGAATATAAATTCATCAAGAAATTTGTAATATTTATATATGGTCAATTTTTCCCTGGAACTTTGTGAAGGAGGAGGTAAGTAAAAGTATTATGTTTCTACAAGTTAAGGACGTTTATAGAGTATAGGATAGAACATACAATTGTAACTCCATTCCAATGGACTCCATAAAAGTTGTGGAATTCTAATTAAAATCATAATTTTTCTAGGTTCCTTTTGGGGATATTCATTTGAATTTGAAGTGCAGGGATATCATGATGAAACTTCATGCACAAATAACACATTTCCATGAATAATTATCATGTTCTAATATGCACCCTTAACACACTACCCAGTTCACATTTTTAAAATCTGCTACATCACATCCTTGAATACCTGTCTCTAACAATATGAGTTTGCTTGCTTGCTTTCTCTCTTTCTTTCTTTTCTTCTTTCTTTAAAATGTAGGCCTCTTTCAATATGTGTATTATTCCATAATATAGTCTTAAACATTTAACGACAATTTCTTAATTTAATAAAATATTCAATGCTAAAAGTTCAATGATTCGTGTACATATATGTACAAATCATAATCCAAAAGAAATGCATCTAGTTAATTTAATACATTTTAAGTCTCTTTTAGTATATACATTATCCTCCTCATTTAAAAATAGTATTATCTGTTAAAGAAGCTGAGTTATTTATTCTATAGAATAACATTCACCCTAGATTTTTCTGGTTTAATATCCATATTGTTAAGGAGCATGAACTTTGTTTATTGCTTGTGGATTATTCCAAGTAATATAAGAGAGAAATCACCAACATGAACTTACTGTTAGTTAGCAGAATATATTGTAAAATGCTGTTATAAGTGAAGAGTATAGTTCTCATGTAATAAATAAACAAACAGTACAGAGGATCAGAATTCAAAGCCCTGAAGATAACACAAATGAATTTACCACAAAAGAAGGGAAGGCTACACAAAAAAATGATGATAACAGTGTGTTATTGAAAAGCATAACCAGGAAAATTGGTGAGTCAATCTGGAATAAAAAAATTCAGATTCTACAATTAACAACAAATTCCCAAATTAACTTCAAATAGGTTAAACTTCAAAATTTTCACTCTGAAATCATAAAAGTACTAGAAAAAATATAGATATTTTTGTTTTATTATTTTCTGAAAAAGGAGAGTCATCTTTTCTTAACATGACACCTAACAGAAACCCTACAAAATCTACTTAAAGTATTTTGAAATTTAAGAAATAAACTTTTACTTTGCGTGCAATTGTAAATGGGATTGACTCCTTAATTTCTCTTTCTTCTGTCTTGTTGTTGGTGTACAGAAATGCAACTGATTTCTGTGCATTGATTTTATATCCTGACACTTTACTGAATTCCTGTACAAGTTCTAACAGCTATAAGATATCTAGAAATAAACCTAACCAAAGAGGCTAAGAATCTATATGCAGAAAACTATAAAGTACTCATGAAAGAAATTGAGGAAGACACAAATAAATGGAAAAATGTTCCATGCTCCTGGATTGGAAGAATAAATATTGTGAAAATGTCTATGCTACCTAAAGCAATCTACACATTTAATGCAATCCCTATCAAAATACCATCCATTTTTTCAAAGAAATGGAACAAATAATCCTAAAATTTATATGGAACCAGAAAAGACCTCGAATAGCCAAAGGAATATTGAAAAAGAAAGCCAACATTGGTGGCATCACAATTCCGGACTTCAAGCTCTATTACAAAGCTGATATCATCAAGACAGCATGGTACTGGCACAAAAACAGACACATAGATCAATGGAACAGAATAGAGAGCCCAGAAATAGACCCTCAACTCTATGGTCAACTAATCTTCGACAAAGCAGGTAAGAATGTCCAATGGAAAAAAAGACAGCCTCTTCAATAAATGGTGCTGGGAAAATGGACAGCCACATGCAGAAAAATGAAATTGGACCATTTCCTTACACCACACACGAAAATAGACTCCAAATGGATGAAGGACCTCAATGTGAGAAAGGAATCCATCAAAATCCTTGGGGATAACACAGGCAGCAACCTCTTCGACCTCAGCCCCAGCAACATCTTCCTAGGAACATCGGCAAAGGCAAGGGCAAAAATGAACAATTGGGATTTCATCAAGATCAAAAGCTTTTGCACAGCGAAGGAAACAGTTAACAAAACCAAAAGACAACTGACAGAATGGGAGAAGATATTTGCACACGACATATCAGATAAAGAGCTAGTATCCAAATTCTATAAGGAACTTAGTAAACTCAACACCCAAAGAACAAACAATCCAATCAAGAAATGGGCAGAGGACATGAACAGATATTTATGCAAAGAAGACATCCAGATGGCCAATAGACACATGAAAAAGTGCTCCACATCACTCGGCATCAGGGAAATACAAATCAAACCCACAATGAGATATCACCTCACACCAGTCAGAATGGCTAAAATTAACAAGTCAGGAAATGACAGAATCTGGCGAGGATACGGAGAAAGGGGAACCCTCCTCCACTGTTGGTGGGAATGCAATCTGGTGCAACCACTCTGGAAAACAGCATGGAGGTTCCTCAAAATATTGAAAATAGATCTACCCTATGACCCAGCAATTGCACTACTGGGTATTTACCCTAAAGATACAAACGTAGTGATCCGAAGGGGCACGTGCACCCTAATGTTTATAGCAGCAATGTCGATAATAGTTAAACTGTGGAAAGAACCTAGATGTCCATCAACAGATGAATGGATAAAGAAGAGGTGGTATATACACACAATGGAATACTATGCAGTCATCAAAAGAAATGAAATTTTGCCATTTGCAATTACGTGGATGGAACTAGAGGGTATCATGCTTAGTGAAATAAGTCAGTTGGAGAAAGACAACCATCATATGGTCTCCCTGATATGAGTACATGGAGATGCAACATGGGGGGTTAGGGGGATAGGAGAAGAATAAATGAAACACGATGGGATTGGGAGGGAGACAAACCATAAGTGACTCAATCTCACAAAACAAACTGAGGGATTCTGAGGGGAGGGGGTGTTGGGAGAGGGGGAGTGGGGTTATTGACAATGGGGAGAGTATGTGCTGTGGTGAGTGCTGTGAAGTGTGAAAACCTGGCGATTCACAGACCTGTACCCCTGGGGATAAATGTTTATAAAAAATAAGAAATAAATAAAAAATTTAAAAAATTAACGACAATTGATATGTCTCATCATCTAGAAGAAAAGAATATTTTATGTGAATATCTTTTTCTTTAGTTTCATAGGCATGACTTGGTGAAAGAATTCTTCACAGTCAAAAACACACACTTCAAATGGTTGCTTACTCTGCTGAGTCCTCTGAGGTCAAAAGAAATTATCGTGACTTCATGAGTTTAGTTCAACCTACATTTAAAAAAGAAAGCATGGGATTAGTCTCAAACATATTATTTAAGGAAATACGTTTCATTTTGATGATTATGTAGATTGAATTCTCTTATGCTTCTGACATGTGCATACCTCAGTTGGGACTATTTCAGAGATAGCTTTACAACTAATATATTTCTTTTTTTTTCCCTTTTTATTAATTTTTTCAGTGTAACAGTATTCATTCTTTTTGCACAACACCCAGTGCTCCATGCAAAACGTGTCCTCCCCATTACCCACCACCTGTTCCCCCAACCTCCCACCCCTGACCCTTCAAAACCCTCAGGTTGTTTTTCAGAGTCCATAGTCTCTTATGGTTCACCTCCCCTCCCCAATGTCCATAGCCCGCTCCCCCTCTCCCAATCCCACCTCCCCCCAGCAACCCCCAGTTTGTTTTGTGAGATTAAGAGTCATTTATGGTTTGTCTCCCTCCCAGTCCAACCACTCTGGAAAACAGCATGGAGGTTCCTCAAAATGTTGAAAATAGAACTACCCTATGACCCAGCAATTGCACTACTGGGTATTTACCCTAAAGATACAAACATAGTGATCCGAAGGGGCACGTGTACCCAAATGTTTATAGCAGCAATGTCTACAATAGCCAGACTATGGAAAGAACCTAGATGTCCATCAACAGATGAATGGATCAAGAAGATGTGGTATATATACACAATGGAATACTATGCAGCCATCAAAAGAAATGAAATCTTGCCATTTGCGACGACGTGGATGGAACTAGAGCGTATCATGCTTAGTGAAATAAGTCAATCGGAGAAAGACAACTATCATATGATCTCCCTGATATGAGGGCATGGAGAAGCAACATGGGGGGGTAGGGGGATAGGAGAAGAATAAATTTCTTTTTTTTTTTAAAGATTTTATTTATTTATTTGACCGATAGAGATCACAAGTAGGGAGAGAGGCAGGCAGAGAGAGAGAGAGAGAGAGGAGGAAGCAGGCTCCTTGCCAAGCAGAGAGCCCGATGCGGGGCTCGATCCCAGGACCCTGGGATCATGACCTGAGTGAAAGGCAGAGGCTTTAACCCACTGAGCCACCCAGGTGCCCCACAATTAACATATTTCTTAAATGATCTATAAAAAGAGCATTGGTGTAAGTATTTGAGATTTGTTTGGTCATATTAAATTTGAATCATCACAGGTTTACAAGGACAATGGTTGTGGAAGTCATCTTGCCATAGTGAGATAGGATCTGAGTTTGATAGCAATATATATCTCCTTCTTAAAAAAGCATAACCTTGGAATAACCTTGTGTTCTTAATTGGGCTAGTGAACATGTATATTATTTCTTATTTAAATCTTAATATTTTACATTATGGTTATCACTAATTTTACCCCAAAATATTTTTGAAATGATAAATGTGTGTAATATAGGTAAAGGATTTCAGAAAATAAAAATACATGGTGAGAATTTTATGCAGTTCTATTACAATAAAGTATTAAGTAAGTCGTATGGTTTCAAACAAGTCCTGGTTTTTATTAATAATATCATTCTGATATTTACTTTATCACTGCCTAATATTATGATATAATAATATCCCTACTAGGGAGCAGAGTTTCTATATGCTTGGCTTTAATTCTTACTCATTTCTTTAGTTTCCATCCGCTGACATGATTTATCTGACAATTTTAATTAAATAAATGGACATTAAATATTTTAATAAAGTAGAATTTAATATTCAGGGAACATTGGAGAACAACGGTATGGAAATACATGTCAGGAGAGATAAAGATCAGAAGTTATAATGATATTAACTACAAATATGCTTCTATGTTTGATAAAGATGTTTAGTTATGAACTTTTAATTTTCGGTTTGTGGATCTCATATTTCCTTCTCAAATATTTTATGATGTATCTAATATTAATATTGAAACTTTACACTTTCTAAAGGTTCTGATTTGGATCAAACACACTTTGTTTATTTATTTATTATTCATTAATGTATTCATTCCCCAGTACCTTTGTCCTGATAGCTCTGGGATGCTTCAAAGTCAATATAAGGCCAAATAAATCTCAAATGTGTACATCTATATGATATTTCCAGAAATCATTTACATAATATCTGCATGACTCAGGCAGGTCAGAACTATCTGAAATAAAATACATGGGCATATAAGAAAAAATACATATAATTCAGTCTGCATAATCATTGATATAAAACACTTTCATTAAAATATAGTTTCTGAGACTACTGGAAGGTTTTACTTGTAAACATGAATACATGGATCAAGGCACTGCAATTATCTTCTAACTCATTTCAGTGGAATCAGTAGGCTAAACACTTATTTGATGGCTCAGAATTTGTTACTGTGAATGATAGTTCTTTGCCATCACCATGCCATGTCTGAGAGTGGGAAGAAAAAAAAAACAGATCTAACCTTGAAAGCAATTTTCCCACTAGATCCACAGACACATAAATTGTATTTCACCAGGACCTGGGTGACTCAGTAAGTTAAATGCCTGCTTTCGGGTCAGGCCATGATCCCAAGACCCTGGCATTGAGCCCCAAGTCTGGCTCTCTGCTCAGTGGGGAGTCAGCTTCTCCCTCCCCCTCTGCTCTCCACACCCACCCCTCATGCTCACTCTCACTCTCTCATAAATAAATGAATAAAATCTTAAATAAAATAGAACTGGGTTGCACTACGACAACGATTGAAGAGTTTGAGCAATGAAGGGCATGTCTCCGTTCCGAATCCACCTTCATTTATGCAGAAGGGTAATCAGAAAAAGAGAATAATAACAGTAAAAACAACACCAAAATGAAGTATTTTTTGGGTGTTCTGTGTCAGGCAATATTGTGAATTGCTTGCCTACACTTATTAATTTAATTATCCAAAATCATCCTCAGCTCTATGTACCATCACCATTCACAATAGAAAAGTGGGAGCAAACCTCAGAAAAAAAGAAAACAAACAATTCTGATTATCCTATTTATGTTGGTAAGCCATTCTTCCTTAGTCCCATTCCATCAGCACATTCCACTTTGACTCTCTTGCTAAATGTTGGAAAACTGAGGGCACACACCCATTTTTATAACACGGGAAGGTTTTGTTTTGTCTGTTTTGTTTTGTTTTCTTTTGAGCCAGACTCTGAGCTTTTCATAACAATCCTAAGTAGTTTACATTTGTTACTTATAATACACTTAAAATAGTTTTTGTGAACAATATCAAGTTCAAATAAAAAAAAATAACAAATACCACCATTACTAAAAGTATTTGATCTAAATTTAGATGTTGAATTATCTTTTTTATTGTGTTATGTTAGTCACCATGCAATACATCATTAGTCATTTTTTTTAAGACTTTATTTGTTTGACGGACAGAGAGAGAGAGATCACAAGTAGGCAGAGAGCAAGCAGAGGGGGAGGGGGAAGCAGGCTCCCTGCTTAGCAGAGAGCTCAATGCAGGGCTTAATCCCAGGACCCTGAGATCACGACTTGAGCCTAAGGCAGAGGCTTAACCCAGTGATCATCCAGGTGCCCCACATCATCAGTTTTCGATGTAGTGTTCAATGAGTCATTGTTTGTGTATAGCACCTATTGCTCCATGCAATATGTGCCCTCCTTAATAGCCACCACTAGACTCACCCATCCTCCCACCCTCCTCCCTTCTAAAACTCTGAGTTTGTCTTTTGGAGGGGGAGAGGAACCATGAGAGACTGTGGACTCTGGGAATGATCTTAAAGGTAGTAAAGACATCAGCTTTAGGGCCGTTGGCTTGTACAGACCCTTCCAAAGATCCTATCTTAACTGAACGTTGTATTTTTTTCTTAAAGAAAGCACCAAAGACTGTCCATTTCAGGATTCTGAAATTGTAGTTTTGTCCCATGATAGTCTTAAGTTATTTCCAGCAATGACTAACCTTGATCTAAGTGTTGATGACTTATGGGATTCAAATTTTATTTAAAAGCTGAGATCTGAATTACATAATTCCTTTTTGTCCCCTCTGAGGACAAGCAGGTATGATTTATTACTGACATTTTCTTTGTGGAGAAAGCCTTTTCACAACTAAGTCATTTTATAGGAAAGTAAGAGTCACTAAATTTTACGTGTAAAATAATTGGAGGAGTGAGGATAGAAGATACACCCTCATTTTAACCTTAATTCACTGAAATATCTTACATTCAAAATAAGGAAAGGGTAAAGTAGATCTGTGTATTTTTTTCCAGTGTTCCAAGATTCATTGTCTATGCAACTTACCCAGTGTTCCATGCAATATGTGCCCTCCTTAATACCCACCACCATGCTCACCCATCCCTCCCCCCCCAAACCCTCAGTTTGTTTCTCAGAGTCCACAGTCTCTCATGGTTCATCTCTTCCTCTGATTTCCCCCAATTCATTTTTCCTTTCCTTCTCCTAATGTCCTCCATGCTATTCCTTACGCTCCACAAGTAAGTGAAACCATATGATAATTTACTTTCTCGCTTGACTTATTTCACTCAACATAATCTCCTCCAGGCAAATCTATGTTGATACAAAAGTTGGGTACTCATCCTTTCTGAGGGAGGCATAATATTCCACTGTATATATGGACCAAATCTTCTTTATCCATTCATCTGTTGAAGGGCGTCTTGGCTCTTTCCACAGTTTAGCAATTGTGGCCATTACTTCTATGAATATTGGGGTACAGATGGCCTTTCTTTTCACTAGATCTGTATCTCTGAAGTAAATACCCAGTAGTGCATGTGTATGTTCTCTTTGAACCCTAAACTACATTACCTTGATGTTATTCAGAATTGTTTGTTTCTTTGTTTGATTCCTTTCCTTGTCCTTTTATATATGAGTACATGAGTTTGGCCTATATCATCCAATGAAATTCAGGGGTTGGCAGGTTAAAATACAACTTCATATTATTTTCTATTAATTAAATAATTAAATATTATTACTATAGAAAATATAAGACAAACACCATGCTATTATTTAAATTACTCTCTATGAGCTTTTACATAATTTACTCCTTTTTGAATTGTGGAAACCTGTATCCTACTTCCATAACCATGTTGATATTCTTAATATTGTTGTATCAAGGAAAATGCACTGCTTAATTAGATATCCCCTGTGTCATATACTCCCTCAGCAACTCTTTCCTATTTTGTACGCAAAAATAATCAAAGTTCATGTAGGTGGCTATTAATTATGTGGAAATGAATTCATATGCATATTTTATTTATTTATTTTTAAAGATTGTATTTATTTTCTTGCCAGAGAGAGAGAGATCACAAGGAGGCAGAGAGGCAGGCAGAGAGAAAGGGGGAAGAAGGCTCCCCACTGAGCAAGGAGCCCAATGTGGGGTTCGAACCCAGGACCCTGAGATCACAACCTGCGCCAAAGGCAGAGGCTTTAACCCATTGAGCTACCCAGGTGCCCCTTGTATGCATATTTTGAATGTAAATTATAGTGAAGTAATATTTCCTGAAATCCTAACAGACAACTCTGGTGATTTATTTTCATTTTAATAAATATATTTGAGCTTTTGTCTGGAGCTCAATTTTACTTTCTTTTGGCAGACTGACCTCAGCTCTAAAAATACATCATATGCAATGTATACAATGTGCTTAATTGTGGACTAGAAACCAAGTATTCCCAAAGGGGCTGTTGGAAATCAAATAGGAGTCTCTACCAAGATTAGGCAGTCAGCCCATTTGCCCTGTTCCAAATCTTACAGGGGAAGGTAATGAATGTGTATCTTTTCATTATACTTTCTACTGAATTTATCATACTAAATGATTGAAGACTTATTTTCAAAGGCAAAAACATCACCAATAAACTTAAACACTGGTAGTAGAGACTTAAGCATTTATTGACTCCTTTTGGAATTTTTTTTTGGGGGGGTCTTCTTCAGATATGCCACATTCAATAACTCAATTGTTCAGAATATATGTGATTCTGCCTGTGTAACTCTTTTATATAGATGATGAAAAAATACTCTAAGTTTATTAAAGAAGGGATTGCTGCAACTCTAATTACAACCCTCATGTCAGTGTTAGGAATCTTTTCTACATATACTACTGCAGATATATCTTTCATTCCATTTTCAATGTTTTATTTTAAGAGCAAAATTCTAGAAGAATGACATACAGACTTCAATAAAGGGCTATATGCCTCAAGGGAAATGACGTTTAAGGATTTTATAGATTTAAAGACAATTTGTATGCTTGATCATCTAGAAGGAAACATAATGTCTTATATTAATATCTTTTGCTTTAGTTTCATAAGCATGGCTTGGTGAAAGAAGTTTTCACAGAACAACTCACTCACACATCAAAAAGTGCTTATTCTTCTGAGTCCCCTGAAGTAAGTCAAAAGAAATTAGAATGCCTTGATAAGTTTAATGCAACTTACATTAAAAAGAAAACAGGAAATTACTCTCAGACCTACTGTTTACGTAAATGTGTTTCATTTTGATGATTATGTAGAGTAAATAGTCTTATGCTTCTGACATGGGCATATTTTCAATTGGGACTATTTATAAGATGGCTATTCAATTAATATCTTTTTAATTTAATTTTATTTTTTCAGTGTTCCAAGATTCATTGGTTATGTACCACACCCAGTGCTCCATCCAATTAACATGTTTTTCAAGTGATTTGTAAAAAGAACATAGAGGTAACTATTTGAGGTTTTTTTGTTTGTTTTGTTTTGTTCTGTTTTGTTTTTTACTCATATAAATTTGCATCATCACAGGTTTACAAGGACAAAGGGGGTAGAGGGCACCTCGCCACAGTGAGATAGAACTGGAATTTCATAGCAGTGTGTATCTCTTACTTAAGGGAACATGACCCTGGAATATCCTTGTATTCTTGATTGGGCTAGTAAACATGTGTATTCTTTTTTATTTAAATCTTAACATTTGGGGACACCTGGGTTGCTCAGTGGGTTAAGCCTCTGCTTTCAGCTCAGGTCATGATCTCAGGGTCCTGGGATTGAGCCCTGCAGTATCGGGCTCTCTGCTCAGCAGGGAGCCTCTTTCTCCCTCTCTCTCTGCCTGCCACTCTGTCTACTGGTGATCTCTCTCTCTGTCAAATAAATAAATGAAATCTTAAAAAAAAAAAACTCAACATTTTGCATTATGCTTATCACTAATTTATAACCTACAATATTTTTCAAATAATTAATGTGTGTAAAATAGATAAAGTACTTCAGAATATAAAAATACATGGTGAGCATTTTATGCAGTTCTATTACAATAAAGTGTTTTGTAAGTTCTATGTTTTCAGATGAGTCCTGGTTTTATTAATACTTTCATTTTGATATTTACCTACTAACTGCCTAATAATATTAAGGAGATGACATAGTTTCTATATGTTAGGATTTCATTCCTACTCATTTCTTTATTTTCTATCTGTGGATATGATCATCTGACACTTTGAATTTTTAAAAAAATGGACATTAAATATTTTAATAAAGTAGAATTTAAAATTCAGGGAAAGTTGGGGGATGATAATGTGGGAATATGTGTCAGCTGTGATAAAAATTAGAAGAGGTTTTATTATGATGAAAATAACTACAAATATAAGTGCTTATTAGTTAAATCTGTTTTGGTATAAGTTTTCAACTTTCAGTTTATGGATCTCCTATTTAATTTGTTCTTAAATCTTCCATGATGATTCTAAATTTTAATATTGGTACTTCTTTCTTACCAAAATTTCTGGTTTTGGATTACACATACTTAATATAGTATTGTTCTTAGAAGTGTTTAAGATAGTGCTATTCGTAATAACTTTGCACATATTGGATTTCCAAGCCATTGCTTAATACACCAGAGGTATATTGTAATTATATTTATTTAGGATTGAGAATTGTAAGTTTAAATTAGTGAACATAATATCATACAAGCTGTCATTCCTCAATGTTTATTTTTTATTAAAGGGAATTGAGCCACTCATTCGGAATTTTAACTGTATGTAGAAATTTATCCTGGAAGTTGTAGTAGGATTCTGGGAGTAATGTTTTCTTTTTCTATTGGGGAAAGGAGATGCATGATATATTTTATGTGCCTCTAATTGCAACTTTAACTTTGGCACACATTCCTCATCTATCAGGAGAAATATTTTCTTGATGTATAATACATTAAAAGTTGCATAGCTTAAAATTAACTTCTTCATATTTATGTAAATGTTTTACAGCATTCAATGTTTTTAGTATTTAGCATAGTATTATTTTTTGGAAACAACTGGCAAAAAACCTGATTAGAAAATATGTATATGGGGGGGAGTCAAGATGGCAGGGAAGTAGGAGGAGGCACCATTTCAACCTGTACCCTAAAGTGAGCTGATTACCTACCAAAGAACTCCGACCACCCATGAAATCAGCCTGAGATCAGAATTATACACGTCTGGATCTCTACAGGAGCAGAAGATGCCAGTGGCAGGTAAAGCAGACTGGGAGCATTGGACTGATATCTGAAGATAAAAGGGGGAGGGAGCCACCAGAGGTGACTGATTGGAAAGTAATACCCCAACACGAGAGTGCTCTGCGTCTGGGGACCAGCATTAACTTGGAGTCTGGTTGAAAGCACTCAAAAAACAAAGAGCAAAGGATCACGGGGGTAATAGTGGGAACCTGGGCAGTTAGGGTCAGGGACCTAAGTCCCCGGACCCAAGACAGCCTCCCCTGGTGCTGAGCCAGAGAGAGTGTGGTGGAGAAATCAGGTCCCGTCCCTGAGCCACCAGTGTGCCTGAACCCCAGCGCACCTGAGAAGAGTGGGGTCTGGCTCCCGTGAGGGGCTGGGAGCCTGGCCAGACGGCAATCCTGAAACGCGCGCGTCCCACACATGCCCTTGGGAGAAGTGCTCATAGGCGCTAGCCTGGAGCTCTGGCATCTGGAAAAACCAGACATTCCCAGCCTGGGACAGCGGGAAAATCTCAGTGTGAGATCTCTGCTCAGAACCTCTCTGGCGGTCTGGAGCTGCCCTGGTTTTGGGTAAAAGGAGGAGCTCCTGCATCCCCAGGGACAGTGACTCAGAACCAACTCTGCCAGCAGCTTTTGCAAAACATTCTGAGGCTTCTCTCTGAGAGGGAGGTCGGGGTGCAGTTTGCTCTCATCTAAACCTCCAAAAACCATCAAAAGCTGTCAAGGCGAGAGAAAGCAGATGAGACGACATGGATGGAACTAGAGCGTATCATGCTTAGTGAAATAAGTCAATCGGAGAAAGACAACTATCATATGATCTCCCTGATATGAGGACATGGAGAAGCAACATGGGGGGGTAGGGGGATAGGAGAAGAATAAATGAAACAAGTTGGGATTGGGAGGGAGACAAACCATAAATGACTCTTAATCTCACAAAACAAACTGGGGGTTGCTGGGGGGAGGTGGGATTGGGAGAGGGGGAGTGGGCTATGGACATTGGGGAGGGGAGGCGAACCATAAGAGACTATGGACTCTGAAAAACAACCTGAGGGTTTTGAAGGGTCAGGGGTGGGAGGTTGGGGGAACAGGTGGTGGGTAATGGGGAGGGCACGTTTTGCATGGAGCACTGGGTGTTGTGCAAAAAGAATGAATACTGTTACGCTGAAAAAATAAATAAAATGGAAAAAAAAAGATTCAAAAAAAAAAAAAAAACATAAAAACACCCAGAGAACAAAAGGCTGAAAAAAACAGTTTCCTCAGAGCTCACCTCCTTGAGGGGAGTGGGAGACCTAACTCAGGGAACATCATTGTCTGAAAACCCACGTGGCAGGCCCCTCCCCCAGGAAACCAACCAGGAAGGAAGAAAAAAAAAAAAACTCAAGAGAACAACCACCACCACTTCATAAATACAACTTTTATTTTTAACTCTTTACCAATATTCTCGTTCTTTTTTCTTTATATACATACAGATAATTTTTTAACCTATTTACCACCACACTGAGATGTCGAGTACATCAAATTTTTTAATAACCTTCGAACCTGAACTTTTTGATACATACACCAGTGTTTTTCTTTTGCTTTTCTATTTTTTTAATTCTTTTTAAATTTTAACTTAGTTTAGTCTAGTTTATTCTTTTTTAACTTTTATTATCTACTATACATATAGAGTTAAAATTCAAGGTAATCCCCTTTCCCCAATCAATGCTACCCCTATAGGCAAACCAGTTTCTAATCCCCCTGTAACTTAGGAAAATTGAGTCCCTTAACAAAAACATCAAGATACCTTCAGGAAGAATCAAAATAAACTTCCTCACCCACACTGAGAATCTATAACCACTCTCCCAATTTTTCCTTCTGTCAGTGTTTCTGTGAATTTGTGTTTGTCTTGATAATATATAAATCTTATACTTGGGGTTCTTTCTGATGAGGTTCTTCCCTTTTTTTTTTTGCTTATATATACATATTTTTTCTCTTGTCATATACTTTTATCACTCTTTTTCTCTGTCTGTTTTTGTTTGTATACTCCACAAATCTTACCTTGTGGCCCATTTGGGCTGAGCCTTCTCTTTTATCTTCCCTTTTTTTCCTCTCTCTCTCTCTTTTTTTTTCCTTTTTTCTTTCCCCTTTTTTTTCTTTCTTCTTCTCTATTTCTTTTTCTTTTCTTTTTTCTCTCATTTCGGTGGGGAATCCTGATTGCACAGAAGTGTTCCAGAGTGCACATTGACTGCACCACAATCGATAAGTCCAGCTGTATCTGTTCAGTCATCTCTTACCAAAATGACTAGGAGGAGGAATACCCAACAGAAGAAAAATACAGAAGATGGGCCTTCTTCAACAGAGATAATGGCTATCGACATAGACAATATGTCAGAAAAGGAATTCAGACGAACAATTCTCCAGGCAATAGCTAGGTTAGAGAAAGCCATGGAAGAACAAACAGAATTGATTAGGGCAGAAATGAAAGCCACCAGGGATGATGTTCACAATGTTAGGGCAGAACTGAAAGCCACCTGGGATGATGTTCAAAATGCTCTCAATGAGTTCCAATCTAATCTACATTCTCTAAGAGCTAGGGTAACTGAGACAGAAGATAGAATTAGTGATCTGGAGGACAAACAGATACAGAGAAAGGATCAGGAGGAAGCCTGGAACAAACAGCTCAGAAGCCATGAAAACAGAATCAGGGAAATAAACGATGCCATGCAATGTCCCAACGTCAGAATTATTGGAATCCCTGAAGGGGAGGAAAAAGAAAGAAGTCTAGAAGATTTAGTGGAAGAAGTTGTCTATGAAAATTTTCCCAATCACATGAATGGAAACAACGTTCATGTACTAGAGGCAGAGAGACTTCCTCCCAAGATTTTAGATTCTTGAAAGTCCTCACGACACCTTATAGTTAGAATGAGGAATTATGTTTCAAGAGAGACCCTCTTAAAAGCAACTAGGACAAAGAAGCTCCTTACATACAGAGGAAAGCCCATTAGAATAGCATCAGACCTTTCCACAGAGACCTGGCAAGCCAGGAAGGGCTGGCAAAATATATTCAAAGTACTAAATGAGAAGAACATGCAACCAAGAATATTCTATCCAGCAAGACTGACATTTAAAATGGATGGAGAGATAAAGAGTTTCCAAGACCGGCAAGGCTTAAAAGACTATGCAACCACCAAGCTGACACTGCGGGAAATATTAAGGGGGGGTCCTATTAAAGAGAAAAAATCCTAAGAATATCATTGAACAGAAATATAGAAAAAATCTACAGACAGAAAGACTTCAAAGGCAACACGATGTCAATAAAACCTCTCTCAATAATCATTCTCAATGTGAATGGCTTAAATGCGCCCATAAAACGACACAGGGTTGCAGATTGGATAAAACGACAGGACCCATCCATATGTTGTCTACAAGAGACTCATTTTGAACCGAGATTGAAAGAGAAGGGATGGAGAAGCATCTTTCATGCCAATGGGCCTCAAAAGAAGGCCGGGGTAACGATTCTCATATCAGATAAATTAGATTTTAAACTAAAGACTGTAGTCAGAGATACAGAAGGACACTACATAATTCTTAAAGGGACTATCCACCAAGATGATCTAACAATTGTGAATATCTATGCCCCCAATATGGGAGCACCCAATTACATAAGAAAACTATTAATCAAGATAAAGAGTCATATTGATATGAATACAATAATAGTAGGAGATCTTAATACGCCTCTCTCAGAAATAGACAGATCATCAAAGCAGAAAATTAATAAAGAAATAAGAGCATTGAATGAAACATTGGACCAGATGGACCTCATCGACATATACAGAACATTCCACTCTAAAACAACAGAATACTCATTCTTCTCAAGTACACATGGAACCTTCTCCAGAATAGACCACATACTGGGTCACAAAGCAGGCTCAACCGATACCAAAAGACTGACATTATCCCCTGCATATTCTCAGATCACAATGCTTTGAAACTGGAACTCAATCACAAGGAAAAGTTCAGGAGGAACTCAAACATCTGGAAGCCAAAGACCACCTTGCTTCAGAATGCTTGGGTCAACCAGGAGATCAAAGATGAATTTAAACAATTCATGGAAACCAATGAGAATGAAGACACTTCAGTCCAAAACCTATGGGATACAGCAAAGGCGGCTCTAAGGGGGAAATACATAGCCATCCAAGCCTCCCTCAAAAACATTGAAAAATCCAGAATACACCAGCTCTCTCTACACCTTAAAGAACTGGAGAATAAACAACAAATCAAACCAACTCCACATGCAAGAAGGGAAATAAGATTACAGCAGAGATCAATGAGGTAGAAACCAGAGATACAGTACAACGTATCAATGAAACTAGAAGCTGGTTTTTTTTAAAGAATCAGTAAGATCGATAAACCACTGGCCACACTAATCCAAAAGAAAAGAGAGAAAGCCCAAATTAATAAAATTAATAATGAAAAGGGAGAGATCACAACTAACACCAAGGAAATAAAAACAAGCATCAGAAATTATTACCAACAGTTATATGCCAATAAGCTAAGCAACCTAGATGAAATGGATGCGTTCCTGGAAAACTACAAACTCCCAAAATTGAACCAGGAAGAAATTGACAACCTGAATAGACCGATATCTAGTAACAAGATTGAAGCTGTGATCAAAAACCTCCCAAAAAACAAGAGCCCAGGACATGACGGATTCCCTGGGGAATTCTACCAAACTTTCAAAGAAGAAATAACACCAATTCTCCTGAAGCTGTTCCAAAAAATTGAAGCAGAAGGAAAACTTCCAGACACTTTTTATGAAGCCAGCATTACCCTGATCCCAAAACCAGGCAAAGACCCTACCAAAAAGGAGAATTTCAGACCAATATCACTGATGAATGTGGATGCAAAGATTCTCAACAAGATCCTAGCAAACAGGATCCAGCAGCACATTAAAAAGGTTATCCACCATGACCAGGTGGGATTCATCCCTGGGTTACAAGGTTGGTTCAACATTCACAAATCAATCAGTGTGATAGAACAAATCAATAAGAGAAGAGAGAAGAACCACATGGTCCTCTCAATTGATGTAGAAAAAGCATTTGACAAAATCCAGCATCCGTTCCTGATGAAAACGCTTCAAAGTATAGGGATAGTGGGAACATTCCTGAACTTCATAAAATCTATCTATGAAAGACACACAGCAAATATCATCCTCAATGGGAAAAAGCTTGCAGCCTTCCCATTGAGATCAGGAACACGACAAGGATGCCCACTCTCACCACTCTTGTTCAACATAATATTAGAAGTCCTAGCAAGGGCAATCAGACAACAAAGAGAAATAAAAGGTATCCAAATTGGCAAGGAAGAAGTCAAACTCTCTCTCTTCGCAGATAACATGATTCTTTATATGGAAAACCCCAAAGACTCCACCCCCAAACTACTAGAACTCATACAGCAATTCAGTAACGTCGCAGGATACAAAGTCAAATTAGAGAAATCAGTGGCTTTCTTATACACTAACAATGAAAATACAGAAAGGGAAATTAGAGAATCGATTCCATTTACTATCGCACCAAGAACCATAAGATACCTGGGAATAAACCTAACCAAAGAAGTAAAGGACCTGTACTCGAGGAACTACAGAACACTCATGAAAGAAATTGAAGAAGACACAAAAAGATGGAAGACTGTTCCATGCTCTTGGATTAGAAGAATAAACATTGTTAAAATGTCTATACTTCCTAGAGTAATCTATACTTTTAATGCCATTCCAATCAAAATTCCACCGATATTTTTCAAAGAGCTGGAGCAAATAATCCTAAAATTTGTATGGAATCAGAAGAGACCCCGAATTGCTAAGGAAATGTTGAAAAACAAAAACAAAACTGGCGGCATCATGTTACCTGATTTCAAGCTTTACTACAAAGCAGTGATCACCAAGACAGCATGGTACTGGCATAAAAACAGACTTATAGACCAGTGGAATAGAGTGGAGCACCCAGATATGGACCCTCAACTCTATGGTGAAATAATCTTCGACAAAATAGGAAAAAATATTCAATGGAAAAAAAGACAGTCTCTTCAATAAATGGTGCTGGGAAAACTGGACAGGGATATGTAGAAGAATGAAACTCGACCATTCTCTTACACCGTACACAAAGATAAACTCGAAATGGATAAAAGACCTCAACAGGAGACAGGAATCTATCAGAATCCTAGAGGAGAACATAGGCAGTAACCTCTTTGATATCAGCCACAGCCACTTCTTTCAAGATATGTCTCCAAAGGCCAAGGAAACAAAAGAAAAAATGAACTTTTGGGACTTCATCAAGATCAAAAGCTTCTGCACAGCAAAGGAAACAGTCAACAAAACAAAAAGGCAACCCACGGAATGGGAGAAGATATTTGCAAATGACAGGACAGACAAAAGGTTGATATCCAGGATCTATAAAGAACTTCTCAAACTCAACACACCCAAAACAGATAATCCTATCAAGAAATGGGCAGAAGATATGAACAGACACTTCTCCAGTGAAGACATACAAATGGCTATCAGACACATGAAAAAATGCTCATCATCACTAGCCATCAGGGAGATTCAAATTAAAACAACATTGAGATACCACCTGACACCAGTTAGAATGGCCAAAATTAGCAAGACAGGAAACAACGTGTGTTGGAGAGGATGTGGAGAAAGGGGAACCCTCTTCCACTGTTGGTGGGAATGCAAGTTAGTGCAGCCACTTTGGAGAACAGTGTGGAGATTCCTGAAGAAATTAAGAATAGAGCTTCCCTATGACCCTGCAATTGCACTGCTGGGTATTTACCCCAAAGATACAGATGTAGTGAAAAGAAGGGCCATTTGTACCCCAATGTTTATTGCAGCAATGGCTACGGTCGCCAAACTGTGGAAAGAACCAAGATGCGCTTCAACGGATGAATGGATAAGGAAGATGAGGTCCATATACACAATGGAGTAATATGCCTCCATCAGAAAGGACGAATACCCAACTTTTGTAGCAACATGGACGGAACTGGAAGAGATTATGCTGAACGAAATAAGTCAAGCAGAGAGAGTCAAGTATCATATGGTCTCACTTATTTGTGGAGCATAACAAATAACATGGAGGACATGGGGAGATGGAGAGGAGAGGGTGTTGAGGGAAACTGGAAGGGGAGATGAACCATGAGAGACTATGGACTCTGAAAAACAACCAGAGGGTTTTGAAGGGGCGGGGTGGTGGGAGGTTGCGGAACCAGGTGGTGGGTAATAGGGAGGGCATGTACTGCATGGAGCATTGGGTGTGATGCCAAAACAATGAACAGTGTTATGCTGTAAATAAACAAACAAACAAAAAAAAGTCCTGATTTTGTGCTCTGTTGCTCCGCCCCTTGCTGGGAGCCGGCCCCTCCCCCCGTGGTCTATCTTCCCGTCGTTTTAGATTCACTTTTCTGCCACTCCTACCTTTCAGAATGTGGTTGATTTTCTGTTTCTAGAATTGCTGTTCTTCTCTTCGATCTCCCATTGGATTTGTAGGTGTTTGCAATGTTTAGATAAGCTATCCAGCTGATCTCCTGCTACCTGATGTAGTCTTAGCCTGCTACTTCTCCGCCATCTTGACTCCTCCCCACTCTTGTCATATACTTTTATCAGTCTTTTTGTTTGTCTGTTTTTGTTTGTATACTTCATACATTTTACCTTGGGGCCCAGTTGGACTGAGTCTTCTCTTTTATCTTCCTTTTTTTCCTGTCTCTCTCTCTCTCTCTCTCTTTCATTTTCTTTCTCCTTTCTTTTTTATATGGACTGGGTGGGGAATCCTGATTGCTCAGAAGCATTCCAGGGTGAACCTTGACTGCAACACATTCAATACATCCAGCGACATATGTTCAGTCATCTCTCACCAAAATGACTAGGAGGAGGAATGCCCAACAGAAGAAAAATACAGAGGATGGATCTTCTGCAACACAGCTAATGGATATCGACATAGACAATATGTCAGAAAACGAATTCAGACTAACAATTATCCAGGCAATAGCTCAGTTGGAGAAAGACATGGATGACCAAACAATTGATTAGGGCAGAACTGAAAGCCACCAGGGATGATGTTCACAAAGTTAGGGCAGAACTGAAAGCCACCAGGGATGATGTTCAAAATGCTCTCAATGAGTTCCAATCTTATCTAAATTCTCTGATAAAGTATTCTTGGCTGCATGTTCTTCTCATTTAGTGCCCTGAATATATCTTGCCATCCCTTTCTGGCTTGCCAGGTTTCTGTGGACAGGTCTGACATTATTCTGATGGGCTTTTCTCTGTACATAAGGAGCTTCCTTGTCCTAGCTGCCTTCAAGAGGGCCTACCTACAATTATAATTCATTCTTGCTATTAGGTGTCTTGAGGAATTTCGAGAATCTATAATCTTGGGGGGAAACTGTTCTGCCTCTAATATATGAACGCTGGATCCATTGTGAGATTGGGAAAATTTTCATGGATAACTTTTTCCACTGTATCTTCCAGACTTCTTTCTTTCTCCTCTCCTTCAGGGATTCCAATAATTCTGACGTTGGAACGTTTCATGGCATCGTTTATTTCTCTGATTCTGTTTTCGTGGCTTCTGAGCTGTTTGTTCCAGGCTTCCTCTTGATCCTTTCTCTCTATGTGTTTGTCCTCTAGATTACTCATTCTATCTTCTGTCTCCGTTAACCTAGCTTTTAGAGAATTTAGATTCGATTGGAATTATTTGAGAGCATTTGAACATCATCCCTGGTGGCTTTTAGTTCTGCCCTAACATTGTGAACATCATCTCTGGTGACTTTCATTTCTGTCCTAATCAATTCCATTTGGTCATCCATGGCTTTCTCCAACCAAGCTATTGCCTGGATAATTGTTAGCCTAAATTCCCTTTCCAACATATTGTCTATGTCAATATCCATTAGCTCTGTTGTAGAAGGCCCATCTTCTGTATTTTTTTTTTTCTGTTGGTCATTCCTCCTCCTAGTCATTTTGGTGAGAGATGGCTGAACAGATGTAGCTGGATGTATCGACCATGGTGCAGTGAAGGTGCACCCGGTAACACTTCTGAGCAATCAGGAGTCCCCAACCAAATGAAAGAAAAAAGAAAGAGAGACAAAGGAAAAGAAAAGAGAGAGAGAGAGAGAGAGAAGAATAAAAAAAAAAGATAAAAGAGTAGGTTCAGCCCAAATGGTCCCCAAGGTAATATTTATGAAGTATACAAACAAAAACAGACAAACGAAAAGACTGATAAATGCATATGACAAGAAAAAAATATATATATATATACATATGAAAAAAAAAAAAGAATCTCATCAAAAAGAACCGCAAGTCTAAGATTTATATCAGGACAAACACAAATACGGAGAAACAGTGGTGGAAGAAAAAGATGGGAGAGTGGTTATAATTCTCAGTGTGGCGAGGAAGGTTATTTTGATTCTTCCTGGATGTATCATGATATCTTTGTTAAAGGACTCAACTTTCCTAAGATAAAGGGGGATTAAAAATTGGTTTACCTATAGGGGTATCATTGATTGGCGAAAAGGGATTACCTTATATTTAACTCTATATGAATATGAATATTTAAAATTAAAAATAAAAAAAGAGTAAACTAAACTAAACTAAAATTTTAAAAAACTTAAAAAATAGTAAAGCAAAAAAACCAAAACAAAACAAAAAAATCCTTGGGTATATGTGTCAAAAAGTTCAGGGTAAAAGGTTATTATGGAATTTGATGTACTGGACATCTCACTGTGATGGTAAATGGGTTAAAAAATTATCTATAGGGGCGCCTGGGTGGCTCAGTGGATTGGGCCACTGCCTTCAGCTCGGGTCATGGTCTCAGGGTCCTGGGGTCGAGCCCCGCATCGGGCTCTCTGCTCTGCAGGGAGACTGCTTCCTCCTCTCTCTCTGCCTGCCTCTCTGCCTACTTGTGATCTCTCTCTCTGTTAAATAAATAAATAAAATCTTAAAAAAAAATAAAAAATAAAAAAATAAAAAAATAAAAAATTATCTATATAAAAAAATGAACCAGAATAGTGGGAACGAATTAAAAATAAAAGTATCTATGAAGTAGTAGTGGTTGTTCTCTTGTCATCTTTTTTTTTCTTTCTTTTTTGCTTGGTTGGTTTTCTGGGGAAGGGACCTGCCCAGTGGCTTTTCAGGCAGTGTTTCCTAAGTTAAGTCCTCCCACCCCCCTCAAGGTGGTGGGCTGTGAGGAAACCAGTTTTTCAGGCTTTTGTTCTCTGGAGGTTTTTATGTTTGTTTGTTCTTTTTTCTTTTTTTCTCGCCTTGAAAGCTTTTGATGGTTTTTGGAGGATTAGAGGAAAGCAAACTGCACCCAGACCTCCCTCTAAGAGAGAAGTCTCAGTCTGCTCCCTTCTAGATGCTGTGGAGCACATAAGTTCCCCCTCAGCTGCTGGCAGAGCACGTTTGGAGTCATGGTCCCTGGGGATGCCAGGAACTCCTGCTTGTACCCAAAACCACAATAGCAGTGGCTGTCCAGAGCGCCAGAGAGTTTCCAAGCAGTGATAGCACTCTGAGATTTTCCTGTTGTCCCAGGCTGGGAGTGCCTGGTCTTTCTGGGTCTGAAACCGCCGGGATGGCGCCTGTGCTCACCTCTCTCAGGGGAGGGAGTGGGACATGCTTCTCAGGCTGTGATAGCACAGCATTGTGCTCATGTGGGAACAGCAAGAAGGCTGTGCTTCCACCAGCTGGTGAGGCTCCCAGGCCCTCACAGGAGCCGGACCCCACTCTCAGGCATACTGGCGGCTCAGGGACCAAGACCTGTTTTCTCCACCACACTCTCTCTGGCTCAGCTCCAGCGGTGGCTGTCCTGGGTCTGGGGACTCAAGCCCCTGTCCCTAACCTCCCTGATTCCCACTATTTCCCCCTGTGATCCTTTGTTCCTTTTGAGTGCTTTCAACCAGATTCCAAGTTAATGCTAGTCCCCAGATGCATGGAACTCTCGTATTGGCGTATTACTTTCCAATGGGTCGCCTCTGGTGGCTTCCTCCCCCTTTTGCTTATCTCCAATTCAGTCCGATGTTCCCACTCTGCTTTACCTGCCCACTGGTGTCTTCTGCCCCCATAGAGATCCAGACGTATATAATTCTGATCTCAGGCTGATTTCATGGGTGATCGGAGTTCTTTCCTGGGTAATCAGCTCACTTTAGGGTACAGGTTAAAATAGCACCTCCTCCTACTTCCCCGCCATCTTGTCTCCTCCCAATATACAATGTTTTGAACTATATATAAATTGCTCTAAATAGAACTTATTCAACATGTATACTGGAAACTTAGCATTTGACCCACGTCTTCCCATTTCTCCCAGGCTTTCATCACCAGCAATTGCCATTCTACTCTTGTAATGATTGACAATTAGATTTCATATACAATTGTAATTATAAAGTGTTTTTCTTTCTGTGTCTGGCTTATTTTACTTCTCTTAATATCCTCCAGGTTCATCCATGTTGCTGTTATTTCATTGTTCCATTTATTTGTCCATGAATATGTAAAATTAATTTCCATATTTTATCTATTATGAGTCACATCACAACAATAATTATAAGAGTAAAGTATAGCTTTAAATTTGATTTTATACCATTTTATTTCCTTTGGGTATATATCCAGAAGTGTGATGGTTGGAATATATGATAGTTTTACTTTTCACTTTCTGAAGAATTTCTATACTATTTTCCATAATGGGTGTATTAATTTATATTCCCCTCCATAGTGCTCAAGTGTGTTTTCTCCACATTCTCACCAGCACTTATTATTTTTTTTCAATTACTGATAATAGCCATTCTAAGAAGAAGTGTGAGATCACATCTCATGATTTTGATCTGCTCTCCTGATGAGGTAAAGGCTCAGAGAGTTGAATTCACTGATCCAGGCTTACATTTCTAGTAAGTGACAGATAGAATCAGATCTAGCATTGGCTCCAAAAATCTGCAGTATGTTTTTCATTAAAGCAAAATAAATTTCTCTTCAATCTGAAGACATGGATTAGAGTTCATTGAAAGGATCTGGGAGTGAGGTGTGTATTCTCGACACTATTAATTAAAGTTGTATTGTTGCAGGAGACAAGTGAAAATATGATTAAGACTCCAAAGAAGAGGAAACAAAAAAATATCTTGAAATGAACAAACCATGAATAGTAAACTGTTTTATTTAAGCATAAGGCAACTTATATATATTCATGATGCTCTTTCATCTATAGTAAAATTTTAATTAAGAGTTTTTATATTTTTTCACTTTTTAATTTTTTTAAAAGATGTTATTTATTTATTTGACACACAGAGGGAGATCACAAGTAGGCAGAGAGGCTTGCAAAGAGAGAGGGGGAACCAGGCTCCCCGCTGAGCAGAGAGACTGATGTGTGACTCGATCCCAGGACTTTGAGATCATGACCTGAGCCAGAGGCAGAGGTTTAACCCACTGAGCCACCCAGGTGCCCCTCGTTTTTTAGTTTAGGGCAGTTAAAATAATAACGTTTATCTTTAATTGTTACCTAACATTTGAGAGATGAGAGGATTAAATTTAAATAAAAATTTAATATAAAAATATCTGCATCTAGGGGCGCCTGGGTGGCTCAGTGGATTAAGCCACTGCCTTCGGCTCAGGTCATGATCTCAGGGTCCTGGGATCGAGCCCCGCATTGGGCTCTCTGCTCCGCGGGAAGCCTGCTTCCTCCTCTCTCTCTGCCTGCCTCTCTGCCTACTTGTGATCTCTCTCTCTGTCAAATAAATAAATAAAATCTTTAAAAAAAATATCTGCATCTATTCTAGCATCTACATTGAGATAGGAAATCAAAAGAATTCCCTGAAATCTCTAAAACTTGATTTATCATCTGCAAATACTTATAGTCATACTAACAGTTGTATCACCTTAAGACCTATCGGTAAGGAATAAATAAAATTAATTCCTGGCACAAATCTTGACATATCATAGGTTCCATCCTGGGGAAATGGTCAATGGAAGTGTATAGTCCTATCTTCTGTGCCATAAATGGATTTATTCAGGTTCCAGCCTTAGTTCTCCAAATCACTAAGAAACCATCTCTTCTCATTTTTCTCCACTGTATATTATCCGTAATGCTGTTGCCAAGCACAGAAGTTCGGTGAACTTTAAGACTAAGGCACGTGAAAATCTCTTGCAAACAGTGTGTATATAGATTTGTCTTCATAATGTCATTTGGTAAAATCAAAGTGAAAGGGAAATAATCTAATTATGTTTACATAAATGTATAATTCTTTACGTTACAACTTGGAACAGACTTTCAATATCTATCGTGGCTTTCATGTCAGATGCACTACTTCTTTAACTTATAAACACAACCAGCTCTCCCAGTTTTTCCTCTGCAAGTTGACAGTGACCACACAATAACTGAAAATCAATTGCTTCATATATCAGAAATCTGTTATAGATATTTCTCAGTAGATTTGGAAATTTACATCTGTAATAATCTAAGTACATGTAAATTACTAATTGAAATAACTTTTATAACACTTTAATATTTTATTCCAATAATGCATGGACATGGCATCAACAAACCATAGGGTAAAATGATGGGCACAAAACCCACACTTCTTGATACTCAAGGCAAATACCTCAAATTCGTTTACACTTTTCCTCAGTACTTCCTCAGTTTTTTAAACAATATCCTCATCTCTAATGCTTGCTTCCTAAATCCGAAATACCAGGCTATGATTTGTAATTCAGGTCACTGGAGATGCAGTGTCATTCCCTCTCTATATCCTCAACTTTTTCCCCTCCCCCATAGTTACATCCCATGTTATATTTGAGGACATGCATCAATAGCTTTTTCCATCTCCTGGAATTTTTTGTTTGCATAAAAACTATATAACACTATTGTAAAAATGATGTCATTTTATAAACATTACTTCATATATTTTTCTCATATTCTTCTCATGTTTTCTCCTATTACAATAATTTTTCTCAAGGACAATTTAGAATATTGGTCTACCTACATGGAGGATTATCAAGAAATTGTTTTCAAGACAATATTTAGTATTTTCAAGAAAATACCATTTAATAGATTATTTTATTTTTCTGTGTTCTTTGCATCATATT
This sequence comes from Meles meles, assembly GCF_922984935.1. Classification (NCBI taxonomy): domain Eukaryota; kingdom Metazoa; phylum Chordata; class Mammalia; order Carnivora; family Mustelidae; genus Meles; species Meles meles. Next base: position 24,205,075 of record NC_060068.1, on the reverse strand, counting down.
TGAATATTGTATCTCATATATAGTGGCTCTAAAAAATGTTGTTTGTCGTATTATTCACTTAAATATCAATAAGGGTGTTGTCAAAAATAAATCAATGTCATACGCATTTACAGGAATGCCCATAAGTATATGCTGGGTCATTTATATTAGTCTTATAATTTTCTTATGTGTTCTAAATGTCAAATTTTGAGTTTCTTTGGTGTTTCTCTGAGTTTCTCTGGTGAATACTCATCAACTTACGTTTTGAGACTTCCATTAAATGTATTATATTATTATCTTTTACACTTCCAGAAGTCTTTTATTCGGTACTTCTTTTTTATAGCATATGGCATTTTTACTTCGTGTTTAACAACTGCTCATATTGCTCTGAAAACATCAGATTGTTTTAAGTTTTCTTGTATTTATGACAATCATTTTTAACTCAGTCTATCACTCATAAAGACTTCCTCAACTGTCTGATGGCTTTGGTCCTAGAAAAGTATGAGAGACTGAAACACTACAATGCTTTTGAGGCATAACATGCTGGGCTTACTGATGGTATTTCTTCTGGAGAAGATTCCATCCACTCATTCTCCATTCCCAAAAAGTCCTTGAACTTTTTACCTCTGATTCCAACCCCTTTCTCTTTCACATTCTTTAAATTTATGCAGATTGGCTTCTTTATTATTATGTTAGTTGAGTTTTGTGACAGGGAGTTGATATATTTAGGACAAAACTCTCACACTTGTCCAAAAATGGAAAGAGTATTAAATAAACTAAAGCAAGAGGTAAAACAGAGTAAGAAAAGTTTCCACAATGCAATGCATAATCTTATATTAGTGAGATGTAGATGAACACAATACAAGTCTTTTCAGAGTTTGAACAGAGTCATGGAGATATAATAAAATTTAAGAGTAAGTTATCAGGAAAATAGTTTCTTTAAACTAAAGCACTTGAATATTGAGTGAAGAGGAAAGAGAAATATGCTTGATATAAATTATATTTGGCCATAACTATTCATTTTAATTTTCTGGGGAAAAGGATAATAATATTTGGCACCTAAGAAGGTTGATTTGGCAAGCTTTTTAAGAAAAATAATCAAACGAACAAACAGCATGACCTGATAGATGACTATAGTTTCACAATGTTAGGGTTTAATTATAAAATGGAAAAAAAAAAAAAACCAACACTGCCTAAGTGTAATAAAATGTATTCTATTGTGAGAATGTAATTCATGCATTTACACTGACACACAGTGCACCCATAAAAAAGTATAAGTTCTGATGTTGATAATAACTAAATCTGCATAATAAAATATATGTATCATAATAAAGTCATAGGAATATATTATCCATACAAATTTACCCATTTCCATGGAATATTTTAGAGACAGATGACTGTGTCACCAAGATTTTATCTATGATGTAAAAATTGACTATTTTTTGGAAGGCTGTGCTACATTTTTTAACAGCTGCAATGTGTCCTGAATGAAATAAAGTGGAACTAAAATAATAGATTATTTTTCTACACTTAATATGTGTCTCTCCTTAGGAGAAATTAATGTCCCATGGAAAATATTAGTGAAACATCTACTGAATTATTCTTATTGGGTTTATTCCCACTATCAAGAATTGGCCTGGTTCTCTTCATTCTCAATTTTCTCTTTTGTATTTTCTACTTAGTCAGCTCTCCTTCATGGACCAGAACTATGTCACAACCATTGTCCCCAAGATGACTTCTGATTATCTCCTTGGGAATAAATCTATTTCTTTCATCAGGTTTGGAGTTCAATGCTTCTTCTTCCTTGCTTTAGCTGATGCAAAAGGATTAATATTGGCCTCTATGGTCTATGATTGCTGTGTGGCTATTTGCTTTCATCTCCACTATTCCATTCATATAAGCAAAATAGTGTGTGTGCTGATGATAACAGGAACTTGGATCATGGGCTCAGTCAAATCCTGTGCTCACACTACAGATGCCCTCAATATACCTTACTGTCAATCCAGGAACATCAATCATTTCTTCTGTGATGTTCCAACCATGTTGACTCTGGGCTGCATGGACACTTGAGTTTATGAATACACAGAATTTGTAAGTACTTCCTTCTTCCTTGTGTTTCCTTTTATTGGCATTGCATGTTTCTATGGCCAGGATCTCCTTGCCATCTGCTGCATACAGTCAAGAGAATGGAGGAAGAAGTCCTGTTCAATCTGTAGCACCCTGTGGTGACTTTTGACTATGGTGGTGACTGTGGTAACTTTCTACTATGCACCCTTGGCTTACAATTATTTACACCCGAGATCCTTCTGATCTCCAACAGAGGACAAGGTCCTGGCTGTCTTCTACACTATCCTGACCCCCTTGCTCAACCCCATCATCTACAGCCTTAGAAACAAGGAGGTGATGAGGGCCTTAAGCAGAGGTATTCTGAGGTTCTGTTCTGCAAGAGTATAACAGTTCTCTCTAATCCTACTGCTTAAAGGTACATTAATTTCACATTGTACATGCCTTATGAACAGACATTCCAGGACTAAAGACAGGATTACATTAGTCTAGAAAATTAAAATAATAGAGATTTGATAAAATAATTAGGTATTCCCAGTCACTTTCTTGTGGTAATTTTTTTTTTCATTTCTCCTTTGGTTAGAAATAATTTGTTAACTGCATGTTGAAGTCTAAAGGCTGCAGATATTCTCAAAAATGCAAGCACTTAAGCAATACAGTACATTAGACCACAGTAATCAAAATATAGAAAGAACACATATGTTGGTAGAAAGATGAATGGATAAAGAAGATGTGTTGTGTGTGTGTATATATGTGTGTGCGTGTGTGTGTGTGTGTGTGTGTGTTGGGATATTACCTAGACATAAAAAAAAATACTGCCATTTGCATTGAAATGTCTGGAACTACAGGGTATTATACTAAGTCAAACGTGTCAGTCATTGAAAGACAAATATCATATGATTTCACTCATATGTGGCATTTAAGAAACAAAACGGAAGAACATAGGGTAAGGGAAGGAAAAATAAGATAAAAATTGAGAGGGGTATAAGTCCCTAAGTGATCATAGGGGGCATTGAACTCTCGGAAACAAACTGAGGGTTTCATGAGGGGAGGTGGGTGTTAGGAAGGGATACTTGGTGATGGGTATTTAGGAGGGCACTAGAAGTAAAGAGCAGTGGGTGTTATGATGACTCATTCCTTAAGTTCTACCTCTTAAACATATGAAGAAGATAGTATTTTTAAAAATACATCCAATGGAGTCTGTGGGGGAAAAAAAATCCATTGGCCAGGAAATGATACAAAATGAAGGTAATCAGAATGGGTTGATCTTTATATTCCGGACTGAAAATCTTAATTCACATTCTCCAGTCTTCAAACCAACCCATTTAAACCTTTCCTTTCTTGTTCTTGTAAGAATATCTTAGCTTAATCTCATCATTTTTCTGGTAACTACAAGTATTCAAACTCCAGCCAAGATTCTTCAATCTCATATTCAGTTTATCTCTTATTTTCTTTTTATTTCATTTTTCTTAATTTAAATTCTAGTTTGTTAACATGCAATGTGATATTAATTTCAGCAGTAGGATTTGGTGATTCATCTCTTACAAACAACATTCAGTGCTCATCATAACAAGTGCCCTCCTTAATACCCATCACCTATCTGGACTATTCCCCCACCCACCAACCTCCATCAATTCTCAGTTGGCTCTCATGTTTAAGAGTCTCTTATGATGGCATGCCTGTGTGGCTCAGTCACCTAAATATCTGAATCTTGATTTCAACTTTGTTCATAATCTCAGGTCGTGAGGTTGAGTCCTGTGCTGAGCAAGAAGCTGCTTAAGATTCTCTCTCCCCCCTGATCCTCGACCTGCTTATGCTCTAACTCTCATTGAGAGAGAGAGAGAGAGAGAGTCTCTCTTTTTTTTTTCCTTCCCCATCCACAGTTCTTTATTTTTTTTTCATTTTTTTTTTCCATTTTATTTATTTTTTCAGCGTAACAGTATTCATTCTTTTTGCACAACACCCAGTGCTCCATGCAAAACGTGCCCTCCCCATCACCCACCACCTGTTCCCCCAACCTCCCACCCCTGACCCTTCAAAACCCTCAGGTTGTTTTTCAGAGTCCATAGTCTCTTATGGTTCGCCTCCCCTCCCCAATGTCCATAGCCCGCTCCCCCTCTCCCAATCCCACCTCCCCCCAGCAACCCCCAGTTTGTTTTGTGAGATTAAGAGTCATTTATGGTTTGTCTCCCTCCCAATCCCATCTTGTTTCATTTATTCTTCTCCTATCCCCCTACCCCCCCATGTTGCTTCTCCATGTCCTCTTATCAGGGAGATCATATGAGAGTTGTCTTTCTCCGATTGACTTATTTCACTAAGCATGATACGCTCTAGTTCCATCCACGTCGTCACAAATGGCAAGATTTCATTTCTTTTGATGGCTGCATAGTATTCCATTGTGTATATATACCACATCTTCTTTATCCATTCATCTGTTGATGGACATCTAGGTTCTTTCCATAGTCTGGCTATTGTAGACATTGCTGCTATAAACATTCGGGTACACGTGCCCCTTCGGATCACTATGTTTGTATCTTTAGGGTAAATACCCAGTAGTGCAATTGCTGGGTCATAGGGTAGTTCTATTTTCAACATTTTGAGGAACCTCCATGCTGTTTTCCAGAGTGGTTGCACCAGCTTGCATTCCCACCAACAGTGGAGGAGGGTTCCCCTTTCTCCACATCCTCGCCAGCATCTGTCATTTCCTGACTTGTTAATTTTAGCCATTCTGACTGGTGTGAGGTGATATCTCATTGTGGTTTTGATTTGTATTTCCCTGATGCCGAGTGACGTGGAGCACTTTTTCATGTGTCTATTGGCCATCTGGATGTCTTCTTTGCAGAAATGTCTGTTCATGTCCTCTGCCCATTTCTTGATTGGATTGTTTGTTCTTTGGGTGTTGAGTTTGCTAAGTTCCTCATAGATTTTGGATACTAGCCCTTTATCTGATATGTCGTTTGCAAATATCTTCTCCCATTCTGTCAGCTGTCTTTTGGTTTTGTTAACTGTTTCCTTTGCTGTGCAAAAGCTTTTGATCTTGATGAAGTCCCAATAGTTCATTTTTGCCCTTGCTTCCCTTGCCTTTGCCGTTGTTCCTAGGAAGATGTTGCTGCGGCTGAGGTCGAAGAGGTTGCTGCCTGCATTCTCCTCAAGGATTTGGATGGATTCCTTTCTCACATTGAGGTCCTTCATCCATTTGGAGTCTATTTTCGTGTGTGGTGTAAGGAAGTGGTCCAATTTCATTTTTCTGCATGTGGCTGTCCAATTTTCCCAGCACCATTTATTGAAGAGGCTGTCTTTTTTCCATTGGACATTCTTTCCTGCTTTGTCGAAGATTAGTTGACCATAGAGTTGAGGGTCGATTTCTGGGCTCTCTATTCTGTTCCACTGATCTATGTGTCTGTTTTTGTGCCAGTACCATGCTGTCTTGATGATGACAGCTTTGTAATAGAGCTTGAAGTCCGGAATTGTGATGCCACCAACTTTGGCTTTGTTCTTCAATATTCCTTTGGCTATTCGAGGTCTTTTCTGGTTCCATATAAATTTGAGGATTATTTGTTCCATTTCTTTGAAAAAAATGGATGGTATTTTGATAGGGATTGCATTAAATGTGTAGATTGCTTTAGGTAGCATAGACATTTTCACAATATTTATTCTTCCAATCCAGGAGCATGGAACATTTTTCCATTTTTTTGTGTCTTCCTCAATTTCTTTCATGAGTACTTTATAATTTTCTGTGTATAGATTCTTAGTCTCTTTGGTTAGGTTTATTCCTAGGTATCTTATAGTTTTGGGTACAATTGTGAATGGGATTGACTCCTTAATTTCTCTTTCTTCAGTCTTGTTGTTGGTGTACAGAAATGCAACTGATTTCTGTGCATTGATTTTATATCCTGACACTTTACTGAATTCCTGTACAAGTTCTAGCAGTTTTGGAGTGGAGTCTTTTGGGTTTTCCACATATAGTATCATATCATCTGCGAAGAGTGATAGTTTGACTTCTTCTTTACCAATTTGGATGCCTGAGAGTGTCTCTCTTATGGCTCCTTTACTTCTTTTTATTTTTTTTTCCTTTTTCATGTTCCCATATTTTCATCTGTTTTCTTTTTTAAATTCCACATATAAGTGAGACGATATGGTATTTTCCTTTCTATAATTTGACATTTCTTTTTTCTTTTTAAATTTTATTTATTGATTTGACACAGAGAGACACAGCAAGAGAGGGAACAACACAAACAGTGTGAGTGGGAATGGGAGAAACAGTCTTCCTGCCAAGAAGGGAACCCAATGCAGGGATCAATACCAGGACACTGGGATCGTTACCTGAGCCAAAGGAAGACACTTAACAACTGAGCCACACAAGCACCCCAGACTGACTTATTTCACTTAGCATAATTCAGTGTAGGGCTATCCATGCTGTTTCAAATGGATGTGGCAAATGCAAGAAGTTTCATTTTTTGGTGGCTGAGTAATATTCCAATGTGTACATACATACCACATCTTCATTATCTCTTCATCAGTTGAAGGACATTTGGACTTTCTCCATAGTTTGGCTATTGTTGATACAAGTGTTATAAACATCATGGTGCATGAGCCTCCTTGAATCTATATTTTTCAATCATTTGAATAGATATGTAGTCTTGCATTTGCTGCATTGCAGGGTAGTTCTCTTTTTAATTTTTTGAGGAACCTCCATACTGTTCTTCAGAGTGGCAACACCAGTTTGCATTCCCACCAAAAGTGCAAGAGTGCCCCCCTTTCTCTGCATCCTCGCCAACATCTGTTGTTTACTTGTTGTTAATTTTCAGCATCCTGACAGGTGTGAACTGGTATTTCATTTTGATTTTCATTTGAATTTCCCTGATGATGAATGATGTTGAGCATCTTTTCATGAGTCTATAAGGCCTTTGGATGTCTTTTTTGGAAAAATATCTGTTCATGACTTCTCATTTCTTAAATGGGTTACTTGTGTGTGTGTGTGTGTGTGTGTGTGTGTGTGTGTGTGAGTGAGTGTGTGTGTGTGTGTGTGTGTGTGTGTGTGTTGAGTTTTATAAGTCCTTTATAAATTTTGGATACTAAGTCTTTATGAGACATCTCATTTGAAAACAACTTTTCAGTTCCATAGGCTGTCTTTCAGGTTTTTGGATTATTTCCTTCACTGTGCAGAACCTTTTTGTCTTGATGAAGTCCCATTAGTTCATTTTTGTTTTATTTTCCTTGTCCCTGCTTATGTGTCTTATAAGAAGTTGCTCGATTTCTTCTGCTGGGTCAAAAAGGATGTTACCTGTGTTGTATTCTAAGATTTTGTTTGTTCCCTATAACACATTTAGGTCTTTCTTCCATTTTGAGGGTCTTTTTGTTTACATTGTATAAGAGTGGTCCAGTTTTATTCTCTTACAAGTTGTTGTCCAGTTATCTGAATACCATTTGTATAAGAGACTGTCTTTTTTTCCATTGGATAATCTTTCCTGCTTTGTTAAAGATTAGTTGACCATATAGTTGTTAGGGAATCTATATGAACCCTAAGAAAGCAAGCAAATTATCATAGGTCTAGCCTGGCAGGATAAATAATTTTGATTGGGGAGATGCAAAATGGACTATGGAAGAGAGCCATTTTCCAAAAGGATTGATGGGAATTATATTCTATTCAGTGCACATTAATAAATCTGAGCCACTCCCCAACCACCCCTCAAAACTCTCAACTTTTACATCCCCAAAAGCCACTATTACCATTTAATAAGTTAGTTTGTGTTATGGGCATTTCATCACAAATTTAGTGTTATTATAATTCCACTGAGCCACATTCGGGAGGTTGGTTTGGTGTGAACCTCTCTGAACCACTATTTTCTAACAGATATATGTGTTTAGATACTAGCTTTCAAAAATCTTTCCATTACCTTTAGCTTGGCTTAAACCTGAATACCATGGATGAATGGCCATCATTGTTTATGGTAGAATTATCCTATATATTTTTTTTATGAAATCATATGTAAGTAAGGAAACTAGAATAAACATGTAAGAAACATTGCATCATCTAAAGCATCACAGTGATGGATGACTGCTATATTAGAACTGGAAAAAATGTATTTTTTCTCCACAATAGAAGATCCACATTTAGAAGATATACTATGAGTTTGGATATGTGTATACCAAAACTAAACATGTATTTACTTATTTATTGATCATTAACTTTTTTTTTTTACTTTTTAAAAGGATGATTTTTGAATGGTTTAAGTATGACTTATCTTCTAATATATGATGGGGAATTCTGTCTTCACAAGAAACTATGATAGGGACGCCTGGCTGGCCCAGTTGTTAAGCATCCGACATTCAGCTCATGTCATGATTCCAGGGTCCTGGAATGAGCTGCACATGGGGCTCACTGCACAGCAGGAAGCCTGTTTCTTCCTCTCTCACTTCCCCTGCTGGTGATCCCTCTCTCACTGTGTCTTTCTCTGTCAAATAAATAAATAAACTTTCTTAAAACTGAAACTATATGATTAATGCAGTCATATTTTCAAAAAAAGAAATGTTTAATTTGAAAATTTTATCTCGTATCACATAACTGCAACTTCAAGTTTGGGGAAAAAAAGAGAATAAGACATTGCTTAATATCAGTGACCACAATGGAATACTAAGCAGCCATCAAAAGAAATGAAATCCTGTCATTTGTAACAATGTGGATGGAACTAGAGGTATTATGCTGAACGAAATAAGTCAATCAGAGAAATACAATTATCATATGATCTCCCTGATATGAGGAATTTGAGAGGCAAAGTGAGGGGTTTGGGAGGTAGGGAAGGAAAAAAATGAAACAAAATGGGATCAGGAGGGAGACAAACCATAAGAGACTCTTAATCTCATAAAACAAACTGAAGGTTGTTGGGACAGGGAGTTAGGAGGAAGGTGCTTGGGTTTGGACATTGGCTAGGGCAGGTGTTATGGTGAGTGCTGTGAAGTGTGTACGCCTGATGATTCACATACCTGTACCCCTGAGGCTAATAATACCTTCTATATTTATAAAAAATAAAATAAAATGCAAATAAACAGTAAGTATACTATAAAAAAAATCAGTGCCTAAATGCTCATTGAGCATCAGGTCCTGGAAACTATATGACCTTGTCTTCGTAAAGCTTTTACTCAAAGCAGGAAACATAATGGACTTTTCTAACACAAAGAAGGCAGAGACTTAGACATAATGTCAAGAAACAGGAATTCACACCAAGTGAAAGAACACGATAAGGCCACACCCAGAGAATTTAGAGAAACAGTTATAAGTGATGTGCCTGATGGACAGTTTAAAGCAATAATCCTAAGGGTACATACTGGGTTGAGAAAAAATGAAAGACTTCAGAGAGACCATTACCATAGAGATAAGTGAGTTAAAAACTTATCAGTCATAAGTGAATATTCAATAATTGTGATTAGAAACATATCTGATGCAATGAACAGGAGACTGGAAGAAAGAAATAAAAGAATGAGTGATACAGAACAGAAAATAATGGAAAATATTGAAGCTGAACGCAAGAGGGAATGAAGAGTCATGTAACAAAAGAATAGACTTCCCGAACTCAGTGTTTCCATTAAACATAATAACATTTGTATAATAAGTCTCAGAAGTAACAATGGAAGGTTTTAGAGGGGAGGCAGGTGGGGAGATGGGTTGGTCCGGTGATGGGTATTAAGGACGGCATGTATTGCACGGAGCATTGGGTGTTATAAGTAAATAAGGAATCTTGGAACATTACTGTAAGTAGTGTTCTGTACTCTATGGTGACAAACATAATAAAAAATAATAAATCAAGTGTAAGTAAATAAATAAATAAAATAAAACTAGAACTACTTTATGATCAGGAATCACACTACTGCATAGGTAACCATCTCCAAAGTACAAACACATTAATCAAAGGGATACATGCTCCTATATTTTCTAACAACATTATTTACAATAGATAAATTATAGAAGCAGCCCAAGAATCCATTAATGAATGAATGGTTAAAGAAGGTGTATTATAATTACACATACAATGGAATACTAGTCATCCATAATAAAGAATGAAATCTTCCCATTTGCAGTGACTTGGATGGAGCTACAGAATGTAATGCTAAGCGACATAAGTCAATCAGAAAAAGACAAATACCATTTGATTTCACTCATATGAGGAATTTAAGAAATAAAACAAATGACCAAAGGAATAAAAGAGAAACAAACCAGATACCAACTCTTTACTCTAGAGAACAAACTGATGGTTACCAGAGGACATTTGGGGGGCATGTGTGAAGTAGGTGATGGGGATTAAGAAGTGCACTTGTCCTGACCAATACTGGGTGATCTATAGAAGTGTTGAATCACTACATTGTACACCTCAAACTAATATTACACTGTATGTTAACTACACCAGAATCAAAATTTAAAATAAATTAAAACATAAAATTAATGGTTTAAAAAAAAGAGTCCCAGAAGTAAAAGTGAGAAATAGGGACAGAAGATTTATTTGAGAGTGGAGCACCTGCGTAGCTCAGTATTTTAAGCCTCTTTATTTGACTCAGGTCATGATCTCAAGGTCTTGGGATCAAGCCCCACATTGGGTTCTCTGCCCAGCAGGGAGCCTGCTTTCTCCTCCCCTTCTGCCTGCCACTCTGTCTACTTGTGATCTCTCACTCTGTGAAATAAATAAATAAAATCTTACAATTTTTGAGGAAATAATAGGTAAAATATGCCTTAACCTGAAGAAGGAAACAGACATCCAAAGCAAAGAGCCACATAAAACTCTCCAAAAAATAAAATATTACTACTAATAATAATAACAATTTTAAAAATTTAGCAAAACAGGCTAACACCAACACATATTGCAATACAATTTGCAAAATATACTGATAATTAAAAAGACTTAAAAAAAGAAAAAAAAAGTCTTAAAATCAGTAACACAGAAATTCGTAAATTACAAGGGAAGACACATAATGCTAGCTTCAGATTTCTCAAAAGAAACATGGCAATCTAGAAGGAAGAGTCATGATATATTCAAAGTGATTAGTGGGAAAAATCTGAAGCCAAAGATATCGTACCCAACAAGGATATTATTCAGAATAGAAGGAAAGATTATTTCCCAGACAAACAAATCTAAATGAATTTATCACCACTAATCCAACTGTGCAAGAAATATTAAAGCAGACTCTTTGAACAGAGGGGGAAGACCAGAATGAAAAAAAACAAAAACAAAAACATAAAAGAACAGACGAAATCTCCAGATACAATGACAAAACAACTAATAAAATAGCACTAAATACATATCTATCCATAATTTGTCTGAATGTAAATAAACTAGGGAGTCAGAATGGAGAAAAAAATAAAACAATAATTCCTGCTATATTGCACCTTGAAGAGACTAATTTTAGACCTGAAGACACTTACTGATCAACAGTGGGGGTATGGGAAAATATTTATTATGCAAATTGATGTCAAGGAATAGACAGAGTAGCAACACCTATATCTGGCATTCTAGACTTTAAAATCAAGACTGTCACAAGAGACAAAGAAGGCACTATATGTCCTAAATGGGACAACACAACAAGAAGATCAAGCAATTATACATATTTATGCACCCAATATGGAAGCACCCAAATATATATAACCAAAAAATTACAAGCGATGAATTTGTTAACATTGTTAAAATTTGTTTTTTTAAATAACAAACAAACAACTAGTTCCTGTATGATAATAATAGAATAATAGTATGGGACTTTAACACTCCACTTACATTAATGGAGAGATCTTCTAAACAGAAAATCAACAAGGAAAATATAACGTTGGATGACACATTGGTCCAGAAGGAATTAACAGATAAATCTAGAACACTCTATGCTAAAACAGGAAAATACACGTTCTTTTTCAGTACACATGGTATATCTGGTAGATCAAATATTAGATTACAAATCAGGCCTCAAAAGTTACAAAAAGTTTGATATCATACTATGCATATATTCGGAACACAACGCTATGAAAATTGAAGTGAGCCACCAAAAAAACCAAACCAAAACAAAACAAAAAAGGAAAGACCACAAATACCAGGAAGTTAAACAACATGCTGTTAGCCAATGAATGGATAAATAATGAAATCAGAGGAAAATTTTAAAAAAATATGTGGAAACAAATGAAAACGAAAACAGAAGGGTTCAAAGCAATTGATATGCAACCCATAATGGTCCTAAGAGGGAAATATATAGGAATACAGATTAACTTAAGAAGCAAGAAAATGTTCAAATAAACAACCTAAATTTATACATAAAGGAGCTTGAAAATTAAACCCAAAGCCAGCAGAAGGAAGGAGATAATAAATATTAGAGCAAAAATAAATGACAAAAAAAAAAACAAACTAAAAAACAACAGACAATACCACAGATCAATAAAAACAGGAGTTGGTTATTTGGAATAATTAATGAAATTGATAATTCCCTAGTCAAACTTAGCAAATAAGAGAGGAAAACACCCAAATAAATAAAATCACAAATGAGAGAGGAGTAAAACTTATATACAGAAATACAGTTATAAGAGAATATTATGAAAATTTATATGGCAACAAATTGGATAACTTGTGGGAAATGGTAAATTATTAGAGCCACATGAATAACCAAAATTGAAACAGAAAGAAATATAATGCTGGAACAGACTGATAACCAGGAAGGAAATTGAGTCAGCAATCACAAGTCTCCCAACAAAAAAAAAGTCCAGGTCCAGGTGGCTTCACAGATGAATTCTACCAAATATAAAGAGGAGTTAATACCTATTCTACTGAAATTATTCCAGAAAAAAACAAAAACAAGAAAGCTTTCAAATTCATTCTATGAGGCCACCATTACCCTGATAACAAAACTCAACAAAGACAGCACTAAAAAAGAGAACTGCAGGCAATATCCGTCATGAAGGTGGATACAAAAATTCTTAGGAAAATACTGAATCCAACTCTATATTCAAAGAACCATTCACTACAACAAAGTGGGATTCATTCCTGCATTGGGTCAATATTTGGAAATCAATGAATATGATACACCACATTAATAAACACAAGGAGAAGAACCATATGAACCTTTAAATAAATGTAGAAAACTTAATTGACAAAGTATGACATCCACCAATGATAAAAAATGCTCAACAAACTAGATTTAGAGGGAAAACACTCCAACATAATATATCTCAGATATGAAAAATCCATAACGAATATCATACTCAAGGGAGAATGAATGAGAGATTTTCTTCTATGATCAGAAAGAGAGGGATGCCCATTCCCTTCACTGTTATTTAACATAGTATTGCAATCCTTACCCACAGCAGTCAGAAAACACAAAGAAATACTAGGCATCCAAATAATGAAAGAGGAAGTAACTTTTTCAATGTTTTTACAAGATATATTACGCTATGTAGCATACCCAAAAGACGTCACCAAAAAATTGCTGGAAATGATACACAAATTCAGTAAAGAAACAGGATACAAAAATCAACATACAGAAAAATGTTGCATTTCTATACATCAATAATAAAACAACATAAAGATAAATCAAGGAACAAATCCCATTTCCAATTACATCAGAATCATTAAGATACCTCGAACTACATGTACCCCAAGAGGTAAAAGACTTATACTCTGAAAAGTATAAAACGCTGGTGAAAGAAATTGAAGATGGCAAAAAGAAACAGAAAAACATTTCATGCTCATGGATTAGAAGAAAAAATATAATGAAAATATGTGTATCATCCAAAGTAATCAACATATTGAATGCAATCCCTATCAAAATATGCCAGAATTTTTTCACAGAGATAGAATAAAGAATCCTAAAATTTGTATGGCCACAGAAGACCATGAATAGCAAAAGTAAACTTGAAAAGAAAAGTAATGATGTAGGTATCACGTTCCAGACTTCCAGTTATTTTACAATGTTGTAGTGATCAAGATAGTATGTATGGTACTGGCACAAAAACAGACACATAGATCAATGGAACATAATAGAAACCCAATAATTGAACCCAAAAGTATATAGTCAGCTAATTTTTTAAACATTTTATTTATTTATTTGACAGAGAGAGATCACAAGTAGGCAGAGAGGCAGGCAGAGAGAGTCGGAGGAAAGCAGGCTCCCTGCCGAGCAGAGAGCCCGGTGCGGGACTCAATCCCAGGACCCTGAGATCATGACCTGAGCCAAAGGCAGCGGCTTAAACAACTGAGCTACCCAGGCGCCCCTAGTCAGCTAATTTTTGACAAAGCAGGAAAGAATTCCAAATGGGAAAAAAGCAGACAGTATTTCAATAAATGTGGTTCAGAAACTAGACAGCAACATGCAAAAGAATGAAACTGGACAACTTCCTTACACCATAGACAAAAATGAATTCAAAATGGAATAAAGACCCATCTGAGACACAGGGAACTTTAAAAGTCCTAGAGGAATACAAGGCAGTAATCTCTTTGATGTCAGACTTAGCAACATCTTACATATCTGTATCTCCTGAGACAAGGGATACAAAGGCAAAAGTAAATCATTGGGACTTCATTCAAACAGAAAGTTTCTGCACAACTAAGGAAACAATACACAATAGTAAAAGCAAACTATGGAATTGGAGGACATAATTGAAAATGACATATTTGATAAAGAGTTAGTATCCAAAAATATAATGAACTTATAAAACTCAATACCCATTAAAGAATAACTTAATTAAAAATGAGCAGAACACATGAACAGACATTTTTTTCCCCAAGGAAGACATCCCGAGGGGCAACAGACATGAAAAGATGCTCAACATCATTCATCATTAGGGAAATGTGAATTAAAACCAAGATGAGATGCCCCCTCATGAATCTGAAAAATACATATTTGGTTTCCCACTAAATTGACCCTTAATACATCTCTTAAAACTTGTAAATAAATTATAAGAACTCCTTTCCCATCTTGCCCTGGGACCATATTGAACTATTTGTGACTTAAATTACAATATTCAAGTCTCTATGGACTTCCCCAGGTGAGCACGCATGCAAGAGAAGTCTTATCTTTAATCTCTAGGAAATGAAGAACTGCCAATATGCTTTTAGCTGAAGCCCATTCAAAATATTACCATTAGCCTGGCAGAATGCAAGCATTCATGACAGTTGCCAGCACAAATTCCAAGTAACTCCTGCCCTGAGACAGGGAATGATAATGACATAGGTAAGGTAGATCGATGGCAGGTGCCTCAGTAGTGGACTGGTTCCTTAGAGTTGATCTGACTACAGACCCCACCCGCCAATGAAGGCTTCTCAGAGGACAGTGCAGTTAAAGTAGTTTCGTACTACTTCATCTCTCTGAAAAGTCTGATATATTTCAATTCAAGCCCAAGGAAGACCCACACTTGGGCACTAACAACAGAGGGACCAAGCAGTGCCCACAACTGGAAAGGGAGTCACTTCAGACAACTGAATCAAAGGCAAAAGTGGCTTAGCCACAATACCAGGTGCTCAAAACACACACAGTGGACATGTTTGAAGCATCAGCTGATGGTGAAATGGCCACATTGCACTGCAAGGCATTACAGAACCTCTTCTTTATAAGGTCACTAGTTGCAAGAAGAGGAGACATAGATGACAGTCATAACACCCAGAAACAAACACAGAGAGTGGAATAAAATGAGGAGACAAAGAAATGCATCCCAAATGAAAATCAGAAAAGAATCACACAGACACCAAAATGAAACCAAGTTAATATGCCTGATAAATAATTTAAAGTAGTGATCATAAAGATATTCATGACCCTTGAGAGAAGAGTAGAGGATATCAGTAAGTCCCTCAACAAACAGAGAGAAAAGCAGAAAAAAAATAACTACTTAGTAATAAACATAATAAATGAAACTTAAAATACAATAGATGGAATAAATAGCAGGCAAGAAGAAGAAGAAAAATGAATCAAGTGACCTGGAGGACAAAAGAATAGAAATTAATCAAACTGAGCAGGTGAGAGAAAAAAAATGCAAAATGAGAACAGACTTAGGGGCTCCTAAGTGGCTTAATCTATTAAGGATTCAAATCTTTATTTCATCTCAAGTCCTAATCTCAGAATCCTGGGATCAAGTCAAGTTGTGTTCCCTGCTCAGTGGAGAATCTGCTTCTCTCTTCTTCCTCTCCTTTTGTCCCTCCCCTGATCCCTCTCTCCCTCAGTCTCTCTCAAATAAATATATATTTAAAAAACTAAAAAATTAAAAAAACACTTTAGAATAAACTTAGGGAACTCAGCAATATCATCAAGTATAATGACATCTTCATTATGGGAATCTCTGAAAAAGAATATAAAGAAGTGGCAGAAAATGCATTTGATGAAATAATAGGTAACAATTTCCCAAATAAGGGAAAGAAAACAAACCCAGATGCAGGAGGCACAAAAAGCACCCAACAAAATCATTCCCCAAAAGTTCACAGTAAGAATGTGGTAATAATGGGGCGCCTGAATGGCTCAGTGGGTTAAGGCCTCTGCCTTCCACTCAGGTCATGATCCCAAGGTCCTAAGATTGAGCCCCACATTGGGCCTGCTTCTCCACGGGGGAGCCTACTTCTGCCACTCTCTCTCTCTGCCTGCCTTTCAGCCTACTTGTGATGTCTGTCAAATAAATAAATAAAATCCTTTAAAAAAAGAAATGTGGTATTAAAATGGGAAAAAGTAGTAAAAATTAATAATTAATTAAAATGTCAAAAATTAGTGATAGAGAATTTTATTTTATTTTATATATTTTTTAAATTAATTAATTAATTAATTTTTATTTGTTTATTTACAGTATAACAGTGTTCATTGTTTTGGCATCACACCCAGTGCTCCATGCAGTATGTGCCCTCCCTATTATCCACCACCTGGTTCCTCAACCTCCCACCCCACCCCCTTCATAACCCTCTGGTTGTTTTTCAGAGTCCATAGTCTCTCATGGTTCATCTCCCCTTCCAGTTTCCCTCAACTCCCTCTCCTCTCCATCTCCCCATGTCCTCCATGTTATTTGTTATGCTCCACAAATAAGTGAGACCATATGATACTTGACTCTCTGTGCTTGACTTATTTCGCTCAGCATAATTTCTTCCAGTCCCATCCATGTTGCTACAAAAGTTGGGTATTCGTCCTTTCTGATGGAGGCATAATACTCCATTGTGTATATGGACCACATCTTCCTTATCCATTCATCCGTTGAAGGGCATCTTGGTTCTTTCCACAGTTTGGCGACCGTAGCCATTGCTGCAGTAAATATTGGGGTACAAATGGCCCTTCTTTTCACTACATCTGTATCTTTGGGGTAAATACCCAGCAGTGCAATTGCAGGGCCATAGGGAAGCTCTATTCTTAATTTCTTGAGGAATCTCCACACTGTTCTCCAAAGTGGCTGCACTAACCTGCATTCCCACCAACAGTGTAAGAGGGTTCCCCTTTCTCCACATCCTCTCCAACACACGTTGTTTCCTGTCTTGCTAATTTTGCCCATTCTAACTGGTGTTAGGTGGTATCTCAATGTTGTTTTAATTTGAATCTCCCTGATGGCTACTGATGATGAACATTTTTTCATGTGTCTGATAGCCATTTGTATGTCTTCACTGGAGAAGTGTCTGTTCATATCTTCTGCCCATTTTTTGATAGGATTATCTGTTTTGGGTGTGTTGAGTTTGAGAAGTTCCTTATAGATCCTGGATATCAACCTTTTGTCTGTCCTGTCATTTGCAAATATCTTCTCCCATTCCGTGGGTTGCCTTTTTGTTTTGTTGACTGTTTCCTTTGCTGTGCAGAAGCTTTTGATCTTGATGCAGTCCCAAAAGTTCATTTTTGCTTTTGTTTCCTTGGCCTTTGGAGACATATCTTGAAAGAAGTTGCTGTGGCTGATATCGAAGAGGTTACTGCCTATGTTCTCCTCTAGGATTCTGATAGATTCCTGTCTCCCGTTGAGGTCTTTTATCCATTTCGAGTTTATCTTTGTGTACGGTGTAAGAGAATGGTCGAGTTTCATTCTTCTACATATCGCTGTCCAGTTTTCCCAGCACCATTTATTGAAGGGACTGTCTTTTTTCCATTGACTATTTTTTCCTGTTTTGTCAAAGATTATTTGACCATACAGTTGAGGGTCCATATCTGGGCTCTACACTCTGTTCCAGTGCTCAATGTGACTGTTTTTATGCCAGTACCACGCTGTCTTGGTGATCACAGCTTTTTAGTAAAGCTTGAAATCGGGTAACGTGATGCCGCCAGTTTTCTTTTTGTTTTTCAACATTTCCTTAGCAATTCGGGGTCTCTTCTGACTCCATACAAATTTTAGGATTATTTGCTCCAGCTTTTTGAAAAATATCGGTGGAATTTTGATCGGAATGGCATTAAAAGTATAGATTGCTCTAGGCAGTATAGACATTTTAACAATGTTTATTCTTCCAATCCAAGAGCATGGAACAGTCTTCCATCTTTTTGTGTCTTCTTCAATTTCTTTCATGAGTGTTGTAGTTCCTCGAGTACAGGTCCTTTACTTCTTTGGTTAGGTTTATTCCCAGGTATCTTATGGTTCTTGGTGCTATAGTAAATGGAATCAATTCTCTAATATCCCTTTCTGTATTTTCATTGTTAGTGTATAAGAAAGCCACTGATTTCTGTACATTGACTTTATATCCTGCCACGTTACTGAATTGCTGTATGAGTTCTAGTAGTTTGGGGGTGGAGTCTTTGGGGTTTTCCATATAAAGAATCATGTCATCTGCAGAAGAGAGAGAGTTTGACTTCTTCCTTGCCAATTTGGATACCTTTTATTTCTCTTTGTTGTCTGATTGCCGTTGCTAGAACTTCTAATACTATGTTGAACAAGAGTGGTGAGAGTGGGCATCCTTGTTGTGTTCCTGATCTCAACGGGAAAGCTGCAAGCTTTTTCCCATTGAGGATGATATTTGCTGTGGGTCTTTCATAGATAGATTTTATGAAGTTCAGGAATGTTCCCTCTATCCCTATACTTTGAAGCGTTTTCATCAGGAACGGATGCTGGATTTTGTCAAATGCTTTTTCTGCATCAATTGAGAGGACCATGTGGTTCTTCTCTCTTCTCTTATTGATGTGTTCTATCACACTGATTGATTTGCGAATGTTGAACCAACCTTGCAACCCAAGAATGAATCCCACCTGGTCATGGTGGATAATCTTTTGAATGTGCTGCTGGATCCTGTTTGCTAGGATCTTGTTGAGAATCTTTGCATCCATATTCATCAGTGATATTGGTCTGAAATTATCCTTTTTGGTAGGGTCTTTGCCTGGTTTGGGGATCAGGGTAATGCTGGCTTCATAAAAAGAGTCTGGAAGTTTTCCTTCTCCTTCAATTTTTTGGAACAGCTTCAGGAGAATTGGTGTTATTTCTTCTTTGAAAGTTTGGTAGAATTCCCCAGGGAATCCGTCAGGTCCTGGGCTCTTGTTTTTTGGGAGTTTTTTGATCACTGCTTCAATCTCATTACTAGATATCGGTCTATTCAGGTTGTCAATTTCTTCCTGGTTCAATTTTGGGAGTTTGTAGCTTTCCAGGACTGCATCCATTTCATCTAGGTTGCATAGCTTATTGGCATATAAGTGTTGGCAATAATTTCTGATGATTGATTCTATTTCCTTGGTGTTAGTTGTGATCTCTCCTGTTTCATTCATAATTTTATTAATTTGGGCTTTCTCTCTTTTCTTTTGGATTAGTGTGGCCAATGGTTTATCGATCTTATTGATTCTTTCAAAAAACCAGGTTCTAGTTTCATTGATACGTTCTACTGTATCTCTCATTTCTACCTCATTGATCTCTGCTCTAATCTTGATTATTTCCCTTCTTGCATGTGGAGTTGGTTTGATTTGTTGTTGATTCTCCAGTTCTTTAAGGTGTAGAGACAGCTGGTGTATTCTGGATTTTTCAATGTTTTTGAGGGAGGCTTGGATGGCTATGTATTTCCCCCTCAGAACCGCCTTTGCTGTATCCCATAGGTTTTGGACCGAGGTGTCTTCATTCTCATTGGTTTCCATGAATTGTTTAAGTTCACCTTTGATCTCCTGGTTGATCCAAGCATTCTTAAGCAAGGTGGTCTTTAGCTTCCAGGTGTTTGAGTTCCTTCTGAACTTTTCCTTGTGATTGAGCTCCAGTTTCAAAGCATTGTGATCGGAGAATATGCAGGGAATTATGTCAGTCTTTTGGTATCGATTGAGTCCTGCTTTGTGACCCAGTATGTGGTCTATTCTGGAGAAGATTCCATGTGCACTTGAGAAGAATGTGTATTCTGTTGTTTTAGGGTGGAATGTTCTGTATATGTCTATGAGGTCCCTCTGGTCCAATGTTTCATTCAATGCTCTTATTTCTTTATTAATTTCTGCTTCGATGATCTGTCTATTTCTGAGAGAGGCGTATTAAGATCTCCTACTATTTTTGTATTCATATCAGTGTGACTCTTTATCTTGATTAATAGTTTTCTTATGTAATTGGGTGCTCCCATATTGGGGGCATAGATATTCACAATTGTTATATCGTCTTGGCGGATAGTCCCTTTAAGAATTATGTAGTGTCCTTCTGTATCTCTGACTACAGTCTTTAGTTTAAAATCTAATTTATCTGATATGAGAATTGCTACCCCGGCCTTCTTTTGAGGCCCATTGGCATGAAAGATGCTTCTCCATCCCTTCACTTTCAGTCTGGGTGTATCCTTAGGTTCAAAATGGGTCTCTTGTAGACAACATATGGATGGGTCCTGTCGTTTTATCCAATCTGAAACCATGTGTCATTTTATGGGCGCATTTAGGCCATTCACATTGAGAGTGATTATTGACATATAGGTTTTTATTGACATCGTGTTGCCTTTGAAGTCTTTCTGTCTATAGATTGTTTCTATATTTCTGTTCAATGATATTCTTAGGATTTTTTCTCTTTTATAGGACCCCCCTTAATATTGCCTGCACTGTCGGCTTGGTGGTTGCATAGTCTTTTAAGCCTTGCCGGTCTTGGAAACTCTTTATCTCTCCATCCATTTTAAATGTCAGTCTTGCTGGATAGAGTATTCTTGGTTGCATGTTCTTCTCATTTAGTACTCTGAATATATTTTGCCAGCCCTTCCTGGCTTTCCATGTCTCTGTGGAAAGGTCTGACGTTATTCTAATGGGCTTTCCTCTGTATGTAAGAAGCTTCTTTGTCCTAGCTGCTTTTAAGAGGGTCTCTCTTGAAACATAATTCCCCATTCTAACTATAAGGTGCCATGAGGACTTTCGAGAATCTAAAATCTTGGGAGGAAGTCTCTCTGCCTCTAGTACATGAACGTTGTTTCCATTCATGTGATTGGGAAAATTTTCATAGACAACTTCTTCCACTATATCTTCTAGACTTCTTTCTTTTTCTTCCCCTTCAGGGATTCCAATAATTCTGACGTTGGAAAGTTTCATGGCATCGTTTATTTCCCTGATTCTGTTTTCGTGCCTTCTGAGCTGTTTGTTCCAGGCTTCCTCCTGATCCTTTCTCTCTATCTGTTTGTCCTCCAGATCACTAATTCTATCTTCTGTCTCAGTTACCCTAGCTTTTAGAGAATTTAGATTAGATTTTAACTCATTGAGTGCATTTTGAACATCAACCCTAGTGGCTTTCAGTTCTGCCCTAACATTGTGAACATCATCCCTGGTGGCTTTCAGTTCTGCCCTAATCAATTCTGTTTGGTCATCCATGGCTTTCTCCAACCTAGCTATTGCCTGGAGAATTGTTACTCTGAATTCCTTTTCTGGCATATTGTCTATGTCGATAGCCATTATCTCTGTTGCAGAAGGCCCATCCTCTGTATTTTTCTTCTGTTGGGTATTCCTCCTCCTAGTCATTTTGGTAAGAGATGACTGAACAGATGCAGCTGGACTTATCGATTGTGCTGCAGTCAATGTGTACCCTGGAACGCTTCTGTGCGATCAGGATTCCCCACCCAAATGAGAGAAAAAAGAAAAGAAAAGGAAATAGAGAAGAAGAAAGTAAAAAAAGGGAAAAGAAAAAAGGAATTAAAAAAGAGAGAGAGAGAGAGATAGGGAAAAAAAGGGAAGATAAAACAGAAGGCTCAGCCCAAATGGGCCACAAGGTAAGATTTGTGAAGTATACAAACAAAAAGAGACAAACAAAAAGACTGGTAAAAGTATATGACAAGAGAAAAAAATATATACATATAAGCAAAAAAAAAAAAAAAAAAAAAGGAAGAACCTCATCAGAAAGAACCCCAAGTATAAGATTTATAAATTATCAGGACAAACACAAATTCACAGAAACACTGACAGAAGGAAAAATTGGGAGAGTGGTTATAGATTCTCAGTGTGTGTGAGGAAGGTTATTTTGATTCTTCCTGAAGGTATCTTGATGTTTTTGTTAAGGGACTCAACTTTCCTAAGTTACAGGGGGATTAGAAACTGGTTTGTCTATAGGGGTAGCATTGATTGGGGAAAGGGGATTTCCATGAAGTTTAAATCTATATGTATAGTAGAAAATAAAAATTAAAAAAGAATAAACTAGACTAAACTAAGTTAAAATTAAAAAAGAATTAAAAAAAATAGAAAAACAAAAGAAAAACACGGGTGTATGTATCAAAAAGTTCAGGTTAGAAGGTTATTAAAGAATTTGATGTAATGGACATCTCAGTGTGATGGTAAATAGGTTAAAAAATTATCTGTATGTATAAAAAAAAAGAACCAGGATATTGGTAAAGAGTTAAAAATAAAAGTTGTATTTATGAAGTAGTGGTGGTTGTTCTCTTGTAGTCTTTTTTTTTTTTTTTCTTCCTTCCTGGTTGGTTTTCTGGGCGAGGGGCCTGCCAAGTGGGTTTTCAGACAATGATGTTGCCTGAGTTAGGTCCTCCAGCTCCCCTCAAGGGGGTGAGCTCTTTTTTTTTTCAGGAAACTGTTTTTTTCAGCCTTTTGTTCTCTGGGTGTTTTTATGTTCTTTCATCTGCTTTCTCTCGCCTTGACAGCTTTTGATGGTTTTTGGAGGTTTAGAGGAGAACAAACAGCATCCCAACCTCCCTCTCAGAGAGAAGCCTCAGACTGTTTTGCAAAAGCTGCTGGCAGAGTCAGTTCTGAGTCACTGTCCCTGGGGATGCAGGAGCTCCTCGTTGTACCCTAAACCAGGGCAGTGGTGGCTGTCTAGGCAGCTCCAGACCGCCAGAGAGGTTCCGAGCAGAGATCGCACACTGAGATTTTCCCGCTGTCCCGGGCTGGGAATGTCTGGTTTTTCCGGCTGCCAGAACTCCAGTCTAGTGCCTATGAGCACCTATCCCAAGGGAGGGTGTGGAACCTGCGCGTTTCAGGATTGCCGTCTGGCCAGGCTCCCAACCCCTCACGGGAGCCAGACCCCACTCGTTCTCGGGTGCACTGGCTTTCAGGCACACTAGCGGCTCAGGGACGGAGACCTAATTTCTCCACCGCACTCTCTCTGGCTCCGCGCCAGGGGAGGCTGTCCTGGGTCTGGGGACTTAGGTCCCTGACCCTAACCGCCCAGGTTCCCACTATTACCCCCCGTGATCCTTTGCTGTTTGTTTTTTGAGTGCTTTCAACCAGACTCCAAGTTAATGCTGGTCGCCAGACACAGAGCACTCTCGTGTTGGGGTGTTACTTTCCAATCGGTCACCTCTGGTGGCTCCCTCCCCCTTTTGTTTATCTTCCAATATCAGTCCACTGCTCCCAGTCTGTTTTACCTGCCACTGGCGTCTTCTGCTCCTGTAGAGATCCAGACGTGTATAATTCTAATCTCAGGCTGATTTCATGGGTGGTCGGAGTTCTTTGGTAAGTAATCAGCTCACTTTAGGGTACAGGTTGAAATGGTGCCTCCTCCTACTTCCCCGCCATCTTGACTCCCCTCCGATAGAGAATTTTAAATGGAGTAATCGCTATGTGATGTATATGTAAGTGATGACTCACCAAATCATATTAAGGAAATCAATATTGAATTGTATATTAACCAACTAAAATTTAAATAAAATTTGAACCAAACAATAAATAAGTAGAATAAATAAATAAATAAATAAATAAATAGCAGTAAGAAGAAAGAAAGCGGTTACACACTGGAGACACCCCATCAGGCTATCAGTTGATATTTCAGCAGAAAAATTGTTGTCCAGAAGGGAATGGCCTGATACATTCAAAGAGCAGAAAGGAGTAAAAATATAGCCAAGAATACTGTAACCATGAAGGGTATCATTCAGATTACAAGGAGAGATAAATAGTAAAGTAAAACAGACAAGTAAATTTAAAGGAATCAATGACCACTGAAATTACCCTACTAGAAAAGTTAATGGAGACCTACTGAATGTGAATGAAAAACCATAATTAAAAAAGTAAGGAAAGTAGAAAGCACAAAAGCATGAAAAAATAAGTGTGTTTCAAAATATCAGTCAGCGGTCTCAGAAAGTTAAAGAATGTAAAATATGACCCCATACACCTAAACTGTAGATGGAAGGGAAGTAAAGAATGTATGTACCTGCATTAACTCACCTTCCTATAGACTGTTATATGCTGACCAAGTTAGCGAAAAAACAAATGGTAACCACATATAAAAAGACAATAATCAATATGCTAAAAATAGAGAAAATGAATTCACTGAAGAAAACCAGCAAACTATGAAAGGAGCAAAAGAAAAAGATCGGAAAAGAACTGCAAAAAAATAAGATGACAGTGGAGTAGGAGGACACTAAACTGCTTTGTCCCAGGAAACACAAAGATAACTATAAAATCATCATAAACACCCCAGAAATAGACATGAAGACTGAGAAAACAAAATCCATGTCTAAAAGGACAGAGGAAACCTCAGACATTGTTTGGTGGAGAAGTGGATCCTGAGTGCTGTGTAGGAAAGGAACCTATGATCATAAACAAAGGTGAGAGAGGCGCTCACAGGATAACTCACAGAAATATTTCCCCCAAAGCTCTGGCTTGCAAAATGAGGGGACTGAATACCTTGATTTCCTTCAACCAGCGAGACTTAAAGCCTGGAGTTTTAAAGGTCAGTGGGCTTGGATGGGATGGATCCCTGAGTGCACTGGACTGCCCCTCAAAGGAAGGTGGACAAACAGCATAGGAAAAACAGACTGAGAGGTGACATTCACAGAGATGCTTCTCCAGGAACAAAGGAGCTGCCTGGCACCACCCTCACATAAATACAGAGCACCTGCAAGAAGCAGTGCAGCCCCAAAACAGGTAGCCTAACTTGCTTACACTAAGCTCCACACCCATGCATTCTGCTGTGATGCTCATCTTTGTCCTGTTTTTCTGTTTCAGCATCATTGCTCCTCAAGCAGAAGACAGGCCCAGGTTCCTGCTCACACCATGTTTCTTTACAACAGGGTTCCTCAGTTCCTCAGTTTTTAAAGAAGTGGTGTCAGTTCTCATCTCACAAGTGGACAAGGGCACACCTAGTTAAAACTCACCAAATTTAGGCCCAGTACCAAACACTGCCCATCGCAAACAAGGATCTCCTCTGGAGATGACTGGTCTGAAGGATGGATCAGCCAAAACAAAAGAGCAACGTTCACAAAACACACAACTGTATATGTTGTGTGCACCAAAAACCATGAGATACACAGGAATAACCTTAACTGACAGCGTGAAACACCTGTACTCTGAAAACTACAAAACTTTGATGAAGGAAATTGAAGAAAACACAAAGAATTGGAAAGATACTCCATGCTCATACATAGGAAGCACTAAAATTCTTATTACTTTCTCAAGATTTTATTGAAATTCTAGTTAGTTAACATATAATGTAATATTGGTTTTAGGAGTAGAATTTACTAATTCATCCCTTATATTTTGCACCCAGTGCCCTCCCTAATAATCTATTATACACTTGGCACATCTCCTGTCCACCTCCTTTCCAAAAACCCTCAGGATGCTCTCTATAGTTAAGTCCATCTTTTTATTTTTTACCCCACCCCTATGTTCATCTTTTTCTTTCTTAAATTACACCTATGGATGAGATCCTATGTACTTATCTTATTTATCGTTCTATTTCACTTAGCATAACGCACTCCAGCTCCATCCATGTTGTTGCAAATGGCAAAATTTCTTTCTTTCTTTCTTTCTTTCTTTCTTTCTTTTTTTTGATGGCTGAGTAACATTTCATTGTGTAAATATACACCACATCTTCCTTAACCATTCATCAGTTGAAGGACATTTGGGCTTTCTCAATAATTTGGCTATTTTTGATAATGCTGCTATAATCATCGTGGTACATGGACACCTTTGAATCTGCATTTTTGTATATTTGGGTAAATACCTAATAGTTCAATTGTTGGATTGCAGGGTAGTCCTGTTTTTAATTGTCTGAGGAACCTTCATACTGTTCTCCAGAGTGGAAAAGCCACTTTGCATTCACACCAATGGAGTAACATGGTTCCCTTTTCTCTGCATCCTTGCCAACATCTGTTGTTTATTATGTTGTTCATTTTCGCCATTCTGACAGGTGTGAGATGATATCTCATTGTGGTTTTCATTTGTATTTCCCTGATGACGAGTGATGTTGAGTATCTTTTCATGGGTCTTAAGATATCTGGATGTCTTCTTTGCAAAAATGTCTATTCATGTCCTTTGCCCATTTCTCACTTGGATTATTTTGGGGGGACTGTTGAGTTGTTTTTTTTTTTAAAGATTTTATTTATTTATTTGACAGAGAGAGAGATCACAAGCAGGCAGAGAGGCAGGCAGAGAGAGAGAGGAGGAAGCAGGCTCCCCACGGAGAAGAGAGCCTGATGCGGGGCTCGATTCCAGGACCCTGAGATCAAGCCATTGCTGCAATAAACATTGGGGTACAGATGGCCCTTCTTTTCACTACATCTGTATCTTTGGGGTAAATACCCAGCAGTGCAATTGCAGGGTCATAGGGAAGCTCTATTCTTAATTTATTCAGGAGTCTCCACGCTGTTCTCCAAAGTGGCTGCACTAACATGCATTCCCACCAACAGTGGAAGAGGGTTCCCCTTTCTCCACATCCTCTCCAACACACGTTGTTTCCTGTCTTGCTAATTTTGGCCATTCTAACTGGTGTCAGGTGGTATCTCAATGTTGTTTTAATTTGAATCTCCCTGATGGCTAGTGATGATGAACATTTTTTCATGTGTCTGATAGCCATTTGTATGTCATCATTGGAGAAGTGTCAGTTCATATCTTCTGCCCATTTTGTGATACGATTATCTGTTTTGTGTGTGTTGAGTTTGAGGAGTTCTTTATAAATCCTGGATATCAACCTTTTGTCTGTACTGTCATTTGCAAATATCTTCTCCCATAAAATAAATAAATAAATCTTTTTTAAAAAATGTTGCTCTCTTTGCTCTCCTCCTTTGGTGGTTTCCTGTTGCATATTTATACCTTTCCTCCATTTTGAATTTATTTTTGTTTATGCTGTAGGAAATTGGTCCAGTTTCTTTTTAGTTTGAGGATTTTATTTATTTATTTTCCAGAGAGAGCACAAGTAGGAATAGGAGCAGTCAGAGGGTGAAGCAGGCTCCCTGCTATGTAAGGAACACAAATCAGGGCTCAATTCCAGGACCCTGGGATCATGACCTGAGCCAAAAGACAGACGCTTAACCAAAAGAGCCACCAAGCCATCCCAAGTTTTTTTTAAATGTATAATTGATTAATTTATTTGAGAGAGAGAGAGAGTGCAGGGGGAGGAGCAGAGGAGAGGTTCCAGCACACTCTGTGCTGTGCAGAGTGCCTGATGCAGGGTTTGATCTCAAGATCATAACCTGAGCCAAAACCAAGAGTCAGATGCACAAGTGACTGAGCCACTCAGGTTCCCCATCTAAATGGTCCAGTTTCATTCTTCAGCATGTTGCTGTCCAGTTTTCCCAACACCATTTGTTGTCTTATTTCGATTGGGTAGTCTTTTCTGTGTTTTCGTAGATTAGTTGACCATAGAGTTGTGGGTCCATTTGTGGGTTTTACGTTCTGTTCCATTGATCTATGTGTCTGCTTTTGTGCAAGTACCATACTGCTTTAATGACTACAGCTTTGTGATATATCTTGAAGTCTGGAATCTCAATGCCTCTAGCTTCATTTTTATTCTTAATGTTGCTTTCACTGTGGTCTTTTGTAGTTCCACACATGTTTTAGCAATGTTTCTTCTATCTTTAGGGAAAAATGATATTGGTAATCTGAAAGAGACTTTATTAAAAGTATTGTTGAGATTTGGTAATATAGAACATTTTAATAATATTTTTTCTTCAATGAATATGTGATTTTTTTTTATTTCTTTATGTCATCTTCAATTTCTTTCATGATTGTTCTACAGTTTTACAGTACAAAGTTTTTACCTCTTTGGGTTGATTTATTTCTAGGTTTCTTACGATTTTTGTTGCAAATGTAAATGGGATTAACTCCTTAAATTCTCGGTTTGCTGCTTCATTATTGGTGAATAGAAACATAACAGAATTTTGTGCATTGATTTTGTGTCCCATGACTTTGCTGAATTCATG
This sequence comes from Meles meles, assembly GCF_922984935.1. Taxonomy (NCBI): domain Eukaryota; kingdom Metazoa; phylum Chordata; class Mammalia; order Carnivora; family Mustelidae; genus Meles; species Meles meles. The sequence continues at coordinate 24,176,576 of NC_060068.1, read as the reverse complement.
TGTTAGTTCTAGCAATTGTTTGGTGGTAACATTTGGGTTATCTACATAGAGTAACTTGTCATATGTTCATAGTGAATATTTGACTTCATTCTTCCCAATTCAAGGCAATTTGCGTCATTTTTGTCTGATTTCTGAAGTTAGGACATCAGTAATATGCTAAACAATGGTGACAGTGGGCATCCCAGTGTTTTTCTGTACTGTAGAGAAAAGGTCATGAAGTTTCCCCACTGAGGAGGAATTTAGTTATGAATTTTTCATATATCACCTTTGTGATATTGAGGTATATTCCCTCTATCTCTACTTTTGGAGGATTTTATCAAGAATCAATACTGTAATGTTTCACAAATTTTTCTGCATGGCCATGTCATTCTTATCACTTTTTTAAAAATTAATGTGGTTTATCACACTATTTGATTCAGCAGTATTGAATGACACTTACAGTCCAGGAATATATCCCACTTGAGCATGATGAATAAATCTTTAATTGTACTCTGCGATGTAACTTGTTAGTGTCTTTTTTTGTTGTTGTTGTTTATTTACAGCATAACAGTGTTCATTGTTTTGGCATCACACCCAGTGCTCCATACAGTACCTGCCCTCCCTATTACCCACCACCTGGTTCCTCAACCTCCCACCCCCCCGCCCCTTCAAAACCCTCTGGTTGTTTTTCAGATTCCATACTCTCTCATGGTTCATCTCCCCTTCCAGTTTCCCTCAACTCCCTCTCCTCTCCATCTCCCCATGTCCTCCATGTTATTTGTTATGCTCCACAAATAAGTAAGACCATACGATACTTGACTCTCTCTGCTTGACTTATTTCATTCAGCATCACCTCTTCCAGTCCCGTCCATGTTGCTACAAAAAGTTGGGTATTCATCCTTTCTGATGGAGGCATAATACTCCATTGTGTATATGGACCACATCTTCCTTATCCATTCATCCGTTGAAGGGCATCTTGGTTCTTTCCACAGTTTGGCGACCGTAGCCATTGCTACAATAAACATTGGGGTACAGATGGCCCTTCTTTTCACTCCATCTGTATCTTTGGGGTAAATACCCAGCAGTGCAATTGCAGGGCCATAGGGAAGCTCTATTCTTAATTTCTTGAGGAATCTCCACACTGTTCTCCAAAGTGGCTGCACTAACTTGCATTCCCACCAACAGTGGAAGAGGGTTCCCCTTTCTCCACATCCTCTCCAACACACGTTGTTTCCTGTCTTGCTAATTTTGGCCAATCTAACTGGTGTCAGGTGGTATCTCAATGTTGTTTTAATTTGAATCTCCCTGATGGCTAGTGATGATGCACATTCTTTTCATGTGTCTGATAGCCATTTGTATGTCTTCATTAGAGAAGTGTCTGTTCATATCTTCTGCCCATTTTTTAATATGATTATCTGTTTTGTGTGTGTTGAGTTTGAGAGGTTCTTTATAGATCCTGGATATCAACCTTTTGTCTGTACTGTCATTTGCAAATATCTTCTCCCATTCAGTGATTTGCCTTTTTGTTTTGTTGGCTGTTTCCTTTGCTGTGCAGAAGCTTTTGATCTTGATGAAGTCCCAAAAGTTCATTTTCGCATTTGTTTCCTTGGCGTTTGGAGACATATCATCAAAGAAGTTGCTGTGGTTGATATCAAAGAGGTTACTACCTATGTTCTCCTCTAGGATTCTGATAGATCCCTGTCTCACGTTGAGGTCTTTATCCATTTTGAGTTTATCTTTGTGTACGGTGTAAGAGAATGGTGGAGTTTCATTCTTCTACATATTGCTGTCCAGTTTTCCCAGCACCATTTATTGAAGAGACTGTCTTTTTTCCATTGAATATTTTTTCCTGTTTGTCGAAGATTATTTCACCATAGAGTTGAGGGTCCATATCTGGGCTCTCCACTCTGTTCCACTGGTCTATGTGTCTGTTCTTATGCCAGTACCATGCTGTCTTGGTGATCACAGCTTAGTAGTAAAGTTTGAAATCAGGTAACGAAAGGAAAAGAAAGGAAAATTAGAGAATCAATTCCATTTGCTATAGCACCAAGAACCGTAAGATACCTGGGAATAAACCTAACCAAAGAGGTAAAGGATCTGTACTCGAGGAACTACAGAATACTCATGAAAGAAATTGAAGAAGACACAAAAAGATGGAAGACTGTTCCATGCTCTTGGATTGGAAGAATAAACATTGTTAAAATGTCTATACCGCCTAGAGCAATCTATACTTTTAATGTCATTCCGATCAAAATTCCACCGTTATTTTTCAAAGAGCTGGAGCAAATAATCCTAAAATTTGCATGGAATCAGAAGAGACCCTGAATTGCTACGGAAATGTTGAAAAACAACAACAACAACAACAACAACAAAAAACCTGACGGCATCACGTTACCCGATTTCAAGCTTTGTTAGTGTCTTTTTGAGAAATTTTTCATCAGTGTTCTTCAGGGATACTGGCCTGTAATTTTCCTTAGTGGGATCTTTGTCTGCTTTGGGAATGAAAGTCATGCTGACTTCACACAATGAGTTTGGAAGCTTATCCATTTCTATATTTTAAAACTATTTGGGAAGAATAGTTATTAAGTCCTCTTTCAGTGTTTGGTAGAATTCTCCTGGTAAATCTCTGGCCCTGGACTTTTGTTTGATCAGAGATTTTTGATTACTGCTTCCATTTCTTTGCTGGTTATGGGCCTGTTCAAATTTTCTATTTCTTCTTCTTTCAGTTTTAATAGTTTATGTATTTTTAGGATTCTATCCATTTCTTCCAGATTGCCCAATTTGTTGGCAAAAATTTTTCCCTAATGTTCTCTTTGATTGTTTTGTTTCTCTGGTGTTGGCAGTGATCTCTCCTCTTTCATACATGACTTTATTTATCTGAGTCCATTTTTTTTCTTTTTGATACATCTGGCTGTGTTTTACCAATTGTTGTTAACCTTTTCAACTAACTAGCTCATAGTTTCATTGATTTGTCATTCTCTATTTTCTGTTTTTCTTTCATTTATTCCTGTTGTATTCTCAATTTTTTTCTTCCTTCTCCTGGATATAGCCTTCATTTGCTGTTCTTCTTCTAGTTCCGTGAGGTATAAGTTGAAATTGTGTATTTGAGACTTTTCTTCCTTCTTCAGATAAGCCTGCATTGCAATGCACTTCCTTCCTTAGACCACTCTTGCTGCATCCCAAATATTTAGGGGTGTTGTATTTTCCTCATTAATTATTAAATGTAATCCTTTAAAGATTTCATTCGTTCATTCATTCATCAGAGAGAGCACAAGCAGAGGGAGCAACACACAGAGTGAGAAACAGGTTCTCTGCTGAGTGAGGAGCCTGATGTGGGACTCAAACACAGGACTCTGGGATCATAACCCCAGCCAAAGGTAGACCCTTAATGATCTGAGCCACCCAGGCATCCCAATTTTTTATTTATTTCTTCTTAATTTCCTGGTTAATTGATTCATTCTTTTGTACCATGTCCATTGATGCTCATTTATTTGTGGTCTTGTGGTTGACCTCATATTTCATAGTGTTCTGGTCTGATAATGTGCATGGTATGATCTTAATATTTTTGTACATATTGAGAAATGACTTGTGATTGACTGTGCAATCTATTCTGGAGAATGTCCCATGTACAATGGAAAATAACGTGTATTCTCTTTTAGGAAGAAATTTTCTGAACATGTCTTATGAGTCCATCTGTTCCAATGTGTCAGTCAAACAAGCATTTCCTTGTTGACTTTATGCTTAGATTATCTTTCTGTTGTTATAAGTGAGGTTTTAAAGTCCCCTACTGATATTGTATTTTGATCCAGGACTTTAATTACATTTGTAATTAATATTTTTTTTAATTTGGGAGCTCCCTAGTTGGAGCATAAATATTTATAATTGTTAGATCTTCTCGCTGGATAGGCCGCTTAATTATGAATAGTGCTCTTTTTCATCTCTTTATGCTCTTTCATTTAAAATCTAGTTTTTCCAACATAGGTATGGCTACTCCAGCTTTCCTTTGACATGCATTAGCATGACAAATTGTTCCCTATTCCTTCACATTCATTTTGCAGTTATATTTAGCTCTAAAAGGACTCTCTTCCAGGAAGCATTATAGATCGGTCCTGCTTTTATATCTATTCTGACACACTATGTCTTTGATTGGAACCTCATCCATTTCCATTCGGGCTGATTATTAATAGATCTGAATTTATTAAGATTTTATTACCTGTAAATTCATTGTTTCTAGAGATTTTCTTTGTTTCTGTCTGACTTTGTTACTTTTGGTTTTTCTTTCCCACTCAAAGAGTCGCTTTTACTCTTACTTACACGACTGATTTAGTGGTCCTAAACTCCGTTGTAATTGTCTCAGAAACTCTTTATCTCTTATGATATTCTGAGTGACAACATTGTTGCATAAGATATTCCTGGCTGTATATTTCCCCCCTTCAGCATGTTGAATATATTAGGCCACTCTCTCTTGGCCTGCCAAGTTTATGTGGACAGATCTGTTGCTACCTTTACTGGTTTTCCTTTATGAGTTTGGGGCCTCTTCTGTCTTGCTACTTTCCTTATCTCTGTATTTTGTAAATTTTACTAGAATATCATCTTAGTGTTGGTTTTCTTTTGTTGAATCTGATGGGAGATCTCTGTGCCTCCTGGACTGGGATGTCTTCCTTTTCCCAGACTAGAGAGGTTTTCAGCTATAATTTCCTCAAATAAACCTGTCCTTTCCCCCCGCCTCTCTTCTTATTTTGGGATTCTTATCATACAAGTATTAGTGACTTTTATGGAGTTGCTGAGTTCTCTACGTTTACCTTCACGATAATTTTTGTTTTGCCTCTTCTTTCAGCTTCATGTTTTCCACAATGTTATCTTCTGTATCAATTGTCTTTTACTTATCTTTTTTCAATCCATGTGTTCATTGCATCCCGTCAGCTTTGCATCTGAGTTACATTTTTATTTCAACCTGACTTATTTTTGAGTCTTATAGTTCTGTAATAAGGGCCTCCTGGTATCTTCTATGCTTTTATAAAGCCAGATTATATGCTTATGGTTGTTCCTTTAAATTCTGCTTCACACATATTACTTACATCTATTTTGTTTAGATTCCCATCTGTGACCTTTTATTCTTTCTACTGGGATGAATTCTTCCATCTCATAATTTTGTATAGGTGTCTGTCTTCTTCTTTGTGTTAGGATAATGTATTATGTTTCTAGCTCTGTGAATAACAGTTATATAAAGAAGAGGTCATATAATGTCTAGGACCTGACACTGGTGACTCCAATATTTCTGGTGTATGCTCTGTGCATGCTGTTTCTGTGTTTTGATTGCTCTTTCCCTCAGGTCAGTCCTCTTCAGAATTCCTCCTTCCTATATTCAGAAGTGTTTGACTGTGGCAAGATTTAACTAAGTGGGTTTTGGTCTTCCTGCTAAGAGACATTAGATCCTATTTCCCCTAGAGCCACAGCTCAAACAGCAGTCTTGGTCAGTACACATGGTACCAATGTGGAGGGGGGTGTTGTGTTCTTCTTCTTAGGTGGGGCTACTCTGACTCTTAGGAACACTTGCCTAGTAAAAATTCTCCTGCAGACCACAAGGGGCAGGGCTTGTTGTAAGGGACCCAAGCCTCCAATGTGTGTGCTGTGCTGCTCCCTGAAGTCTGTCCTACTGATACATAGGGGTAAAAATGGCATCACCCAGCTATATTGTCCCTAGAGAGGGGCGTTTGTGAACCCTGCTGTTCAGGAAGGCCTCGCAGAACAGTGAACAATCTCACCTTGTTCCTCCTAGGCTTCCCTCAAATTCCTGCCTGTGTCCCAAATTACTGCCCATCCAGTGGTCTAGTTACCATGTTTTATCTCAGGTTTTCTGGATGGATTTACTCTCCAAGTTTGAAGGACCCTTCATGGTGAGGATCCATGCTGATCCTCTTGGGGATTGTGCTCTGATATATGCCAGTTTTTCCCAGAAGAGCAGTCATCTGAACATACAGGGGATCAGACTTTACGATAAAGCAGAGAAAAAAGCTTGTGTCCAGTTTAGCTGTCCCCAGTAGCTGCTTCTATTACTGTGCTATTGGACTGGGCAGCTCAATGGTGTCTGTTGGTTACTTTGTCACTGGAGAAACAGTCCCACCCCTCTCAAATGCACACTGAGAAGGGGAGTTATGTCTCCCAGTGTGACCCAGGATACTTCAGACCACACAGTGCAATCCCTGGCCTCTGTCTTACTTCTCCACTATAGTACCCTTAACACCACTAAGCTCCACACAGCTTGATTGTTGCAAGCAATTTGGAAAACTATGGAGGTTCCTTAAAAAGTTAAAATTAGAATGGCCCCATTATCTAATCATTGAACTACTAGGTACTTATGCAAGAATACAAAAGTACTAATTCAAGGGAATACAGTCATCAAGAAATCTATGACATCATTATCTACTGTAACCAAATTCTGGAGATAGCCCACCTGTCCACTGACTGGTGAATGGACAAATAATATGTCATACAGAGGGATATTACTCACTGTAAAAAGAAAGACGTCTTTCCATTTACAACTGCATTTACAGTCTCCCATGTAACCATGGAGCTAGAGAGTATAATGTTAAGCAAATAAGTCAGTCAGAGAATGCAACTACCATACCATTTCACTCATACAGAGAATTTAAGGGGGAAAATGAGCAAACTGGAGAGAGAGAGAGAGAGAGAGAGAGAGAGAAAGGAAAACCAAGAAACAGACTCTTAACTGTGAGTGAATAGATAACAGAAGGGAGTTGGTTCATGTGATGGTAATCATAGGTGATAGAGAATAGCAAATGTACTTGCTGTGATGAATAATGTTTTTTTTTAATTTTAATTTATTCTTTCACTGTTCCAAGATTCATTTTTTATGCACCACACACAACACTAGGTGTTTTATGGAAGTATTCAAACCCTGTATTGCACACTTTAAAGAAATTACACTGCTTATTAACTAACCACAATTTAAATGAAAGTTAAAAAAGGAACAGTACTACAAATCCGGCCACAAAGCAATTAACAAAATAGCAATAAACACATATATATCAATAATTCCTTTGAATTTAAATGAACTGAATGCTTCAGTCAAAAAACATATGGTGATGGAATGGATTTTTAAAATAAGAAAACCCATCTATTTTCTTCTTATAATAGTCTGATTTTAGACCTAAAGACTCATGCAAATTTAAGCTGTTGGGATTAAGAATCATTTACTATGAGAATGTGTGTTATAAGAAAGCAATGTTGGCAATTGTTATAAGGACAAAGGGCATAAAAGAAAAACTGTAAAAAGAGGGATAGAAGGAAACTATATAATTATGAAAGGAACAATCCAACGAGAAGATAAAAAAAAATTGTAAACATTCATGTACTCAACATGGGTGTACCAAATGCATAAAGTAATTAATAACAAACATAAATAAACAACAAAGAGTAACATAATAATAATGGGGACATTAAATGCCCATTTACATCAGAGGATAGATCATCCAAACAGAAAATGAACACAGAACCAGTAGGTTTTATTTTTGGACTAGATAGATTTAACATATATTCAGAACTTTACATCCTAAAACAGCAGAATGTACATATTTTCAAGAGCATATGGAATATTCTCCAGAAATATCACATGTTATGCCACAAAACATTATCTCCAAAATTTTAAAAAGATCAAAGTTATACCATGGAAAAATGTAAAAAAGAAATAAAAGGCTTATACCAGAAATAAAGACAGAGAAAATAAAATTTAAGAAAGGAAAATATGGGACAGAAGAGTAAAATTAGTGCATAATACTTTGAAAAGATAAAGAAAATTGATAAATCTTTACCAAACTAAAAAAAAATATATAAATGACTCAAAGGAATGAAATCATAAATTAAAGAGAAGAAATAACAACTGACATCACATATATACAAAGGGTAACAAGAGAATATAATGAAAAATTATATACCAAGAAGTTGGACAACCTGGAAAAAAATGGATAAATTCCTAAAGAGATAAAACCTTTCAAAACTGAATCAGGATGAAATAGAAAAATTGACAGACTGATTACTAGCAATAGAATTGAAAGAGGAATCAAGAAACTCACAAACAACAAAAGTCCAGGACCATATGGCTTCACAGGGGAATTCTACCAGAACTTATAGAAAAGTTCATACCTAGCCTTCTAAAACTATGCCAGAAATACAAGAGGAAGTGAAATGTCCATATTCATTTTATGAGGCTATCATTACCTTGATACCAAAACCAGATGAAGACACAGTAAAAAATTAAAAATAAATTTTAAAAACGTAAGAGAGAGAGAAAGAGAGAGAAGGAGAAATCGATCTACAGGGCAATGATTCTGATGAACATATATGCAAATTTGAATCTCCCTGATGGCTAGTGATGATGAACATTTTTTCATGTGTCTGATAGCCATTTGTTTGTCTTCATTGGGGAAGTGTCTGTTCATATCTTCTGCCCATTTTTTTTGATATGATTATCTGTTTTGTGTGTGTTGAGTTTGACAAGTTCTTTATAGATCCTGGATATCAACCTTTTGTCTGTACTGTCATTTGCAAATATCTTCTCCCATTCCGTGGGTTGCCTTTTTGTTTTGTTGACTGTTTCCTTTGCTGTGCAGAAGCTTTTGATCTTGATGAAGTCCTAAAAGTTCATTTTTACCACCTGACACCAGTTAGAATGGCCAAAATTAGCAAGACAGGAAACAACGTGTGTTGGAGAGGATGTGGAGAAAGGGGAACCCTCTTACACTGTTGGTGGGAATGTTAGTGCAGCCACTTTGGAGAACAGTGTGGAGATTCCTCAAGAAACTAAGAATAGAGCTTCCCTATGACCCTGCAATTGCACTTCTGGGTATTTACCCCAAAGATACAGATGGAGTGAAAAGAAGGGCCATCTGTACCCCAATGTTTATAGCAGCAATGGCCACGGTCGCCAAACTGTGGAAAGAACCAAGATGCCCTTCAACAGATGAATGGATAAGGAAGATGTGGTACATATACACAATGGAGTATTATGCGTCCATCAGAAAGGATGAATACCCAACTTTTGTAGCAACATGGATGGGACTGGAAGAGATTATTCTGAGCAAAATAAGTCAAGCAGAGAGAGTCAAGTATCGTATGGTCTCTCTTATTTGTGGAGCATAACAAAGAACACGGAGGACATGGGGAGATGGAGAGGAGAGGGAGTTGAGGGAAACTGGAAGGGGAGATGAACCATGAGAGAGTATGGAATCTGAAAAACAACCAGAGAGTTTTGAAGGGGCGGGGGTGTGGGAGGTTGAGGAACCAGGTGGTGGGTAATAGGGAGGGCACGTACTGCATGGAGCACTGGGTGTGGTGCAAAAACAATGAACACTGTTATGCTGAAAATAAACAAATAAAAAAAATCCTCAAGAAAATATTAATGAAGAGAATCTAAAAATACATCTAAATACTAATTCATCACTATCAGGTTGGAATTATTTAAGAACCATAAAGGTAGTACTATGGTTTCAAATCACTCAGCGTGATACATTACATCAGTAAGAAAGAAAAAAGCCCTATGATTATTTCAATAGATGCAGGAAAAGTGTTTGACAGAAAATCACCCCGAACAAAGGAGGTTTTGAGGAAACATAACAGTAGCTAATAAAGGCTATATACGAAAAAAAGAAAATAAAATAACAAATAAAAACACTGCTAATATCATACTCTACTGAAAAACTGAGAGCTTTTACCCTACAATCAGGAATAAGACAAAGAAATCCACTCTAAACACTTTGATTCAATGCGGGACATGAATTCCTAGACACAGCAATGAGAGAAAAAAAATAAATAAAGGCATCAAAATTAGTAAGGAAAGAGTAAAACTTTAAACATTCACTGGAGACATAATTACATAGGAAATCATAAGGACCTCAGCAAAACATCACTATAAAATCACTAAACATCACAAAAAAAATGATAAAGGAATTCAAGAAGGTTGTAGGACACAAAATAACCGCACATATATCCATTTCATTTCCATAAACTAATAACAAGTCAGAAGGAAGCAAAAATTAAGAAAAAATTGCATTTGTGATTGCATCGAAAATCATAAAATACCTAGGAATGTATTTAAACAAGGCAGTGAAACACCTGTAATCTGAAAGCTATAAAACATATATGAAAGGAATTAAAGATGACACAAACATAGGGAAAAACATTCCATGTTCATGGATTAGAAAAACTAATATTGTTAAAATGTACACTACCCAAAACATCTACATATGTAATGCAATCCCTATCAAAATGTCAAAAGCTTTTTCGTGTGTCTGTTGGCCATCTGGATGTCTTCTTTGCAGAAATGTCTGTTCATGTCCTCTGCCCATTTCTTGATTGGATTGTTTGTTCTTTGGGTGTTGATTTTGCTAAGTTCCTTATAGATTTTGGAGGGTCAGGGGTGGGAGGTTGGGGGAACAGGTGGTGGGTAATAGGGAGGGCAGGTTTTGCATGGAGCACTGGGTGTTGTGCAAAAACAATGAATACTGTTATGCTGAAAAAATAAATAAAATGGAAAAAAATATGACTGGGTTCTTGAAAGAAAGGAATCCAAATTTACATGAGAACGGGTGGCAATTATTTTTAACATTCAGATGCTTTTGAAAGTTCAGTCTGAGATTCCTTAAAAAAATTTCAGTAAGGCAATAGAAAGCTTCTGAATGCACATTCTTGTATCTATGCAACAATCAGACAAAATCTAATGTGAACAGACTCATTTAATTATCTGAAAGAACTTTCATAGAGACTCATTTGCTTCAGAAGAAGTCTACATTGTCTGTTACCTAGAGGACATATTGCTACATTTGCCACTAGATCACTAAATAGCATTTTATTTTATTTTTATTTTTTATTTTTTATTTTTTTTTGAAGATTTTATTTATTTATTTGGCAGAGAGAGATCACAAGTTGGCAGAGAGGCAGGCAGAGAGAGAGAGGGAAGCAGGCTCCCTGCTGAGCAGAGAGCCCGATGCAGGACTCGATCCCAGGACCCTGAGATCATGACCTGAGCCAAAGGCAGCAGCTTAACCCACTGAGCCACCCAGGTGCCCTATTTAATTTTATTTTTAATTTTATTTTATTTTTTCAGTATTCCAAGATTCATTGTTTATGCAACATATCCAGTGCCCCATGCAATGTGTGCCCTCCTTAATACCCACCACCAGACTCATTGAACCCCCCACTCCTTCTCCTCCAAAACCCTCAATTTGTTGCTCAGTGGCCACAGACTCTCATGGTTCCTCTCCCCCTCTGATTTCCTCCAACTCTCTATATAGCTTTAAGCAATCTCATCATATGGAATCCACTTTTCATCTTTATAATAATGATCTTATATTTGAAGAATCTCTTTATTCTGTAAATAGGTGAATCACTACAGTGAGTTTTTTATGTATTATTTGCGATTGAATAAGAACATGGGAAACATGGGAAAAATAATATCTGCAATATTAATATTGCTTATTACGTTATTAAACTAAATTTAATATGGCAATATGCAAATTTAAAACTCGATACTATTTAGAGAATCTTCCTTATTATGATGTCGGAATGAATTGAATATTTGCATTAATGGACCAATTTACATTGGTGATAAGACAGAGGAGGATGCTTCTTTGTAAGCAAAACCATCAAGGGAAAGTTTGGTATTGGAGCAAAACACTGTTTTGAGTTCATCTAGAGGATCTCTGAGTGATGTGTGTATTCTCTACACCATTGATTAAAGTAGTATTGTTGCAGAGAACAAGAGAAGATATTAAGATTCCAAATAGGAGAAAACAAGAAGTATCTTGAAATGAAGAAAATATAAGCACTCACCTGATTTATTTAGGCATGAAGGAACTTAAATACATTCTTGAATCTGTTTCATCTATAGTAAATTTTTAATTAATAGATTTTATGTATTTTTCACTTATGCTTAGGTTTGATTGTTAAGAATAATCATTTATATTTCTTAATTGTTGCCTAAACATATTTAGTGTTAAGTTAGGATTATTTTAAACACAAATTTAATACATAAAATCTGCATCTATCTAGTATCTAAGTTACAATAGGAAATCCAAAGAATTTCCTTAAATGTCTGAAACTTGATTTAATGTCTGCAAATACCTATAGCCATATTGATGGTTGTGTCAACTTCAAGAGCATTGCTTCATATAGACCCAGAGCACTGCTGTAGGTATTTCACAGTAGATTTGAAGTTCACATCTGCAATAATTTGAGTACATGCACATTACTAACTGAAATAACTTTTTATTACTTTAATATATTATCCATATGCATGGACATGCAATCAAAAAACCACAGGGTAAAATGATCGTCCCATAATCTAGTCCTCTAAATACCCAAGGCAATTACTTCAAATTCTTTCTCAATTTTTCCCAGAACTTCCTCAATATATTTTTTTAAGATTTTATTTATTTATTTGAGAGAGAGACAGTGAGAGAGAGCATGAGCAAGGAGAAGGTCGGAGAGAGAAGCAGACTCCCCATGGAGATGGGAGCTCAATGCGGGACTCGATCCTGGGACTCTGGGATCATGACCTGAGGCAGTTGTCCAACCAACTGAGCCACCCAGGCATACCAAACTTCCTCAATATTTTAAACAATGTGCTCATCTTCTAATGCTTCGTTCTTAAATCCCAAATATCAGGTCATGATTTGAAAGTCAGGCCACTGTGTATGAAGTGTCATTCACTCCCTATATCATCAACATTTTCTCCTTCCCTCCCTATTCTGTCAACATAGTTACATCCCATGCTATGTTTGAGGAAGTGCATTGATAGCTTTCTTCCATTCCCTAGAATTTATTGTTTGCATATAAAATATATAACCAATTTCAAAACATTATGTTATTTTATAGACATTACTACATATATTTATTCTCCTATTACCATAATTTCCCTCAAGGAGAAGTTAGGACATCTATCCACCTGATATTGGGAATTATGAACACATCGTTTTCAAGACAGTACTTGGTATTTTTAAGGAAGAACCATTTTAAATTTTTTTAAAGTTTTTATTCATTGATTTGACAAACGGAGATCAGAAGTAGGCAGAGAGGCAGACAGCGAGAGGGTGAAGCAGGCTTCCTGCTGAGCAGAGAGCCTGAGGCAGAGCTCGGTCTCAGGAACCTGGGATCATGACCTGAGCCAAAGGCAGAAGCTTTAACCCACTGAGCCACTCATGTGCCCCTAAGGAAGCACCATTTAATAGATTATTTATTTTATTTTTCTGTGTTCTTTGCATTGTATTTGAGTATTGTAGTTCATAAATACTGGTTCTGAAAAAAGGTTTTTTAAATTTTTTATTTATTTTTTTAAAAACATATAATGTATTTTTATCCCCTGGGGTACAGTTCTGTGAATCACCAGGTTTACACAGTTCAGAGCACTTACCATAGCACATACCCTACCCAATGTCCATAACGCCACCACCCTCTCCCAAACCCCCCTCACCCCAGCAACCCTCAGTTTGTTTTGTGAGATGAAGAGTCTCTTATGGTTTGTCTCCCTCCCAATCCCATCTTGTTTCATTTATTCCTTTCCTACCCCCCTAAGATCCCCCACATTGCCTCTCCACTTCCTCATGTCAGGAAGATCATATGATAATGGTCTTTCTCTGATTGACTTATTTTGCTCACCATAATACCCACTAGTTCCATCCATGTTGTTGCAAATGGCAAGATTTAATATCTTTTGATGGCTGCATAGTATTCCATTGTGTATATATACCACCTCTTCTTCTTTTTTTTTTTTTTTTCTCTATACCACCTCTTCTTTATCCATTCATCTGTTGATGGATATCTAGGTTCTTTCCATAGTTTGGCTATTGTGGACATTGCTGCTATAAACATTCAGGTGCATGTGCCCCTTCGGATCACTACGATTGTATCTTTGGGTAAATACCTGGTAGTGCAATTCCTGGGTCATAGGGTAGCTCTATTTTCAACTTTTTGAGGAACCTCCATGCTCTTTTCCAGAGTGGTGGCACCAGCTTGCATTCCCACCAACAGTGTAGGAAGATTCCCCTTTCTCCGCATCCTCTCCAGCATCTGTCATTTCCTGACTTGTTCATTTTAGCCATTCTGACTGCCGTGAGGTGGTATCTCATTGTGGTTTTGATTTGTATTTCCCTGATGCCAAGGGACGTGGAGCATTTTTTCATGTGTCTGTTGGCCATCTGGATGTCTTCTTTGCAGAAATGTCTGTTCATGTCCTCTGCCCATTTCTTGATTGGATTATTTGTTTTTTGGGTGTTGAGTTTGCTAAACTATTTATAGATTTTGGACAATACCCTTTATCTGATATGTCATTTGCAAATATCTTCTCCCATACTGTCAGTTGTCTTTTGGTTTTATTAACTGTTTACTTTGCTGTGCAAAAGATTTCGATCTTGAGGAAATTCCAAAAGTTCATTTTTGCCCTTACTTTCCTTGCCTTTGGTGAAGTCTCTAGGAAGAAGTTGCTGCGGCTGAGGTCGAAGAGGTTGCTGCCTGTATTCTCTTCAAGAATTTTGATGGATTCCTTTCTCACATTAACATCCTTCATCCATTTTGAGTCTATTTTTGTGTGTGGTGTAAGAAGATGGTCCAATTTCATTTTTCTGCATGTGGTTGTCCAATTTTCCCAACACCATTCATTGAAGAGGCTTTCTTTTTTCCATTGGACATTCTTTCCTGCTTTGTCAAGGATTGGTTGACCATAGAGTTGAAGGTCTAGTTCCAGGCTCTCTATTCTGTTCCATTGACCTATGTGTCTGTTTTTGTGTCAGTATCATACTGTCTAGATAATGACAGCTTTGTAATAGAGCTTGAAGTATGGAATTGTGATGCCACCAACTTTGGCTTTCTTCTTCAAAATTCCTTTGGTTATTCGAGGTCTTTTCTAGTTCCATATAAATTTTAGGATATTTTCTCCATTTTTTTGAAAAAAAAATGGATAGTATTTTGATAGGGATTATATTAAATGTGTAGATTGCTTTAGGTAGCATAGAAATTTTCACAATATTTGTTCTTCCAATCCATGAGCATGGAACATTTTTCCATTTCTTTGTGTCTTCCTCAACTTGTTTCATGAGTACTTTATAGTTTTCTGAGTACAGATACTTTGCCTCTTTGGTTAGGTTTATTCCTAGGTATTTTATGGGTTTGGATGCAATTGTATATGGAATTGACTCCTGAAATTCTTTTTCTTCTGTCTTGTTGTTGGTGTAAAAAAATGCAACTGATTTCTGTGCATTGATTTTATATCCTGACACTACTGAATTCCTGTAGGAGTTCTAGCAGTTTTGGAGTGGAGTCTTTTGGGTTTTCCACATAGAGTATCATATCATCTGCAAAGAATGATAGTTTGACTTCCTCTTTGCCGTTTTGGTGCCTTTAATTTTTTTTTTTTTGTTTTGTTTTGTTTTCTGATTGCTGAGGCTAGCACTTCTAGTCCTATATTGAATAGCGATGGTGATAATGGACATCCCTGCCGTGTTCCTGACCTTAGCTAAAAGCTTTCAGTTTTTCTCCATTGAGAATGATATTTGTGGTGGATTTTTTATAGATGGCTTTGATAATATTGAGGTATATGTCCTCTATCCCTACACTCTGAAGAGCTTTGATCAGGAAGGGATGCTATCAAATGCTTTTTCAGCATCTATTGAGAGTATGATATGGTTCTTGTTCTTTCTTTTATTAATGTATTGCATCACATTGATTGATTTGTGGATGTTGAACCAATCTTGCAGCCCTGGAATAAATCCCATGTGGTCGTGATGAATAATCCTTTTAATGTACTGCTGGATCCTATTGG
Source organism: Meles meles (assembly GCF_922984935.1). NCBI lineage: Eukaryota > Metazoa > Chordata > Mammalia > Carnivora > Mustelidae > Meles > Meles meles. The sequence goes on along the minus strand of NC_060068.1, from coordinate 24,160,768 downwards.
CGAGTAATTTGGTGAGAATTTTCGCATCTGTGTTCATCAAGGATATCAGTCTTTAATTCTCTTTTTTGATGGGATCCTTGTCTGGTATTGGTATCAAGGTGATGCTGGCTTCATAATTGGAAGTTTTTCTTCCATTTTCATTTTTTGGAACAGTTTCAGAAGAATAGGAATTAATACTTCTTTAAATGTTTTGTAGAATTGCCCTGGGAATCTGTCTGGCCCTGCGCTTCTGTTTGTGTTGAGATTTTTGATGACTATTTCAATCTCCTTACTGGTTATGGGTCTGTTCAGGTTTTCTTTTTTCTGTCTGGTTCAGTTGTGATAGTTTATATGTCCCTAGGAATGCATCCATTTCTTCCAGATTCTCAAATTTGTTGGCATAGAGTTGCTCATAGTTTGTTCTTCTAATTGTCTGTATTTCTTTGGTGTTAGTTGTGATCTCGCCTCTATCATTCATGAGTTTATTTATTTGGGTCCTTTCTCTTTTCCTTTTGATAATTCTGGCCAGGGGTTTTTCAATCTTATTAATTCTTTCAAAGAACAAGCTCCTAGTTTCATTGACTTGTTCTATTGTTTTTTGTTTGTTTGTTTGTTTGTTTATTTATTTCTATTTCATTGATTTCTTCTCTGATCTTTATGGTTTCTCTTCTCCTGCTGGGTCTAGGCTTTCTCTGTTGTTCTTTCTCCAGATCCTTTAAGTGTAGGGTTAGGTTGTGTATTTGAGACATTTCTTGTTTCCTGAGAAAGTCTCATACTGCTATATATTTTCCTCTCAGGACTGCCTCTGTTGTGTCCCACAAATTTGGAGCTGTTTTGTTTTCATTAACATTTGTTTCCATGAATTTTTTCAATTCTTCTTTAATTTCCTGGTTGACCCATTCATTCTTTAGAAGGATGCTGTTTAGTCTCCATGTATTTGGGTTCTTTCCAAATTTCCTCTTGTGATTGAATTCTAGCATCAGAGAATTGTGGTCTGAAAACATGCAGGGAATGATCCCAAACTTTTGATAACAGTTGAGACCTGATTTATGACCCAGGATGTGATCTATTCTGGAGAATGTTCCATGTGAACTAGAGAAGAATGTGTATTCTGTTGCTTTGAGATGGAATGTTCTGAATATATCTGTGACGTCCATCTGGTCCAGTGTGTAATTTAAGGCCTTTATTTCCTTGTTGATCTTTTGCTTGGATGATCTCTCCATTTCAGTGAAGGGAGTGTTAAAGTCCCCTACTGTTGTATTATTGTTGATGTGTTTCTTTGATTTTGTTATTAATTGGTTGATATAGTTGCCTGCTCCCATGTTAGGAGCATAGATATTTAAAATTGTTAGATTCTCATCTTGGACAGACCCTTTGAGTATGATATAGTATGCTTCCTCATCTCTTATTATAGTCTTTGGCTTAAAATCTAATTGATCTGCTATAAGGACTGCCACCCCATGTTTCTTCTGATGTCCATTAGCATGGTAAATTTTCTTCCATTCCCTCACGTTATATCTGGAGTTGTTTTCACGTCTAAAATGAGTTTCTTGTAGGCAGCATATTGATGGGTTTTGTTTTTTTATCCATTCTGATACCCTGTATCTTTTGATTGGGACATTTAACCCATTCACATTCAGGGTAATGTTGAGAGAGATTAATTTAGTGCCATTATATTGCCTGTAAGGTGACTGTTGCTGTTTATTGTCTCTGTTCCTTTATGATCTACTCCTTTTAGGCTCTCTCTTTGCTTAGAGGACCCCTTTCAATTTTTTCTGTAGAGCGGATTTGGTGTTTGCAAATTCTTTCAGTTTTTGTTTCTCCTGGAAGATTTTTATCTCTCCTTCTATTTTCAATGATAGACTAGATGGGTATAGTATTCTTGGCTATATATTTTTCTCGATTAGTCCTCTGAATATATCATGCCAGTTCTTTCTGTCCTGCCAGGTCTCTGTGGACAAGTCCACTGCCAATCTAATATTTTTACCATGGTATGATATAGACTTCTTTTCCCGGGATGTTTTCAGGATTTTCTCTTTGTCACTAAGACTTGTAAATTTTACTATTTACAAGTGATGGGGTGTGAACCTATTCTTATTGATTTTGAGTGGGGTTCTCTGCACCTCCTGGATTTTGATGCTTCTTCCCTTTGCCCATTAGGGAAATTCCCTACAATAATTCTCTCCAATATACCTTCTGTTCTCCTCTCTCTATTGACTTCTTCTGGAATCCCAATTATTCTTGTCATTTCATCTTATGGTGTCACTTATCTCTCAAATTATCCCCTGGTGATCCAGTATTTATTTGTCTTTCTTTTGCTCAGCTTCTTTATCCTCTGTCATTTGGTCTTCTATATCACTGATTTTTTCTTCTGCCTCATTTATCCTAGTAGTAAGTGCCTCCATTTTTTATTGCACCTCATTAATAGCTTTTTAAATTTCAACTTGGTTAGATTTCAGTTCTTTTATTTCTCCAGAAAGGGCTTTTATTTCTCTGGAGAGAGATTCTCTAATATCTTCCATGCTTTTTTTGAGCCTGACTAGAACCTTGAGAATCACCATTCTGAACTCTAGATCTGACATATTACCAATGTCTGTTTTGGTTAGGTCCTAGCCTTCAGTACAACTGCTTGTTCTTTGTGTGTGTGTGTGTGTGTTTGTGTGTGTGTGTGTGTGTGTGTGTGTGTGTGTGTGTGTGTGTGTGTGTTTGCTTTGTCCTTTTGCTAGGATAATAATATATGAAGAAGTAAATAAAATACTAAAACTGTTGCAAAGACCCCAGGAAAATGTGCTTTATTTTTTTATTTTTTTTAAGATTTTTTTTAAATTTTTTATTTATTTGACATAGAGAGATCACAAGTAGGCAGAGAGGCAGGCAGAGAGAGAGAGAGAGAGAGAGAGGAGGAAGCAGGCTCCTTGCCGAGCAGAGAGCCCAATGCGGGACTTGATTCCAGAACCCTGGGATCATGACCTGACCCGAAGGCAGAGGCTTAAACCACTGAGCCACCCAGGCACCCAGAAAATGTGCTTTAACCAAATCAGAAGAGACCCCAATCATGGGGGCAAGAAAGGGGACAAAAAGCAGTTCAGAAAAAAACAGGGGATTCAAGATGGCAGGGAAGTAGGAAGAGGCACCATTTCAACCTGTACGCTAAAGTGAGCTGATTACCTACCAAGAACTCTGATAACCCATGAAATCAGACTGATATCAGAATTATAAACGTCTGGATCTCTCCAGGAGCAGAAGATGCCAGGGGGCATGTAAAGCAGAGTGGGAACATCGGACTGATATCAGAAGATAAACAAAAGGGGGAGGGAGCCACCAGAGGTGAATGATTGGAAAGTAATACCCCATACGAGAATGCCCTGCGTCTTGGGACCAGCATTAGCTTGGAGTCTGGTTGAAAGCACTCAAAAAAAAAAAAAAAAAAAAGAGCAAAGGCTCACGGGGGGGGGGGGAAATTGTGGGAATTGGAATGGTTAAGGACAGGGGCTTAAGTCCCCAGAGCCAGGACAGCCTCCCCTGGCACTGAGCCAGAGAGTGTGGCAGAGAAACCAGGTCTTGGTCCCTGAGCCACCAGCCTGCCTGAGCTGCCAGCGCGCCTGAGAATGCATGGGGTCCAGCTCGCATGAGGGCCTGGAGCCTCACCAGAAGGCAATCCTGAAACACTCACATCCCACACACTACCATGGGAGAGGTGCTCACAGGTGCTATCCGGGCGCTCTGGCACACGGAAAAACCAGGGATTCCCAGCCTGGGCCAGCAGGAAAATCTCAGTGTGTGATCGATATTGGAACCTCTCTGATGGTCTGGAGCTGCCCAGATAGCCGCCGCTGCCCTGGTATTAGGTACAAGGAGGAGATCCTGCATCCCCTGGGACCGTGACTCATAACCTACTCTGCCAGCAGCTCTGCAGAGCATTCTGAGGATTCTCTCTGAGAGGGAGGTCGGGGTGCAGTTTGCTCTACTTTAAACCTCACGTGGCAGGCCCCTCCCCCATAAAACTAACTAGGAAGGAAGAAAAAAAAAGATGACAAGAGAACAACCACCACTTCTTCATATATACAACTTTTATTTTTAACTCTTCAACACTATTCTGGCTCATTTTTTAAAATACATATAGATAATTTTTAACCTATTTACCATCACTGTGAGATGTCCAGTACATCAAATTCCTTAATAACCTTCTAACCTGAACTTTTTGATACATACACCTGTGTTTTACTTTTGCTTTTCTATTTTTTGAATTTTTTAAATTTTTTTTAATTTTAATTTTTTTTTTAAATTTAGTTTAGTCTAGTTTATACTTTTTAAATTTTTATTTTCTAATATACATATAGAGGTAAACTTCAAGGTAATCCCCTTTCCCCAATCAATGCTAAGCCTATAGGCAACCAATTTTTAATTCCCCTTTATCTTAGGAAAGTTGAATCCCTTAACAAAGACATCAAGATACATCCAGGAAGAATCAAAATAACCTTCCTTGTCCAAACTGAGAATTTATAAAAACTCTCCCATCTTTTCCTTCCACCAGTGTTTCTGTGTATTTGTGTTTGCCCTGATAGTATATAAATCTTATACTTGGAGTTCTTTTTGATGAGGTTCTTCCTTTTTTTGCTTTTATATATATATATAAAACTATATATATATGTATATATAGTTTTTTCTCTTGTCATATGCTTTTATCAGTCTTTTTGTTTGTCTGTTTTTGTTTGTATACTTCATAAATTTTACCTTGGGGCAAATTTGGGCTGAGCCTTCTCTTTTATCTTACCTTTTTTTCCTGTCTCTCTCTCTCTCTTTTTTTTTTCCCTTTTCTTTTTTCCATTTTTTTTCTTTCTTCCTCTCTATTTCTTTTTCTTTTCTTTTTTCTCTCATTTGGGTGGGGAACCCTGAAGCACAAAAGTGTTCCAGGGTACACCTTGACTGCACCACAATTGATAAATCCAGCTGCATCTGTTCAGTTATCTCTTACCAAAATGACTAGGAGGAGGAATACCCAACAGAAGAAAAATACCGAGGAAGGACCTTCTGCAACAGAGCTAATGGCTATCAACATAGACAATATGTCAGAAAAGGAATTCAGACTAACATTTATCTGGGCGATAGCTAGGTTGGAGAAAGCCATGGATTTCCAAATGGAATTGATTAGGGCAGAACTGAAAGCCACCAGGGATGATGTTCACAATGTTAGGGCAGAACTGAAAGCCACCAAGGATGATGTTCAAAATGCTCATCAGAAAGGATGAATACCCAACATTTGTAGCAACATGGACAGGACTGGAGGAGATTACGTTGAGCGAAGTAAGTCAAGCAGAGAGAGTCAAGTATCATATGGTTTCACTTATTTGTGGAGCATAACAAATAACACGGAGGACATGGGGAGATGGAGAGGAGAGGGAGTTGAAGGAAACTGGAAGGGGAGATGAACCATGATAGACTATGGACTCTGAAAAACAACCAGAGGGTTATAAAGGGGCAGCGGGGGGGGGGTGGGGGGGGTGGGAGGTTGGGGAACCAGGTGGTGGGTAATAGGGAAGGCACGTACTGCATGGAGCACTGGGTGTGATGCCAAAACAATGAACACTGTTATGCTGTAAATAAACAAATAAAAATAAATAAATTAATTAAAAAAAAAAAGGCCAGGGTAGTGATTCACATATCACATAACTTAGATTCTAAACTAAAGTGTAGTCAGAGATATAGAAGGACATTACATAATTCTTAAAGGGACTATCTACCAAGATGATCTAACAATTGTAATATCTATACCCCAATATGGGAGCACCCAATTACATAAGAAAACTATTAATCAAGATAAAGAGTCATATTGATATGAATACATTAATAGTAGGAGATCTTAACATGCCTCTCTCAGTAATAGACAGATCATTGAAGCAGAAAATCAATAAAGAAATAAGAGCATTGAATGAAACATTGGAGCAGATGGACCTCATAGACATATACAGAACATTCCACCCTAAAACAACAGAATACTCATTCTTCTCAAGTGCACATTAATAGACCACATACTGGGTCACAAAGTAGAACTCAACCAATACCAAAAGACTGACATAATTCCCTGCATATTCTCAGATCACAATGCTTTGAAACTGGAGCTCAATCATGAGGAAAAGTTCAGAAGGAACATAACCACCTGGTACCTAAAGACCACCTTGCTCTAGAATGCTTGGATCAACCAGGATATCAAAGAAGAACATAAACAATTCATGGAAACCAATGAGAATGAAGACTCTTCGGTCCAAAACCGATGGGATACAGCAAAGTTGGTGCTAAGGGGGAAATACATAGCCATCCAAGCCTCCCACAAAAAAATTGAAAAATCCAGAATACACCAGCTGTCTCTACACCTTAAAGAACTGGAGAATCAACAACAAATCAAACCAACTCCACACGGAAGAAGGGAAATAAGATTAGAGCAGAGATCAATGAGGTAGAAACCAGAGATACAGTAGAATGTATCAACGAAGCTAGAAGCTCATTTTTTGAAAGAATCAATAAGATCAATAAAACATTGGCCACACACTAATCCAAAAGAAAAAAGAGAAATCCCAAATTAATAAAATTATGAATGAAAAGGGAGAGATCACAACTAACACCAAGGAATTAGAAACAATCATCAGAAATTATTACCAACAGTTATATGCCAATAGGCTAAGTAACCTAGATGAAATGGATGCATTCTTGGAAAACTATAAACTCCCAAAATTGAACCAGGAAGAAATTGACAACCTGAATAGACCGATATCTAGTAACGAGATTGAAGCAGTGATCAAAAACCTCCCAAAAAACAAGACCCTGGGGGAATTCTACCAAACATTCAAAGAAGACATAACACCAATTCTCCTGAAGCTGTTTCAAAAAATAGAAGCAGAAGTCAAACTTCCAGACATTTTTTATGAAACCAGCATTACTGTGATCCCCAAAGCAGGCAAAGACCCTACCAAAAAGGAAAATTTCAGGCCAATATCACTGATGAATATGGATGCTAAGATTCTCAACATGATCCTAGCAGACAGAATCCAGCACCACATTAAAAAGATAATCCACCATTACCAGGTGGGATTCATCCCTGGGTAACAAGGTTGGTTCAACTTTCGCAAATCAATGTGATAGAACAAATCAATACGAGAAGAGAGAAGAGCCACATAGTCCTCTGAATTGATGCAGAAATAGCATATGACAAAATTCACCATCCGTTCCTGAATAAAATGCTTCAAAGTATAGGGATAGAGGGAACATTCCTGAACTATGAACTTTCTCTATGAAAGACCCATGGCAAATATCATCTTCAATGGGAAAAAGCATGCAGCCTTCCCATTGAGATAAGGAACATGACAAGGATGCCCACTCTCACCACTCTTGTTCAACATAGTATTTGAAGTCCTAGCAACGGCAATCAGACAACAAAGAGACATAAAAGGTATCCAAATTGACAATGAAGAAGTCAAACTCTCTCTCTTCGCAGATGACATGATTCTTTATATGGAAAACCCCAAAGACTCCACCCCCAAAGTACTAGAACTCATACAGCAATTCCGTAACATGGTAGGATACAAAGTCAATGTACAGAAATCAGTGGCTTTCTTATACAGTAACAATGAAAATACAGAAAGCGAAATTAGAGAACTGATTCTATTTACTCGAGCACCAAGAACCATAAGATACCTGGGAAGAAACCTAACCAAAGAGGTAAAGGACCTGTACTCGAGGAATTACAGAACATTCATGAAAGAAAATGAAGAAGACACAAAAAGATGGAAGACCATTCTATGCTCTTGGATTGGAAGAATAAACATTGTTAAAATGTCTATACTGCCCAGAGCAATCTATACTTTTAATGCCATTCCGATCAAAATTCCACCGTTATTTTTCAAAGAGCTGGAGCAAATAATCCTAAAATTTGTATGGAATCAGATGAGACCCCAAATTGCTAAGGAAATGTTGAGTAACAAAAACAAAACTGGCGGCATCATGTTACCTGATTTCAAGCTTGACTACAAAGCTGTGATCATCAAGACAGCATAGTACTGCCATAAAAACAGACACATAGAATAGTGGAACAGAGTACAGAGCCCAGATATGGACCCTCAACTCTATGGTCAAATAATCTTCGACAAAACAGGAAAAAAATCTACAGTGGAAAAAAGACAGTCTCTTCAATAAATGGTGCTGGGAAAACTGGACAGCGATATGTAGAAGAATGAAACTCGACCATTTTCTTACACCATACACAAAGATAAACTCGAAATGGATAAAAGGCCTCAATGTGAGAAACGAATCAATCAGAATCCTAAAGTAGAACATAGGCAGTAATCTCTTCGATGTCAGCCACAGCAAGTTCTTTCAAGATATGTCTCCAAAGGCAAAGAAAACAAAAGTGAAAATGAACTTTTGGGGCTTTATCAAGATCAAAAGCTTCTGCACAGCAAAGGAAACAATCAACAAAATAAAAAGGCAACCCACGGAATGGGAGAAGATATTGCAAATGACAGTACAGACAAAAGGTTGATATCCAGGATCTATAAAGAACTCCTCAAACTCAACACACACAAAACAGATAATCATATCACAAAATGGGCAGAAGATATGAACTGATACTTCTCCAATGATGACATACAAATGGCTATCAGACATATGAAAAAATGTTCATCATCACTAGCCATCAGGGAGATTCAAATTAAAACCACATTGAGATATCACCTCACACCAGTTACAATGGCCAAAATTATCAATCTGGAAACAACGTGTGCTGGAGAGGATGTGGAGAAAGGGGAACCCTCTTCCACTGTTGGTGGGAATGCAAGTTGGTGTAGCCACTTTGGGGAACAGTGTAGAGATTCCTCAAGAAATTACAAATAGAGCTTCCGTATGACCCTGCAATTGCACTGCTGGGTATTTACCCCAAAGATACAGATGTAGTGAAAATAGAGCCATCTGTACCCCAATGTTTATAGAAGCAATGGCCACGGTCGCCAAACTGTGGAAAGAACCAAGATGCCCTTCAAGGGACGAATGGATAGGGAAGATGTGGTACATATACACGATGGAGTATCATGCCTCCATCAGAAAGGATGAATACCCAACTTTTGTAGCAACATGGACGGGACTGGAAGAGATTATGCTGAGTGAAATAAGTCAAGCAGAGAGAGTCATGTATCATATGGTTTCACTTATTTGTGCAGCATAACAAAGAATATGGAGGACATGGGGAGATAGAGAGGAGCAGGGAGTTGAAGGAAATTGGAAGGGGAGATGAACCATGAGAGACTATGGACTTTGATAAACAACCTGTGGGTTTTGAAGAGGTTGGGGATGGGAAGTTGGGGAGCAAGGTGGTGGGTAATAGGGATGGCACGTATTGCATGGTGCACTGGGTGTGTTGCAAAAACAATGAATACTGTTACGCTGAAAATAAATAAATAAATAAGAAGATCCAAAAAAAAGTTAAAAAATGAAAACAAATAAAGAAAAGATATAAGAAAGATATATATCCATCCAGCTAGAGAGATAGATACATATTAGAATGGTGGCTAGAACAGGGTCACCCACTTAATTTGGGGAATATTTTGGTTTCTTAGAAGAAACTACTTCCCCAAATTTTAAAGAATGAATAACATATATGTGAGTAAAAACAATGAAGGGATGGACTATGCCTATAAAGATGAAAAAAAATTTAATTTCTAAATAAGGAGTTGATAAAGTAACTTGTTTGGGAGAAAAAAGAAAAAGAAAGTGGAGAGTATTTGCTCAGGCTGGAGGCTAAAACAAGCCTGGAGTTTCTATCTATTAGAAGAAGCTATACTCCAATTTTTTTAGAAGAACAAACTCTATCTGTATACAAAAAAATAAAGTTAGATACAATGAAGGATACAATATGACTATAATAATGAAGGTTAAAAAAGATTATTATTTTCTTTATGTAAGGTAGTGTTAAGATAAACTAGTTAAACGTTAAAAGAGGAATGGATAAAAGTTAAAAAAAATCGCAGTAGAAAACAAAATAAAAAAAAAATTAACTAACTGCATGAGTCAAGAATCATGGGGCAAAAGCCATGAATTCCATGCTTTGCTTTTGCCTCCTCTGGAAATCTGCTGTTCTCCTTTGCAACTGTCCCTCAGAACAATGTACTCCTTAAAAATATAACTCATGGGACATTTTAATAGTACCAAGCACATTTAGTTATAGTCTTAATAAAAACACATACTGGCAATAGGCCTCTGGGGGAGAGGATGATACACGGCCTTGAAACTGAACAGCTGAAGTTGCCCATCTAGCTCATGGCAAAATGCTGCCTGCTTCATGGAAGCCAAGCAGCTGGGAATGCCTGGCCCGCTCAGGGCAGAGTGCTGCCTGTTTCATTTTCGTGTTATCTCCCCCCACACACATACACTGGAGAGCACCTGTGGCTCCTTAGATAAGTCATTTGTGCTTTTTCAACTATAAACTTTATACTGCTTGTACAGACATTTTGCCCTCCTTCTTGTTTATCTACAAGGCATGTGACTAATGTTTGGCCTTCTTCAGCTCTTCTGTTGGTTACTGTTTCTATCTAATAAAAGCGAGACTGAGGAGTTGTTCGGGGCAACAGTCTTTTCTACTCTTGTCCCCTCCCTTTCTCTTGCAGCTGACTTGTTTGTGCCTCATTCTTCTCCCGTTTGCAGACGAAGTGGCACTCCCTAGTAAGTGAACTTGGTCTTGGCTGGATTTCTTGTTGATCTTCTGGGGGAGGGCCCTGTTGAAATGATTTGCAAGTGTCATTGCCAGAGGCAGAATTATACCACCCTTACCAGGTGCCAGACTAAATAATTAGCTCGGGTTTGCTTACAGGAGCTCTTGTTCCCTGAACTCTTTCCGTAGAATTCTAGAGGACAGGAATGAAAATGGCAGCCTCCTAATCACCGGCCCAGAGGATCTGAGAGTTCGGGGTCCCACTCCTCAGTGCACCCTCAGAGAAAAGCACTCAATCACTCCTGTCTCTCTGGCCTCCGTCTGTGCTCCAAGCTCACCCAGACTTTTACAGGTAATCCAGAATTGAGAGCTCACTCCTCAGCTCTCTCTCTGTAGCCAGCTTACCGGCTCTAATACCTGTGAACTCTGCAACACTCAGACAACCCCAATCCTTCTGTGACCCTGCGGGACCTGGGGCCACACTGACCCCGCGTGGGCTTCACCCCAGTTTAGCCTCTGGAACAATGTCTCTCAATGGGGCAGACTTTTAAAAGTCCTGATTTTGTGATCCTTTCTTCTGCCGCTTGTCAGAAGCTGGCCCCTCCCCACATGGTCTATCTTCCTGTCGCTTTGGAATCACTTCTCAGCCAGTCCTACCTTTCAGAAGGACATTGACTTTCTGTTTCTAGAATTGTTGCTCTTCATTTCTTCAATCTCCTTTTGGATTTGTAGGTGATCGCAATGGTTTGATAAGCTATCTAGCTGATCTCCTGCTACCTGATGTCATCTCAGCCTGCTACTTCTCCGCCATCTTGACTCCAAAAAAAGTGTTTTTAATAATGATATATACTTACATATTTTTTTGACAATGGATCAATGTCATATATATTTATAGAAATGCCCATAATTATATGTTGAGTCCTCTTATATTATTCTTCTCATTCTCATATGTGTTCTAAATCTCAAAGTTTGTGTTTCAGTGTTTTTTTGGTAGATTTTCATCAAATTATTTTTTGAAATTTTTATTAAATTTATTATATAAATTATTAGCATTTATTTTCAAGAAATTTTCTATTGTTATTTAGCACTTCATTTTAAACAACACATGACATTTATAATTTGGATTTAACAACTTCTCATACTGCTCTAAAGACATCAGATTTTTGTAAAGGGAGCTTTTATTTATGCCAATCATTTTTAAGTCCGTTTGTGTGTGTGTGTCTGTCTTTCATATAAACACTTCTTAGTTTTGGTCTTAGAAATGCCTGAGAGACGGGGTGCCTGGGTGGCTCAGTGGTTTAAGCCTCTGCCTTCGGCTCAGGTCATGATCTCAGGGTCCTGGGATCGAGCCCCGCATCGGGCTCTCGGCTCAGTGAGGAGCCTGTTTCTCCCTCTCTCTCTGCCTGCCTCTCTGACTACTTGTGACTTCTCTCTCTCTGTCAAATAAATAAATAAAATATTAAAAAAAAAAAAGAAATGCCTGAGAGACTGAGGTACATCAATTCTTTTTTTTTTTTCCTTAACATATACTGTATATTTGTTCCAGGGGTACAGAATTGTGATTTATCAGTCTTACACAATTCAAAGCACTCACTATAGCACATACTCACCCCAATGTCCATCACCTAACAACCCCAAACCCCCCTCCAGCAGCCCTCAGTTGGTTTCCTGAGATTAATAGTCTCTTATGGTTTGTCTCCCTCTCTGCTTTCATCTTGCTTCATTTTTTCCCTCTCAGTGATATCGTATGATAATTGCTTTTCTCGGATTTACTTATTTCATTTAGCATAATACCATCTCATTCCATCCACCTCACTGCAAATGGCAAGATTTTTTGATGGATGCATAGTATTCCATTGCAATATATACCACATCTTTATCCACTCATCTGTTGATGGACATCTAGGTTCTTATCATAATTTGTCTATTTTGGAGAGTGCTGTGATAAACATTTGGGGGCACGTGCCCTTTTGGATCACTACATTTGTATCTGTAGGGTCAATATCCAGTAGTGCAATGGTTGGATCATGGGGTAGCTCTATTTTCAACTTTTGGGGGACCATCCATACTGTTTTCCAGAGCGGCTGCACCAACTTGCATTCCCACCAACAATGTGGGAAGCTACCCTTTTCTTGCATCCTTGCCAACACTAGTCATTTCCTGACTGGTTAATTTTAGCAATTCTGACTGGTGTGATGTGATAACTAATGGTACTTTTGATTTGTAATTCCTTGATGTCGGGTGAGGTTGAGCATTTATTCACGTGTCTATTGACTATTTGCATGTCTTCATTGCAGAAATGTCTGTTCATGTCTTCTGACCATTTCTTGATTGGATTATTTTTTATTTGGGTGTTGAGTTTATTGATTTTGGAAACTAGCCCTTTATCTGATATGTCATTTGCATATATCTTCCGCCATTCTGTCGGTTGTCTTTTGGTTTTATTGACTGCTTTAATTGCTGTGCCAAAGTGTTTCATCTTGATGAAATCCCAATAGTTCATTTTTACCCTTGCATCCCTTGCCACTGGCAATATTTCTAGGAAGAAGTTGCTGTGGCTGAGGTAGAATATGTTGCTACCTGTGTTCTCCTCAAGGATTTTGACAGACTCCTGTCTCACATTGAGGTCTTTCATGCATTTTGAGTCTATTTTCATGTGTGGTGTAAGGAAATGGTCCATTTCCACTCTTCTGTATGTGGATGTCCAATTTTCCCAACATTTGTTGAATAGACTGTCTTTTTTCCATTGGACATTCTTTCCTGCTTTGTCAAAGATTAGTTGACCATAGAGTTGAGGGTCCATTTCTGGGCTGTCTGTTCTTTGCCTTTGATATGTGAGTCTGTTTTTATGCCAGTACTATACTGTCTTGATGACTACAGCTTTGTAATGGAGCTTGAAGTCTAGAATTGTGTGGTGCCAATTTTGGTTTTCTTTTTCAAAATCTCTCTGGCTATTTTCTGGTTCCATATAAATTTTGGGATTATAGTTTTTCTGTTTCTTTGAAAAAAAATGATGATACTGTGATAGGGATTGCATTAAATGTGTAGATTGCAGTAGGTAGCATAGACATTTTCACAATATTTTTTCTTCCAATTAATGAGCATGGAAATTTTTCCATTTCTTTGTGTCTTCCTCAATTTCTTTCCTCAGTATTCTGTAGTTTTCTGAGTATAGATTCCTTGCCTCTTTGGTTAGATTTATTCCTAGGAATCTTATGGTTTTGGGCCCAATTGTAAATGGGATTGACTCCTTAATTTCTTTTTCTTCTGTCTTCCTGTTGGTGTATAGAAATGCAACTAATTTTTGTGCATTGATTTTATATCCTGACACTTTGCTGAATTTTGTATGAGTTCTAGGAGTTTGGGAATGGAGTCTTTTAGGTTTTCCACATAAAGAATCATATCATCTGCAAAGAGTGACAGTTTGATTTCTCCTTAGCCAATTCGGATATCTTTTATTTCTTTTTGTCATCTGCTGAAGCTAGGGCTTCTAGTACTATAATAAATAGCATTGGTGATAGAGGACAGCGCTGCCATATTCCTGACCTAAGGGGAAAAGCTCTCAGGTTTTCCTCCATTTTGGATGATATTCGCTGTGGGTTTTTCATAGATGGCTTTTATGATATTGAAATATGTACCCTATATCCCTACACTGTGAAGAGTTTTGATTGAAAAAGGATGCTGTACTTTGTCAAATGCTTTTTCATCATCTATTGAGAGGATCATATAGTTCTTGTTCCTTCTTTTATTAATGCATTGTATCACATTGATTGATTTGCAGATGTTGAACCAACCTTGCAGCACAGGAATGAATCTCACTGCGTCATGGTAAATAATACTTTAATTGTACCGTTGTATTCTATTGGCTAGTATTTTGGTGAGAATTTTCACATCTGTGTTCATGAAGGATATTGGTCTATAATTCTCTTTCTTGATGGGGTCTTTGGTTTTGGGATCAAGGTAATTCTGGCCTCATAAAATGAGTTTGGAAGTTTTCCTTCCATTTTAATTTTTTTGGAACAGTTTCAGGGGAATAGGTATTAATTTTTCTTTAAATGTTTGGTAGAGGGGGCACCTGGGTGGCTCAGTGGGTTGGGCCGCTGCCTTCGGCTCAGGTCATGATCTCGGGGTCCTGGGATCGAGTCCCGCATCGGGCTCTCTGCTCGGCAGGGAGCCTGCTTCCCTCTCTCTCTCTCTCTCTGCCTGCCTCTCTGCCTACTTGTGATCTCTCTCTGTCAAATAAATAAATAAAAAATAAAATCTTAAATGTTTGGTAGAATTTCCCTGTGAAACCATGTGGCCCTGGGCTCTTGTTTATTGGGAGATTTTTGATGACCATTTCAATCTCCTTACTGGTTAAGGGTCTGTCCAGGTTTTCTATTTCTTCCTGGTTCAGTTTTGGTAGTTTATATGTCTCTAAGAATGCATCCATTTATTCCAGATTGTCACATCTGCTGACCTATAATTGCTCATGATATGTTCTTATAATTGTATTTCTTTGATGTTGGTTGTGATCTCTCTTTTTTCATTCCTGATTTTATTTATTTAGGCCCTTTCTCTCTCTCTCTCTCTATCTTTTTTGTAAGTGTGTCCAGGGGTTTATCAATCTTATTAATTCTTTCAAAGAATCAGTTCCTAGTTTCGTCAATTTGATCTATTGTTCTTCTTTTTCCTATTTCATTGATTATTACTCTGATCTTTATTATTTCTCTTGTCCTGCTGAGTTCAGGCTTTGTTTGTTGTTATTTCTCAAGCTCCTTCAAGTGTAGGGTTAGGTTGTGTACTTGAGACCTTTTTGTTTCCTGAGAAAGGCATGCATCTCTATATTCTTTCATCTCAGCACCACTTTGCTGTGTCCTAAAGATGTTTTAGCAGGGGGCGCCTGGGTGGCTCAGTGGGTTAAGCCATTGCCTTTGGCTCAGGTCATGATCTCAGGGTCCTGGGATCGAGTCCCACATTGGCCTCTCTGATCAGCGGCAAGCCTGCTTCCCTCTCTCTCTCTCTCCCTGCTTCTCTGTCTACTTGTGATCTCTCTCTGTCAAATAAATAAATAAATAAATATTTTTTTCAGTGGATTAAGCTGCTGCCTTCGGCACTGATCATGATCTCAGGGTCCTGGGATCAAGCCCTGCATTGGGCTCTCTGCTCTGCAGGGAGCCTGCTTCCTCCTCTCTCTCTGCCTGCCTCTCTGCCTACTTGTGATCTCTCTCTCTCTGTAAAAGAAATAAATAAAATCTTTAAAAAAAAAAGATGTTTGAGCAGTTGTGCTTTCATTTTCACTTATATCCATGAATTCATCAATTCTTCTTTAATTTCCTAGTGGACACATTCATTCTTTAGTAGGAAGCACTTTAGTCTCCATGTATTTGAGTTCTTCCCAACTTTCCTCTTGTGACTGAGTTCAAGCTTCAGAGCATTGTGGTCTGAAAATATGTAGGGAATGATCCCAATCTTTTGGTACTGGCTGAGGCCTAATTTGTGACCCTCGATGTGATCTATCCTGGAGAGTGTTCCATGTACACTAGAGAAGAATGTGTACTCTGTTGCTTTGGGATGGAATGTTCTGAGTATATCTGTGATGTCCATCTGGTCCAGTGTGTCATTTAAAGCTTTATTTTCTATGTTGATCTTCTGCTTGGAAGATCTGTCCATTTCAGTGAAGGGGGTGTTAATGTCCCCTACTATTATTGTATTATTGTTGATGTATTTCTTTGATTTTGCTATTAATTGGTTTATACAGTTGGCTGCTCCCATGTGAGGGGCATAGATATTTAAAATAGTTAGAGCCTCCAGTTGGACAGACCCTTTGAGTATGATATAGTGTCCTTCCTCATCTCCTATTATAGCATTAGGCTTAAAATCTAATTTATCTGATATAAGGAATTGCACTCTAGCTTTCTTTTGATGTCCATTAGCATGGTAAATTTTCTTCCATTCCCTCACTTTAAATCTGGAGGTGTCTTTGGGTATAAAATGTGTTTAAATTAGTTTCCTGTAAATAGCATATTGACTTTTTTTAATCCATTCTGATACCCTGTGTCTTTTGATTGGAGCATTTTGTCCATTTACATTCAGGGTGACTATTGAAAGATATGAGTTTAGTACCATGGTACTGCCTGTAAGGTGACTGTTACTGTATATTGTCTCTGTTCCTTTCTGGTCTATTACTTTTAGGGTCTCTCTTTGCTTAGAGGACCCCTTTCAATATTTCCTGTAGGGCTGATTTGGTGTTTGTAAATTCTTTTAATTTTTGTTTGTCTTGGAAGCTTTTTATCTCTCCTTCTATTTTCAGTGATAGCCTACCTGTTGTATTCTTGGCTGCATTTTTTTTTTCATTTAGTTCTCTGAATTTATCATGCCAATTCTTTCAGTCCTGCTGGGTCTCTGTGGATAAGTCTGCTGACAATCTAATATTTCTACCATTGTATGTTACAGACTTCTTGTCCTGAGCTGCTTTCACGATCATTTCTTTGTCACTAAGACTTGTAGTTTTACTATTAGATGATGGGTTGTGTACCTATTTTTATTGATTTTTGAGTGGGGTTCTCTGTGCCTCCTGTATTTTGATGCTTGTTCCCTCTGCCATATAAGGGTGATTCCCTAATAAATTCGCTCCAATATACCTTCTGCCCCTCTCTCTCTTCTTCTACTGGAATCCCAATTATTCTAATATTGTTTTGTCTTATAATATTACATATCTCTTGAATTCTCCCTTCATTGTCCAGTAGTTGTTTGTTTCCCTTTTGCTCAGCTTCTTTACCCTCCATCATTTTGTCTTCTATGTCACCAATTCTCTCTTTGGCCTCATTTATCTTAGCAGTAAGAACCTCCGTTGTTTTTTTTTTTTTAATTGCAATTCATTAATTGCTTTTTTTAAATTTCAAATTCATTAGATTTTAATTTTCTTATTTCTCCATAAAGGAATCTCATTTCTCAAGAAAGTGTTTCTCTAATATCTTCTACGCCTTTTCCAAGCTCAACTAGCACCACGAAAATCATTGTTCTGAACTCTAGTTGTGACATATTACAAATGTCCATATTGATTAGCTCCCTAACCGTGGGTACTGCTTCTTATTCTTTTTTGTGTGTGATGAGTTTTTCTGCTTTATCATTTTATCCAAATAAGAATATATGAATGGGAGAATAAAATAATAAAAGAAAGAAAGACCCTAGAAAATGTATGCCAAACAAATCAGAAGAGATCCAATGCAGGGGGGAGAAAAAGTGGGGAAAAAAGAAATTATATACATAAGACTGGTGGGGCTTCCTGGGTGGTTCAGTGGGTTAAAGCCTCTGCCTTCACTCAGGTCATGATCCCAGGGTCCTGGGATCGAGCCCCACATCGGGCTCTCTGCTCAGGAGGGAGCCTGCTTCCTCTTCTCTCTCTGCCTGTCTCTCTGCCTACTTGAGATCACTGTATGTCAAATAAATAAATAAAATATTTTAAAAAATAAGTCTGGTGAATTGCACAGAACCACCCACTTGATTCTGGGTGTGTTTTGGTCTATTAGAAGAAAATACCTCCCAAAACTTTAAGGAAAGAAAAAATATATATATATATATACACAAAATTAAGTGTAAGCACAATGCAGGGATGAAATATGACTGTACAGATGAAAATTACAAAAAATTATAAAAATAGAATTGATAAGATAATTTGGTTGGAAAAAGAAAGAAAAAAAAGAGGAGAGAAATGTGGTCAGGCTGGAGACTAGAAAAAGCCATGTGCTAGACTTAGGGTATATTTTGGTCTATTAAAAGAAAACGTATCCCAAAAACTTCGGGGAAAAAAGCCCTAAATGTATACAAAAGAAAAGTTAAATATAATGTAGGATAAAATGACTATAATCATGAAGGTTTAAAAAATTTTTAAGAAAGATTTATTAACGTAAAGTAGTTAAAAAGCATCAAAAGAGGCAAGAGGAAAAGTTAAAATATAGAATAAGAAAAAAATAAAATTAATTAATTAATTTAATAAATTAAACTTTGCAAGACTAAATAATCATGGGGAAAAAGTCATGAATTACATGAATTGATTTCCCCTAGCTCTAAAGTTCCGCTATTCTCTTCCATCAGTGAGCTTGGTCCTGAATGATCATCTAGGGGAGGGTCCTGTTGCAGTGAGTCTCAAATGTCTTTTCCCAAGGCAGAATTGCACTGCCCTTTCCAGGGGCCTGGATAAGAGATCTGCTCAGGTTTGCTCTTAGGATCCTTTGTTCCCTGAATGCTTTCTGTAGAGCTCTGGAGGACAGGGATGAAAATGGCAGCCTCCCAATCTCCAGCCCAGAGGATCTGAGACCTAGGGTCCCACTCCTCAATGTGCCCTCGGAGATAAGCAATCACTCCTCCTCTGGAAATCTGAACTCATTCAGCCAATGACCCATTGTTTTTGTCTCTGGGGCACATCCCCATTTGGAATCTCCAAACTCAGCATATCCCTGTTGTGCTGCTCCTCCCAGGGGAGAAAAATGAGTTTCCCCAGATCTCCCACTTGTGGGGTCCTTGATCAAAAAGCAGTGGCCCATCTACACCATGAATCAAGGTTTAGAGTAACCCTAAGCTGAGAGCTCACTCCTCAGCTCTGTCTCTGTAGAGGGCTTCTCTTCTCTGATACCTGGGAGCTCTGTTACAGTCAGACACCCCCGCTCTTTCCATGACCCCACGGGACCTGAGACCACACTGTTCCTGCAAGGTCTCCACCCCCGCTTAGCCTCTGGAGCAATGTCCCTCAGTGGAGCAGAGATCTAAATGTTCCAATTTTGTGCTCCACTGCTCTGCCACTTCCCACAAGCCAGCTTATCTCCATAGCTTCAGATTCACATCTCTTCACATCCTACTTTTCAGAAAACACTTTCAGAAAGTGTATGATTTTCTTTTCCTAGATTTGCTGCTCTTCTTCTCTTCTATCTCCTGTTGAGTTTGTAGGTGTTTGGAATGGTTTGCTATCTAGCTGAATTCCTGTGACCTGATGGCATTTCAGTCTGCTACTCCTCTGCCATCGTGCCTCTCCTCAACTGAAGCTAATATAATATTTCATTTCAATTTGCTTCAATTAAAAAAAATGAGCCTGGATATATCTAGGGTTTGTCTGAGAGTCATGGAGACCCAAATGCAATCCAGCTGGAATTAGCCTCAATCAGCCAGTCTAGGAGCCACAGGTAACACTGTTCCCTTGGGGACACCTTGGCTTCAATTTTGTGCCAATTTTACTTCCTGTTCTTTCTTTGATGATCTCAGTTTCAGCTTCCTCTGATAGCTTTTTCCAGTATGTCCCTTTGGTTGGTCTTCAGTCCTAGACCACATGCTCCTCTTCTATTCTCATAGGGAAGCCCAACTATCCCCCTGCAATAGAGAACAACTCTCTGCTCCTTATTCTTCTCTCCCCTGAGCACGTTAGCCTGTGTATCTGGTCTGTGAGGAGATAACTCTATCTGAGCTCACTCTTTCAAGGAGTAATTAATTCCTCTATGCCAGTTGGGAAAAAATAACATAATGTTCCTAAACACATTTCTTTTTATTTTTTCTTTTTATTTTTCTCTATTTCAGAGGAAGAATTTAATGATGCATCAGTTGCCTAGAATAGCCAGTTCTCATTCTATCAAGTGCCCTCCTTAATGCCCATCCCTATTTACCGCAACCTCCCACCAGGCCCCATCCAGAAACCCTGTTTGTTCCCTAGTTAGGAGTATCTTATGGTTTGTCTCCCTCCCTGTTTTCATCTTATTTTTATTCTCTCCCTTCCCCTATTGTCATTGGTTTTGTTTCTTAAATTCCACCTATGAGTGAAATCACATGGCCCTTGTTTTTGCTGATTTATTTCTCTTACCATAATACTATCTAGGTACATCCACATCACTGTAAATGGTGAGATTTCATTCTTTTTGATGCTGTGTAATATTCCATTGTATGTATAGAGCATACCTTCCTTAATCTGACTCTAAAGAGTTCTGATTTTTCACCCCACTTCTGATAATACTTTGTGGTAGATTCTTCAATCAGACTCTCTCCCCTCCAGTGTATCTTCAGCTATATAAGACCCACATCAAGTTTCTACACCTCCTACCTTCCAAATATTGGTCACTTTTCTACTTTCAGCTTTTTGACATTTATTTTATGACATCTGTGATTGATTTCTTGGGATTTCAAGATGATGTTAACTGTATTTGAGGAAAGAAACAAGCTCAACACCTCCCCCCCAGAACATTATGACTGGATGCTGCACACTAAGGCTGTGAATCTTAGGCTAGATTTTGTTGTCCCCTTCTAGGAGAGCAGAATGTCATTTTGGCAAGCAGATAATGACTTGTGACACAGATTCATCCTTTCTAGGTTTAGGTTTATTGTGGAAAGATGTGTGAAACATGATGCCTACCATTTCCTCCACTTACATTTAAGCTTTGACAAAGGAGTTGAGTGTAGCATTTGCTCCAATGCCATGTGGTCTGACTTACCCCACTACTGTGGCCTTTCATGGGGTCTAATGGCCCCATGTCTTCATTTACATTGGTGTTAGTGTTTTAGTGGAAGGTGGCACTGAGTGACACATTTAGCTTTGTACTGCTTAAGTCTTTCAGTCTCTCCATGATCTTCACTATAAATACAATCCAAATATGAATTTTTCATCTTAAAGAAAGTGTACCTGTTTTCCTTAAAAACCTGGTTTCCAGGCAATGATGTCATAAGGGTCATTAAGAAAGCCATCAGTCATTAGCCAGCCAAACTGCCTGGTGAATGGCCACCCAGATGAGACCAAACTGACAGTGCCCTGGTGATTGGATAAGGCATTGTGGTGACATCATAAGAAGGCATTGTGATGTTCGGGACTGTTATAATTATCTGCTTGCCAAACACTTCAGGAGCCCAGGCCACACTGAAGATAGAGATAGCACTGTAGCCACAACTTTTCTTGCTATTCCTAACATTCTCTGCCCTGATCTCTTCCCCACTCATGGCAAGCACCCTGCCCACTCCTCCTTCCCTGAACCTTCCACCAACCCTCTGCATACCACCTTCATATTTGTGTTCACTTTTGTGACCCTGTGTGCTCCTGAGAGTCCTCAAGCCAGTATCCAGTGACTCCTGGACCCATTCCCCCGTGTGTAGATGGCTCAGGTGCTGAGGATTACTTTCCATTTGGTACAGGTGAGTGGGACACTGGAAATCAGAGTAGTGTAGGTTCCTAGCCAGCTGGATCCCCAAATTTTGGGATCAAAATCTGGATTCAGTACAGGAAAGCTGATTCCATGTGCTGAGGGATGACTGGGCCTACTACTCTGAGCCCTACAACCTGTCCCAGCACAGGGAAATGAGTGCCTTAAGCATCCAGCCATCCCTGATGTTCACAATGTCTCCAGACAACAGAAAGAGAGGACTTAAAAAAAAGATTTTATTTCATTGACAGAGATCACAAGTAGCCAGAGAGGCAGGCAGAGCGATAGGGAACAGACTTCCTGCCGAGCAGAGGGCCCAATGTGGGGCTTAATCCAGGACCCTGAGACCATGACCTGAGCTGAAGGCAAAGACTTAACCCACTAGGCCACCCAGGTGCCCCAGAAAGATGGGACTTTTTATGAAACCAGGACTGGGAGAAGGAATCACCATATCCCTAGACATAGGGTGAGTCCTTGGAACCTAGGTCCTCAGACCACAAGTAGGCTGACCCAGTTCAGTAGTGGACAAAATAATTCCCAGACTCCTGTCCAAGCAGGAGCCTACAGACCACATTCGCTTCAACACAGTATAACACAGGCAAATTCAGGCCCCAGAACAATACACCAACCAGGAACTCAGAGACTGGGAGCTTTCTGAATGCATTTGACCCTGGGCAAATGAGACACACAGCCATTGTTTAGACAAGGAATCCTCATAACACACCTTGCCTAACTGTGCAGCACAAAGCAAGTAAGTACAGAGAACACCAAGCTTGCCAAGTGCCAAGAAACCATGTATACTGAATCCCAGGTCAGTATTGGGAAAATTGATTCACCTGAACAGCAACATCACAATGTGGCCTTAGACTGGAGACCAAGAAAGTGCCTTGGGCCAAGCCAAGATGACAACTAATGAGCTGGCTCACCATGTGTGCATTGACCTAGAGACCAAAATATCATGTCTCAACTAGGCCAATCAGGAACTTGGATAGCAGGTTCACTATGTACCCCTGCACCTGGACACCAACAAGACCACTCTGTGCTCGGCCAAGAGGGCACAGGTACAGAAGGCTGACAATTTGTCCCTTAACAACCAAAACAATTCAGCTCTACACTAGGCTATACAGGCATGAGGAGAGTGAGAACATTATGTGACTTTGACCTGGAATCTAACAACTCATCTCTACCCTGGGCCAAGCAGGTGCCTTTGGACAGTGGGCTCACCATTCACCCATCAAGCTGGAGACCACCAATGCAGCTCAGCATTAGGCCAAGCAGGCACCTGGACAGCTGGCTCACCATGTGCCTGTGGAACTAGAAACCGAGAACAGATATCTTGCCTAGGTCTAACACCTGCACCAAGTTCTCAGAATGTTGCAACTCTGTTTACTACTAGGAAAAACAGGCACCTTGACAGTATTTTCACTGTGTTCCCTTGTACCTGGAGACCAATAACAAAGCTCTGCACTAGGCCAATCAGGCATCTGTAAAACAGGTGCACAATGTGTCTTTAGATATGACAACCAACAACTGAGCTCTATGCCACGCCAAGCATTCATCTTGAATGTGGGATCATCATATACTTTTGGACGTGGAGAGGAACAATTGAGCTGTCTGATATGCCAAGCAGGCACCAGGATAGAGAGAGAATTAAATCCTCAAAATGATTTATAAGCTATTTCCTTTTGCATCTGTGTGTGGTTGACTGACATTTTTATCAACTTAGTCTGGGGAGAAATTTTTAATGCACATTCAGATTAACATATGCATTGGTGAATTTGTTGCTTCACATGTGTAACATTGCATGAGAACTTTCACCAATGAAGATATCGTTGTTTGTGTGGTTTTTTGTTTGTTTTCTCAATTTCCAAAAAAAAAAAAAAAAAACGAACCATATCTTCCTTCTTTTGTGCCATTAGCCAAGGGTAGTCACATAAACACCATGGAAATAAAACAACACTGAAGACAGTAGACATCCCTACAAGGTGTTTATTAAGATCTGGCATTTCTTCTCTCTGCAATATTAAGTGTATAGAAAGAGTGTTATATCATCCTGCTGACAGTGACTAGAACTCCATGAGAGTCCATGAGAGTAAGTCAGCCCTCCCCAGTGTGACCTGGACAGTGTGACCCTCCCCATTGGTATTCTAGGTACCATCCATGTAGCAGAACAGTAATGCTTCCTGATTATGGGCTTGCCTAAGATATTCTCATTCCCACTAACCAATGGAAGCAAAGTTACTCCCTTGTCAGCATAGGCAATCATCCTATCATGCCTCTCTTGCAGTATATGAAGGCCTACTCAGGGGCACACACCATTCCCTCCCAGAATAATTCTGGGTGATTCCCTAGACTAAAAGGCTAAGCTCCCAATGACAATGTCTGGTGTGCAACAGGCACTCAAAGTTGAGTGACAAGAAGACATACATTAAAAAACCAGTACTTCTTCTGTAAAGGGCTACAGAAAAGCCTCCAGTTTTAATCTTTGTCCCAGCTTTGAGGTTCCTCAAAGGACTGAACCAGCATGTCAGCATCTGGATCCTCATCCTATGCCTTACACCCACACCATAGCAAATTATTGACAAAAGGGAACACAATTAATGCTTAGGAAAGAGTGAGCATACACTTACATTGCCGACGTCATAAGCCCACCTGTGAAAGCAGACCAAGGATTGATTTTCAGTCCAGAATAAACTTTTCCAGGGAGTCCAGGCTCCTTCTGTTTCCTTGCTCAGACTGACAGACTCTCCAGCAGCGGCTCTCTGGTCTCCCTCTTTTTCGCAGTAAGAACCACTGGGCTTTCTTGCTGAAAATCCTCCTTCACAATCAGCACGATTGTATATCTGAGTTTTCATCACCCCATGCCTCCATGCTCAGCAGATGCCTGCTCCCACAGGGACTCAGCCCTGCCAGCATTGGCTAAAGATGCCCTTAACCACTTGTCAAGGACCATGTAAGGTATCAAATGGTTATTGTCATTGAAGGTAAAAAGCCACGAACACAGGGCAAACTATTCTGAATGAAAAGAGAACCAAGGTCCTGCTTCTTTCCTTAACAAACATTTGTGACTTGAAGATGGGAAAATGGATCCAACTGCTTTTATGAGAACTGTAGTTAATGATGAAAATGGATAAATGTTATGAAAATGGATAAAACTGGTTTTATGAGAACTGTTGATAATGATGACCACAGTTAATCATATTTGATTGTACATTGTATGCTATATTTGAACATTTCTATAACAAAATATCTTAATTTTCTTATTACAAGGAAATATGTAACAATGGGGAGAGAGGTTAACCAGAAGTCAGTGGTGATCCTTTCATCCTACATACATATATGACTCTGATACACACCTGAGAGGAATAGAATGTTGCATGTCCATATTACCTCAGTTTTTAAAAATAAATGAATAAACTGGAATTGGCAAAAGGTAAAGTCTATGCCACCTGAAATAATTGATTTTACACATGGTCTTGGAGGAGAAACAGGAAAAGTGAAAGTCAAAGGAAAGACTCTGGTTCTGAAAATCAAGAAACACTCTGCAGAGGAATCTTTATCAATTACCTTCTTTTGAGAACAGAAGTTTTCCAGTTTGGGAGGGTAAGGTCTGGTGGGAGAGCCTGTATAACCACACATCTCAATCAGACACTGTAAATAATCTTTCTTCACCTTAATGAATCATAACTATTCCTTGAGAGGCACGAAAGCAAGCCCCTTCTCCATCCTAGGCTCCCCTATCTCTTCATTTTTGTAGCTATTCGCTATAATATCTACTACTCAAGACTCATTTCAAGACTTTAATCTCTTTGTTTTTCTTCTGGTCAGTCCACAACCGTCCTGTCCACTGTCTGCTTCACTTGGCTGGTATTTTAGTGAAGATTGTTGTAGTTTCCAATCCCACTTATTAGTTCCTTGTCACATCATTTTGTTGGTTTGCTTTGCGAGCTTTATCTCCTGAAAGCAGTGATACCTCAAGTTTTTAGTGGTTTGTCTAGGAAGGTATGAACATATGCAATAGATCATTTGTTATACAAATGAAAATTTTCTTATCAATAGTAAAGGTGAATTTAAGTGTAACTAACCTATAAGTAACACAATCATTGTAATGAATAGTGGAATCATCTGATGAACTTAAAAATACACTTATTTATCCTTAAAGTGAAAATTAAGGCAGTTTTTCAACTTTCCTTCATTGTGTCTTCACAAGATCACCTTCTCACCAGTACCCCTCTTTAGAAAACAGATTGAGAGCTTATTGTCAAGGTAAAGCAATATTTTCTAGCAACATGCTAACATCTCCATCCTCAAGCTCCCCAATGTACCACAAATTTGAAACAAATTTCAATAGCAGCATTTAGAAAAACATATTGAAATCCAATTTAATTAATATATACTATATTACTAGTTTCAGAGGTAGAATTCAGTGATTCATCAGGTGCATCTAACCCCCTGTTCTCATTACATCAAGTTCCCTCCTTAAAGCCCATTACCCACTTAACCCATCTCGCAATGACCTCCTTTCCAGTAACCCTTAGTGTTCTCCCTGCAATAAAGGGTCTCTTAAGGTTTGCCTCCCTGTCTTATTTTATTTTATTTTTCCTTCCCTTCTTCTATGTTCATGTGTTCTGTTTCTTAAATTCCACAGATGAGTGAAATCATATGGTATTTCACTTTCCCTGACTGACATATCTCACCTAGCATAACAACCCTTCTTTCATCCATGTGGTTGCTAATGGAAAGATGCTCTTCTTTTCTGAAGGTATAGTAATATTCCATTGTGTATAAACAAATGGCCAACAGACATAGTAAAAAAAGTTCAACATCACTCAGCATCAGGGAAATACATACCCAAAGCATTAGCAGATAGCATATCACACTGGTCAATTTGGCTAAATTTAAGAAGACAGGAAACAACATATGATGGTTAGGCTGAAGAAAAAGGAGAACATTCTTTCAGTGTGGGTGGAAATGCCAGTTGGTACAGCCAATCGGGAAATGGTACAGAGTTTTCTCAGAAAGCCAAAAATAGAAGTACTCAGGTCTCCTAGGTGGCTCAGTCAGATAAACACCTGGCTTAGGTTCCGGTCATGATCCCAGGTTGAGCTCCCCCCATGGACTTCCTGCTCAGCCTCGAGTGTGGCTCTCCCTTTTCCCCTCCCTACTCATGATGTCTTTATCAAATAAATAAAGTAAAACTTAAAAAAAAAGAACTATCCTGTGATGCACCAGTTGCTCTATTATGCATTTATCCAAAGGATAGAAACATAAAAATTCAAAGCAGTGCTTGTTTTCCCAATGTTTATAGGAGAAATGTCCACAATTGTCCAAATATGTAATGATATCAAATGTCCACATACAGATGAATGGAGAAAGGAGATGTCATATACTCATTTAATACCAGTTTTAAGCTCATCTTTCCTACTTAACACTTACACTCCATCTAGAACAGCAGAATCCAATCCATTTGGATGCTCTAGAGATCTCTTCTCTTTCAACACTTTCCCCTGATTCTAGGGTCCCTGGGGGAGCAAGGAACGTTTGCAGTCGTAGCATCTGGTGAAGGGCCAAACGAACTCATATTCTGTATTACCAAGACCCATGAACAAACTCCAACCACTACCCACTGTTTGCCACTCTGCCATATTTTAAGTTAATAAAGGGGAACTAGAACCCCACACCACTTATTTCAGCTGAGGACTGAAACTGCAGCTTGTCCCCAGCACATCTACAACAACTCCAACCAGAAGACAATGCAAACTTAGTGGATACCAAAGAACACTCAAGTGTGAGTCCTGGGCATGGAAGTGGCTCTGTCTCCTGCACTCATCAGGCTGACTGCATCTGGTTATAACAGGCAGTAGTTTCAGTTGTAATAATGACCAGATCTTCCTTTTATTCAGTTTTCACCTCAAGTTATAGACAGCGTTAATATGTCTGCAAGTGGATGAAGGCATAGATAAGGGAAAGCACATTCTGTGAACTTTAATCAATGACTAGGGGCTGCAAAATACAGAGGACAACCATAAGAGAGTTGTCCTACCCATAGGAAATGTTCACATTAATCAGGAATGTAACTGTGGTGCTGGTGCAGGTGTACCCAGGTCCTCTGGCTTCCTGCCCTGCCCAGAGGACAAAAAGGGGGACTTCAGTTAGTGCAACCCTGTACAGTTCCTGGTGTGGGGGATGACTGGTTAACTTCCCTCAGGTAGTGGGGAGATCCCCCTACCCCTTGAGCACTTCCTTTGCTCAGGCTTGGACACTGGACACTCAGGTTTTCTCTAGATGGCTGGACCAGGGAGAAACGTCGAGTGGGGTGATGAATTTGCTCCTGTGTATCTGCAGGAGACCTGTCCTGCCACTGGAGATTGTTGTCCCCAATGGGGAGAAGTGCACAGATGGGCAATACCTGCCCCGATATGAAACAAAAGGTAAAGGTCCACCCCAAGCCAGTCTGGTGTCCTGAGGTTTATTAGGGACCCCTGGGGGTCCACACCTGAACCCTGGCCTGTATCTGGACTGACTGGTCTCCTCTCACCCAGGCACACCCTACCTGAGTGGGCAACAAGTTTGGAAGCAAAAGCATAGGGAGACTATCACCATAAGGAAAAGAGAGAATGAATGGATGATGACCCCATTCCTTCCCACCCCTTGCCATGAGGGCCCGCTAAGACTATGTGCAAAACTCTTCTCCAGCAGTGCCTGGCAATCCATGGCCTAGCTGTGGATGCTTACTCCAATCCACACTCACCTCCTCAGTCAGGTTTTCCTGTTCACACTAGACAAGACCCTCCAATCCATAGATGTAACTGAAGGTGACTTGGGCAGTGTAGTTCAGAGGCCCAGTCAAAGGAGGCACTGGCCCTGTTCCCTGCTGAAGAGGCTCTAGGTGGCCGGGTGGTGAATTCTCAGGAGCCTCCCTGACTGCACCAGGGCTCATGTTCCTGGTAGCACCTGCTTCTCTCCTCCAGCACCAGATCTCATGTACAGCTGGGTCCCACTGTTCTCCATCCCAGCGGGGTTGGTGGTCTTGCATGTGGAAGGAAGGTGGCTATAGCTCTTTTTCGAAGTGCATCTCTCTCTTTATTTGTCCCATGGGAAGGAATTCCAAGAGTCTTGGCTGCTTCCTGCAGATCCTTCCCCACTCCCTCAGTGCTTCCCTAGCAGAAGGGTCACTTTCCAACTGCTCTTTTCTCTGAAATCCTCTCTGTCCTGCTTCTACTTCTGGTTCTGCAACCTCCCCTGTGGTGCCATTTTATGGTTCTTGACTTTGTTCCTTGCACATTCTTAGTGACCATTTCAAAATAAAGAAAAATGACATAAAATACATCCATACGATATGTGCCAACTCTCTCCCAGTGAGGAGAAACGGTATCTACTGACCTGCTCTACTTGTTAAAGACTGAGCAGAAGCTCCTGCTTTCATGGAAATCCCAATCTTCCTGGTTCAAGTCAGACTTTCACAAAGCTCTGCTCCCAGGCTACAGACATCCTTATTAAGTCACTTAGTTTGATTTACAATTAAAAATAGTTGGCAATCGATGAAAATACTTTGTGAATTTTTCACAAAATAAAATAAAATAAAGTTCATTTTATTTTAATTTCTTGGATGTGTCATGTATAAATTCAATTTTGCAAATAATACTTGGAAGGTATAAAATATCACTTTTTTGCTTCCAGCACGAAATTCAATAATTAATCATGATCAGCACTTGTCATTTCAAAAATGATCTTTTGGTTTGCTGTTGACTAACATAAACCAGGAAATGAATCAGTTTTGTTTATCAAGTTAGATTGTTTCTTTGACAAAAGCTTATTTTGATGGTGCTATCAGAGAGAGAAATAGAAAACACTCTCTTAAAGCAGTTTTTTTTTCAGTTTGCAGCCATAATTATAGAAACGTATAAAACCAACACACACACAATCTGTGTCAGATGCTCCAGTCAGTTCAGAACAATATTATGGGACAAAGAGAAAAAGAAACGGAAGGAAGAGGCATCCACACTGAGAGAACATTTAAACATGTCTAAGGAAATGGTGCGCATCATTTCATTTCCACTTTGCATGTTTATTCCCAAGACTCTACAGCCTTATGGTGTGTTTCTATGACAGGAACAACCTCAGGGGACCCTTTGGCATACCTCTTCCTTGAAGGTATGAAACTCGATTGGTACCCAGTGGATGGATGAGAACTCCCCTCCCTGTACTTCCCTGAGCACAGAGAATATTTCTGGTGAAGGACAAGTGCCTCAGCTACTGCCCTGTAACCCCAGTCCTGCCCACTGTTGCTGTTCATGAAAGACAATCAGTCTCTGGGATCTAAACTTCAAGGTGTTCCCAGAGCCAAAAAAGGGAAGGGCATTTCTGGTTTCACCAGGTCCCTTTAAAAAATTATTAATAGTAGGAATCTAACTCAGATAATTCTGGATTGAAAGCCAAATACAGAAATTTATATAACCTGTCAATCCCCTTTTTTGAAATAGATTACTATAACATGTTTATTGAATATATTGGGCTTACATTTATGAAAATGTGAACACAGTTTTCCTTCACTAGATTTTAAAAAAGGTGGGGGTGTACCAATAAAACAGGTAACCTGGCTGGGGAACTTCATCCTGGATTACTTCAATGGAAATCTGTGAGTTCCTAGTGCTGACACAATGCTGGCATCTCTTTGAAATGACACCGTTTTTTAAATTATATATGAGAATTAAATATCTGAATGCTTTTTAATTTTTATTATACTTTTTAATTTTAGGGGGGTAAGTGGAGGGGCAGAGTGAGAGGGAGTGAGAATCTTAAGCATGTTCTACACCATGCTTGGAGCCCAATATTGGGGCTACATCTCACAAGACCTGAGATGAAATCGAGTGTTAGATGCTTAACCCACTGTATCACCCAGGGAACCCAATCACTGGTAGATTTATTAAAAAAAAATGTTGGAAATGCTGTTGTACTAAATCCCTTTTTATGTGAATGGCTACAGATTACAATGGCCTAAGCCATACTGGTGAGTATTATAAGTTGACTAATGGTACTTTAAGAACAGTGGACTTTAGAAGACTGATGGTTACTAGGTATTTTCTATTTATAATTCTACTGAATCTGATACTCTAAGCATCAAAGTTGATGTTGTCCAGACAAAAAAGGATGGTTTTTATTATGATAGAAACCTCTGGTGGTATGAAGAACAGAGAAGAGCCCCTTTCTGAAAGTCATCAAAATTTCACAGAACCACCATGGTTCTATAATATTTCTGCCTACTGTAGGTGGAAATGCAATCTTGCAAAACCCTAGCTATGAGAGGGATTTGCTTTAATCCAGGAACACTCCACTTTTAAATGTGCTAAATTAATCTTTTTCAATATAATTCAGGGTTTTACATTTTATGTTTATATATTATACATATATGTGCATATGTGTGTGTGTTATTTATATATTATATATTTATATTCACTTTTCCAAGGATAATTATGTTATATTGCTTTATTAATTGATCAGTAGTACAATTGATCATTGATGCAGAATATTTTTTAAACTCCTGTTTCCAGGCATAAACACTGAAAACTATTTGCAAAAATTAAATGCAAAGTGAACTCCATTACACATTTCAGTGTTATTGAAGGGAATTAATTTAAAAGCAGTCTATGCTTGCTCCACCAATCTTCCACTGTAGATACAGTTTTATCATTGGTCACCACTTAAGATTTAATTTTAATTCCAGCTAGATAATATACGGAACAATATTAGTTGTAGGTATATAATACGGTGATTCATCACTTCCACACAACACCTGGTACTCATCACATGTGTACCCTTAATTCCCATTCCCAATTTAACCCATTCCAACCACCCACCCTTAGGTGACCTTCTGGTTTTTCGTTAGAGTTACAGATCTGTTTATTGATTTACCTCTCTCTCTTTTATTCCCCTTTGCTCCTTTCTTTTATGAATTCCCATATGAGTGAAAACTCAATGATGTCTTTCTCTGACTTACTTCGCTTGGAGTAATACTCTCAAGCTTCATTCATGTCACTGCAAATCAAAAAATTCATTCTGTTTTCATGGCTTAGTAATATTATATTAGTAATATTATATAATTATATGTCTGATGTCTAATATGTATTACATATCTATATATGTGTTCATATCTATATATATAACACATGTTATATATCTATAGATTTTATCTGAATATCTACAGAAATATACACATGTATAGATACAATTTACATATAGATATATACATATATATGTATAGATTTTATATAATGGTATATATAACATATTTTCTCTAGTCATTCATTTGCCAATGGTCAACTAGTCTCCTTCCATGTTTTGGCTATTGTGGTCCAATTTACTGTATTGCTTAGGTACCCAAAGTATTGAGAATATCTGTGGCTTTTAGACTTCAACCTACATTTAATAAATTATTTGGGATAAAAAGAAAGAAAAAAATTTACCAGAAAAATAGAGTGATTGGTAACATATAATTATGTTGTCAAATCTTTATTATTTATTTTCTGGATTAATGAAATATTCATCTTAAATTCTGGAATGACATTGTTCTAAAAGAGTGTACAAGGTGAAATTAATGGACTTCTAAGCAGCAGGGCTCATTGAGAACTTTGTTACATTTTTATAGAGCAGATCCTCTGAATTAGTCTTCTCAGGGTCTGCTTCACCCTGTTTTTCAGGCTGTAAATGATCAGGTTGAGCACTAGGGTCAGGATGGTGTAGAAGAGAACAAGGACCTTGTCCTCTGTGGGAGATTGGAAGGATCTAGGCCATAAGTATGTGTGAACTAAGGGTGCATAGTAGAAAGTCATTACAGTGAGATGGGTGCTGCAGGTCAAGGAAACACAAGGAAGAGGGTGATGCTTACAAAAACTTTGTACTCATAGACACAGGTGTCCATGCAGGACATGGTTGGGACATCATTAAATAAATTGTTGATGGCTCTACATCTATAAAAAGGGAAACATAAATCATATGCAGTGTGGGCCCAGGAGTTGATTGAGCCCATCATCCAAGATCCTCTTATGATCACTACACACTCTCTTTTGATCATACAAGTAGCATAGTGGAGAGGAAAGCAAATAGCTACATAATGATCATAGGCCACAGAGGTCAATAGTAATCCTTCTGCATCAGATAAATCAATGAAGAGGAAACTCAGAATTGTAGACCCAATGAAAATAATATACTTATTTCCAGACTGATTATCAGAAACCATTTGGGAACCATACTGGAGGAGTAGTTCATGTCCTTGAGGGACATAATTAAGTAGGTAATACATGGGTATATGGAGATGGGTGTTCAGGAGCATTAGGATGATTATGGACAGGTTACCAAACAGAGCCATTAGGAAAATAAGAAAACTGAGAGAGAAGAAACCCAGGCCAATATTGATGGTGAGAATAACCCCAATAAGAAGAATCAGTTGATGTTTAGTTAATATTTTCCATGGGACAGTAACTTCGTTTTCCCTAAAGAGAGATACATAGTAGGTACAGAAAAATAATATCTTATTAATTCATTATTTTAGAGCCACTGTGATTTATTCAGGACATATTGCAACTCTTAAAAAAATTAACACATATTTTGAAAAAAAATTCCTCATTATTAAAATCTTGATGACATATAAATGTCCATCCCCGAAATACTTCATGGAAATGAGTAATTTTTTTTAAAATTTATTTATTTTCAGCGTAACAGTATTCATTGTTTTTTGCACCAACCCAGTGCTCCAAGCAATACGTGCCTTCCTTATTACCCACCACCTGGTTCCCCAACCTCAACCCCTGCCCCTTAAAATCCCTCAGGTTGTTTTTCAGACTCCATAGTTTCTCATGGTTCATCTCCCGTTCCAATTTCCCTCAACTCCCTTCTCCTCTCCATCTCCCCATGTCCTCCATGTTCTTTGTTATGCTCCACAAATAAGTGAAACCATATGATACTTGACTCTCTCTGCTTGACTTATTTTGGTCAGCATAATCTCTTCCAGTCCCATCCATGTTGCTACAAAAATTGGGTATTCATCCTTTCTGATGGAGGCATAATACTCCATCGAGTATATGTTCCACATCGTCCTTACCCATTCGTCCGTTGAAGTGCATCATGGTTCTTTCCACAGTTAGATGACCGTGGCCATTGCTGCTATAAACATTGGGGTACAGATGGCTCTTCTTTTCACTACATCTGTATCTTTGGGGTAAATACCCAGTAGTGCAATTGCAGGGTCATAGGGAGGCTCTATTCTTAATATCTTTAGGAATCTCCACACTGTTCTCCTAAGTGGCTGCACCAACTTGCATTCCCACCAACAGTGGAAGAGGGTTCCCCTTTCTCCACATCCTCTCCAACACATGTTGTTTCCTGTCTTGCTAATTTTGGCCATTCTAACTGGTGTCAGGTGGTATCTCAATGTGGTTTTAATTTGAATCTCCCTGATGGCTAGTGATGATGAACAATTTTTCATGTGTCTGATAGCCATTTGTTTGTCTTCATTGGAGAAGTGTCTGTTTATATCTTCTGCCCATATTTTGATATGAATACCTGTTTTTTGTGTGTTGAGTTTGTGGAGTTCTTTATAGATCCTGGATATCAACTTTTGTCTGTACTGTCATTTGCAAATATCTTGTCCCATTCCGTGGGTTGCCTCTTTGTTTTGTTGACTGTTTCCTTTGCTGTGCAGAAGTTTTTGATCTTGATGTATTCCTTAAAGTTCATTTTTGCTTTTGTTTCCTTGGCCTTTGGAGACACATCTTGAAAGACGTTGCTGTGGCTGATATCGAAGAAGTTACTGCCTATGTTCTGCTCTAAGACTCTGATGGATTCCTGTCTCATGTTGAAGTCCTTTATCCATTTCGAGTTCATCTTTGTGTAAGGTGTAAGAGAACGGTCGAGTTTCATTCTTATACATATAGCTGTCCAGTTTTCCCAGCACTATATATTGAAGAGACTGTCTTTTTCCATTTCATATTTTTTCATGTTTTGTCGAAGATTATTTGACCATAGAGTTGAGGGTCCATATCTGGGACCTCCACTCTGTTCCATTGGTCTATATGTCTGTTTTTATGCCAGTACCACGCTGTCTTGGTGATCACAGCTTTGTAGTCAAGCTTGAAATCAGGCAATGTGATGCCGCCAGTTTTGTTTTTGTTTTTCAACATTTCCTTAGCAATTCGGGGTCTCTTCTGATTCCATACAAATTTTAGGATTATTTGCTCCAGCTCTTTGAAAAATAACGGTGGAATTTTGATCAGACTGGCATTAAAAGTATAGATTGCTCTAGGCAGTATAGACATTTTAACAATGTTTATTCTTCCAATCCAAGAGCATGGAACTATCTTCCATCTTTTTGTGTCTTCTTCAATTTCTTTCATGAGTGTTCTGTAGTTCCTTGAGTACAGATCCTTTACTTCTTTGGTTACGTTTATTCCCAGGTATCTTATGGCTCTTGGTGCTATAGTAAATGGAATCAATTCTCTAATTTCCCTGTCTGTATTTTCACTGTTAGTGTATAAGAAAGCCACTGATTTCTGTCCATTGACTTTGTATCCTACCAAGTTACTGAATTGCTGTGTGAGTTCTAGTAGTTTGGGGGTGGAGTCCTTGGGGTTTTCCATATAAAGAATCATGTCATCTGCGAAGAGAGAGAGTTTGACTACTTCACTGTCAATTTGGATACATTTTATTTCTCTTTGTTGTCTGATTGCCGTTGCTAGGACTTCTAATACTATGTTGAACAAGAGTGGTGAGAGTGGGCATTCTTGTGGTGTTCCTGAACTCAACGGGAAGGCTGCAAGCTTTTTTCCATTGAGGATGATATTTGCTGTGGGTCTTTCATAGGTAGATTATATGAAGTTCAGGAATGTTCCCTCTATCCCTATACTTTGAAGCATTTTAATCAGGAATGCATGCTGGATTTTGACAAATGCTTTTTCTGCATCAGTTGGGAGAACTATGTGGTTCTTCTCTCTTCTCTTATTGATTTGTTCTATAACATTGATTGATTTGGGAATGTTGAACCATCCTTGTAACCCAGGGATCAATCCCACCTAGTCATGGTGGATAATATTATTAATGTGCTGCTGGATTCTGTTTTCTAGAATCTTGTTGAGAATCTTAGCATCCAAATTCATCAGTGATATTGGCCTGAAATTCTTTTTGGTAGAGTCTTTGCCTGGATTGGGGACCAGGGTAATGCTAGCTTCATAAAAAGAGTCTGGAAGTTTTCCTTCTGCTTCAGTTTTTTGGAACAGCTTCAGGAGTATTGGGTTTATTTCTTCTATGAAAGTTTGGTAGAATTCCCCAGGGAATCCGTCAGGTTCTGGGCTCTTGTTTTTTGGGAGTTTTTTGATAACTGCTTCAATCTCGTTACTAGACATCAGTCTATTTAGGTTGTCAATTTCTTCCTGGTTCAATTTTGGGAGTTTATACTTTTCTAGGAATGCATACATTTCATCTAGGTTGCTTAGCTTATTGGAATATAACTGTTGGTAATAATTTTTGATGATTGTTTCTATTTCCTTGGTGTTTGTTGTGATCTCTCCCTTTTCATTCATAATTTTATTAATTTGGGCTTTCTCTCTTTTCTTTTGGATTAGGGTGGCCAATGGTTTGTCTATCTTATTGATTCTTTCAAAAAGCCAGCTTCTAGTTTCATTGATACGTTCTACTGTATCTCTGGTTTCTATCTCATTGATTTTTGCTCTAATCTTGATTATTTCCCTCCTTGCGTGTGGAGTTGGTTTGATTTGTTGTTGATTCTCCAGTTCTTTAAGGTGTAGAGAGAGCTGGTGTATTCTGGATTTTTCAATGTTTTTGAGGGAGGCTTGGATGGCTATGTATTTCCCCCTTAGAACCGCCTTTGCTGTATCCCATAGGTTTTAGACCAAAGTGTCTTCATTCTCATTGGTTTCCATGAATTGTTTAAGTTCTTCTTTGATCTCCTGGTTGATCCGAGCATTCTTCAGCAAGGTGGTCTTTAGCTTCCAGGTGTTTGAGTTCCTTCCAAACTTTTCCTTGTGATTGAGCTCCAGTTTCAAAGCATTGTGATCTGAGAATATGTAGGGAATAATGTCAGTCTTTTGGTATCAGTTGAGTCCTGCTTTGTGACCCAGTATGTGGTCTATTCTGGAGAAGGTTCCATGTGCACTTCAGAAGAATGAGCATCCTGTTGTTTTAGGGTGGAATGTTCTGTATATGTCTATGAGGTCCATCTGGTCCAATGTTTCATTCAATGCTCTTAATTCTTTATTAATTTTCTGCTTCGATGATCTGTCTATTTCTGAGAGAGGCATATTAAGATCACCTACTATTAATGCATTCATATCAATATGACTCTTTATCTTGATTAATTGTTTTCATATGTAATTGGGTGCTCCCATATTGGGGGCGTAGATATTTACAATTGTTCGATTATCTTGGTAGATAGTCCCTTTAAGAATTATGTAGTGTCCTTCTGTATCTCTGACTACAGTCTTTAGTTTGAAATATAATTTATCTGATATGAGAATTGCTACCCCGGCCTTCTTCTGAGGCCCACTGTCATGAAAGATGCTTCTCCATCCCTTCACTCTCAGTCTTGGTGTATCCTTATGTGCTAAATGGATCTCTTGTAGACAACATATGGATGGGTCCTGTCGTTTTACCCAATATGCAACCCTGTGTCATTTTATGGGCACGTTTAGGCCATTCACATTGAGAGTGATTATTGAGAGATAGGTTTTGATTGACATCGTGTTACCTTTGAAGTCTTTCTTTCTGTAGATTGTCTCTATATTTCTTAGGATTTTTTTCTCTTTTATAGGACCCCCCCCCTTAATATTTCCTGCAGTGTCGCTTGGTGGTTGCATAGTCTTTTAAGTCTTGCAGCTCTTGGAAACTCTTTATCTCACCATCCATTTTGAATGTCAATCTTGCTGGATAGGGTATTCTTGGCTGCATGTTCTTCTCATTTAGTACTCTGAATATATTTTGCCAGCCCTTCCTGGCTTGCCAGGTCTCTGTGGACAGGTCTGACATTATTCTAATGGGCTTTCCTCTGTATGTAAGGAGCTTCTTTTTCCTAGCTGATTTTAAGAGGGTCTGTCTAGAATTGTAATTCTTCATTCTAACTATCAGGTGTCGCGAGGACTTTCGAGAATCTAAAATCTTGGGAGGAAATCTCTCTGACTCTAGTACATGAACATTGTTTCCATTTGTGAGATTGGGAAAATTTTCATAGACAACTTCTTCCACTATATCTTCTAGACTTCTTTCTTTTTCCTCCCCTTCAGGGATTCCAATAATTCTGATGTTGGAACGTTTCATGGCATCATTTATTTCCCCGATTCTGTTTTTGTGACTTCTGAGCTGTTTGTTCCAGGCTTCCTCCTTATCCTTTCTCTCTATCTCTTTGTCGTCCAGATCACTAATTCTATCTTCTGTGTCAGTTACCCTAGATTTTAGAGAATTTAGATTAGATTGGAATTCATTTAGAGCATTTTGAACATCATCCCTGGTGGCTTTCAGTTTTATCCTAACAGTGTGAACATCATCACTGTTGGCTTTCACTTCTGTCCTAATAAATTCTGTTTGGTCATCCATGGCTTTCTCCAACCTAGCTATTGCCTGGATAATTGTTAGCCTGAATTCCTTTTCCGACATATTGTCTATGTCGATAGCCATTAGCTCTGTTGCAGAAGGTCCATCCTCTGTATTTTTCTTCTGTTGGGCATTCCTCCTCCTGGTCATTTTGGGAAGAGATGACTGAAATGATTCAGCTGGATGTATCGATTGTGGTGCATCAAGGTGCACCCTGGAACGCTTCTGTGCAATCAGGGTTCCCCACCCAAATGAGAGAAAAAAAGAAAGAAAAAGAAATAGAGAAAAAAAACGAAAAAGAGAGACAGAGAGAGAGAGAGAGGAAATAAAAGGAAAGATAAAAGAGAAGACTCAGCCCAAATGGGCCTCAAGGTAAGATTTATGAAGTATAAAAACAAAAACATACAAACATAAAGACTGATAAATATATATGACAAGAGAAAAAATTATATATATAAAGCAACAAAAAGGAAGAATCTCATCAAAAAGAACCCCAAGTATAAGATTTGTATA
Organism: Meles meles; assembly: GCF_922984935.1. Taxonomy (NCBI): domain Eukaryota; kingdom Metazoa; phylum Chordata; class Mammalia; order Carnivora; family Mustelidae; genus Meles; species Meles meles. The sequence continues at coordinate 24,121,840 of NC_060068.1, read as the reverse complement.
CTATCAGGACAAACACAAATACACAGAAACGCTGGTGGAAGGAAAAGATCAAGAGTGGTTATAAATTTTCAGTGTGGGCGAGGAGGTTTATTTTGATTCTTCCTGGATGTATCTTGATGTCTTTGTTAAGGGACTAAACTTTCCTAAGATAAAGGGGGATTAAATATTGGTATGCCTAAGATGTAGTGAAAAGAAGGGCCATTTGTACCCCAATGTTTATTGCAGCAATGGCTACGGTCGCCAAACTGTGGAAAGAACCAAGATGCCCTTCAACGGATGAATGGATAAGGAAGATGTGGTCCATATACACAATGGAGTATTATGCCTCCATCAGAAAGGACGACTACCCAACTTTTGTAGCAACATGGACGGGACTGGAAGAAATTATGCTGAGCGAAATAAGTCAAGCAGAGAGAGTCAAGTATCATATGGTCTCACTTATTTGTGGAGCATAACAAATAACATGGAGGACATGGGGAGATGGAGAGGAGAGGGAGTTGAGGGAAACTGGAAGGGGAGATGAACCATGAGAGACTATGGACTCTGAAAAACAACCAGAGGGTTATGAAGGGGCGGCAGGGGGGTGGGGGGGTGGGAGGTTGAGGAACCAGGTGGTGGGTAATAGGGAGGGCACGTACTGCATGGAGCACTGGGTGTGATGCCAAAACAATGAACACTGTTATGCTGTAAATAAACAAATAAAAATAAATATTAAAAAAAATTGGTATGCCTATAGGGGTAGCATTGACTGGGGAAAGGGGATTACCTTTAACTTTAACTCTATATGTATATTAGAAAATAAAAATTAAAAAGGAATAAACTAGACTAAACTAAATTACAACGTAAAAAAATTAAAAAATAGAGAAGCAAAAGAAAAACACAGGTGTATGTATCAAAAAGTTCAGGGTAGAATGTTATTAAGGAATTTGATGTACTGGACATCTCACTTTGATGATAAATAGGTTAAAAAGTTATCTATATGTATATAAAAAAAGAACCAGAATAGTGGTAAATAGTTAAAAATAAAAGTTGTATTTGGGAAGCAGTGCTGGTTGCTCTCTTGTTGTCTTTTTTTTTTTTCTTTCTTCCTGGTTGGTTTTCTGGGGGAGGAGCCTGCCACGTGGGTTTTCAGTCTATGATGTTCCCTGAGTTAGGTCCTCCTGCCCCCCCTCAAGGGGGTGGTCTCTTAGGAAACCGTTTTTTTCAGGCTTTTGTTCTCTGGAGGTTTTTATGTTTGTTCATCTGTTTTCTCTCACCTTGACAGCTTTTGATGGTTTTTGGAGGTTTAGAGGAGAGCAAACTGCACCCCGACCTCCCTCTCAGAGAGAAGACTCAGAATGCTCTCCAGAGTCACGGTCCCTGGGCATGCAGCATCTCCTCATTGTTCCCAATACCAAGGCATCGGCGGCTGTCTGGGCAGCTCCAGATCGCCAGAGAGGTCAAAGCAGTGATCACACACTGAGATTTTCCCACTGGCCCAGTCTGGGAATGCCTGGTTTTTCCGTGTGCCAGAGCGCCCGGCTAGCACCTGTGAGCACCTCTCCCAGGGGAGCGTGTGGGATGGGCACGTTTCAGGAATGCCATCTGGCGAGGCTCCCAGCCCCTCACAGGAGCCAGTCCCCATGCGTTCTCAGGTGTGCTGGGGGCTCAGGGACTAAGACCTGGTTTCTCCGCTGCACTCTCTCTGGCTCAGCACCAGGGGAGGCTGTTCTGGGTCCAGGGTCTTAAGCCCTGTCCCTAACCACCCCTATTCCCACAATTTGCCCCCGCAATCCTTTGCTCTTTTTTTTTTTTTTTTTTTTGAGAAAATTCAACCAGAATCCAAGCGAATGCTGGTCCCCAGATGCAGGGCACTCTCGTATGGGGTATTGTTTCCAATTGGTCGCCTCTGGTGGCTCCCTCCCCCTTTTGTTTATCTTCTGATATCAGTCCGACATTCCCACTCCACTTTACCTGCCCACTGGCATCTTCTGATCCTGTATAGATCCAGACGTGTATAATTCTGATCTCAGGCTGATTTCATGGGTGATCGGAGTTCTTTTGTAGGTAATCAACTCACTTTAGGGTACAGGTTGAATTGGTGCCTCCTCCCACTTCCCCGCCATCTTGACTCCTCCCTAAATTTTTAAGGATAATATATTTTTGTGACTTTATTAAGATACACATGTTTTATTTTCCTGTGTAAGTTTAGTTATTATCAACATCAGGCTTTATACTTGTTAAGTATGCATTATAATGCAGTGTAAATGCATAAATTATAGACCCATACTTGAGTATATTTTATTACACTTTGGCAGTGATTTTTGTTTTCATTTGTAATTAAGGCCTAGGATTTCTGAAACTATAGTAGTCCTATCAGGTCATGCTGTAGATATATATCCTTTTGGTTTGATCACTTCATTGTTTTGATGCCAAGACTTAGTATCTGCTTCTTTTACCTGAGAATTCTACCATGAAGTGTTACTGACTCCTATAAATTATAGGAAGCAGACTTCGTCATCATCACTCAATAAAATGCTTTAAAGAAACTACTTTCCTGACAATTTTCTCTAGCATTTTATTGTAGTTCCTTGACTCTGCTTACACTCTCTGAAAACATCTGTATTGTTCTTCTGCTCCTCAATAATTATATAACATTATGCATTGCTTTATGGCACCTTTCCTTTTTCTGCTTGACCTCTTGCTTTTGTGTACTGGAAACTTTTTCCATTTTTTGAAACGTGTGAGTTTAGCTCCTATATGTATCACCCTCTGTCATAAAGTTCAACTCACATAATAATAAAGCAGTAAATCTGCATAAGTTAAAACGGAGAGGGAAACAGAATAGAGGGTGACAAGAGCAGAATTGGAGATAAGAACATTTGGTGTGAAGGCATTATAAGGAATAGACACTTCAAAGGTGTAGGAGAAATGGTATTTTGAGAATACTCTAAGTAGGAAGGAGTGGAGGGAATCTTCTCCAGAAGGAATACCATCTGGGAGGAAATACCAACAAAGGACTCTATGCTTCAGTATCATACATTTCTAGGAACAAAGCCATCAGAATATTGAGGAATTCGTTATATGAAAGACACACACACACACGTACACTGAATTAAAAATGACTTACATAAATGCCTGGCTGTGGGTATTAAGGAGGGCATGTATTGCATGGAGCACTCGGTGTGGTGCATAAACATTGACTCTTGGAACACTGAAAAGATAAAATTAAATGTTAAAAAAGGATAAATGCAAGAAACTTTTACAAAAAAAATCTGATGTCTTCAGAGGAATGTGAGAATTTGTTAAATCCACAGTAAAAATGCCATGTATTTTATAAAATAAAGTGTCCAATAACAATAAAAGCCTTTTTTTTAAAGATTTTATTTATTTATTTGACAGAGAGAGATCACAAGTAGACAGAGAGGCAGGCAGAGAGAGAGAGAGGGAAGCAGGCTCGCTGCTGAGCAGAGAGCCCGATGCGGGACTTGATCCCAGGACCCTGAGATCATGACCCGAGCCGAAGGCAGTGGCTCAACCCACTGAGCCACCCAGGCGCCCCACAATAAAAGCCTTTTTAAAATAAATGAAAATAATTAAAATAATAAATTTAATAAAAGTGTCAAAAGATAAATTGATGAGAATCAACCAGAAAGCAACAGTGAAACACAAAGTATGACACTTAGGACAGTTAAGAGGATGAGAGGAAAAATATAAGATGACCCAACATATACTTATGGGAATTTCTGTAAATGCCTATGACATCAATTTCTTTTTGTCAAAACACTTATTTACTCTTAAGTTAATATTATAAAAAGAGCTTTTCTCTAAACCAATATGTGAACTACACTGATGAAAGTTGAGGTAAAGAACACAGAAAAATAACATAATTGATCTATTAAATGTTATCTTCTTCAAAATTCTAAATATTATCTTGAAAACAATTTCTTGATAATCCTCAGAATGAGGTAGACTGATATCCTAAATTCTCCTTGAGAGAAATTATGGTAATATGAGATGAAATCTATATAGTCATGCTTATAAAATAACATGTTTCACAATACTGTTGTATATTTTATATGTGAACAATACATTCCATGAGATGAAGCAAAGCTCTTGATGCATATCCTCAGACATAATGTGGTGTGTGGCTATGTTGATAGATTGGGGAGGGAAGGGGAAAACGTTGATGTTGTAGGAAGGGGGTGACTCTTTACCCACAGTGGCCTGAGTTACAAATCATGGTCTGGTATTTTGGATTTAGGAATCAAGCATTAGAGATGAGCATATTGTTTAAAATATTGATGAAGTACTAGGAAAAATTGTAAACGAATTTGAAGAATTTGCCTTGGTATCAAGAGGCATAAGTTATGAAACTGTCATTATATCCTGTGGTTTGTTGATGCCATATCCATCCATTCTTGGAGCAATATACTAAAGTGTTTTTAAAAAGTTATTTCAGTTAGTAATTTATATGTACTCAAATTATTGCAGATGTGCATCTCCTAATTTTCTGCAAAATACCCACATCAGAGTGCTGGGTCTATAGGAAGCAATTGCTTTTCAATAATTGGGTGTTCACTGTCAATTTCAGAGGAAAACCTGGGAAGGTGGTTGGGTTTATAAGGTAAAGACGCATTGCATCTGACATGGAAGCCACTTGAGATATTGAATATCTGGTTACAAACTCTAATGTGAAGAATTATATTTTCATGTAAAAATAATTAGATTATTTCCCCCTTATTTTAATTTTACCCAATGACATAATGAAAACTAGCCTATTTAATTTGCAAAAGATTTGTGCCTGCTTCAGTCTTTTAACCTTCGCTAGAACATTTGAGTCTGGCATCAGCATTACTGACAATATGCAGTGGAGAAAAAGGGAAAGAGTTGGTTTCTTAGTGAATAGGAGAACTGAGGCTTGAACCTGAACAAGGTCCACACATGGCAGAGAAGATAGAACTCTACACTTTAATTGACCATCTCCACAGGGTGGAACCTACCACATGTCAAGATTTATGCCAGGGATTAATTTTATTTAATCCTTACCAAAGTCTCTTGAGGTTGATACAACCACCAATATGACTACAGATAGCTGATGATAAATCATGTTCAGAAAATTAAGGGAAGGGTGCCTGGGTGCCTTAGTGGGTTAAAGCCTCTGCCTTCAACTCAGGTCATGATCCCAGGGTCCTGGAATCGAGCCCCATATTGGGCTCTCTGCTCAGCAGGAAACCTGCTTCCTCCTCTCTCTCTGCCTGCCTCTCTGCCTACTTGTGATCTCTGTCTCTCAAATAAATAAATAAAATAAAAAAAAAAGAAAATTAAGGGAATTCTTTGGATATCCTGTCTTATCATAGTTGGTAAGTAGATGCATATATTTATATACATTAAACTTGTTTTTTGTTTTTTGTTTTTTTTTTTTTGCAAACCGCAGCTTTATTACGGGGAAACTGAACTTAAAGGAGACTGATGCCTAGCCCCTACCGGACGCTCCAGTTAGAAAGGAACTCGGCCCTGCTCGGGCTGGCCAGGGCCTGTCCTGTAAGCTCCTTGGGTCCTGAGGCTGTGACCAGAGGGCAGGGCAGTGAGGGAGGGAGGTGTGGACCCCCAGCCTGGTCTGGCCCCGTCTCCCTACACCCCCAGCAGACAGGAGAGGCTCTGAGAGGTCAGGGCTGTCCTGCCCCTTCCTTCACACACCGGGCAGAGGGCAGGGGCCCAACGGGAAAGTGTGTTACTGGTGGATATTTGGTACGTGTCGGTTCCTCCCGGCTCATAGCTGTCCGACAAGGAAGTGTCCCTGTCCCTAACTGTTCAGACACATTAACAAGGACTTGAAAACCTTAGTTGGGGTGCCAGCCTGGCTCAGTTAGAAGAGTGTGTGACGCTTGATCTTGGGGTCGTGAGTTCAAGTCTCGCATTGGGGGGTAGAAAACACTTAAATAAGTAAAACTTATGATAAAAAAGGAAACCTCAACCCATGAGGTGACTTGTTCGGGGGTCCCACAGCTAGGAAGCCCCCAAGTCGAGATGGAAGCCCTGGTCTTCAGCGCGGGCAGGCCTGGGCTCTTTCCCCGCCGCCACGCCAACTGTGGCTCCATGGGAGCCGCTGGGGAGCGCCGGTGGGCTGCGACTCTGGGAAGGGTTGGCGGAATTTGTTAGCTGTCCCTTTTCTTTGGAAGAGTCCACGCTTTGGTGTTGATGCTCGGTCAAGGATGTGGACACAATGGGTTCAGACGACGATGTTTATCGGCTGGCTTCTGTCGCGGGTGTGTGCATGGGGGGGGGTTCCAGGCTGGGCAGTGACGTCCTCCCGAGGCCCTGTCACCGGGCCCCTGAGAGAAGCGGTCCGGAGCGGAGGGAGACAGTCCCCACCCTGGAGCCCTCCAGGCCCAGGGTCCCAGGAGCCTTCTACTTCCGAGATCGGGACACAGCCTGACTGTCGCTCTTTTTTTTTTTTTCCCCCTTTTATTTATTTTTTCAGCGTAACAGTATTCATTCTTTTTGCACAACACCCAGTGCTCCATGCAAAACGTGCCCTCCCCATTACCACCACCTGTTCCCCCAACCTCCCACCCCTGACCCTTCAAAACCCTCAGGTTGTTTTTCAGAGTTCATAGTCTCTTATGGTTCGCCTCCCCTTCCAAATTTTTTTTTAATAAACATATAATGTATTTTTATCCCCAGGGGTACAGGTCTGTGAATCGCCAGCACTCACGATAGCACTTACCCTCCCCAATGTCCATAGCCCCCTCCCCCTCTCCCAATCCCACCTCCCCCCAGCAACCCCCAGTTTGTTTTGTGAGATTAAGAGTCATTTATGGTTTGTCTCCCTCCCAATCCCATCTTGTTTCATTTACTCTTCTCCTATCCCCCAACCCCCCCATGTTGCTTCTCCATGTCCTCATATCAGGGAGATCATATGATAGTTGTCTTTCTCCGATTGACTTATTTCACTAAGCATGATACGCTCTAGTTCCATCCACGTCGTCGCAAATGGCATGATTTCATTTCTTTTGATGGCTGCATAGTATTCCATTGTGTATATATACCACCTCTTCTTGATCCATTCATCTGTTGATGGACATCTAGGTTCTTTCCATAGTCTGGCTATTGTAGACATTGCTGCTATAAACATTCGGGTACACGTGCCCCTTCGGATCACTATGTTTGTATCTTTAGGGTAAATACCCAGTAGTGCAATTGCTGGGTCATAGGGTAGTTCTATTTTCAACATTTTGAGGAACCTCCATGCTGTTTTCCAGAGTGGTTGCACCAGCTTGCATTCCCACCAACAGTGGAGGAGGGTTCCCCTTTCTCCGCATCCTCGCCAGCATCTGTCATTTCCTGACTTGTTAATGTTAGCCATTCTGACTGGTGTGAGGTGATATCTCATTGTGGTTTTGATTTGTATTTCCCTGATGCCAAGTGACGTGGAGCACTTTTTCATGTGTCTGTTGGCCATCTGGATGTCCTCTTTGCAGAAATGTCTGTTCATGTCCTCTGTCCTTTTTCTTGATTGGATTGTTTGTTCTTTGGGTGTTGAGTTTGCCAAGTTCCTTATAGATTTTGGATACTAGCCCTTTATCTGATACGTCGTTTGCAAATATCTTCTCCCATTCTGTCAGTTGTCTTTTGGTTTTGTTAACTGTTTCCTTTGCTGTGCAAAAGCTTTTGATCTTGATGAAATCCCAATAGTTCATTTTTGCCCTTGCTTCCCTTGCCTTTGCCGTTGTTCCTAGGAAGATGTTGCTACGGCTGAGGTCGAAGAGGTTGCTGCCTGCATTCTCCTCAAGGATTTTGATGGATTCCTTTCTCACATTGAGGTCCTTCATCCATTTGGAGTCTATTTTCGTGTGTGGTGTAAGGAAGTGGTCCAATTTCATTTTTCTGCATGTGGCTGTCCAATTTTCCCAGCACCATTTATTGAAGAGGCTGTCTTTTTTCCATTGGACATTCTTTCCTGCTTTGTCGAAGATTAGTTGACCATAGAGTTGAGGGTCGATTTCTGGGCTCTCTATTCTGTTCCACTGATCTATGTGTCTGTGTTTGTGCCAGTACCATGCTGTCTTGATGATGACAGCTTTGTAATAGAGCTTGAAGTCCGGAATTGTGATGCCACCAACTTTGCCTTTCTTTTTCAATATTCCTTTGGCTATTCGAGGTGTTTTCTGGTTCCATATAAATTTTAGGATTATTTGTTCCATTTCTTTGAAAAAAATGGACGGTATTTTGATAGGGATTGCATTAAATGTGTAGATTGCTTTAGGTAGCATGGACATTTTCATAATATTTGTTCTTCCAATCCAGGAGCATGGAACATTTTTCCATTTCTTTGTGTCTTCCTCAATTTCTTTCATGAGTACTTTATAATTTTCTGCGTATAGATTCTTAGCTTCTTTGGTTAGGTTTATTCCTAGGTATCTTATAGTTTTGGGTACAATTGTAAATGGGATTGACTCCTTAATTTCTCTTTCTTCTGTCTTGTTGGTGGTGTACAGAAATGCAACTGATTTCTGTGCATTGATTTTATATCCTGACACTTTACTGAATTCCTGTACAAGTTCTAGCAGTTTTGGAGTGGAGTCTTTTGGTTTTCCACATATAGTATCATATCATCTGCGAAGAGTGATAGTTTGACTTCTTCTTTACCAATTTGGATGCCTTTAATTTCTTTTTGTTGTCTGATTGCAGAGGCTAGGACTTCTAGTACTATGTTGAATAGCAGTGGTGATAATGGACATCCCTGCCGTGTTCCTGACCTTAACGGAAAAGCTTTCAGTTTCTCTCCATTGAGAATGATATTTGCGGTGGGTTTTTCATAGATGGCTTTGATAATATTGAGGTATGTGCCCTCTATCCCTACACTTTGAAGGGTTTTGATCAGGAAGGGATGCTGTACTTTGTCAAATGCTTTTTCAGCATCTACTGAGAGTATCATATGGTTCTTGTTCTTTCTTTTATTAATGTGTTCTATCACATTGATTGATTTGCGGATGTTGAACCAACCCTGCAGCCCTGGAATAAATCCCACTTGATCGTGGTGAATAATCCTTTTAATGTACTATTGAATCCTATTGGCTAGTATTTTGGCGAGAATTTTTGCATCTGTGTTCATCAAGGATATTGTTCTGTAGTTCTCTTTTTTGGTGGGATCCTTGTCTGGTTTGGGGATCAAGGTGATGCTGGCCTCATAAAATGAGTTTGGAAGTTTTCCTTCCATTTCTATTTTTTGGAACAGTTTCAGGAGAATAGGAATTAGTTCTTCTTTAAATGTTTGGTAGAATTCCCCTGGGAAGCCGTCTGGCCCAGGGCTTTTGTTTGTTTGGAGATTTTTAATGACTGTTTCAATCTCCTTACTGGTTATGGGCCTGTTCACGTTTTCTATTTCTTCCTGGTTCAGTTGTGGTAGTTTATATATCTCTAGGAATGCATCCATTTCTTCCAGATTGTCCAATTTGTTGGCGTAGAGTTGCTCATAGTATGTTCTTATAATTGTCTGTATTTCTTTGGTGTTAGTTGTGATCTTTCCTCTTTCATTCATGATTTTATTGATTTGGGTCCTTTCTCTTTTCTTTTGGATGAGTCTGGCCAGGGGTTTATCAATCTTATTGATTCTTTCAAAGAACCAGCTCCTAGTTTCATTGATTTTTTTCTATTGTTTTTTTGGTTTCTATTTCATTGATTTCTGCTCTGATCTTTATGATTTCTCTTCTCCTGCTGGGTTTAGGGTTTCTTTCTTGTTCTTTCTCCAGCTCCTTTACGTGTAGGGTTAGGTTGTGTACTTGAGACCTTTCTTGTTTCTTGAGAAAGGCTTGTACCGCTATATATTTTCCTCTCAGGACTGCCTTTGCTGTGTCCCACAGATTTTGAACTGTTCTGTTTTCATTATCATTTGTTTCCATGAATTTTTTCAGTTCTTCTTTAATTTCCTGGTTGACCCATTCATTCTTTAGAAGGATGCTGTTTAGTCTCCATGTATTTGGGTTCTTTCCAGCTTTCCTCTTGTGATTGAGTTCTAGCTTCAGAGCATTGTGGTCTCAAAATATGCAGGGAATGATCCTAATCTTTTGATACCGGTTGAGACCTGATTTGTGACCCAGGATGTGATCTATTCTGGAGAAGGTTCCATGTGCACTAGAGAAGAATGTGTATTCTGTTGCTTTGGGATGAAATGTTCTGAATATATCTGTGATGTCCATCTGGTCCAGTGTGTCATTTAAGGCCTTTATTTCCTTGTTGATCTTTGGCTTGGATGATCTGTCCATTTCAGTGAGGGGAGTGTTCAAGTCCCCTAGTATTATTGTATTATTATTGATGTGTTTCTTTGAATTTGTTATTAATTGGTTGATATAGTTGGCTGCTCCCACGTTAGCGGCATAGATATTTAAAATTGTTAGATCTTCTTGTTGGACAGACCCTTTGAGTAGGATATAGTGTCCTTCCTCATCTCTTATTATAGTCTTTGGCTTAAAATCTAATTGATCTGATATAAGGATTGCCACCCCAGCTTTCTTCTGATGCCCATTAGCATGGTAAATTGTTTTCCACCCCCTCACTTTAAATCTGGAGGTGTCTTCGCATCTAAAATGGGTTTCTTGCAGGCAACATACTGATGGGTTTTGTTTTTTTATCCATTCTGATACCCTGTGTCTTTTGATTGGAGCATTTAGCCCATTAACATTCAGGGTAACTATTGAGAGATATGAATTTAGTGCCATTATTAGCCTGTAAGGTGACTGTTACTGTATATTGTCTCTGTACCTTTCTGATCTACTACTTTTAGGCTCTCTCTTTGCTTAGAGGACCCCTTTCAAGATTTCCTGTAGAGCTGGTTTGGTGTTTGCAAATTCTTTCAGTTTTTGTTTGTCCTGGAAGCTTTTGATCTCTCCTTCTATTTTCAATGATAGCCTAGCTGGATAGAGTATTCTTGGCTGCATGTTTTTCTCATTGAGTGCTCTGACTATATCATGCCAGCTCTTTCTGGCCTGCCAGGTCTCTGTGGATAAGTCTGCCGCCAGTCTAATATTTTTACCATTGTATGTTACAGACTTCTTTTCTCGGGCTGCTTTCAGGATTTTCTCTTTGTCACTAAGACTTGTCAATTTTACTATTAGGTGACGGGGTGTGGACCTATTCTTGTTGACTTTGAGGGGGGTTCTCTGAATCTCCTGGATTTTGATGCTTGTTCCCTTTGCCATATTAGGGAAATTCTCTCCAATGATTCTCTCCAATAGACCTTCTGCTCCCCTCTCTGTTTCTTCTTCTTCTGGAATCCCAATTATTCTAATGTTGTTTTGTCTTATGGTGTCACTATCTCTCGAATTCTCCCCTCATGGTCCAGTAGCTGTTTGTCCCTCTTTTGTTCGGCTTCTTTATTCTCTGTCATTTGGTCTTCTATATCACTAATTCTTTCTTCTGCCTCATTGATCCTAGCAGTGAGAGCCTCCATTTTTGATTGCAACTCATTAATAGCTTTTTTGATTTCAACTTGGTTAGATTTTAGTTCTTTAATTTCTCCAGAAAGGGCTTTAATATCTCCAGAGAGGGTTTCTCTAATATCTTCCATGCCTTTTTCGAGCCCGGCTAGAATGTTCAGAATCGTCATTCTGAACTCTTGATCTGACATATTATCAATGTCTGTGTTGATTAGGTCCCTAGCCTTTGGTACTGTCTCTTGTTCTTTTGTTTGTGGTGATTTTTTCCGCCTTGTCATTTTGTCCAGATAAGAGGATGTGAAGGAGCAAATAAACTACTAAAAGGGTGGCAAAGACCCCAGAAAAATCCGCTGTAACCAAGTCAGAAGAGACCCCTAATTGTGGGGGGGGAGGAAGGGGATAAAAATGGGTTCTTAAAAAAAAATTAAAAAATAAAACAAATAAAGAAAAAATATAATGAAGAAAGAAAAAATATATATATTTAGATAAACTAGTCAAAAAATGTTCAAAAAGAAAAGGGTAAAAGTTTTAAAAAATTTAGCAGAAGAAGAAAAATAAAAGAAAGAAAAAAAAATTGAAAAAAAAGAAAAAAAAATTGAAGTAGCCGCAAGACTAAAGAATCATGGGGAGAAAGCCATGAGTTCCGTGCTTTGCTTTCTCTTCCTCTGGAATTGCGCAGCTGTCTTAGGAAATGAACCTACTTTCCTTGGTAGATGAACTTCGTCCTGGCTGGATATTTTGTTGATCTTCTGGGGGAGGGGCCTGTTGTAGTGACTCTCAAGTGTCTTTGCCCGAGGCGGGATTGCACCGCCCTTACCGGCGGCCGGACTAAGTAATCGGCTGGGGTTCGCTTTTGGGAGCTTCTGTTCCCTGAACGCTTTCCGTAGAGTTCCGGAGGATGGGAATGAAAATGGCAGCCTCCTAGTCTCCGGCCTGGAGGAGCCGAGAGACTGGGGCCCCACTCCTCAGTGCGCCCCCAGAGGACAGCACCCAATCACTCCCGTATCCCCAGCCTCTAGCCGCGCTCCGAGCTCACCCAGCCCGCGACCAGTTCAAGGTAACCCTGAGCTGAGAGTTCAGTCCTCGGCTCTGTCTCTGCAGCCGGCTTCTCCGTTCTAATACCTGCGAGCTCTCCGACTCTCTTACACCCCCGATCCTTCTGTGACCCTGCGGCACTTGGGGCCACGCTGACCCCACGTGGGCTTCACCCTGGTTTAGCCTCTGGAGCAATGTCCCTCAGTGGAACAGGCTTCTAAAAGTCCTGATTTTGTGCTCCGTTCCTCCGCCGCTTGCCGGGAGCCGGCCCCTCCCCCCGCGGTCTATCTTCCCGTCGTTTTAGATTCACTTCTCCGCCAGTCCTACCTTTCAGAAAGTGGTTGATTTTCTGTTTCTAGAGTTGCTGTTCTTCTTCTCTTCGCTCTCCCGTTGGATTTGTAGGTGTTTGCAATGTTTAGATAAGCTATCGAGCTGATCTCCTGCTACCTGATGTAGGCTCAGGCTGCTACTTCTCCGCCATCTTGACTCCTCCCCCCGACTCTTTATCTTGATTAATAGTTTTCTTATGTAATTGGCTGCTCCCATATTGGTGGCGTAGGTATTTACAATTGTTAGATAATCTTGGTGGATAGTACCTTTAAGAATTGTGTGGTGCCCTTCTCTATCTCTGACTACAGTCTTTAGTTTAAAATCTAATTTATCTGATAGGAGAATCGCTACCCTGGCCTTCTTTTGAGGCGCATTGTCATGAAAGAGGCTTCTCCATCCTTTCACTTTCAGTCTGGGTGCATCTTTAGATAAAAAATGGGTCTCTTTTAGACAACATATGGATGGGTCCTGTCATTTTATCCAATCTGCAACCCTGTGTAGTTTTATGGGCACATTTAGGCCATTGACATTGAGAGTGATTGTTGATAGATATGTCTTTATTGACATTTTGTTACCTTTGAAGTATTTCTTTCTGTAGATTATCTCTATACTTCTGTTCAATGATATTCTTAGGATTGTTTCACTTTTATAGAACCCCCCCTTAATATTTCCTGCAGTGTCAACTTGGTGGTCGCATACTCTTTTAAGCCTCGCTTGTTTTATAAACTCTTTATCTCTCCATCTATTTTGAATGTCAGTCTTGCTGGATAAAGTATTCTTGGCTGCATGTTCTTCTCATTTAGTGCCCTGAATATATTTTGCCAACCCTTTCTGTCTTGCAGGTCTCTGTGGACCGGTCTGACTTTATTCTATTGGGCTTTCCTCTGTATGTAGGGAGCTTCTTTGTCCTACCTGCTTTCAAGAGTGTCTGCCTACAGTTATCATTCTTCATTCTTACTATCAGATGTCTTGAGGACTTTTCAGGATCTATAATCTTGGGGCAAAACCATTCTGCCTCTAGTACATGAACGCTGGTTCCATTCGTGAGATTGGGAAAATTTTCATAGACAAGTTGTTCCACTATATCTTCTAGACTTCTTTCTTTCTCCTCCCCCTCAGGGATTCCAGTAATTCTGACAATGGAACGTTTCATGGCATCATTTATTTCCCTGATTCTGTTTTCATGGTTTCTGAGCTGTTTGTTCCAGGCTTCCTCCTGATCCTTTCTCTCTATCTGGTTGTCCTCCAGATCACTAATTCTATCTTCTGTCTCAGTTACCCTAGCTTTTAGAGAATTTAGATTGGATTGGAACTCATTGAGAGCATTTTGAACATCAACCCTGGTGGTTTTCAGATCTGCCCTAACATTGTGAACATCATCCCTGGTGGCTTTCAGTTCTGCCCTAATCAGTTCTGTTTGGTCATCCCTGGCTTTCTCCAACCTAGCTTTTTCCTGGATAATTGTTAGCCTGAATTCCCTTTCTGACATATTGTCTATGTCATTAGCCATTAGCTCTGTTGTAGAAGACCCATCCTCTGTATTTTTCTTCTGTTCGGCATTTCTCCTCCTAGTCGTTTTGGTGAGAGATGACTGATTGGATGTACCTGGATGTATTGACCATGTTGCAGTCAAAGTGCACCCTGGAATGCTTCTGTGCAATCAGGATTCCCCACCCAAATGAGAGAAAAAAGAAATGAAAAAGAAAGAAAAGGAAAAAAATGAAATAGAGAGAGAGAGACAGGAAAAAAAGGGAAGATAAAAGAGAAAGCTCAGCCCTAATTTTCCCCAAGGTAAGATTTATGAAATATACAAACAAAAACAGAAAAAGAAAAAGACTGATAAAAGTATATGACAAGAGGAAAAAAATATATACATATATATATCAAAGCAAAAAAAAAAAAAAAAAAAAAGGAAGAACCTCATCAAAAAGAACCCCAAGTATAAATTTATATACTATCAGGACAAACACAAATACACAGAAACAGTGGCGGAAGAAAAGATGGGAGAATGGTTATAAATTCTCAGTGTGGGCGAGGAAGGTTATTTTGATTCTTCCTGGGTGTATTTGATGTCTTTGTTAAAGGACTCAACTTTCCTAAGATAAAGGGGGATTAAAAATTGGTTTACCTATAGGGGTAGCATTGATTGGGGAAAGGGAATTACCTTGAAGTTTAACTCTATACGAATATTAGAAAATAAAAATTAAAAAAGAAGAAACTAGACTAAACCAAACTAATTTTTTTTAAAAAAATTAAAAACAAATAGAAAAGCAAAACTAGGGTGCATGTATCAAAAGTTCAGGTTAGAAGGTTATTATGGAATTTGATGTATTGGATATCTCACTGTGATGGTAAATACGTTAAAAATTATCTATATAAAAAAATGAACCAGAATAGGAGTAATGAGTTAAAAATAAAAGCTGTATCTCTGAATTAGTGATGATTGTTTTCTTGTCGTCTTTTTTTTTTTTTTTTTCTTTCCCGGTTGGTTTTCTGTGTGAGGGGCCTGCCATGTGGGTTTTCAGTCAATGATGTTCCCTGAGTTAAGTCCTCCAGCCCCCCTCAAGGAGGTGGGCTCTGAGGGAACTGTTTTTCTCAGGCTTTTGTTCTCTGGAGATTTTTATGTTTGTTCATCTGTTTTCTCTTGCCTTGACAGCTTTTGATGGTTTTTGGAAGTTTAGAGGAGAGCAAACTCCACCCTGACCTCCCTCTCAGAGAGAAGCCTCAGCCTGCCCCCCTGGGGGTTTGGAGAGTGCATAAATTCTCCCTTGGCCGCTGGCAGAGTGGGTTCTGAGTCGCGGTCCCTGGGGACGCAGGATCTTCTGCTTATATCTAAAACCATGGCAGCCGTGACTGTCTGGGCAGCTCCAGACCATCAGAGAGGTTCCAAGAAGCAATTGCACACTGAGATTTTCCCACTGGCCCTGTCTGGGAGTTCCTGGTCTTTCCAGTCCTAGAGCTCCCAGCGGGAGCCTGTGAGCACTCTCCCAAGGGAGGCTGTGGGGCGTGCATTTCTCAGGCTCTGATGGCAGGGCCCAGTGTTCTGCCTTCTGGTGAGGCTCCCAGTCCCTCACAAGAGCTGGACCCTATGGCATTCTTGGGTGCGCTGGTTGCTCAGGGACCAAGACCTGGTTTCTCTGCCGTGCTCTCTCTGGTTCAGCGCCAGGGGATGCTGTCCTGGGTCCAGGGACTTAAGCCCCTGTCCCTAGCTGCCCCAATTCCCACAATTTTCACCTGCAATCCTTTGCTCTTTTTGAGTGCTTTCAACCAGACTCCAAGTTAATGCTGGTCCCCAGTTGCAGGGCACTCTCGTATTGGGGTATTACTTTCCAATTGGTCGCCTCTGGTGACTCCCTCCAACTTTTGCTTATCTTCCGATATCAATCCGAAGTTCCCACTCTGTTTACCTGCCCACTGGTGTCTTCTGCCCCCGTAAAGATCTAGACGTGTATAACTCTGCTCTCAGGCTGATTTCATGGGTGATTGGAGTTCTTTGGTAGGTAATCAGCTCACTTTTGGGTAGAGGTTGAAACGGCGCCGCCTCCGACTTCTCCACCATCTTGTCTCCCCAATATTTTATTTTTTTAAAGATTTATTTATTTATTTATTTGTCAGACAGAGATCACAAGTAGCCAAAGAGGCAGGCAGAGAGAGAGAGAGAGGAGGAAGCAGGCTCCCCTCTGAGTGGAGAGCCCGATGTGGGGCTGGGTCCTAGGACCCTGGTATCATGACCTGAGCTGAGGGCAGAGTCTTTAACCCACTGAGCCACTTAGGCGACCCTGGAAGTGATGTTTTAAATAATGGGTGATATCTATACACATCAGTGTACTAATTTTAATTTATGGTAAATTAAACTAATGTCCACATTAAATGATACTATGTTCATGTGAATGTGATCACTTTAAAGTAGTAATAATTCTCTCTGGCAAAGTATATAGTAAATAAATGAAAGCAAATAAACTTGCAAATAGAAGAATTTGTCTGAACCAAGAGATTTTTAGAAAAATAATTGAATTTGAAACAGACATATTATCACTGACTGGTACAGCCGACAGTAGGTAAGTGGAAATTTCCTATAAGTTAAATTAATTCCTAAGACTATGATCTTTTTTAAAATGTTGGTATTTTTTTGTGGGTTTCCCCCCCTCTTTCCTTCTTAATCAAGACCTGTACTGTTGTAAATTGGCCTCACAAAATACATCCTAACAATGTTTCTAAAAAAAAAAAAAATAATAAGCTTCTCCCATTATTTCTAGTGGTGCATTATTCTGGTGCTGTCATGCACCCCTTCTGTTCCCCCACTGGTCCTATCACGGGCAAGTAAAGGCACCACTGCAGGCCACTGGCAGAGCAGAGGCCCAAACCAGGAGGAGCCTGAAGCCTGCCAGAGCAGGGCGCGTCCCCCCTGCAGCCCAGAAGAAAAAGCCCCCACAGCTACTCATGATCCTGAAGGCAGGCCTGTCTGGCAGAGAAGGGGGTGCCTGCCTGGGACAAGGCCCTGGAAAGGGGCTAGGCTGTGACCACTGAAGAGGAGGCCGCTTGGACCATCTTCTCCACATCTCCACCAAAGGCCTTTGTCTGGGGCCAGAGCTTGCCCAGCAGCAAGACCCTGAGTAACAGGAAGAAGCACCTTTCCTTCCAGAAGTCTTTTGAACAGAGCGGCTTCCCCTTCAAGAAGAGTGATGAGGCCCGGGAGAGGACTGAGCCTCCACTGAAGACTGTGAGGACTGAGCACCAGGGGAACCACTCCAGCTGCCACAGAGATGGACAAGGCCTCTTGGGAGCAGGTGGCCAGGCCAGGAAGGGACAGGGTGGTGCAGGAGGAGGGGCTTTCCTCCCTGTAGGCCCTCCTACTCATTCAACAACCTGATATGGAAGGACATCCCAGGCCTGAACTCTGAGTCACTAACTTGAGCTCAAAGTCTTGTTCTGCCACTTGCCCATTGTGTGAACCTGAGTAATCTGCTTAACTTCATAAAACTCTCATTCTCATATCTAGAAAATGAGAAAATTAATATATTACCTTTTAAGGTCAAGATTTAAATTGGATGTTGTAAAGATATTGGCCCATAGATGCTAACTATTAACATGATCCTCAGAACAGCTTTATGGGTCAAAGATAATTTTAAGAACTGGTATTGCAATGCAAACATTTCCTCTCCAGCTCTAAGAGCTAGACTGCTCAAGAAACTTCTTAAACTGTATTTAATATATAGCCACTTATTGTCTCCATTTCTGTACTTTAACAGTTACATTTTATATACATTCAGTATTTAGACAGCCATTCTTAGGTATAAGCATTTGTATAGTAATGACCTATATTTGGTACAGCTGATTATTTCTCACTAAACATATACTTTTCCTCCTACTGATGTCAGGGAGAATCCTCTGCTTTTAAAAAGACACATGCCCCAGATATCTCTCCTATGAAGGGTACCTCTCATTCTGCTTGTATCACTGACCTGGGTATTAGGGTCCGTGATCAAAGGAACGAGACCAACACAAAGCAAAAGTCAAGCAAAGCTTTATTTCACGCCAAGCATCGAAAATCAAACCAACCAGTCAGGGCCGTTTCTTACAAAGAGGCTATGACGACCAGGACATCAACCCCAACTACTTCCTTTACCCGACAACTCCCGCTACCCGACAACTCCCCTACCCGACAATGGCCACTACCCCATGGCTCCCCTACCCAAAGATGACACTCCTGGCGGCATTGCTCCCCGACGAGGTTGCTTCCCGGCTGGCAAGGCCACTCCCCGCCGACGCTCATTACGCTCCCAGCAAGGCTGCTCCCAATGACTATGCTTCCCCTATGATGCTGCTACCGAAGATCCCAAAGCTCCCCGATGCTCCCCGACGCTCTGGACGTTTTCTCTCCTACACTACCAAGCCCCTGCCTCACAGACTAACCTTTATAGAGGTGGTCGAGCCCGGCCCACACACAGGTGGCCAATGAGACTGCAACACACAGGGAAAACTGTACAGTCACGCTCGGTCAGCAATACAGGTGGCCAATTGAATTCCAACTTACCATAGTAAATATATGCGCACCCCACTGATTGGATGTCCCCATCCGGCCTGGCCCGCCCCTATATCCAGGTCCTGCAAACAAGTTCCACTGGGAGGGGCAGGGTCAACCCAAGACCACAGCAAAATGGCTCCCTCTGGCCAACTAGGCCCCTACACCGGGAAGAAGAGTTAATTCACCGTGATTCCTACCCACATAGGACTTATCTTTCTCCTTTTGGCTCCATTAACCACTATGCTTGGTGCTCACCATCCATGGCTTTGTTCTGCTCTAGGGATTATAAATAGGGTTCCCCATCTTTGTCCTTGGGTAGAAATCAGGCCCTGTTAAAATATTTGCAGCAAAAAAGCACATTATTCCCGAGATTGAGGTGTTTTTTTTGGCTTTGGGCTTTTTGTGTTTATTTCTGATTTTTTGTTCGTTTGTTCCACTTCATAGAACTTTTTTTTATTATTTTTTTAAATTTCTTTTCAGTGTACCAGAATTCATTGTTTACGTACCACACCTAGTGTTCCATGGAACATGTGCCCTCCATAATACCCACCAGCAGGCTCACCCAACCTCCCACCTCCCGCCTCATCAAAACCCTCAGCTTGTTTTTCAGAGTCCATAGTCTCTCATGGTTCGACTCCCCCTCCAGTTTCCCCCAAGTCCCTTCTCCTCTCCATCTCCACATGTCCTCTGTGTTATTTATAACACTCCACAAATAAGTGAAACCATATGATAATTGACTCTCTCTGCTTGACTTGTTTCACTCAGAATTTTTTTTTTTAAAGTTTTATTTCTCTGAGTAATCTCTACCCAATATGGGCTTCAACTCCTGACCCTGGAGATCGAGAGTTGGATGCTCTTCTGACTGAGCCAACCAGGTGCCCCCAGTCTAACTTTTTTCTCTCTGTGTACCTACAAGGCTTTCTGATGAAAGAGTTAACTATGCAGGTGGAGAGGAATCTCATAAATACTTACGCCCACAAAGATAAATGGAGTAGCTTTA
This sequence comes from Meles meles, assembly GCF_922984935.1. NCBI lineage: Eukaryota > Metazoa > Chordata > Mammalia > Carnivora > Mustelidae > Meles > Meles meles. The sequence continues at coordinate 24,102,033 of NC_060068.1, read as the reverse complement.
AAATAGTTGAAACCAGTATTAAATAAAATTTTGCATTTACTCCTGGTATCATAGTGTGTTTCTTCATATTTTTCATGCTCAATTTCCAATAGTATTAGACTATTCTTTTTTATTGTTTTTCATATTGATTTATTTTTATTTATTTTTATTTCTCTTCAGTGTAAGAGAATTCATTGTTTATGTACCACATCCAGTGCTCCATGCAATACATGCCCTCCATAATACCCACCACCTGGCTCCCCCAACCTCCCACCCCCCACCCCTTCAAAACCCTCAAGTTGTTTTTTAGAGTCCATAGTCTCTCATGTTTCACCTCCCCTTCCAATTTCCTTCAACTGCCTTCTCCTCTCCATATCCCTATGTCCTTCATGTTAATGGTTATGCTCCTCAAATAAGTGAAACCATATAATTGACTCTCTCTGCTTGACTTATTTCACTCAGCATAATCTCTTCCAGTCCCATCCATATTGATATAAATGTTGGGTATTCATCTATTCTAATAGATATTTAAAAGTTTGAATTTAATGTGAACTGGCTGAAAAAGAAATAACCCAAAAAGTAATTCTTTATTTCTGCAATGTAGTCCATTATTACAAATTTATTAAGATGAGGATCTATTTCCTTATTTTCCTATGTTCCAGTCATTATACTGGAAGGAATCTCAGCGAACTGTTGAATTTTACAGCATTCTAGGGAGATTTTTCTGCAGTTAAAGATGGAGATGTTTTCCTAAGTATGTTTGGAGTTGTATATTCCACAAGTGTCTGATGGCTCCTGCTCTTGGGCTTTGACCTGGTGGCTGGTGCCAGACTGGCTGCAAGAACAGGTATGCAGCTGGCTTTCCTAGGGAATTTTGCCAGTGCTCATATTCCCTCTGGGAGATCCATGGGAGGGAGCCAGAGCGGCTCAAGTCTGTGGAGACCCCGGCTCGATCTCCAGAGCTGCTTTCACTGCTGGCTGGAGACCCATGCCTGGGAAAGGTCTGGGGCATTACACGGTTCTAGATCTCCATTGCCAACAAAACTCGAGGACCCTCTTCCTTGGGGTCAGCCTGAGTAGACCACAAGCCTTCACGCTTGACATCCTCACAGGGAGGTCGGAGTCCCAGCCCCGGGAAGCTGGATGACAGACATCATAACTACATGGGACCAATCTCAAATACCATTTTTACTCCCATGAATTTCTTATCAAATGGAGGATTGTACCTAAAAATCTGGAATTTAGATTTCTATTTAAAATCAAGACTTCTGCAGCATCTGGATGGCCCAGTAAGTGGAGCCTCTGCTTTGACTCAGGTCCTGAACTCAAAGTCCTAGGATGAAGTCTGGCATCGGGCTCCCTGCACAACGGGGATTGAACTTCTCCCTCTGCCCCTTTCCCCATGTCATTCCCTCCCTCTTAATTAAATAAATAAAATCTGCTTAAAAAGAAAGAAATAAAAATAACATAAAATAAAATTAAGTCTGGCCATGGGGAGCTGGCCCTCCCAGGGCCCACTGCTGCCGGGAGCTGAGAAAACTGGTCTGCACGCTCCTCGTGGTCTCTACTGGGCCTTCAGGCCTCCTTATGAGGACACATTGTGTGCCTTGGATTGTGGGACCCCTGCTCAGAGAGGATTCTCTGGCTTGAGCCCCTGTAGCTACCACAGGAAAGGCGCCCTTGGCAGGCGGTGATTCTGGACTGAAGGTGCTCTTTGCCCTTGACCATGTGTGTCCTCCTGGGAGGGCCTCTGACCCACTCAACAAGGTCTGCCTGTAGCATGGCTCAGGTCCTGTGAGCTCTCTGTCCCACCCAGAGAGGGGGTCGAGACAAGGAATGCAGGGGTCGGGGACCCCCGTGCCTTCACCCAGAGGGGCTCAAGTGATCTGGACCGAGCAATGCCATCAGCTCCTCCAGGGACCCAGGGCAAAGGAGGGGGTGCTGCAGGCTTTGTGGACCACGTACAGGACCTCCAACATGCACGCGACCATCAGGAACTGAACTCAGCTCTCTGTCCTCAAAGCTAGGACAATGGTTGCACCCAGGCCTCACGGGGGCTGTGTGTGGGCTGTGTGGGTGTCACTGTATGGAGGGAGCATGGGTTTAAGGGTGAGTATTGAGCAGCTGGGGGAGGGGGATCCCAGGGGCTGTGGTGTGAGGAAGAAGTCAGGTAAGGGGTCCACAGGAAGTGGTGACCTCAGTTTTCTGACCATGGAGCCCAAGAGATTTCGAACCCATGTAACCAGGCACCCAAATCCCAGGGACATCCCCCTTCCCTGGTCATTTCTTTAGAGATCCCCAAACGAACAAGATGTTCACGTGTTGCATCCCCAACTTGGGAGGCTGCAGGAAGAGGAGAGCATGCCCGGCAAACACTTGCCCTCACTCAGGAGGTCATCTAAGGACTGCCTGACCCCTCTGGATATTTGGCAGGAAGGAGAGAAAGGTGACACCTGGAGGCCAGAGCCGCCCACACAGCCCCACATGCTCTGATTGACCTGGACGGGCCAGGTCCCCGCCCGTGTGTGTGCATGTGCGAGTGTGTGTGTGTATGCATGTGAGAGTGTGTGTGCATGCATGTGTGTGGAAGGAGGGCTCATGTGAGGTGGGGCCTTTCTGAGCAGGAGCAGTTTGAGGAGGTGTCAGAAGCCCAGTGGGCACGTCACATTCAAAGTCAAGGGTGACTAGGTGGGACGGGGTTTGGGGGATGTGAGCTTCTGCCCAGGGTTGATCCCCAGAACCCTGCAAGTGTGGGTCCCTTTCCTGGGTGCAGGGCTGTGCACACACAGGTCTGTGTCTGATTAGGGAGTGGCAGGGGACTGGGCAGGAGGACAGTGGCATCAGCTGGACAGGGCTGAGATGCCTCCAGGGCATACTGGTCCCTGTCTTTGTAGAAGGCCACAGATGATGGAGGAGGCTGGAGGACATGATCTCCTCCCTGAAGCAGGAGTCTGCAGTCCCAGGAAAGGCTTCCAAACCTCCCAGGCCACCTGTGGAAGCTGAGCCCAAGGGTGAGAAGGGAGCTGGATGCTTGGGAGTGTGTGGGGATGGGTCGGGGCTAGGTCCCACTGGGAGGTTCCCCACAGTCTGGTGTGGGGTCAAGAGCAAGGACTGGGCTCAGAGCACCCTGTGGCTGGACTACAGTTGCGGAGACATCCCACTGAAGGTTCCTTCCTGCCTGGGGCTTCTCTGGGGGCCTCTGGTCTGGGTCCTGCCTGCGCAAAGCACACAGACATATGGGTGACCTTCTCTCCTCTCACAGCTGCTCCATCCCAGGAGCTCAGGCTGGCTCCAACATCAGCAGGAGCTGGAAAGTGGGACACGGTGCCTGCCACCACCTCAGCAGGCGACAAGCAGTCAGTAGGTGACCAGGAATCTGGCCACGGAGAGTCTGAGGCTGCCCAGGAAGAGCTGGTGCCTGCTCCTGCCCCAGCCCCTGCTCCAGACCTAACAACTTTCAGGATCCTGCCCCTTACCCTGCCTGTATCCCTGATCCTGCTACAGGCCCAGGTGATGCCCTGGATCCTGTGCCAGCCATCACCACTCCACCTGACCCAGCTGGAAACCCTGCCCCTGCCCCTACATCTGCCCCAGTGTAGTTCCCAGAGACACATCCAGAGCCCACTGCTCTGCGGGGAGAGCTCCCTGTACAATTACCCTCAGTTCCATCCCCCAACCCCACAGCCCTGCCAGAATGTTTTATCCCCTCCCCCTGTGTTCTTTCTCTCTGGTACATAGTCACTGTGATAGTAGCTTTCCATGTCCTGTATGCTGTCTACTATCTATTTTAAATAAAATTCATCATTTTCAGTTGAACTCATGCTGAGCACTAAGTCCGTCCTTGGCTCCCTCTCCCCTTAGCCCAGATTATCACTGTCGAACTTCTTCTTCCCCAAAGAGGACCCTGGTCCCAAGCCCTCCCTACCCATTGCTCCTCCAGCCCGGACCCTCACAACACCTAAGCTGCTTTCTCTCTCTGTTCCTTCACATGTTCTGGAGGTTTCTATGAGTGGAATCACCCAGTGGGTGCCTTGGTGTCTGCCCACCTATTTTCAAAGGGGCAAAGGGGACTGGGTTTTTTTGTGTTTTTTTTTTTTTTTTTTCTGCGTTCCTTTGATGTAGAATTTCACTTATGCCATACTGAAACCCCTGATGGATTACAGATGAGATGGAATCATAGAGGCCCCTTTAGAAGATATGGGCCCAATGATGGGGCTGAGACCCCTGTTCCTTCTGGGACACCACAGCATGACCCCAGACAGGACTCAGCTGCTTCCTCCTGTGGCCCGCACACACACCATGGGAATGCAGAAAGCTAGAAGACACACCACAGAGGGAAAATGCATTGCCACAATCTAAGGCCAGAGAAAGCTTTCCCCTGCCTCTGGTGCAAACCAGCCTCCAAGTCATTGGTTCCCACAAGGACATAGACTAAAAGCATGCAGGTCAGGGTGTGGGTGGGGATAGGCACGCAGGGAATATGTGTCAGCGATGGGAGAGCTCCCTGGGAAGGGCTTTGGCAAAGGAAACCTTATGGAGGCAGCGCAGGTCCTTCTCAGACCGGCAGTTGTCTTTCCTGGTACCAACAGCTCTGGGGAGAACGTGAGGAGACAGAGGTCCAGTGAAGGTCCCCCATAGAGAAGGGTGATGCGCACCCCTTTCTATGACAAAAGTGAGCAGCATCCCTCCAAGGCAGCAGGGGCACCCATCGCCTAGCAGTGCTCATCCTGGGACTCACCCTGGAAACTCTGGCGTGGTTTTTCATGCCAGAAGGGAGAGAGCAGGGAGAGACTGCAGATAGGAGGGAATGGAACAGGGCTAATGCCCAAGTAGATGAACTCGATCCTTTGTTCCAGTCCTCAGGAAAGAATGTCCTGTAGCTACTGTCCCAGTGTCGTCCGGGGCATGGGATCTGGGAAGTCTCTCCCTAGATGCCCTCCTGCCACCCTGCTCCTGGGAATATTAAAAGTCGTTTGAGGAGTTGTACAGGATCCAGGAAGACAGAGGGCTCAGGAGAAGGAAGGTCAGTATGGGGAGGACAGATGGATGTGCAATGATCCACCATCCAGGATCTGGGCTGTAATGCCCTCGGACCTCACTCCAACTAATGACTCCTGATGGCTGGGCCACACTTCATGGGCTCCCGCCCCCTCATTCCTTCAGTCCCTCAGTCATTCCCTTCTTCCCTTCCCTCCCTCTCACTCCCTCCCTCCCTCTATACCTTCCTCTCCTTTCCCTCCCTCCCTTCCTCCCTGTGCCCCAATCTGTCTCCGTCTCCTCCTCCCTCATCCAGCAGAGGATCTTGGTCCCAGCTGTGAACTGACCACTGGGGCTTCATCCAGGTGAGCACCTGCAACCATGTGGTCCCTATCCACATGGTACACATGGCCACTGTGGGAGTTGACATGGAGCAGTCCACAGGGTGAGCAGTGGGATGGACACCAGGAATCTGCTCCTGAAAATGGGATCCAGTTGCACAAAGAATGGAGAGACCCAAGCTTAACACTTCCTTGAGAAATACCGAGTCCTGAAAAGGGATGCAAAGTCAGTATATCCTCGACTTGATGCACTGTGTGTTCTAATGGCCCACCGGCCCTGATTCCTAGAAGCAACAAAGAGTATATAATGCAGTGCTGACTGGGGGTTTGTGACACAACTGTTCGGATCAGTGACAGCATTTCATACAACATCCTCAGGGCCTCTGAGTTCTCCCAAGGACCTCTGAGGTCCTCTGAGCCATACACCCGTCTTCCTTGGGAAGCTCTGTCCTGTCGTCTTCCTTGTCTCCTGCCTCTTCTGGGACTCTTCAGGGGCCTCCCCCACCACGGCGCCTTAGCCAGGACTCACTGTGTCCTGTGGCGGGAACCCTGCATACTGTGGTGGGACCCCCAGAAGACCGGTGCATTGTGCAAGTCCTGTGAACTCCCTCTGGGGTCACTTGTCATCTCCCATGCAGTGGCCTGAATCTCCCTGCACTGGGTCTCCTTTGATGAGCCTGTGAGGTCAGTTGGTGCCAATATCACAGGCATGAAAGCACGAGTCCAAAAGGTCCAGATGACCTGCTCCCATTCCCAGGGTGTGGAGCCTGGGCTAAGGGTGCTCCCCCAGCAGAGGATGAGCTGGGCACTGGGAACCTGAAGGCTGACCCCCTGCCCCACTTGGTTTTGAGAGGGCTGTCACTGACCACCATAGAGCTGTGTCCGCATCCTGCAGGGTTCCCTCCTTGAAGGCTACTGGGCATCTTGCTGGCAAGGTCCTCTGTCAAACACTGGTATTCCTTGAACTCCCCCAGATCAGGAATCAGGTCCAGCGCAGTGGCAGGGAAGGGGAAAGATGAACCCTAGAAGAAGAGGGGACATACTTGGGCCCCAGCCGTGAATCCAAGGGCATAAGCCTCTGGGTTCAAGTCTACATCTCCCTGGCCCCAAGAAGTGGGAAGCCTTCTCCAACAGCCTCACGTGTTTGGTCCCCTGTGAGGGCCTACCTGCTCTGCACAATGGAGACATAGCTCCTCGCTGTTAGGCATGTAGGCTGAGCCCCTCTGAGACTGATTTTTATCAGCACGCTCTGAGGCTACTTCCCTGGGCCTGCTCCATTCCTGGCAGATTAGTCAATGGCTCCCACGGGGAAGGCGCGCACCACCTTGAACTTGGGAACAGGGATACCCCACCCCACAGGCATGAGTCAGGTCACCAGGGCAAGTCCACGACCAGTCAACATGAGTGTGGGTTCATGGCCCGACTTTGTGAGTCTGGTTCCCCCCAAGGGTGCTGCAGGCAAGGGCTCCTTCTTGCAAACCCTGCTCCTGCCCACCGCCCGGGCCACACTTGGAGCCCAGAGGGGGGACACATGGGGACAGCTTGTGCTCGTGCAGTGGGCAGTGCTGCAACAGAGCCACTCGTGCTGACCACAGGCCCTAGGTAGTGAGGCTCTGGCTGGTGATTTCAGCTCCCTGTCTCCAGGAACTGGAGGAGGATTCTGGAGCGACCCTATGCCCATCTTAGTCCCTGCTCATGGGGCCCAATGCCTCTCTCAAGATGGCCTGGGACAAGGGTCGCACAGGCCTCAGGACGATCTTGCAGGCATTGGGGGAGCTCTCTGGAGGAAGGAAGTTCCACCTGCTGCTGACCCTGCACCCCCCGGGCTCTCATGCACAACCCCCACATGTGGCAATATTGAAAGCTGATCCTGTCACCAGCCCCACTTTTCAGAAGCTCCAAGGGGCCAGGCCACTTGCCCGTAGTTGTGCCTGGTGCGCTCACAGGTCACGTGGGGTCCCAGGGCATCACTGCTCATCTCCCACTCAGGGACCTGGGGTCTGGCACTGAGTGCTGGGTCTGACCTTGCTGTCCTCCTCATGAGCCGTATCCTCTAAGGGACACACAGTAGGAGCCAGCCCAACTGGCATTGCCTCGCTACCAATCCACAGGGCAACCATGTCTCCCCTTCCACTTCGCTGGTTGGAGGAGGGCTCCCCAGTAGCCTTCATGTTGGGATGCACCGCCCCTCGACTCCACAGGAGAGCAGCCTGGGATCAGGGCTGTGTCTGCGCTGAGGGGCCTGGCAGCAGGTGAGAGCTGTCATCCTCAGTGACATGAAGCCTCCTGAGAGGGAGCCAGGTGGTGTCACCTCAATGGGCCCAGGAAAGCCCAATAAGGCTGCTGAATGCATACACTTCCACATTAGTCTCTAGGATGGGGGACCTACCCCACTCTGTGCTACACACACACACACACACACACACCCCATGATGTCTTTGAGCTCTCCTGTCTCCCGGTCCCCACCCTTTGTCATCTCATCTACTTACTTTTTGATAGCACCATTATCCCGGTGGTGGTGTTCTGTGGCCAGAGCTCCTTATTCAGGATATCAGTGTTGGAGCTCCCTTTCCAGATGACCGGGCAGCCACGGAGTCAGGACAAGGACATCGTTCCTCCTGCACCACAAGAGAGCCGCATGGCAGTGTGTGAGCTGGCTGGAGGGTGAACACACCAAGGGCCCTGGTGCTCATCAGCCCCACCTAGGACACCCTCCTCCCCCGGCCTTCATCCCTTCGGGGACCCACAGGGCACATCCTCCTTCCAGAAGGACTTCACAATTGCAAGAAAACAATGAGATGCAAACCCACACTCAAACTTGTGCAGATCCCTCCCAGCTCTAAACAAGACTGGACCCTGTGGGACCTGAGTGGGAGCTAGGATTTCCCAGCAAGGCAAGGGGGCCCTCCCCTAAGAGGGAGGGAGCTCCTCTCCTATGGTCTCTGGTGGGCAAGAGACAGAAAGCAGGAGACACAAGCCAGAGATGGACCAAAGCACAGAGAAAGATCTGTTGGCCCCAAATCCAGATCTCAGCAGCAGGGACAGGAACGCAATTGGCAAAGCATGCACCAGCCAAGTTTTCAATGAACCCACCCTCAGAGTCTGCCTTGAATTTCCATAAGTTTCTGGAAGGAAGGTGAAGGGAGGGAAGGGAGGGGAAACATTTCAGTAAATTTACCCATGATAGGGTCAGCACCTTGGGCTGAAGATAAAGCATCCTGAAAAACACACAGCATGACATGAGTTTGCAGGAGGGAGGCGGTGCCCAGTGGGGCTGGAGAGCTGATGCAGGGACCTAGCTTCTGGATCCTTCCAGGAGGAGCTGTCCCCACAGCCTGCACTTCCGTGTGTCCTGCAAGCATCGGAGCTGAGGCTGAACAGGGCCTGCTCTCACAGCATGTCTCATCCTGAGGCCCCTCCCATCACAGGGCAGGGGGGTCCATCTCCAGTCATTGCACACAACTGGCCTTGATCTTGAGGAGAAAATGAATCTCGTCCATGTGCACACACAGCAGGTTCTCAGGTGCCAACGGGTGGAAGCAGCCCAAAAGTCCATCAACAAACAAAGGAGATGCGGTCTGTCCACACAATGGAATACAATCAGCCATAAAAAGGAATGAAGTCCTAATAGATGCTACAGTGAAGGAATCTCAAAAAACTGGGCTCAGTGAGAGTAATGAGACCAAAGGCCAATATTCTGTAATTCCACTTCTCTGAAATGTCCAGTGTAGGTAACTCAGTGGGGAGGAACACAGGTTGGTGGTTGCTATGGGTGCGAGGGAGGAGGGAAGGGGGAGGGACTGCTTAATGGGCTTGGGTCTCTCTGGGGGTGACAAGAATGTCCTAAAGCAAGAGAATGATGGCAGGCACACAACAGTGTGGGAATGTACTAGAAGCTACGGAGTCAGGTGCTTTAAAACGTTCGGTTTTATGTTATATGAATTTCATCCTAACAATATTTATTTATTTTTTTAAGGATTGTATTTATTGAAAGAGAGAGAGAACAAACAAGAGAGAGCACAGGTGGGGGAGGGGCAGAGGGAGAAGGAGAGTCATGCACACTGGTCCCCTGGGGGGTCTTCCCTAGCACGACAGGCCCATGTCAGGTGCCGTGCCGCAGTTCCCCTCTAATGCACTGGCACCTCCCCATGGGAGCCCTCCCCACACCACTGAATGGTGCTCCGTGTGCCCTCCAGAACATGGGGGTCATACACAAAGAAAAGACATCTTGGCATTGTGCCCCCAGCAGGACCTGGTGTGTAAACATTCATGTACTCAGTGGCTGTTGGTGATGGCCTGTTATGTGGCAGGCCCTGTCCCAGGAACTGGGGAGACTCGGAGCTGCCTCCTTGCCAGCAGCCTCTGCCAGACCTTATGTGCTGTTCCTCTGTCCTCTTCTCTTTTGTGCTGTTGCATTTCACTACCATCATTATGCTCAATCAATACCAGTAATTTAGAAGCAATACTTTTCCTATTCTCTGGTAAGTGTACGTGAATCAAAATGATCTGTTATCTAAAACGTTGGGTAGGATTCTGTAAAATTTCCGACCTCGTTTAACTTCATCATTATTATTTATTTTGCGACAGGGTTAAATCTGGACAGTTTCTCTATTTCCTTTATGAAAAGCAGTCTGCTTTAACCTTCTCTCTCTCCCAAAATCACCTTTGCTAAATTATATTTCCTAGGAAATGATCTATTTTTTAATATTTTCAAATCTATTTGCATAGAATTAGGCCAAGTAGCATTCTTTTCTTCTTCCTTTGTTAATAGTTTATAGATTTGATTTTGTGTAATTCATATCTCCTCTTACCCATACCAAGTCCTTTTCTCTGATTCCCTATATTTTGCTGTTCTTTTACTTACTTAATGGTGATGTCTAATTTACTTTTTATTTCTTGTCTTTTAACCTAAATAACTAAATCAGTTTATTCCTGGGTTGCCTGGATGGCTCTGTTAGATAAGCATCTGCCTTTAGCTCAGTTCATGATCCCACGGTCCTGGGACTGAACCCCACTTTGGGTTCCCTACTGGTGGGAGTCTTCTTCTCCCTCCCCCACAAATAAATACAATCTTAAAAAAAAAAAATCAGCTCATTTCTCTGAGCAATGCACCAGCTCAGTCCACCAACTCTGATGCCCTGTCCACTTGCTTTCCTCCCAGTTGCTGAGAGACCTTTGAAAACTACTGAAGGATAGCAGGTTTTATTGTATTATTATTATTATTATTATTATTATTATTATTATTTTTAAAGATTTTATTTATTTATTTGACAGAGAGAGAGATTACAAGTAGGCAGAGAGGCAGACAGAGAGAGAGGAGGAAGCAGGCTCCCTGCGGAGCAGAGAGCCCGATGCAGGGCTCGATCCCAGGACCCTGAGATCATGACCTGAGCCGAAGGCAGAGGCCCAACCCACTGAGCCACCCAGGCGCCCCCCATTTACTTTGCTTTTTATAGCTTGGAAGGACCATTCTCTTTTGCTAGCTTTCTTTGACGGGTTCTTTCTTTTTTTTCCAATACTCTGCCATTTCTCTTTGCACCTTCTGAATGCTTCATCTTATTTCATTTCCTCATGTGTTTTGTCTATACCTCTTAGTGTCTTCATGTGTAAAATTTTAGGGGTGTTTATTCTTTCTTATGCTGCTTCAATTTTACTTCTGTGATGACTTATTTTTTCTCCCATTCTGAGCTTGTCTGACATATTATAGATTTATTTTATTCTTAAGTGACTTCTACACCCAGTGTGGGGCTTGAACTCACAACCCTGAGATCAGCAGTCACATGCTCTACTGACTGACTGAGCCAGCCAGGCGCCCCTTGCCTAATATTTCTCAATCCTTCTGTTGACTCACTGTTGCCTCTGTAATGTTTTGTAATGTTTTGTAATGTAATGTTTTCCTACTTTGGGCTTCCTTTATAGAGGTGACTGGGTTTGTTTTTGTTTTCTTTATTCCTGAAGAAATATTTGAGAAAACTCACTGCCAAAAAGCGTTTGGTGTGGGTTCTCCAAGTGCACCTGTTACTGGTCTCTCATTCTTTGTATTGGGTGATATTATCACACAGATATCATGCAAATCCCGTTTGGAAACTCATTACAGAATAAGGTTCTTCCTGGCACAGTGTTTGCACCTGTCACTGAAGCAGGATGAGACGTAATTATCTTTCAGAGCAACAGGATTTTCCTTATAGCTGAGAGCTGGGTGTATACTCTTCAGCTTTTACACCCCTGAGTCGGAGAGAACAGGAAGCTGTAGGAACAATCCCAGTGCAATGTCTCTGTCACCCCAGCCCCCACACAGAGGTGCTCTGGCCAGGTGGTTGAGTCTTTGTCCCCTTGCCACTCTCTGTTTCCCAGAACCAAACTCCCACATGGGTTCCAGCTGCCAGACTGCCCCTCACATTCTCAGAGCTGGCACAGGCTTTGCATTTGTATCTCAGAGAAGGGGACTTATCAATCCTCCCAGAGAGCTACAACCAAGGACATCCCCTCCTCACTGCATTTTGCTCCCATTCAATTCCTACTGGCTTCTGCACCATCAGCTGTTGTGTGGGTTGGTACACCAATACCTCCTACTTACAACTAAGATAGGCTTGTTTTCTGTTTTTATTTTCCTAGTTGGCTTTGGTGCCTTCTGAAAGAAGAAATACCATCTTCATGCTGACTTCTTCCGGTTCGACATGTCCTAATCTCTTAATCCCCTTACTGCTTAGATCAACAGACTTGTCATCTACAGCTTGCAGTTGAGAGCTGTGATTGATGCAGAAATTTGTGCCAAGAGTGCTGGCAGCCAGCCTCTGCTCAGGACGTATCAGCCTCTTCAAAACATCCTGGCCCTTCATTAGGGCCCTGAGTAGGTTGCATTTCTGTGCCCACTGGAAGGGGGTTGCAGCTGTGGTACTTGTTTGGGCCAGTAAAATGTGAGAACACATGGCACTTGCAGATAAAAGCTTTTAGATCCAACGTGTAGTCTGCCTGTTTTCTTAACTGATGAACTTTACCAGTTTAAAAGACAGTTTCAGGTTCTCAGCAAAACTGTGAGGAGACACCTTGCTCATCCCTACAGCCATCTAGCCTTCCTATCTCTAGACCTACAAGCAGAGTCAGACCCCAGCAGGCCCCAAGTACCCAAGGACAAGGTCAAAATAGGAAGGTCCAACCTACTAAGTGAACAGAAACATTTGCTGCTTTGTATTAAAAAATAAATCAGGGAAATATGTGGGAACTGATCCTGGAAGTGCTTGGCCAGAAGGAGGGATGCAATCTCAGTTGGCTTGCATGTGCAATCAAGGCTCAAAGGCTAGCCAGGGAACTAGGACAGATTCAGTGATCTCCTTTACTGCCCAGACAAAACCTGGAGTCCACTGAGGTCTACACTAAGGTAATTGAAGCTTCCAGACATCCCCTAGAATGACAAAAATGTAATAAATCCCAATGGAGAGGAGCCTTATTATGTCACCTGCTCACCCACCCAACAGATGGTCAGGGGAGGATCAGGAAGACACACCCCTTTTCCAGATGCAGAGCTCAGACACCTTGGAAAAGCAGCATGGTTGTTCTCTGAAGTTGGAAGGCTGGTATGAGACCATAACTAAGCTCCCAGGGCCAACACAGGTATCACGACCCAACAGCAAAGAACATGCAGCGGAGTTTTATTTCTACAGGCCAGGTATACAAGTTTCCCAAGGCTTTCTGCCAGACTAGTGTGGTGAACTGGATGAGACGACCCATTGGGGTCTGGAGATCTCTCTGCCCCCCACCCCCAGGTCTGGGAACAGAAGTCTCACTTAAGCTAGCTGATTGGTCACAACCCCTCACTGATTTTCTAAACATGCATTAGTTCAACTATTGGGGCCCCATACAGGAGGGAAGACTGTCTTACTTCTACCCAGTCTCACCCAACGAGCCAGTGCCAATAGGAGACTACTGCTGACCTTTAAAACCACCAGTACTTTGCCCAAAAAATGAGTTTATTTGGGAATAGCAGAGAACTACAATTCTGGATGTGCAAGCTATAACAAATCCTCTGTAAAGTCCAACAAAGAAAGAGGTGTTATTTTGTGAGGACCCTAGAAGGGGCTGTCCTGAACCAAAGTCTCCTGAGCAGGAGCAGGACTTCAGGGTGAGGGTGGTTCCTCACTGGCTAATTTGTTGGGGTAGTGAATTTCTCATCAGAGACACAGTGTCCATCCTTCCTTGTTGGGTGTGTAGTCATTATTTCTTCTTGAGGCTATGTCTCCTGGGGTTTGTGAGGGTGTTTCTTCCTGTAACAGATTCTGGGCAGCACAGTGCACAAAAGCTCCTCTTTCTGACTTCCTGACTCCCATTTTAGTGAGATCTCTCCATACTACTTTTCATCCTACCATGACATTTGGGATTGTTGGAACCCCAGTTACTGCACAGGAGGGGTTCTGAATAGGGCAATCTTCATCCACTTCCCTCTGCCCCAGGAGAGTGGGGTACCTTTGAAACTAGGGACTGCCACCATTTGCTTCTGGAAATGTCTCTGACATTTGGCCCTTGGATGATTTCTCCCACAATGCTACACTCAGGTCTGCCACCCCTGAGGCATACAACACCCGGCATTGTTTCTCAAGCCTCCAAGAGCCACCCTGAGATTTTTCTGACCTTTTCTTCTCTATTGTCCACTTGCCATTGTCCACTAATGCCCCTGAATGAGTTGCTCCTGTTGCCTCCTGGCCCAGAATACATTACATGCTGCCCTGCCCCGCACACCAGCCGCCCCATAGCTCTGGGCCAGGAAGCGGCATGACTGGCCAGGCCTAGGGAGGCCAAGAAGGTGAGTGGGGACATTTTCAGGGTTGACACTTGGGGTTAGGTTCTGTGACCTACAGGTAAGTACATTTTCAAACTTCTAAATGTGAAACTTTGGCAATCACCTCTTGACCCTAACAACTAAACCATGCTGCAGCCAGACAACACACCTGGTAGGATGCTGATTCCTTGAGACAGAAACCTTGTTTCGTGGACCAGGCAGTCAGTTCTTGTTGCTGTCCCAGATGTGGGTGGAGTACCGGCCCCTTGTTTCCAGACACAGTGCTCTGGGTCCTTAGATCAAGCTCACCAGCTCTCATCTGGATCTTCCAGATCCACTGGGGTTCTGCCTGGTGGTTCTCTGCCTAAAAGAGGCACCAGATATCCTCTGCTTTTGTCTGTGGGCAGATTTACCCTGGGAGACTCACAGCTCCATCACTGGTGGTGTCAGAACCCCTGATGGAGGCGTCTGAGTCCCTCCATCCTGCCGTGACCTACCTTACCTTCTGCAGCGCTGTTTATCCTCAAGACCACTCTGGCCAGTATGGCCACGCCAGACTTTCCATTACAGTCGATTTAACTGGATCTCAGCCAAACAGCTATGATCGGCTTTACTGAAGTATTACTCATGGACCATGAACCCCACCCCCAGGTCTTGTGTGTCTTCAGTGGTTCTGCTTCCCCACAGGGGTGTGTGGAATTCCACCATCTCTATGGGCAGCATGCATCATCTCTCCGAGTCCCAGCTTCTAGCCTTCCTTGTCCTCAGCCTTCTCCGGGATGGACACTCTCCAGCCTGCCCCGTCTCCCCCTTCCTCCCAGCATAGTGCACACTATGCTCATCTTCCAGCCACCGTGTTTCTTTCCCCACTGAAGATTTATTTTAAAGAAACAGCACAAGCAGCAAGAACAGAGGGAGAGCATGAGATAATTTCAAGCAGACTCCATGCTGAGGGGGGAGCCTGGTGTAAGCCTTGATCTGAGAACCCTGACATCAGGACCTGAGCCAAGACCAAGAGTGAAGTACGCTTAACTGACTGAGCCACCCAGGCGGCCCCCAATGGTCATGATATTCTTAACACTTCCCGTATGGGTGTTTACCTTAAGCTCTAACTTTTGCTCCTTTAACAAATAAACTCGGGATAACTCCCTCCCAGTCTCACCCTATGTTGGTTCCACCCTCTGCCAGTCACAAGGCCAATGCCACCCTAGACGGGCTAAAGCAGTTTTGAATTTCCACCCTTCCAGGGGAGTTTTGGACGGACATGGACAGTGTCCATGGACAAACTTTCCCAGCTCATTTCAACATGGGAGGAAGAAGCAGCCAGGGAAGTGCCCCCAACCCTCACACCCTGCACTCCTCCCTCACCCTACAGATCTCCAGGAAGCTTTGTGGCCTCCCAAGAGAACACTGGAACCTGGACCTGGTCATCCCCTTCCAGGCTCTGAAGGATCTAGGTCTCCATTCTCAATAACTCATCCTTTCTTACCCCGGGGGGGCTGAGTCCCCCCAAACAGCTTGTGGGGTGATGCCATGGAGCCTCTGTCTGCTGAGGAGTGCAGACTGAGTTCCTACTACCATCACATGAGGTGAGAGGGAAGCCTCTGGGCTGCAAGCCATCACAACAGGCCAGCCTGCTCCAGGTCTTGGGAGAAGACCTGGCCCTTCCTGCAGGCCTTATCCACGTGAAGCTCGGCCCTGGCTGCCCTCTTCTAGCACAGGTTCTGCCACAGCCTGTCCTGCCACCGCTGCATCTTCTCCACCACATGGGCTGTGCGCTTCTCCCATCTGTGCTGCTGCTGTGCACACTGAGTCCCGTTGCGCTTCGGGGCTTCCTCCAGCAGGTGCTCCCCCTTGTGTATGCACACACCCTCCGCCTTGTACAGTAGGTTGGTCCACTGCATCTTGCTCTCCAGCTCCTGTGCTTTCACCTTGTCCTGGCCCTGCAGCTCCTCCCATGCCAAGCCTGCCATGCCTGCAGGCGCTCCAGCAGCTGCTGGTAGTTCCTGCTCATCTGAGGTGCCAGGTTTCCCTTCAGCTTCCTCCTCTTCTCCTTCTGGTGCTAGCAAGGGCTTGCTGGCTCCATCAGCTCCCCTAACCCCAAAGTGTTGGGAAATCAGAGTGAGCTGTGACCCAGAGTTCCCCAATGGCTGGGAAAAGAAGGGGGCTGCCCCATCCCTTCTCCCTGACAGCACTTCCCAGGGCCAGCGATCCCCACTCCACCTGCACAAAAGGGGCCAGGAAATCCCAGCTCGTAAACAGAGCTTCTAGAAGTCCCAGACCTGGACCTCAGCCTGAAGAGCCCTGCAGGATCCAGAGAGTCTACTGACTGGACCGTCTTCACAGCTCTTAGTGCTCCCCCCATCATCCCTCATTGTGGTGCCTTTGGCACCAATGGTGTCAATGGTTTCATTGGCACCATTTAGCTGATATGGCTCATCTTCCTCTTCAGTGGCCACCTCGTCCCTGACTGCACACACCCTTGCCAACACTCTGTCTTGGGGGTCTGCAACCACAGCTCCTTGTTACAGGTCTACACCAGCGCAGGGGCCACACAGCACCACACACATCACCTTGGGTTTGGATGACGGTAATGTGTACAGGCGCATACCAGTGAGCCCTGTGGGTGGGGAGTCCTCATGGGCCCCCTCTCCGAGTACAGACCTCTTTTTAAAGGTTCCTTGTGAATGATCCCAATCAGGACTTCCTGGCAGCATGGCCATCCCTGGGAAGAGGGACGCCACAGCCCCAGAGTCTACATAGGAAGAAAGAGCAGTGGGACTCATCTGGTGCTACAACCAGTAGCAGCATTAACAGCAGAGTTAGAGACAATGCCAGGTTCTGAAGACGAGCCCACCACAGCCCTGGCTCTATCACGAGCCCGGATGTTATAGCCTATGCCAGAAGGAGACTTGTGTCAGCTCCGGAGGACAGGTATCTCTGGGACAAGCTTCCAAGGGGGAAAAAAAGCTCCAGCAGGAGCTCTTGTTCCAAAACTGGAGGCGGGAATCGCTAGTCTCTGCTCAAACACAAATGCCGGAAAGCCCGTTCTACCACCAGCTCCTGGGACAGCTCCAGCGATGCTTCTAGTGTCAGACGCAGAGTTAGAATGAGGTCAAGTTGGAGACAGATCCACAACTCACCTTGGCACATCAGTTCTGAGCTGGAGCTTGGCCAGGTCCAGAGTCAACACCGGTTGCAACCAGGGCTCTAGTTCCTACACGCGAGCGACCAGTAGCTCAAGCGCAACCAGCAGAAGCTCTCCAGACAGAGAGGTTGCTCTGTCACTGGCTCCAGGGATAGAGCCAGGACATGGCTCAGATCTACCCCTGCTCCAGTCAGCTCCAGCCTCACCCCCCATGTAGAACCAGTGCTGACTCCCACCATAGGGCTGGAGCTGGTGGGCTGTGCACAGTGAGACCAGATCCAGTCCCAGCTCCAGGGACAGAGCCCGTGCCAACCGCACTGCCTGCTCCCACTGCTGAGTCACCTCCAGCACCAGTACCAGGACCAGAGTCTTCCTGTCCTCTCCAGGAAAGGAACTTCTTTTCTTTCAGGTTTTTTTTTCTCTTTTCATGATTCCAGGTATGTTATGTTTCAAACTTAATATAAAATAAACTGTATTTTTTTAAACATATCCAAGTGTGCAATTCACTGACAATTACTACCTTTCCCATGTTTATCATTTTGTGGACTCACCACCCCTTGGCCATCATGGCTCCACCCTTTTACGTCTTCCCCAGCAATGGATGAGGGTTCCTGTTTCCCAGACTCCTCTACAACACTGGTTATTCCTGCTTGGTTAGGCTCATCCCTCCTGGGTGGGGAAATGTGTATCACTGTGGTGTTGGCTTGCAATTCCCCACCATCTGATGAGGGTCTCTTTCCCATGTGCCTACTTGGCTGTCTGGCTGTCTTCTATGGGGAAATGTCTATTATTTTCAGTGGGGTTGTTTATGTTCTTAAATTGTAGGAATTCTTTATACATTCTAGGTGCAAGGCCCTTATGAGATTTAGGGTTTGCAAATATTCCTACCACTCTTTGGGTTTCTTTACGTTCCGTTGAGAACATCCTTTGATTCACAAACGTTTTTAACAATAATGAAGTCCAATGTATCTGTTTTCTCTGTTGTTTGTGCTTTGGATGCCGTATTAGAGACACAACTGCCAAATCCAAAGGAATGACGATTTGCCCCTAAGTGCTCTTAGTTTACTTCTGAAGTGTTAAGAGCTTTCGCTCTTATATTTAGATTTTTGTTCCATTTGGAGTTAACTTCTTTACATGGTGTGAGGTAATGCTCTTTTGCATTTGGACATCTGATTTCTTCACACCGATTGTTGCAAACACTGTTTTTGCCTCATTGAATGACCTTGGTATCCATGCTCAAAAACAACTGGCCATAGATGTATGTATTCCTTGATTCTCAATGGCCTCCCATTGACCCATATGTGTTGGTCTCCTCTGTTCACACCTTTTCAGAAAATGTTATAGTCTCACATAGAAGTTTGGTTTTTTTTTTTTATTCTTAGGAGTTTTTGCGTATAAGATTATGTCATATGTAAAAGAACATTGTTTTTCTTCCTTTCCATTTTAATTATTCGTCTTGTATAATTCTCAGACCAAATTTCAATGGCCGTTTTGAAATGAAGTGGTGGAAGTGGGCATCGTTGATTAATTTTGGATCTTAAGGAGAAAACTTTCAGCCTTTCACCACTGAGAATAATATACATATGAGCTTTTTAAATAAATATCCCTTATCATAATTTTAAAAGCCTCAGAGCCCCCTGCCGCCCCTTCCCACATGGCCTTACCTCCAACGCTGGGCTCAGAGGCTTCTTCTTCCATCTCCTTTGTATACTCAGGCTTTGGCTCAGACTGATCTGGGTTCAAACCTACAGCAGGGCTATTCCACAGCTCTGTGCCAGGCAAGCTCCTATGGTACCATTTGGGACCTCAGGTTTCTACTTTGAAAATGGGGTCAGGGACTTACATCTCAGGAGGGCGCGTTGGGGATTAAGGCAGGGTGATGGTGTTTGGAGTGCTGGATCTTGGAGAGGGGTTATGCTGCCAGGAAGACAGGGATAGCGGATGTCGATGAGGAAAAGTCGGCCTGACCTCCTCCCTGCCCAGACGGATCTTCCCCCAGCTCCCCCACACCTGACCCGGCCCTGCACCAAGAGGAACACTGAAGAGGAACATGGGTCAGGACGGCAGGGTGAGGGGTATGTCTTATTTCTCTCTAGTCCCCCAAGTCTCCATGTCCACTCAGTCATCGCTCCCCCTTGCCCCCCGCCTAAGAGGATGGGAGGATCCAGGAGCAGGCAGTGGAGAAAGGGACACACGGATCCAGCCCAGTACGAGCCCCTCAGCATTGCACATGCCCTCAGCGACTTGGGGTCCAGCGCATGCACTGTCTGCAGATTCACGTGCACACTTGCAAAGTTCCAACTGCCACCGATGACAGTTGGCGGGGGCACCTCGCCTACTCCCAGCGCTCCTGTGGGTGCCCGCCCCAAAGGTGGGGCCTCTGCTCCCACTGAGCCCCACCCATGAAATTCCTAGACCAACCCCTCCCTCCTGGGACAGTTGGCAGACTGATGGCAGGAGCAGGGGGACTGGCCCGGACCAGTCAGAAGAGAAGAGGATCCAGAAACTGGGAGGGTTTCGGTTTCTGGGGCTAGGGCTGCAATTTCCCATGGGGTTTCCTTGGAAAGCGTGCCTCTGAGATCCTGCTCACTGTTCCCATGTGGGACCTGTTCCTTTGGGCATCCTTGTGTGGGCACAGGTACACACAAGGCTCTGTGTGCGTGCACACACACACACATACACACATACACACACACACACACACACACACACACACACTTAACTCCCCAGGTGGGGTCAAAGGGAGAGTGGAACCTGGAGATGACAAGGAGGGAAGAAGGAAGAGGTTGGAGGCAGCTGGGCTGTGTGGTGTGGGCATTGTCTCTTGAGAACATAGCTGGGGTCATAATATGCGGGTGGGGGACATGCCAGACTCATGGCCAGTGGTCCACAAGATGCCCAAATGGCTGCCGCCGGCACCCACATTCTAGAGACAGTCCCCTATCCAGTTTACTAGGCTAGTGATGCTCTGATGAAATGTCCGTTGTCCTGCTTTATCCAGATGTCCATAGGATGAGTTCTCAGGGAAGCTGGCAATGAGAACCATTTCCTACACTGCAGAATGTGGGTCAGGTCTCACTCGACTCCTCTGACCATTTTCTGGAGGGACCCAAAGGTAAGACAGGGAGGCCCAGGGCCAGCCAGTCACGCCAGATGCTGCTGTGATCTGACTGACCATCCCCAGTTCCCCTGCCCGTGTTTGTGTGTGTGTTTAAGAGGGGTCTGGTAGGGAGCAGCAGGGGGCTCAGCCCGAGCACGATCAGGGTGCTGAGGGGTCAGTTGCAGTAGGGTGGGTCATGTTCACAGCCCAGGTCAAGGCTAACTAGGTGGGACAGGGGGCAGGGTTCACATCCTTCTCCCCAGGGTTTATCCCAAGCCCTGTAGGTGTATCTACTTGAATCCCAGATGCAGGACTGCAATCTGGGAGCAGTAAGGGGACTGGGTAAAGGACAACAGGGATAGCTGGGCAGGGCTGTGCTGTCTTGGGGCCTGCGACCCATCCCTTTCAGAGCCCCATGGAAGCTGTATTGTTTTCTGCTCCTGCACCTGGCTACTTGCAAAGGGTGAACACGGCCTTCAGAGGCGTCTCCCTCCTTCCAGAGCTGCTGCTGGACTTGAGGCCCACCTTAGCTCCTCAGATGGAGCAGCTCTGATAGGAGAAATCTTACCCATGTGCCTGCTGCTCTATATGCCTTTGCACTGACAGGACCCAGCCTGAGACCTCCCAGAGAATCCACAGCCGGGAAGGAACCCTAGCGGGATGTCTCCCCGACCACAGTCCATCTCCTCAGTGCTCTGACCCCAGTCCTTGCTCCTGGCTGCACCCTAGCCTATGGAGGCTCCTCCCAGTGGGGCCAAGCACCGACCCATCCCCGCAAACCCACAGGCACCCAGCCCTGGCCTTCTACCCTTGGGCTTGGCCTCCACAGTCTCCAGTCTCTGGACTGCTTTCTAATATTCTACCAATAGGGATAGTGGCCTGAGCAGTGTCACAGGTCTTCAAGGCAGTCCCCAGCACCTGCTCCTAGAAAGCCCTGTGTGCTCACTCCCTGCATCCGGGAGAAGGATTCAGTGTCTACCAGCCTCCTCCCAATCTCATCTGCAGAGGGAGGAGCCAGGAGCCAGCCAAGAGGCATCACTCAATGCCATCATCTCCCCAAGGGGCCCCAGACAGAGGACGGGGGCTGCACACTTTGTGGACCATGCATAGGACCTCCATTGTGCACCTGGCCATCCTCAGGAACCCAGCTGAAAACACTTGAGTCCTGGCGACACTTACCTTGGAGTCCCCCACACAAAGCTTCATGACTGACAAGGACAAACTGAGGCTGCCTCACCTCTGGCCACCTGCACACTAGTGATAGTCCTAGTTTTCAATGCAAAGGGGGTGGAAACATAACCCCAGCCCCTCGAGCTCATGACCTGACCTAGGGATGCCCCTGCCCATTGGCCCCAGGGCCATTTTGTGGACCCCCTGGCCATCAGCTTGGCAAGACTCCCCTCTTCATATTCTGGGTGCTGAGCATGTTGTCAGTTTCTGGGGGCCTCTGGCCCATGGCCCAGTTCCCTCTAACCTCTTTCTCCTCCTGTGCCCCTTGTCACCAACCCATTATGCACTCCCTTTCTGCTACCTAGCTGGTCAGAGAGAGAGAGAGAGAGAGAGAGAGAGAGTGTGTGTGTGTGTGTGTGTGTGTGTTTCTGCTTTTCCTGCTGGGGCTGTCATGCTGATACTGACCACCAGGAGTCAGGCTGGGCCCACTGTGCTCAGGAAAGCCACTAGAGCATGTGTTCAAAGGGGACACTTAGGGGTCATTCTGGGTGTCCCTGGCCTCTCCCCCAACAGTCTCCTCAGATTAGGAGCCTCCATGTCCACCATGTGAGCTGCTCAGAGGCAGGAGGGGCTGTGAGACCCTCTCATGGACTCATTCATCTACCGTGCTCCTCACACTCACCCTGAGCAGGGGCTGTGCTAGGCCAGGGGGTGGGGCTTGGAGGTCCCCAGGAAGGTCGCTGTCCTCCAGGATGTCCCAGCCCAGAGGGGGAGATGGACCAAGGCACCAGATCAAATCCAGGTGAAAGGGAGGAGCAGGGGCTGCAGGGACGTGAGGCAAGGTAGAAGAGGGTGGGCAGGAGCCCCTTTCAGGGGTCTCTCGGTCCCCAGGGTGAGCCTTATGCCGGGAGAAGGGTGGGAGGAGCAGTCCTACACGTGTCTGCAAGCAGTGTGTTGAGGAGGAAGGCCAAGCTTCAGAGCCTCGGCGTCAGAGAGGATTTGGCCATGAGGAGCTTAGAGAGAGCTGGACAGAGCTCTGGACAGAGGGACCAGGGCCAGACCCAGCATAGAAGGAGGAGCTCCTGGCTGCCTGTGCCTTGGGACACACAGGCCTCCCAGGGACTTGCTAACAATCTGAGAGCAAGAATCCCAACTCAGCTCGGTGGGGAGCCCCTGCCTCCTGGTCCCCCCAGAGGCCAGGGCTGCAGTCCTGGCTCAGGCCCAACTGGGGCGGTTTCTATCTCCAGGACTGTTCATGGGGTGTTGGGGGGAACAGGTTCAGAATGCGGGTCTCAGGATTTCCCTGTTGGACATCCTGGACCCTTGGCAGTTTCTCTGGACTGGGGTCTCCCAGGGTGGCTCAACTGTCTGCTTGCTTCTCCAAAGCCCTGGATCAGAGAGAGACACATGGACAGACAGAGAACAGAATCACAGACACCCAGAGAAGGAACCAATGAGAGGAAACCAGGAGAAATCCCAAACTTCCCTCCATCAACTTGGAAATGACATCCCATTGTTTTGCCCCATTCTCTTCCTGAGTGCACAGGGCATCCAGCCTGGGGGGAGGGATTCCACAGGGATTCAGGAATTCCCGGGAACCACTGTGGGGATGGCCTAGCACATGGGTGCAGACGTGGCCCTGGGACATGGGCCTACACCTAATGGGAACCCCTGGAATTCTGTGTCACCAGGGGACAGAGTCAGAAAGTAAATTGCAGCCTTCCCACAGGGGTTGGGACAAGGTCAGCAAGGGGGTGGCTTTGCCTGGACACCAGAGCAGACCCAGGGCCCTCTGAACTGTGTTCTGTGCCACACCCTGCCCCACTCCCCCTGGCATTACCAAGTTTGTGCATCAGCCTCCTGTGATAGCAGGGATGGAACATATGTAGAGGTTCTTCCCGTGATGGTATCCCTAGAAGTAGAAGCCAGAATATCCCACTGTGCAGATGGAGAGCCTGGGGAGGCCCTGAGAGGCACAGGGTCTGTCTGGGATCACAGTCCTGGGCAGAAGCAGGAATCCAGCCTGAACCCAGCTCTGAGTCCTCATAGCAGGGACAATGGCTTCACCCAGATCTTTGGGGGCAGTGTGTGGGCTGTGTGGGTGTCACTGAATTGACTGGGCATGGGGTGAAGGGTGAGTATTGAGCATCTGGGGGAGGGGGTCCTTGTGGGCTCTGGTGTGAGGAGGAAGTCAGGTAAGGAGTCCCTAGGAAGTGGTGACCTCACTTCCCTGACCACAGAGCCCAAAAGAATTGGAACCTACGTGACCAAGCACCCAGATTCCAGGGACAGCCCCCAGCCCAGCTTATTTCTTTGGAGATCCTCAAATGAGTAGCATGTTCACGTGTTGCATATCGCTGTCCGGAGGCTGCAGGCAGAGGACAGAGCACTTCCTCTCGCAGGAAAGGTTGTATCAGGGTTCCCCAAAACCTCTGGCCATTTGGCAGGAAGGACCAAAAGGTGACACCAGGATGCCAGAGCCGGTCACCCAGCCCCACACGCTCTGATCTACCTGAGTAGCCCCAGGTACCCCACCCCCATGTGTGTGAGTGTGAGTGTGTGTGTGTGTGTGTGTGCATGTGAGCGTGCATGTGCATGCATGTGTCTGGAAGGAGGGCTCACGTGGGGTGGGGCCTTCCGAGCAGGAGCAGGTTGATGAGTGATCAGAGGCCTGTTGGGAGGGTCCCATTCAAGGTCAAGGCTGGCTGGGTGGGACGGGGTGTGGGGGATGCGACTTCTGCCCAGGGTTTATCCTGAGAGCCCTGCAGGTGTGGGTCACTGTCCTGGGTGCAGGATTGGGCTTGCACATGTCTGTGTCTGATGTTGGAGCAGCAGGGGACTGGGAAGGAGGACAGTGGGGGCAGCTGGACAGGGCTGTGATGCCCTGGGCCGGCTATATGTCCCTGTCTTTGCAGAAAGCCCCAGATGACAAGAGGAGACTGTCAGAAATGACTTCCTCCCTGACAGAGGGACAGCTCTCAGGGCTCCTCTGGAGCAGGAACGGGGGACTGCCTGGAAAAGCCTTTTACACCTCCCAGGCTGCTATTCCAACTGGTAGTATGTTGGACAGTGAACCAGAAACTGGAGCCCATGGAAGCCATGCCCTAGGGTGAGAAGGCCAGGCCTGGGTGCCTGGGGATCTGTGGGGATGGGTTGGTGCTGGACCGCACAGGGAGGGGGCCCAGGGGCTGGTATGGAGGCAGCATGAGTCACCCCCAGACTGGCAGATATCTGGCCTCGGGACCAACAGCCCTAGGGAGAACGTGAGGACACAGAGTTCCAGTGCACATTCCCCACAGAGAAGGGTGATGAGCACCCCTGTCTGCAACAACAGTGAGCAGCACCCATTCCAGGCCACAGGGGCAGCCATCACCTAGCAGTGCTCATCCTGGGACTCACCCCAGAAACTCTGGTGATATTTTTCACAGATGTATTATCAGGGGTGCTCAGCCCAGTGGTGGTGGAGAGAGCACTGGATGGAAGAACGCTAATGCCCGAGGAGAAGGATTCGATCCACTGCAGCCTCCTGAACACAGCTGCCCCCCCAATATTCTTTTTTTTCTGGGAGCCACACCCTTAAAGACAGACTCTGGCCAGAAGGTCCTCCATCTGCCCTGGTGATAGATGGGGACAACACCTGTCCTCCCACATCCTCCTCCCAGGGCTGTGAGAACATGGGTCACTGGACACAGGCTTGTGGAGATGGACTATGTCTGCTGGTCTCCAAGACATCCTTCTGTCCTTAGGTCACTGGAAAAAAAAAAAAAAAAACAACAAAACAAGAACTCTTCTATGATCCCGATACTGGGTAGACATTTTCAGGAAATTAAGTCAGTTTCTTGAAATAAGTTCTGCCACTCCCACCCACTCTCCAGAGGGGCAGCCACCTTTAGCCATGGGGCAGCTGTGTGGAAAGTCCTAGGCAACCCTTCCCTTGAGGCAGGTGCCTCCCTGGACATGGGGCTGGCCCAGGGCTGAGAGGTCTCCACAGCAGCACATTCAATGTCCTGGATACTAGGAGGAGACCGAGTACAGCACCAGACCAGTGAGGGGAAGGACACAGTACCCCAAATACGGCACCTTAATAAATGAAATACAGAAGTTGAAAGAACTTTTGCGGAAATCAGAAGCAGGAAGGTCCCTGTGATCCCAAGCCATCAGCCCTTCTTCCCTGAAGCAGGTCAGAATCTCCCATGTGGAACTTTCTCTCCCTGGACCATAGGGAGGACACTGTTATCACCAGAGTGAAGGAATGTAGGGCTCCCAAGGCTATATGCACAAACCTCCTGGAACTCACCTTTATCTCCTAGTTACTTCTTTACATTTACCAGCCCTAGGCCAAACCCTTGTCAATTCTTCCCTTGTTCATTGTTTTTTCATCTAAAAGGTAAACACCTCTCTTGGTCTGCATGGTCTTGGGAGTGAGGATCCCACTCCACTCCCAATAAATCAGGACACTTTGCCTGCTTTTTACTTGTTCACCTGTCTTTGTCCATTTCTAGACCCAGAGAGGGGCCTTAAGAGGGTGGAGAAAACTTTCTCCTCTCCTGCAGCACTGGTGGAGAGCCAGGTGGGGGACTCAGGAAAACCCACCACGTCTTCCTGGCCTTAGTTAAAACTGACCTCCGCTGGGATGCAGCACAGGGCAGTGCACGGCTGGGGGAGCCACAGAGGCAGGCAGAACACATAGGAGCTTTCTGACCCTCAGGCATGGGATGTGACTCGTCCAGGGTGCGATGATGAATATTTTAATGGAAGCATCCTGAAATCAGACCATCTCCACACCAGGCTTCATGATTGCTGCTCCTTGTAGTTGCCACTCTTGACTTAGTGGCTTTTCTGAACTAACTTTTTCATGTCTGTGTTCTCGTGTGTGGCCCCTGAGGTCCCTGTGTCATTAACTTAGTGGTCAGCCATTGGCTGGGCAGAGAGGCCACCCATGCTCCTAATCTATAGGCTACAGCTTGGGGGACCCCACAACCTCCCCCTCAGGTTCGAATGATCTGCAGGAGTGGCTCATGTTACTTACTAGATGACCAGTTCATTCAACAGACAGATGTTAGGACCAGGCAGCTGGACGTGATGAGCAGGACAAGGCATGTAGCAGAGGCTGAGAGGCCCCCCCGCTCTCAGACTGAAAGAGGCCTTTACCCAACTTCACTCTGACCTTCATCTGTACTTCCTAACGGATGACATCCTTCCTTCAAGCTCAGCTATTAACTTAAATCAATGATCTGACAGACACCAAAATGACCCCTCAAGCAATAAACACTGACTGATGCCAGGAAGATCCCGTGAGATAGACCCCAACACAATGATTGGCCGGAAAATTACTGACCCCTGCATGATCTTTGTCTTAGATTTTCCTCATATAAAAGCCCAGGAGTGTTTTCAGCACCTTGAAATCATGTCAGTCCTCAGGCTTCCAGTGTGTGCTGCACTGAAATAAATTCCTTCCCTGTGTCACCAGCACTCATCTCTCTGCCTTTGGATCTGGGACACTGTGAATAATGCAGTGCAGCAAGTCAAACACCAGTTCTTCCCCTCCCCAGGGTTCACTGCTGCGGCTCCTCTCCCTGCAGTTCTACTGGCGGCTTAGTGACTTTTCTCAACTACTTTTGTCAAATCTGTATTCCTTGTCCTGTGTGGCCACAGAAGTGTCTGGTCTGTGAACACTGTGGTCTTCTGTCCTTTAGGTGAGATTTTCTTGAACATCAGGAAATCACCCCCTGAAGAAAGCAACTTCCAGCTTGGCAGATGGGGAGGACGGCTCTGGGTGTGTGTCAGGATCCACCCACGGTAGCAGCCAGGCCATGTAGGACTCTGCCTTGGCCTTCCCCTCCTACTTGCAGAGCCTGACAATCACCTAAGAGGAGAACCTAGGGCCTTCTCATTGGGCCCTGGGCAGGCACCCAGCCCCTGCACTCAGTGTTCCAGGGGATCAGGATTAGGTCAGTGCTTCCAGGCCCTTCTTCCCTAAGGCTCCGCATCACTCGGCCTTTCATTCAGTGATTCTGCTTGTTTTCTATTTGCCCCAACTGTTATCTGTTGCTCTAGGAGCAGAGACTCCCATATGCCTTTAAATGGTTTAGACATCAAATATCCTCCAGCAGCCACCTCACTACTGGGACAGTTTGTGGCAAGCAAGAAGTCACAGAGGATTTTAAAGGTCTGGTGTTTCTGTCCCTGAGATGGGGACCCCTATGGGGGTAGCAGGTGGCCAGCTGGTGGGAAGAGCAGGCACCTGACGTGGACAGATGGGGTGGGTGAGACCCGTGGCCGCCAGAGGGGTGTGTCAGCATTGGGATCGAACAGGTCTTTCAAGCTGAAGATTGGCTAGGATCATTGAGCCTCTAGGGACAGTGCCTGGGGACACATCGGGCTGAGGAGAAAGATGAGGGGAGCAGGGGCTACTGAGGAAATTCGGTTAGATAGGGGAGGGAAAGCTGAGCCACTCCTCTGGGGCACAAGTGGGTCAGGTCCAGGCTAATGGGGACAGGTCTTGAGGCCATTGTGCTACATGGACGTAAGTCAGTCCCTAAAGGTCTGATACTACAGTTCCCCACTTGCAGGACTGAGAGCCCTTGACTCTTAGAGGTAAAAGGAACTGTTGGGTCCTGGGGCTGAGAGGTGGACTGGGGGCTTAGTGTCTCATGGGAAGAGGTTCAGTTTTGATGACAAAGTTGTAGTGATCGATGCAGTTGGCAGGTGGAGAATGGTGAACCTACCTGACACCACTGACTTGGACTCGTCATCAAGCTTAAGTGCATCAGGGGGATGTGTATTTCCTTACAGCAATAAGGAAAGCAATGAGTCAGGAGGATGGGGCCATCCGAGTTCCAGGAGGGCCCAGGGGTAGGGATCCTTTATCTCATTTTTTGCCCTCATGCTCTGACCCTTGTTGGAGACTGAGCTCACAGTAGGCATTCAGTGAATGCTTGCTAAGATGCAGTGTGGGCAGATGAGGGCATGAGTGCAGACCCACAGGTGTGCACCAAGGGATCCCAACAGGATGCTCATCCAGACGTACCCAGTGCCCACGTTTCACAAACACCGGCACAGAAATAGGCATTGAAAAACAAGGCAGGGAGCACCTGGGGGGGCTCTGTTGTTGATGCGTCTGCCTTCAGCTCAGGATAGGATCCCAGGGTCTTGGGATCGAGTCCTGCATTGGGCTCCCTGAGGAGGAAGCCTGCATCTCCCACTACTGTCAACCCCCTGCTTACATTCTTTCTCTGTCAAAGAAATAAATCTTCAAAAAATAAATAAAAAATATTTGCCCATCACTGACACAGAAAAACACCCACATGAAGTTGGAGCTCTTCACAGCTTTGAATGAGCCAGAAGTGATCAAAATGGAGTGACCACAAAGAAAGGCCCTTGGGCATCCAGGCAGGTCTCCTCTGCGTGGGGGCGGGGGGTTCTGGGTGTGACTGAGTGGGCAGAGCTTCACAGTTTCCCCACAAGGGACAGAGGAAGGAATATTCTCTGACAGCTCTACCCAGGATGGTCCACTGCTGGAAGCAGGTGCAGCCCCTCATGAGTCCCGGATGTCCTGGTGATTATTGGGCGCAGCCATGAATCTCAGCCCAGCCACTGTGGGTCCCACAGGTGCTCCAGGGAGAGCACCTTGGTGTGCTTGTGGTAGAGAAGGTACCTGTTCAGATGGCTCTCGTCATGCCACACGGCCTCAATCCCATTGGCCTGATTGACCACCATCATCTGGTGACAGGCCGAGGTCAGCTGGAGAACCTCGGCCACTGACCCCCCAAAGAAGCCTCCTGCAGAGTAGAAGTCACCCTCGTCTCTGGGAATGTAGGCCTGGGACTGCGGCTGGCGCTCGTAGGTGAAGGACTTGCAGGCCACCCTGAAGAAGCCGGGGTGCAGGGTGCCAAAGATGGGGGACAGAATTTCCATGCAATGTGGTCGCTGAACTTCATATCCACGTCAACGCACACCAGGTAGTCCACCTCGTGGAGGAAGCGCTGCTACAAGAAGCTGTTTATCCTTCCCATGCGGTGCATGGACTGCCAGCGTGCATAGTTTCAGACCTCGAGGACCACCAGCTGCCTCCCTTATGTGAGGGGCATGCTGGGCACATCAGTTGGCTGGTCGGTGAAGATGTAGTAGGTGACCCTGTGTCCCACTGTGAAGTGCCTCTCCACCATCTGCAGGAACAGCTCCAGGAAGACCACGTAACTAAGACCAACAATAGCACCACAGAAAGAGACGGTGTGTGCTACACAGACTCAAACAGCTGCTGAAGAACAGACGAGCGAGAGCAGCTTATGATACCAGAGCCGCACCTCAAGAACACCCTGCTCAGTGAAATCAGCCCATGGCGCCAGTCAGGCGCTGCCTGATTGCATTTGCACGGGCATCTAGAATGGGCAGATTCATCGAAACAGACAGTGGAAGGCGGGTGCCAGAGCCTGGGAGCGGGGACATGGGGAGCGAGTGTGTAATGGGCACAGAGCTTCAGTTTTCCAAGAGGAAAATGCTTGTGAAGGTGGGCGGCCCCACAGCCCCATGAATCGTGTATCAGCTGTAGAGTAAGAGGAAGCATTCAGGTCCCTTCCTATTGAGCACGTAGTCTCAACCATAAGGTATTTTCTTAATCCATGAGTTTGGCGAAAATTCAAAGGATGGGTAACATCTAATGAACAGTCTCTCCCAACTCATGACCCACCAATGGCTTCTTCTCCTTAAAAAAGAAAATGCGAATCAAGATCCTACAGTGGTCTACCAGACCATACAAGATATGCCTCTGACCTCGGCTTCTTCCTCACTCACCTCCCTCTTGTTATCAGGGAAGGCGTCTCTTTGATGCTCCTGATACATGCCAGGCATGCTTCTCTGAGCCCGAACGCTTCCTGTTCCCTAGGGCTGTCCTGCAGTGCTCACCCCCATAGCACCTTCCGCCCTTTGACTCGTTCCCAGAACCATCTGTGCCCCATAGCTCCTCCTGCTGGCAACAGTACAGGTGTAAGCCAATGGAAAAACGCAGCTGGCTGTGCACTTGACCTGTGCATTTTTCTAGGTGGAAATCAGAACTCAATAAAAAGGAACAAATAAATCCTGTGCAATGTGAAAACAAATCCCTCTCCATCCCCTGACCCAGCCTTACCTGTTTTAGAGTTCAAATGACCATGGAACATATTTTGTATTTGTGTTTTACTTGTTTTCTCTATTTTCCACTAGCCTATAGCTCCGTGAAAACAGGGCCTTCACCTGTTTGGGTAACTGCCTTATCCCTAGAGTCCACACAGTAAGCTGTTCAGAAAAGACAATAGTAACAGAGGAGAAAGTGACTACTTTGGTGTGTGCTTGAGGGCAAGGGAAGGCAGGCACTCTCGTATGCCACTAATGAAAATACCAATTTTTATAATCATTTCAGAGGGCA
This sequence comes from Meles meles, assembly GCF_922984935.1. NCBI lineage: Eukaryota > Metazoa > Chordata > Mammalia > Carnivora > Mustelidae > Meles > Meles meles. The sequence goes on along the minus strand of NC_060068.1, from coordinate 24,071,142 downwards.
TATGAGAAATTATATCAACACTTTAAAGATTTGTTTTTCTTAATTTATTTCTTTTCAGCGTAACGGTATTGTTTTTTTAATTTGTTTATTTTCAGCGTAAACAGTATTCATTGTTTTTGCACCACACCCAGTGCTCCATGCAGTACATGTCCTACTTATTACCCACCACCTAGTTCCTCAACGGCCCCCCCCCCCCCCCGCCCCTTCAAAACCCTTTGGTTGTTGTTTATTGTCCATAGTCTCTCATGGTTCATCTCCCCTTCCAGTTTCCCTCAACTCCCTTCTCCTCTCCATCTCCCCATGTCCATGTTCTTTGTTATGCTCCTCAAATAAGTGAGACCATTTGATACTTGACTCTCTCTGCTTAACTTATTTCGCTCAGCATAATGTTTCAGTCCCGTCCATGTTGCTACAAAAGTTGGGTATTTATCCTTTCTGATGGAGGCATAATACTCCATTGTGTATATGTACCATATCTTCCTTATCCATTCATCTGTTGAAGGGCACCTTGGTTCTTTCCACAGTTTGGCGACCGTGGCCATTGCCGCAATAAACATTGGGGTGGAGATGGCTCTTCTTTTAGCTACCTCTGTATCCTTGGGGTAAATACCCAGCAGTGCAATTGCAGGGCCATAGGGAAGCTTTATTCTTATCTACTTGAGGAATCTCCACACTGTTCTCCAAAGTGTCTGCACCAACTTGCATTCCCACCAACAGTGGAAGAGGGTTCCCCTTTCTCCACATCCTCTCCAACACACGTTGTTTCCTGTCTTGCTAATTTTGGCCATTCTAACTGGTGTCAGGTGGTATCTCAATGTGGTTTTAATTTGAATCTCCCTGATGGCTAATGATGATGAACATTTTTTCATGTGTCTGATAGCCATTTGTATGTCTTCGTTGGAGAAGTGTCTGTTCATATCTTCTGCCCATTTCTTGATATGATTATCTGTTTTGTGTGTGTTGAGTTTGAGAAGTTCTTTATAGATCCTGGATATCAACCTTTTGTCTGTACTGTCATTTGCAAATATCTTCTCCCATTCCGTGGGTTGCCTTTTGTTTTGTTGACTGTTTCCTTTGCTGTGCAGAAGCTTTTGATCTTGATGAAGTCCCAAAAGTTCATTTTCACTTTTGTTTCCTTGGCCTTTGGAGACATATCTTGAAAGAAGTTGCTGTGGCTGATATCGAAGAGGTTACTGCCTATGTTCTCCTCTAGGATTCTGATGGATTCCTGTCTCACATTGAGGTCTTTTATCCATTTCGAGCTTATCTTTGTGTACGGTGTAAGAGAATGGTCGAGTTTCATTCTTCTACATATCGCTGTCCAGTTTTCCCAGCACCATTTATTGAAGAGACTGTCTTTTTTCCATTGTATATTTTTTCCTGTTTTTTTGAAGATTATTTGACCATAGAGTTGAGGGTCCATATCTGGGCTCTCCACTCTGTTCCACTGGTCAATGTGTCTGTTTTTATGCCAGTACCAAGCTGTCTTGGTGATCACAGCTTTGTAGTAAAGCTTGAAATCGGGTAACGTGATGCCGCCAGTTTGGTTTTTGTTTTTCAACATTTCCTTAGCAATTCGGGGTCTCTTCTGATTCCATACAAATTTTAGGATTATTTGCTCCAGCTCTTTGAAAAATACTGGTGGAATTTTGATCGGAATGGCATTAAAAGTATAGATTGCTCTAGGCAGTATAGATATTTTAACAATGTTTATTCTTCCAATCCAAGAGCATAGAACGATCTTACACCTTTTTGTGTCTTCTTCAATTTCTTTCATGAGTGTTCTGTAGTTCCTCAAGTACAGGTCCTTTACCTCTTTGGTTAGGTTTATTCCCAGGTGTTTCATGGTTCTTGGTGCTATAGTAAATGGAATCGATTCTCTAATTTCCCTTTCTGTATGTTCATTGTTAGTGTATAAGAAAGCCACTGATTTCTGTACATTGACTTTGTATCCTGCCACGTTACTGAATTGTTGTATGAGTTCTAGTAGTTTGGGGGTGGAGTCTTTGGGGTTTTTCCATATAAAGAATCATGTCATCTGCGAAGAGAGAGAGTTTGACTTCTTTCTTGATAATTTGGATACCTTTTATTTCTCTTTGTTGTCTGATTGCCATTGCTAGAACTTCTAATACTATGTTGAACAAGAGTGGTGAGAGTGGGCATCCTTGTCGTGTTCCTGATCTCAACGGGAAGGCTGCAAGCTTTTTCCCATTGAGGATGATATTTGCTGTGGGTCTTTCATAGATAGATTTTATGAAGTTCAGGAATGTTCCCTCTGTCCCTATACTTTGAAGCGTTTTCCTCAGGAAAGGATGCTGGATTTTGACAAATGCTTTTTCTGCATCAATTGAGAGGACCATGTGGTTCTTCTCTCTTCTCTTATTGATTTGTTGTATCACATTGATTGATTTGCAAATGTTGAACCAACCTTGTAACCCAGGGATAAATCCCACCTGGTCATGGTGGATAATCTTTTTAATGTGCTGCTGGATACTATTTGTTAGGATCTCGTTGAGAATCTTAGCATCCATATTCATCAGTGATATTGATCTGAAATTCTCCTTTTTGTTAGGGTCTTTGCCTGGTTTGGGGATCAGGGTAATGCTGGCTTCATAAAAAGAGTCTGGAAGTTTTCCTTCTGCTTCAATTTTTTGCAACAGCTTCAGGGGACTTGGTGTTATTTCTTCTTTGAAAGTTTGGTAGAATTCCCCACAGAATCCGTCAGGTCCTGGGCTCTTGTTTTTTGGGAGGTTTTTTTAATCACTGCTTCAATCTCGCTACTAGATATCAGTCTATTCAGGTTATCAATTTCTTCCTGTTCAATTTTGGGAGTTTATAGCTTTCCAGGAATGCATCCATTTCATCTAGGTTGCTTAGCTTATTGGCATATAACTGTTGGTAATAATTTCTGATGATTGTTTCTATTTCCTTGGTGTTAGTTGTGATCTCTCTCTTTTCATTCATAATTTTATTAATTTGGGCTTTCTCTCTTTCTTTTGGATTAGTTTGACCAGTGGTTTATCAATCTTATTGATTCTTTCAAAAAACCAGCTTCTAGTTTCATTGATACGTTCTACTGTATCTCTCATTTCTACTTCATTGATCTCTGCTCTAATCTTGATTATTTCCCTTCTTGCGTGTGGAGTTGGTTTGACTTGTTGATTCTCCAGTTCTTTAAGGTGTAGAGACAGCTGGTGTATTCTGGATTTTTCAATGTTTTTGAGGGAGGCTTGGATGGCTATGTATTTCCCCCTCAGAACCGCCTTTGCTGTATCCCATAGGTTTTGGACCGAAGTGTCTTCATTCTCATTGGTTTGCATGAATTGTTTAAGTTCTTCTTTGATCTCCTGGTTGATCCAAGCATTCTTCAGCAAGGTGGTCTTTAGCTTCCAGGTGTTTGAGTTCCTTCTGAACTTTTCCTTGTGATTGAGTTCCAGTTTCAAAGCATTGTGATCAGAGAATATGCAGGGAATAATGTCAGTCTTTTGGTATTGGTTGAGTCCTGCTTTGTGACCCAGTATGTGGTCTATTCTGGAGAAGGTTCCATGTGCACTTGAGAAGAATGAGTATTCTGTTGTTTTAGGGTGGAATGTTCTGTATATGTCTATGAGATCCATCTGGTCTAATGTTTCATTCAATGCTCTTCTTTCTTTATTGATTTTCTGCTTCGATGATCTATTACTGAGAGAGGCATATTAAGATCTCCTACTATCAATGTATTCATATCAATGTGATTCTTCATCTTGATTATGTTTTCTTATGTAATTGCCTGCTCCCCTATTGGGGGCAGAGATATTTACAATTGTTAGATCATCTTGGTGGATAGTCCCTTTAAGAATTATGTAGTGTCCTTCTGTATTTCTGACTACAGTCTTCAGTATATAATCTAATTTATCTGATATGAGAATCACTACCCAGGCCTTCTTTTGAGGCCCATTGGCATGAAAGCTGCTTCTCCATCCCTGCACTTTCAGTCTGGGTGTATCTTTAGGTTCAAAATGGGTCTCTTGTAGACAACATATGGATGGGTCCTGTTGTTTTATCCAATCTGCAACCCTGTGTCGTTTTTATATATATATATATATTTTTATTTATTTGACAGAGAGAAATCACAACTAGGCAGAGAGGCAGGTAGAGAGAGAGGGGGAAGCAGACTCCCTGCCAAGCTGAGAGCCCGATGCAGGGCTTGATCCCAGGACCCTGGGATCACGACCTGAGCAGAAGGCAGAGGCTTTAACCCACTGAGCCACCCAGACGCCCCAGCCCTGTGTTGTTTTATGGGCGCATTTAGGCCATTCACATTGAGAGTGATTATTGACAGATATGTTTTGATTGACATCATGTTACCTTTGAAGTTTTCTGTCTGTAGATTGTCTCTATATTTCTGTTCAATGATATTCTTGGGATTTTTTTCTCATTTATAGGACTCCCCCCCTTAATATTTCCTGCAGTGTCGGCTTGTTGGTTGCATAGTCTTCTAAACCTTGCTGGTCTTGGAAACTCTTTATCTCTCCATCCATTTTGATTGTCAGTCTTGATGGATAGAGTATTCTTGGCTGCATGTTCTTCTCATTTAGTACTCTGAATACATTTTGCCAGCCCTTCCTGGCTTGCCAGGTCTCTGTGGAAAGATCTGACGTTATTCTCATGGGCTTTCCTCTGTATGTAAGGAGCTTCTTTGTCCTAGCTGCTTTTTTTTTTTAAAGATTTTATTTATTTATTTGACAGAGAGAGAGATCACAAGTTGTCAGAGAGACAGGCATAGAGAGAGAGGGGAAGCAGGCTTCCTGCTGAGCAGAGAGCCCGATGTGGGGATCGATCCCAGGACTCTGAGATCATGAACTGATCCAAAGGCAGACGTTTAATCCACTGAGCCACCCAGGCGCCCCATGTCTTAGCTGCTTTTAAGAGAGTCTGTCTTGAAACATAATTCCTCGTTTTAACTATAAGGTGTCGTGAGGACTTTTGAGAATCTAAAATCTTGGGCAGAAACCGCTCTGCCTCTAGTACATGAACGTTGTTTCCATTCGTGAGATTGGGAAAATTTTCATAGACAACTTCTTCCACTATATCTTCTAGGCTTCTTTCTTTTTTCCTCCCTTTCAGGGATTCCAATAATTCTGACGTTGGAACATTTCATGGCATCATTTTCCTGATTCTGTTTTTGTGGCTTCTGAGCTCTTTGTTCCAGGCTTCCTCCTGATCCTTTCTCTCTGTTTGTCCTACAGATCATTAATTCTATCTAATGTCTCAGTTACCCTAGCTTTTAGAGAATTTAGATTGGAACTCATTGAGAGCATTTTGAACATCATCCTTGGTGGCTTTCAGTTCTGCCCTAACATTGTGAACATCATCCCTGGTGGCTTTCAGTTCTGCCCTAATCAATTCTGTTTGGTCATCCATGGCTTTCTCCAACCTAGCTATTGCCTGGATAATTGTTAGTCTGAATTCCTTTTCTGACATATTGTCTATGTCGATAGCCATTAGCTCTGTTGCAGAAGGTCCATCCTCTGTATTTTTCTTCTGTTGGGTATTCCTCCTCCTAGTCATTTTGGTAAGAGATGACTGAACAGATGCAGCTGGATATATCGATTGTGGTGCAATCAAGGTGCACTCTGGAACGCTTCAGTGCAATCAGGGTTCCCCTCCCTAATGAGAGAAAAAAAGAAAAGAAAAAGAAATAGAGAAGAACAAAGAAAAAAAAGGAAAAAAGAGAGAGAGAGATAGGAAAAAAAAGGAAGATAAAAGAGAAGGCTCAGCCCAAACGGGCCCCAATGTAAAATTTGTGAAGTATACAAACAAAAACAGACAAACAAAAAGACTGATAAAAGTATATGATAAGAGAAAAAAATATATATATAAGCAAAAAAAGGAAGGACCTCAGCAGAAAGAACCCAAAGTATAAGATTTATATACCATAAGGACAAACACAAATACACAGAAACACTGGCAGAAGGAAAAGTTGGGAGAGTAGTTATAAATTCTCTCTGTGGGTGAGGAAGGTTATTTTGATTCTTCCTGGATGTATCTTGATGTTTCTGTTAATGGACTCAACTTTCCTAAGATACAGAGGGATTAAAAATTGGATAACCTATAGGGGTAGCATTGATTGGGGAAAGGGGGTTAACTTAAACTTTAACTCTATATGTATATTATAAAATACGGAGCCTGCCAGGCCACCTGCGGAAGCCGAGCCCCAGGGTGAGAAGGCCGGGCGGGGCTGGGTGCCTGGGCATGTGCGGGGACGGGTCGGTGCTGGGCCCACAGGGACGAGCCCCACAGGCTGGTGGGGGGCCAGGAGCAAGGACTGGGCTCAGAGCACCCAGCGGGGACACTGCCCTCGGGGAGCTGTCCCGCTGAGGGTTCCTTCCCTGGCTGCGGCCTCTCCACGACGCCCCGCCTGGGTCCTGTGGGCGCCAAGGCACACGCAGAGGCAGGCAAGCGCGGGACCTTCTCTCCTCTCCCAGCTGCTCCTGGCAAGGAGCTCGGGCCCCTCCTGACATCAGCAGGAGCTGGGGATTGGGAGACGGTGAGACACCCCGTGCCCCGTGGCGGGATGCCCGCCACCAGCGCTGGGCCCCTCACAAGCCCGGTGCGCTGGGCCAGGCCTGGGCGCTCGCTCGGGGGTCCCCGGACATCTCCGGTGCAGTGCCCTGAGCCTGCCTGTGCTGGGTCGCCTCGGACCAGCCCGGGAGGCCAGCCAAGGGGCCCCTAGGCCAGGCAGGGAGGCGCCAGGCCAGAAGGTCCGGACGAGCTGCTCCCGGTCCCAGTGTGGGGAGCCTGGGCCGAGGCTGCTCCCCCAACGGAGGAGGACCTGGGCCCAGGGAGCTGAGTGGGGACAGGGCACAATGAGCCCAAAGCAGGGCAGGGAGTGCCGGGGGGGTGGACCTTGACTTCAGACCCACTGGGAGACCACATACCCCCCACATGGCTCGGTCCCCCGGTGGGGGAAGGTGGTCGTCGGGATGTCCAGGCTCCCGGGCTGCACGGCCGGCAGCCGCTGGCTGGCATGGGAGGAGGCACGGCTGGCGCAGGAGAGAGCCCTCGGCAGAGAGGAGGGGGCAGGTGCTCCCGCGGAGGCAGGTGCCCGAGGGCGGGCGGCGCGCGCCCGCCTCCGCGGGAAGGCAGAGCCGCGCCAGCCCGGGTGCCCCGAGGCCAAGGCCGAGACCCTCTCCAGCATTGGCCACCGCACCCTCTTCTCTCCACCGACAACCCCACTGTGCCGGGTCTTGGCCGCTTGCTGTCTTTGCACTGGACTTGCCATCCTGCCTTGACCAAGCGGCTACCCTCTGTGGACTGAGGTCCAAAACAAGGACCAGAGGGGCCTGGGGGTATCCACGACCTCGCTCAGCCGGCGAGGGTCCGGGCGGCCACCATGCCCCAGCTCCCCCTGTGCTTCTGCCTGGAGTCCTGCCCGGCTTCCTCGGAAGGAGGAACCCCAGCACCGTGAGTGTGGGCCCCACTTCCCACGCTGGGCTCTCCACCCTTGGCCCCCTCTGCCGCCCTCCCTGCATTCACACACACACACACAAACACACACACCAGTGGAAGAGGAAGGCTCAACAACTAGTAGGTCAGGGTGAGGGGGAGCTGGAATACATGCATGTTGATGCGGGAAACAGCTCGTGAGCTCTTGGCATCAGTAAATCGAATGGAAGTCACTCAGGTTTTCCGCTTCTGTCTCGTATTCATGTGTGTGTGGATGAGAAGACTCAAAGACGAAAAAGAGGGAGGAGTCAAGATGGCGGAGAAGTAGCAGCCTGAGACTACATCAGGTAGCAGGAGATCAGCTCGATAGCTTATCTAAACATTGCAAACACCTACAAATCCAACGGGAGAGCGAAGAGAAGAAGAACAGCAACTCTAGAAACAGAAAATCAACCACTTTCTGAAAGGTAGGACTGGAGGAGAAGTGAATCTAAAACGACGGGAAGATAGACCGCGGGGGCAGGGGCTGGCTCCTGGCAAGCGGCGGAGGAACAGAGCACAAAATCAGGACTTTTAAAAGTCTGTTCCACTGAGGGACATTGCTCCAGGGGCTAAACCGGGGTGAAGCCCACGCGGGGCCAGCGTGGCCCCAGGCCCCGCAGGGTCACAGAAGGATCGGGGGTGTCAGAGTGTCGGAGAGCTCGCAGGTATTAGAACGGAGAAGCCGGCTGGAGAGACAGAGCCGAGGACTAAACTCTCAGCTCGGGGTTACCTTGAACTGGTCGCGGGCTGGGTGAGCTCGGAGCGCGGCTAGAGGCTGGGGATACGGGAGTGATTGGGTGCTGTCCTCTGGGGGCGCACTGAGGAGTGGGGCCCCAGGCTCTCTGCTCCTCCGGGCTGGAGACTGGGAGGCCGCCATTTTCATTCCCGTCCTCCGGAACTCTACGGAAAGCGTTCAGGGAACAGAAGCTCCCAAAAGCGAACCCCAGCCGATTACTTAGTCCGGCCGCCGGTAAGGGCGGTGCAATCCTGCCTCGGGAAAAGACACTTGAGAGTCACTACAACAGGCCCCTCCCCCAGAAGATCAACAAAATATCCAGCCAGGACGAAGTTCATCTATCAAGGAGAAAGCAGATTCAATTCCTAAGACAGCAGAGCAATTCCAGAGGAGGAGAAAGCAAAGCACGGAACTCATGGCTTTCTCCCCATGATTCTTTAGTCTTGCGGCTACTTCAATTTTTTTTTTCTTTTTTCAATTTTTTTTTCTTTTTTCTTTTTTCTTCTTCTGCTAAATTTTTTTTAAAGTTTTACCCTTTTCCTTTTTAACATTTTTTGACTAGTTCATCTAAATATATATATTTTTTCTTTCTTTTTTATATTTTTTATTTGTTTTATTTTTTAAATTTTTTTCTTTCTTTCTTTTTTTTTTCAGAAGCTGTTTTTATCCCCTTTCTCCCCCCCACAATTTGGGGTCTCTTCTGATTTGGTTACAGCGCATTTTTCTGGGGTCTTTGATACCCTTTTAGTAGTTTATTTGCTCCTTCATATTCTCTTATCTGGACAAAATGACAAGGCGGAAAAAATCACCACAAACAAAAGAACAAGAGACAGTACCGAAAGCTAGGGACCTAATCAACACAGACATGGGTAATATGTCAGATCAAGAGTTCAGAATGATGATTCTGAACATTCTAGCCGGGCTCGAAAAAGGCATGGAAGATATTAGAGAAACCCTCTCTGGAGATATTAAAGTCCTTTCTGGAGAAATTAAAGAACTAAAATCTAACCAAGTTGAAATCAAAAAAGCTATTAATGAGGTGCAATCAAAAATGGAGGCTCTCACTGCTAGGATCAATGAGGAAGAAGAAAGAATTAGTGATATAGAAGACCAAATGACAGAGAATAAGGAAGCCAAGCAAAAGAGGGACAAACAGCTACTGGACCATGAGGGGAGAATTCGAGAGATAAGTGATACCATAAGACGAAACCACATTAGAATAATTGGGATTCCAGAAGAAGAAGAAACAGAGAGGGGAGCAGAAGGTCTATTGGAGAGAATCATTGGAGAGAATTTCCCTAATATGGCAAAGGGAACAAGCATCAAAATCCAGGAGATGCAGAGAACCCCCCTCAAAGTCAACAAGAATAGGTCCACACCCCGTCACCTAATAGTAAAATTGACAAGTCTTAGTGACAAAGAGAAAATCCTGAAAGCAGCCCGAGAAAAGAAGTCTGTAACATACAATGGTAAAAATATTAGACTGGCGGCAGACTTATCCACAGAGACCTGGCAGGCCAGAAAGAGCTGGCATGATATATTCAGAGCACTCAACGAGAAAAACATGCAGCCAAGAATACTCTATCCAGCTAGGCTATCATTGAAAATAGAAGGAGAGATCAAAAGCTTCCAGGACAAACAAAAACTGAAAGAATTTGCAAACAGCAAACCAGCTCTACAGGAAATCTTGAAAGGGGTCCTCTAAGCAAAGAGAGAGCCTAAAAGTAGTAGATCAGAAAGGTACAGAGACAATATACAGTAACAGTCACCTTACAGGCTAATAATGGCACTAAATTCATATCTCTCAATAGTTACCCTGAATGTTAATGGGCTAAATGCCCCAATCAAAAGACACAAGGTATCAGAATGGATAAAAAAACAAAACCCATCAGTATGTTGCCTACAAGAAACTCATTTTAGACGCGAAGACACCTGCAGATTTAAAGTGAGGGGGTGGAAAACAATTTACCATGCTAATGGGCATCAGAAGAAAGCTGGGGTGGCAATCCTTATATCAGATCAATTAGATTTCAAGCCAAAGACTATAATAAGAGATGAGGAAGGACACTATATCCAACTCAAAGGGTCTGTCCAACAAGAAGATCTAACAAATTTAAATATCTATGCCCCTAACGTGGGAGCAGCCAAATATATCAACCAATTAATAACAAATTCAAAGAAACACATCAATAATAATACAATAATACTAGGGGACTTGAACACTCCCCTCACTGAAATGGACAGATCATCCAAGTCAAAGATCAACAAGGAAATAAAGGCCTTAAATGACACACTGGACCAGATGGACATCACAGATATATTCAGAACATTTCATCCCAAAGCAACAGAATACACATTCTTCTCTAGTGCACATGGAACCTTCTCCAGAATAGATCACATCCTGGGTCACAAATCAGGTCTCAACCAGTATCAAAAGATTAGGATTATTCCCTGCATATTTTCAGACCACAATGCTCTGAAGCTAGAACTCAATCACAAGAGGAAAGCTGGAAAGAACCCAAATACATGGAGACTAAACAGCATCCTTCTAAAGAATGAATGGGTTAACCAGGAAATTAAAGAAGAATTGAAAAAATTCATGGAAACAAATGATAATGAAAACAGAACAGTTCAAAATCTGTGGGACACAGCAAAGGCAGTCCTGAGAGGAAAATATATAGCGGTACAAGCCTTTCTCAAGAAACAAGAAAGGTCTCAAGTACACAACCTAACCCTACACGTAAAGGAGCTGGAGAAAGAACAAGAAAGAAACCCTAAACCCAGCAGGAGAAGAGAAATCATAAAGATCAGAGCAGAAATCAATGAAATAGAAACCAAAAAAAACAATAGAAAAAAATCAATGAAACTAGGAGCTGGTTCTTTGAAAGAATCAATAAGGTTGATAAACCCCTGGCCAGACTCATCAAAAAGAAAAGAGAAAGGACCTAAATCAATAAAATCATGAATGAAAGAGGAGAGATCACAACTAACACCAAAGAAATACAGACAATTATAAGAACATACTATGAGCAACTCTACGCCAACAAATTGGCAATCTGGAAGAAATGGATGCATTCCTAGAGACATATAAACTACCACAACTGAACCAGGAAGAAATAGAAAACCTGAACAGGCCCATAACCAGTAAGGAGATTGAAACAGTCATCAAAAATCTCAAAACAAACAAAAGCCCAGGGCCAGACGGCTTCCCAGGGGAATTCTACCAAACATTTAAAGAAGAACTAATTCCTATTCTCTTGAAACTGTTCCAAAAAATAGAAACGGAAGGAAAACTTCCAAACTCATTTTATGAGGCCAGCATCACCTTGATCCCAAAACCAGACAAGGATCCCACCAAAAAAGAGAACTACAGACCAATATCCTTGATGAACACAGATGCAAAAATTCTCGCCAAAATACTAGCCAATAGGATTCAACAGTACATTAAAAGGATTATTCACCACGATCAAGTGGGATTTATTCCAGGGCTGCAGGGTTGGTTCAACATCCGCAAATCAATCAATGTGATAGAACACATTAATAAAAGAAAGAACAAGAACCATATGATACTCTCAATAATTGCTGAAAAAGCATTTGACAAAGTACAGCATCCCTTCCTGATCAAAACTCTTCAAAGTGTGGGGATAGAGGGCACATACCTCAATATTATCAAAGCCATCTATGAAAAACCCACCGCAAATATCATTCTCAATGGAGAAAAACTGAAAGCTTTTCCGTTAAGGTCAGGAACACGGCAGGGATGTCCATTATCACCACTGCTATTCAACATAGTACTAGAAGTCCTAGCCTCAGCAATCAGACAACAAAAAGAAATTAAAGGCATCCAAATTGGTAAAGAAGAAGTCAAACTATCACTCTTCGCAGATGATATGATACTATATGTGGAAAACCCAAAAGACTCCACTCCAACTGCTAGAACTTGTACAGGAATTCAGTAATGTGTCAGGATATAAAATCAATGCACAGAAATCAGTTGCATTTCTGTACGCCAACAACAAGACTGAAGAAAGAGAAATTAAGGAGTCAATCCCATTTACAATTGTACCCAAAACTATAAGATACCTAGGAATAAACCTAACCAAAGAGACTAAGAATCTATACACAGAAAATTATAAAGTACTCATGAAAGAAATTGAGGAAGACACCAAAAAATGGAAAAATGTTCCATGCTCCTGGATTGGAAGAACAAATATTGTGAAAATGTCCATGCTACCTAAAGCAATCTACACATTTAATGCAATCCCTATCAAAATACCGTCCATTTTTTTCAAAGAAATGGAACAAATAATCCTAAAATTTATATGGAACCAGAAAACACCTCGAATAGCCAAAGGAATATTGAAAAAGAAAGGCAAAGTTGGTGGCATCACAATTCCGGACTTCAAGCTCTATTACAAAGCTGTCATCATCAAGACAGCATGGTACTGGCACAAACACAGACACATAGATCAGTGGAACAGAATAGAGAGCCCAGAAATCGACCCTCAACTCTATGGTCAACTAATCTTCGACAAAGCAGGAAAGAATGTCCAATGGAAAAAAGACAGCCTCTTCAATAAATGGTGCTGGGAAAATTGGACAGCCACATGCAGAAAAATGAAATTGGACCACTTCCTTACACCACACACGAAAATAGACTCCAAATGGATGAAGGACCTCAATGTGAGAAAGGAATCCATCAAAATCCTTGAGGAGAATGCAGGCAGCAACCTCTTCGACCTCAGCCGTAGCAACATCTTCCTAGGAACAACGGCAAAGGCAAGGGAAGCAAGGGCAAAAATGAACTATTGGGATTTCATCAAGATCAAAAGCTTTTGCACAGCAAAGGAAACAGTTAAGAAAACCAAAAGACAACTGACAGAATGGGAGAAGATATTTGCAAATGACATATCAGATAAAGGGCTAGTATCCAAAATCTATAAGGAACTTAGCAAACTCAACACCCAAAGAACAAACAATCCAATGAAGAAATGGGCAGAGGACATGAACAGACATTTCTGCAAAGAAGACATCCAGATGGCCAACAGACACATGAAAAAGTGCTCCACGTCACTCGGCATCAGGGAAATACAAATCAAAACCACAATGAGATATCACCTCACACCAGTCAGAATGGCTAAAATTAACAAGTCAGGAAATGACAGATGCTGGCGAGGATGTGGAGAAAGGGGAACCCTCCTCCACTGTTGGTGGGAATGCAAGCTGGTGCAACCACTCTGGAAAACAGCATGGAGGTTCCTCAAAATGTTGAAAATAGAACTACCCTATGACCCAGCAATTGTACTACTGGGTATTTACCCTCAAGATACAAACATAGTGATCCGAAGGGGCACGTGTACCCGAATGTTTATAGCAGCAATGTCTACAATAGCCAGACTATGGAAAGAACCTAGATGTCCATCAACAGATGAATGGATCAAGAAGAGGTGGTATATATACACAATGGAATACTATGCAGCCATCAAAAGAAATGAAATCATGCCATTTGCGACGACGTGGATGGAACTAGAGCGTATCATGCTTAGTGAAATAAGTCAATCGGAGAAAGACAACTATCATATGATCTCCCTGATATGAGGACATGGAGAAGCAACATGGGGGGGTAGGGGGATAGGAGAAGAGTAAATGAAACAAGATGGGATTGGGAGGGAGACAAACCATAAATGACTCTTAATTTCACAAAACAAACTGGGGGTTGCTGGGGGGAGGTGGGATTGGGAGAGGGGGAGCGGGCTATGGACATTGGGGAGGGGAGGCGAACCATAAGAGACTATGTACTCTGAAAAACAACCTGAGGGTTTTGAAGGGTCAGGGGTGGGAGGTTGGCGCAACCTGAGGGTTTTGAAGGGTCAGGGGTGGGAGGTTGGGGGAACAGGTGGTGGGTAATGGGGAGGGCACGTTTTGCATGGAGCACTGGGTGTTGTGCAAAAAGAATGAATACTGTTACACTGAAAAAATAAATAAAATGAAAAAAAAAGGAAAGGAAATGGAAGAAAAAAATATCAACTGAAATAATGCCCAGTTTTATTCTTATATGACATTGTCAGTACATAACAATATTAATACTATGAAAACTTTATCTGTAGGCCACTTTAGAGGCTCTAAGGACTTTGATCACACTAGTCAATTGTCATTAATTACTTATGTGAATCTAATAAATAATTATTTTTTTCTGTTTTAACAATCTATCCTTATATGACTTTGTCATAATCAAGGTATTGTCTTTGAGAAGCATGTTCAATCTAATATGCACAACATTAAATTACTCTAAAGAATCCATAAGATGTTCTCAATGTCACAAAAATTAATAGGATCAGAATTCAAAATGTGAAAATTTTTGACTACTCTTTGTCATATAATTATACCTTGTTTACTGAGAAATGTGAACCTTCTAGGAAGAGGGGTGGGGGCAGTGTATAGGTAGATAAATACTTACATTCAGATCTTCAAAATGGGTGAGAGTTTTGATTTCATCAACTCCATACTAACCAGCAACCTTGTTCCAAATTTAGCAACAGAACTGGACTAGATCCTGGAATGAAGATTCTATTTCCAAAAACAGTGATATGGTATTTTTAGTTTTCAAACCTCTTTAAATCTAGAAATTATTATAAACTAATGGTCATTTATCACCAGCATATACAACACAAACAAAGCAACCTGGCTTTGAATCAATGGTTTTTAACTGAGATTAATTTCTGTTGGCCATTTTATGCCATAGACAAAAGAAAACATGAGGTTGTGGCATGTTAAAGATGGAGGAACAATGGAATAACACTGCTAATAGAGGGAGAGAAAGAATGAAATGGGTAGGTTCTTAGCTGAAGTTTTGTCAATGTTTTTACTGCTATGCCCACATCCCCAAACTTTAACATTTTAAATTTGTCAGCAACTACCTCAGAAATTGAAAGCAAGGAAATGCTACTTCTAATATCATTGGCCTTCGTGTTCTTTCCACAGAATCCTGAGATAGTTGTCACCTGGCTGCTTTTGGTGGAAAACGTTTTTAGAATATTCCCCTGATCTAATCACTTGCTCTCCAACTCATTTAATCTCCACCAGAGGGAAATTAAATTGGGCATGGTGAAGAGAGCTTCTTCTCATTATTCAATTAAAGTAGAATGAGACCCTGGAGCCTAGTGGCCCTGGAGACCTAATAGGGGCAGAGGATGGGATGGGACATAGAATATTTCCAGAGACTGTAGAAGTTATCCAATTCAACCTCTGATCAATTAAGGTGTTATTGGTACCAATAGACCCTGGAAAGTAAATGGCGAGGTTTTACTTACCAAACATTAAGTAAAACTTATGAAGAATGTCATAAATGCTAATTAAAGAAATAGCTGTATAATATTAGTACCATTTCCATTTTGCAGAAATGGGGTCAGGTAACTTTCCACACAATTACTAGGGAGCAGATTCATCTCTCAAACCAGGACTATGGCCAGCTCTACAGTCAGCCTCTACTGCCCCTAAAATGCCAATGGAGCTCAGGGATGCTTTTCTCTTAATAAATCCTTTGTAAAAGGTCCCAAAATGAACAAAGCCATTAAAATGCTAAAGAGAATAGAGTGGAGAATCAGAGACCAATCAAAGTAAATTGTGCCATAGGCTGGTTAGAAACAGCAAAGATGTAAATAGTGATGTCAGCAGAGCAGGGTGGAGATGGTGCAAATCAAAACAACACTGAAGTGAGTCCAGAATAAAATTGGGGAGGCTGAAGAAATGTTGATAACGGGCCTTGAAAGGTGTCTGAAGAAACTCATGATTGTGCCAATATGTTATCACTAGTTACTTAATATTTATAAGCCAACTGTTTTCAAGAAGTCTTTGTAATGTTTCATTATTCTCACCTCTTTGAATTTTAGTTTCTACTCATTCATCCATCTCCACCTCTAGCCCACATGTTTCTTGAACGCTGTGGTAATGTCTTATTTATCCTAATGCTGAGTTTATGTTTAAAATCATTCCTGGAACATAAAAGTTACTACTAAATAATAGTGAATAAACCACAATGCTAGGAAGAAAATATTATTACCTCTACTTTTCTGATAATGAAGTTGAAGAAATTTTCACAAATTTACCCAAGTATGAGACATACCCTGAGTCCCTAGTCTATGCTGTGTAATGATTCTGTGTTTCATTTCTATTTTCAAAAACAATGATCAGACAATGGGAAAACCAGAAGTATGGCCCAAGTTTTATTTTTACTGTCAAGGTGACCTCACATGATTCATTTCCTGCTATGCTATAAAATATAGCATGGAAAGGATTTAAAGTCTCCTTGGTTTTATTTTTTAAAATATGATAATGTTCTAACAGATAAAATGTGGAATAGGTTTTTATTTTGGTAAAACTAGAGCTGCTTAAAAGAGAGACTGAAAATAAAGTTCAAGTTGACTTATTGCTGGAGTGATTGACATATTTTTACCTCTATCCCCAAACCCCAAATTAGCAGTCTGTGTCAAATAGTTGGAATTCCACTTATTATAGAATGTTTATAATAATTAGAAAGCTTCAAGAAATTACCAACCTTAGGTGATTGACTTTTCTAGCAAGTTGATAAAGTTTAGTCAAGTCCAGCCAAACTTTTCTATTGCATATTCTTGTTTCCAAAATTCTTCAGTAGATGGTGACTATTCTCATAAAGAGGCACCAGGAATTCTCCCTAAGAAATAAAAATGCACATATTTAATGTGATATTGACAGAGATCAACACATCTTTACTTCCATTGGCTCAGAGGCTGGACCCTGAGGCTGGTGTGTGACTCCAAACTAAGGATCATATATGAGCTGGATTTGAGGGAGAACAAATGATGAATTCCATAAAAGGAAGCTAGTAAAGTTCATGCTGTGTTAAAATCGTGACTCTGGGCCTCATTTCACAAACCTTGTGGGATTTTTGTCTCTTCAATTTAATTAGCAGTACATCAAACTTGCATTAATTCTCAGAACATTCTCACAAAGGTATCTAAAGTAAAACATCCAATTTTCCCCCACTGGACACTAGAAAATGCGTACAATATCACTTCCCTTAGGATTCTGAGCCTGTTCTAATCTTCAGGATTCTCTAGGGATTTGTTCCTTGAGGATAAGTAGAAGATCTATTGATTCATTTAATATACTGTGAAATTATCTAGGTAAACACTCAATATTTCCCCATCATATGTCAGTATTATAAAAATACAAATCAATATATATTAATAAGAATAAATCCTCATTAAAAAGTTGTCCCCAGAGAAGATGTTCTACTTCACCAGAAACCTGTTAAGACTACTATATTAACTCAGTGAATTTGCAAGATACAAAATCAATATAAATAAAACTTGCATTTATATACACTAAAAACTGTCAGAAAAAGAAATTAAGAAAAAAATCCCATTTAGGATTGCATGAAAAGCATTCTTTTTTTTAATGCATTCATTGTGTGAAAAGAAAGAAAATACCTTGGATGACATTTCACCAAGGGGGTAATAGACCTCTACAATAAAAATTATTAGACATTGGTGAAAAAATTTCAATCAAGGATTAGAAGAAATAACACTGTAAAAGTGTGCATATTACCCAAAGCAATGTGCAGATTCAATGGAACACTTATCAGATAGTTTTATTTAAATTCCAGTTAGTTAACATATACTGTAATATTAGTTTCTGCTGCACAACATAGTGACTTGACACTTCCATACAACCCCTGGTGCTCATCACAATTGCACTCCTTGATCCCCATCATCTCTTTAACCTCCCCCCCATCTCTATTCTGGTAACCATCAGTTTGTTCTCTATAGTTAAGAATCTTTTTCTTGTTTTACCTCTCTTTCTCTCTCTTTTTACACTTTGGTCTTGGTTTTGGTTTTCGTTCTTAAATTCCATTTAATGTACTGTTGAATCCTATTGGCTAGTATTTTGGCGAGAATTTTTGCGTCTGTGTTCATCAAGGATATTGGTCTGTAGTTCTCTTTTTTGGTGGGATCCTTGTCTGGTTTTGGGATCAAGGTGATGCTGGCCTCATAGAATGAGTTTGGAAGTTTTCCTTCCATTTCTATTTTTTGGAACAGTTTCAGGAGAATAGGAATGAGTTCTTCTTTAAATGTTTGGTAGAATTCCCCTGGGAAGCCATCTGGCCCTGGGCTTTTGTTTGTTTGGAGATTTTTGATGACTGTTTCAATCTCCTTACTGGTTATGGGCCTGTTCAGGTTTTCTATTTCTTCCTGGTTCAGTTGTGGTAGTTTGTATGTCTCTAGGAATGCATCCATTTCTTCCAGATTGTCCAATTTGTTGGCGTAGAGTTGCTCATAGTATGTTCTTATAATTGTCTGTATTTCTTTGGTGTTAGTTGTGATCTCTCCTCTTTCATTCATGATTTTATTGATTTGGGTCCTTTCTCTTTTCTTTTTGATGAGTCTGGCCAGGGGTTTATCAATCCTATTGATTCTTTCAAAGAACCAGCTCCTAGTTTCATTGATTTTTTCTATTGTTTTTTTGGTTTCTATCATATGAGTGAAATCATATGGTATTTGTCTTTCTCTGATGGACTTACTTACTTCACGTACACTCTAATTCCATCCTTGCCTTTTGAATGACAAGATTTTGTTCTTTATGGCTGAGAAATATTACTTAAGTTTTGGAGATTATATATATATATTCTCCGCAGTGGCTGCATCAGATTGCAATCTCACAAAAGGGCATGAGTGTTCCTTTTCTCCACATCATCACCAACACCTATTCTTGTGTTTTTGATTTCAGCCATCCTAACAGGTGTGAGGTGATACCTCACTGCAGTTTTGATTTACATTTCCCTGATGATCAGTGATGCTGAGTGTCTTTTCATGTGTACCATGACCATTTGTAGCTCTTCTTGGAGAAACGTCTGTTTGTTCATGACTTTTGCCCAATTTTAATTTGGCCATTTATTTTTGGTTGTTGAGAATTACAAGGTCTTTGTATATTTTGGATATTAACCCTTTATCAGATATGTCATTTGCAAATATCTTCTTCCATTATGTAGGTTACCTTTTAGTTTTGCTGATTGTTTCTTTAACTGTGCAGAAGCTTTTTATTTTGATGAAGTCACAATAATTAATTTATTTTTGTATTTGTATCCTTTGTGTCAGGAGACATATTAAGAAAGAATTGCTACAGCTGAGGTAAAAGAAGGTGCTACCTGTTTTCTCCTCTAGTATTATGATGGTTTCAAATGTCATATGTAGGCCTTTAATCCATTTTGAGCTTTATTTTGTATATGGTATGAAATGATAGTTTCTATCATTTGCATATTTCTGTCTAGTTTCTTTAACATTTATTGAAGAGACTGTCTTCATTCCAGTAGATATTATTTTACACTCTGTTGGAGATTAATTGACCATAGAGTTGTGGGTTTATTCCTGGATTTTTTATTATGTTCTACTATCCTAACTGTCTATTCTTGTGCCAGAACCATACTGTTTTGATTACTACAACTTTGTAATATATAACTTGGAGTCTTGAATTGGTTGTCTCCAACTTTGCTTTGCTTATTCAACATTTCTTGGGCTCTTTCTGGTCTTTTGTGGTTTCATACACATTTTAGGATTGATTCCCTACCTCTATGAAAAGTGCTGGTGGTATTTTGATATGGATTGCATTACATTTGTAGGTTGCTTTGGTTAGTATAGATACATTAACAATATTTTTTTCTTCCAATCCATGAACATGGAATGTCTTTCCATTTCTTTGTGTCCTCTTCAATTTTTTTTAATAAAGATTTTATTTATTTATTTTAAAGAGAGAGAGAGAGAGTTCACAAGTAGGCGGAGAGGCAGGCAAAGAGAGAGGGAGAAGCAGGCTCTCTGGTGAGGAGAAAGTCAAATGCAGGGGCCCAATCCCAGGGCCCTGAGATCATGACCAGAGCCGAAGGCAGAGGCTTAACCCACTAAGCCACTCAGGTGCCCCTTCATTATCTTTCATCAGCATATTACGGTTTTGAGAGTACAGATCTTTCCCATCTTTAGATAGGTTTATTCCTTGGTATCTCATTGTTTTGAGTACAGTTGTAAATGGGATCACTTCCTTAATTTTTCTTATTGCTCTTCATTCTTATATAGAAATGCAACGAATTTCTATACCTTGAATTTTATATCTTGTGATATTACTGAATTCATTTTTAAGTTCTAGAATTTTTTGGAGGAATATTTTGGGTCTTCCACATAGAGTATAATGTTATCTGTAAACAGTGAACATTTTTCTTCTTCCTTACTGATTTAGGTGCCTTTTACTTCTTTTTGTTGTCTGATTGCTGTGGCTAGAACTTCCAGTTCTATGTTGAATAAAAGTGGTGAGAGTGGATATCCTTGCCCTGTTCCTGACCTTAGGGAAAAAGCTCTATTTCCCCAATGAAGTTAGTTTCAAGTTTTTAATACATGGGCTTGTTGATGTTGAGGTATGTTTGTCCTAAACCTACTTTTTTTTTTTATCATGAATGGATATTGTACTTTGTCAAAATCATTTTCTGCATCTATTGAAAAGATCATTTTGTTCTCACTCATTCTCTCTTAATGTAATGTGTCACATTGGATAAGTTTGTGAATATGAACCACACTTGAAACTGATGAATGAATTCCACTAGATCATGGTGAATGATTTTTTTTTATGCATTGTTGGATTTGAAATACTAGTATTTTATTGAGAATATTTGCATCCATGTTCTTTAGGGATATTTCCATCTAGTTTTCTTTTCAGTGTTGTCGTTATCTGGTTTTGGTAACAGGGTAATGATGGCGTCAATGAACAAAATTAGAAATTTTCCTTCATTTTGAAAAGAAAAGGTTTCTTTCGGTTTCAGTTTTGAAAAATTTTTTGAAGAATAGATACTAACTCTTCTTTATATGTTTGACATAATTCTCCTATGAATCCATAAGTTCTTGTAATTTGTATGTTGGGTGTTTTTGATTACTGAATCAATTTCTTTACTGATTATTGGTCTGTTAAAATATCTAATTCTTCCTGTTTCAATTTTGATAGTTTATATGTTTCTAGGAAATTATGCCTTTCTTCTAGTTTGTTGACACAGTTTTTCATAATATTCTCTTACATGGATTTTTTTCATGATGTTTGCTGTTATTCCTCCTCTCTCATTTGTGATTTTATTTGATCTTTTCCCTTTTTTCTTGATAAGTCTGGCTATAAGTTTATCAATTACAATATTTTTTTTCAAAGTTCCAATTCCCAATTTCACTGATTAGTTCCATTTTTTAAATATTTGTATCATTCATTTGTTCTCTAGATTTTATTATTCCCTTTCTTTTGCTGGTTTTAGTTTTTGGGTTTTTTTCTTTCTTTGTTTGTTTGTTTTGTTTTGCTTTGTTTTGTTTCCCTCTAGCTCTTTGAAGTGTAAAGTGTTCTTGTTTGAGATTTTTTTAACTCTTGAAATTGACCTGTATTTCTCTAAATTCTCCTATTAGAAGTGATTTTGTTGCATCCCAGAGGTTTTGGTCAATTGTGTTTTAATCCTATTTTTAAATGTCTTCTTTGATTTCCAAGTTGATCCATTCATTGCTTAGTAGCATTTTATTTTTTAATCTTCTTGTATTTGTGGTGTTTGCAGTTTTTTTTTTTTCCTCATATACTTCTAGTTTCATAATGTTCTGGTTAGAAAATATGCATGATATGGCTTCAGTCTTGAATTTGTAGAGTTGTTATGTGGACCATGATCTATCTGGAATGTCTCATGTGCACCTGAAAATAATATGTATTATGCTGTTACAGGATGGAATGTTCTGAATATATCTGTTAAATTTGTCTATCGCAGCATGTCATTGAAAACCATTATTTCTTGGTTGATTTTTCTGGTTTAGATGATCTGTCCACTGTTGTAAATGTGGTGTTAAATTCTTCTATTTTTTATTATTAATTCATTCTTTCCTATTTGTTATTAAGTGCTTTTGTATTTAGATGTTCCTATTTGGTTGCAAAAATATTACAATTGTTATATCTCCTTGTTGGATTGTCCCCTTTATTATTCTGTAGTGTACTTCCTTGTTTTTTGTTAAAGTCTTTGTTTTAAAGTCTATTATATCTGATATGTGTATGCTACTCTGGTTTTCTTTTGACATAAGTTTGCCTCTTAGATGTTTCTCCATCCCATCACTATTGATCCAGAGGTGTTGTTAGGTCGAAACTTGGTCTCCTGTAACCGTCACATAGATAGATCTTCTTTTCTTAATTATTCTGTAACTCTATTTTTTATTGGAACATTTAGTCCATGTATATTCAAAGTCATTATTGACAGACATATATTTATTGTTATCTTAGTATTTGTTTTGTGGTTGTTCCTAAAGAATTCCTTTGATCTTTTCTTGTCTCTTTGATATTTTGCTGATTTTCTTTAATGACATATTTGGATTTCTATTTATTATTTACATATAAATTAGTGTTTTTGATATACGGTTACCACTAGGATTGCATGGAACCACTTCTGTATATAGCAGTTTATATTAAGTTGATGGCCATTTAGGTTTCAAACATAGCTTATTCCTCTCCTCCCCACGTTTTATGTATAAGTTGTTGTATTTTATATCCTTTTATTTGATGTGTTCCTTGAGTGATTTTTTTACAGAAATATTCATTTTCACTGCTTTTGGGTTTCCTACCTATATACTTTCATTATTGTTCTCTCCCTTCTACTGGAAGAAACAATTTTGAGACTTACATTATTGTTGACTTAATAGTCATGAATGCCTTTAGTTTTTTTTTTTGTTTGTTTGTTTGTTTGTTTTTTCTGGGAAGATCTTCATCTTTTCTGAATAGATGAGATCTATCCCGAACTCCCTTCTATTCTAATAACACTCTGATGGATATAATACTCTTGGTTGCAGATTTTTGGCATTGAACACTTCAAACATATCGTGTAATTTGCTTCTGGTTTTGAAAGTTAAAAAAAAAAAGTTTAAAAAATCTCCCACTGTCCTTCTTGGTTTCCCCCTGTAATTTACTGTCTGCTTTGTGTCTCTGATTCTTTCTTTCTTTCTTTCTTTCTTTCTTTCTTTCTTTCTTTCTTTCATTATTTATTTATTATCACTACATTATGCCACTTTAATTACAGTATTTTTTGCTGTCTTGTGGTTTTATTGATTTTGACAGGAGTTCTCTGTATCTCCTGGATCTGGATATCTGTATCCTTCCCCAAATTAGAGAAGTTTTCAGCTATTATTACTTCCAATAATATTTGTCCCCTTCTTTCTCCTTTATCTTTCTAGAAGTCCTATAATACAAATAGTATTTTATTTGATGGAGTCCCTGAATTCCCTAAGTCTATTTACCTGCACCTAGAGCTGTGCAACGGTTTCAGCATGCCTGAGAATAATGGTTAGACACTGCAGTTGGCAACCATACACCAGGAGGCTACACAAGGCATGCACAACTTTAACAAAATTTGCCAGGATTCTATGTTCAAGTCTAGTAGTGGGAGTAAGACAGTCCTCGGAAGAATTCAAGGGTGTGGAACACTGCTATCAATTGGGTAGCAAGTATCCATGTAACCCAGCCTTCCATAGATGTCCCCATTTTTATGCTGTAGGAGGGTTGAGGGAGGAAAATGGCACCTTCCTTTTTCCGCCATTTAAAAGAAGTCTCCCAACATGCTCTAAAATCAATACGAACAGATGTAACTCTTATTTGTCCTTGGCATTGTGTAAACTACTGTTCTTATGTTGCCTCTCAGAGAAGGTTGGAGTCTCTTTAAGGGTGGAGACTTAGTTATCACTTGCCCTCCAGGCTCACCCACTGTTGAATCAGCTGACATTTGAAGCTCCATGCTCCAAGTCCCACTGGTTACACAGCATGTGTTCAGCCCTCTGTCCTTCAAAGTCAAACGTTATGGAGATTAGTCTTCCCTATGTGAGCACCCTGGTGTGAGGGATCATTTCTCTGCTCTCTTTGTACATACATTCCCCATCCCTCTTTCAGGATGCCTCCCTCCACCTTTCTGACTTCTCTAACATTTCCGATGACACTTGTTCTCTATATTTAGTTGTGGGCTTTGTTCTCTCAGTCTCTGGATCTCTCCCCCATTTATTGATTTGGATGTTGATATCTACTTTTAAATGTGAGATGTGGTAGAATACAGGTCACCCTACTTGGCCTAAACTACCCAAGCTAGATTAAAAATAATAAAGATAATAACTGTAATAAGAGACTAAGAAGGACACTACATAATGATAAAGGTAGCCCAGTAAGTGTATATAAAAATTGAAAATATTTGTTCACTCAAAATGTAAGTATTGAGGTACATAAAGAAACTATTAATAAACACAAAGAAAGAAATTGACTATTAAAATAATAATAGAGAACTTTAACAGGTGACATACATCAATGGAGAGATTATCCACACAGAAACATCAACAAGGGAACAGTGACTTTGAGTGATACATTGGAGCAGATGGATTTAACAGATATATGTAGACTTAGACAAAATGCCAAGATGAAGAAATTGTTCCCAAAAGAATGAAAAAGTTAAGGCCACAGTCAGATATATAAAATTAAGACTTATAAGTAATGTGCCTGATGGAGACTTTAACGCAACAAACATAAGGATATTCAATGGGTTTGAAAAAGTAATTGAAGGCATTAAGGAGAACATTACCACAGACATGAAAGAGTTTAAAAAAAGTATTAATCAGAGATGATGAATACAATAAGTGTGATTGGAAAAGGCTCAATGCAATAAACAGCATATAAGAAACATATGAATTAGTGATATAGAAGAGAAATTAGTGGAAAATACTGAAGCTGAACAAAAGAGCGAAAGAGTTATGGAAATTATGAAATCAGTGACTCCTTCAAATATAATAACATTCATATAACAGAGTCCCAGAAGAAGGGAGAGAAAAAAGGGGAAGAACATTTATTTGAAGAAATGATAGCAGAAAACTTTCCTAATCTTGGAAAGAAAACATACACTGTGATAAGGAGATGCAGGGAACTCCCATGAAAATCAACAAAAGCAGACCAATAGGAAGACATATTTCAATTAGATTTGCAAAACGTAGTCATAAAAAATCTTAAAAGCAACAATATGAAAGAAATTATTAATTTACAAGGGAAGACCCATAGGGCTAATCTCAAAAGACACTCAGCAAGCCAATAGAGAGTGGCATAATATATGCAAAGTGCTGAATGGGTAAGATCTGCAGCCAAGAATAGTTTATCCAGCAAGGCTATCATTAGGGATAGAAGGAGAGATAAAGAGGTTCCCAGACAAACAGAAAACTAAAGAAGTCCATGACCACTAAACCAACCTTGAAAGAAGTATCTCAGGGAATCTTTAAGCAGAAGGGAGAGAAAAAAAAAAAGTCACCAAGCCAAGAAAGGAACGGAGAAAATCTCCAGAAATAATGACAAGACAAGTAATAAAAATGGAGCTAAATACTGATCTATCAAAAATTACTTTGAATATAAATTCGCTAAATGTGACAATAAAAAATACAATGTATCAGAATGGATAACAAAAGAAGAAGAAGAAGAAGAAGAAGAAGAAGAAGAAGAAGAAGAAGAAGAAGAAGAAGAAGAAGAAGGAGAAGAAGAAGAAGAAGGAGAAGAAGAAGAAGAAGAAGAAGAAGGAGGAGGAGGAGGAGGAGGAGGAGGAGGAGGAGGAGGAGGAGGAGGAGGAGGAGGAGGAGGAGAGAATCAACTATATCCTGCCTAAAAGACACTCATTTTAGACCTAAAGACATCTGCAGAAGGAATGTGAAGCAATGGAGAAATACTTACATGGAAATGAATAGCAAAAAAAAAAAAAAAAATGCACAAATGAGACATTTAAAAAAAAAAAAGACTTTGGAGAAGGCAAGATGGCAGAGGATTGGGGGACTCCATTTAAACAGGTCCCCTGAATATAGCTGGAGAGCTATCAAACCATTTTGAACACCCATGAAATCAGCCCAAGATGCAAGAATATATATCTAGATTTCTACAAGAAGAAAAGTGACTGCTTTTTGCAAGGTAGGACATGTGAAGTGGTGAATATGCAGGGAGATATCAGAAGATAAACAGAAGGGCTGGCTCCTGGAAAGTGATATAAAACCAGAGCACAAAATCAGAACCATTAGAAATCTGCTCTAGGGAGAGACATCCTCCTCTGAAGGGGGCTCTGGAAATGAAAAGACAAAATTCTAGATAAGGCATAGTGGTCTCAGGTTACAAGGGACCACAGAGAAAGAGGATATTCCTAAAATGATAGAGGGTCTGAGCACTGGAGCTGGGAAGCAAGTCATTTTAAGTGAGCCCAGGAAGGGATTCTCAGCTCAAATTGCCATAAACTATGAGCCTAGCCATTAAATAAATGTTTCCTTGAACAGCCTGAAAAAAACCTGTACCTGCACCTAAGAGCAGGAAAAAAACCTACAGAGTGGTAATGGCAAGGAAAGGGCTTTAAAGCAGAACACAGACCAGATTCCAGAGCTTCCTGTGCACACATGAGCCCACAGAAGCTGGTGGTTTTAGAATCACAAAGGGCAGAGGAAGTCTTAGGCCCCTGAGACTGCCTTTGAAAGAGTTGCTGTGGATGAGCACCATGGGAAGCTGAGGTTTTCAGCAGTGGATGCAGAAGTGGAGATTTTCCTGGAGGGTTTCTTAGAGAGGGAAGATTGAGATTTTTCTTCTTTGGCCCAGAGGTTTGGCTGTGGCCGTTTTTGCTCTAATCCTCTGAAGAGGTATGGACACTTCCTAGAGAAAAAAAGTCACATAGAAGACGGGTTCCCACTAAGCCCAGCCCTCTGACAGGGGTGGGGCAACTCTTCAAAAGCAAAGTTACCTAAGAAACTGCAAAGCAGTACCCTCCCCAGAAGATGAGCTGAAGACCAGATGAATGATAAGTCTATGGATTCTACAAGAGAGTAAAATCCCAAAGCCAAGGGAAAATTATATATTGAGCTCCAGGTGTAGCCATGACTTGTTTACTTCTCAGATAGAATTTTCTTCTTTCCTTTTTTTTTTTTTTGGCCTTTTTTCTTATTTTTTTCTCTGTTGTATTTTTCTTTTTACCTTCTCATTTCTTTCAACTAGATGTCTATTTTATCAACTTACTTTTTCACAGTCTCTTTTTAACTTGTAATTTTATACACCAATAATTTTTATAGATATATGCTATATTTTAGCCCTTTTTTCACTCTATTCAGTTATACATTTTTATATATAAAACTTTTACTTTCCTTGTAATATTAAGACATAGTTATCCTCTAACACATAGACCAAAATATATCCAGGGACAACTGAAACACCCTGCTTTGTACACACTGAGAGTGTATAGCCACCTTTTCCCTCCCCCCATTTTTCAAATTAAAAAAATTATTAATTTTATTCTTGTGTTTCATTTTGGTGAGGTTTTTTCAGTGGTGGCATCTGACCACTCCAGATTTTCCTAGAGTGCATCTAGCTTGGGTCCTCATTGATATTTTGGACTCTTCTCATTCACTCAACTATCCTTTGACAGGATGACTAGGAGGAGGAACTCTCAAAAGAATAGAACTAGAGACAATGTCCTCTTCCACAGTAATAATGGATATGGATATAAGAAAGATATCAGAGATAGAATTCAGGATACCAATCATAAAGGCAACAGCTAGCCTTGAAAAAAGTATTAGTGACCATCTATAATCTATAATCTATAAAGGTAGAAATGAGGTCTAATCAGGCCTAACTTAAAAAATGCTATGAATGAGACACAGTCTAAACTGGATACTCTAAAAGCCAGGGTAAATGAGGTACAACATAAATCAGATATCTAGAAGCTAAGCTGATAGAAAGAAAAGAAGTTGAGGAAAATAGAGATAGACAGCTAGTGGCCCATGGAAATAGACTGAGTGTGCCTGAGTGCCTCATTTTGTTAAGCCACTCCTTTGGCTCAGATGATGATCCTGGAGTCCAAGGATCAAGTCCTGCATCAGGCTCCCTGCTCAGCAGGAAGTCTGCTTCTTCCTCTGACAGTCTCCCCTCTCATCCTCTATCTCTCTCTTTATTTTCTCTCTCTCCAATAAATAAAAGCTGAGAAAAATAGACAGAGAGATTGATGGTGCCATGAATTGTTCTAATGTCAGAATTATTGTGATCTTGAGGGGGAAAGGAGGGTGGAGAGATAAAGAGGACTAGAAGGTATATTTGAGCAACTCATAGTTGAGAATTTCCCTAACCTGGGGTAAAAAAACAAATATCTGTATCCAAGAGGAAGAGGGAACCTATCCCAAAATCAACACTGTGACATGTAATAGTGAAGCTTGCAAATCTTAGAGCCAAGAAAGCTATCTGGAGAGTACCTAGTGGAAACAGATTTCATACATATGGGGGAAGGAACATCAGAATAACATCAGACCTGTTGACATAAAGCCAGAAGGAGCTGGAAAGACATATTCAGAATACAAAATGAAAAGAACATGCCGCCAAGAATTCTTTATCCAACATGACTGTCATTCAGAACAGATAGAGAGATAAAGAGCTTTCAGGACAGGCAGAAACAAAAGAATATGTGACCACCAAGCCAGGCCTGTATGAAATATTATGGGGGATTCTCTAAGTGAAAAGAAACCCCAAGAGTCACATAGACCAGAAAGAAAGAGAAAACCTACAGAAAGAGGGAACTTATAGGCAATACAATGGCAATAAATTAATATCTTTCAGTACTTACTCTGAATGTAAATAGGCTGAATGCACCCATGAAGACATAAGGTTTCAGAATGGATTAAAAAAAAGCAAGACCCATTCACATGGTCTTTACAAGAGATTCATTTTCAATCTAAAGACACCTCCAGATTGAAAATAAGGGATGAAGAACAATTTATCACACTAATGTACCTCAAAAGAAAGCTGGAGTAGAAAAACTCACATCACATAAATTAGATTTTAAAGCAAAGACCAGATTAAGAAATATAGAGGAACACTGTATCATACTTAAAGGGTCTATATAACAAGGAGATCTAACAGTTGTAATTATCTATGCATCCCACATGGGGACAACTAATTATAAAAACCAATTAATAATCAATATAAGGAAACATCGTGATAATAATACATTAATAGTTAAAGACTTTTACTTCCATTCGTACAAATGGTAACATTCTCTAAGCAGAAGATCAATGAAGAAAGAAGAGCTTTGAAGGAAACATTGGATCAGATGGACTTTGTAGATATATAGAGATTATTCCATTATAAAGACAACAGAATACTCATTTTTCTTGAATGTACATGGGACTTTCTCCAGAACTGATCACATACTGGATCCCAAGTCAGGTCCCAGTAGATACCAAAAGACTGAGATTACCCCCTGCATATTTTCAGACCACAATGCTAAGTAACTGGAACTTACCACAGGAAGAAATTTGGAAGGAAATCAAACACTTAAAACTTAAAAGAACATCCTACTAAAGAATGACTAAGTAAACCAAGAAATTAAAGAAGAACTTAAACAATTTATTGAAACTAATTAGAATTAAAATATATTGGTCCAAAACATATGGGATGTGAGACAGCCAGTGCTAAGAAGGAAATTCATAATCAACCAAACCTCCCTCAAAAAAGTAGAACAATCTCAAAGGCACAAGCTAAATTGACACCTAGAGGACGTGGAGAAAGAACAACATATAAAGCCTAAACCAAGCAGAAGAAGATAAATAAGAAAAGTTAGATCAGAAATCAATGTAATAGAAATCAGAAAAACAACAACAACAACAACAAAACAGAACAGATCAAGAAAACTAGAAGCTTGTTCTTTGGAAGAATTAATAAGATTGATAAACCTCTGGAAAGGCTTACCCAAAAGAAAAAGGAAAAGACCCAAATCAATAAACTCATGAGTGAAAGGACAGATTTCATGACTAAAAACAGGGAAATAGAAACAATCATTGGAAATTATTACTGGCAACTATATGTCAACAATTTAAATAATCTAGAAGAAATGGATGCATTACTAGAAAATTATAAACTACTAAGACTGAAACAGGAAGAAACAGAAAATCTGAACAGACCGATAAAAACAGGGAATTGAAGAAATAATCAAAAACCTCTCAAAATAACAAGAGTCCAGGGTCTAATGACTTTCCAGGGAAATTCTACCAAACAATTAAGGAAGACATCATGCCTATTCTACTGAAGCTCTGTAAAAAACTAGAAATAGAAGGAAAATTTCAAGACTGTTACTTGAAGCCAACATTACCCTGATCCCAAAACCAGACAAAGACCCCACCAAAAAGGAGAAGTATAAACAAACATTGCTGATGAACACAGATGCCAAAAGTCTCACAGATACGACCCAATATGATCCAACAGTACATTTAAAGGATTATTCACAACAACCAAGTGATATTTATTCCTGCATTGCAAGGGTGGTTCAACATCTGAAATCAATCAGTATGATACCCTACATTAATAAAACAAAGGATATAAACTATAAGATACTCTCAATAGATACATAGAAAGCTTTTTTAAAAATGCAGCATACTTTCTTGATTAAAACTACTCAAAGAATAGGTATAGAAGGAATACACTTCAATATCATAAATGCCATCTATGACAAGGCCACAGTGAATATCATTTTCAATGGAGAAAAACAGATATTTTCCCTCAATATCAGGAACATAACTGGAACATTATTGTTCAATGTAGTATCAGAAGTCTTACCCTCAATAATCAGACAAAAAAAATAATAAAAGGCATTCAAATTGTCAAAAAATCAAACTCCCTTTCCTCTCAGATGACATGATACTTTGTGTGGAAAACACAAAACACTCCACCCTCAAGTTACTAGAACTGTTATAGCAATCAGCAATGCGGCAGGATACAAAATCAATGCACAAAAATATGTTGCATTTGTACACACTAACAATGTGCCTGAAGAAACAAATTAAGGAATCAATTCCATTCACAATTGCACCAAAAACGTAGGACACTTAGGAATAAACGTAACCAAAGAGGTAAAAGATCTGTACCATATAAACCACTTAACACCTATGAATGAAATGGAGGAAGGTACAAAAAGATGTAAAAACATTCCATGCACATGGATTGTAAGAATAAACATTGCTGAAATGTCTATGCTTCTCAGGGCAATTTACAATTTTAGTTAAATTCCTATCAAAATTCAAATGACATATTTTTTAAAAAGACACATTTATTCAGTGTCATTATCAGACTATTACATTTAGCAGTCAACAGCAATGGTACAAAAAAAAATCTACATTAAAACCCTTTGTTGTGGAGTCAAGATGGTGGGGAAGTAGGAGGAGGCACCATTTCAACCTGTACCCTAAAGTGAGCTGATTACCTACCAAAGAACTCCGACCACCCATGAAATCAGCCTGAGATCAGAATTATACACGTCTGGATCTCTACAGGAGCAGAAGATGCCAGTGGCAGGTAAAGCAGACTGGGAGTGTCGGACTGATATCTGAAGATAAACAAAAGGGGGAGGGAGCCACCAGAGGTGACCAATTGGAAAGTAATACCCCAACACGAGAGTGCTCTGTGTTTGGGGACCAGCAATAACTTGGAGTCTGGTTGAAAGCACTCAAAAAACAAAGAGCAAAGGATCGCGGGGGGTAATAGTGGGAACCTGGGTGGTTAGGGTCAGGGACCTAAGTCCCGGGACCCAGGGAAGCCTCCCCTGGCGCTGAGCCAGAGAGAGTGCTGTGGAAATCAGGTCTCCGTCCCTGAGCCGCCAGTGCTCCTGAATGCCAGAGCGCCCGAGTACAGTGGGGTCTGGCTATCGTGAGGGGCTGGGAGCCTGGCCAGACCGCAATCCTGAAATGCGCGTGTCCCACACCCTTCCTTGGGATAGGTGCTCATAGGCGCTAGCCTGGAGCTCTGGCATCCTGAAAAAACAGACATTCCCAGCCCAGGACAGCGGGAAAATCTCAGTGTGTGATCTCTGCTCGGAACCTCTCTGGGGGTCTGGAGCTGCCTAGACAGCCACCGCTACCCTGGTTTTGGGTACAATGAGGAGCTCCTGCACCCCCAGGGACAGTGACTCAGAACAGACTTTGCCAGCAGCTTTTGCAAAACATTCTGAGGCTTCTCTCTGAGAGGGAGGTCGGGGTGCAGTTTGCTCTCCTCTAAACCTCCAAAAACCATCAAAAGCTGTCAAGGTGAGAGAAAGCAGATGAAAGAACATAAAAACCCCCAGAGAACAAAAGGCCAAAAAAACCAGTTTCCTCAGAGCTCACCCCCTTGATGGGAGCAGGAGGACCTAATTCAGAGAACATCATTGTCTGAAAACCAACGTGGCAGGCCCCTCCCCCAGAAAACCAACCAGGAAGGAAGAAAAAAAAAAAAAAAGAAGAAGACTGCAGGAGAACAACCACCACTACTTCACAAATACAACTTTTATTTTTAACTCTTTACCAATATTCTGGTTCTTTTTTTTTAATACATACAGATAATTTTTTAACCTATTTACCACCACACTGAGATGTCCAGAACATCAAATTCTTTAATAACCTTCTAACCTGAACTTTCTGATACATACACCCGTGTTTTTCTTTTGCTTTTCTATTTTTTAATTCTTTTTTAATTTTAACTTAGTTTAGTCTAGCTTATTCTTTATTAATTTTTATTTTCTACTATACATATAGAGTTAAACCTCAAGGTAATCCCCTTTCCCCAATCAATGCTACCCCTATAGGCAAACCAGTTTCTAATCCCCCTGTAACTTAGGAAAGTTGAGTCCCTTAACAAAAACATCAAGATACCTTCAGGAAGAATCAAAATAAACTTCCTCACCCACACTGAGAATTTATAACCACCATCCCAATTTTTCCTTCTGTCAGTGTTTCTGTGAATTTGTGTTTGTCCTGATAATATATAAATACTTGGGGTTCCTTCTGATGAGGTTCTTCCCTTTTTTTTTACTTATATATATTTCTATTGTCATATACTTTTCTCAATCTTTTTGTTTGTCTGTTTTTGTTTGTATACTTCATAAATCTTACCTTGTGGCCCAATTGGGTTGAGCCTTCTCTTTTATCTTCCCTTCTTTCCCTATCTCTCTCTCTTTTTTTTCCCTTTTTTCTTTCCACTTTTTTTCTTTCTTCTTCTCTATTTCTTTTTCTTTCCTTTTTTCTCTCATTTGGGTGGGGAATCCTGATTGCACAGAAGTGTTCCAGGGTGCACATTGACTGCACCTCAATCGATAAGTCCAGCTGCCTCTGTTCAGTCATCTCTTACCAAAATGACTAGGAGGAGGAATACCCAACAGAAGAAAAATACAGAGGATGGGCCTTCTGCAACAGAGCTAATGGCTATCGATATAGACAATATGTGAGAAAAGGAATTCAGACTAACAATTATCCAGGCAATAGCTAGGTTGGAGAAAGTCATGGATGATGAAACAGAATTGATTAGGGCAGAACTGAAAGCCACCAGGGATGATGTTCACAATGTTAGGGCAGAACTGAAAGCCACCAGGGATGATGTTCAAAATGCTCTCAATGAGTTCCAATTTAATCTAAATTCTCTAAAAGCTAGGGTAACTGAGGCAGAAGATAGAATTAGTGATCTGGAGGACAAACAGATAGAGAGAAAGGATCAGGAGGAAACCTGGAACAAACAGCTCAGAAGCCATGAAAACAGAATCAGGGAAATAAACGATGCCATGAAACGCTCCAAGGTCAGAATTATTGGAATCCCTGAAGGGGAGGAAAAAGAAAGAAATCTAGAAGATATAGTGGAAGAAGTTGTCTATGAAAATTTTCCCAATCTCACGAATGGAAACAACGTTCATGTACTAGAGGCAGAAAGATGTCCTCCCAAGATTTTAGATTCTCGAAAGTCCTCACGACACCTTATAGTTAGAATGAGGAATTATGTTTCAAGAGAGACACTCTTAAAAGCAGCTAGGACAAAGAATCTCCTTACATACAGAGGAAAGCCCATTAAAATAACGTCAGACCTTTCCACAGAGACCTGGCAAGCCAGGAAGGGCTGGCAAAATATATTCAGAGTACTAAATGAGAAGAACATGCAACCAAGAATACTCTATCCAGCAAGACTGACATTTAAAATGGATGGAGAGATAAAGAGTTTCCAAGACCGGCAAGGCTTAAAAGACTATGCAACCACCAAACTGACACTGCAGGAAATATTAAGGGGGGTCGTATAAAAGAGAAAAAATCCTAAGAATATCATTGAACAGAAATATAGAAACAATCTACAGACAGAAAGAGTTCAAAGGCAACACGATGTCAATAAAAGCCTATCTCTCAATTATCACTCTCAATGTGAATGGCCTAAATGCGCCCATAAAACAACACAGGGTTGCAGATTGGATAAAACGACAGGACCCATCCATATGTTGTCTACAGGAGACCCATTTTGATCCTAAGGATACACCCAGACTTAAAGTGAAGGGATGGAGAAGAATATTTCATGCCAATGGGCCTCAAAAGAAGGCCAGGGTAGCGATTCTCATATTAGATAAATTACATTTTAAACTAAAGACTATAGTCAGAGATAAGAAGGACTCTACATAATTCTTAAAGGGAATATCCGCCAAGATGATCTAACAATTGTGAATATCTATACCCCCAATATGGGAGCACCCAATTACATAAGAAAACTATTAACCAAGAAGAAGAGTCATATTCATATGAATACAATAATAGATCTTAATATGCCTCTCTCAGAAATAGATCATCAAAGCAGAAAATTAATGAAGAAATAAGAGCATTGGATGAAACATTGGACCAGATGGACCTCATAGACATATAAAGAACATTCCACCCTAAAACAACAGAATACTCATTCTTCTCAAGTGCACATGGAACCTTCTCCAGAATAGACCACATACTGGGTCACAAAGCAGGACTCAACCGATACCAAAAGACTGACATTATTCCCTGCATATTCTCAGATGACCATGCTTTGAAACTGGAACTCAATCACAAGGAAAAGTTCAGAAGGAACTCAAACACCTGGAAGCTAAAGACCACCTTGCTGAAGAATGCTTAGATCAACCAGGAGATCAAAGATGAACTTAAACAATTCATGGAAACCAATGAGAATGAAGACACTTCGGACCAAAACCTATGGGATACAGCAAAGGCGGTTCTAAAGGGGAAATACATAGCCATCCAAGACTCGCTCAAAAAAATTGAAAAATCCAGAATACACCAGCTGTCTCTATACCTGAAAGAACTGTAGAATCAACAACAAATCAAACCAACTCCACACGCAAGTAGGGAAATAATCATGATTAGAGCAGAGATCAATGAGGTAGAAACGAGAGATACAGTAGAACATATCAATGAAAGTAGAAGCTGGTTTTTTGAAAGAATCAATAAGATCGATAAACCATTGGCCACACTAATCCAAAAGAAAAGAGAGAAAGCCCAAATTAATAAAATGATGAATGAAAAGGGAGAGATCACAAACAACACCAAGGAAATAGAAACAATCATCAGAAATTATTACCAACAGTTATATGCCAATAAGCTAAGCAACCTAGATGAAATGGATGCATTCCTGGAAAACTACAAACTCCCAAAATTGAACCAGGAAGATATTGACAACCGGAATAGACCGATATCTAGTAACGAGATTGAAGCAGTGATCAAAAACCTATCAAAAAACAAGAGCCCAGGACCTGACAGATTCCTTGGGGAATTCTACCAAACTTTCAAAGAAGAAATAACACCAAGTCTCCTGAAGCTGTTCCAAAAAAATTGAAGCAGAAGGAGAACGTCCAGACTCTTTTTATGAAGCCAGCATTACCCTGATACCCAAACCAGGCAAAGACGCTACCAAAAAGGAGAATTTCAGACCAATATCACTGATGAATATGGATGCAAAGATTCTCAACAAGATCCTAGCAAACAGGATCCAGCAGCACATTAAAAAGATTACCCACCATGACCAGGTGGGATTCATCCCTGGGTTACAAGGTTGGTTCTACATTTGCAAATCAATCCATGTGATAGAACAAATCAATAAGAGAAGAGAGAAGAACCACATGGTCCTCTCAATTGATGCAGAAAAAGCATTTGACAAAATCCAGCATCCGTTCCTGTTGAAAATGCTTCAAAGTATAGGGATAGAGGGAACATTCCTGAACTTCATAAAATCTATGAAAGACCCACAGCAAATATCATCCTCAATGGGAAAAAGCTTGAAACCTTCCTGTTGAGATCAGGAACACGACAAGATGCCCACTCTCACCACTCTTGTTCAACATAGTATTAGAAGTTCTAGCAACGGCAATCAGACAACAAAGAGAAATAAAAGGTATCCAAATTGTCAATGAAGAAGTCAAACTCTCTCTCATCGCAGATGACATGATTCTTTATATGGAAAACCCCAAAGACTCCACCCCCAAACTTCTAGAACTCATACAGCAATTCAGTAATGTGGCAGGATACAAAGTCAATGTACAGAAATCAGTGGCTTTCTTATACACTATCAATGAAAATACAGAAAGGGAAATTAGAGAATCAATTCCATTTACTATAGCACCAAGAACCATAAGATACCTGGGAATAAACCTAACCAAAGAGGTAAAGGACCTGTACTCGAGGAACTACAGAACACTCATGAAAGAAATTGAAGAAGACACAAAAAGATGGAAGACTGTTCCTTGCTCTTGGATTGGAAGAATAAACATTGTTAAAATGTCTATACTGTCTAGAGCAATCTATACTTTTAATGCTATTCCGATCAAAATTCCACCGGTATTTTTCAAAGAGCTGGAGTAAATAATCCGAAAATTTGTATGGAATCAGAATAGACCCCGAATTGCTAAGGACATGTTGAAAAACAAAAACAAAACTGGCGGCATCACGTTACCCAATTTCAAGCTTTACTACAAAGCTATGACAACCAGGACAGCATGGTACTGGCATAAAAACAGACACATAGACCAGTGGAATAGAGTAGAGAGCCCAGATATGGACTCTCAACTCTATGTTCAAATAATATTCAACAAAACAGGAAAAAATATACAGTGGAAAAAAGCCTCTTCAATAAATGGTGCTGGGAAAACTGGACAGCGATATGTAGAAGAATGAAACTAAAAAATTCTCTTACACCGTACACAAAGATAAACTCGAAATGGATAAAAGACCTTAATGTGAGACAGGAATCCATCAGAATCCTAGAGGAGAACATAGGTAGTAACCTCTTCGATATCAGCCACAGCAACTTCTTTCAAGATATGTCTCCAAAGGCCAAGGAAACAAAAGCAAAAATGAACTTTTGGGACTTCATCAAGATCAAAAGCTTCTGCACAGCACAGGAAACAGTCAACAAAACAAAGAGACAACCCACAGAATGGGAGAAGATATTTGAAAATGACAGTACAGACAAAAGTTGATATCCAGGATCTATAAAGAACTCCTCAAACTCAACATTCACAAAACAGATAATCATATCAAAAAATGGGCAGAAGATATGAACAGACACTTCTCCAATGAAGACATACAAATGGCTATCAGACACATGAAAAAATGTTCATCATCACTAGCCATCAGGGAGATTCAAATTAAAACCACATTGATATACCACCTGATACCAGTTAGAATGTCCAAAATTAGTAAGACAGGAAACAACGTGTGTTGGAGAGGATGTCAAGAAAGGGGAACCATCTTACACTGTTGGTGGGAATGCAAGTTGGTGTAGCCACTTTGGAGAACAGTGTAGAGATTCCTCAAGAAATTAAAAATAGAGCTTCCCTATGACCCTGCAAATGCACTGCTGGGTATTTACCACAAAGATACAGATGTAGTGAAAAGAAGAGCCATCTGTACCCCAATGTTTATTGCAGCAATGGCCACGGTCGCCAAACTGTGGAAAGAACCAGGATGCCCTTCAACATATGAATGGATAAGGAAGATGTGGTCCATATACACAATGGAGTATTATGCCTCCATCAGAAAGGATGAATACCCAACTTTTGTTGCAACATGGATGGGACTGGAAGAGATTATGCTGAGTGAAATAAGTCAAGCAGGGAGAGTCAAGTATCATATGGTTTCACTTATTTGTGGAGCATAACAGATAACATGGAGGACATAGGGAGATGGAGAGGAGAGGAAATTGAGGGAAATTGGAAGGGGAGGGTAAACCATGAGAGACTATGGACTCTGAAAAAGAGCCTGAGGATTTTGAAGGGGTGGAGGGTGGGAGGTTGGGGGAACAAGGTGGTGGGTTATAGGGAGGGCACGTATTGCATGGAGCACTGGGTGTCATGAAAAACAATAAATACTGTTATGCTGAAAAATAAATAAAATTAAAAAAATGGATTCCTAAGATGAATATTTTTTTACAATATTTAGAATCACTTTGTAATATAATAACTTCTTTATGTAAAAAAAAAAGTGGTTGAAAGACCTCTAG
The DNA here is from genome assembly GCF_922984935.1 of Meles meles. Taxonomy (NCBI): domain Eukaryota; kingdom Metazoa; phylum Chordata; class Mammalia; order Carnivora; family Mustelidae; genus Meles; species Meles meles. The sequence continues at coordinate 24,032,576 of NC_060068.1, read as the reverse complement.
GTGAGACAGGAATCTATCAAAATCCTAGAGGAGAACATAGGCAGTAACTTTTTCAACACTGGCCACAGCAACATCTTTCAAGGTAGGTTTCTAAAGGCAAAGAAAACAAAAGGAAAATGAACTATTGGGACCTCATCAAGATAAAAAGCTTTTCCACAACAAAGAAAACAAGCCATAAAACTAAGATGCAACCCACAGAATCAGAGAAGATAAATGTAAATGACATTTCAGATAAAGGGCTCATACCCAAGATCTGTAGCGAACTTTTCAAACTCAGCACACACAAAAAACAATCATTCTAGCCAGGAAATGGGGAGAAGACCTGAACAGTCACTTCTCCAAAGAATGCATACAAATAGCTAACTAACACATTAAAAAAATGTTCAGCATCCCTAGTTTTCAGGGAACTATAAATAAAAAACACAATGAGGTATCTCCTTACACCATTTGTAATGGCAAAAAATTAACAAGAAACGAGAGAAGAGTCAAGATGGTGGGGACATAGGAGGAGGCGCCATTTCAACCTGTATCCTAAAGTGAGCTGATTACCTACCAAAGCACTCCGATCACCCATGAAATCAGCCTGAGAGCAGAATTACACACGTCTGGATCTCTACAGGAGCAAAAGACACCAGTGGCAGGTAAAGCAGAGTGGGAACGTCAGACTGATATCGGAAGATAAACAAAAGGGGGAGGGAGCCACCAGAGGCTACCAATTGGAAAGTAATATCCCAATAGGAGAGTGCCCTGCGTCTGGGGACCAGCATTACCTTGGAGTCTGGTTGAAAGCACTCAAAAAAAAAAAAAAAAAAAGGCAAAGCATCACGTGGAGAAATTGTGGGAATCAGGGCAGTTAGGGACAGGGGATTAAGTCCCCGGCGCTGAGCCAGAGAGCGTACTGTGGTGAAACCAGGTCTCGGTCCCTGAACCTCCAGAGCTCCTGAGCCACCAATGCATCCAAGAATGAGTGGGGTCTGGCTCCCGTGAGGGGCTGGGAACCTAGTGAGAAGGCATTCTTGAAACTCACCCATCCCACACTCTCCCCTGGGAGAGGTGCACACAGGTGCTAGCCAGGAGCTCTGACATCCTGAAAAACCAGGCATTCCCAGCCTGGGCCAGCGGGAAAATCTCAGTGTGCGATTGCTGCTTGGAACCACTCTGGCAGTCTGGAAATGCCCAGACAGCCACCACTGCCATGGTATTGGATACAAGGAGGAGATTCTGCATCCCCAGGGACCGTGACTCAGAACCTACTCTGCCAGCAGCTCTGAAGAGCATTCTGAGGCTTCTCTCAGAGAAAGAGGTAAACCAATTTTGAATCGCTCTTTATCTTAGGAAAGTTGAGTCCCTTAACAAAAACATCAAGATACATCCAGGAAGAATCAAAATAACCTTCCTCGCCCACACTGAGAATTTATAACCACTCTCCCATCTTTTCCTCCCGCCACTGTTTCTGTGTATTTGTGTTTCTCCTGATAGGATATAAAACTTATACTTGGGGTTCTTTCTGATGAGCTTCTTCCTTTTTTTTTTTTTTTTTGCATATATATATATATATATTGCATATATATATTTTTTCCATATATATATATATATATATATATTCCTCTTGCCATATACTTTTATCTGTCTTTTTGTTTGTCTGTTTTTGTTTGTATACTTCATAAATCATACCTTGGGGCCCATTTGGGCTGAGGCTTCTCTTTTATTTTCCCTTTTTTTCCTGTCTCTCTCTCTCTCGCTCTCTCTCTCTCTCTCACTCTCTCTCTTTTTTCTTTTCTTTTTTTTTCTTCTTTTCTATTTCTTTTCCTTTTCTTTTTCTCTCATTTGGTTGGGGAATCCTGACTGCACAGAAGCGTTCCAGGGTGCACCTTGACTGCACCACAATCAATACATCCAGCTGCATCCGTTCAGTCATCTCTTTCCAACATAAGTAGGAGGAGGAATGACCAACAGAATAAAAATACAGAGGATGGACATTTTGCAACAGAGCTAATGGCTATTGACATAGACAATATGTTGGAAAAGGAATTCAGGCTAACAATTATCCAGGCAATAGCTAGGTTGGAGAAAGCCATGGATGACCAAATGGAATTGATTAGGGCAGACCTGAAAGCCACCAGGGATGATGCTCACAATGTTAGGGCAGAACTGAAAGCCACCAGGGATGATGTCCAAAATGCTCTCAATGAATTCCAATCTAATCTAAATTCTCTAAAAGCAAGGGTAACTGAGGCAGAAGATAGAATTAGTGATCTGGAGGACAAACAGAGAGAAAGGATCAGGAAGAAGCCTGGAACAAACAGCTCAGAAGCCACGAACACAGAATGAGGGAAATAAATGATGCCATGGAACGTTCCAGTGTCAGAATTATTGCAATAACTGAGGGGAGGAAAAAGAAAGAAGTCTAGAGGATATAATGGAACAAGTTGTCTATGAAAATTTTCCCAATCTCACGAATGGAAACAACATTCATGTGCTAGAGGCAGAACGGTTTCCCCCCAAGATTTTAGATTCTTGAAAGTCCTCATGACACCTAATAGTTAAATGAAGTATTATGCTTCTAGACAGACCCTCTTAAAAGCAGCTAGGACAAAGAATCTCCTTACATACAGAGGAAAGCCCATTAGAATAGAGTCAGACCTGTGACAGAGACCTGGAAAGCCAGGAAGGGCTGGCAAAATATATTCAGAGGACGAAATGAGAAGAAAATGCAGCCAAGAATACTTTATCCAGCAAGACTGACATTCAAAGTGGATGGAGAGATAAAGAGTTTCCAAGACCGGCAATGCTTAAAAGACTATGCAACTACCAAGCTGACACTGCAGGAAATTTTAAGGGGGGTTCTATAAAAGAGAAAAAATCTGAAGAATATCACTGAACAAAAATATGGAGACAATCTACGGAAGAAAACTTCAAAGGTAAAATGATGTCAATCAAAACGTATCTATCAGTAATCACTCTCAAAGTGAATGGCCTAAATGTGCCCATAAAATGACACAGGGCTGCAGATTGGATAAAATGATAGGACACATCCATATGCTGTCTTCAAGAGAACCATTTTGAACCTAAGGATACACCCAGACTGAAAGTGAAGGGATGGAGAAGCAAGTTTCATGCCAGTGGGCCAAAAGAAGGATGGGGTAGTGATTCTCATATCAGATAAATTAGATTTTAAGCTAAAGACTGTAGTCAGAGATACAGAAGGACACTCCATCATTCTTAAAGGGACTATTCACCCAGATGATCTAACAATTGTAAATATCTATGCAACCAATATGGGAGGAACCAATTAGATAAGAAAACTATTAATCAAAATGAAGAGTCACATTGATATGAATATATTAATAGTACGAGATGTTAATATGCCTCTCTCAGTAATAGACAGATCGTTGAAGCAGAAAATTAATAAAGAAATAAGAGCATTGAATGAAACATTGGACCAGATGGACCTCATGGACATATACAGAACTTTCCACCCGAAATCAGCAGAACACTCATTCTTCTCAAGTGCACATGGAACCTTCTCCAGAATAGACCACATACTGGGTCACAAAGCAGGACTCAACTGATACCAAAAGACTGACATTATTCCCTGCATATTCTTAGATCATAATGCTTTGAAACCGGAGCTCAATCACAAGGAAAATTTCAGAAGGAACTCAAACACCTGGAAGCTAAAAACCACCTTGCTTAACAATGCTTGGATCAACCAGGAGATCAAAGAAGAACTTAAAAATTCAAGGAAACTAATGAGAATGAAGACACTTTGGTCCAAAACCTATGAGATACAGCAAACGCCGTTCTAAGGTGGAAATTCATAGCCATCCAAGCCTCCCTCAAAAAAATTGAAAAATCCAGAATACACCAGCTCTCTCTACACCTTAAAGAACTGGAGAATCAACAACAAACCAAACCAACTCCACACATAAGAAGGGAAATAATCAAGATTAGAGCAGAGATCAATGAGGTAGACACCAGAGACACAGTAGAAAGTATCAATGAAACTAGAAGCTGGTTCTTTGAAAGAATCAATAAAATTGATAAACCATTGGCCACACTAATCCAAAAGAAAAGAGAGAAAGCCCAAATTAATATAATTATGAATGAAAAGGGAGAGATCACAACCAACACCAAGGAAATAGAAACAATCATCAGAAATTATTACCAACAATTATATGCCAATAAGCTAAGCAACCTAGATGAAATGGATCCATTCCTGGAAAACTAAAAACACAAAATTGAACCAGGAAGAAATTGACAACCTGAATAGACCGATATCTAGTAATGAGATTGAAGTAATGATCAAAAACCTCCCAAAAAACAAGAGCCCAGGACCTGATGGATTCCCTGGGGAATTCTACCAAACTTTCAAAGAAGAAATAACACCAATTCCCCTTAAGCAGTTTTAAATAATAGAAGCAGAAGAAAAACATCCAGACTCTTTTTATGAAGCCATCATTACCCTGATCCCCAAACCAGGCAAAGACCCTACCATAATGGAGAATTTCAGTCCAATATTACTGATGAATATGGATGCTAAGATTCTCAACAAGATCCTAGCAAATAGGATCCAGCACCACATTAAAAAGGTTATCCACCATGACCAGGTGGGATTAATCCCAGGGTTACAAGGATGGTTCAACATTCGCAAATCAATAAAAATGATAGAAAAAAATCAAAAAGAGAAGAGAGAAGAACCACATGGTCCTCTCAATTGATTCAGAAAAAGCATTTGACAAAATCCAGCATCCGTTCCTGATTAAAATGGTTCAAAGTATCGGGATAGAGGGAACATTCCTGAACTTCATAAAATCTATCTATGAAAGACCCACAGCAAATATCATCCTCAATGGGAAAAAGCTTGCAGCCTTCCCGTTGAGATCAGGAACACGACAAGGATGCCCACTCTCAACACTCTTGTTCAACATAGTATTAGAAGTCCTAGCAATGGCAATCAGACAACAAAGAGAAATAAAAGGTATCCAAATTGTCAAGGAAGAAGTCAAACTCTCTCTCTGCGCAGATGACATGATTCTTTATATGGAAAAGCCCAAAGACTCCACCCCGAAACTACTAGAACTCATACAGCAATTCAGTAACGTGGCAGGATACAAAGTCAATGTACAGAAATCAGTGGCTTTCTTATACACTAACAATGAAAATACAGAAAGGGAAATTAGAGAATCGATTCCATTTACTATAGCACCAAGAACCATAAGAAACCTGGGAATAAACCTAACCAAAGAGGTAAAGGACGTGTACTTGAGGAACTACAGAACACTCATGAAAGAAATTGAAGAAGACACAAAAAGATGGAAGACTGTTCCATGCTCTTGGATTGGAAGAATAAACATTGTTAAAATGTCCGTACTGCCTAGAGCATTCTATACTTTTACTGCCATTCCGATCAAAATTCCAGCAGTATTTTTCAAAGAGCTGGAGCAAATAATCCTAAAATTTGTATGGAATCAGAAGAGACCCCGAATTGCTAAGGAAATGTTGAAAAACAAAAACAAAACTGGCGGCATCACGTTACCCGATTTCAAGCTTTAGTACAAAGCTGTGATCACCAAGATAGCGTGGTACTGGCATAAAAACAGACACATAGACCAATGGAACAGAGTGGAGACCCCAGATATGGACCCTCAACTCTATGGTGAAATAATCTTCGACAAAACCGGGTAAAAGACCTCAATGTGAGACAGGAATCCATCAGAATCCTAGAGGAGAACATAGGCAGAAACGTCTTTGATATCAGCCACAGCAACTTCTTTCAAGATACGTCTCCAAAGGCCAAGGAAACAAAAGCAAAAATGAACTTTTGGGACTTCATCAAGATCAAAAGCTTCGCATAGCAAAGGAAACAGTCAACAAAACAAAGAGACAACCCATGGAATGGGCTAAGATATTTACAAATGAGAGTACAGACAAAAGGTTGATATCCAAGTTTTATAAAGAACTCCTCAAACGCAACACACACAAAACAGATAATCATATCAAAAATTGGCAGAAGTTATGAACAGACACTTCTCCAATGAAGACATACAAATGGCTATCAGACACATGAAAAAATGCTCATCATCACTAGCCACCAGGGAGTTTCAAATTGAAACCACATTGAGATACCACCTGACACCACTTAGAATGGCCAAAATAGCAAGACAGGAAACAACATGTGTTGGAGAGGTTGTGGAGAAATGGGAACCCTCTTTTACTGTTGGTGGGAATGCAATTTTGTGCAGCAACTTTGGAGAACAGTGTGGATATTCCTCAAGAATTTAAAAATAGAGCTTCCCTATGACCCTGCAATTGCACTGCTGGGTATTTACTCCAAAGATACAGATGTAGTGAAAAGAAGAGCAATCAGTACCCCCAATGTTTATTGCAGCCATGACTATGGTCCTCAAACTATGGAAAGAACCAAGATGTCTTTTAATGGACGAATGGATAAGGAAGATGTGGTATATATACATGATGGAGTATTATGCCTCTATCAGAAAGGATGAATACCAAACTTTTGTAGCAACATGGACAGGACTGGAAGACATTATGCTGAGCGAAATAAGTCAAGCAGAAAGAATCAGGTATCATATGGTTCACTTATTTGTGGAGCATAACATAAAACATGGAGGACATGGGGAGATTTACAGGAGAAAGGAGTTGAGAGAAATTGGAAGGGGAGATGAACCGTGAGAGACTATGGACACTGAAAAACAACCTGAGGGTTTTGAAGGGGCAGGGGGTGGAAGGTTGTGGAAGAGTGTGGTGGGTAATAGATAGGGCACATATTGCATGGAGCACTGGGCGTGGTGCAAAAATAATGAATACTGTTATGCTGAAAATAAACAAATTAAAATAAAAAAGAAAAATGCATGCAAACTGCTTGCCACAAGTAATTCCTAAGAGTATCGAAAAACAAATAAAAAGAGCTAGCTTCAGAAAAGAAAACAAACAAAAAAAAATTAACAAGAAACAACTAAGGTTGAAGAGGATGTGGAGAAAGCAGAACCCTCCTGAACTATTGGTTAGAATGCAAGCTGGTACAGCTACCCTGTAAAACTGTATGGAGGGGGGCGCCTGGGTGGCTCAGTGGATTAAGCCGCTGCCTTTGGCTCAGGTCATGATCTCAGGGTCCTGGGATCTAGTCCTGCATTGGGCTCTCTGCTCAGCAGGGATCCTGCTTCCTCCTTTCTCTCTCTCTACCTGCCTCTCTGCCTACTTGTGATCTCTCTCTCTGTCAAATAAATAAATAAAATCTTTAAAAAAAAAAACTGTATGGAGGTTCCTCAAGATGTTAAAAACAGAGGTAAGCTGCAACTCAGCAATTGCACTACTTGGTATTTGCTCCAAAGATACAGATGTAGTGAAAAGAAGGGCCATATGCACTCCAATGTTCATAGCAGCAATATCCACAATAGCCAAAGAGTGGAAGGAGCTGAGATGCCCTCCAACAGATGAATGGATAAAGAAGATATACACAGTGGAATATTACTCAGCCATCATGAAGGATGTATACTCAACTTTTACTCAACATGGATGGGGATGGAGGGAATTATGCTAAGTGAAATGAGTCAAGCAGAGAGAGTCATTTATCATATGGTTTCATTCATATGTGGAAAATAAAGGATAGTGTGGAGGATTACGGGGGCAGGGAAGGAAAATTGAATGGGAAAAAAGCAGAGAGGGAGACATACCAAACCAAAGTCTGGAATTTGGAATGCACATTTTCTACACTGAGTAGCCTGAAATATTCCTAAAGAGTGACATTAGGAGGCACCTGGGTGGCTCAGTGGGTTAAGCCTCTGCCTTTGGCTCAGGTCATGATATCAGGGTCCTGGGATCAAGGCCCTCATCTGGCTCCCTGCTTAGCAGGGAGCCTGCTTCCCCATCTCTCTCTCTCTCTCTGCCTGACTCTCTGCCTACTTGTGATCTCTCTCTCTGTCAAATAAATTAATAAAATCTTTTAAAAATGTGACAGCAAGATTTATGATTAGGAAACCCTATTCCCTCAGGAAACATCAATTCAATAACAACATTTTGTTCAAAATATTTTCATTAAAAGCTCAGGATACAGTTAAGGAATTGTAGTACCTCCAATGAGCACAAAATTGAGAAAAGTGCATGGAACCAGGTACTAAGGGCAATTTTATGTTACCTGCATTAACCCCATCCTTAAGTCAGCACAGATGAAGTCTGAAAATGATACTATCAGCCCATGATTTTTCCTTTTCAGAAAGGAAGAAAAACTGGGCCAACCATCTAGCATCCTTTTGAATGTATTGAATAGTGGAGAATTTTCTGTTTCATCCCACATAAAGTACTGATGAGTCAGCATATTTTACACTACTAAGATATTAAAGAATAATGGAGATGGGACCAAAAAAAAAAAAAAAAAAATTCAAGCAGCCCAGAAAAGCCCCTTGAGATTCAGAGAAGTTACATAGCCTGAAGCTTATCCCCAGGGATGAAGAAAAAAGAGTTATCTGTGCCTCTTAAATCCCATCCTTCCTCTTTGTGCCCCAAGAAACCAGATTTTATCTTATGTCACCAGGATAACTGTTTGACCAGGCATAATTTTGTGGGTGCAGCTAAGAACAAAGGAAAAGTAGAGAAGTTTTCTGTTTAAGGGTTGCCAGAATCTCTTAGTCTGATTGTTGAAGTTCTTTTGGATTTAGAATCACTTAGTAAAGACTGTAAGATATAACTATTTCTTTAAATGTATAGACATCAAATGCTGAAAGAAACATGAGGAATCAGGGGAAAAAAAGACAACAAATAAAAAAAAACAGTATTTAAGCTAAAAGAATGGGAGATCAGTAAAATGCTTAGTAATAAATTCAAAAATGGTTGTCTTGAAGAGGTGTCAGTGAATTATAAAGGATACAGATAATTAAACAAATCAGAAAAAAATGCCTGACCAAAATGGGATAATCAACAAAGAGAGGGAAACTGTAAAAAATAACTAAACAAATTTGGAAGCTAAACAACAAACAAAACAGAACTAACAAAGCTAAAACAAACCAAAACAGAACTAACAACAACAACAAAAACCTTTCAACAGCACACTTGAAAACAGAAGAACGAGTATGTGAACTAAAAAAAACAGGTCATTTGAAATTATCCGGTCAGAAGTACAAAAGGAAAAACAGAATGAAAAAGAGTGAAGAGGGCATATGGGAACTATGTATAACATCAAGAAAATCAATATGTGCATAATAGGAGGAGGAATAGGTGGAGAAGAATAGGAGGAAGAGGTAGGAGAAGAAAGAGGGAGACACAAAACTTTCTTAAATAATTACATGATGGGGAACCTGGGTGGTTCAATGGTTAAATGTCTGCCTTTGGCTCAGTCACGATAACCAGGTTCTGGGATTAAGCCCCTTATCTGGCTACTGGCTCAGCAGGGAGTCTGTTTCTCCCTCTGTCTCTCCCTCCTGGTTGTGCTTCCTCTCTCTCTCTCTCTCTCTCTATTTCTAAAATGAATAAATAAAATCTTTAAAAATAATTTTAAAAATTAAAATAAATAATTAAACATATTTCATATGTCTAAAGTATGGGAAGGAAAATCATGAAAACCATAGGATCCCAAATATGATACACTCAAAAAGGACTACACTAAAACATGTATCAAAATCAAATTGTCAAAATTCATAGAGATAATTTTGAAAGGAGAATTAGGAAAGCAATTTATCACATACATGGGAATCTCTATATCACTATTGGTGGGTTTCTCATCAAAAATCATTCAGGCTGGAAGTGAAAGGGATGCTATTACTCAAAGTGCTGAAAGAAAAACAAACAAACACCTAGCAACCAAGAATATAGTGCATGGAAAAATTATCCTTAAGAAAGTGAAGAAGAGGAGCACCTGGGTGGCTCAGTCTATTGTGTATCCAACTCTTGATTTTGTGTCAGGTTGTGATCTCAGGGTTCTCTCAGGCTCCACATCCAGCAGGAATCCTGCTTGAGCTTCTCCCTCCCCCTCTCCCTCTGTCACTCTCCCTTGCTCCTGCTCTCTCTCTCACTTTCAATCTTGAATAAATAAATATTTTTTAAAAAAATGAAGTGAGGAAGAGACAAAGACTTTCCCAGAAAAACAAAACTTAAGGAAGTTCATTGTATGTAGACCTGGTTCATTATAATAAAAGCTAATAGACATTCTGTTTTTTTTCCTCACTTATATGATTTTTTATAGATTAGTATTCTATTTATTTGTATTTAGTATTTAAATGCTGTTTACTTTTTTAATTGAAATAAAATCGACATACAATATTATTTTATCTGAAGATATACCATATTAATTTGACAATTATATAAATTACAAAATGTTCAACACTGTAAGTGTACCTGTAGTCTGTAACCTTACAAAGTTATTATAATGTTACTAACTATACTCCAGTTGCTGGACTCTTAATTCCTATGACATATTTAATTCCTAGCTGAAATTGGGTGCCTTTGAATCACATTAACATACTTGACTTATCTCCCCATCCTCCATCACTTGATAACCTTCAATTTGTTCTCTGTATCAATGAGTTTATTTTGCTTGTTTTATTTTTTTAATTTTTTAAAGATTTTATTTATTTATTTGACAGAGAGAGAGATCACAAGTGGGCAGAGAGGCAGGCAGAGAGAGAAGGGGAAGCGGGCTCCCCACTGAGCAGAGAGCCCCATGCGGGGCTCAATCCCAGGACCCTGAGATCATGACCTGAGCTGAAGGCAGAGGCTTAACCTATTGAGCCACCCAGGCACTCCCTTTTTTTTAAGATTTTATTTATTTATTGCTTGTTTTATTTATTTGTTCATTTGTTTTGTTTTCTAGATTCCACAAAGAAGTAAAATTATATGGTATTTTTCTTTGTTTGGTTTAGGGTAATACCCTGTAGGTCCATCTAAATTGTCACAAATAACAAGATTGTGGTTTTTGTTGTTGTTATTGTTGTTTGTTTTTGTTTACAGCTGAGTAATGTTTCACCGTGTATATGTGACATATCCTTATTATTTCTCAAAATTTAAATTAAATTAAATTCCATTTAGTTAACCAACAGTGCAATATTAATTCCAGGTGTAGATTTAATGATTAATCACTTACATATATCTCCTAGTGCTCATCACAATAAAGGTCCACCTTAGTACCCATCAATTATTAAACCCATCACATCCCATCCACCTCTGCTAGAGTAACCATCAGTTTTTTCTCTATAGTTAAGAGTTATTTCTTGGCTTACTCTCTTCGCCCCATATTTGTTTGTTTTATTTCTTAAATTCCACCTATGAATGAGATTAATGATATTTGTATTTTCCTCAACTGACTTATTTCACTTAGCATAATTGTCTCTAGCTCCATCCACATCTTGTAAGTGGCAAAATTTCATTATTTTTTTTTAATTTCATTATTTTTAATGGATGAGTAGTAGTCCATTGTGTGTGTGTATGTGCATGTGTTTGTGTGTGTGTGTGTGTGTGTGTGTGTGACCTTTTCTTTATTCATTCATCAGTTGATGGACATTTTGTTTTTTTCCATAATTTGCCTGTTGTTGATAATGCTGCTTTAAACATCAGGGTGAATGTTTCCCTTGAATCACTATTTTTTTTTAATCCTTTGGGTAAATACCTGGTAGTGTAATTGCTGAATCATAGAGCAGTAATATATTTTAGTGTTTTGGGGGACCTCCATACTGTTGTCCAGAGTAGTTGCATCAGTCTGGATTCCCACCAACATTAGAAAAATGTTCCCCCCCCCTTACTCCTCGTCCTTGCCAAACCCATTGGTTACCTGTATTGTTAATATTAGCCATTCTGACAGGGATGAGGTGAGATCTCATGGCAGTTTTGACCTGTTTTCTCCCTGATGTTGACTGATGTTGAGCATCTTTTCCTGTGTCTGTTGGCCATCTCCATGATTTCTTTGGAAAAATATTTTTTCATGTCTTCAGCCTATTTTAGCTTAATTGTTTAGTTTTTGGGTAAGAGTTATTCTTAACATTTCTTTTTATTAATATTAAGTGCCACATTGTTTGATTTGCAAGTGTGAACCACCCTAGGAGCCAGAGAATACTTCCCACTTGATTGCAGTGAATGATTCTTTTAATGTACTGTTGGCTTTGATTTGATAACATTTTATTTTTAAAAATTTTTGCATTCATTTTCTTTTTTTAAGATTTTATTTATTTATTTGTCAGAGAAAGAGAGAACACAAGCAGGCAGAGCTGCAGGAAGAGGCAGAGAGAGGAGCAGGCTCCCCGCTGAGCAAGGAGTCCAATGCGGGACTGGATCCCAGGACACTGGGATCATGACCTGAGCCAAAGGGAGCAGTCAAAGCAACTGAGCCACCCAGGCGTCTCAAAATTTTTGCATTCATTTTCACCAGGTATATTGGCCTACAGTTTCCTTTTTGTTAATGTAGTCCTTTTCTGGATATTGTTAATAAGGATAATGTTATAAACAATATGAATAATGTTGGCCTCAAATGATATTGTAAGTTTTCCTTCCTTTTCTATTTTTTGGAATAGTTTTAGAAGAAGAGATGTTATCTCTTCTTTAAATGTTTGGCACAATTTACTTGCAAAGTCATGTGGTCCTGGACTTTGCTGGGACTTTTTTGGTTACTGAATTAATTACAGTGGTTATTGGTGTGTTCTAGTTTTCTGTTTCTTCTTATTACAGTTTTGATATAATTTATGTTTCTAGAACTTTATCCATTTCTTGGAGGTGGACCATTTTCTTGGAATATAATTTTTCATAAAATGATCTTATAATTATATTTCTGTGGTGTTTTTTACTATATCTCCTCTCTTGCTTGTTACATTATCTATTTTTGGCCTTTCTCTTTTCTTTTTAATAAGTCTGGATAGCGATTTATAAACTTTATTAACATTTCAAAGAACCAGCTTCTGGTTTCATTGATTTGTGGTTGTTGTTGTTGTTGTTTTGTTTTTTTGTTTTTGTTTTTGTTTTTCTTTTGTTTTGTTTTTTCCACTCTATTTTATTTTATTAATTTCTTTTCAGCATAACAGAATTCATTGTTTATTCACCACACCCAGTGCTCCATGCTACACGTGCCGCCATAATACCCACCACCTGGATCCCCCAACCTCCCACCCCCAGCCCTTTCAAAACCCTCAGATGGTTTTTCAGAGTCTATAGTCTTTCATGGTTCATCTCCCTTCCATTTTCCCACAACTCCCTTCTCCTCTCCATCTCCACATGTCCTCCATGTTCTTTGTTATGCTCCACAAATAAGTGAAACCATATGATACTTGACACTCTCTGCTTGACTTATTTCACTCAGCATAATCTCTTCCAGTCTCGTCCATGTTGCTACAAAGGTTGGGAATTCATCCTTTCTGATGGAGGCATAATACTCCATAGTTTATATGGACCATATCTTCCTTATTCATTCGTCTCTTGAAGTGCATATTGGTATTTTCCACAGTTTGGCGACCGTGGCCATTGCTGCTATAAACATTGGGGTACAGATGCCCCTTCTTTTCACTACATCTGTATCTTTGGGGTAAATATCCAGTAGTGCAATTGCAGGGTCCTAGGGAAGTTCTATTTTTAATTTCTTGAGGAATCTCCACACTGTTCTCCAAAGTGGCTGCACCATCTTGCATTCCCACCAACAGTGTAAGAGGGTTCCCCTTTCTCCACATCCTCTCCAACACACGTTGTTTCCTGTCTTGCTAATTTTGGCCATTCTAACTGGTGTAAGTTGGTATCTCAGTGTGGTTTTAACTTGAATCTCTCTGATGGCTAGTGATAATGAACATTTTTTTTTTCATGTGTCTGATAGCCATTTGTATGTCTTCATTGGAGAAGTGTCTGTTCATGTCTTCTGTCCATTTTTTTTGACATGATTATCTGATTTGTGTGTGTTGAGGGTGAGAAGTTCTTTATAGATCCTGGATATCAATCCTTTGTCTGTATTGTCATTTGCAAATATCTTCTCCCATCCATGGGTTGTCTATTCCTGGAAAACTATAAACTCCCAAAATTGAACCAGGAAGAAACTGACAACATGAATAGACAAATGTCTAGTAACAATATTAAAACAGTGATCAAAAGCCTCCCAAAACACAAGAGCCAGGACTTGACGGATTCCCTAGGGAATTCTACCAAACATTCAAAGAAGAAATAACACCTATTCTCCTGAAGCTGTTTCAAAAATTGAAACAGATGGAAAACTTCCAGACTCTTTTTATGAAACCAGCATTACCCTGATCCCCAAACCAGGCAAAGACCACACCAAAAAAGAGACTTTCAGACGAATATCATTGATGAATATGGATGCTAATATTCTCAACAAGAACCTAGCAAATAGGATGCAACAGCACATTAAAAAGATTATCCACCATGACCAGGTGGGATTCATCCCTGGGTTACAAGAATAGTTCAATGTTCACAGATCAATCAATGTGATAGAACAAATCAATAAAAGAAGTGAGATGAACCACAAGGTCCTCTCAATCGATACAGAAAAGCATTTGACAAAATCCAGTATCTGTTCCTGATTAAAATGCTTCAAAGTATAGGGATGGGGAAACATTCCTGAACTTCATAAAATCTATGAAAGACCCACAGCTAATATCAACCTCAATGGGAAAAAGCTCACAGCCTTCCCATTGAAATCAGGAACACGACAAGGATGCCAACTCTCACCACTCTTGTTCAACATAGTATTAGAAGTCCAAGCAATAACAATCAGACAACAAAGAGAAATAAAAGGTATCCACATTGACAATTAAGACTCTCTTCACAGATGACATGATACTTTATACGGAAAACCCCAAAAACTCCACCCCCAAACCACTAGAACTCATACAGCAATTCAGTAACGTGGCAGGATACAAAGTTAAAGTACAGAAATCAGTGGCTTTCTTATACACTAACAATGAAAATACATAAAGGGAAATTAGAGAATTGATTCCATTTACTATAGCATCAATAACCGTAAGATACCTGTTAATAAACCTAACCAAAGAGGTAAAGGATCTGTACTCAAGGAACTATTGAACACTCATGAGGGGTGCCTGGGTGGTTCAGTGGGTTAAAGCCTCTGCTTTCGGCTCAGGTCATGATCCCAGGGAAGCCCAGCATTGGACTCTCTGCTCAGCATGGGGCCTGCTTCTCTTCCTCTCTCTCTGCCTGCTTCTCTGCCTACTTTTGATCTCTGTCTGTCAAATAAATAAAATTTAAAAATCTTTAAAAAAATAGATAAGCCCTGAAGTCTCTTAAAAAAAAAAAAAAAGAACACTCATGAAAGAAAATGAAGACACAAAAAGATGGAAGACCATTCCATGCTCTTGGATCGGTAGAATAAACATTGTTAAAATGTCTATACTGCCTAGAGCAATCTATACTTTTAATGCCATTCTGATCAAAATTCCACCAGTATTTTTCAAAGAGCTGGGACAAATAATCCTAAAATTTGTATGGAATCAGAAGAGACCCCAAATTGCTAAGGAAATGTTGAAAAACAAAAACAAAACTGGTGGCATCATGTTACCTGATTTCAAGTTTTACTACAAAGCTGTGATCACCAAGACAGTGTGGTACTGGCATAAAAACAGACACATAGACCAGTGGAACAGAGTAGAGAGCCCAGATATGGACCCTCAACTCTATGGTCAAATAATCTTCGACAAAACAGGAGAAAATATACAGTGGAAAAAAGACAGTCCTTCAATAAATGGTGCTGGGAAAACTGGACAGCTATATGTAGAAGAATGAAACTCAACTATTCTCTTACACTGTACACAAAGATAAACTTGAAATGGATAAAGACCTCAATGTGAGACAGGAATCCATCAGAATCCTAGAGGAGAACATAGGCAGAAACCTCTTTGATATCAGCCACAGCAACTTCTTTCAAGATATGTCTCCAAAGACAAAGGAAACAAAAGCTAAAATGAACTTTTGTGACTTCATTAATATTTGTTTGTTTTATTATTTGATTATTTGTTTCTGTGTCATTTATTTCTTTTCAGATATTTATTATTTCCTTACTTCTGCTGGCTTTAGATTTCATTTGTTTGTCTTTTTCTTGCTTTTTAGATGTAAGGTTACATTGTTCATTTCAGATTTTTCTTGCTTTTTGCTAAGCCTGTATTTTTATTTACTTATTTCTTGGATTGCTTTGTTGCATCCCAAAGGTTTTGGACCGTTGCACATTTTCATTTTCATTTGTTTCTATGCATTTTTTTAATTTCCACTTTTATTTCTTATTTGAAACTTTCATTGTTTAGTAGCATGTTGTTCAACCTCCATATATTTGTAGTCTTTCCAATTTTTTTCTTGTAGTTCACTTCAAGTCTAATAGCATTGTGGTCAGAGAAAACACATATTTTGGCCTCAATCTTTGTGTATATTTTGAGACCGGATTTGTAACCTAGTATGTGAGATTTTCTGGAGAATGCCCCATGTGAACTTGAAAAAGAATATCTATTCTGCTGAATTGGGATGAAATATTCTGAATATATCTTTTATGTCCATCTGGTCCAATGTATCTTTCATTAATTCCTTGTTGATTTTCTGCCTAGATGATCTGTGCATTGATGTAATTGGAGTGTTATTGTCACCTATTATTATTGTATTATCATTCATTAGTTTCTGTATGTTTATTATTAATTGTTTTATATATCTGGGTTCTCCCATGTTGGTTGCAAATATTTACAGTCATTACATCTTCTTGTTAGATAGTCCCCTTTATTATGACATAGTATCCTTCTACATTTCCTGTTACAGTCCTTGGTTTAAAATCTTTTTTGTCTATGTGTTGCTACTAGCTTTCATTTGATGGCCATTTGTATGATAAATGTCTCTCCATTTTACTTTCAATCTTCAGATGACTTTTGCTCTAAAATTAGTCTCTTGTAGATCACATTTAGATAGTTCCCTCCCCTCTCTTTCTCAATATATCTATATGTTTGGATTGGAACGTTAATCCCATTTACAATCAGAGTAACTATTGAGTTATAATTCAGTACCCTTTTTGGATAGATTATTCTAGTCTGCACATTATCGTCATTCAGCAGATTGATATATTATGCCACTCTCTTCTAGGCTGCCAAATTTATGTTAAGAAATATCCAACTAGTCTTATTGTAATGTATTTTCTTGTAAATTAAGGACTTCTTTTAAGACTTCTTTATTGGCATATTTTGCAAGATTAATTACAATATATCTTGATGTCAGTTTGATTTTGTTGATTTTGATGTGAATTCTCTGTGCTTCCTGGATTTGGATGTCTGATTCCTTCTCTAGATTAGAGAATTTTTTGGCTATCATTTCCTCAAATAAATTTCCTATCCCCTTTTCTCTTTACTTCTTCCAGGACTCTTATGATATTAATGTTATTGTGTTTGATAGTCTCTCTGTTCTCTAAGTCAATTCTCATGTTGCATTATTCTTCTTTCTCTGTTTTGTTCAGCTTAGTTATTTTACATTATTTTATCTTTTAAATCACTCACTTGTTCCTCTGCCTCTTCCATCCAGGTGAACCTTGTGTTCACTGCATCCTGTCAGTTTCAAATCTCAGTTATTAAATTTTTCTTTTTTGACTGATTTATTTATATATCTTTAAATTATGTTCAGTTACCCACCATATAGTACATCATTAGTTTTTGGTGTAGTGTTCACTGATACATTAGTTGCATATAACACCCAGTGCTCATCACAACATGTACACTCCTTAGCTCTTTAGCTCTACACTAAAGGTCTTCTTGGTGTCTCCATTCTTTTCCCAAGTCAAATAGCATCTTTATGATTGTTGTTTTAAATTATCCATGAGGCATATTATGTATATCTTTCTTTAGATCCCTGGCTGTGACCATTTGTTTTTCTTTCTTTTAGGATGAAGTCCTCTGTCTTGGCATTTTGTTATGTCTCTGTGTTAGGAATGCCTGTTATGTTTCTTGCTCCTGAAAGTAATGACTTTATGAAAAAGAAGCTATATAGTATCCTGGGACTGGTGTCTTGGGAAGGGTCTCTGATATGTTCTAGGTACATTCTGCTGTGTTTTGACTGCTATTTCCTTCAGGGAAGTTTTCTATAGAAGTTCTCCTTGGCTGTAGTGGGCAGTGTCCCTTCCTTGAGTAGAGAGTTGTGAGTTTTAACAAGGTGCACTCTTGTTGGCTTGTGAAATAAGACCTGATGCTACTTCCACTAGAACTGATTACTTGAAAGACTCTATTTAAGAGACTAGGTGTGGGAGAGGTTTCTGCTGGTCTTCTGGGGAAGTGGTCTGCCTCCCTGGGACTGAGGCAAACTTCACTGTGAAGGGCAGTACTGGCAGAGTGCAGGGTATGGGACCTGGTATAAGCACATTAGGCAGTCAGTGCTGACATTGTTGCACCAAGGTGGTTTTGCATTTATACTGTGGTACAGGGGAAGGAGTTATTCTCAGCTATATGTTTTGTTCCTAGAGCAGAGTCTCTGTACTTGCTGTTTTGAAGCAATGACCCCACATAGAGCAAACCATCCCCTCATGTATCTCAGGCAACTGCTCCAGATCATTACCGACACGATGTCTGCTTCTGGGGCTGGTTACCTGACTTCTTTCCAGGAATAACACATAACTTTTCATGCTCTATTCCAGCCAAATGTACTGTCTTTCAAATCTTAGGCACTAGGGATGTGTTGTGGGCAGGAGTCTGTGAAGATTCCTTGGGGAGGCTCTCATTGTGATGTGACTGAGGGAGGCTTTACCAGTAAACATAGTATTGCCAGAGTGCAGAGGCATGGGTCTTCGAGTAAGTAGGCTATGCAGCCAACATGAAGACCAAGTTGCCCTTTGCCCTTTGTAGGTAGCTCTGCATTTATGTTGTGGGATGGGAGACAATGGCACCTGGTGTCTCCTTTGTCCCTTGAGAGGATTCCCCAGGAATGTTACTTCTCAGGGGTGTGCTCCAAGAAAAGTGAATAATCTCTCCACTGTGTGCCCTGGGTGTTTCTCAGATCATGAAACCTGTTCCTGGGTGGTTGCTTGTCTTCTCTCCAGGGGTAGGACAGCACCCTCAGGGCTCCAATCCAGCCAAGTTTGCTGACACTTACAATTATAGAGTTCAAATACTGCTGGTTGTAAAAACATGAAAATCAGCTTCTCTCACTTTCCAGCCAATGGCTTTGGGGGAACTCTTCATCTTATGTATTTCCCTGTATGCTCCTCTCTCTCTTTCACCTTTCTCCATTAAAAGGGCTCCCTCTCTTCTGTAGTACCCATGATCCATTTCTCCCACAGACTTTTTCTCTGTATTTCCTACCTTCCTAAACGTGGCCTCTACTCTCCCTATAGTTGTGGACTTTATTCTATCAGTCCTCAGGTTTATTTCTTGGGTATCCTTAATTATTTGATAATTATCTAGTTGTGTGCAAAGGATGAGACAAACCTAGTGCCCTCCTACTGTACCACCATCTTTGCTTCCTTAAGCCCACTGATTTTTTGAACTCCTGGAGTCAGGACCCACTAAATTTTAAAGTTCCTGGGGTTAAGCCTTGTTGAGTTTTAAAACCAGAAATTGTGGGAAGTCATATTCTCTGCATAAGTCTCCATTCCCAGAGGTTTTTGGTGTAGGGTCTTATTCTCTCAATCTCTGTGCTTGGGATGTCTCTTCTGTCTGTGGTTAGTTGGGCTTGGGTTTAGTTCACAACCATATCTCTTCCTCTTTTAATCTTTTATATCTGGACTTCCCTTTATGATTAACTTTCAATTATCTATTCTTCCAGTCTTTAGAGTGTATTCAGAATTAGTTGCATATGTTCACGTGTTATCTCATTGTGCCCATGGGTACTCTGCTAATCTGTCATCTTCCACCCAAACTTTCTCTAGGAAATGTTAAACTTGAAATAGAAACAAGCTTAAAAACACACACACATTAATGTATGGAAGTGTTAGACTCATTCATTAAGGTAAATCTGTAGAAAAATACATACTACTGCATTACTACAATGGTGGTGTGTAATTCATTTTTAAATTAATACAAAGTCAGTAACAAATGTGTTAACAACAACAACTAAATCTATGTTATTGGATGCACAATAAAATATGTAATTTGTGATATCATTAACACAAAGTATGGAAGGGAGGATTGTAGAGTTTTTATTTGTAATTAAAGTAAATTGCTATTAACTTAAAACAGATTGTTACAACTGTTTGCAGTGGCACTTAATTTTCATTGTAACCATGAAGAAAATATCTTTAGAGAATACACAAAAGAATGAGAAAAAAATTTATCATTACACAAATCAAGAAGTAGGGTTTTTGAAAAAGAACCTGAGGGTTTTGAAGGGGAGAGGGGTGAGAGGTTGGGGGAACCAGGTGGTGGGTAATAGGAAGGGTACATATTGCATGGAGCACTGGGTGTTGTGCAAAAACAATAAATAGTGTTATGCTGAAAAAATAAATAAATAAAAATAAAAAAGAAGTAGGGTTTTTTTATATTCTTTTTTTATTAATTATTTTTATTAACATATAATGTATTATTTTCCCCAGGGCTATGAGTTTTAAAAGAAGACAGTGAGAAAGGAAAAGAGAAACAATCTAAAAGGCAGGTGGCTAACACTTAACAAAATAATAATACCAATTTCATAATTAATAATTTTATTTAAATGATTTTCAAACAAATCGATTAAACTCTCCAATTAAAATAATGGCTGAATGTATGAAAGGTAAAAAATGATACAACTTTATGCTATCTGCAAGGCACACATAGGCTGAAAATAAAGGGATGCCAAAAGTTTTTTTTTTTTTTTGCAAATGATAACCAAATTAGACAAGGATATCTATACTTATTAGACAATAAGTATACTTATTAGACAAGATAGGCTTTTTGAAAAACTGACACATGATATAAATAAGGTCATTATTTAATGATGATTAGTTCATGAGGGCAGATATAAAATTATGAATATGTTTTCATTTAAAATATGTGCATCTAATGGTATATAGTAAATATTGAAAGACATAATGGTAAAATAAATAACAAAGCAAATAGTAGGAAAATTAAGTGTCTCATTTTTTAAAATTATTTTCATGAACATATAATGTATTATTTGCCCCATGAGTACAAGTCTGTGAACCATCAGGTTTGCACACTTTACAGCACTCACCATATCACATACCTTCACCAATGTCCATAACCCAAGCACCCTCTCCATACATCCCTTCCCCCAGCAACCCTCAGTTTATTTTGTGAGATTAAGAGTCTCTTATGGTTTGAATAACCAACAGAAAAATCAATGAGGAAACAGCAGATTTTAACACATTATAGAAAAAATAAACCTAACAGATATACACAAGGCATTCTCCCAACAGCAAAGGAATACATATTTTTTACAAGTGCTCTTGGAACATTTTCAAGGATAGAACACATTTTAAGGCAAAAAACAGCTTTAAAAATATGAAAGGATTGAAATCTCCTAAGTATATTTTCCAATCACATGTAATTGAACTAGATAGTAATAAACAAGAAAATGTAAGAATTAAATAACACATTTCTAAACAAGAACGAATCACAAAAGAAATCAAAATTGAAGTTAGTAAATATGTCACATGTAATTTAACTAGATATTAACAAACAAGAAAATGTAAGAATTAAATAACACATTTCTAAACAAGAATGAGTCAAAAAAGAAATCAAAATTGATGTTAGTAAATATCTTGAGACAAAAAAAAAATATTAAAACAACGTACCAAAGTTACATGATGCAACAATAGCAGTACAGAGATGGAGATTTACAAGTCAAGTATAAATCCTTACATTAAAAATATATTTAAATAACCTAACCTTATACCTCAAAGGTTTAGAAAAGTAAGACAAAATTAACTTCAAGGTTCTAGCAGCAAGGGAATAACAAAGATTAAAGCAGAAATTAACAAAAATGGAAATGGAAATATAATAGAAAAGATTAATGAAATTTTAAAGGTGGCTTCTTGAAAAGATAAACAAAATTCGTAAGCCCTTAGTCAAACTAGCTATAAAGATAAGATTCAAGTTATAAAAAGCAGAAGTAAAAGAGGAGAGACTACAATTGATACCACAGTGATACAAAGAACTTTAAGAGACTACCATGAACAATTTCATACCAAGCTATCAGATCATCTAAAATAAATGGATGAATTTTTGAAACAAGAGTGAATCATGAAGAAATGGAAAATCTGCACAGACCAAAAATGACTAAAAACATTGACTTGATACCTTAAAATCTCCAAATAAAATAAAGCACAGAACCAGATGGCTTCACTGTGCAATTTTACCAAATACTTAATGCAGAATTAAGACCATTCCTTCTCAAACATTTTCAAGAAATTTTCAAAAAAGGAGTACCCCAAATTTCATTAAAAGCCCAACATTGCTCATGTAACATAACCAAATAAAGACACCACAACAAAAGAAAACTACAGACAAATATCCTTGATTAATATAGGTACAAAAATCAAGGAGGTTGGCAAGATGGTGAAGTAGGAGACCCTATTTCAACAGGTCCCCTGAATGGAGCTAAATATCTACCAGAATACTCTGAACATCCATGAAATCAGCCTGAGATGTAAGATTATACACTTCTGGATCTCTACATGGGCAGGAGATCCTCAGTGGAAAGGTACACTGGAGTGAGAGCACTTCAACTGATACTGGAGAGGATATCAGAAGGGGAAGGGAGGGGCACCTGGGTGGCTCATTGGGTTAAAGCCTCGGCCTTTGGCTCAGGTCATGATCCCGGGGTCCTGGGATCAAGCTCCACATTGGGCTCTCTGCTCATCGGGGAACCTGCCCCCCCCCACCTACTTGTGATCTCTGTCAAATAAATAAACAAAATCTTAAAAAAAGAGGGGGGAAGGGAGCCACCAAAAGTGACCCATTGGAAAGTAATACCCCAATACAAAAGTGTCCTGTGCTTGAGGACCAGCATTAACCTGGATTCTAGTTAACAGCACTCAAAAAGAAGATGGGTGTTAAGGGGAAGCTTGAGGAATCAGGCAACAGCAGACACGGATATATGCCCACAATCCAGGGCAGTCACAGCTGGTGCCACACATGTCTGAGAGAGCCTGACAGGGTCTCCAGTTGGTGGTCCCTGTACCCACGGCTTTCTGCTGCTTGCACCACCACTGAGACTGTGTGCACACCTGCCCCTGCCCAAGATAGCCTGGCTCAGACTCCTGCTGGAGGTCCCTGGACCTGCAACCTTCCCAGAACTCCACCGCTGCCAGGTCATGGCGTGGACCTCAGAGAACAGTCCCCACACAAGCATCACCAGGATAGGGATCCCCTGGACCAGTGTCACTTGCAGTTTAAAGGCAAGGGGGTGCAGTGACAATTGAGGACTCAGGCGACCACAGAGAGAGTGGCTGGGAGTGTGCACTACCGGTGGGAGGCTGTAGTGTTCAGCAGAGTTGGTGGCGGGGGGTGGTGCCTGTGTTCTGGACCATTCAGAAGGGAGCAGAGTGAGCCTTCTCTCTGAGGCTAACAACTGGGTGAGGACAATTTATACTGACCCTCTGAAAAGCCACAAAAACAAACAAATAAACAAACAAAACGCAAAGAACCAACAAAGAACAAAAACCTCCACAGAACAAAAGCCCAAAAAGCCAGTTTCCACAGAGCTCAGTCCCCTGATAGAGGGCAAGACAGCTCAGCCCAAGCAATATTGACTGAAAAACAATAGGGTAGGACTGTCCCCCTGATGACAAGGCAAAAGAGTAAGAGGACAATAGCAGGGTCCCCATAAAACTCTAATACCCCATCATCAGGGGAAAACAATATGTTAAGCTCCCAGTATTGCCAACAAAACTGTAGATTTCATAGATACAAATTTTGTTTAATTTGTTCTCACAATTGTTCTTTCATTTTTTAAATTTTTTTCACTTTTTTAAAAATTTCCTTTAGCGTAACAGTATTAATTGTTTTTGTAACACACCCAGTACTCCATGCAATACGTGCCCTCCCAATTACCCACCACCTGGTTCTCCAACCTCCCACCCCCCGCCCCTTCAAAATCGTCAGGTTGTTTTTCAGAGTCCATAGTCTCTCATGGTTCATCTCCCCTTCCAATTTCCCTCAACTCCTTTCTCCTCTCCATCTCCCCATGTCCTCCATGTTCTTTGTTATGCTCCACAAATAAGTGAAACCATATGATACTTGACACTCTCTGCTTGATTTATTTCACTCAGCATAATCTTTTCCAGTCCCATCCATGTTGCTACAAAGGCTGGGAATTCATCCTTTCTGATGGAGGCATAATACTCCATCGTGTATATGGACCACATCTTCCATATCCATTCGTCCATTGAAGGGCATCTTGGTTCTTTCCACAGTTTGGCGACCGTGGCCATTGCTGCTATAAACATTGGGGTACAGATGACTCTTCTTTTCACTACATCTGTATCTTTGTGGTAAATACCCAGCAGTGCAATTGCAGGGTCATAGGGAAGTTCTATTTTTAATTTCTTGAGGAATCTACACACTGTTCTCCAGAGTGGCTGCACCAACTTGCATTCCCACCAACAGTGTAGGAGGGTTCCCCTTTCTCCACAACCTCTGCAACACATGTTGTTTTCTGTCTTGCTCCTTTTGGCCATTCTAACTGGTGTAAGGTGATATCTCAATATGGTTTTAATTTGAATCTCCCTGATGACTAGTGATGATGAGCATTTTTTCATGTGTCTGATAGCCATTTGTATGTCTTCATTGGAGAAGTGTCTGTTCATATCTTCTGCCCATTTTTTGATATGATCATCTGTTTTGTGTGTGTTGAGTTTGAGGAGTTCTTTATAGATCCTGGATATCAACTTTTGTCTGTACTGTCATTTGCAAATATCTTCTCCCATTCCGTGGGTTGCCTTTTTGTTTTGTTGACTATTTCCTGTGCTGTGCAGAAGCTTTTGATCTTGATGAAGTCCCAAAAGTTCATTTTCACTTTTGTTTCCTTGGCCTTTGGAGACTTCTTGAAAGAAGTTGCTGTGGCTGAGATAGAATAGGTCACTGCCTATGTTCACCTCTAGGATTCTGATGGATTTCTGTCTCACGTTGAGATCTTTTATCCATTTCAAGTTTATCTTTGTGTATGGTGTAAGAGAATGGTCGAGTTTCATTCTTCTAAATATAACTGTCCTGTTCTCCCAACATGATTTATTGAAGAGACTGTCTTTTTTCCACTGTATATTTTTTCCTGTTTTGTCGAAGATTATTTGACCATAGAGTTGAGGGTCCATATCTGGGCTCTCCACTCTGTTCCACTGGTCTATTTGTCTGTTTTTATGCCAGTACCATGCTGTCTTGGTGATCACAGCTTTGTAGTAAAGCTTGAAATCGGGTAACGTGATGCCGCCAGTTTTGTTTTTGTTTTTCAAAATTTCCTTAGCAATTCAGGGTATCTTCTGATTCCATACAAGTTTTAGGATTATTTGCTCCAGCTCTTTGAAAAATGCTGGTGGAATTTTGATGTCTACCTCATTGATCTCTGCTCTGATCTTGATTGTTTCCCTTCTTGCATGTGGAGTTGGTTTGATTTGTTGTTGATTCTCCCCTTCTTTAAGGTGTAGAGAGAGCTGGTGTATTCTGGATTTTCAGTTTTTTTTTTTTTTTTTTAGGGAGGCTTGCATGGCTATGTATTTCCCCCTTAGAACCACCTTTGCTGTATCCCATAGGTTTTGGACCAAAGTGTCTTCATTCTCATTGGTTTCCATGAATTGTTTAAGTTCATCTTTGATCTCCTCGTTGAACCAAGCATTCTTCAGCAAGGTGGTCTTTAGCTTCCAGGTGTTTGAGTTCCTTCTGAACTTTTCCTTGTGATTGAGCTCCAGTTTCAAAGCATTGACAATCCATCTATTACTGAGAGAGGTCTATTAAGATCTCCTACTATCAATGTGTTCATATAAATATGACTCTTTATCTTGATTAATAGTTTTCTTATGTAATTGGCTGCTCCCATATTTGGGGCGTAGATAGTTATGATTGTTAGATCATCTGGGTGGATAGTCCCCTTAAGAATGATGTAGTGTCCTTCTGTATCTCTGTCTACAGTCCTTAGTTTAAAATATAATTTATCTGATATGAGAATCATTACTCCGGCCTTCTTTTGAGGCCCATTGGCATGAAAGATGCTTCTCCATCCCTTCACTTTCAGTCTGGGTGTATCCTTAAGTTCAAAATGGGTCTCTTGTATACATCATATGGATGGATCCTGTTGTTTCATCCAATCTCCAACCCTGTGTCATTTTATGGGGCATTTAGGCCATTCACATTGAGAGTGATTATTGATAGATACGTTTTGATTGACATCATGTTACCTTTGAAGTCTTTCTGTTCGTCAGTTGTCTCTATATTTCTGTTCAATGATATTCTTTGGATTTTTTCTCATTTATAGAACCCCCCTTAATATTTCCTGCACTGCTGCCTTGGTGGTTGCATAGTCTTTTAAGCATTGCTGGTCTTGGAAACTCTTTATCTCTCCATCCATTTTGAATGTCAGTCTTGCTGGATAAAGTATTCTTGGCTGCATGTTCTTCTCATTTAGTCTCTGAATATATTTTGCCAGCCCTTCCTGGCTTGCCAGGTCTCTGTGGACAGGTCTGACTCTATTCTAATGGGCTTTCCTCTGTATGTAAGGAGCTTCTTTGTCCTAGCTGCTTTTAAGAGGGTCTGTCTAGAAGCATAATTCTTCATTCTAACTCTCAGGTGTCTTGGTGACTTTCGAGAATCTAAAATCTTGGGGGGTAACTGCTCTGCCTCTAGTACATGAATGTTGTTTCCATTCCAATCAGTTACCTCTGGTGCCTCCCTCCCCCTTTTGTTTATCTTCCTTTATCAGTCCGATGTTCCCACTCTGCTTTACTTGCCATTGGCGTCTTTTGCTCCTGTAGAGATCCAGATGTATATATTTCTGATCTCAGGCTGATTTCATGGGTGATCGGAGTTCTTTGGTAGGTAATCAGCTCACTTTAGGGTACAGGTTGAAAAGGCGCCTCCTCCTACTTCCCTGCCTTCTTGACTCCACCCGTTCTTTCATTTTTTAACCTTCTTATCATTATAGCTAGATGTATGTTACAACATATTACATAATCACTTATTAACTTAATTTTTTTCATACATATACCTGTTTCTTTTTCTTTTTCTTTCTTTTTTTTAATATACATATAGATATAAGCTTCAAGGTAATCCTTTTCCCTATTCAATACTACCACTATATATAAACCAATTTTATTTTCCCTTTATCTCTGGAGATTTGATATCAAGTTACACCAAGGAGGAACTGAAATAACCTTTCTTGTCCACATCGAGGATATATAACCACCTTCCCATCTTATTTTGTGTCAGTGTTTCTATGTATTTGTTTTTGCTTTTGTACTATGTAAATCTTATTCTTGAAGTTCATCTTGGCTGGGTTTTTCTTTTTGACTTTTTTTCCCTTCTCTTTTAGTTTTTTTTTTTTTTAAAGATTTTATTTATTTATCTGACACAGAGAGAGAGAGATCACAAGCAGGCAGAGAGGCAGGCAGAGAGAGAGGAGGAAGCAGGGTCTCTGCTAAGCAGAGAGCCCAATGTGGGGCTCGATCCCAGAACCCCGGGATCATGACCTGAGCCGAAGGCAGAGGCTTTAACCCACTGAGCCACCCAGGCGCCCCTCCCTTCTCTTTTAGTTTTGTCAGTCTTTTTGTTCATTTTTGTATATGTACTTTATACATCTTACTGTTTTTTTAAGCTTTTATTTATTTATTTTACAGGGATCTCAAGTTTGCAGAGAGACAGGCAGAGAGAGAGGAGGAAGCAAGATCCCTGCTGAGCAGAGAACCTAATGTGTGGCTTGATCTCAGGACCCTGGGGTCATGATCTGAGCCGAAGGCAGAGGCTTTAACACACTGAGCGAGTCAGGTGCCCTATAAATCTTACTGTTGGGCTCATTTTGGCTGTTTTCTCCCCCCCTTTTCTCCCTCTCTTTCTCTCTCTTTTGGTATTGGCTTCCAATTGCTCTGAAACTTTCCAGGGGGCACCTTGACTCTATCGTGCTTGGTATATGCAGATATACATCCCCTCAATAACCTCTCATCAAAATGACTAGGAGAAAGAACACCCAATGAGGAAAAATTCAGACTGTGTCCTCTCTCACAGAACTACGGGATATGGACATAAACAGTATGTCAGAGAGGGAATTCAGGGTAACAAATATCCAAGCAATGGCTAGGTTGGAGAAAACCATTAGTGACAACATAGAATCTTGAAAGGCAGAAGTGACAGCCAAACTGGTAGATGTTAAAAATGCTATCAATGAGATGAAATCTAATATAATTACTATAATAGCTAGGATAACAAAGGCAGAAGATATAATTAGTGATCTTGGGGACAAAATGATAGAAGAAAAGAATCAGGAGGAGGAATGGAACAAACAGTTTAGAAGCCATGAAAAGAGAATTAGGGAAATAGTTGTTGCCATGAAATATTCCAGTATCAAAATTACTGAGATCCCTAAGGGGATGGAGAAATAAAGAAAACTGGAAGATATAGTTGACCAAATACTGGATGGAAATTTCCTCAGTATGGAGAATGTAACAAGTATTCATGGCAGAGAGGACACTCCCCCCAGATCAAGGAGTGTAGAAAGACATCCAGAAACCAGATTGTGAAATTCACAAATCATAATTTCTGGCAAGAGGTCTTTTTTTTTAAGATTTTATTTATTTATTTGACAGACAGAGACCACAAGTAGGCAGAGAGCAGGCTGAGAGAGAGGAGGAAGCAGGCTCCCTGCTGAGCAGAGGCCTGATATGGGGCTCAATCCCAGGACCCTGAGATCATGACCTGAGCTGAAGGCAGAGGCCTTAACCCACTGAGCCACCCAGGCGCTCCGTCTGGCAAGAGGGCTTAAGGGCAGCCAAGGGGAAGATATTCCTTACTTACAGAGGAAGGACCATCAGAATAACATCAATTATGTGTACAGAAACCTGCAAGACAGAAAGGGCTGGCAAGACATATTCAGGACACTAAAAGAGAAGAACATTCATACAAGAATGCTTTATCCAGCAAGGCTGACATTCAAAATGGATCGAGAGATAAAGAGCTTATAAGATCAGCAAGGTTTAAAACAGTATGTGACCTCCAAGCTGGCACTATAAGAAATATTAAGGGGGATTATATAAAAGAAGAACCCAAGAGTGACATAGCACAGAAATTTATAGAAACAGTCTGTAAAAACATGGACTTCACAGGCAACATGATGTCAATAAAAACTTCTCTTTCAATAATAACTCTCAATATGAATGGCCTAAATATTCCCATAAAACGGCACAGGGTTGCAGACTGGATAAAATGACAGCACCCATTCCAATGCTGTCTACAAAAGGTGCATTTGGAACCTAAAGATATATCCAGATGAAAGTTAAGGGATGGAGAAGCATCTTTCATGCCAATGGCCCTCAAAAGAAGGCTGAGATGGTGATTCTCATATCAGATAAATTAGATTTTTAAGCTAAAGGCTGAGATCAGAGACACATAATACTGCATCATTCTTAAATGGTCTATCCACCAAAAAGATCTAACACTTATAAATATTTATGCCTCCGATATGGGAGCAGCCAAATACATAAGCCAACTGTAAATCAAACTAAAGATTCATATCAATATGAATACACTGAGAGTAGGTGATCATAACATGACACTCTCATCAATAGAGAGATCATCCAAGCAGAAAATCAACAAAGAAACAATAGTTTTGAATGAAAAACTGGACTCAATGGACCTCACATATACAGAACATTCTACCCTAAAACAAGAGAATACTGATTCTTCTTGAGCACACAAGGAACTTTCTGCAGAATAGACCACATAGCAGGTCAAAAATCAGGGCTCAACTGATACCAATAGACTGAGATTATTTCCTGCATATATCAGACCACAATACATTTTTTTTTTAATTTCTTTTCAGGGTAACAGTATTCATTGTTTTTGCACCACACCCAGTGCTCCACCCAGTCCCTAATGCCCATCACCTGGTTCCCCCAACCTCCCACCCTCCACCCCTTCAAAACCCTCAGGTTGCTTTTCAGAGTCCATAGTCTCTCATGGTTCACCTCCCTTTCCAATTTCCTTCCCTCCCTTCTCCTCTTCATCTCCACATGTCCTCCGTGTTATTTGTTATGCTCCACAAATAAGTGAAACCATATGATAATTGACTTTCTCTCTGCTTGACTTGTTTTACTCAGCATAATCTCTTCCAGTCCCATCCATGTTGCTACAAAAGTTGGGTATTCATCCCAGACCACAATACTTTGAAATTGAAACTTAGTCACAACAAAAGAATATTTAGATAAACCAGGAAATCCAAGAAAAAATAAACAATTAATGGAAACCAAAGAAAATGAAGACACATCATTCCAAAACCTATGGGATACGACAAAGGCAGTCCTAAGGGGGAGATACAAAGTCATCCAGACCTCACTCAAAAATTTTAAAATATCCCAAATACATTGCCTCTCTAAATAACTTAAAGAAATGCAAAATCAAGAATAAATTAAGCCAACCCCGTGCACTAGAAGGGAAATAATTAAGATTAGAGCTGAGATCAAGGAGTTAGAAACTAGAGATAAAGTAGAATCTAGAGATACAGTAGAAAACTAGCAGATGGTTCCTTGAGAGACTTAATAAGATCAATAAACCACTGGCTAAACAAATCCAAAAGAAAAGAGAGAGGTCCCAAATTAAAAAAAAAATCATGAATTAAATGAGAGAGATCATGACTAACACCAATGAAATACAAAGAATTTTCTGAAAGTATTGTCAACAGTTATATGCTAATAAGTTAAGCAACCTAAAAGAAATAGATGCATTGCTGGAAACCTAGAAACTTCCAAGACTGAAACAGGAAGAAATTGACAATCTAAATAGACAAATGTCTAGTAACAAGACTGAAGCAGTGATCAAAAACCTCCCAAAAAACAAGAGCCCACAACCTGACAGATTTCCTGGGGAATTCTACCAAAGATTCAAAGAAGAAATACTACCTATTCTTCTGAAGCTGTTTCAAAAAACAGAAACAGAAGAAAAACTTCCAGACACATTCTATTAAGCCGGCATTACCTTGATCCCCAAACCAGGAAAAGACCCCATCAGAAAGGAGAATTTCAGACCAATATCCCTGAGGAATATAGATGCCAAGATTCTAAACAAAATTCTAGCAAATAGTATCCAACAGCACATTAAAAAGATTATCCACCATGATCAGGTAGGATTTATCCCTGGGATGGGATGGTTCAATATTTGGAAATCAATGTGATAAAACAAATCAAAAAGAGAAGATAGAAGAACCACATGGCCCTCTCAGTTGATGAAGAAAAATCTTTGGACAAAATACAGCATATGTTCCTGCTTAAAACTCTTCAAAGTATAGGGATAAAGGGAACATTCCTCAACTTAATAAAATCCATCGATGAAAAACCCAAAGTGAATATCCTCAGTGGGGAAAAGCTGACAGCCTTCCCTTTGAGATAAAGATCACAAGGATGTTCACTTTGTCACTGTTGTTCAACATATTACTAGAAGTCCTAGCAACAGCAATCAGACATCAAAAAGAAATAAAAATATTCAAATTGGCAAAGAAGGAGTCAAACTCTCTCTCTATGCTGATGACATGATATTTTATGTGGAAAACATAAAGTTTCCACCCCAAACTACTAGAACTCATACAGCAATTCAGTAATATGGCAGGATTGCATTCTTATACACTAACAATGAAAATATAGAAAAGGAAATTACAGAATCAATTCCATTTACTATAGCAAGAAGAACAATAAGATACCTTGGAATAAACCTAACCAAAGAGGCCAAAGATCTGTACTCAAGGGTCTACAGAATGCTCATGAAAAAAATTTGAAAAAAGCACAAAGAAGGAAGACCATTCCATGTTCATGGATTGGAAGAATAAACATGGTTAAAATGTCTAAGTTCCCAGAGAAATCTATACTTTCAATGCCATTCAGATCAAAATTCCACCAGCATTTTTCAAAGAGGTGGAACAAACAATCCTAAATTTGTTTGTAATTAGAAGAGACCCTGAATTGCTAAGGAAATGTTAAAAAATAAAAAATAAAAAACTGGGGCATAACTTTGCCTGATTTCAAGGTTTACTACAAGGCTGTGATCACCAAGACTGCATGGTACTGTCACAAAAATAGTCACATAGACCAGTGGAACTGAGTAGAAAGCCCAGATATGGACCCTCAACTCTATGGTCAAATAATATTTGAACAAGCAGGAAAAAATATACAGTGGAAAAAAGTCTCTTCAATAAATGGTGCTGGTAAAATTGGACAGATATTTATAGAAGAATGAAACTTGACAATTCTCTTACACAATATATAAAGATAAACTAGAAATTGATAAAAGACCATACATGAGACAGGAATCCATCAGAATCCTAGAGGAGAACATAGGGAGTAAGCTCTTTGACATTGCCCTCAGCAACTTCTTTCAAAATATGTCTCCAAAGACAAAAGAAACAAAAGCAAGAATGATCTTTTGGGACTTCATCAAGATCAAAAGCTTCTGCACAGCAAAGGAAACAGTCAACAAAACAAAGAGGTAATTCAAGGAATGGGAGAAAATATTCACAAATGACAATACAGACAAAAGGCTGATGTCAAAGATCTATAAAGAACTCCTTAAACGCAACACACAAAAAAACATAATCACTTCAAAAATGGGCAGAAGATATGAACAGACACTTCTCCAAAGGAGACACACAACTGGCTAACAGACACATGAAAAAATGTTCATCATCATTTGCCATCAGGGAGATTCAAATCAAAACCACGTTGAGATACTGCCTTACACTACTTAAAATGGCCAAAATTAACAAGACAGGAAATAACATGTGTTGGAAAGGATGTGAAGAACAGGGAACCCTCTTACACTGTTGGTGGGAATGCAATTTGGTGCAACCATTTTGGAGAACAGTGTGGAGATTCCTTAAGAAATTAATAATAGAGCTTCCCTAGGACCCTGCAATTGCACTACTGGGTATTTACCCCAAAGATACAGATGTAGTGAAAGAAAGGGCCATCTTTACCCCAACGTTCATTGCATCAATGGCCACAGTTTTCAAACTGTGGAAAGAGCAAAGATTCCCTTCAATGGATGAACAGATAAAGACATTATGGTCCATATACACTATGGAGTATTTTGCCTCCATCAGAAAGGATGAATACTCAACTTTTATATCAACTTGGGAAGTACTGGAAGAGTTTATGCTAAGTGAAATAAGTCAAGCAGAGAGAGTCAATTATCATATGTTTTTGCTTAGTTGTGGAGCATAAGGAATAACACAGAAGACCTTAGGAGAAGGAGAGAAGTGAGTTGGGAGAAATAGGATGGGAAATCAAACCATTAGACACTGTGGATTCTGAGAAACAAACTGAAGGTTTTGGAGGGGAGGTGGTGGGAGGTTGGGTAAGCCTGGTGGTGGGTATTATGGAGGGCATGTATTGCATGGAGCACTAGGTGTGGTGCATAAACAATGAATTCTGGAACACTTAAAAGAAGAAAAATAGATGGAACTTAAAAAAAATCAAATATAAAATACAAATAGAAATAAGTGTAACCAAGGAGATGAAAACTATATATATATATATATATATATATATATATATATATATATATATATATATAAAACCAAGCACTGAAAACTATACATCAATGATAGAATTTAGGAGAAGAAACAAATAAATGAGAAATTGTTCATGTTTATGAATTTGAAGAATGGTATTATAAAAATGTCCATATTACCCAAAGCAATACATATAGTGAATGTAATTTCTCTCAGAATCTTAATTAATTATTTTTTGCGAAAGTAGAAAAAATGCTAAAATTTGTATGGAGTCACAAAAGACACTGAATAAACAAAGCAATCTTAAGAAGAAGAATAAAACTAAATTTATATTTTCTGATTTTGCAATATATTACAAAACTAGAGTAAATTAAAATTACAGTATGGTGCTGGCAAAAAAATAAATAAACAAAGCAACCCAAAATGAACAAACAATCAAGAAGAAAAACAGACATATAGATCAATGAAACAGAATATAGCTCTTAAATATACACAAACACATACAGTCGTCTGATCTTTGACTAGAATGTCTACAGTACAAAATGTAGAAATAAAGTATTTTCAATAAATGATATTGAAAAACTAGGAAAGAGTGAAATTAGATCCTTATCTCACATCATCCACAAAAACCAACTCTAAATGTATTAAAATTTTTATTTCATGACCCAAATTTATGAACTCCCTAGAAGAAAACATAACGAAAATGTTCATAACACTTTTCTTGGAAATTATTTCTTGTGTATGACTAAGCAAAATACATAAATAAATACAGAAATCAATATGTAAATAATTGCATAAATAATTACATAAATAATAATAGACAAGTAAGATCACTTCAAGTAATGGCTTCTGCACCAAAAAGAAAAAAAAATCAACAGATTAAAGGTCAAGCTACAGACTGGGAGAAAATATGTTCAGATGATATATCTGATGAGACATTAGTATCCAAATATATAAAATGTTCTTACATTCCATATAAAATTCTCCACGAATAACCCAATTAAAAATAGCCATGGGATGGAATAAACATTTCTCCAAGAAGACATAGTATCAATTATATAAGAGATGCTTAACATCCCTAATCACCAGGGAAATGCAAATCAAACCCACAAGATATCACCTCATCCCCATTAAGGTGACCTGTATCCAAAATAACAACAGAAAATAATATCTTGGTGAGGAACTGAATAAGTTGAAACCCTTGTACACTGTTAGTTAAGTGTAATGCAAAATGTTGTAGTTTTCACGTAAAACATTATGGAAGTTCCTCAAAACAATTAAAAAAAAAAGAACTCCCATATGATTACCCATCCTACTTCTGGGTATTTATCCAAAAAACTTGACAGAGAGTCTTGTAGAAAGATATGAACTCTCATAATCATGGGAAGTGGCATTATTCAAGGCAGCTAAGAAATGGAAAGAACCTAAATGTCCCTCAGTCAATGAACAGAAAAATAGAATATGGCATATAAATACATTAGAATTTACTCAGTTTTAAATACTTGGGAAATTCTTTAGTATGACAATGCACATGAAACTGGAGGACATACACTATGTGAAATAAGCCACTAACATAAGAACAAATACTTTTTAATTCCAATTATATTCAGTATCTAAAATTGTCAAACTCATGGAAACAAGTAGCAGAATTTGGTTGTCAGTGGCTGACAACTATGGGGAACACAGATGCTCTTCAATAGACACAAAGTTTCAGTTACAAAAGGTGAATTAGGTATCTATTATGCAACAGTGTGTCTAAAGTTCACAATACTGTATTTTGCAGTTAGAAATTTGTTGAGGATCCCTGGGTGGCTCAGTGGGTTAAAGCCTCTGCCTTTGGCTCGGGTCATGGTCTAAGGGTCCTGGGATCCAGCCAGCATCTACCTCTCTGCTCAGTGGGGAGCCTGCTTCCCTTCCTCTTTCTCTGCCTACTTGGGATCTTTGTCAGATAAATAAATAAAATCTTAAAAAAAGAAATTTCTTGAAAGCATAGATCTTATGTTATATATTCTTACTATAATAAAAGGGACTTTCTTAAGAGGGTGAAAAGACAGTTACAGACTGGGAGACAGTATGTGTAAACTACCTATCTGACCATGGACTATATGAAAGCATATAACAGACATTTAATTCAATAGTAATAGTGTAATTAGAAAATAAACAAAAAACATAAGCAGGCATTTTAATGAAAAAGAACTCATTGCATGGAGCCCTGGGTGTTATGTATAAATCATGAATCTTGGAGCACTCCATCAAAAACTAATGATGGACTGTATGGTGACTAACAGAAAAACAACAACAACAAAAGTATACATATATGACAAGCAAACACAGGAAAACATGTTTAACATCCTTAGCTATTACAGAAATGCAAATTAAAATCACAAGGTATTGTGTACACTGTACACCTATCAGAAGGACTAATAGAAACAATAGTTACAACAAAAGCTGGAGAGGTTGCAGAGAATTCACATATCTCATACATTGGTTTAGGGAATGTAAGATGATAACAGCCATTCTGGAAATATTCTCTCACAATTTCACTATTCTGGATATATCATTTCATAATTGCACTCCTGAGCACATATCCTAGAGAATAAGTACTTATGTACACACACACACTCACACACACACAAGAAAAACAAACAAACAAACAATCAAAACCCCAAAAACAAAATCTATATATACTTACAGTGAATTTAGTCATAATGGCCAAAACTAGAGATAAACTAAGTATCCTTCAATAGTTGAATAGTTAAAAAAAAAAGTGTAATACAACCCCAGCATGAAATATTACTTAGGAATAAAATTAAATGAGTGATATATTGCACAACTTTCATATATCTCATATATGTTCAGAAATTATACTGAAAGAAGCAAGATAAATATCAAAGGGTCAACATAATGTATTAACCAAGGTATATAGCATTATCAAAATAAAACTATAGAAATGGACAGCAAATTGGTGGGTCAGGGGATAAGAAAGAGTATAAGAAGTAAGATCGTTGTTACAAGGTACAACAAGGTACAATAATACAAGGGATCACTGTGATGGAATCATTCTGCATCTTGCTGGTTTTAGTGGTGACACAGATTCACACATGTGAGAAAATTGCATATTAAAAAAATGGGTGAAATTTGAATAAGGTCAGCAGTTCACACCAATTCCTGACTGTAATTGGAAGAAATTGTGTAAAGCATAGAAGGGATCATTCTATGCTATTTCTCATAACTGCATGTAAATATACATGTTAAAATTTAAAGTTAAAAAAGGTAATTGAGAGCTACATGTATTACTTGTGATGTTTTCAGGAGAGGGAGAGTCAAAATTTGATAGATTTAAAAAAATGTGTCTGATATTGACATAAATTAATGAAAATATAAGAAGGAAAGAAGAAAAACAAAAAAAAAAGGAGAAAGGGAGAGAGGGAGGAAGGGAAAACAAAACAAAACAAATTCCTGTTTAGGATAATTCCAAATAATTTATGTAGATACTCTATGCATCATGAAGTTTAAGATTAACCATCCTCCTACCTTGAGTGTAAGCTGCACTCATTGTCTTGCTTCCAAAAAGCAGGGCATATAAAAAGGGAGGGGGGAATAACTTTACCCTAGAGAAATCTGGCAAACACTACCTCAGCCAAGTGGTCAGGATTAACATCATCAGAGATAAGTCATGTAGCTATTATGTGCCTCTACAAGACTTGATAATAAAGGCACTTCACCTCTGCAATCTTCTTCCCCCAAACCTATAACCTTAGTCTAATGAGGGGAAAAAAATCAGACAAAAACAGTTTGAGGGATATTCTACAATATACCTATTAGTGCTCCTCAAAATTGCCAAGGTCATTGAAAACAAAGCCTGAATGTCTTTCACAGCCCAGAAGGGTCTAAGGAGATGTGCCGGCCAATGTGATCTTTCAAAAAGCAGTCTGAAAGAAGAGAAGGACATTAGGCAAAATGAGTGAAATCTGAATAAAAGATAGAATTTAGTTAATGTACAGATATTGGTTTCTTAGTTTTATGAAAGAACCAATGTTCATTCCATAATAATGTATGATGTTAGCAATAGAGAAAAATGAATGAAGGATTTATGGAAATTTTGTAAATTTGTCAACTGCTCCATGAATCTGGAACTGTTCAAAAACTACATTTGTTTTAAAATATTACTAACATTTAAAAAAATATCTAGTCTGATGAACCAGTTTGTTATTCTTTTGAATTAGGTATCTATTTGGATGCACACATAAGGGGAAAACTTAATAAAATTGAGGCTTACAGGATCTGATGGCCAAAAGTACATGATTGTAGCTCAAATGTGACCATTATTAGCAACAGCAAAAGAGACTGTAGAGTGAAGAAAGAGAGAATGATGTTGTGAAAAAGAAATAAATTATCTCCAAATGCAAAATATCTTCACTTTTCTTTTAATTCTTCAAGGCCCTTGCTGAGTCTGGGTTCAGTTATGTGGCCAGTTAAACTGGTATCTCATTCTAATACCAGTAGTTTGTTTCACACTGTCTGTGTTAATTTCAGCAGCCTCTTCCCTGGGAGTGCAGTGGTTTACTGCCTATATCATATTCCCTGCCCCTATACTTGTTGTACATCTAGACATTCCTCTAAGTTACAACACCATTTCCAGAACAAATACGGATGACTATTTTCCCCATAAAAGCCATGTCAGTCCATTTGCCTTGACATTATATACAGCTATTTATGCTACGATTTCCATCATTCCTTATTTTCATTTATTCCTACTTGTCTTTTAAGACCCAATTCAGATGGTACTAGTCCCATGTTACCGTTTGGCCTCCCACCAATCTTTCATCTAGAAAAATGAATCCCTTTGTCTGTTAGTTACTGTAGTAATATCTACCTACTATTATCTCAGTACCTATATTCCACACCATAATCTCTTTCTTCATAAATCAGTTCCCTTACTTTAAAAAGCTTCAGCGAATTTGTTTTTTTTTCCATTTTGAATTCCCAGCATATAATATAGTGTTTGTTGGTTTTAGTGAAATTTAATTTAATTGGTAGTGTTAAGTCAGTACCTATGAAGAATAAGTTAATCTACTAGGAATAAGAAACAAAAGGAACACTATGGCAAAACCCCAGGATTTTCATAGCTTAAAATCTTCTTGTTGGCTGTTAGAAAGTGTGAAAAAATCAGTAACAGGACGATGTAGATAATAAGCCAAAAGAGATATGTCAAAATTACCTAGGAAAAACATGTTGATATACACTGTAGACATAAAAGAGCATTTTATTGGGGAGATTAAACTTACATTTGTCCTTAAAGAAAAGGGAGAATTTAGCTAAAAAGATAAAGTAAAAGTAGGATAATTGTGGACATGGGATATTGACATAGAGTGTGAATTCTGGGAATACAAAGGAAGGGCAAATAGAGACTTTAGAATAACTTGCTTAGTGATTCAATGAGGTTAATGACTGAAAGGCAAAGAAAATCCTAAATTGCACCTCTGGGAAAATGATAGTGGTGCTGACCAAAAAAAAAAAGAAAAAAAAAAGAAAAATCAGAGCATGCACTAGTAGATAGTTTTGAAAAACCCTGATTATATTTGATGGGCCTCCAATAAAGCAATCTAGGCATTCCATACTAAACCCCATGCCCCATGACATTGGGGAATTAGGAAGATCTCAGCCCTGCTCACAACTGGACAGGCTGAGGAAAAACAGCCTATCAAGACCTACTCAGTCACCTGTTTTGGTTTTTTCTTACTGAAATTATTTATGTTTTCATTAACAGTATATTCAGCACTAATTGGCAGCAGGAATTTTGAGTATTTTATACTTTCTAAGAGATTTCATTGACAGAAAAGAAATTATAAGGTAAGCATCTT
Source organism: Meles meles (assembly GCF_922984935.1). Taxonomy (NCBI): domain Eukaryota; kingdom Metazoa; phylum Chordata; class Mammalia; order Carnivora; family Mustelidae; genus Meles; species Meles meles. The sequence continues at coordinate 23,993,118 of NC_060068.1, read as the reverse complement.
GATAAAGGAAGAAACCCAGTTTTCCCAGATTGTGAAATTCTGTTTATGCTAACTATATAATTATTTTTCAATAGTACTTGTAATGTTCAATCTTGGTAAATATATAATTTACCCAGGAGTAGGACAGTGTTGTTTGACTGTGACCTAGTTCTTCCTGTATATCATTTATCAAGTAGACATAATTATGTTAACACTCTTCTCTATATTCCAACAAAATCAAATGCTGGGAAATGCTTTGAAGCCCATAAGTGATCATAAGTCAAAATAAACATACCTTTTGGTAGAAAAATGATTGTTAAAAGAATCTAGTTTGGTACAGGCACAAAATCCAGTGTTCAAAGTCTGGATCCCAGCCCTAAGCTGATAATGTATTTTGCTCATATTTTCACTGAAAGCAACATGCTAGATCTTTTTTTTTTAATTGCAAAAAATATATTTTGTAAGAACTCACTACATAAGGTGACAGAATTCCAAAATCAAATTTCATGAAAATGTACATCACCATTTCTTTGTACAATAAGTGAGAAAAATCTGCAATATAGAAGAATAGAGGAAAAGAAATATGGAGGGCCATGAAGAAAGGGGTGGGGGGCTAACAACATCTGTAAGAGCAAACCTGGAAGTCAAGCAGATGCTAGATCTAAAGAGAAATTGTGGAGCTCAGCAAAGACACTCCCTTCCATCATAAATCTTATGGTTTAAGGAGTGAGACATATGAAACCATATAGTCACACAAATGATGAAATCTAGGTTTCAATCCAGGCTGTGATGAATAGAATTTGGAAGAAAAGTTTATAATAGAACCTAGCCAGCCTAGGTATATCCCAAAGCCCCAGAAAACAGCACTTGATCTGGAAAACGGACATCATGTAACATAGAACTTAAATAACAGGACTCTGCTTTGCTTTTATGGAAAGTTAGAAAATTTTCAAGGATCTGGGCATTCTGAAATCTGTTTCTCAACTTCTTATGACTCTACTTCAGACATACACAACCCACTGACTACACCAAGACTCACATGAAGGCAGGAGAGAGTAAGATGCAATCTGGCTAATTTTGCCATTATTAATATTATCATTATTATTATTAATAATAATAATCTTAAACTACCTCCACATCTAAAAGAAGCCTAACTCATCAAGTCAATTAAACACGCAATGACAGAAGGCCCTTTACTCCAGCCTTTTGTCTCTGGACATACTAGTATGTGATCACATTGATATATGATCTCTTGGTTTGAAGATGATCCACATAAAATGCTCTAATAAAGGATGGATATGTAAAGATAGATGGCTATCTATCTTTCTAAGATTTCTAAGCATTTTATAACTATCAGAGTAGAAGATTAAATATAAATAGGATAGTCTAAAAAGGAAAAAAAAATACATAGTAAATTTGAGGGAAAGGAACCCTAAGGACTTTCCCTGTATCCATCAATGGCATAATAGCTGTAGCTAATAGTTAAGAATAGTAAGAACTCTAACAACAAGAACCCTACAAGATCACATAGAAAGGAAACTCACTCCTTCATTGATAATCTGAATTTACTATAAATCACGTAAATACAATAAGTGTTTTCCCTGGATAGAAAACAAGGTTAATTAGATTAAAAGCTGAAATGATCATAAATGTGTATAACAACAAATTACAGCCATAATAGTTAATTTTCCCCTTAAATTATAATGTTCAGAGCCAAAAGAATTAAGTAGAGTGTTTTGAAATTATAAAAATAAATTTTCTATAAATTAAATTAGCATTTTTTTTCATAGCCAAATAAAGTCTCTAATATCTGACTTGGAAATAAGTGTAGTATTTTCTTCAAAAATATTACTAATGAAATCACTAAAAGGATGAGAATGGAATAACATGATTTTTCAAAATAGTGAAAAAATTGGATAACGTGCAGTTTGAAATTGTGACTTACCAACTCTGTCATATTTTAAAATTGTAAAAAACAACAAAAACTACAACTGTCCAGTTTATTTTAACATATGAAAATACCTCTAGTACATGAAATTAATGATATTCATTTTAATATATATACTCTCGGGCACCTGGGTGGCTTAATGGGTTAAGCTTCTGCATTCGGCTCAAGGTCCTGGGATCGAGCCCCGCATCAGGCTCTCTGCTCAGCAGGGAGCCTGCTTCCCCCTCTGTCTCTGCCTGTCTCTCTGCCTACTTGTGATCTGTCTCTCTGTCAAATAAATAAAAAAAATCTTAAAATACACACACACACACACACACACACACACACACACACACACACAAACAGGTTTCTAAAAGTACATTAAATCATGGATAAGAAATATAGAAAAAATAGTAAAAACTGATTCAAGTGACCATGGAGGAGTATTTTTGTATTTGCCATTGTTCTTAAACTTTAATAAGAAACTGCTTCATTTCTACGATTTTGTAATAAATCTCTTATATGTCTGTTATCATTACAGAGAGTCATGAAGAGTGGGAATGAGACAGAAACCACAGATTTCATTCTCCTGGGTTTCTTCCCTGAATTTAAATACATCACAGCTATGGTCTCCATCATTCTCCTGATATACACAGCTGCCTTCACTGGCAACACTCTTCTGATCCTCCTCATTTGGTTGTATTCCCATCTCCACACCCCCATGTACTTCCTTCTCAGTCAGCTCTCCTTAATGGACTTGACTTTGACCTCTAGCATTGTCCCCAAAATGGCATTCAACTTCTTCTCTGGATGGCGGAGCATATCATTCCTGGCTTGTGGGACTCAAATATTCTTCTCCCTGATGGTGGCCATTGCAGAATGCATCCTTATAACTCTCATGTGCTTTGATCGTTATGTGGCTATATGTGATCCTCTTCGATACCCAGTCATCATCAACCCTAAGGTTTGCTTGCAGATGATTGCCATGTCTTGGGCTGGAGGGGCACTTACTTCCCTGGGACACACTGCTTTTACCTTGCATTTTAACATCTGCAGCCCCAGAGAGATTCCCCACTTCTTCTGTGAAGTCATGGTGGTGCTTAGGATCGTCTGTGAGGATATCTCAGCCTATGAGAAGGCAGTGGTGATAACAAGCATCCTTGTTCTGCTGCTGCCTTTGTCTCTCATCTTGTCTTCTTATGTTCTCATCTTCCTTGCAGTACTCCGAATGAACTCCCCAGAAGGCAGGAACAAAGCTCTGGCCACCTGCTCCTCTCATCTCTGTGTTGTGGGTCTCTATTTTGGTCCAGGCATGTGCATCTACATGAGACTCAGTTCTGCCAAGACTCCAAGGTTGAATCAGGGTCTCTTTCTGTTTGGAACTGTCCTCACTCCACTCCTAAACCCACTTGCCTACAGTCTTAGGAACAAGGAAGTTCTAAGTGCACTGAAAAAGTTACTAGGGAGGTGTCAGTCCTTCAGGTAAATGACAGAAATCTTACTATCACCCATAGGCAAAATAGAGATACACCAGCAAAGGGACATTTTGTCAGTTGATTCATCATCATCATCATCATCATCATCATTATCCCTTCAAGATCCTGAAAAATTCAACTCACTTTACTGAGTTTATCTGCAGGGGAAAAAATGCTTATCCTTTCCTTTCTCCATCTTAAAATTTCTTTCTGATTGTCCTACATGATGTGTTGATGCAGGACAAGGAACTGTGTACATCAATTCTCTTTATGATTCATGCTTGATGGTAATGTGCACTTTAGTATTTCCAAGTTTCATGTTGATACCATGAAAAAAGATCAGTGTCTGTATCCCTAAAATGAAAAATAAAAATTTGACAATCACATAGATACCTCAGAATAATTCCCTGATAAAATTAATTAATGGGCATGATGATAAATCATCAGGAATCAGATAAATTTACAGTATTGCTTTGCTCCATATATCTAACAGGACTATTAATTCCTCTTACTCTTGTAAACATTGTCTTCACCCTATGTCAGTGCTTCCAAAGAGTGGATTTCTGATCACTGGTATTAAAATAATTTGCTGACTTCACAAAATATAGCGCTTTTGTTCTCATCTCAGATTAGCAGAATTAGAATCTGTTAAATTGGGCTCAAGGATCCGACCAGGAGACTGATTAGTGATTGTCATGCTTGCCAAGGGTTGTAAGTCACAGAAGTAATTACTCACCTAATTTTCTAGACATGCTTGCTAGATAATTTCCCAGTCTTAAAATTTCCAGATCTCTTTATAATGTATATAATATAATGGGTAAGGTGGCTAGCAAAAACCAATATTATTTTTAAGATAGTAAAAATAATAAACTTTATGTTTTGAATAATTCATAACTTAAAAATTTTGAAGACACAGTAATGAGAAAGTAAACATAAATTTAAAAAGACTCAGATTTGTGATATAAAACAATGAATAATTGAAAATATTTATAACGATAAAATTTAAAGCATGAGGCATTATAGATGTTTCCAAAATGTTGATATTCTTCAAAAAATTGAAAATACACTATATAATAGAGAGACTGTGGACTCTGAGAAACAAACTGAGAGTTTGGAAGGGAGGAGGTTGGGAGGTTGGGTGAGCCCAGTGGTGTGTATTTATGAGGGCACGTATTGCATGGAGCACTGGGTGTGGTGCATAAACAATGAATCCTGGAAAACTGAAAAGATAAAAGAAAAAAAAATGAACATTAGGAACTTATTACGCATGTTTCTTTTTTTCTAAAAATGACTGAAATAGGGGTGCCTGGGTGGCTCAGGTGGATAAGTGTCTACCATTGGCTCAGGTCATGATTCCAGTGTCCTGGGAGCCTGCTAATCCTGCTGCTTGCTCTCTCTCTCTCTCTCTCTCTCTGTTAAATAAATAAATAAAATCATTTTAAATGACTGAAATAACATAAAACCAGTTTTCTAGTGAATAGAAACATTCAGAAGGAGCGCTAACAATCTAACAACTTCTCCCTTAAATATCTCAGAAGCCATTAATTCATAGTGTATTACAGAGATACAAAGCTAAGTTCTGGAAAACTTAAAATCTTTATGTCAAATTCCAACTGTTTCAATAATATTAAACATGGCACCTTCAGAATTCCTAGAGGAATGGCTGAGGGAATCCTTGAAACTGAATCAAAATGTCACTTCACTGAAGAATAAAAATTATCTCTAAGCTATCTGAAATAAGAGCAGTGTGTCATTTAATGCATACTATCATGCAATGTTACCACTCAGTTGGTGGTGTCATAACACTATGGTACTCCTAAAGGAATCCACAGATAAGACTGTGTTTAGAAGATGACACTAGGAAAGAAAGGAGAAATACTCAGTGAGGGAAGATAGTCTGACTTGAAGAGTTTCTGTTGAATAATATGTGTTCATAAAGCATGTTATTTATGTTTGACTGTTTTAACTCCATATGTATGTGTTAAGTGTATGTTATATATGCTACATGTGTGTTTTAGCTTCATATGTATTAACTTCATATGTAACTCATGGAAGTGAACATTTTAACCCTGTGAAATTCATGGTGAATAGATTTCCAGATGGACTGGGAAGGCACTCACCTTGGAATTTACACTGTGTGTTTGTGACCCACTGTTATTAGAGGGGCACCATTAAATACTAACTTAATCTTTTTTTTTTATATTTCCTTTCAGCATAACAGTATTCTTTGTTTTTGCAACACACCCAGTGCTCCATGCAATACAAACCCTCCCTAATACCCACCACTTTGTTCCCCCAACCTCCCACCCCCGCTCCCGTCCCTTCAAAACCCTCAGGTTGTTTTTCAGAGTCCATAGTCTCTCATGGTTCACCTCCCCTTCCAATTTCCCTCAAATCCCTTCTCTCCATCTCCCCATGTCCTCCATGTTATTTGTTATGCTCCACAAATAAGTGAAACCATATGATAATTGACTCTCTCTGCTTGACTTATTTCACTCAGCATAATCTCTTCCAGTTATATTTTATTTTTTTTCCCTTTTTATTAATTTTTTCAGCGTAACAGTATTCATTCTTTTTGCACAACACCCAGTGCTCCATGCAAAACGTGTCTTCCAGTTATATTTTAAAGAAAATAATTAAGTACATGATCATTCAGAAGAACAATGATCAATCCTAATTAAATCATGATTCTTTCATTTATTTCCATTTTCATAGTCATGATTTTAAATTGTGTTCTTCTAGTTTAACAGCTCTCCAGCATGCATATATTTTGTTGTAGAATAACCAAAAATGTCTTCTATATATAAATAAAATATGTATTTACTTATTTAAATTCAAGTAGCTAAGTAATAGTAGGTACATCATTAGTTTTTTTAATTTTTATTTATTTTTAATTTTTTTTTTAGTGTTCCAGAATTCATTGTTTATGTACCACACCCAGTGCTCCATGCAATACATGCCCTCCATAATACCCACAACCAGGCTTACCCAACCTCCAAACCCCCAACCCTCCAAAGCCCTCAAATTGTTTTTCAGAGTCCACAATCTCTCATGGTTTTCCTCCCCCTCCAATTTCCCAAAACTCCTTTCTACTCTCCATCTCCCCATGTCCTCCATGTTATTTCTTATGCTCCACAAATAAGTGAAACCCTATGATAATTGACTCTGTCTGCTTGACTTATTTCACTCAGCATAATCTCTTCCAGTCCCATCCATGCTGATACAAAAGCTGGGTATTCATCCTTTCTGATGGAGGCATAATACTCCATAGTATATATCAACCAAATCTTCCTTATCCATTCATCTGTTGAAGGGCATCTTTGCTCTTTCCATAGTTTGGCAACTGTGAATATTGCTGCTATGAACATAGGAGAACATATGACCCTTCTTTTCATTACATCAGTATTTTGGGGGGTAAATACCCAGTGGTGCAATTGCAGGGTCATAGAGAAACTCTACTTTTAATTTAAGAAATCTCTACACTGTGTTCCAAAGTGGCTGCACCAACTTGCATTCCCACCAACAGTGTAAGAGGGTTCCTCTTTCTCCACATCCTCTCCAATACATGTAGTATACTGTCTTGTTAATTTTAGCCATCCTAACTTGTATAAGGTGGTATCTCATTGTGGTTTTGATGAAACTCCCTGATGGCTAGTGATGATGAACATTTTTTCACGTGTCTATTAGCCACTTGTATATCTCTTTTGGAGAAGTGTCTGTTCATGTGTACTGTCCGTTTATTGACATAATTATCTGTTTTGTGTGTGTTGAGTTTGAGAAGTTCTTTGTAGATCCTGGATATCAGCACTTTGTCTGTATTGTCATTTGTAAATATCTTCTCCCATTTTGTGAGTTGCCTGTTTGTTTTGTTGACTGTTTACTTTGCTGTGCAGAAGCTTCTGATCTTGATGAAGTTACAAAAATTCATTTTCACTTTTGTTTCCTTTGCCTTTGGAGACATATCTTGAAAGAAGTTGCTGTGGCCTATCAAAGAGGTTACTGATTATGTTCTCCTCTAGGATTCTGATGGATTCCTGCCTCACATTGCTGATAATAATTTCTGATGAGTGTTTCTATTTCCTTGGTGTTAGTTGTGATCTCTCCCTTTTCATTCATAATTTTATTAATTCGAGCCTTCTCTCTTTTCTTTTGGATTAGTTTGGCCAATGGCTTACCACTTTTATCGATACTTTCAAAAAAGGAGCTTCTAATTTCATTGAGGCTTTCTAGTGTATCTCTAGTTTCTATCTCATTGATCTCTGCTCTAATCTTGATTGCTTCCCTTTTCGTGTGTGGAGTTGGCTTAATTTGTTATTGATTCTCCAGTTCATTAAGGTGTAAATACAGCTGTTGTATTCTGGATTTTTCAATTTTTTTTTTTTTTTGAGGGAGGCTTGGAAGGCTATATATTTCCCCCTTAGGACCAACTTTGTTGTATCCCATAGGTTCTGGACTGAAGGCTCCTAATTCTCATGAGTTTCCATGAATTGTTTAAGCTCTTCTTTGATTGATCCAAGCATTCTTAATCCAGGTGGTTTTTAGCTTCAGGTGTTTGAATTCATTCCAAACTTTTTCTTGTGGTTGAGCACCTGTTTCAAAGCATTGTGATCTGAAAATATGCAGGGAATATTTTCAATCCTTTGGTATCTTTTGATCCCTGATTTCTGACCCAATATGTGGTCTATTCTGGATAAGATTCCATGTGCATTCGAAAAGAATGAGTATTCTGTTGTTTTAGGTAGAATGTTCTGTATATATTTATGAGGTCCATCTGGTGCAATGTGTCATTCAATGCTCTTGTTTCGTTTTTGATTTTCTGCTTGGATGATCTGTCTATTACTGAGAGAGGTGTGTTAAGATCCCCTACTATTAATGTATTCATATCAATATGACTTTTTATCTTGATTAACAGTTGTCTTATGAAGCTGGCTGCTCCCATAGTGTGGCATATATATTTATAACTGTTAGATATTTTTGGTGGATAAACCCTTTAAGAATGATGTAGTGTTCTTCTGTGTCTCTGACTATGGTCTTTAGTTTAAAATATAATTTATCTGATATGAGAATCATTACTCCGGCCTTCTTTTGAGGCCCATTGGCATGAAAGATGCTTCTTCATCCCTTCACTTTCAGTCTGGATGTATCCTTAGGATGTATCCTTATGAATGTGTCCTGTCATTTTATCCGATCTGCAACCCTGTGTCATTTTATGGGCATACTTAGGCCATTTACACTGAGTGTGATTATTGAGAGATACATTTTTATTGACATCGTGTTACCTTTGAAGTCTTTTTTTTCTATAGTTTGTCTCCATATATTACTTTTCAGTGATATTCTTGTGTTTTTTCCTCTTTTATAGAACCCTCATTAATATTTCCTGCAGTGTCGGCTTGGTGGTCACATACTCTTTTAAACCTTACTGGTCTTGGAGGCTCTTTATCTCTCTATCCATTTTGAATGTCATATTGCTGGATAAGGTATTATTGGCTGCATTTTCTTCTCATTTAGTGCCCTGAATATGTCTTGCTTGCCCTTTCTGGCTTGCCAGCTTTGTGTGGACAGGTCTGACGTTATTCTTATGGGCCTTTCTCTGTATGTAAGGAATTTCTTCTCCTTAGTCACTTTCAAGAGCTCCTCTCCAAATTTATGATTCATCATTTTCACAATCAGTAGTCTCAAGGTCTTTCTAGATTATCTGATCTTGGGGGTAGACCTTTCAGTCTTTAAGACATGAACGCTGGTTCCATTCTCCAGATTGTGAAATTTTCATTTAGAATTTTTTCAAATATATCCTGTAGTTTCCTTTTTTCTCCGCCCCCCCCAAGGGATTCCAATAATTCTGACATTAGAATATTTGAACAGGGAGGCACTTGTCCAGAAAATAAACCACAGGAGTAATTTGGGCTCTTTTTATCCAGTAACACTGTCTGTGGGAGGGAGAGTGCAGCAACTCTCAGTTGTGACTTCAAAATAATTTGTTGTTTTTGAGATCCTTAATCTGTTCTTTGTCAGTTTCTAACAAGGATTTGACAGCACAAATTCTCCGTTTAATCCAGCATCTCATTATTTAATCTTTTTTTTTCAGTTCATTTTTTTATTTGATTATTTTCAGCATAACAGTGTTCATTGTTTTTGCACCACACCCAGTGCTCCATGCAGTACGTGCCCTCCCTATTACCTAACACCAGGTTACTCAACCTCACACCCCCGCACCCCTTCAAAACCCTCTGGTTGCTTTTCAAAGTCCATAGTCTCTCATGGTTCATCTCCTCTTCCCGTTTCCCTCAACTCACTCTCCTCTACATCTCCCCATGTCCTCCGTGTTCTTTGTTATGCTCCACAAATAAGTGAGACCACATGATACTTGACTCTTTCTGCTTGACTTATTTCGCTCAGCATAATCTCTTCCAGTCCCGTCCATGTTGCTACAAAAGTTGGGTATTCATCCTTTCTGATGGAGGCATAATACTCCATAGTGTATATGTACCACACTGTGGCCATTGCTGCAATAAACATTGGGGTACAGATAGGTCTTCCTTTCACTACATCTGTATCTTTGGGGTAAATACCCAGCAGTGCAATTGCAGGGTCCTAGGGAAGCTCTATTCTTAATTTCTTGAGGAATCTCCACAATGTTCTCCAAAGTGGCTGCACTAACTTGCATTCCCACCAACAGCGAAAGAGGGTTCCCCTTTCTCCACATCCTCTCTAACACACGTTGTTTCCTGTCTTGCTCATTTTGGCCATTCTAACTGGCATCAGGTGGTATCTCAATGAGGTTTTAATTTGAATCTCCCTGATGGCTAGTGATGATGAACATTTTTTCATGTGTCTGATAGCCATTTGTATGTCCTCATTGGAGAATTGTCTGTTCATATCCTCTGCCCATTTTTTGATATAATTATCTGTTTTGTGTGTGTTGAGTTTGAGGAGTTCTTTATAGATCCTGGATATCAACCTTTGTCTGTACTGTCATTTGCAAATATCTTCTCCCATTCCGTGGGTTGCCTTTTTGTTTTGTTGACTTTTTCCTTTGCTATGCAGAAGATTTTGATCTTGATGAAATCCCAAAAGTTCATTTTTGCTTTTGTTTCCTTTGTCTTTGGAGACATATCTTGAGAGAAGTTGCTGTGGCTGATATCGAAGAGGTTACTTCCTATGTTCTCCTCTAGTATTCCGATGGATTCCTGCCTCACGTTGAGGTCTTTTATCCATTTCGAGTTTATCTTTGTGTACGGTGTAAGAGAATGGTCGAGTTTCATTCTTCTACATATCGCTGTCCAGTTTTCCCAGCACCATTTATTGAAAATTATTACTTTTGTTATTTTTACTTCCCTGATGAGGAAACACACGTTTCAAAGAGCCTAACGGGTCAATTAAATATTTCTAAAATGTGATAAAAAGTCCAAAAATGATATGATTCCTTCAATTCCCTTGGCACCAGCTACATGGGCCCTAGCTACTTCATTATTCTGCCTGGATTGCACACCACCATACTTTTACATAGGAACATAATCCACCTCTTCTCTTCCTTTGGTTATCCTACAGTTCAAATGTTTTCTAAGAAAAACTTTTCTTGTTACCTTACCTAAAGCAAGTGCATTTTTTTATCAGAAAACTTCAACACCACATTGGGATACCACTGAATACCAGTTAGAATAACAAGACGGGAAACAACAAGTGTTGGAAAGGATGTGGAGAAAGGGGAACTCTTACACTGTTGGTGGGAATGCAAGTTGGTGCACCCACTTTGGAAAACAGGGTGGAGATTCCTCAAAAAATTAAAAATAGATCTACCCAATGACCCTGTATTATATTACTGAATATTTACCCCAAAGATACAGATGTAGTGAAAAGAAGGGCCAACTCTACCCCAATTTTCATAGCAGCAATGGCCACAATCGCCAAACTGTGGAAAGGGACAAGATGCCCTTCAATAGATGAATGGATAAAGAAGATATGGTCCATATATGCAAAAGCATATTATGCCTCCATCAGAAAGGGTGAATATCCAACTTTGTATCAACATGGAATGGGATGGAGAAGATTATGCTGAGTGAAATAAGCCAAGCAGAGAGAGTCAATTATTATATGGTTTTGCTTACTTGTGGAGCATAAGGAATAACACGGAGGACATTGGGAGAAGGAGAGGAGAAGGGTATTGGGGAAAATCTGGTGGTGGGGATGAACCATAAGAGACTGTGGACTCAGAAACAAACTGAGGGTTTTGGAGGGGAGGGATGTCAGGAGGATGGATGAGCCCTGTGGTGGGTATTAAGGAGGGCATGCATTGCATGGAGCCCTGGGTGTGGTGTATAAACCATGAATTTTGGAACACAGAAAAAAAAATAAATTAAAAAAATAAAACTTCAACTTTTCCTTCGTAGTACTTATCATGCTATAATGTGTTTACATAGTTGCTTATTTTCTATATATAATACTTGAATATAATCTCCCTGTGTGGTGACCAGATTTCTCCTCATTATGGTGGTATCCACAGACATGGTCAGTGCTTGGTACACAATAGAGACTCAGAAAATATTTGTCTAGATACACATAATGAAGATTTCAGTACAGACATAGGAAGCAATTGAGATCCCTAGCCTACTAATCAGCATTATAAATCAGTCATGGCAATACAATCATGATGACCCCTACTACTTTATCCTTGGTTTATCTTTCCTAAGTGACATTTGGAGTGTCAAATACATTGGTTTATTGTACTTCACTTCATTGCATTTTACAGATTGCATTTTCTACAAATTCAAGTTTTGTGGAAATCTGGAATCAAGCAAGTCTATCCCCACAATTTTTTGAACAGTATTAGCTCATTTTGTATCTCTCTGCCACAGATTGGTTATTATCACAGTATTTGAAAAAAATTCCTTTATTATATTTATCATGCTGGTCTGTTATTAATGGTCTTTGGTATTACTATTGTAATCGTTTTTGTGTGTGATAAATAACTCCTATATAAGACAGTGAACTTAATAGATAAATGTTGCTTTTGCTCTGACTACTCCAAAACCAGTTGTTCCTCCTCCTCCTCCTGCTCCTCCTCCTCCTCTCTCTCTCTCTCTCTCTCTCTCTCTCTCTTTCTCTCGGCCCACCTATTCTCTGAGACACAATACTACGGAAATGAAATTAGGCCAGTTAATAACCGTATGAAGGACACTAAGTGATCAAGTGAAAGAAGAGTCATATGTCTCTTATGTTAAATCAAGAGCTAGAAACGATTACCTGTAGTGTGGAAGGGGTTTTAAAAGCCAAAAGAAACCAAAAGGTAGGCCTCTTGCAACAAACAACCAAATTATAAATGCAAACAAAATGTTCTTGAAGGATATTAAAACTTCTATGCCAGTGAACATATGGATAGGGAACTAAAACAAACTTATTGTGATATGGAAAAAGTTCTGATCATCTGTTTAGAAGATCAAACCAGTCATGTTATTTACTCAAGCCAAAGCCTAATACAGAGAAGACCTTAACTCTCCTCAATTTTATGAATGCTGAATGAGGTGAGGAAGATTTAAAGAAATGTTTCAAACTAGCCAAGGCTAGTTTATGAAATTCAAGGAAATAAACCATCTCCATAACATCAAAGTATGAGGAGAAGAAGCAAGTGCTGCAGCAAAATCTTCAAAAGTTTTATCTAATATAATTAATGAAAGTGGTTACAGAAAACAACAGGTTTTTATATGCAAACAAAACAGCTTAATATTGGAAGAAGCTACCATGTAGAACTTTCTTAGCTAGAGAGGATATGTATGGCAATGTCTGGTTTCAAATTGTCAAAGAATAGGTTGACTCTATCACTAGGAGATAATGTCACTGGTGACTTTAAGCTGAAGCTAATGTAGAGTTCAGGACCAAGATGATAATGTAGCAAGACCTTGACTTCTTAATAGAACTATTCATTTTGAAGAACTGAGAGTTGCCTGAACAGCTTCTGAACAACTAAAGATAGAGAGATGACAAGAGTACAGCAAGAGAGATGGTGACATGGTAGCAAAGGGAACTGCCAAATGACAGTGGGGAAGGATAGCATTGAAGGAATGGAAATATATTTCTCTGTCATGGGCATAGAAAAAATACCATCACTTAAAAGAGAAGATAGCACATAAAGAGAGAACACTAGGATTCCACCAAGCAGTGAAGGAGCTTTAGAATTACTCTACAGGTCAGAGGGACTGGAGAATAACATGATTTATATTCCCATCTCACCTAAAAGAAAAGACTAGAGCAGGATATGGATACCAATATGGGTGTTTATATCATCACAGGGAATTCTGTGACCTCAGCAAGCCCAGGCTCTGCAAGCCCACAGAAGCCTCAGTGTTGGGGAACAGAAAATAAGCCCAATTTTAATTTTTTTTATTTTGATTTTTGAATTTTATTTAATTGTCATGTGTTTTTATTTATATTCCTGTTGGCTTTTTTCCCTTTGTTTCTTCTTATTTATTTTTATTTTTTCTCCATATTTTCCTTTTCTTTTTTTTATTCATTTTTTTTCCATTTCATACTACATTATTATAATTTTTGAAGGTTATAAGTAACTTTTATTTCTTTGTTTCTTTTCAGCATAACAGAATTCATTGTTATTGCACGACACCCAGTGCTCCATGCAATACGTGACCTCCCTAATACTCACCACCTATTTCCCCCAACCTCCCACAACCCGCCCCATCTAGACCTTCAGGTTGTTTTTCAGAGTCCATAGTGTCTCATGGTTCACCTCCCCTTCCAATTGCCCTCAACTCCTTTCTCCTCTCCATCTCCCCATGTCCTACATATTTTTTGTTATGCTCCACAAATAAGTGAAAACATATGATACTTGACTTTCTCTGCTTGACTTATTTCACTCAGCATAATCTCTTCCAATCCTGTCCAGGTTGCTAAAAAAGTTGGGTATTCATCCTTTCTGTTGGACGCATAATACTCTATCGTGTATATGGACCACATCTTCCTTATCCATTCATCCATTGAAGGTCATCTTGGTTCTTTCCACAGTTTGTGGACCGAGGTCATTGCTGCTATAAACACTGGGGTACAGATGGCCCTTCTTTTCACTACATCTGTATCTTTGGGGTAAATACCCAGTAGTGCAATTGTAGGGTCCTAGGGAAGCTCTATTTTTAATTTCTTGAGGAATCTCCACACTGTTCTCCAAAGTGGCTGCACCAACTTGCAATCCCACCAACAGTGTAAGAGGGTTCCCCTTTCTCCATATCCTCTCCAACACACGTTGTTTCCTGTCTTGCTAATTTTGGCCATTCTAACTAGTGTAATTTGGTATCTCAATGTGGTTTTAATTTGATTCTCCCTGATGGCTAGAGATGATGAATAGTTTTTCATGTGTCTGATAGCTATTTGTACGTCTTCATTAGAGAAGTGTCTGTTCATGTCTGCTGAGCATTTTTTTTTAAATATTTAGTTATTTGACAGAGAGAAATCACAACTAGGCAGAGAGGCAGACAGAAAGAGAGGAGGAAGCAGGCTACCCGAGGAGCAGAGAGCCTGATGTGGGGCTCGATCCCAGGACCCTGGGATCATGACCTGAGCCGAAGGCAGAGGCTTTAACCCACTGAGCCACCCAGGCGCCCCAGCTGAGCATTTTTTTAAATATGATTATCTGTTTTGTGTGTGTTGAGTTTGAGGAGTTCTTTATACATCCTGGATATCAACCTTTTGTCTGTAGTGTCATTTGCAAATATCTTCTCCCATTCTGTGGGTTGCCTCTTTGTTTTTTTGACTGTTTCCTTTGCTGTGCAGAAAATTTTGATCTTGAAGAAGTCCCAGAAGTTTATTTTCACTATTGTTTCCTTTGCCTTTGTAGACATATCTTGAAAGAAGTTGCTGTGGCTGATATCGAAGAGTTTACTGCCTATGTTCTCCTCTAGGATTCTGATGGATTCCTGTCTCACATTGAGGTCTTTTATTCATTTCAAGTTTATCTTTGTGTATGGTGTAAGAGAATGGTCGAGTTTCATTCATATAGCTGTCCAGTTTTCCCAGCACCTTTTATTGAAGAGACTGTCTTTTTTCCACTGTATATTTTTTTCTGTTTTGTCAAAGATTATTTGACCATAGAGTTGAGGGTCCATATCTGTGCTCTCTACTCTGTTCCACTGGTCTATATGTCTGTTTTTATGCCACTACCATGCTGTCTTGGTGA
This sequence comes from Meles meles, assembly GCF_922984935.1. Lineage (NCBI taxonomy): Eukaryota > Metazoa > Chordata > Mammalia > Carnivora > Mustelidae > Meles > Meles meles. The sequence goes on along the minus strand of NC_060068.1, from coordinate 23,977,562 downwards.
TCACAACTTTGTAGGAAAGCTTGAAATTAAGTAATGTGATGCCACCAGTTTTATTTTTCTTTTTCAACATTTTCTTAGCAACTCGGGGTCACTTCAGGTTCCATACAAATTTTAGGATTATTTGCTCTAGCTCTTTGAAAAGTACTGGTGGAATATTGATCAGAATGGCATTTAAAGTATAGAAAGCTCTAGGCATTATAGGTATTTTAACAATGTTTATTCTTCTGATCCAAGAGCATGGAATGGTCTTCCATCTTTTTGTGTTTTCTTCAATTTCTTTCATGAGTGTTCTGTAGTTCCTCAAGTACAGATCCTTAACCTCTTTGGTTAGATTTACTCCCAGGTTTCTTATGGTTCTTGGTGCTATAATAACTGGAATTGATTCTCTAATTTCCCTTTATGTATTTTCATTGTTAGTGTATAAGAAGGCCAGTGATTTCTGTACATTGACTTTGTATTCTGCCATGTTACTGAATTGCTGTAAGAGTTCTAGTAGTTTGGGGGTGCATTACTTGGGTTTTCCAAGTATGTTTTCAAGAAACATACCATCTGCGAAGAGAGAGAGCTTAACTTCGTCACTGCCAATCTGGATACCTTTTATTTCTCTTTGTTGTGTAATTTCTGTTACTAGGATTTCTAGTACTATGTTGAATAGAGTGGTGAGAGTGGGCATCCTTGTCATATTCCTGATCTCAACATGAAGGCTGCAAGATTTTTCCCAAAGAGGATGATATTTGCTGTGGGTCTTTCCTAGATAGATTTTATGAAGTTGAGGAATGTTCCCTCTATCCCTATACATTGAAGTGTTTTAATCAGGAACGGATGCTGGATTTTGTCAATAGCTTTTAATGCATCAATTGTGAGGACCATGTGGTTCTTCTCTCTTCTCTTATTGATTTGCTCTATCACATTGATTGATTTGTGAATGTTGAACCAACCTTGTAACCCAGGGATGAATCCCACTTGGTCATGGTGGATAATCTTTTTAATGCACTGTTGAATCCTGTTTGCTAGGAGAATCTTGGCATCCGTATTCATCAGTGATATTGGTCTGAAATTCTCCTTTTTGTTAGGGTCTGCCTGGTTTGGGTATCAAGGTAATGCTGGCTTCATAAAAAGATTCTGGAAGTTTAGTTCTGCTTCAATTTTTTGAAACAAACTCAAGATAATAGGTGTTATTTCATCTTTGAAACTTTTATATTATTCCCCACGGAATCCGTCAGGTCCTGGGCTCTTATTTTTGGGGAGGTTTTTGATCACTGCTTCAATCTCTTTACTAGATATTGATCTATTCAGGTTGTCAATTTCTTCCTGGTTCAATTTGAGGAGTTTATAGTCTTCCAGGAATGCATCCATTTCATCTAGGTTGCTTAGCTTATTGGCATATAACTGTTGATAATATCTTCTGATGATTGTTTCTACTTCCTTGGTGTTCATTGTGATCTCTCCCTTCTCATTCATAATTTTATTAATTTAGGCTTTCTCTATTTTCTTTTGCATTATTGTGACAATGGCTTATTGATCTTATTGATTCTTTCAAAAATACAGCTTCTAGTTTCATTGATATATTCTACTGTATCTCTGGTTTCTACCTCATTGATCTCTGCTCTAATCTAGATTATTTCCCTTCTTATGTGTGGAGTTGGTTTGATTTGTTTTTGGTTTTCCAGCTCTTTACGGTGTAGAGACAGCTGGTGTATTCTGGATTTTCAATTTTTTAGAGGTAGGCTTGGATGGCTACCTATTTCCCCCTTAGGACCGCCTTTGCTGTATCCCATAAGTTTTGGACCAGAGTGTCTTCATTCTCATTGGTTTCCATGAATTGTTTAAGTTCATCTTTGATCTCCTGGTTGATCCAAGCATTCATAATCAAGGTGGTCTTTAGATTCCAGGTGTTTTAGTTCCTTCTGAACTTTTCCTTGTGATTGAGCTCCAGTTTCAAAGCACTGTGATCTGAGAATATGAAGGGAATAATTTCAGTCTTTTGGTATCGGTTGAGTCCTGATTTGTGATCCAGTATGTGGTCTACTCTGGAGAAGGTTCCATGTGCACTTGAGAGGAATGAGTATTCCGTTGTTTTAGGGTAGAATGGTCTGTATATATCTATGAGGTCCATCTGGTCAAATGTGTCATTCAATGCTCTTGTTTCTTTATTGATTTTCTGCTTCAATGATCTGTCTATTACTGAGAGAGGCATTTTAAGAACTCCTACTCTTAATGTATTCATATCAATAAGACTCGTTATCTTGATTAATAGTTTTCTTATGTAATGGGCTGCTACCATACTGGGAGCATATATATTTACAATTGTTAGATCATCTTGGTGGATAGTCCCTTTAAGAATGTTGTAGTCTCCTTCTGTATCTCTGACTGCAATCTTTATTTTAAAATCTTATTTGTCTAATATGAGACTCACTACCCCAGCCTTCTTTTGGGGCCCATTGGCATGAAAGATGCTTCTCCATCCCTTCCCTTTCGGTCTGGGTGTATCTTTTGTTTCAAAATGGGTCTCTTGTAGACAACATATGGATGGGTCCTGTCATGTTATCCAATCTGCAACCCTGTGTCGTTTTATGGGCCCATTTAGGTCATTCATATTGAGAGTGATTATTGATAGATACGTTTTGATTGTCATCGTGTTACCTTTGAAGTCTTTCTGTCTGTAGATTGTCTCTATATTTCTGTTCAATGATATTTTTAGGATTTTTTTCTCTTTTATAGAACCCCACCTTAATATTTCTGTAGTGTCGCCTTGGTGGTTGCATTGTCTTTTAAGCCTCTTTGGTTTTGGAAACTCTTTATCTCTCCATCCATTTGGAATGTATTCTTGGCTGCATGTTCTTCTCATTTAGTATCCTGAATATATCTTGCCAGCCCTTCCTGGCTTGCCAGGTCTCTGTGGACAGGTCTGACGTTACTCTAATGGGCTTTCCTCTGTACATCAGGAGCTTCTTTGTCCTGGCTGCTTTCAAGTGGGTCTGCCTACAATTATAATTCTTCATTCTTCTTATTAGGTGTCTTGAGGACTTTCGAGAATCTATAATCATTGGGAGAAACCGTTTTGCCTCTAGTACATGAATGCTGGTTCCATTTGTGAGATTGGTAAAATTTTCATGGACAACTTGTTCCACTATATCTTATAGGCTTCTTTCTTTCTCCTTCCCTTCAGGGATTGCAATAATTCTGACATTGGAATGTTTCATGGCATCATTTATTTCCATGATATGGCTTCTATGCTGTTTGTTCTAGGCTTCCTCTTGATCCTTTCTCTCTATCTGCTTGTTCTCCAGATCACTAATTCTATCTTCTGTCTCATTTTCTGTAGCTTTTAGAGATTTTAGATTAGATGGGAACTAATTGAGAGTATTGTGCTCGTCATCCCTTGTGGCTTTCAGTTCTGCCCTAACATTATGTACATCATCCCTGGTGGCATTCAGTTCTGCCCTAATCAATTCCATTTGGTTCATCCATGGCTTTCTCCAACCTAGCTATTGCCTGGATAATTGTTAGCCTGAATTTCCTTTCCAACATGATGTCTATGTCGATAGTCTTAGCTCTGTTGTAGAAGCCCATCGTCTGTATTCTTCTACTGTTGGTCATTCCTCCTCCTAATCATTTTGGTGAGAGATGACTGAACGAATGTAGCTGGATATATTGACTGTGGTTGCAGTCAAGGTGCACCATGGAATGCTTCTGAGCAATAAGGATTCCCCACTCAAGCGAGAGAATAAAGAAAAGAAAAAGAAAATGAGAGAGAGAGAGAGGAAAAAAGTGAAGATAAAAGAGAAGTCTCAGCCCAAATGGGTCCCACCTTAAGATTTATGTAGTATACAAACAAAAACAAACAAAATGACTGATAAAAGTATATGACAAGACGACTATATATATATATATATATGCAAAAAAAGGAAGAACTACTTCAAAAAGAACCCCAAGTATAAGATATATATACTATCAGGACAAACACAAATACTCAGAAACACTGGTGGAAGAAAAAGTTGGGAGAGTGGTTATTAATTCTCAGTGTGGGTGAGGAAGGTTATTTTGATTCTTCCTGGATGTATCTTGTTATCTTTGTTAAAGGACTCAACTTTCCTAAGATAAAGGGGGATTAAAAATTTGTTTACCGGGGCACCTGGGTGGCTCAGTGGGTTAAGCCTCTCCCTTCGGCTCGGGTCATGACCTCAGTGTCCTGGGATCGAGCCCCACATTGGGCTCTCAGCTCAGTGGGGAGCTTGCTTCCCCTCATGTGTCTGCCTGCCTCTCTGCCTTTCAAATAAATAAATAAAATCTTTTAAAAAATTGGTTTACCTATAGGGGTAGCAATGATTGGGGAAAGGGGTTACCTTGAGGTTTAAGTCTATATGAATATTAGAAAATAAAAATAAAAAAGAATAAAGTAAACTAAATTGTTTTAAAAAAATTAAAAAATAGGAAAAGAAAAGAAAAACATGGGTGTATGTATCAAAAAGTTCAGGTTGGAATGTTATTATGGAATTTGATGTAATGGACATCTCACTGTGATGGTAAATATGTTTAAAAAATTATCTATATATAAACAAAATGAACCAGAATAGTGGTAACAAGTTAAAAAGAAAAGTTGTATAAATGGATTAGTGGTGGTTGTTCTCTTATAGTCATTTTTTTTTTCTTTTGCTTTGGTTTTCTGGGGAAGGGGCCTGGCACATGGGTTTTCAGTCAATGATGTTCCCTGAGTTAAGTCCTCCATCCCCCTCAAGTGGGTGGACTCTGAGGAAACTGGTTTTTCAGGCTTTTGTTCTCTGGAGGTTTTCATGTTTGTTTGTTTGGTTGGTTGGTTTGTTTGTTTCCTCTCGCCTTGACGGCTTTTGATGGATTTTGGAGGTTTAGAGGAAAGCAAACTCCTCCCTGACCTCCCTCTCAGAGAGAAGCCACAGTCTGCTCCCCTGTAGGTGCTGCAGAGCTGCTGGCTGAGCAGGTTCTGAGTTGCGGTCCCTGGGGATGCAGGATCTCCTGCTTGTACCCAAAACCACAGCAGTGGCAGCTGTCTTGGCAGCTCCAGACTGCCAGAGAGGTTCCAAGCAGTGGTCACACACTGAGATTTTCCTCTGGCCTGGGCTGAGAGTGCTTGGTCTTTCTGGGTCTGAGAGCGCCAGGCTGGTGCACAACTATCTCACGGGAGGATGTGGGACATGCATGTCTCAGGCTCTGATAGCATATTGTGGCATTCTGCCATTGGCGAGCCTCCGAGCCCCTCATGGGAGCCAGACCCAACATGTTCTTGGACGCGCTGGCAGCTCAGGGACCAAAACCTGGTTTCTCCGCTGCACTCTCTCTGGCTCAGCACCAGGGAAGGCTGTCCTGGGTCCGGGGACTTAAGCCCCTGTCCCTAACTGCCCCGATTCCCACAATTTCCCCACAGGATCCTTTGCTCTTTTTGAGTGCTTTCAACCAGACTCCAAGTTAATGCTGGTCCCTAGACACAAGGCACTCTTGTGTTGGTGTATTACTTTCCAATGGGTCACCTCTGGTGGGGCTCCCTCCCCCTTTTGTTTATCTTCCAATATCAGTCAGACATTCCCATTCCACTTTACCTGCGCACTGGTGTCTTCTGCTCCTGTAGAGATCCATATGTGTATAATTCTGATCTCAGGCTGATTTCATGGGTGATCAGAGTTCTTTGGTAGGTAATCAGCTCACTTTTGGGTACAGGTTGAAACGGCGCCTCTTCCTACTTCCCCGCCATCTTGTCTCTGTTATTATTATTTTTTAAAGATTTTTTTAATTTATTTGTCAGAGAGAGAGAGTGAGAGCACAGGCATACAGAGTGGTAGGCTGAGGCAGAGAGAGAAGCAGGCTCCCTGCCAAGCAAGGAGCCTGATGTGGGACTCGGTCCCAGGAGGCTGGGATCATGACCAGAGTCAAAGGCAGCCACTTAACCAATTGAGCCACCCAGGCTTCCCTATTATTATTATTATTATTATTATTATTATTATTAATCTTCTAGCTGTTAAAAAAAAAAGCCACAGTAAAAAAGAGTAACTTGCAGGGGCTCCTGGGTGGCTCAGTCTGTTGAACATCTTATTTCAGCTTAAGTCATGATCTCAGCATCCTGGGATCAAGCCCCATGGCCAGGTCTGTGCTCAGCATCAAGTCTGCATCTTCCTTTCCCTCTCCTCCCACCCCTCCCTCTGCTTGTGCTCTCTCTCTTTCTCTCAAATAAATAAAAACTTAGAAAATATAGAGAAACTACTATAAACACCCACAGTTCCACCCATCCAGGAAAAATCACCAGGCACACACTATCTATATAGAGGACAGTATATATGACTCCACTGCTTAAAGCTTAGGGAACTGTTCAACCTAATCCATGGAAACAAATTGAAGCAAAATGAGGAGAGAAAGGAATAAGCTCCTGAAGAAAGAACAAGGGTAAATGTCAGAAAAAGAACTAAATGAAACAGGAATAAGCAATATATTTTATAAAGCAGTTAAAGTAATGATTATAAAGATACTAAATGGAATGAAGATTAGAGTATAAGAACTCAGTGAGCATTTCAATAAACAGAGAGAAAATATTATAAATAATCAATCAGAATCAGATAATACAATAAAATAAATAAAAAAAAACACACTGTAGATTAGAGGATGTCAAATAATATACTATCTGGAAACAGGCCAATGGAAATGCTGGGAATGGCGAGCAATCCTTGAAAGGATAGATGAAAGATTACTCCAAACTTTACTATGAAAGAGAGAAGAAGGCAAGGGGTTCAATGCTCAGAGTTGAAGACCCTTTGCTCTTCTTGGTTCCACTTTTATTGGTCCTTCAGGATAATCACAAATCCTTACCACTGTTTCTCAAACATGTGTTATGTGATAAAGGCTCTTACTGGAACTCAGATCATCTATTTACAGGAAAGACATGGTATGCTAATCTGTGTGTTCTATGAGTTATCATAAACATAGCCAAAGGACAATGCATACATCTTAGGCAACTCAGCAGCTTGTTTGGTCTACAAACGCTTCAGGGAAGGCAGATCCCTATGGCATTCCAATGGCAGAGTGGTCGCACAGACCTCAGCATTCCAAAGAGCTATGCCATTCTCTGAAACCTTCCCTGACCTCAGGCCTCCATGTTACATTTTAGCAAGCCAGGTATTATGATTGATTTCATGATCTACATTAACCCCAACATGGAAACAAAAGTTGAATAACAAAAAGGGAAACTAATTTTTTTAGTGAGGATAAATAAAGAGATATTTTGCAAAATATTAAGCAAACAAACAATCACATTATAGAGATCTCAAAGAAGACAGAGAGAAATGGGTACAAAACTTATTTGAATTAATATCTGGAAACACATAATTCAAGGAATCAAATAGACATCCAACTCCAAGAAGCAAAGAGCATCTTCCAAACTAGATGAGTCCAAGGTGATCCACATTATAAAATATAATAATTAAAATGTAAAATATTGGGGGTAACTGGTTGGTTCAGTTGGTTAAGCAACTGTCTTTGGCTCAAGTCATGATCCTGGAATCCTAGGATCGAGTCCCTCATTGGGATCCCTGTTCAGTTGGGAGTCTGCTTCTCCCTCTGATCTTTCCCCTCTCATGATTTCTCTCTCTTTCATTCTCTCTCTCTCAAATAAAGAAATAAAATCTTTAAAAATAAATAAATAAAATATAAAATGTTATAAAGATACTTTTTAAAGCAGTAAGGGAGAAAAAAAAAAGGAGTCTATAAGAGAAAACCTATAAGGCAGTGAGCCGATCTTTCAATAGAAACTTTGCAGGCCATGTGAAAGTGGCATGATATATTGAAAGTACTAAAGAAAAAAAAAAATAAACCTATAAACAAATATTTGCTACACATTAATATTATTGCTCAGATATGAAGGAGATATAAATAGTTTCATAAATAATAAATTAGTTTATTACCACTAAATCAGCATGGAAGTGGAGAAACTAGCTATGGTCAGTGAGTCAAGGAGAGGATTACCAGCTTTGGTCACCATAAACCACGAGCCAGGCCAGGATGGTGACTGTTCTCTGCCAGAGCACCCAGAAAAGTACTGGAACCTGCAGGCCATTTACGACAAGGAGGAGAAAATGGCTGTACCCATGGCAACTCTCAGGGTGATGGCCCAGAAAGGACAGTAAGGTGACAACCACCTGTCCGCTAGAAGCAGTGGAGCAGGTACACAGAGAAACCTGCAACCACTCTCAGTTCCTGGACACAAAAAGGGCAGTGACATGGTCCCTTGGGCCTCCCCTAGGAGGATTGCAGTGGACATGCACAATTGTCTGTAGAGTTTGGCAAACACAAAAGTGAAGACTCTTTGTCCCATAGGGTTTATTGAAGAGGGGGGACCTCAATCTTTTAGCTCTGGGGCCAGAGAACAGAGCATAGCTATTTTTATTCTATTCCTCTAAGGAGCCAAGAAAGCCTCAAGGAAAAAAAAAAAAAAGGCCACAGAGAGAATCAGCTTACATTGGGCCTAACCCCCTGGCAAGGGGTGGGACAACTCCGCCCATGCAAAGACATCTGAGAAGAAGCATAATAGATGCCTCCAGAAGAATGACTGGAGGAACAGGAAGACTATTGCTTTATGGATACAAGACTCTAAACTTCCAATGCCAGGGAAATAGTATATTGAACATGGTGTGTGTGTGTGTGTGTGTGTGTGTGTCTTTCAATCTAAATTTTCCATTTTTTTAACCTTTTTCCCATTTCAACTAGTTTCTTATTTTACTAACTTCTGCTTTTAAGTTACTTTTTAACTTTTATTTTTTACATCTATATTTCATAGATATATGTTTCATTTTAGTCATTTTTACACTCTATTCAGTTTTATTTTTGTATATGATAAATTTTGCTTTCTTTGTAACTATGGAAGTTTATTTCTCCTAACAAACAGACCAAAACTCAGAAACAAGTGGATCACCCTGCTTTATCCACTCTGAGAGATTATAGTCTCTTCTCCCTCCCGCACACACTTTCTTTTTCTCCATTTTTTTTTGTTTGTTCTGTTTTGCTTTTTGTTTGCTTTTCTGCTTTGCTTTATGATCACCTTGGATTTCTCTAGGGTGATTTTGCTCATGTTGTTTTTGATATTTTGATTCTGCTCTCCCATAACCCATTATTCTATGGAAAAATTGACTAGAAACAGGAATTAACAACAAAGAAAAGAACCAGAGGCAATGTTCTCTGCCACAGAGATAATCATTATGGATATGATGGAATTCAGTATAGTATTTAAAAAGTCAATAGTTGGACTTGAAAATAAAAAGTAATACAGTGGAAAAACTAAAGCAGAAAAGAGATCTAATCAGGCAAATCTTGATGCAATAACTGAGATACAGTCTAAATTGGATGTGCTAACAGTTAGGGTTAATGAGGAAGAAGAGAGAAAAAGTAATCTAAAAGACAGGCTGATGGGGATAAAAAAGGTTGAGGAAAAGAGAGAAAGACAATTAATAGCCTATGAAGAAAGCCTTCAAGAATTTGGTGATGCTCTCTCTGAAAAGAAAAACATGTCAAAGATATTGAGGTTTCTGAAGGGGAGGTAAGAGGGCCAGAAGATATATTTGAGCAAATCATTATCAGGAACGTCCCTAATCTGGGGCAGGAAACAAGCATTCATGCCCAAGAGGCAGCAAGGACTGCTTCCAAAATCAATAAAAATAGATCAACATCTAAACATATAATAGTGAAGTTTGAAAATTTTAGAGAAAAAGAAACAATACTGAAAGCTGTTTTAGACAGGAGGTTTCTTATGTACAGAGGGAAAAACACCAGAATAGCATCAGACCTGTTCACAGAAAACTGGCAGGCAATAAAGGGCAAAATATATTTAGGATATTAAATGAGAAAAACATGCTGCCAAGAATTATTTATCCAGTGAAGTGATTTATAATGGAAAAAGAGATAAAGATATATATGCAACATCCCATCCTAAGTCAACAGAACACTCATTCTTTTCAAGTGTACAGGAAAATTTCTCCAGAATAGATCACATAGTGGGCTACAAATTAGGCCTTAACTGATACAAAAAGACTGAGATTATTGCTGGCATATTTTCAGGACACAATGCTTTGAAACTTGAACTCAATCACAAGAGGAAATTTGGAAGGAAATCAAACACTTGGAGGTTAATGAGTATCCTGATGTAGAATGAATGGATGAACCAGGAAATTAATGACAATTTAAAAAAAAATCATGGAAACTATTGAGAATGAAAACACAGTTCAAAAGCTATGGGATACAACAAAGGCTGTTCTAAGAGGGAAGTAAATTTCAATAATAATAGAAAAATAGAAAAATCCAAATGCACTAGCTACACTTAAATCTGAAGGACCTGGAGAAAGAACAGGAAACAAAGCCTCAACTGATCAGAAGAGACAAATAAAGATTAGAGCTGAAATCAATAAAACAGAAACCAGAATTACAGTAAAATGGATCACTAAAACTAGAAGCTGGTTCCTTCAGAGAATTAATAAGATCAATAAACCTCTGGCCAGATTTTTCCAAAAGAAAAATGAAAGGACCCACATTAATAAAACCATGAATAGGGAGGGATAACAACAAACAGCAACGAAATGTAAACATTTTTAAGAACATATTATGAGCAATGATATGCCAACAATTTAGGCAATCTGGAAGAAAAGGATCCATTCCTGGAAAGTTATAAACTACCAAAACTTAAAAAGGAAGAAAGATACCATCTGGATAGAAAAATAACCAGCAAGGAAATAGAAGCAATAATCAAAAACCTCCCAAAAGGGGTGCCTGGGTGGCTCAGTGGGTTAAGCCTCTGCCTTCAGCTCAGGTCATGGTCCCAGGTTCCTTGGATCAAGCCCTGCATCTGGCTTTCTGCTCAGCAAGGAGCCTGCTTCCCCCCACCCCTCTCTCTGCCTGCCTCTCTGCCTACTTGTGATCTCTCTCTGTCAAATAAACAAATAAAATCTTAAAACAAACAAACAAACAAAAAAAACTCCCAAAAAACAAGGGTCCACAGACAGCTGTCTCCCCAGGGGAATTCAACCAATCACTTAAAGAAGAAATGATACTTATTCTACAGAAGCTTTTCAAAAATTAGAAACAGAAGGGAAACTTCCGAAATCCTTCTATGAGGCCAGCATTATTTTGATCACAAATTAAGACAAAGACCCCATCAAAAAGGAGAATTAGAGACCGAAATTCCTGATGAACATAGACGTCAAAATAATTAACAAGATCCTAGCCATAGGATCCAGTAGAACATTAGGAGGGTTATTCATCACAAGAAAGTGGGATTTATTCCTGGGTTGTAAGGGTGGTTTAACATTTACAAATAAATCAATGTGACACATCACATTACTAAAAGAAAGGACAAGAGTCCCATGATCCTCTCAACTGATGCAGAAAACATATTTGACAAAAATACAGCATCTTTTCTTGACTGACACTTCAGAATATAGGGGTAAAGGGAACACACCTCAATGTCATAAAAGCGATCTATGAAAGGGCTACACCCAATATCAGTGAGGTATTCTAAGTGTGGAAAAGCTGAGAACTTTCCCTTAAGGTCAGGAACATGAAAGGGATCCCCATTCACCACTATTGGTCAACATAGTACTAGAATTCCTAGCCTCAGCAGAAAACAAAAAGAAATTAATGTCATTTGAATTGACAAAGAAAAGGTCAAACTCTATCTATTCAGAGATGACATAATACTTAATATGGAAAACCCAAAAGTTTCCACAAAAAATTTCTAAAAACTCATACAATAATTCAGCAATGTGGCAGGATACAAAAGCAATGCACAGAAATGAGTTGGACTTCTATACACTAACAATATGACTAAAGAAAGAGAAAGAAAGGTGTTGATCTGATTTACAATTGCAACAACCATAAGATACCTAGGAATAAACCTAACTAATGAAGTAAAGAGCTGCATTCTAAGAACTAGAGAATACTTATGAAAGAAACTGAGGAAGACACAAAGAGATGAAAAAAACTTTCCATGATCATGGATTAGATGAATAAACATTGTTAAAATGTCTATGCTTCCCAGAACAATCTACACATTCAAAGCAACCCCTATCAAAATACCACTGACATTTTTCACATAAGTGAAACAAACAATCCCAAAATGTGTATGGAACCAGAAAAAGACTCTGAATGGCCAGGGGAATGTTGAAAAAGAAAACCAAAGTTGGTGGCAACACAGTGCCTGATATTACAAAGTTGTGATCATCAAGACAACTTATTACTGGCACACAAACAGACACATAGAACAATGTAACAGAACAGAGAGCCTGAAGTGGACCCTCAAGTTTGTGGTCAATTAATTGACAAATCAGGAAGAATTTTTCACTGGAAAAAAAAGTCTCTTCAACAAATGGTGTTGGGAAAATTGGACAGCCACATGTAGAGGGGTGAAACTCTCTTAAACCATACACAAAGATAAACTCACAATGGATGAAAGACCTCGGTGTGAGACAGGAATCCAACCAAATCCTAGAGCAGTACAAAGGCAGCAACATCTTCCACCTTGGACACACCAACTTCGTGCAAGACATGTCTCTAAAGACAAGGGAAACAAAAGTGGAAATGAACTTTTGGGACTTCATCAAGAAAAGGATTCGCACAGCAAAGGAAATAGTCAACAAAACTATTAGGCAGCCCTCAGAATGGGAGAAGCTATTTGAAAATGAGATTAAAAATAAAGGGCTGATATCTAAGATCTATAAAGAATTTCCTAAACTCAATATCCAAAAAAAAAACAAAACAAAAAAAAAAAAAAAAACAAAAACAAAAACAAAAAACCAAAGAATCAAGTCAAGAAATGGGCAGAAGACATTAATAAACTATTATCCAGAGAAGGCATAAAAATGGCCAAAAGACTCATGAAAAAATGCTCAACATCACTAGCCATTAGGGAAATTAAAATCAAAACCACAATGAGATACTACCTTACACCAGTTACAATGGCTAAAATTAACAAGACGGGGAAGAGCAAATGTTGGCAAGGATGTGGAGAAAGTGGATCCTTCTTACACTCCTAGTGAGAATTCAAGGTTCTTAGTGAGAATTCCAGTCATTCTGGCAAGCAGTATGGAGGTTCCTCCAGATGTAAAAAATAGAGCTCCTCTACTACCCAGAAATTGCACTATTAGGTACTTACCTCAAGGATAGAGATGTAGTGAAATAATGTGCACAGGCATCCCAAGGTTCATAACAGCAGTGTTCATAATAGCTAAACTGTGGAAGGAGTCAAGATACCCTTCAACAGATGAATGGATAAAGAAGAAGTGTTTCATACCTATAATGGAATATTTTTTCAGCCATCAGAAAGGATGAGTACCTACAATTTGCACTGACATGGATGGAACTGGGGGGTTCACTTATACTAAGTGAAATAAATCAAGCAGAGAAGGGCAATAATAATGGTTTTACTCATAGGTGGAACACAAGGAATAGTGTGGAGCACCATAGGAGAAGGAAGGGAAAACTGAATAGTAAGAAATAAGAAAGGGAGACAAATGAAGAGAGACTCTTGTCTCCAGAAACAAGCTGAGGGTTTTGGAAAGGAAGGAGGGCAAAGGTATTGGCGAACTGGGTGATTGACATTAAGAAGAGCACATGATGTGCTTGAAGAAGAGCACATGATGTGATGAGTGCTGGATGTTAAATGCAGCTAATGAGCTATTGAACAATATATCTGAAACTAATGATGTACTATATGTTGGCTAATTGAATTTACGTTAAGAAAATCAAAGTGGAAAACCTATGGCTATAATTAGACACCAGAAAATCATTTAAAAATATAGTATGCAACAGCTCTTACAAACAAGGTTCAGGAGGGAGTAAAAACAAAAGGCGGGTAAAAAGAAAAGGGAAGAAAAAAGAAAAGGGAAGTTTTTGCTTTTCATTCTTTAAAGAATATGATTAAACTTGAAAGACCATGAAATTTACATTGACTGCTCTTTCCTCATATATCATGGTAATGGTAACCACAAACCCAAAACCTATGATAGATATACCAAAAAATAATAATAATAAATATAAAGGATGTCAAAATCTTACAGTATAGAAACTCATTGATCACAAAGACAGACAGCAAAAGAAGAAGGAGACAAAAATCTATGAAAAAAAAACAGAAAATATTTTTAATGACAATAAGTGCATACCCATCAACAATTACATTAAGTGTAAAAAGCCTAAATGTTCCAATCAAAACACATAGAATAGATATTAAAAAAAAGTCCCATTCCAATGCTTTCTATGAAAGATGCACCTCCGACCAAAAGACACAGACATAATGAAATTGAAGGACTGGAAAAATATTCACCATGCAAGTAGAAGGGAGAGAGAGAGAGAGAGAATGATAAGGTTTCAATGCTTATATTGGGGGGGGGGGGGAAGAAAGACTTTAAAACAAAGACTATAACAAGAGACAGAGAAAGATTACATAATGATAGGGATTAATCCAACACAAAGATATAGCAATGGAAATATCTAGGCATCCAACACTGGAATACCTAAAAATGTAAAGCAAGCAAAAATAGACATAATTAGAAAAATTGATGGTGATGCAATAATAAAAGGGAGCATTAACACTCCACTTACATCAATGGGTAAATCATCCAGGCAGAAAATCAATAAGGAAAGATGTCTGAATGACACATTGCACCAGAAAGATATAACAAATATACACTGGATATGCCATTCAAAAACAACAGAATATACGTTCTTTCAAGTGTACATGGATATTCTCTGGAACAAATCATGCATTAGGCAAAAAACAAACATCAAAAATTAACTACACTGAAATCATACGATGTATGTCTTCTGATCATAATGGTAGGAAGCTGGAAATAAGTCACAAGAAAGAATAATGGAAAATATACAAACACATGGAGAATAAGCAACATGTTACTAAACAACAAATGACTCAAAGAAGCAATCAGAAAAGAATTTTAAGATAGATGATAGATTGATAGGTGATAGATGATGGATAGATAGAAGAGAGATAATAGACAATAGATATAGATAGATGATCAAAGAATTTTAAGATAGATGGTAGATAGATGATAGATGATAGATAGATGATGGATAGATAGATAGCTGATACATGACAGATAGATACAGAAGAAAATAAAAAAACAATCTTCCAAAATCTATGGAACACAACAAAAACAGTTCTAAATAGGAACCATATAGCAATGAAGGCCTATGTCAAGAAACAAGAAAATACTCACATAAACAATCTAGTCTTGCACCTAAAGAAACAAGAAAAGAAAAAAAAAATAGCCCAGGGTGAATAAAATAAAGGAAATACTAAATATCAGAATGGAAAGAAATTACATAAATCAAAAAAAAAAAAAAAAGAAAGAAAGAAAGAAAGAAAGAAAGAAAGAAAGAAAGAGAGAAAGAGATAAATTCAAGAAACCAGAAGCTGTTCTTTGGAAACAAACAAAATTGACAAATCCTTAATCAGATTCATCAAGAAAAAAATAGAAAAGATCCACCTAAATAAAGTCAGAAACAAGAGAGGGAAAGTAACCTTTGGCATCATAGATATAAAAGCATTAAAAATAATACTACAATTTCACTCATATGTGTAATATAATAAAAATCACAGAGGATCATAGAGAACGTGAGGCAAAACTTGAACAGAGAAGGAGAAAAAGCACAAGAGACTCAATATAGGAAAAAAATTGAGGGTTTTGGAAAAAGAGGATGGATTTTGGAAAGGTGGGGGATGGAGTAACCGGGTATTGGTAATTAAGAAGGGCATGTGAGGTGATGGGCACTGAGTGTTATATACAACTGATGAATTATTGAACTCTACGTCTGAAACTAATGATGTACTATATGTTGGCTAATTGAACTTAATTAAAAATAAGACTATGAAAAATAACATAGAGGACATTAGGAGAAGGAAAGGAAAAGGAAATTGGGCTAAATCGGAGAGGGAGACTAACCACAAGAGACTGTGGACTCTAACATGGGCTTTTGGAGGGGAGGTGGGTGAGGGATGGGTTGGCCTGGAAGTGGGTATTAAGGAGGGCACATATTGCATGGAACACTGGGTGTGGTGCATAAACAATGAATCTTAGAGCACTGAAAAAATAAAATTAAATTAATTAAAAAAATAAAAACTCTATGTTAACAAACTGGACAACCTGGAAGAAATAAATAAATTGCTAGAAATTGGGGTGCCTGAGTGGCTCAGTGGATTAAAGCCTCTGCCTTCAGCTCAGGTCATGATCCCAGGGTCCTGGTACTGAGTCCTACATTGGGCTCTCTGCTCAGTGGGGAGCCTGCTTCCCCTCCTCTCTCTCTGCCTGCCTCTCTGCCTACTTGTGATCTTTGCCTGTCAAATAAATCAATTAAAAAAAACTTTAAAAAATTAATAGAAATTGATAATCTTCCTAAATTAAACAATAAATAAATAAACTCTAAACAGACTGATTATAAGTAATAAAATTGAGCCAGTTAAAAACAACAAACACAACAGCAATTACAACAAGAACAACAACAATAATAAAGAGTGAGAATGAGGAAGATGGTGGCAAAGTCCCGGGATCTAGGCTCATCTCATTCATAAACAAAACTAGATGACTATCAAATTATCCTAAACAACCCAGAAGTACACCAGAAGACACACTAAAGGAACTCCAAAATTAAAGGGAGAGAAGAGACGACATCAAAGAAGGTCAGAAGCACAGAGACATGATTTAGTGGAGAAAGGGATCATGGGTACAACAGAGGGGATGGATCTGTGGTCACAGAGAAGGGTGATAGAGAGAGGACAAAGAACACAGAAGGAAAACAGTTCCCCAATGCCATAGGCTTGGAAAATGAGAGGGGCTGACTTTCTTGAGTTTGTACTTCCAGCCTCACCTAGAGCCTGGAGTTTTAACCGTCAGCAGGCTTGACTGGGATAGAGCACACTGCATTCATCCTGGAGAGAAGACAAGAAAATACCCTGTGGACAGAAAGCATAGAAACAGAAATTTGAAGAGCATCTATGGGGAAAAGTGAGATGATTATGTATACTTCTTGGAATGTCTCCCCAAGGGCAGCATTCAAGGAGGCACGTCTTTGGAAACAAAGGAGCTAGTGGGCTCCATTTTCCTCTCCTTCCCCTCAGTATAATCACAGAAGCACCTGCTGAAGCAGCCCAAAACCCATTTTGGTTGTCTAACTTACTTACATCAAGTGCCATATACTTGTGTTATGGCAGTGCAGTGTGTCCCTCCCCAAAAGAACCAGCACAGACCGCTGCCTATATCACATCTCCCAATCAGAGAGCTCTGCAGTGCCTCAGTTCACAAGGAAGTAGTACCAAGTCTTATTTAAAAGAAGACCAGAGCATGACTGATTAAAACGTACCACTTTCTGGTAAAGAGCCAAACTCTGCCCACAGTAGGAAAAAAGAGCCTTCGAAAACAGGAGCCTGACAGAACAGCCAAAACATAACATCAGAGGGTATGCTGCACACACCAGAGAAACTCCCTGAAGCCCCAGGCCCTAAACACTACATAACTTCTTCTTCATAATGCCATTACTTTCAGTGCAGGAAACACAACTACTTTTCTAACCCAAAAAAAAAGGAAGAGACTTAGACAAAATGACAAGATGGAGGAATTCATCCCAAATGAAAGAACAAGTAAGGTAATGCCCAGAGAGCTCCATGAAACTGATAAGATACCTGAAGGAAAGCTTAAAGCAACAATCATAAAGATACTCCCTGGGCATGAGAAAAGAATAAAGAACTTCAAAAAAACCCATACCACAGAAATAAAGGAGTTAAAAAAAAAAGATATAAATCAGGAATTAAGAATGCAATAAATAAAATTAGAAGCAGGCTTGATGCAATTCACAGGAGGCTGGAAGAACCAGAGGAATGAATTATTGATGTTAGGGTCCGTGATCAAAGGAACAAGAGCGAGACAAAGCAAAAGTCAACCAAAGCTTTATTTCACGCCATGCATCAAAAATAAAACCAACCAGTCGGGGCCATCTCTTACAAAGAGACGACAACGGCCAGGACACTGACACCGACTACTTCCCTTACCTGACGATTCCCCCGTGATTCCCCCTACCCGACGACTCCTGCTACCCCATGGCTCCCGCTACCCCATGGCTCCCCTACCCAACGACGCCACTCCTGGATGCACTGCTCCCCAACCGAGGCCACTTCCCAATGATGGCAAGGCCGCTTCCCGATGATGACGTTCCGGCAGTTTTGCTCCCCGGCTGGCAAGGCTGCTCCCTGGTGATGTTCATGATGCTCCCGGCGAGGCTGCTCCCGATGACTATGCTTCCCCTATGACACTGCTCCCCATGATCCCGATGCTGCTGCTCCGAAGCTCCCGATGCTCCCCACAACCCCGACGCTATCACTCCTACACTACCACTCCCCTGCCTCACAGACTAACCTTTATAGAGGTGGTTGAGCTGGACCCATACACATGTAGCCAATGAAATTGCAATACACAGGGAAAACTGCAGTCATGCTAGGTCGGCAGTACAGGTGACCAATTGAATTTAAATTTACCATAGTAAATATTTGCGCGCCCCACTGATTGGATGTCTCCATCCGGATAGCCCGCACCTACATCAGGGACCTTCAAGCAAGTTCCTCTGGGAGGGGCAGGGTCAATCCAAGCCCACAACAAAAGGGCTCCCTCTGGCCAACCGGGCCCCTACATTAATATCAAGGATAAAATAATGGAAAATAATGAAGCCAAACAAAGGGACAAAAATTATGTAAAATGAGAATAGATTTAGGGAATTGGCGACTCAAAAATAAAGTAATAATATTCATATTATAGCACTTCTAGAAGAGAGATAGAAGGAGGCAGAAGGTATATTTGAGGAAATAATAGCTGCAAAACTCTCTAATATGGGGAATCAGATCCAAGAGACACAGAGAACTTCCATCAAAATCAAAAAAAGCAGGCAAACATAAAGATTTGTTGTAATGAAATGTTCAAAACACAGTGGTAAAGAAAAAAAAATCTTAAAAGCAGGAAAGCAACAACAACAAAAAAATCCTTAACTTAGTTGAGAAGACCCATAATGCTATCTGGAGATTTCTCAACAGATACTTGGAAAGACAGAGGGAGTGACATGATGTATTTGAAGAGCCAGATGGGATAAATCTGCACTCAAGAATAACTCTCTCCATCAAAGCTCTCATTCAGAATAGAAAGAGAGATAAAGAGTTTTTCATATAAACAAAGACTAAAGGAATTTGTGAATACTTAACCAGCCCTGCAGAAAATATTAAAAGGGCTCCTTGAGATGAAAGGAGAGACCAAAAGTGACAAAGATAAGATGTTATCAGAGAAAAATCTTCAGAAACAGTGACTGAGTAAGAAATAAAATGGCAAAAATATGTATCTACCAATAATTACTTCATATACAAATGGACTAAATACTGTAAAGAAAACACATAAGGAAACACATATGGTATCAGAATTGAAAAAAAGAAAAGACAAGACTCATCTACATGCTCCCTCCAAGAGACTCCCTTCAGACTTACGGGTGCCTTCAGATTAAAAGGGAGGGGATGGGGAAAAAAATTACCATGCAAATATTGTCAAAGTAAAGTCAGAATAGCAATACTTATATCATACAAACTAGACTTTAAAGCAAAGTCCAGTGGAGGTTAAGATGGTGGTGGAGTAGGAGGACCTTAGGCTTTTTTTTTTTTTTAATGCTTGAAAACTATCAAATCATTCTGAATACCAACAAATCGACCTAAGGACTGCACCACTGCAATACTGAGGAAGAGAGGAATATGTAGATGTGGGATTTTTGGGGGGGTTATAAATGGGTCCTGCAGAGGGGAGGGATCCCTGGTCATAGAGAAAAGTGAGAGTGATTGGAGTACACAAGGATATGCACAAAGAGAACACTTCCCCAAAGCCACTGCCTTGGCAAATGGGAGGGTTTGATTTCCATGAAATTTTCAACCAGCAGGCTCAAAGACTAGAGATTTATTGCAGGAGTACTGGGTGTTGTACATAAACAATGAATCTTGGAACACTGCATCAAAAACTAATGTTGTATTTTATGATGATTAACAGAACACAATAAAAATTAAGAAAAAAAAATAGAGGTTTAGAGGTTCCTTACTTGACTGGATTAGAGAGATAAGGGCACTGCTTATATCTGAGGATAAGGCAGACCAGCAATCCCAGGGCAGAAGGCAAGATCTGAGGATCAAGTAATGTGCACAGGGAAAGGCTGTTCTTAGAACACAGCTGTGAAAGAAAAAATATTGCCTCTCAGAGGAAAGAAGAATTGCCAGGCAGGCATCTAGGTTGTTCAGTTGATTAAGCAATTGCCTTTGACTCAGGTCATGATCTCAGGTTCCTGGGATCAAGTACTATATAGGCTCTGCCTAGCAGGGAATCTGCTTCTCACTCTCACTTTCCCTCTGTGCCCTCTCACTCTCTCATAAATAAATAAAATCATTAAAAAAGAAGAAGAAGAAAACCTGGCAGGTGACATTTCCCTTCCCTGCCCCTCAGCATAAGCACAGAGACACCTGCTGAGGTCTGCTATCCTCAATGCTGGCTGTTCAACCTGCTTTATTCCAAAACCCATTGCCCTGTGCTCTGGTGAAACTGCCCCTCTGGGTCAAATCTGCATTAGTAAGAGTGCAGCAAGGCCTTCCCCCAGAAGAGCAGCTCGTCTGTGAAATAGCACACCACTAAATTTTGAGTTTCAAAAATCAGCAAGCTTAGCTGTGATAGAGCCCAAAGTTCACCATGCTGCTCTACACAAGCAAGTAACACGGAGGCTTATAATGTGAAAACAGTGCTCTGAAAAATGACTAGAGTGCACGAGAAGAATTATTTGTGCTTCTGGGAGTACTGTCGGAAACAGTAAGCGTGGATTCCCCTTTCTGGGAAGAAAAAAGAGATGGCTGTACATGAAATATCTTTTTGTCTGAAAATAGAACAATTTAATTACAATTTAAAAGGGCATATTTACATAATAAAAAGAGTGACTCACTTAAAAAAGAAAAAAAAAGGAGATGGCTGGTGCCATTTTCCTCCAATGCCCCTCAACTTATTTAAACAGCGCAACACCAACACTGCCTTCATATCCTGTTTACAGAAGGTCCCACCCCCCTGCACTCTGCTGGTATCTACATTTCTTGAATAAATGTATCTAAACACTAGAGCAGTGGAACTCTTCCCAAGAAGACCAGCACAAAGACCCTCATGCACTATATGACAAAGGGTTCTGAAAATCTTGAGTTCTAGTGGAAGTAGCAGATCTAATTTACCAAGCAGACCAGAAGCATACCGAGTTAAAACCCACCACATTTTGGCCAATGTCAAAACACTCCTCACTGCAGGCAAACACTGTGGATGATTGACCTGAGGGGTAGAGCAACCAAACCATAGAGACAGAGTGCCAGCACCACAAACCAGAGACACTCACTGAAGTGTCAGGCACTGTACATTGTAAAACATCTTCACACAGCCATTACTCTCATAAGCAGGATGAACAATAGGCTTTCTTAAAACACACAGAAGATGGGGACTTAGAAAAAATAGCAATATGAAGCAATTCATCCCAAAAGAACGGTCAAGAAACATTCACAGTCAGGGATCAAAAAAATAGATATAAACAATATGTCTGATGGAGAACTTAAAACAATATCATAAGAAAACTGGTTGTGAGAAGAGTATGAGAGATATCAGTGAGACACTTACCACAGAGATAAAGGAGCTTAAAAACAGACAGAAATGAGAAATATAATAAATGAAATATGAAACCAACTGGATGTAATGACAATAGGATGGAAGAAACAGAGGAATGAATAAGTGATTCAAAAGCTAGAATTATGGAAAATAATGAAGCTGATAAAACGGAGAAAGAAGATTGGGGGGGAGTCAAGATGGCGGGGAAGTAGGAGGAGGCGCCGTTTCACCCTGTACCCTAAAGTGAGCTGATTACCTACCAAAGAACTCCGACCACCCATGAAATCAGCCTGAGATCAGAATTATACACATCTGGATCTCTACAGGAGCAGAAGATGCCAGTGGCAGGTAAATCAGACTGGGAGCTTCGGACTGATACCAGAAAATAAACAAAAGGGGGAGGGAGCTACCAGAGTTGACCAATTGGAAAGTAATACCCCAACAAGAGAGTGCTCTGCGTCTGGGGACCAGCATTAACTTGGAGTCTGGTTGAAAGCACTCAAAAAACAAAGAGCAAAGGATCGCGGGGGGTAATAGTGGGAACCTGGGCGGTTAGGGTCAGGGACCTAAGTCCCCGGACCCAGGACA
This sequence comes from Meles meles, assembly GCF_922984935.1. Classification (NCBI taxonomy): domain Eukaryota; kingdom Metazoa; phylum Chordata; class Mammalia; order Carnivora; family Mustelidae; genus Meles; species Meles meles. The sequence goes on along the minus strand of NC_060068.1, from coordinate 23,955,267 downwards.
GCCTCCCCTGGCGCTGAGCCAGAGAGAGTGCAGCGGAGAAATCAGGTCTCCGTCCCTGAGCCTCCAGTGTGCCTGAACGCCAGCGCGCCCGAGAACTAGTGGGGTCTGTCTGCCCTGAGGGGCTGGGAGCCTGGCCAGATGGCAATCCTGAAATGCACGCGTCCCACACCCTCCCTTGGGATAGGTGCTCATAGGCGCTAGCCTGGAGCTCTGGCATCCGGAAAAAACAGACATTCCCAGCCTGGGACAGCGGGAAAATCTCAGTGTGTGATCTCTGCTCAGAACCTCTCTGGCAGTCTGGAGCTGCTCAGACAGCCACCACTGCCCTGGTTTTGGGTACAATGAGGAGCTCCTGCATCCCCAGGAACAGGGACTCAGAACTGACTCTGCCAGCAGCTCTTGCAAAACAGTCTGAGGCTTCTCTCTGAGAGGGAGGTCGGGGTGCAGTTTGCTCTCTTCTAAACCTCCAAAAACCATCAAAAGCTGTCAAGGCGAGAGAAAGCAGATGAAAGAACATAAAAACCCCCAGAGAACAAAAGGCTGAAAAAAACAGTTTCCTCAGAGCTCACCCCCTTGAGGGGAGCAGGAGGACCTAACTCAGGGAACACCATTGTCTGAAAACCCACTTGGCAGGCCCCTCCCGCAGAAAACCAACCAGGAAGGAAGATAAAAAAAAAAAAAAAGAGTACAAGAGAACAACCACCACTACTTCATAAATACAACTTTTATTTTTAACTCTTTACCAATATTCTGGGGTTTTTTTATACATACTGATAAATTTTTAATCTATTTACCACCACACTGAGATGTCCAGTACATCAAAGTCTGTAATAACCTTCTAACCTGAACTTTTTGATACATACACCCGTGTTTTTCTTTTGCTTTTCTATTTTTTTAATTCTTTTTTAATTTTAACTTAGTTTAGTCTAGTTTATTCTTTTTAAATTTTTATTTTCTACTATACATATAGAGTTAAACTTCAAGGTAATCTCTTTTCCCCAATCAATGCTACCCCTATAGGCAAACCAGTTTCTAATCCCCCTGTAACTTAGGAAAGTTGAGTCCCTTAACAAAAACATCAAGATACATACAGGAAGAATCAAAATAACCTTCCTCACCCACACTGAGAATTTATAACCACTATCCCAATTTTTCCTTCTGTCAGTGTCTCTGTGAATTTGTGTTTTCCCTGATAATATATAAATCTTATACTTGGGGTTCTTTCTGATGAGGTTCTTCCCTTTTTTTTTTTTTTTTTTTTTTTGCTTATATATATTTTTTTTTTCTCTCGTCATATATTTTATCAGTCTTTTTGTTTGTCTGTTTTTGTTTGTACACTTCACAAATCTTACCTTGTGGGCCATTTGGGCTGAGCCATCTCTTTTATCTTCCCTTTTTTTCCTATGTCTCTCTCTCTCTCTCTCTCTCTCTCTCTCTCTCTTTTCTTTTTTCCTTTTTTCTTTTCCCTTTTTTTTTCTTTCCTCTTCTCTATTTCTTTTTCTTTTCTTTTTTCTCTCATTTGGGTGGGGAATCCTGACTGCACAGAAGCGTTCCAGGGTGCACATTGACTGCACCACAATTGATAAGTCCAGCTGCATCTGTTCAGTCATCTGTTACCAAAATGACTAGGAGGAGGAATACCCAACAGAACAAAAATACAGAGGATGGGCCTTCTGCAACAGAGATAATGGCTATTGACATACACAATATGACAGTAAAGGAATTCAGACTAACAATTATCCAGGCAATAGCTAGGTTGGAGAAAGCCATGGATGACCAAACGGAATTGAATAGGGCAGAACTGAAAGCCACCAGGGATGATGTTCACAATATTAGGGTAGAACTGAAAGCCACCAGGGATGATGTTTAAAATGCTCTCAGTGAGTTCCCATCTGCTCTAAATTCTCTAAAAGCTAGGGTCACTGAGAGAGAAGATAGAATTAGTGATCTGGAGGACAAACAGATAGAGAGAAAGGATCAGGAGGAAGCCCAGAACAAACAGTTCAGAAGCCACGAAAACAGAATCATGGAAATACATGATGCCATGAAACGTTCCAACGTCAGAATTATTGGAATCCCTGAAGGGGAGGAAAAAGAAAGAAGTCTAGAAGATGCAGTGGAAGAAGTTGTCTATGAAAATTTTCCCAATCTCACGAATGGAAACAATGTTCATGTACTAGAGGCAGAGAGATTATCTCCCAAGATTTTAGATTCTCGAAAGTCCTCATGACACCTTATAGTTAGAATGAGGAATTATGTTTCAAGAGAGACCCTCTTAAAAGCAGCTAGGACAAAGAAGCTCCTTACATACAGAGGAAAGCCCATTAGAATAACATCAGACTTTCCACAGAGACCTGGCAAGCCAGGAAGGGCTGGCAAAATATATTCAGAGTACTAAATAAGAATAACATGCAACCAAGAATACTCTATCCAGCAAGACTGACATGTAAAATGGATGGAGAGATAAAGAGTTTCCAAGACCGGCAAGGCTTAAAAGACTATGCAACCACCAAGCCGACACTGCAGGAAATATTAAGGGCAGTTCCTATAAAAGAGAAAAAATCCTAAGAATATCATTGAACAGAAATATAGAAACAATCTACAGACAGAAAGACTTCAAAGGCAACACGATGTCAATAAAAACCTATCTCTCAATAATCACTCTCAATGTGAATGGCCTAAATGCGCCCTTAAAATGACACAGGGTTGCAGATTGGATGAAATGACAGGACCCATCCATATGTTGTCTACAAGAGACCCATTTTGAACCTAATGATAAACCCAGACTGAAAGTGAAGGGATGGAGAAGCATATTTCATGGCAATGGGCCTCAAAAGAAGGACGGGGTAGCGATTCTCATATCAGATAAAATAGATTTTAAGCTAATGACTATAGTCAGAGATACAGAAGGACACTACATAATTCTTAAAGGGACTATCTGCCAAGATGATCTAACAATTGTGAATATCTATGCCCCCAATATGGGAGCACCCAATTACATAAGAAAACTATTAACCAAGAAAAAGAGTCATATCGATATGAATACAATAATAGTAGGAGATCTTAATACGTCTCTCTCAGAAATAAACAGATCATCGAAGCAGAAAATTAATAAAGAAATAAGAACATTGAATGAAACATTGGACCAGATGGACCTCATAGACATATACATAACATTCAACCCTAAAACAACAGAATACTCATTCTTCTCAAGTGCACATGGAACCTTCTCCAGAATGGACCACATACTGGGTCACAAAGCAGGACTCAACCGATACCAAAGACGCACATTATTCCCTGCATATTCTCAGATCACAATGCTTTGAAACTGTAACTCAATCACAAGGAAAAGTTCAGAAGGAACTCAAACACCTGGAAGCTAAAGACCACCTTGCTGAAGAATGCTTGGATCAACCAGGAGATCAAAGATTAACTTAAACAATTCATGGAAACCAATGAGAATGAAGACACTTCGGTCCAAAACCTATGGGATACAGCAAAGGTGGTTCTAAGGGGGAAATACATAGCCATCCAAGCCTCCCTCAAAAAAATTGAAAAATCCTGAATGCACCAGCTGTCTCTACACCTTAAAGAACTGGAGAAGCAACAACAAATTAAACCAACTCCACATGCAAGAAGGGAAATAATCAAGATTAGAGCAGAGATCAATGAGGTAGAAACGAGAGATACAGTAGAACGTATCAATGAAACGAGAAGCCGGATTTTTGAAAGAATCAATAAGATCGATAAACCATTGGCCACACTAATCCAAAAGAAAAGAGAGAAAGCCCAAATTGATAAAATTATGAATGAAAAGGGAGAGAACACAACGAACACCAAGGAAATAGAAACAATCATCAGAAATTAATACCAACAGTTATATGCCAATAAGCTAAGCAACCTAGATGAAATGGATCCATTCCTGGAAATCTACATACTCCCAAAATTGAACCAGGAAGAAATTGACAACCTGAATAGACCGATATCTAGTAATGAGATTGAAGCAGTGATCAAAAAACTCCCAAAAAACAAGAGCCCAGGACCTGACGGATTCTCTGGGGAATTCTACCAAACTTTCAAAGAAGAAATCACACCAATTCTCCTGAAGCTGTTCCAAAAAATTGAAGCAGAAGGAAAACTTCCAGACTCTTTTTATGAAACCAGCATTACCCTGATCCCAAACCAGGCAAAGACCCTACCAAAAAGGAGAATTTCAGACCAATATCACTGATGAATATGGATGCTAAGATTCTCAACAAGATCCTAGCAAACAGGATCCAGCAGCACATTAAAAAGATTATCCACTATGACCAGGTGGGATTCATCCCTGGGTTGCAAGGTTGGTTCAACATTCGCAAATCAATCAATGTGATACAACAAATCAATAAGAGAAGAGAGAAGAACCACATGGTCCTCTCAATTGATGCAGAAAAAGCATTTGACAAAATCCAGCATCCGTTCCTGATGAAAACCCTTCAAAGTATAGGGATAGAGGGAACATTCCTGAACTTCATAAAATCTATCTATGAAAGACCCACAGCAAATATCATCCTCAATGGGAAAAAGATCACAGCCTTCCCGTTGAGATCAGGAACACGACAAGGATGCCCACTCTCACCACTCTTGTTCAACATAGTATTAGAAATTCTAGCAATGGCAATCAGACAACAAAGAGAAATAAAAGGTATCCAAATTGGTAAGGCAGAAGTCAAACTCTCTCTCTTCGCAGATGACATGATTCTTTATTTGGAAAACCCCAAAGACTCCACACCCCAACTACTAGAACTCATACAGCAATTCAGTAACGTGGCAAGATACAAAGTCAATGGACAGAAATCAGTGGCTTTCTTATACACTAACAATGAAAATACAGAAAGGGAAATTAGAGAATCGATTCCATTTACTATAGCACCAAGAACCATAAGATACCTGGGAATAAACCTAACCAAAGAGGTAAAGGACCTGTACTCGAGGAACTACAGAACACTCATGAAAGAAATTGAAGAAGACACAAAAAGATGGAAGACTGTTCCATGCTCTTGGATTAGAAGAATAAACATTGTTAAAATGTCTATACTGCCTAGAGCAATCTATACTTTTAATGCCATTCTGATCAAAATTCCACCGGTATTTTTCAAAGAGCTGGAGCAAATAATCCTAAAATTTGTATGGAATCAGAAGAGACCCCGAATTGCTAAGAAAATGTTGAAAAACAAAAACAAAACTGGCGGCATCACGTTACCCGATTTCAAGCTTTAGTACAAAGCTGTGATCACCAAGATAGCGTGGTACTGGCATAAAAACAGACACATAGACCAATGGAACAGATTTGAGACCCCAGATATGGACCCTCAACTCTATGGTGAAATAATCTTCGACAAAACAGGAAAAAATATTCAATGGGAAAAAGACAGTCTCTTCAATAAATGGTGCTGGGAAAACTGGACAGCGATATGTAGAAGAATGAAATTCGACCATTCTCTTACACCGTACACAAAGATAAACTCGAAATGGATAAAAGACCTCAACGTGAGACAGGAATCCATCAGAATCCTAGAGGAGAACATAGGCAGTAACCTCTCCGATATCAGCCACAGCAACTTCTTTCAAGATATGTCTCCAAAGGCCAAGGAAACAAAAGCAAAAATGAACTTTTGGGACTTCATCAAGATCAAAAGCTTCTGCACAGCAAAGGAAACAGTCAACAAAACAAAAAGGCAACCCACGGAATGGGAGAAGATATTTGCAAATGACAGTACAGACAAAAGGTTGATATCCAGGATCTATAAAGAACTTCTCAAACTCAACACACACAAAACAGATAATCATATCAAAAAATGGGCAGAAGATATGAACAGACACTTCTCCAACGAAGACATACAAATGGCTATCAGACACATGAAAAAATGATCATCATCACTAGCCATCAGGGAGATTCAAATTAAAACCACATTGAGATACCACCTGACACCAGTTAGAATGGCCAAAATCAGCAAGACAGGAAACAACGTGTGTTGGAGAGGATGTGGAGAAAGGGGAACCCTCTTCCACTGTTGGTGGGAATGCAAGTTAGTGCAGCCACTTTGGAGAACAGTATGGAGATTCCTGAAGAAATTAAGAATAGAACTTCCTATGACCCCGCAATTGCACTGTGGGTATTTACCCCAAAGATACAGATGTAGTGAAAAGAAGGGCCATCTGTACCCCAATGTTTATTGCAGCAATGACTACGGTCTCCAAACTTTGTAAAGAACCAAGATGCCCTTCAACGGACAAATGGATAAGGAAGATGTGGTCCATATACACAATGGAGTATTATGCCTCCATCAGAAAGGATGAATACCCAACTTTGTAGCAACATGGATGGGACTGGAAGAGATTATGCTGAGCAAAATAAGTCAAGCAGAGAGAGTCAAGTATCATATGGTCTCACTTATTTGTGGAGCATAACAAATAACATGGAGGACGTGGCGAGATGGAGAGGAGAGGGAGTTGAGGGAAACGGGAAGGGGAGATGAACCATGAGAGACTATGGACTCTGAAAAACATCCAGAGGCTTTTGAGGGGCTGGGGGGTGGGAGGTTGAGGAACCAGGTGGTGGGTAATAGGGAGGGCACTTACTGCATGGAGCACTGGGTGTGATGCCAAAACAATGAACACTGTTATGCTGTAAATAAACAAATTAAAAAAAAAAGTTAACCAAATAAAATGTATGACATTTGAAAGTCATCTTTCAAAAATCACTTAAAAAGGGGGGGGGGGAGGGAGCCACCAGTTGCAACTGATTGGAAAGTAATACCCCAATACAAGAGTGCCCTTTGTCAGGGGATGAGCATTAGCTTGGATTCTGGTTTAAACACTCAAAAAAAAAAAAAAAAAAAGAGAGCAAAGGATCATGGGGGGATATTGTGGGATTCGGGGCGGTTAGGGACATGGGCTTAAGTCCACGGACCTAGGACAGTCTGCCCTGGTGCTGAGCCAGAGAGAGTGCGGCAGAGAAAGCAGGTCTTGGTCCCTGAGCCGCCAGCACACCTGAGCCACCAGCGCACCTGAGAACCCAGGGTCTGGCTCCCATGAGGGGCTGGGAGCCTGGTCAGAAGGCATTCCTGAAACGTGCGTGTCCCACACCCTCCCCTGGGAGAGGTGCGCACAGGTGCTAGCCTGGAGCTCTGGCAGCCTGAAAAACCAGGCATTCGCAGCCTGGGCCAGTGGGAAAATCTCAGTGTGTGATCCCTGCTTGGAACATCTCTGGCGGTCTGGAGCTGCCCAGACAGCCACCACTGCCCTGGTATTGGGTACAATGAGGAGATGCTGCATCCCCAGGGACCATGACTCAGAACCTACTCTGCCAGAAGTTCTACAGAGCATTCCAAGGCTTCTCCCTGAGAGGGAGGTCAGGGTGCAATTTGCTCTCCTCTTAACCTCCAAAAACCATCAAAAGCTGTCAATATGAGAGAAAACAGATGAAAGAACATAAAAACCTCCAGAGAACAAAAGCCTAAAAAAAAAAAAAAAAACGGTTTCCTCAGAGCACACCCCCTTGAGGGGTCAGGAGGACTTAACTCAGGGAACATCATTGTCTGAAAACCCACATGGCAGTCCTCTCCCCCAGAAAACAAACCAGGAAGGAAAAAAAAAAAAAAAAAAGAAGAGGACAAGAGAACAACGACCACTATTTCATAAATACAACTTTTATTTTTAAATCTTTACAAATATTCTGGTTCTTTTTTTTATAAATATAGATAATTATTTTAACCTATTTACCATCACAGTGAGATGTCCAGTACATCAAATACCTTAATAACCTTCTAACCTGAACTTTTTGATACATACACCCGTGTTTTACTTTTGCTTTTCTATTTTTTAAATTTTTTAAAAAATCTTAATTTAGTTTAGTCTAGTTTATTCATTTTAAATTTTATTATCTAATATACATATAGAGTTAAACTTCAAAGTAATCCCCTTTCCCCAATCAATGCTACCCCTATAGGCAAACCAGTTTCTAATCTCCCTGTAACATAGGAAAGTTGAGTCCCTTAACAAAACCATCAAGATACATCAGGAAGAATCAAAATAACCTTCCTTGCCCACACTGCGTTTCTTCCTTTTTTTTTTTTTTTGCTTATATATATATATATATATATATTCTCTTGTCATATACTTTTATCTGTCTTTTTGTTTGTCTGTTTATGTTTGTATAATTCATATATCTTACCTTGGGGCCCATTTGGGCTGAGCCTTCTCTTTTATCTTCTGTTTTTTTCCTCTCTCTCTCTCTCTCTCTCTCTCTCTCTATTCTTTTCTCTTTTCTTTTTTTTTTTTGACTATTCTCTATTTCTTTTTCTTTTCTTTTTTCTCTCATTTGAGTGGGGAGTCCTGATTGCACAGAAGCGTTCCAGGGTGACCTTGATTGCACCACAATTGAAACATCCAGCTGCATCGGTTCAGTCATCTCTTACCAAAATAACTAAGAGGAGGAATGCCCAACAGAAGAAAAATACAGAGGATGGACCTTCTGCAACTGAGATAATGGCTATCAACATAGACAATATGTCAGAAAAGGAATTCAGACTAACAATTATCCAGGCAATAGCTAGGTTGGAGAAAGCCATGGATTACCAAACGGAATTGATTAGGGCAGAACTGAAAGCCACCAGGGATGATGTTCACAATGTTAGGGCAGAACTGAAGCCACCAGGGATGAAGTTCAAAATGCTCTCAATGAATTCCAATCTAATCTAAATTCTCTAAAAGCTAGGGTCACTGAGACAGAAGATAGAATTTGTGATCTGGAGGACAAACAGGTAGAGAGAAAGGATCAGGAGGAAGCCTGGAACAAACAGTTCAGAAGCCACGAAAACAGAATCATGGAAATAAATGATGCCATGAAACATTCCAATGTCAGAATTATTGGAATCACTGAAGGGGAGAAAAAGAAAGAAGTCCAGAAGATATAATGGAATAAGTTTTCTATGAAAATTTTCCCAATCACATGAATGGAACAACGTTCATGTACTACAGGCAGAGCGGTTTCTCCCCAAGATCTTAAATTCTCAAAAGTCCTCACGACCCTAATAGTTAGAATGAAGAATTATGCTTCTAGACAGACCCTCTTAAAAGCAGCTAGGACAAAGAGGCTCCTCACATACAGAGGAAAGCCCATTAGAATAACATCAGACCTTTCCACAGAGACCTGGCAAGCCAGGAAGTGCTGGCAAAATATATTCCGAGTACTAAATGAGAAGAACATGCAACCAAGAACACTTTATCCTGCAAGACTGACATTCAAAATGGATGGAGAGATAAAGAGTTTCCAAGACCGGCAAGGCTGAAAAGACTATGCAACCACCAAGCCGACACTGCAGGAAATACTAAGAGGGGTCCTATAAAAGAGAAAAAATCCTAAGAATATCATTGAACAGAAATATAGAAACAATCTACAGACAGAAAGACTTCAAAGAAAACATAATGTCAATAGAAACCGATCTATCAATAATCATTCTCAATGTGAATGGCCTAAATGCACCCATAAAACGCCACAGGGTTGCAGATTGGATAAAAAGACATGACGCATCCATATGTTGTCTACAAGAGACCCATTTTGAACCAAAGATACACCCAGACTAAAAGTGAAGGGATGGAGCAACATCATTCATGCCACTGGGCCTCAGAAGAAGGCTGGGGTAGCGATTCTCATACCAGGTGAATTAGATTTTAAACTAAAGCCTGTAGTCAGAGATACAAAACGACACTATATAATTCTTAAAGGGACTATCCACCAAGATGATCTAACAATTGTAAATATCTACACCCCCAATATAGGACCAGACAATTACATAAGAAAACTACTAATCAAGATAAAGAGTCACATTGATATGAATACACTGAAATCAGGAGATCTTAATACACCTCTCTCAGTAATAGACAGATTGTGGAAGCAAAAAATTAAAAAGAAATAAGACTATTGAATGAAACATTGGACCAAATGGACCTCATAGACATATACAGAACATTCCACCCTAAAACAACAGAATACTCATTCTTCTCAAGTGCACATGGAACCTTCTCAAGAATAGACCACATACTGGGTCACAAAGCGGGACTCAACCAATACCAAAATTCCCTGCATATTCTCAGATCACAATGCTTTGAAACTGGAACTCAATCACAAGGAAAAGTTCAGAAGGAACTCAAACACCTAGAAGCTAAAGACCACCTTGCTGAAGAATGCTTGGATCAACCAGGAGATCAAAGATAAACTTAAACAATTCATGGAAACCAATGAGAATGAAGACACTTCGGTCCAAAACCTATGGGATATAGCAAAGGCGGTTCTAAGGGGGAAATACATAGCCAGCCAAGCCTCCTTCAAAAAATTAAAAAATCCAGAATATACCAGCTGTATCTACACCTTGAAGAACTCAAGAATCAACAACAAATCAAACCAACTCCACATGCAAGAAGGGAGATAATCAAGCTTAGAGCAGAGATCAAGGAGGTAGACACCAGAGATACAGTAGAACATATCAATGAAACTAGAAGCTGGTTTTTTGAAAGAATCAATAAGATTGATAAACCATTGGCCACACTAATCCAAAAGAAAAGAGAGAAAGCCCAAAATAATAAAATTATGAATGGAAAGGGAGAGGTCACAACAACACCAAGGAAATAGAAACAATCATCAGAAATTATTACCAACAGTTATATGCCATTATGCTAAGCAACCTAGTTGAAATGTATGCATTCCTGGAAAACTATAAACTGCCAAAATTGAACCAGGAAGAAATGGACAATCTGAATAGACTGATATCCAGTAACGAGATTGAAGCAATAATCAAAAACCTCCCAAAAAACAAGAGCCCCAGTCCTGATGGATTCCCTGGGGAATTCTACCAAACTTTCAAAGAAGAAATAACACCAATTCTCCTAAAGCTGTTCCAAAAAATTGAAGCAGAAGGGAAACTTCCAGTCTCATTTTATGAAGCCAGCATTACCCTGATCCCCAAACCAGGCAAAGACCCTACCAAAAAGGAGAATTTCAAACCAATATCACTGATGAGTATGGATGCAGAGATTCTCAACAAGATCCTAACAAGGTTCCAGCAGCACATTAAAAAGATTATCCACCATGACCAGGTGGGTTCATCCCTGGGTTGCAAGGATGGTTCAACATTCGCAAATCAATCAATGTGATAGAACAAATCAATAAGAGAAGAGAGAAGAACCACATGGTCCTCTCAATAGATGCAGAAAAATGCATTTGACAAAATCCAGCATCCATTCCTGATGAAAACGCTTCAAAGTATAGGATTAGAGGGAACATTCCTGAAATTCATAAAATCTATCTATGAAAGACCCACAGCAAATATCATCCTCAATGAGAAAAAGCTTGCAGCCTTCCATTGAGATCAGGAACACAACAAGGATGCCCACTCTCACCACTCTTGTTCAACATAGTATTAGAAGTACTAGCAACAACAATCAGACAACAAAGAGAAATGAAAGGTATCCACAGTGGCAATGAAGTAGTCAAACTCTCTCTCTTCGCAGATGACATGATTCTTTATATGGAAAACCCCAAAGACTTCACCCCCAAATTTTTAGAACTCATACAGCAATTCAGTAATGTGGCAGGATACAAAGTCAATGTACAGAAATCAGTGGCTTTCTTATACACTAACAATGAAAATACAGAAAGGGAAATGAGAGAATTGATTCCATTTACTATAGCACCAAGAACCATAAGATACCTGGGAATAAACCTAACCAAGGAGGTAAAGGATCTGTACTCGAGGAACTACAGAACACTCATGAAAGAAATTGAAGAAGACACAAAAAGATGGAAGACCATTCCATGCTCTTGGATCGGAAGAATAAACATTGTTAATATGTCTATACTGCCTAGAGCAATCTATACTTTTAATGCCATTCTGATCAAAATTCCACTGGTATTTTTCAAAGAGCTGGAGCAAATAATCCTAAAATTTGTATGGAATCAGAAGAGACCCTGAATTGCTAATTAATGTTGAAAAACAAAAACTAAATTGGCGGCAACACGTTACCTGATTTCAAGCTTTACTACAAATCTGTGATCACCAAGACAGTGTGGTACTGGCATAAAAACAGACACATAGACCAGTGGAACAGAGTGGATAGCCCAGATATGGACCCTCAACTCTAGGTCAAATAATCTTCGACAAAACAGGAAAAAATATACAATGGAAAAAAGACAGTCTCTTCAATAAATGGTGCTGGGAAAACTGGACAGCTCTATGTAGAGGAATGAAATTCAACCATTCTATTACACCATACATATGATAAACTCGAAACAGATAAAAGACCTCAACGTGAGACAGGAATCCATCAGAATCCTAGAGGAGAACATAGTTAGTAACCTCTTCGATATCAGCCACAGCAACTTCTTTCAAGGTGTGCCTCCAAAGGCCAAGGAAATAAAAAGTGAAAATGAACTTTTGGGACTTCATCAAGATCAACATCTTCTGCACAGCAAAGGAAACAGTTAACAAAACAAAGAGGCAACCCACAGAATGGGAGAAGATATTTGCAAATGACAGTACAGACAAAAGGTTGATATCCAGGATCTATAAAGAACTCCTCAAACTCAACACACACAAAACAGATAATCATATCAAAAATGGGTAGAAGCATTCACAGATGAATGGATAAAGAAGATGTGGTATATATACACAATGGAATACTATGCAGCCATCAAAAGAAATGAAATCTTGCCATTTGCGATGACGTGGATGGAACTAGAGCGTATCATGCTTAGTGAAATAAGTCAATCGGAGAAAGACAACTATCATATGATCTCCCTGATATGAGGACATGGAGAAGCAACATGGGGGGTTAGGGGGGTAGGAGAAGAATAAATGAAACAAGATGGGATTGGGAGGGAGACAAACCATAAATGACTCTTAATCTCACAAAACAAACTGGGGGTTGCTGGGGGGAGGTGGGATTGGGAGAGGGGGATTGGGCTATGGACATTGGGGAGGGGAGGCGAACCATAAGAGACTATGGACTCTGAAAAACAACCTGAGGGTTTTGAAGGATCAGGGGTGGGAGGTTGGGGGAACAGGTGGTGGGTAATGGGGAGGGCACGTTTTGCATGGAGCACTGGGTGTTGTGCAAAAAGAATGAATACTGTTACACTGAAAAAATAAATAAAATGGAAAAAAAAATGGGTAGAAGCTATGAACAGACGATTCTCCAATGAGGATATACAAATGGCTATCAGACACATGAAAAGATGATCATCATCACTAGCCATCAGGGAGATTCAAATTAAAACCACATTGAAATACCACCTGACACCAGTTAGAATGGCCAAAATTAGCAAGACAGGAAACAACGTGTGTTGGAGAGGATGTGGAGAAAGGGGAACCCTCTTCCACTGTTGGTGGGAATACAAGTTAGTGCAGCCACTTTGGAGAACAGTGTGGAGATTCCTCAAGAAATTAAAAATAGAGCTTTCCTATGACCCTGCAATTGCACTGCTGGGTATTTACCCCAAAGATACAGATGTAGTGAAAAGAAGAGCCATCTGTACCCCAATGTATATAGCAGCAATGGCCATGGTCGCCAAACTGTGGAAAGAACCAAGATGCCCTTCAACGGACAAATGGATAAGCAAGATGTGGTCCTTATACACGATGGAGTATTATGCTTCCCTCAGAAAGGATGAATACCCAACTTTTGTAGCAGCATGGACGGGACTGAGAGAGCTTATGCTGTGCAAAATAAGTCAAGAAGAGAGAGTCAAGTATCATATGGTTTCATTTATTTGTGGAGCATGACAAAGAACATGGAGGACATGGGGAGATGGAGAGGAAAAAGGAATTGTGGGAAATTGGAAGGGGAGATGAACCACGAGAGACTATGGACTCTGAAAAAGAACCTGAGGGTTTTGAAGGGGTGGGGGTGGGAGGTTGGGGAACCAGGTGGAGAGTAATAGAGAGGGCACGTATTGCATGGAGTACTGGGTGTGTTGCAAATACAATGAGTACTGTTACGCTGAAAATAAATAAATAAATTTAAAAAAATATATTTATGCCCCTGCCTGGAATAAAACAAAATATTTAAAACAATCAATAACGAATGCAAAGGGACTCATTGATAATAAAGCAATAATAGTAGGAGAATTCATACAGAACCCATCAATGGAAAGTCCATCTAAACAGAAAATCAACAAGGAAACAATGGCTTTGAGTGACACACTGGGCCAAATGGGTTAATAGATATATTTAAAATATTTCATTATAAAACATTAGAATGTGTATTCTTTTCAAGGGCATATTGGGCATTAGCCAGAATAGATCATACATTGTGTCACAAATCACAATCAGGCCTCAACAAGTACAAAATAATTTCAGCAATGCCTTGCATACTTTCTGACTACAATACTATACAACTCGAAGTCAACCATAAAAAAAACAAAAGCAAAAACAAAAACAAAAACAAACAAAAAAACCCACAAATACCTGGAGGTTAATCAACACACCACTAGGGAATCAATGGCTCTTGACTTCGATCTATATTATAAAGCACTGATTACGAAGACAGCATGGTATTCACACAAAAACAGACATGTAGATCAAAGCAACAGAAGAGAGTCTCCAGAAATGGACCTTCAACTCTATGGCCAACTACTCTTTGACAAATCAGGAATTTAAAAAAAAGTCCAATGGGAAAAAAAAAAGACAATCTCTTCAATAAACGGTGCTGAGAAAATTGGACAGCTATATACAGAATAATGAAACTAGACCATTCTCTTATGCCATACAAAGATAAACTCTAAACTGATGGAAGACTTCAATGTGAGACAGCAATCCATCAAAATCCTAGAGGAGAATATAGACAGTAACCTCACTGACATTGGCCACAGAAAATTATTTAAGATAAGTCTCCAAAGGCAAGGCAAACAAAAACAAAAATTAACTTTTGGACTTCATCAAGATAAAAATATTTTTCTCAAAAAAGGAAACAGTCAAAAAAACTCAAGAGGCCACACACCAAATGGGAGAAGCCATTCACAATGACACCAGAGATAAAGGGCTTGTATCCAAGATCAATGAAGAACTCCTCAAACTCAACACTGAAATACCATAAAATCTTGTGAAAAATGGGCAGAAGACATGAACAGACAATTCTCCAAAGAAGGCATACAAATGGCTAACAGACACATGAAAAAATGTTCATCATCATTAGCCATCAGGAAAATTCAAATCAAAACCACAATGAGATACACCTTACACCACTTAGAATGGCAAAAATAAGAAAGAAAACAACAACAAATCTGGGTACGGATGTGGATGGAGAAAGGGGGAACCTCCTCACTGTTGGTGAGAATATGAGCTGGTATAACCACACTGGAAAACAGTATGGAGGTTCCTCAAGACATTAAAAATAAAGTTAGTCTATGACTCAGCAATTGCACTACTAGTTATTTATCGCAAACATACAGATGTAGATACTTGTATCTTACATAAGATACTTAGAAATCTAACCAGAGGTAAAAGATCTGTACTTTGAAAATTATAGGATGCTTATTCAAGTAAGTGAAGAGGAAATAAGGAGATGGATCCAAAGAACAAACATTCTTAAAGTCTCTATAATACACAAAATGATTTACACATTTAATGCAATCCCTATTAAAACACAACCAGCAATTTTCAGAGTTAGAATAAACGATACTAAAATTTGTATGAAAACACAAAAAACACTTAATTGCCAAAGTAATCTTGAAAACGAAAACCAAGCCTGGATGCATCATAATTTTGGTCTTCAAGCACTATTACAAAGCTAGAATCATTGAGACAGTATGGTATTGGCACAAAAACAGACACATAGTTCAATGGAACAGGATAGAGACCCCAGAAATGGCCCCTCAACTCTATTGTCAAATAATTTTCAACAAAGCAAGAATATCCAATGATAAAAGTCAGTCTCATATATATATATATATATATATATATATCAGTCTCATATATATATATATATATCAGTCTATATATATATATGTCTCATATATATATGTCATATATATATATATATAACTCATATATAACATATATATGAGACATATATATGAGATATATGTCTCTCATATATAACTCATATATAACATATATATGAGACATATATATGAGACTCATATATGAGATGACTGAGTCTCATATATGAGACTCATATATGTATATATACATGCACATATGTATGTGTATATTTAATATCACTTTTATTTATATATTATATATTGTAGTGGAATATTATTCCATTGAATGAAAGAATAGAAACATAATGATAACTTTCCATTTGCAATGACATGTATGGGCTAGAGAGTTTTATGTTAAGTGAAGTAAGTCAAAGAATGACATATTATATATTATTTCCCTCATATGTGGAATTTCAGAAAGAAAACTAATGAACAAAGGTGAAAAAAGCAAGGGATGTGTACCAAGGAAATGGCCACAAACCATACAGAACAAAGTGGAATTTACAATAGTGGAGTTTGAAGGGGGAAATTGGTCAAATTGGGGAGGAGGATTAAGGAGTGATTTGTTGTGATGAGCACTGGGTGATGTATGAAAGTGGTGGATCGCTATATTATACCCCTGAAAGTTATACTAGCCACGTTTTAAATAGAAACTTGAAAAGAATAAAAATAAAACTAAATTGATTTTCTAAGAATTTACTTAACAGGCAGAGACTACAAATTATGAGTACACTTGAAAATAGACCCATTGCCCTTGGGAAGGTTCAGAATAACCTGTAGAAGAAAAAAGAGTAAATGGAAACATGCTTGCATTTCTTTAGAAAACTGTTTCACTAAAGACAACTCCAGAGCTCCAGAACCCAGTTATGAGAATTCGGAAAACATGTTTATTTTGGAAATGTTCTAGGCCTGTCGTTAGAAATAACTCTAAACCATGTCCTATAGCCTGTGCCTTCAACCTTGTAGTTATTCCCTAATGTTACTTTTGAGAATAAGACACCAAGTCACTCTCCTTTGCAGCATGTGAATATATGTATCACATTAATATCCATAAAGTATATACTTTTATCTCATATAGGGGCAGGGTTTAAACAATCATCACACATAATGAGCTCAAAATGTACCCATGCTTCCAAAAGGCAGTAACACATGAGCAATCATTGGTAACTGTAGAGCAGACATCAGAGAAGCTGCTTTTGGATTTAATCATGCACGCATTGCTTAAATCTTTGCAAGTGATAGAGCAAGTTTTGATGACCATTACTGGTGATGTCAAGCAGCCGTTGTGAAGATTATGAGCATTCAATGAGGAAACACATGGAGAGAACTTAGCTGAGTGTCAATCAGTTAGAAAACACTCCATGAATTTTAGTTATTATTGCTGGTGTTAGTTTATGAACAACAAATAGAATGGGGTATATCCAAGGGTAGCTGAAAGTGATAGATCAACTCAGTCAAAACTAAAGACAAACCTGTGTGATATGGTTGTTAAGAATATACATTCCTTAGACTATCCATATATGTTGTATTTTCACTCATGCAAGCAAAAAAAATTTATACCTGATAATAATTACAATTCCTGGTTAACTCACCATGACGATTTCAAGGTTATAACTAATACCTTGAGTTTACTTTATGGTCATTAGTGTTAACCTAGTACCCATATGAATGTGCTTCTAACTGAAATTATTTACAAAGTCAACTATATATACTCTGATAGTGTTTATATTTGCACGCACACGCATGTTCATTCTCTCTCTCTCTCTCTCTGTCACACACACACACACACACACACACACTCCAACATGAATCTGGTAATGTAAATGAACAACTTTTGTTTGCTTGTTTGTTTTATTTTTTTGTGTGCTCTTTTTTGGTAAACGAACTATCTTTTAAGAAATATCTTTTAGGAAATATTTTCCCACTTACTCTGTCTCCTTGGAGTTTAGGAAGGTAAGTAAAAGGCATATAGGACATTTCATTTTGCTATTGGTTATTTGGAAATGGTACACATCCATCAAGATTTCTTAGAAAGGTAAAGGCAATGCCTTCTGGAATCTGGAGAAGAGGATGTGTGTCACAGCCCTGAATCTTAATAACTGTGTGATTTTAGAATACCATTTTCAATGTCTAATTATTGAGATAAGAATGCATAAAGACTTCTCACATTATACTTTGAGGATTATGTGACAGAAAATAAGTGAAACCTTTTTTTTTCAATTCTAAATTCCAATATAAATAAAATTTGCTGCTTTGATCTTAAAACAAATCCATGTAAATCTCAATAACACACCCATTACAGTTTCTATATGCAACTAATTAAGGTCAGAGCCCAGAACAGACAGTCAGGATAAGAGAAAGATCTACAGGGACCCAATGATGGCTTTGAATCTGTTCTCACTGAGCCCTTTGGGAAAAGGAAACATAAAAAGGATAAGTGATAATTCTTTCCATTGCAGAAAATTGCACAGAAAGGAGTGTTTCCACAAGCTGGTTGAAATACAAAACCAGGGAGTACTTTTTAAGCATAAAACCCACTTAAAAATTTCTGGATTTTCCTGTATAGATGGCAACAAATATGATCAGTTCTGTCCTCTTTAATATATGAGCTCATGGAAATGGACAAAATCAAAGAAATACATAGGTTGTTAATGTGTTCATAGAGTCAACTAGAAAACTAAGGTAAGAGGGAAAAAAAGGAAAATGGTTTCCTTTATGACATAATATTTACCTTGATTGTATTTAATATATGCCATGAACAGTATCATTTCAGTGATGTCAGAAGCCCATTATTTTGACTAAAACAACAACAAAACCTTCACAAACAAATCCAAAGTTTCAGATTGTTTACGATGTGTTTGTATTATGTTCAGTTGCCTAATAAAATGATTTCCTTCAATGCAGAGATAAGAAGCAAACCATGCCTTCCTTTCCTTAGTGGTGAATTAACTTGAAAGTGATAAAGGGCTTTCCTAGAAGTGATAAAACTTAGAGTAATCAAATATAAAAAAATAAATAAATCCCCGAAGAAGTATTTGTGAATTGTGAATTTCTTTACGTAGATTGTAATGTTGTGTAAAGGAAAGAAATGCTTCATGCATCATTGTTGGTCAATAATTCAGAAATAGCAACGTTCATCTCCTTGGATGCCACTACAACATTTTCTGTACAAATATATTTCCCTCTCCTTCTGGCAATAATCAGGAAAATTAGGTTCTGATTTTCCAGTAAAAGGGGAGAGTCTGAATGCCAAAGAATTTGAGGAGTTTTCCCTTTAATGAAGTACAGAAAAAAAAAGATGTAACAGAGTTGATGGCTAAGAAAAAAAATAGAGAGGAATGATCAGTGGAAGATTAAAATTTTAAATGAAATAAAGGAAGATAGAGATATTTTTTGGAAACTAAACATGTGGCTTTATTTGGTGTATACACTTGAAGTAAATAAGTGTGTGGATAATGAAGAATCAATCAATGAATTAATACAGGATTAAGAGCTGCTGATTTTGCAATGTGTGTGGATGGTTACCAAGAAACTTTCCAAACTCTGCTTCTCACAAGTCAACAGTGACTTCTTCAGAGATCTGTGTTTTCAGCTCTTGACTTTATTTTCTGTGGAGCTCAGCACCTCCTCATAGTAGACAGTCTGTTAGATCACAGGGCATGCATTTACCATATCCCTTAATGGAAGTGTTTTAATAAGGGATAGGGTATCAGAGCAAGAGAGCACCAAGTCCTTTCAGAATAAAAAGTAATTTATCAACAAGACAATGTTGGAAATGGGACGGATCTCAGAATTAATGTCCCCTGTCACAACATCATTCAAAAAAGATTCACCATCATACACACTCACCAGAGGCCCTAAAGGTTATCACATTATTCTCTGAGTAATAAACCTATTTACTACTTTGTTCTGGGCTGAGAGCTTTGGCAAGTGAAGGTCTGAGTCTACACATGTGGCAATACAAGGGTGAAGACCTGGAAAAGGAAAAGTTGCAGAACAGTCCACTAACTTAGCTTTAAATCAAGTAGCAGAATCAAACATAAAATGCACACACTATGACCAAATCTCCTAGTCTGACTGTGCCGGTCATGTCATATTGGAGGCTAAAAGAAATTATTCTTTTGCCTGACAATTATAAATAGGATAGTTATAAAAATATATGAAGGCATGGGAAGAAAAAGGAAATAATGAAACATATATTTACAAATCTGTATTCAAGACTTAAAGGCTGTCTGTGGATATCATTTAAATGTGTAGATATCTTAAAGTTTTATGGACATATAAAATATATAAGTGTATACAATTGAAGTACATCAATATTTAAGGTATTGTCTACATGATAAATATCCACATATAAACTATAACAAACTATTAATTTAAAAGGTAAAATTGGTTATATGGATGGTTTTCTAAACATTCCTTCATAGTCCTTATGCATGAGAGTGAATTTTATACTGAATTACAGCATGTTTAGTTGTTCCTGAAGGGTTCTATAAGTAAAATAATTATTGTGAACAAGTTGAAAATAACTCAAGAAATAATTTACTTAGTAAATTATATGGTAAATTTCTTCATTTAGTCAAGAAAATCAAAATAATAGTGGACCTGGGTATTGTTTCTTCATTGTTAAATACCTGAGTGATCTGGGGCTAACCATTTGACTTTTCTAAGCTGTGATTTCTTCATCCCTGAAATAAGAAGGAGGTAAAAATTACTGGGGATAAGAGGAAAGTAGATTTTTCTAAAGTACCTCCTAAATCTAAAATTCAAAGTTTTGACAAAAAAAAAAAACAATGAACTTGGAAAATTTTTGCAATAGGCTAACATATGGCCCCAATGATCCCTGCTTGCCAGTATTCATGACCTCGTGTGTTCTCCCTTTAAACAAGAGCTGAAACTTATCCCTTATTACTTCTGATATTAGATTACATAAAGACTGACTTCCATCTTGCTCTGACTCTTCACCTCTCTCCCTCTTTTTTCTTCCTCCCCTCTTTCTTGCAGGAAGCTAGACACTTGCTATGAGATACCCCATGGAAAATCACAGAAGTAAAGAAAACTCCCAATCAGCAGCCAGCAAGAAATTGAAGTCTTCAGTCCAGCAACCCAGGAGGACTGAACTGAGCTCTGCTGACAACACCTGAGTGGACTTGGAAGTACATCCTCTCCCAGTGGAGAATTGATGAAACTGTAGCACTGCTAGCCCTTTGATCACAGCCTTGCTTTCTAGCAAGGTTTGGGCAGAGGACCCAGTCAAGCTTCAAACAGACTGCTGATGGGAAGAGCTGTGAGGTAATAAATGTTTCCTGTTCTATCTTGAGAGACTTGTTACACAGCAGTAGATAACTAATGTGGTTTCTAAAGAAAGATCACTTCTATTTTGAAAGGGCCAAGAATCAAATTCATGGAAGGGGAATGAGGAACTGCCATCCTGAGCAGAAGGTGTGCTCAATTCAACAGGTACTTCGAATACCACCATATGTTCAAGTAAAGTGGTAAAGGAACACAAAAGAGTATCCCCACTGGGAACCAACTTATATGCTTTTTGCAAAGTAATTTAAATGTTACAGGATAATTTACAAAATCTATTTCCTCTTTTCCCCTTTTTGCTGAGATAAACATACTTCCCAGCCTCTCCTGCAGTGATCTACTGCTATGTGACTGGACTCGAATTTATTAGTGTAAGGTCAATGAAACACTTACAGGGTTGGCCCACTAACATTTCCACATCCTTCCTGCTTTCTGCTTGATGCAGATGAAAAGAATGAACTTAGAAGGCTAATTATGTGCTATACAGTGGCTAACTGAACATTAAAAAAATAAAGAAAAGAAAAAAAAGAATAAGAGAACTTTGTTCTTTTGACAGAGAAAGCCAAATGCTAATACTAATACTACTAATAATAAAGTCAGTGTTGAAGATTGTGAGAAACAAAATGTCAAGAGCTTGAAGATTTGTTATGTCACTCAAAAGAGAGCCATCTGCCTATCTGTAGTCTATTTTTTACTTCAAACAAGAAATACAGTTCTTTGACTATAGCCATTTAGCCACTGAGATTTTGAAGATTACCTATTAATGAAACTAACATTATCCTAATAAAGCAGAGAACAACACAAGGCTTTATTTGTACATTCATTTGTTTATTTAAGAAGTGAACATTATTAATAGAATGTTGTATTAAATGACAAATTTCCATTGAAATGTGATTATATTCTTAAATTTAATATTCTAAATATTTGGACTATTTCTTCTAAATATCAATTAATTTTTTATTACAATGTGAACATTTTATGACTCTTTCACTGTTGGTGGGAATGCAAGTTGGTGCAGCCACTTTGGAAAACCGTGTGGGGATTCCTTAAGAAATTAAAAATAGAGCTACCCTATGACCCTGCAATTGCACTACTGGGTATTTATCCCAAAGACACAAATGTAGTGGAAAAAAAGGGCCATCTGTACCCCAATGTTTATAGCAGCAATGGCCACAGTCGCCAAGCTGTGGTAAGAGTCAAGATGCCCTTCAACAGAGAAATGGATAAAGGAGATATGGTCCATATATACAATGGAGTATGATGCCTCCATCAGAAAGGATGAATACCCAACCTTTGTATTAACATGGACGGGACTGGAGGAGGTTGTGCTGAGTGAAATCAGCAAGCAGAAAGAGTCAATTATCATATGGTTTCACTTACTTGTGGAACATAAGGAATAACACGGAGAACTTAGGGAGGAGAGGAGAAGGGTGCTGGGGAAAATCAGACAGGGGGGATGAACTCTGAAAGACTGTGAACTCTGAGAGACAAATTGAGGGTTTTGGAGGGGAGACACGTGGGGGTTTGGGTGAGCCTGGTGGTTGGTATTAAGGAGGGCATGTATTTCATGGAGCACTGGCTGTGATGCATAAATAATAAATCTTGGAACTTTAAAAAATAAAGTTAAACAAAAAGTAAACCTTTAAATAAAAGGACTTAGAAAAGTCATGAAATGTCCACACAAGGCTTTATTTATTGAGAATTCTAATATCAATATATTTAATAAGGATCTGAAGTTGAACTATAACTGGAAAAAATGCTGGGATGTGACTTTTAACCATTTCTCTTCAATGTTTAGTAATAATATGAACCTAGACAAGCCACATTACTCTTCTGGGCTAGGGAGTCTCTGAGACACTTTTCCTTTCTAAATGCCTGGAGAGTTAATGCCTCAGTTTGAGAGTTAGTTTTTGCTTTTGTTTCTTAAAGTCTACATGAGGTTAGACTCTCTTCATGCATCTCCTCTAGATTTTAAAATTGAGGCATGTTTTCCATTTCCATTGTACAGTGTATTCTCTATATTTTCCACTAATTTTGTGGGAAATACGGATTTCTTTTTCTTTTTTTACCATAAACTTTTAAAAAATTATATTCAGTTAGTTAGCTTTAGTTTTTGATGTAGTTGTTCAATGATTCATCAGTTGTGTATAACATCCAGTGCTCATCAAACAGCTGTTCTCCTTAATAACCTTCACCTGGGTACCCCATCCACACACCCCCTCCCCTCTGAAACCCTCAATTTGTTTCCCAGAGTCTAGAGTCTCTCATGATTTGTCTCTCTTTCTGATTTCTTCCCTTCAGTTTTCCCTCCACTCCCCTATGGTCCTCCATTCTATTGCTTATGTTCCGCCTATGAGTGAAACCATATATTTGTCTTTCTCTGCTTGTCTTACTTCAGTTAGCATAATACCATCCACTTCCATCCTTGTTGATGTAAATGGTATGTATTCATCCTTTCTGATGGCTGAGTGATATTCCATTGTGTATATATACCACATCTTTATCTGTCTACCTTTTGAAGACTGCTTTGGCTCCTTCCACAGTCTGACTATTGAGGACATTACCGTTACAAATGTTGGGATGCATGTGCCCCTTCTTTTTATGACATCCGTATCTTAGGGGTTTATACCTAGTAGTGCAATTGTTGAATGGCAAGATAGTTCTATGTTTAACATCTTCAGGAACCTCCATATGGTTTTCCAGAGTTGCTGTTCCAGCTTGAATTCCCACCAACAGTGTAGGAGGGTTCCCCTTTGTCCACATCCTTACCAGGATTTGTTGTTTCCTACCTTGTTACTTTTTGCAATTCTAACTAGTGTAAGGTGGAATCTCATTGTAGTTTTGACTTGAAATTTCCTGTTGGCTAATGACAATGGACATTTTTGCACGTATCTGTTAGCCATTTGTATGTCTTCTTTGGAGACATATCTGTTCCTGTCTTCTGCCCATTTCTTGACTGCATTATTTGTGTTTTGGGTGTTGAGTTTGAGAAGTTCTTCATAGATCTTGCATACTAGACCTTTATCTGAGATGCCATTTATGACTATCTTCTCTGATTCCATGGTTGACTCCTAGTTTTGTTGACTATTTCCTTTGTTGTGCAGAATTTTTTATCTTGATGCTGTCCCAAAAGTTCATTTTTGCTTTTATTTCCCTTGCCTGTAAAGATGTGTCTTGCAAACAGTTGCTGTAGCCAGTGTCAAAGAGGTTACTGTCCATGTTCTTCTCTAGGGTTTTGAAGGATTCCTGTCTTGCTTTGAGGTCTTTCATCCATTTTGAGTTTATCTTTCTATATGGTATAAGAGAATGATCGAGTTTTATTCTTCTGCATGTGGTTGTCCAGTTTTCCTAGAACCATTTATTGAAAAGACTGTCTTTTTTTCCCCATTGCATATTCTTTCCTTATTTGCCATAGATTAGAATATTTTTCCATTATAAAATCTTTCTTACTTTTTCATATGTACCTGTCCATGGCCATGTTTTTCTTTCTTTTTTTAAAAGATTTTATTTATTTATTTGACAGATAAAGAGGCAGGCAGAGAGACAGGCAGAGAGAGAGAGGAGGAAGCAGGCTCCCTGCTGAGCAGAAAGCCCGATGTAGGGCTCGATCCCAGGACCCTGGGATCATGATCTGAGCTGAAAGCAGAGGCTTTAACCCACTGAGCCAGCCACTCAGGCACCCCTGGTCATATTTTTCTATAAGGCTAAAGGTCGTTATCATCAGAGATTATATTTTATTCATCTTTGTCTTGGTAAGACTTAGCACCATGTATAGGACATAGTGGAATGGAAAAATGTATGGTTGAGTGATTATGGGACATATAACATATACTTAAGCAAGGTTCACATAGGGCAGTGAGAGAGCCTAAGGGTGAGGGGGAAGAGGGTCTCCTAGCAATGACATAAAAATGAGGGGAGGAGTTGTATTATCTCTGAGATAACATTAAGAGATGCAACCTAGACGTTAACTGCCCCAATTTGTTCTGTGAGTAAAGAGGATATGTAGGGACATGAAGTACTCATGTCCTACTCATATCCTACTCAGCCATGAAATTGGCTAAAATGTTGTCATTTGCAGAAATATCACAGCCTGCTGCTGATGACAATGGTAATAAATGAAAGAAATGAAAGAGCTTGGAGAACAGAATCTAACATATTTTTGTGATTTCTCTAAATCTGGTTTATTCCCAGTGTTGATTGCTCCTAACAATACAGAAACATGGATAAAAGAAATGATTCTTCAAATATGGACTTTATCCTCTTGGGCCTCTTCCATGGTATAAAACATATCAACGTCCTTGTCTCTACAATTCTTCTGATCTACACTGTGGCTGTAACCACAAATTCCATCCTTATATTCCTGATTTGGGTTGATGCTCACCTCCACACACCCATGTACTTTCTCCTCAGCCAACTGGCCCTTATGGACCTGACATTAATCTCTAGCACTGTACCAAAGATGGCAACTGACTTCTTCTCAGGGAAGAGAAGTATATCACAGATGGCCTGTGGAACTCAGATCTTTTTCTTCCTGACTCTAGGAATTGCTGAGTGTATCCTCATCACCCTCATGGCTTTTGACCATTATGTGGCCATTTGCAGCCCTTTGAGATACACCCTGATCATGAGTCAGAAAGTATGTCTGCAGATGGCTTTCATTTCCTGGGCTGGAGGTGCACTTATATCATTCATGCACACAGCGTATGCTATGCATTTCCCCATTTGTGGTTCTAGAGAGATTTCCCATTTCCTCTGTGAGGTCATGGCCATCCTAAAATTGGCCTGTGAGGACATCTCTGCTTATGAGAAGGCTGTAGTGATGACAAGCATTGTGGTTCTCCTCATTCCTTTGTCCTTTATCCTGTCCTCTTATGCTCTCATCTTCCTTGCTGTCCTCTGCATGAACTCTGTGGAGGGCAGGAATAAAGCTCTGGCCACCTATTCCTCCCACTTGACTGTGGTGAGCCTATACTTCGGTCCAGCCATGCTAGTCTACATGAGGCCTACTTCTTATCACAGTCCAAAGCTGGACCAGGTTCTCTTTATGCTTGGTGCCATCCTCACCCCCATGATGAACCCTCTCATATATAGTCTGAGGAACAAGGAGGTGGTGGGAGCTCTAAAAAATGTGTTGGGACGCTGCCTAACCTCAAATTACACCACAAATGTAAGATGAATGTCAATTACTACCTACCTCTCTTTCAGTCAAATTCAGCCCTACTTAGATATTCAGGTCTCAGTTTTGGTCCTCACATGCTTAAAATTGCAGTGGGACTAGTCTTTATGGATTCAGTTCATATACACAAAAACCTGGTGAAACATGCTTATCTTCTTCATGTTTACTTGAAAGTGATAGACTTCACTCTCATACTGTAAACCTTCAAGAGTTAGGCACATGAGGTTTGGTGATGATTGATCATGATAGTGGTGATGATAGTGGTAGTAAATATGTTGATGGTGTAGTTGGAGTGCTGGTACTTAAGGTGGTGGAAGTAGTGATCATAATAATGATGAAGTTTCACAAAGAAGAAGAAGAAGAAGAAGAAGAAGAAGAAGAAGAGGAAGAACTGAATTAATTATATTTTTTCAACTACAAAGAGAAAATATATCAATTTCAGTCCTCAAAAGAGGCCAGTCACCACAGAAAGTCCATGGATGTTCCATCTTCTAAAGATCTGTAAATGAAGATTAGAATTAAATTGAGTTCTTAGTTTTTAATCTTTTAAAAGAAGAGACTAGATTGTAGACCTAAAGAAAATCCAATTAAAGTATTCTATTTTACATATTTTATTCTACTTAAAATTTCAAATATTTTATGAAATTGTCCCAATCATCAAAAAGAATCTATATGAAGACAAGAATTTTGTTGTTATTTAGTTTCAACTCTTATTATTAAGAATTCATAATTATACTAGATGATGGAAATAGTTATTTTCAGCCTTATATTACTGCAATGAGTTTTATTTTTTTAAACATTCTAGTGACTTTCTGCCATTTAATGTCAAAGGAATAAATATTCACATTTTAGCAGAAGGGGAAACAGAGTGAATGTAGCTGATTCTGTAAATTTGGAAGTATTCTTGTCCTAACATCTGACAATATAAACAAAAATACACTGCTATTGAACCTAAAGGATTTAATAATTTACCAGTATAGTCATCATATTTTAATTGTCTTGGTTTGGTGACTGAAGTAGCACAATGTAAAATTATTTAGACACAGTTATTTAACATCCAGAAAGTGAAGTGAAGATAAGAAATATACCTGGGTGTCGCGGCCCGCGTGACAAATCGACCAGGAAATTTGAGGGTAAGAGGATGGTGAAAAGAAGTTAAAGAGACAAAGAGATGGGGGCAGGAGGCTCACTGAGGAGGATGTCCAACAGTGCCGACTTTATTCAGGGCAGTGAGGCATTATATAGCCAACAGTAACTATCTTCAGCTGGTTACAAAAGACTTTGCTACACGCACAAAAACCCCCCAGACCAGGCCTGTTTTGCCCACTTCAGATAAACACCTGTAGGCAATGGCTGATGTTAGTACAATTGTCTTGTAAGAAGTAAAACCTGAGAGTGATTTATGAGCTGTGCTGGAACAGCAAGGACCAGTTAAGAGTTTATGACTCCGGGGGCGCCTGGGTGGCTCAGTGGATTAAGCCGCTGCCTTCGGCTCAGGTCATGATCTCAGGGTCCTGGGATCGAGCCCCGCATCAGGCTCTCTGCTCCACAGGGAGCCTGCTTCCTCCTCTCTCTGCCTGCCTCTCTGCCTGCTTGTGATCTCTCTCTCCATCAAATAAATAAATAAAATCTTTAAAAAAAAAAAAGAGTTTATGACTCTGCTCTCATCTAACTAGTAAACATGTGGGAAGTCACATTGGCGAGCGCACAACACATAGCACAGACCCTTTCTCAGTGCTACTCAACTCTTCTGTCCTAAACCTTTTGTTAGGCTATTCGGCCTTTAAAGGAGACACAAGTCAGGGCCTGGTTTGGTCCTCGTCTCAAGCCTTATCGTGGCCTCCCACATCTCCCCCTTCCTTTTTAAATAAATCAAGCAAATGTGTTTGTGCTTGGGCACGTAGTCGTTGCTGTCCTGCACGAAACTGTATAATGCACCATATTAACACAAGAGTAAGTAACATAAGGAGAAGTCCAGTACACAGCCAGAATGAATGTTTTAATAAGTTACCAGGGTTAAACCCATGGAGGTGATCTAGGATATGTGCAACCGCTTCAACAGGGTTAACTACATCCAGTCGAGACTGACTGATGCTTGATATATCTTTTTGAAGATACATTAAATCAAGGCTAACATTAGTATTATAAACAATTAGTTAACACACAGTCGTTACAATGGATGTTATACAGTAGGTGTCCCCCCCAGAAAGGAGATGAGAACTATTGTTCCTGAGCCCACTACCAGTAAAAAAAGTTCTAGGAACACAGGCCCATAAGGTTAGGTTGAAGTCTTTTGTGGTAGTATAACTCTTAGCTATTTGCACCCCAGTTGGTCCCAGGGCAGCAACCAGCTTCCAAAGTTCTGTATGGAACATTCCTCCAGCCGTAGAGAAGATCCCTCCTAGAATGGTCACATTATGCATTGGGAAGCTACGAGGGAAGGCAATGTCTTGCAGAGGTTCTTCTCTATCCTTCCTCGATCAGTCAGTAATAGAGAAATCAGGGACACCATGAGCAGAGATAATCAAGGGTTTTTCTTGAAGACATTCTGTCCAAATGGGGCTGTAAGGGGGGAAGGTGTATTCTTCTTCTCCATCTGTTCTGGCTGTTCAATGTGAGGTGAGCCATCCTCTGGTGGAGAGGCAAGGGGTCGGCACCACCTTTCCAGGAGCCACCGCAGGGTATCTTCATCCTGAGGAAAAACACAAACAAAACTGCACCCTCTGCGGAGGACAGGATCAGGACCCTTCCAAGTGCCCATCAGGGGGTCCCTCCACCTAGCATAAGGGAGAGGGGAGAAGTCTGGATGCTAAAAGCATTCAGCTGCTGTGCGACCTATTTCATCAACATTCAAAAAATTTAAAACATATAAGGTTAAATTTAAATGCATATGCGGGGAATATTTTACTTTTCCCTGTAGTATCTCCCCCTCTTTTAATTTTTTAAGGTATGATTTAAGAGTACTATTTGCACGCTCAACAATGGCCTGTCCCTGAGAGTTATATGGAATACCTGTAGAGTGCCCTATTTGAAAGGTAGTGCAAAAGGTTTGAAAAGCTTGAGATGTATAGGCCATCCCATTATCTGCTTTTATTGCCTTTGGTGTACCCAAAGTGGCAAACTCTGAAAATAGATGATTTTGAACATCAGTAAAGGATTCCCCAGAGTGCGCTGTAGCGTGCAGAAATCCAGAAAAGGTATCAATGGAAACATGAAGATATTTAAGTTTCCCAAAAGGGGGAAAATAGTTACATCCATTTGCCATAAGTGATTAGGCATTAAGCCTCAAGGATTTACAGCATAAGTCAGTTGAGGATAATGAATAGGACAAGTTGAACAGTTTTTTACTATCTGGCGTGCCTCTTCCCTCCACAATCAGAATTGTCTATGCAAGGCAGCTGCGTTCTGATGGAATCGGGCATGACTCCGAATAGCTTGATCAGAATTAGAAAGCATTACTACTTGTATGTGAGTTAAGGCATCTGCAATAGCATTGCCTTTGGCCAAGGGGCCGGGCAAATTTGTATGTGCTCGAATATGGGCAACATATATGGGATTGGTCCTTGTATTTAATAGATGTTGAATAGTGGTGAAGAGGTAAAGAAGTTCTTCATCATTGGTAAGAATATAAGCAGTAGGCAACACTGGGATGGCTCGTGCCACATAATGGCTGTCAGTAAATAAATTGCATGGTTTGGGGAACGCTTCCAGAGCCAATAGTACTGCCTTCAATTCAGCCCTTTGTACTGATTTAGTTGAATAAAAGGCGCGAAAAGACTCATGAGCGGAATGGGAAGATTTATAAATGCCAATGTTCCCCCTTTTATCTGCATCCACAAAAATATTAATAGCAGAAGTCAGGGGGTAGTTTGAACAGGATTGTTCATTTGTATAGGTGCAGTAGAAAGAGATTGTAATAATTTATCCACTGGCAGATGATACTTAAGTTGTCCGGGTAATTAGAGAGAGCTATTTGCCAGTCAAGATTAAAGCTAAATAATGTTTGCACACATTCAGTAGTTAGCATTGGTAGGACCAAGAATTCAGGTTCCTTACCTGTAATATGAATAATCCTCTGACGACCCCGGGTAATCAGTTGTGTTAATAACTCTACCTGCCCAATGATGACATGTAGTTGGTGTAAAGTTAAATGAATCCCCTCCAAAGGCCCATGAACTTGCCATATAACTGCTAAAGTTAACCTGGATGGCATTAATAGAATTAAATATATCGGCGTGGAAGAGCTGCGCCTGTGACAATTTATCATTAACTAGCTATAACGCTGTTTTAGCGTCTTCAGTTAATGCTCAGGGAGAGAAGGGAGAGCTATCTCCTCTTAAGGTGTCGAACAAAGGTTTTAAATCATCAGCTGTTAAATGTAAGAAAGGTCTAATCCAATTAATATTTCCTAACAATTTTTATTGAAAGGACTGCGTTTGTAAAGAGATCTTTTGAGGGCGAATTCTTCTATTTTCAATAATGTATCCCAAATATTCAAAAGGCTCCATTTTCTGCACCTTTTCGGGGGCCACCACCAAATTATACTGCTGTAATTGAGTGACCAAAAAGGTAAAGGCTCATTGCAAAATTTCCTCTGTCTCAGCTGCTAAGAGAATATCATCCATGTAATGTATGCAATTGACCATTGGTTCAAATTGTGCTCGAAACGGAGAAATTGCATGAGAAACAAATTCCTGGCACAGAGTGGGACTATTAGCCATACCTTGAGGTAAAACCTGCCATTGGTACCGTTTAGCAGGTTCTTTATAGTTAGTACTGGGAATGGTAAAGGCAAATCGTTCACAGTCTTGGGGGGCTAGCGGAATGGTAAAAAAAAAACAAAAACAAAAACAAAAAAAACCCCACAATCCTTTAGATCTAATATAATTAATTTGTATTGAAGAGGGATAGCTGATGGTGTAGGTAGTCAAGGTTGAAGGGCCCCCATACATTTCATAGTAGCATTTGCTGCCCTCAGATCTTGTAAGAGTCTCCACTTTCCTGATTTCTTTTTAATTACAAATATAGGAGTATTCCAAGGGCTAAAAGATTCCTTTAAATGACCCAAAAGCAGCTGTTCTTCCATTAAAGTCACTGCTGCTGCCAATTTTTCTGCAGGCAAGGGCCACTGATCCACCCATATACAGTGTCATCAGATTTCCATTCAATAGGCCGCACAGGAGGGGATTTCAGTGGCCCTGAGGAAAACCCAAACCAGCCTTGGAATGCTGCGATTGTATCTGGAGTGGATTTGGCTCTCCCTGTAGTCTTTCCTAAACCTTTGCCTTGTGCCTATCCTATCCCATCTTTTTCATAAGGGCCATTGGGACCTAGGGCTGTTGTTAAAGAAATGCCCATGTCTGTTAAAACATCAGGGCCGCATAGATTAAGGTCAATTTGTAACACAAAGGGCTGGAACACTCACTGATGGCCCTTAGCAGAGGACCAATTCAAGAAATCTGCACTTAGCTTAGGAGCACAAGCTTGTCCCACACCCCTAATGAAAGTATCGGAATCCACAAGAGGTCAAATTTTAGGCCAGTGTTGGGAAGCAGTCACTGAAACATCCGCTCCTGTGTCAACTAACCCCAAAAAGGCTTGGCCCTGAATTATCAGATTCAAGTAAGGTTTATCTGCAGAAATTAATTGGGTCCAACATACATCAGTAGAGCCAAAACCTCCAGTTCCTCTCCTGCCTTTCAGAGCTGGGTTATTGGTCTCCATCCATGGCATGATAATTAATTGCGCAATGGGGACTCGAGGTTGCAAGAGGAGCACTCCTTCCTTCAAGGTAGCCATAATTTTAATTTCTCCTGTGTAATCTTCATCTTACAAAATAATTAAAACAATTAGAAATGGCAAAAACTCAGAAGAGATATGGTTAAATTACCAGGTAATGACCTTATCAAAATATTATAACTTTAGGAAATGTATAGAACCCTTAGAGTATTTACAGCACTTACCCAAATGCAACTCAAGGTTTATTATTGGTTTAGCAGTACTTACTGAGTAACTTCGCATACCAAGGAAAAGCCTGAGTTAAAGAGATCTCATTTACAATTTTGGGCGGGCAAAGAGAAAACCATTGACATTTTCTTAACAGCAGATCAATCAAAGAAAACTTTGCCCTTTTAAACAGAGAGAAAAACCAGCTTTTATATACCAGTGTCTTTCCAATTTTTTTCTTCCTAAGATAGTGAGTTTTCAGGGTTTCCCTCCCACCGTAAATGATGTCGCAGACAAAGGGAGGGGGATCTTTCAGATGCTGTCCTGCTCGCATCCCTCGTGGGAACTTAGGAGCGTCTTAGCTAAGGTCTGTCCGTATAAACCCCAGACCAGGCTACTCCGTGGAGTAGATGACCGTTATGCCATATGACGCCCCACAAGACTAAGGGTGCAGCCCACTCAGACTCCATAGCCGAAGTGGTGGAGCCATACAGATACGTTCACACAGGCAGGCACTCTTCAGATTCAAACAGGTTGGACACTCTCCCCTTTGGGTATCCCTGGCTAATGGGAGGTTATCAGTCTCCCCTTCCATTCTTACGAATGGGTTTAGTTCAGACAGCGGACCCGGGGCTGTTGCAACAGAATTCAGTTAAGCAAAAAAGATGTTTACCAACAGATTTCAAAAGCAAAAACCTAGTTTCAGTGACCAGTTCTCTAGCATTTTATCCCACTTGGTTTAAAGTTTCAGGTTAGCAAAGACTTTGAAAGCTACTTTAACAATTACCCATTAAAACTTTGAGGGGCACCTGGGTGGCTCAGTGGGTTAAGCCTTCAGCTCAGGTCATGATCCCAGGGTCCTGGGATCGAGCCCCGCATTGGGTTCTCTGCTCAGTGGGGAGACTGCTTCCTCTCTCTCTCTGCCTGTCTCTCTGCCTACTTGTGATCTCTGTCTGTCAAATAATTAAAAAAAAAAAAACTTTGAGACAATTAACAATCAGTTTAGTAATTTCTTTGCTAACAAATTTTAACAAATAACATGAGCTTATTTGACCTTCAGTAAACTTCAAAGTTTTACTTTTACTACTGCTAACTTAAAAGACATGTCTATCTTAATTAAACCAATAAACTTAACTTAGGGTTAAGCAGTCCAAGTCAGGCCAGAGAAAGAAGGGAACTTCCCTGAAACAAAGAGAGTATTGGCAGCTGCTTGGGAATATACCCTAAGGTCTCTGTCCCGAGTTAAACCAACCTCAGCTGGCTCCAGTTACAGCCATTAACAGGGGAAGTGAGTGAGGGAGAATCCCCCACATCCATTAGGAGGAACAGGGAGATGAAAGAGTCCCCTTACTCTTGGCTGGCCTCATTTCTCCAAAAACAATAACAATGCAACAGACAACAAAAAGACAGGACAAGGACAACCACAGACCTAGAAGCCATCCCAGGGCCATCTAACATTAAAGGCTGGCCATTCAGGGGGAGTCAAGATGGCGGGGAGGTAGGAGTAGGTGCCGTTTCAACCTGTACGCTAAAGTGAGCTGATTACCGACCAAAGAACTCCGATCACCCATGAAATCAGCCTGAGATCAGAATTATACATATCTGGATCTCTACAGGAGCAGAAGACACCAAGTGGAAGGTTAAGCAGACTGGGAACATCGGACTGATATTGGAAGATAAACAAAAAGGGGGAGGAAGCCACCAGAGGCAACCGATTGGAAAGTAATACCCCAATACAAGAGTGCCCTGTGTCTGGGGACCAGCATTACCTTGCAGTCTGGTTGAAAGCACTCAAAAAAAAAAAAAAAAAAAAAGAGCAAAGGATCATGGGGGGATATTGTGGGAATCTGGGAGGTTAGGGACAGGGGTTTAAGTCCTGGACCCAGGACAGCCTCCCTTGGTGCAAAGCCAGAGAGAGTGTGGTGGAGAAACCAGGTCTTGGTCCCTGAGCCACCAGCACGCCTGAGCCACCAGCGTGCCTGGGAACACGTGGAGTCTGGCTCTCGTGAGGGGCTGGAAGCCTGGCCAGATGGTGTTCCTGAAACGCTCACGTCCCACACCCTTCCCTGGGAGAGGTGTGCAAAGGTGCTAGCCTGGAACTCTGGCATCCTGAAAAACCAGGCATACCCAGCCTGGGCCAGTGGGAAAATCTCAGTGTGTGATTGCTGCGTGGAACCTCTCTGGCAGTCTGGAGCTGCCCAGACAGCCGCCGATGCTGAGGTATTGGGTACAAGGAGGAGATCCTGCATCCCCAGGGACCGTGACTCAGAACCTACTCTGCCAGCAGCTCTGCAGAGCATTCTGAGGCTTCTCTCTGAGAGGGAGGTCAGGGTGCAGTTTGCTCTCCTCTAAACCTCCAAAAACCATCAAAAGCTGTCAAGAAGAGAGAAAACAGATGAAAGAAATAAAAACCTCCAGAGAACAAAAGCCTAAAAAAACTGGTTTCCTCAGAGCTCACCCCCTTGAGGGGGGAAGGAAGACCTAACTCAGGGAACATATTGTCTGAAAACCTGCGTGGCAGGCCCCTCCCCCAGAAAACCAACCAGGAAGGAAGAAAAAAAAAAAAAAAAAAAGAAGAGGACAAGAGAAACACCACCACTACTTCATAAATACAACTTTTATTTTTAACTCTTTACCACTATTCTGGTTCTTTTTTATACGTATAGATAATATTTTAAACTATTTACCATCACAGTGAGATGTCCAGTATGTCAAATTCCTTCATAACCTTCTAACCTGAACTTTTTGATACATACACCCGTGTTTTTCTTTTGCTTTTCTATTTTTTAATTTTTTTTAAAATTTTAATTTAGTTTAGTCTAGTTTATTCTTTTTTTAATTTTTATTTTCTAATATACATATAGAGTTAAACTTCAAGGTAATCCCCTTTTCCCAATCAATTCTACCTGTATAGCAAAACAATTTTTAATCCCCCTTTATTGTAGAAAAGTTGAGTCCTTTAAAAAGATATAAAGATACATCCAGGAAGAATCAAAATAACCTTCCTCACCCACACTGAGAATTTATAACCACTCTCCCATCTTTTCCTTCCGCCAGTGTTTCTGTGTATTTGTGTTTGTCCTAATGGTATATAAATCTTACACTTGGGGGTTTTTTGAAGAGGTTCTTCCTTTTCTTTTTGCTTTTATATATATATATATATTTTTTTCTCTTGTCATATACTTTTATCAGTCTTTTTATTTGTCTGTTTTTGTTTGTATACTTCACAAATCTTACCTTGGGATGCATTAGGGCTGACCCTTCTCTTTTATCTTCCCTTTTTTTTTACTCTCTCTCTCTATCTCTCTCATTCTCTCTCTCTCTTTTTCTTTTTTCTTTTCATTTCTTTTTTTTCTTTCTTTTCTATTTCTTCTTCTTTTCTCTTTTTCTCTCATTTAGGTGGGGAATCCTGATTGAACAGAAGTGTTCCAGGGTGCACCTTGACTGTGCCACAATCGATACATCCAGCTGCATCTATTCAGTCATCTCTTACCAAAATGAATAGGAGGGGAATGCCCAACAGAAGAAAAATACAGAGGATGGATATTCTGCAACAGAGCTAATGGCTATCAACATAGACAATACATCAGAAAAGGAATTCAGGCTAACAATTATCCAGGCAATAGCTAGGTTGGAGAAAGCCATGGATGACCAAACAGAATTGATTAGGGCAGAACTGAAAGCCACCAGGGATGATGTTCACAATGTTAGGGCAGAACTAAAGCCACCAGGGATGATGTTCAAAATGTTCTCAATGAATTCCAATCTAATCTAAATTCTCTAAAACCTAGGGTCACTGAGACAGAAGATAGAATTTGTGATCTGGAGGACAAACAGGTAGAGAGAAAGGATCAGGAGAAAGCCTGGAACAAACAGCTCAGAAGCCACAAACACAGAATCAGGGAAATAAATGATGCCATGAAGCATTCCAACGTCATAATTATTGGAATCCCTGAAGGGGAGGAAAAAGAAAGAAGTCTAGAAGATATAGTGGAAAAAATTGTCTATGAAAATTTTCCCAATCTCACGAATGGAAACAACGATCATGTACTAGAGGCAGAGTGGTCCACCCCCCCCCCCAAGATTTTAGGTTCTCAAAAGTCCTCACGACACCTGATAGTTAGAATGAAATATTACTCTTCTAGTCAGACCCTCTTAAAAGCAGCTAGGACAAAGAGGCTCCTTACATCCAGAGGGAAGCCCATTAGAATAACGTCAGACCTGTCCCCAGAGACCTGGCAACCCAGGAAGGGCTGGCAAAATATATTCAGAGTACTAAATGAGAAGAACATACAGCCAAGAATACTTTATCCAGCAAGACTGACATTCAAAATGGATGGAGAGATAAAGAGTTTCCAAGACCGGCAAGGCTTAAAAGACTATGCAACCACCAAGCCAACACTGCAGGAAATATTAAGAGGGGTTCTATAAAAGAGAAAAAATCCTAAGACTATCAATGAACAGAAATATAGAGACAATCAACAGACAGAAACTCTTCAAAGGTAACACGATGTCAATCAAAACCTATCACTCAATAATCACTCTCAATGTGAACAGCCTAAATGTGCCCATAAAATGACGCGGGGTTGCATATTGGATAAAAAGACAGGACCCATCCATATGTTGTCTACAAGAGACCCATTTTGAACCAAAAGATACACTCAGACTGAAAGGGAAGGGATGGAGAAGCATCTTTCATGCCAATGGGCCTCAAAAGAAGGCCGGGGTAACGATTCTCATATCAGATAAATTAGAATTTAAAATCTAAGACTGTAGTCAGAGATACAGAAGGACACTACATAATTCTTAAAGGGACTATCCACCAAGATGATCTAACAATTGTAAATATCTATGCCCCCAATATGGGATCAGCCAATTACATTAGAAAACTATTAATCAAGATAAAGAGTCATATTGATATGAATACATTAATAGTAGGAGATCTTAATATGCCTCTCTCAGTAATAGACAGAACATCGAAGCAGAAAATTAATAAAAAAATAAGAGCATTGAATGAAACATTGGACAAGAAGGACCTCCTGGATATATACAGAGTATTCCACACTAAAACAACGGAATACTCATTCTTCTCAAGTGCATATGGAACCTTCTCCAGAGTAGACCACATATTGGGTCACAAATCATGACTCAACTGATAGCAAAAGACTGACATTATTGCCTGCATATTCTCAGTTCACCATGCTTTGAAACTGGAGCTCAATCACAAGGAAAAGTTCAGAAGGAACTCAAACACCTGGAGGCTAAAGACCACCATGCTGAAGAATGCTTGGATCAACCAGGAGATCAAAGAAAAACGTAAACAATTCAAGAAAACAAACGAGAATGAAGACACTTCGGTCCAAAACATATCGATACAGCAAAGGCGGTCCTAAGGGGGGAAATACATAGCCATCCAAGCCTTCCTCAAAAAAATTGAATAATCCAGAATACACAGCTGTGTCTACACCTTAAAGAACTGGAGAATCAACAACAAATCAAACCAACTCCACACATAAGAAGGGAAATAATCAAGATTAGATCAGAGATCAAGGAGGTAGAAACCAGAGACACCGTAGAACGTATCAATGATACTAGAAGATGGTTTTTTGAAAGCGTCAATAAGATCGGTAAACCATTGGCCACACTAATCCAAAAGAAAAGAGAGAAAGCCCAAATTAATAAAATTATGAATGAAAAGGGAGAGATCACAGTTAACACCAAGGACACAGAAACAATCATCAGAAATTATTACCAACAGTTATATTCCAATAAGCTAAACAACCTAGATTGAAATGGATGCATTCCTAGAAAACTATGAACTCCCAAAATTGAACCAGGAAGAAATGGACAACCTGAATAGACTGATATCCAGTAACGAGATTAAAGCAGTGATCAAAAACCTCCCAAAAAACAAGAGCCCAGGACCTGATGGATTCCCTGGGGAATTCTAACAAACTTTCTTTTTTTTTTTTTTAAATAACTTTATTTATTTATTTGACAGACAGAGATCACAAGTAGGCAGAGAAGCAGGCAGAGAGAGAGGGGAAGTAGGCCCCCCGCTGAGCAGAGAGCCCGATTCGGGGCTCGATCCCGGGACCCTGAGACCATGACCTGAGCTTAAGGCAGAGGCTTTAACCCACTGAGTCACCCAGGTGCCCTTCTACCAAACATTCAAAGAAGAAATAACACCTATTCTCCTGAAGCTGTTCCAAAAAATTGAAGTAGAAGGAAAACCTCGAGACTCTTTTTATGAAGCCAGCATTACCCTGATCCCCAAACCAGGCAAAGACCCTACCAAAAAGGAGAATTTCAGACCAATAACACTGATGAATATAGATGCTAAGATTCTCAACAAGATCCTAGCAAACATGATCCAGCAGCACATTAAAAAGATTATCCACCATGACCAGGTGGGGTTCATCCCTGGGTTATAAGGATGGTTCAACATTCGCAAATCAATAAGAGGAGAGAAAAGAAACACATGGTCCTCTCAATTGATGCAGAAAAAGCATTTGACAAAATCCAGCATCCATTCCTGATTATAACACTTCAAAGCATAGGGAGAGAGGGAACATTCCTGAACTTCATAAAATCTATCTATGAAAGACCCACAGCAAATATCATCCTCAATGGGAAAAAGCTTGTAGCCTTTCTGTTGAGATCAGGAACACAACAAGGATGCCCACTCTCACCACTCTTGTTCAACACAGTATTAGAAATCCTAGCAATGGCAACCAGACAACAAAGAGAAATAAAAGGTATCCAAATTGGCAAGGAATAAGTCAAACTCTCTCTCCTCAGATGACATGATTCTTTATATGGAAAACCCCAAAGACTCCACCCCCAAACTACTAGAACTCATACAGCAATTCAGTAACGTGGCAGGATGCAAAGTCAATGTACGTAAATCAGTGGCTTTCTTATACACTAACAATGAAAATACAGAAGGGGAAATTAGAGAATCGACTCCATTTACTATAGCGCCAAGAACCAGAAGATACCTGGGAATAAGCAAATAACCAAATAATCAAAGAGGTAAAGGATCTGTACTCGAGGAAATACAGAGCACTCATGAAAGAAACTGAAGAAGCCACAAAAAGATAGAAGACCATTCCTTGCTCTTGGATCGGAAGAAAAAACATTGTTAAAATGTCTATACTGCCTAGAGCAATCTATACTTTTAATGCCATTCTGATCAAAATTCCACCGGTAGTTTTCAAAGAGCTGGGGCAAATAATCCTAAAATTCATCTGGAATCAGAAGAGACCCCAAATTGCTAAGGAAATGTTGAAAAACAAACACAAAACTGGCGGCATCACGTTTCCTGATTTCATGCTTTGCTACAAAGCTTTGATCACCAAGACCGAGTCATACTGGCATAAAAACAGACACATAGACCAGTGGAACAGAGTAGAGAGCCCAGATATGGACCCTCAACTCTATGTTCAAATAATATTCAACAAAACAGGAAAAAATATACAGTGGAAGAAAGACAGTGTCTTCAATAAATGGTGCTGGGAAAACTGGACAGTGATATGTAGAAGAATGAAACTCGACCATTCTCTTACACTGTACACAAAGATAATCTCAAAATGGATAAAAAAAACCTTAACGTGAGACAGGAATCCATCAGAATCCTAGAGGAGAACATAGATAGTAACCTCTTCGATATCAGCCACAGCAACTTCTTTCAAGATATGTCTCCAAAGGCCAAGGAAACAAAAGCAAAAATGAACTTTTGGGAATTCATCAAGATCAAAAGCTTCTGCACAGCACAGGAAACAGTCAACAAACAAAGAGACAACCCTTGGAATAGGAGAAGATATTTGCAAATGACAGTACAGACAAAGGGCTGATATCCAGGATCTATAAAGAACTCCTCAAACTCAACATGCACAAAACAGATAATCATATCAAGAAATAGGCAGAAGATATGAACAGAAACTCTCCCGATGAAGACATACAAATGGCTATCAGACACATGAAAAAATGTTCATCATCACTAGCCATCAGGGAGATTCAAATTAAAACCACATTGAGATACCACCTCTCACCAGTTAGAATGGCCAAAATTAGCAAGACAGGAAACAACGTGTGTTGGAGAGGATGTGGAGAAAGGGGAACCCTCTTCCACTGTTGGTGGGAATGCAAGTTAGTACAGCCACTTTGGAGAACAGTGTGGAGATTCCTCAAGAAATTAAAAATAGAGCTTCCCTATGACCCTGTAATTGCACTGCTGGGTATTTACCTCAAAGATACAGATGTAGTGAAAAGAAGGGCCGACTGTATACCAATGTTTGTAGTAACAATGGCCACTGTCGCCAAACTGTGGAAAGAACCAAGATGCCCTTCAACAGATGAATGGATAAGGAAGATGTCCATATATACTAAGGAGTATTATGCCTCCATCAGAAAGGTTGAATACCCAACTTTTGTAGCAACATGGATGGGACTGGAAGAGATTATGCTGAGTGAAATAAGTCAAGCAGAGAGAGTCAAGTATCATATGGTTTCACTTATTTGTGGAGCATAACAAATAACATGGAGGACATGGGGAGATGGAGAGGAGAGGGAGTTGAGGGAAATTGGAAGGGGAGATGAACTATGAGAGACTATGGACTCTGAAAAACAACCTGAGGGTTTTGAAGGGGCCGGAGGTGGGAGGTTGGGGGAACCAGTTCGTGGGTAATAGAGAAGCAACGTATTGCATGGAGCACTGGGTGTGTAGCAAAAACAATGAATACTGTTATGCTGAAAAGAAATTTAAAAAATAAAAATTAAAAAAAAAAAAGAAATTAAAAGTAGAGCTTCCCTAGGACACTGCAATTGCACTGCTGGGTATTTATCCCAAAGATACAGATGTAGTGAAAAGAAGAGCCATTTGTACCCCAATTTTCATAGCAGCAATGGCCATGGTGGCCAAACTGTGGAAAGAACCAAGATGCATTCAACACAGAATGGGATAAAGAAAATATGGTCCATATACACGATGGAGTATGATGCCTCCATCAGAAAGGATGAATACCCAACTTTTGTAGCAACATGGACGGGACTGGAAGAGATTATGCTGAGTGAAATAAGACAAGCAGAGAGAGTCAAGTGTCACATGGTTTCACTTACTTGTGGAGCATAAGAAATAACATGGGAAGATTGAGAGTAGAAGGGAGTTTGGGGGAAATTGGAGCGGGAGAAGAACGATGAGAGAATGTGGACTCTGAGTAACAAACTGAGGGTTTTGGAGGGGAGAGGGTGGGGTGTTGGGGGATTGTGGGTATCATGGAGTGCATGTATTGCATGGAGCACTGGGTGTCTTGCATAAATAATGAATTCTGGAACAGTGAAAAGAAATTAAACAAAACAAAACAAAACAAAACAAACAAACAAAAAATGCCATACTGTTTGGTTACTAATATAACATAATAAAAATAAAAATAATAAAAACTCATCCACTATGCATTTTCAGCTACATTTTATTCCATTTAAATTATAATTAAGATATTTAAGAGCATTAGAAAAAAGTAATAAGCAAAAATTGCTTTTGAAAATGATAAGAGCACCTTGGTGTCATGAAGCATATCCTCTGAAGGCACCCTGCGTGTTTGAGCAGGGTTTCTGAACCCCAAGACACAGTCACAGGATTACACATTTCATATGATTAATCTGCACTTTGAGTCTTTTTCCATATGATTACTCTGATATTGCCATTTTAAACTAGGAGCAGTTTAAAATATTAGCAATTATTCAGTTGTGGAATCCTTCTGACTCTCTAAGAAGCAGGCAATTATTGTGTCTTATACTTCCAGGGGTCGTGGAGGTTCGAACATGGCCCTGAGCCTCACAGGGAGAGCTCGTATTGTCGTGCCAGCTGCAGGATGCCCAGGGACGGTGCAGTCTTTGGCAGAGCTGGGAACATGGCAGAAGAGCCAGACTCAGTCCAGGTGGACATATGAACCCTG
Source organism: Meles meles (assembly GCF_922984935.1). Classification (NCBI taxonomy): domain Eukaryota; kingdom Metazoa; phylum Chordata; class Mammalia; order Carnivora; family Mustelidae; genus Meles; species Meles meles. The sequence continues at coordinate 23,912,861 of NC_060068.1, read as the reverse complement.
ACAGCGGGTGGTGACGCATCCTGCCCGAGGGTCAGAGCTCTGACTCAGCAGTACCTGAAGGTCAAGTGGAGGACAGCGGGTGGCATCTAGGAGGGAAGGAGACATACGAAGCCCAGTGGACACCAGCTTCTGAAAGGACTGGGAGGTCAAATACTACAAAGGGGCAAGTCATGGCTGGAAAAACAGAGATGTGCAAGGAGTCTGTTGATGATATATTGTGCTGCAAGCAAGGTTTTAAACTAAGAAGAAGAACTGCATCGTGAATCCTTCATGTGGAATGAACAGTGAGGAAATAAAGTCAAGCAGCTAATAATTTGAGGCTGAATGTTAGCCAAAGCTTTGGAGAAAAGGGTGCAAGTGACTCTTTGACAACAGACTTCTGTGGACATGGTTATTTCCAGGCTTCACAGTGACCCTGAAGCTAAAATCCATATTCTCATTAAACACACACATTTACAAAATCCTGTCCCCCATCTCTGGGCAACCCAGAGCCACTTTCTGGTCTGCATATGAAGGACACTGAGCAGATGAGAACACTCAGCGCAAGAAAGTATTCCAAATGAAGTTCCACCACATGACACTGCAAGGCCACAAAGCACAAGTCCGTGAGAGTCTGTGGGAGCTGGATGGGTGCAGGACTCTTCTTCCTAATGCGACAGCTGTGTGCATGCTTACCTATGAAAACTCCACAATCCAAGGAGCCATATCAGGGACCGAAAGTCCTTCAGAGGAACCTATTGCAGCCACAGCTGCTCCACTCCTGACCATAATGTGTGCATTATGGGGCCGACGGTACAGGTGAAATGGGAATGAGTGCTTGAAAATTAAGAAGACCTGCTTATCCATTCTTTATCACACTGGAAAGAAGGCAGCGTCGAGGAGTCACCTGGAAGTGCAACTGAGACCCACAGACCTGCAACGGCATTTGTGAGCAGAAATGGGGCTCCTCATGAACTTGAACAGATTTCAACCCCAACAGGAGAGCTGAGAGCGGCCTCATGGGGAGGACAGCAAGATTCCCATGAGCTACAGGGAGACCAGGGAGTGAAACATCTGGACAAACAGGTGGCATGTCCTTGATGTCTGCTGGTCATGTTTCCAGGGAAACCATCAAGCACCAAGGATTCAACAAGAGATGCTGGAAGGTGGGGGTGGAGGGCTCCAGCAGTTTTTCAAGCTGTGGGCCTTGCTTCTTGCTTGTGTGGTCACTGGAGACTTGACCTGCATGGCACAAGGGGTAGGGCAGTGGAGACACTCCCCTAGGAAGACCCTGCAGGTGTGCAGGGCACGACACCCCCTCACCTCCCTGTCCCTCAGGAAACACACCGGATGCATGGATGCCTTCCTATGCCCGGGCCTCCATGTGACATCATCAAAGCCACGTCCACCACAGCCCACTGTCAGCAGCAGCCGCCCAACAGGAAGAACAGCAGAGATGACCCAGAAATGTCCCATGGAGCACAGGAAGCAGACACCAGGTTATTTGCTCATATCTTAAACCTCCGCCTTTGGGGCATTGATGAAACTCAACCACATGGTGCTGACAGGACACGGGTGCCCGTGGGATACTGGCACCTTCTTCTGCCTTCCTTCCAGTCCAGTCAGTGAGCAGTATCTCCTGACACTTGGGGAAGGGTCTCCACTGTGACTTGTCCTTCAAGCTGGAAATCCTCAGTGCTGTGGCATGGCAGAGAGAGAGCCACAGGAAAGCCCCATGCACTGTCCAAACATGGAGCATGAAGGGCAGCTCGCACTCATTCCAGCCTGAAGGAGAGCCACTATGGGAGGCTTGGGATGGAAGGATCCATGTATCCAGTCCCACATCACCGCAGGCATAGTTGCTCTCAGCAGATATCCCTGCCAACCCTACACCCTCAACTACCATCCCTAGGGCTGTTTTTTACCCCACCAAGAGCAGCATCAGAGGAACACAGAAGGACGGGGTTTGTTCAAGGAGCTCAACATCTGGGGCTTGGGTCAGGCCATCCACAGAGTTAGTGTTGGCTCAGGAACCCCCCCCCCACATGTTGCCTGCACGAGGCAAATGCTCCCCTCATTCACGCATGGAGGAGGGGGCACTGAAGCCACCAGACGGAGCCATCTCCAATGACCTTCGCCGGACAGAGGACTAGTTTTCAGGGAAATGAGCCCAATCCTGCCAATCAGGATACTTTGTTCTCAGATATGCCTTGGCTTTATCAGGATTCCATTTTATGAAACATCATAAAAATTCCTGTTTAAATGCGATCAGTTTATTGCCATTCAAAACATGATTAATCTCTGGGGCCCCTGGGTGGCTCAGTGGGTTAAGCCTCTGCCCTCAGCTCAGGTCATGATCTCAGGGTCCTGAGACTGAGCCCTACATCAGGCTTTCTGCTCAGCGGGGAGCCTGCTTCCCCCACCCCACCAGCCTCTCTGCCTACTTGTGAATTCTCTCTCTCTGTATCAAATAAATAAATAAAACCTAAAACAGAACTAAAAAAAAACAAAACATGCTTTCTCTCTGCAAAGTCTTCTGTGCATGAACCCCCGACTCCATCCATGCCTGGAAATGGACGGGGAAACAAATGTGTGTCATAGGAGACACATATTATGCTGTGCTACAGGTCTTTTTTTATGCACATAAATTAAAGTTCTTTTTTTATTTGTTTAAAGATTTTATTTATTTATTTGACAGACAGAGATCACAAGCAGGCAGAGAGGCAGGCAGAGAGAGAGAGAGAGAGAGAGAGGAGGAAGCAGGCTCCCCGCAGAGCAGAGAGCCCCATGTGGGGCTCGATCCCAGGACCCTGGGATCATGACCTGGGCCGAAGGCAGAGGCTTTAACCCACTGAACCCCTCAGGCGCCCCCAGAAATTAAAGTTCTAAGGGATTAAATAACTTCCCACACAGCACTGGATCTGAGCAGAGACCCCGTTCATATACTGAGGCTCATTTATGAGCCCCTCCAATAACCACCACTCAGCACCAAGAAGTCCCTAAGCGTCAGCCACTGAGGGTTGGGCTGGACAGTCAGGTTGGCCCTCTCCTGAGTTGTTGCCAGAACACCCCTCCCGCGGGTCAGAACAAGTCCCACATTCTGCAGAGCTCTGCCAGGAACCAGGAGTCCAGACCAACATAATCATGGCCGTCATGGCAGAGACATGGGGCAACATTACAAACACGCTCTGAAGTACTTTATGGACATTTGCATTCACTTCCCTCCCAAGGTTTATCAGAAGTGCATCTGGTACACTCAGCGTCCATTATGTTTAAGCTAGACATTTAGATAAATACACGCAGGCAGCAGTCATGGTGCGCTGAGACCTTGCGGCCCGAGTGTGAGCAGTAGTGACAGAGGCAGATGCAGCCGCACTCAGGTCGTGCCTGCCTGATGACACCAAAGACCCAGGGACACATGTCTACACTGCTCTCTGTTCCTTTTTATAGCGATGCTTACACAACACGCAGCAAGTTGACTGCAGCTAAAAAGCCTAACACGGCCATGCTGGCTCGTGTCCAAACCCATGCTCCTCCTGCAAGTGCCCCGCACTGGCTCAGGGGGCAGTGACACACTTGTTCAGCGCCATCCTTGCTAGTGTTCTCGGTCTTCCTATGGACAGTGGGTGTGGGCAGCCACAGGCCGGTGGCTTTGCTGTGGTCCAGAGCAGTGTAAGCTGAACCCATACCCACACCCCCGGAAATAAGGCTCCCATGACAACCAACCCTCAGTGGGACTTAAGGGCCTATTGTGTGTGAAGCCCCTGGGAGAGTCAGGCCACGAAGGAAACTATCCCTGCCTTTAATGGTCCCCCAGGCACGAGGACAGAGCAGGATCGGAAGCAAACACTCAGCCACTGGCCCCAGATGCCAGCACCGACCATGAGTCCATGGCGCCCAGGATGATCCCGAGTGCATGGCAGGGTCCCCTGTGTTACAAATGCCAGCAGGTCATCAACACACAGAGGGGACAGGTCTTAAAACTCAGAAATCCTCCAACTTGCAAGTATGTCTAGAGCACTTATTTCCCAAGAGAATCTGACATAGCAAAGCATCCTCATTTTCTTGAACCTCTTCACCTTCACATCCACCTACAGTGCTACAGGCTTCCTTTATAGAGATGTATTTTTTCCATATGATGAAATAATCTGTATCACGTCATAAAAATCTTTTATAAACTACCCCCTGTATAGAGGTCCATGCAGTAAAAGGCACACAGCTGGAACTCCAGTCCTTGGCTGAGTGCTGAGCCCTGGCTTCCCTGAGCTCCAACAACTAGGAGAGAAAACAGTCCACGCTTACTCCAGTCCAAATGAATTTAAAAACACACACGAAAAAGTAGCAACTACTGAGTGCCTACAGCATGCCACACAGGGCTTTGAGCATTTGTGTGAGGTACACCAGCACTTGCCACGCTCACCCTGAGTTAGGCACGACTGTGCTTCCTGATGTCCCGTGCACCTGCTCTGTGGCTGAGAAGTGGAGGCACAGCAGTCTAGGCTGCCACACACCCCATGGACCCTATCTGGGTAGGGACCAGACTCAGGCAGCTGGGGTCCTCTCTGAAATGCCGTGCACACTCTCCATGCTGTGCGTGAGCGGTCAGACCAGACTGGGCGAGTGGAGAAGGGGGCAGCCAACTCCCCAGAAGCACCAGTGGACAGGACACGTCTAGATAAGGCTTTCTGAAGCAGGCATACCAGGGTCTAACCCCAGTGAATACGGCAGGAAATAAACAAGAAACGTGGGATATTAAGACTTAACTCTATTTCTATTCAGTATTAAAACTCAAACTCCTCATGAAACACAACTCAAAGAATGGGAGAAAATATTCTTAAATCACACATCTGAGAACAGACTAACCTCCATAATCCACAAGGAACTCCTACAAGTCAACAAAAACAAAGCAATTCAAAAATCAGCAAAAGACTCAAATGGATGGGTCTCCAAAGCTGACAACCAAATGGCCCATCACCAGGTGAGAGGATGCTCCAGTCACATCCTTAGGGAAACCGAACTCAAAATCAGCATGTACTGCCTCACGACCCTTAGGACAGCTAGGAAAGAAGAAGTGAGAAATGTTGTGGACACATGGGAGCCCTGCACATGGCTGGCAGAGACGGGCAGCAGGGCAGCCACTGTGGACAATCTCATGGCTCCTTACTTAGACATGGGATCTGCATAGGATGCGGTAATCCCACCTGGTGTGGGCCCCAGGGTACTGAAAGCAGCCTGGCAGGTGCCCACCTAAACAGACATCACAACACTGCTCATGGGAGCCACAAGGCGGGCACCTCCCAAATGGGCACCAACAGGGGAACAACAGAGTGTACAGACTGCCCTGAAGGAGGTGAAGGGGGAGGATGTGCTGACACCTGCTCCGGCCAGGTGAGACCACACAGGTGAGTTATGCCACACACAAAATGACGAACATCATATGAGCCACTTACATGAACTAATGATGCTTTCCTAGAATGAGCAAACACACAGAGAGAAAGCAGAATGGGATCATGGGGGCCAAGGTCAGGGAGCAGGGTCTGAGTTTGGAATGATGCACAAGTTCTAGAGAGGACAGCAGGGATGTTCACACAACACCATAAACGTACTTCATGCCCCTGGATTTGTAGACTTACGAATGGTGAAAATGGTAAATTTTATGTTTATTATCCACCATGAAATCCCTGAAACTCTTCTATGTAGAATTAAACAGCCTCTCTGATCTTGCACACCTACCCCTTGGGCCTTCCTGACACAGACTGTGCATCCCTCCAGGTGACCCACACATACACTTACACCTGCATGAGTGCCCCCCCCCCTGCGCCCACCATTCTGTTCCCTCTATCCTTGCATAAACACCCCCAACCCCACGCTTCCCCTGCCTGCTGGCACTCTCCTCCCAGGATGGGTTCCAGGCAAACCCACAGGTGGCTTCAGACTGACTCTCCCCCACCACCAGCCACGGCAGGCCACACCAGTGTGGATTCACCTTGACACAGACAGTGTCCCCAGGGGCACGTGTTTATAACCACTGATGGACTGCATCATGGGGAGAGACTGGAAGTAAGCCCCAGCGTCACAAACCCCAGACTGTGCTCCAGGAATTCTTGGTGAACAAGGGTGACTCCAGGTAATTTAAAATTTCAGGGAAAACACAGAAATTACCAACATCTGTTAGGTCACAGAAGCCATTACCTTAAGGGAGAGTTCAGAGTGTCATCCTTAAATCATGCTGTGTTCCTTGTAATGGGTCCTATTTTCATGTGGCTGGATTTCAGGTAGTTCTTCGTTCAAAGCAAATACAGAGAAACATTCAGTGTGGAAGAGAAAAGGAAAGCAGTGGGGTCCAATCTCACTCCACAGCTGGAGAAGCTGTGGGTGTCCACAGGGGCACACATCTCACACTAAGCAAACACGGCTGTTTAAGAAAAAAAAATGTGAATACCTTTATTTTGGTTTACATGTGTTCTTACTGAGGTACTATTGACATGTAACATTAATTTGAGGAGTACAACATAATGATTAGATATTTGTACATATTACAAAATGTCACAATAATCCTCATCAATGTTCATCACCACATACAGTCACAAATTTTTTCTTGTGATGAAAATTTTTAAGATTGACTCTCTCAGCTGCTTGCAAATACACGATTCAATGTTAACAATCACCACCATGCTTTATATCCTCAAAACTTCCTTTATAACTGCAAGTTTTTATATGCATTTTCCAAACAACTAGGACCATATTAGGACTTAAATACTTAGCAAACTGTTGAAATCCAACAACCTGGTAAAATGAACTGGTAGGTATTTATTTTGGCCAGGGGGACTGTGAAAACCTTACTGAGACACTAGGAAGGGCTTCCAGCTCAAAGAATTCAAGGAGGGGGCACCTGGGTGGCTCAGTGGGTTAAGCCGCTGCCTTCGGCTCAGGTCATGATCTCAGGGTCCTGGGATCGAGTCCTGCATTGGGCTCTCTGCTCAGCAGGGATCCTGCTTCCTCCTTTCTCTCTCTCTACCTGCCTCTCTGCCTACTTGTGATCTCTCTCTCTGTCAAATAAATAAATAAAATCTTTAAAAAAAAAACAATTCAAGGAGGGTTGGCCCTACTAAGCAGGTGGATGGCTCACTGCTCCTGATAATAGAGAAGGACTGAATATATCCAGTACATAGACTTTAACCAATATATGACAATCACGATGTATAGACCAAAGTCCCCTCCTTTTCATATTACAATTTTTTCTGTCGGTGTTGGGGGTAATGTGGGTTTTCACTGTGCATCTGTTGATGGAATTCAGTGGAGCAGATGTGTGTAAGTGCACAATTCATGAGACACACTGAGGCTGAGCCCACTGCCCACACAGTGCCCATGTATTGCCTATGCATGGCGTCCACTGCATGGAAGCTGTCATGGGCTGTGGGGTTCACACCAGAAAACCTATATCAACAGAGTGTCTAAAACATGCCAAGGAAGGTGTACACAACCTGACCAATGCCTGTGAGGGAAACGCTGGAACATCTTCATAGTCCTCATGACAAACCATCCCATTCCTCAACCTTACAGTGTGATGACAGGTGACCTAAAACACTCAGGCACAGTCTTTAAAGATCCTGAATACACTTCATGCAAATAAATGTAAATTATTATGATAAGCACTTATACATACATGGTTGCTTATAAAACAAGTAGACAAGAAACCACATAAGATTTTTCTGCAAGTAAAAGTTCTTGATGTTTTTATCATTTTGACTGGATTTCTAAATCTCTTGAAATTACTTCCTGGAATCTAGTTCATGAGAAAAAAAAAAAAAAGTTTGCAGGTTCAATGAGAAAATCCAGCTCACAAAAGGGACACAACATTTGCAATGGCGACCCTGCTGTGCTTTCTTGGGGGGACCCTGTGCCACAGCACCCAGGTCTCATGGCACCATCGCTCTCTCCCTTCAGGGGCACGGACTCACCTCAGAAACACTGCTGGTTCTGCTTCAACCACAGTAAAGGGAGTCAAATGATAACATCATCAGTCAGCTGCCAGCAAGTCCTAACCCCTGAATGAAGATCATCATAAGAAATATAACAGTAAATAGAAAGTGTGAAATATTGGGAGAATTACCAAATGTGACGCAGAGACACAAAGTGAGCAAAGGATGTTGGGAAAATTGAACCCCCAATCTGTGAACGTGTTGTGTCTGCCAAGCAGGATGAAGCCCAGGGTGCCAGTGCCCATACTTGAGAGAAGCACCGGTTCAGCCTGAAGGTGACCAGTCTTCTGGGTTGACTCACAGGAGCCATGGTCTCTGTGGATCCTGGTCCTTCCTGATGCCAAGGGGCAGCCTCATTTCCCAGGAAAACATATGTAACCTGACACGGGGTATAGTGCCATCACCAGGCACAAGTACATATGAGCCATAGTGAAAAGCAGGAGCACCTTCTGCTCAAATGACAGTTCCTCACAGCACCTTAACTTCTGCCCCCATCACAAGTCAGGTGCACGCCACTAAGAAAAACATGATGCCATCCCAGATGGCATGTTTTAGGAAAAGAACCCAAACACAGACCATGACCCCTGTTCCCATGAGGCTCAAATACTCCATTTCTTTCCTTGTGGGGAGATGGTCTGTGGGGCTCTCGCTGGTCTTAGCAGCTGTTCTCCTAGCTGAGAAGGAACTGGTCTTTCACTAATCACTGTGAGGAGCACCATGGATGACAAAGAGAATGTCAAGTCCACCAGATGAGGGGGCAGGGAGTGGCTGCAAAGTTATTTTTGTAATAAGACATCTTGCATGCTTTTTTACAATGAGCATTTCAGAGCACCATTATTTTCATCTTGGAATGCTTAAAGAAACCTGGTTGGATAAAATATATCAGAAGTTAAGCTGCTTTGCAAACGCATTTAGAGCATAGGAAACAAATATCCCTTGGAAATGACAAAGAGGTTGCAAGGAATTAGGCCCAAGACAAGCTGAGACTCAGCTGATCCCTCAGTCCCAGACCATCCTGCCCAAAGCACCCAGACACAAAACCCTCTCAATCAACAGTCCACAAAAATGAGGACTTGTTCTCTAGACTCTATAAAGAATAAAGACAGTTTCATAGATTTTATAAGGTCTGAACAAAAGCACATACTCTCCTCTATCCACTTAGAATAACCCAACAGGGGCATGAGCTCAAAAATAAACACATGAAACCCACTGGAAGTCATTGAAAGTAGCAGCTTCAAGTGTCCCTTGCTGGGGGAAGAAATTCTTCACTGTCAGAATGTGTCACATCGTGGAATCCAGAAACCTGGAGTCTTGACCATGTTATGCTGCCATCTGCCATGTGGTGAGACCACCCACCCATCCATCTGTACTCAGACTCGGTTTCCTGCCAGTCAAGAAACAGGCATCGAGGGCGCCTGGGGGCTCAGTGGTTTAGGCCGCTGCCTTCGGCTCAGGTCATGATCTCAGGGTCCTGGGATCGAGTCCCACATCGGGCTCTCTGCTCGGCAGGGAGCCTGCTTCCCTCTCACTCTCTCTGCCTACTTGTGATCTCTGTCAAATAAATAAATAAAATCTTTAAAAAAAAAAAAAAGAAACAGGCATCGACATCAGTTGTTATCAGAAACACCAAGGTTAGGAGGTATTTGCTAGGACCAATCTCTGGCCATAGAATGACTTCATTTTCTCAGCACCCAGAGGTGGGATAGAAAGAGGGGAGCCAAGCTAGGAAGCCTCCGCCCACTCTGGCCCATGAAAAGTATCTACAAATAACTGGAAGAAGATTTAAGAGTAACAGGTGAAGCTGCTTTCTTGTAAGGGAGAGGGTCTGGCTTTTAAGCAAGTCATAAATCATGGCTACCTGCCCAAGTCATAAGTCATAAATTTTAATAGTTTTATTAAGAAATATCTCACTGACTGTAAAAAGATACTCATTAACAAAATAGCCAAACTCTGGAAAGAGCCCAGATATCCATCAACAGACAAATGATTACAGATGATGTGGTTCATATATACAATGGAATATTATGCAGCCATTAAGAAAAAGATATCTTACCCTTCACAATGACATGCATGGAATTAGAGGGTATTAGGCTAAGTGAAATAAGTCAATCAGAAAGTCAAATACCATATGCTCTCACTCATATCTGGAATTTAAGAAACAAAATGAAGGATCATAGGGGAAGGGAATGAAAACAAATAAGATGAAATCAGAGAGGGAGACAAACCATAAGAGACAAAATGAGGGTAGCTGGAGAGCAGGGTGTTGGGGAGCTGGGGTAATTGGGTGTTGTGAGCATTAAGAAGGGCATGTGATATAATGAGCACTTGGTATTACATGCAACTGATGAATTACTGAACTCTACCTCTGGAACTAATAATACACTATGTTAATTAAATTGAACTTAAATAATTTTTAAATAAGTAAAGTGCACACTGGTTTTTAGCATATTTATAGGCATTAGCAACCATCAGCACAATCAATTCTAGAATACAGACATCACTACAAAAGGAATACCCACACCCGGGAGCATTTCCATTCTCCACCTCAGAGACGGGCACTTGGCTTTCTGCCTCAGTGCACCTGCCCACTCTGGACATTCCCCATACATGCAATCACAACATGTGCTTCCTGCATCCAGTGGCTGAACATCATGCTTTCAAGGTCCATCACCCTGGGGCGTGCATTCTATTCCTTGTTATTCCTCATACCCCGCTGTCCTCGAATACCACAATTCATTCATCCACTCATCTCTCATGGACATCTGGATCGTTTGCTCTTCAGATGTTAAGAATAATGCTTCTCTGAATGTCTGCATACACACTGGGCATGGCTGTGCACTTTCACTCCTCTGCGCCTATGCCTATGGATGGGACTGCTGGTCCACAGGCAGCTTCATGATGCACATCCTGAGGGATGGTGGACTGTCCTCTGCCATGACTGAGCCATTTCATGTTCCCACCAGCAGCACAACAGAGCTCCACCTGCTCCACCCACAGAGGACTCACTACACTCCATGGTTTCCCAATCTCTGTGGTCGTCCTAGGTGGAGCCGGTGGTATCTCACTGACATTGGGACGTGCATTCCTACAGCGGACAATGAAGTGGGGCATATTTTTACAAGCTTAACTGATATCTCAATATCTTCTTTGAAGACATGTTTATTCAGAAACTTTGTCCTCTTTACAGCATTTTTAGGATCAGAGAAAAACTGAGAAAATACAGTGAACCCATATACTCAATGATACCTCCCAGCTTTCCCAAAATCAATACTGTCAGTAGGGTGGTGCATTCATGAAAATTAATGACCCAACACCAGCAAGCTATTATTAACCCAAGGGCATGACTAACTCTAGGGCTCAATCCATTACATGGCTCTATGAAGTCTGATACATGCATAATGCCCCGTGTCCACCATCATACACACCCACCTTTTCTACCACCCCATGGGTCTTGGGAGGCTTGTCCCCTTGCTCTTTGTTCTCTCTCCTCTTACTTTCTTGTTGGGAATTTTCCGTGGACATCTGTTCCAGACCATGTATTCCTGTGTTGGCGGTATCCAGTCTTCAATCCCATTACGGTATTTCCATTCCCAGCATCTCCTTGTATTCTTCCACAGAGTTCCCATCTCTCTGCTGACACCATCCGTGGCTGTTCACTTTTTCCATTGTAGCCCTTGGCCATCCCAGTGTGGCAGTTCTGAAACCTTTGCTAGAGCCAAGTATTCTTATCTCATTGGACTATGCTTTCTGCCTTTCAGCAAAAAAAAACTCCAGAACATCAGACATGGCACACCAGGCAAACACCTTCAATGGCAGGGCTGAGATTCCCATGCCTGGGACTTGGACAGTTTCTTGTTTACTGCAAAACTGCAGGTCAAGATGCTAACATTTCCTCCAGTGTTCTTGAGCTCTTGTTATCTCCACGTTTCCCTTAAGACTCCTTCTCAAGGACAGCTGAGCCTGGCAGGAGTCCCCTCAGAGGTAATCCTGTTATTTGGGAGCCCCACTGCCATGGCAGGAAGGTGTGGAGCAGGAAAGGGTCCCCAGCACCATGGTTCTGTTTCAGCCTTGCACTCAGCCTGCATTCCTGGGCTGCAACTGTCCTCCATGTCCCCACACATGACAAAGGAAGGCAAGGCACATCAGAGCCGGGTGTTCTCCTCAACACCATCAGTCAGGCCCTGGGGAAACCCACATCCTTCAGGCATGGTAAAATAATTTTCCATTGATGTCAGTTCTTATTAGAAGGACAGAAAGCTCGGGACATCCTTCAGAATGGTTACCTTCCTTCTTCTCCTAGCCAATGAGTGGGGTTCTCCTTCAATTCTCACCCTGAGAGCCTGCAAAGGCTCCTAGAGGGAAAACTCACAGGCCTAGAGAGGGTCCCCAGGAGTTCAGGCCACTCTCAGGGTCCAGACATCTGTCACGGTCAGGTGTCACTTCCATCCGTGCCACTAGATGTGCCTCTGCTCCTGGCAAGCTGTGGGCCCCTGGATGCACCTGTCCATCCATCCCTCCAGTTTCAGGAATGGGGATTTGCCCTCTGGCCACAATTCTCCAGTGTATCTAAGAAAAGTTTTGGGTTTTCAGTTTGTTTAGCATCATTCTTGCTGAAAGTACAGAGTGATGACTTCAAGCTCCTTGTATAGTGAACTTGAAATGCTTGGTCCTTGTCCCATATCAAATACACGATTTGCAAATATTTTCTACTACAATTCATGTATCCTTTAAGTTCCATTATGGTGTCCTTGGAAGCCCAGATTTTCCAAACTCAACGAAGTCCAATTATCTAGAGAAGTCTTGAGTCTCGACTGACTCTGCCAGTTTCTGAAATCATCATTGAAGACTGTGGCAAGACCCAGATATATAGGGAAAGACACAATATGAGCAGATATGCTCTCAAGTTTATGGTCAAACAGGCTAAATGTAGGCAAAAAGAAAAAAAATCTTGCTTAAAAGAATATTGCATTGAAATTTTATATTTGCTTAGAATGTCTTAATTATGTTACAGTTGGGATGCTCTGGGGTCTGATAGGCATCATAGCACATGCACCAAAAATCTCAGGTGACCTTGTAAGCCTGAAATTGAGGCCACAGAACATACTAGAGGCTCAGTACAGCTCAAATCTATAACATCACTGACTTAATTGAATAATTAAACCATTTTCCTATACTAAATTTTAAGAGCATTTTATTAAAGTAATTACGTCTTTGTAAGGACATAAAAATCATATATTCCCATTTCTTAGATAGTTATAAGGAGAAAGCTCTTCTTGGTTTGAAAAAAACAGATAATAACATACTTTTCCTTGCAAAGCTTTTCTGGTAAATATCTTTGTAAAATCTAATCCAATCACGCGTGTTTACTTCAGTCCATAAAACAGTCCTGTCCCCTTCCTGCCACAGAACAAATCTAGCTAAGCTCAAGTAGATGGTGATACAGGAAGAGGATGCCTCACGTCCTCAAGCAGTAGGTGCTGGTAAATGTTTATTAACTCTTCAGTGGGAGAAAATGTGTGTGATTTCCTATGTGAACGATGAATAGCACTGGGGCACCTGGGCAGCTCAGTTGGTTAAGGATCCCACTCTTGATTTCAGCTCATGTCATGATCCCAAGGTCGTGGGATTGAGCCCCCCATGAGGCTCACACTCAGCACAGAGTTTACTTGAGACTCTATCCCTCTGTTCCTCTCCTGCCCTAGTGCTGAGTATGCACATGCTCTCTAAAATAAATAAATAATACTAAAAAAGAATCAATAGCACACATTTTTAAATAAAATGTGTCTCTCACTGTAAACTCAATAAAACCTACAACCTCAGTGCAACCCACTTTTGCTCCAAACCCACCCCTGCAACGTTTTATGAATCCATCATCAACCACCACCACCAAATTAAGACCAGGAAGAAAGGCAGGATTTTAGCCTGATCCAGCAAAGAGCCTCTTATGTCACTGACCAACAAGAGCAGTTCTAACATAACTGTTGGTGGGTATTTCTGGGTAGTGAGCAAGAAAAAAGCAAAACAATGAAGAATTGTTAGACCCTCACCCATTCATCAATGGTGGGAGCAGTTTCTCTGCTGAACCAGATAATCGTGTTTGAACATTAAAATCATTTCCTCAATCTTTGCACTGTTTACACCCTGATGGCACAGACACATTTGGCTTTCGAGTTTCATCTGCCCTGGTGACAGATCCTTCCCTGTCGTCACTTCACACAGTCATGGAAACCAGCAATCAGGCCCTGACGGGAAGCATGCCAGTTCCCGCAGCAGGGACCCCCGACATGCCAATCCCAGAGCACGGATAGGACATCACCGAACAGGAGTGCGTCCTGTGTGCGGTCTCCCTACAGGTGCAACAGATGCAGAGCTCCCACAGCTCAGGTGATCGTGAAACACTCACTTCAGGGAGGCCATGATGTGTTCTGAATCTTCATTATTTTGTAATATCATTCATAGTTCTGAGATGATATTACATACTTCTCTCCACAGACTTTGTATTCTAGAACAGGGTCAGGCCAGCAGTGAGGTAGCATGGAAAGCACTGCCCGTGTGCCTCCCACTGCACCATGTGCACAAGCCCCCTCCATCTGCATCTCCAGCAGAGGGAAAATCGTCATCACCCAGTGCACAGTGCACTTCAGGGTCACCCTTGTTGTTGGGCAATCTGTGGGTCCGAGCACATGTGTAATGTCATGTACCCACCATCACAGGGTCACACAGGCTAGCTTCATTGTTCCCTAATCCTCGGTGCTCCACCTGCTCATCCCTCCCTTTCCCAACCACTGCATCATTTGATTTTTAAACTGACATATAAAACACCTGCACATGGCTATCACAGGCAGGAGGTGTCCATGTCTGCTCACGGTGGTCTCTGTTCCATGACAGCCCCACTGGTGGCAGCACCCAATCCCCCCACTGGGTTACACAAGTGTTCTCCACAGTCCTTACAAGGCTGTGTGTTCCTCTGTCCCACACTTGACAGAAACACATGACAGAGCAGAGAAGGAAGACGGGAAGGTCGGGCGCTTGCCTGCTGCCTGGCTGCCTGGTGTCTACCAGGGAAGGCCCTTGCACAGGAGCTCCACGGGGCAAATGCAGGGCTGTGCATGGGGCAGAGGCAGGCCCTGGAGGCCACCATGTGAGTCTTTTGTGAGCTCCACCAGCTCCAAGTGGGGCCAATCTGCCAGGCTCTGCAATTCAAATTAAAACAACATTGAGATACCACCTGACACCAGTTAGAATGTCCAAAATTAGCAAGACAGGAAACAACGTGTGTTGGAGAGGATGTGGAGAAAGGGGAACCCTCTCACACTGTTGGTGGGAATGCAAGTTAGTGCAGCCACTTTGGAGAACAGTGTGGAGACTCCTGAAGAAATTAAGAATAGAGCTTCCCTATGACCCTGCAATTGCACTGCTGGGTATTTACCCCAAAGATACAGATGTAGTGAAAAGAAGGGCCATCTGTACCCCAGTGTTTATTGCAGCAATGGCTATGGTCGCCAAACTGTGGAAAGAACCAAGATGCCCTTCAACGGACGAATGGATAAGGAAGATGTGGTCCATATACACAATGGAGTATTATGCCTCCATCAGAAAGGATGAATACCCAACTTTTGTAGCAACATGGACGGGACTGGAAGAAATTATGCTGAGCGAAATAAGTCAAGCAGAGAGAGTCAAGTATCATATGGTCTCACTTATTTGTGGAGCATAACAAATAACATGGAGGACATGGGGAGATGGAGAGGAGAGGGAGTTGAGGGAAACTGGAAAGGGAGATGAACCATGAGAGACTATGGACTCTGAAAAACAACCAGAGGGTTTTGAAGGGGCCGGGGGTGGGGGTGGGGGGTGGGAGGTTGAGGAACCAGGTGGTGGGTAATAGGGAGGGCACATACTGCATGGAGCACTGGGTGTGATGCCAAAACAATGAACACTGTAATGCTGTAAATAAACAAATAAACGAATAAAAAAAATAAAATTAAAAAAAAGAAAAAAAAGAAGAAAGAAAGAAAAAAAACAAAACAAACAAAAAAACCCCCAAAAAACCAAAAAACCCCAAAACAAACAAACAAAAAAAAGGGGGGTTTGCAATGCTTTTGTTTTTTTTCCCCCTTTCTTGTTTAAATAACAATGCCCTTAAATTTTCCAACAAGAATTTCTGATCCGGAAATCTATTTTTCCTGCTCTTCTTAGCCTTGTGTTTTTACCATGTCATAAATCTCATACAATGAAAACCATCGTTGGAGCAGAACAATCACACAGAATCTTGCTGGAGTATGATTCTCAGCATTTGCTGGTGAAGTTTACACTCCTCCTTAATTCAAACGCATGTTATTAATTGCAGAACTGTGGGATAGATTAATTATCTAAAGGGTAAAGAGATGAAAATCAGGAGAGAGAAACATTTTGTATTGCTCATGTTGCCTAACATTTATCCCAAGTTTTCAAAGTGTGGAGAGGAGAAACAGGAAGGGAGTTTTAGAAGTTTACAATGTGTTTATCTTTCTGCACTTTATCCCTTTTAAAAATTTCCTTACAACTCTGAAAAACAACCTGAGGGTTTTGAAGGGTCTGGGGTGGGAGGCTGGGGGAACAGGTGGTGGGTAATAGGGAGGGCACATATTGCATGGAGCACTGGGTGTTGTGCAAAAACAATGGATACTGTTACGCTGAAAAAAATAAATAAATTTAAGATAAAAAAAAAGAAGTGTAACTTCTTGAGAACTGGCATCATTATTCTATTTTTACTGTTTTTATGGGTCTGCATTTTACTACATTTACTTCAATTTAAGTGAAGTTTGCTATTCAGATGCTCTCTGAAGTCACCAGATTAAGATTAGAAACTCAAGGATTATCAAAAGAAAAAAAAAGAGAATAAAGCAAATGAATTTCAGTGTGGTGCGTGTGCACAGGTGTGTGAGTGTAGAGACAAGTGTGCCCACATGTGTGTCTGCAAAGAGATTCACTCAGACAAAATGTGGGGAAGGAAGCTCACATAGAGGAAAGAAATACACCACCACCAACATCATCATCATGAAAAACCACCTCTATGCTGTACATACCTTTCTGGCTTCCTCAAGCTTTCATCAATGTGTAAAACAAACTTTTTCTGAGATATCTCTGAAGGAGAGTCTCACAGATATTCATGCATCTCCTCAAAAGTACACAACCCATCCAAGAAAAACTCCACACTTTGAGATAACTATGCAGTTAAACGCTAAAACACATTTGTAAGATTTCAAATCTTTCCTCTTTTCAAACTTAGTTCTACGCTTTATCCTACCATGATCTTTCCATAGAGCTGCTTAGCACATATAAGCCAGAAACTCACAAAGGTATCCAAACAATCAAAGTCCTTCCCTGAGCTTCAGTAAGCAGTGACTCTTCCTCAGGTCAAATGAGTAAGAATAACCCACTTATTCTCAAAATCACAAAGACTCAGGACACAATAGGCACAAATCTCTCAAGCCCATACATCATCTGACCCTTCACATTAAAAGCAAACAGATCTTGAGCTGGGCACACACCATTTGCTCAAGGGTAGGGTGCACTTCAGAAAGTGTGAACCACCACAAAAAACGGTGCTGAGGTAGGCCATGCAGGGACAGTGAGAACCAAGGCATAGACTGTGGGCCAGCACCCTCTCCTCAAGCCCTGTGAAATCATCTGCATGATGGGGAAGGATGGACATCAAGGGAAGGTAATCTCAGCATCACTGAAGAGGGAGAGATATAAAAACTTACAATAAAATGCATTATGGGGCCTCATAACACATGTACTCCTCAGTTCTGAAAGTTAATTTTCCTTATATTGCCTGGTGAAATATGCATTTCCATATACTGTTAAATATGTGAGGAAGCCACATGACATTCCCTGTCCTCTGACACTGATGTTCCTACTGTAATCGAGGGAGATGGTCCTGTGATATTTCCTCCTCTGCTGTGGGCTGAAAGGGTGTGTCCCCCCAAATCCCTATGGGTTGGGAGGGGAGGCTTGGGAGGAGACAAGTTCGTGACAGTGGAGCCCCCATGGTGGGATCAGAGACCCCACAGAGCTTCCAGTCCCTCCTCCAAGTAGGACACAGGGAGAAGACACCATCTTTGTACCAGAAAGAAGTCTCACCACACCTTGGATCTGCTGGAGCCTTGATCCCAGTCCATCCCCCAGAACTGTAAGAAATAAACACCTGCTGCTTATAAGCCCTCATCTGTCTGAGGTGTCCCATCTCTGCTGCCTGATGGATTGGGACAGCTAGGGCCAGAGCCCGTGTTCAGAAACCAAAGTTCACAGGTGTTTGCTTCAAATGGCTGCTGGAACCAACAGCCTGGTCATCATCCTGTAAAAAGATCCTGTGTGGGGGTGTTAGAAATTATGTGTGACCTCTTGTGACAGCCATCCTGTTCATCAAGCTCAAGAGCCATCAAAGCAAAAGGAAACCAACCTCCTCAAGGCCATGAGGATGGGCCAGGTATCTTACCAAGCTGCAGCTCAGCACACCTTTTGGGACAGACGGATGCATTTTTTATAAAGACTAGCATGAAGAGTGCTGATGCATGGACTCCAAGAGTGTTTCTAGGTTCACAGGACCTGTGGGCAACAGTGGGTAAGTGCCCTATGATGAACAGAATGGGGTTCCGGCTTGTCCATGACCATACAGCTCAGGAGAACCATGGCCCCAGCCTGTGACATCTTGATGAGTTCTCTCTCCAAAGAGGACACTACTCTCCTCCAGCTTACATGGCCACAGGCTATACCAGTGTAAGAACCACAGCATCCTGCCGTCAAGAGCTGGCCTCCACTTCACCTCACAATAGGTGTGAAGACCTCCACCATGAGTCCAAGATGGGAGGCCATCCCAGCAAAGTCTGCAATAGGAAGCCAAGGACAGGCCTGGGTTTCATTGAGGGCCGGCAAGGCCTTTGCCCTCACAGCCAGGCTCACCGTAACCTGGGTGGATGGCCTCTAGAAGCCCACAGCCAACCCCAGTCAGGCTGAACCAAAAGTAGAAGGATAACAGAACCTAGGAGGGCAGTTTAACTTCAGTTCATGATCTACCTTCTTTAATTAGGATATGATTGATGTATGAAAAGATGTACATGTGTAACGCATGCAAGTGAGTTCAGAACACATACAAGTGAGTTCGGGAAAATAGATCCATGAAACCGTCACCACCCTTGGGGCATAATCCGCCACCAGAACTTCCTACTGGCCCCATGACGATGATGACAAGTAGGTGCCTCTGTGGTAAGAACACTTGACACAGATCTACCTTCTCAGCAGATCCCAAGCATGCAGCACAGCAGCACTGTGAGCTGCACAAACCATGAGCCAGAGCAGATTCCAAAACGGTGCTCATTTTCAGAAGTTGGGCTTTGTGTCCTGTGACCATGGCCACTACATCTCCCACCCCTTGTAACACTGGTTAGCTCTCCACTTGGACCGGACTATTCAGGACTCCTCAAGTAAACGGAATCATGCTGAGTTTGACTCTCCAAGTCTGGCCATCAGCATGACCGCCCACAGCCCACTGGTCAGAAAAGGAAGCAGCTTTGACCCTGCTCCACCTGTCCCCAACCACTGTCCATTCATAATGCTGCTAGCCAGAATGAAACACTCTTGCACTGATGTCTTAGTCAACAAATCCCTCAGGACTTAGTAAAAATATCCACAAGGAAATCGTAATGCAGATTGTAAAATAATGAGCCACCAAGGGGAAGTGAAGACTGATGAGGACTTGGATAATCAGAAGTGAAAGAAAGGCTCTCATGAGTACTAACCTCGGAAATCTTGATAGCATGCACCTTTCAATCTCCGTCATTCTGACTACCTGTGTCTGTAAACAGAGCGGCCTCTAGCATCAGCCCTGGAAGCCCACATGAGGATCCGAAGAAGATGTTGCACGTGGGACTGGCCTCGTCTGCACACCCACCTATCACATGGACAAAACAGCAGTTTTCTTGCCCAGTCTCATCCATTTTGATGACAATTTCACTACACTCACAGTTTTGATCAGAATCTGACCTCTTCCCTCCCGGGATAAGCAGAAATATTGGGATAAGCAAGCATTTGTAAGGTTAACAATGCCAGAATCTGGAGACAAATTTCTTCTTTCAAATTTCCTATCATTTTGTGGTAGTTTAAGGTTGAAAGCGTGAAAGAACAGGAGACTATGCCATGCCCAGGCCTGCGGACAGCACACGGACAGCTCCTAGCTCCACCTTTCATTGGCACCCAGGCAGCACTGAACACCTGCATGTCACCCACATATAAATCGGGTCAAACCTTGGCGAATATTGCATGCAGTGGGAGTGTGGTTCCCTTCTGGACAGAAATTCATTTCCCACCAGCAGCTTCCCAGGGTATCTCAAGGACACAGGTAAGGGGCAGAGACTTCCTTCCGGTACTTTTCTTAAGTTGTAAAGTATCAGAAACAAGGTAGAAATCCTACAAATTAGTTGAATAATCCTTTAGGCACAGAACAGAATATTATAAATAATACATTAGAGAAAATAACCATGGAAAATATTTACAGTACAATGTTCAGGCAAGAAAATTATAAATTAGTATACACATTCTTCTATTTAAAGTATCCATGTACAGAAAACATGAATAAAATAGGAACCTCCAAAATAACATGTAGCTGAGGTTTTCCTCTGGGTTAAATTAATCTCTTCATTTTTCTACGAGGTACATGTAGAGTTTTGGTCCAACATACAGATCCAGTTTGGATTTACTTCTTGCTCTGGAATCACCTGCCATGCCCTAGGTCTCTGCAAACATGATTTCTCAACAATTTAACAGAGAAAACGCTCCTATCGTCCAACTGTGCTGTGACAGTTACAGGAGGTGATCTAACTGAAGTGCTCAAAAAAGTGATACTTTTATGTGTTATTTGTGTCATTTAAAAAGTTGAGAGAAAACGATGCCGAATGTTTTCCTCTGGAATGTGCTTCACTGCAGGTCAGTGTCCCTGTCAAATTCTATCACATCAGACGAATAAAACAAAATCGATCATGTTGTATTTCATCACGTCTGATTACACGGCATTGAGGAGCCACATCTTCAGATCACAATTCACTCCAGCTGGGCATGAGACAGAATGTCAGGATCCATACCTGGGGCCAGCCCACCGCCAGATCCATCTTTGTGCAGCCACACAAACCCTGCAGGACACATGGACCCTCACAGAAGCCTGAGGTCCTCTGGAGAAGCAGGACGGAGGACACTGCATCCATCCATCTTATTTACAAAATGTTCAATTCAACATGGTTCTGTCCAGAGAAATAACTTCCATGGCTGTTTTCCATTCACAGAAAAGCCAGTTTCCTCTATTCTGCAGCTGTGTGGCCGGATGGGTGGTCTGTAGGTCTGTATCTCAGGGAGTCCACACCCATATCAGTGGGGGCTGTGTCCACTACTAAGCCCGGTGCCCAGGAGAGCACAGATCCCTGCTCATCCTGACCTGGAGCCCCTTCCTCCCCACAGTCCCCTCTGCAGCAGTGGTGCACAGCAGGACATATGTCCATGTTCCAGAGGTGACCTGATGTTGGGCCCAGATGTGGGAGGTGGCTCTTTGGGGACAGGGGAGAGAGTCCAAGAGGCCAGGGGAACAGAAAGCACACATCTAGCAGAGGGTGAGCTCCTGGACGAGAAATGCACAATCAGACTCCATCTGTGAGTGTGTGAGTGCCTGCCTGCACAGGTGTGCCCTTGATGCACACACACTCACGGGTTCTCCTTCCCAGGGCCAGCGCTGGTCTTGGCATCCTCCCTTACACTCTTTTGCTGGATCTTGTCCATCCTTCTGAACTTTGGTCCCAGGGCACACTTTCTGGTCCAGCTCTGTCCTCCTCCACCCACCCTCACCTGCTGCGGTCACACAAGCCTTGGCTCCAGGTACCTCCATGACCATAACTCCCCTGTGTCATACTCCCCACGTATGCTCCCATACATCATTCACCCCAAACCAAAGCCCATGTCATGTTGGTGTGGATCTGCTGCCCTCCAAGCTACTGGAGCCAGGCACTCTGTCCCTGCATCTTCCTAAAGAGCTCTGTGCCCCCGCCTGGGTCTGCACAGCCACCTGCATCTTGTTGGACCCCTGCTGGTGTCACCTTCTCAAGGGGCCAATGCCACCTTTTTCCAGAATCCTCATTCCCCCTCTGACCCCCCTCCCATCCTGAAGTGTTCCCTTTTGGTCACACATGATGCCCACACATTTTGTATTTAGGGCTGACTTGCTTTTGGTTGCCTTGAGCAGGAATGCACTCCAGGAGTGGAGGGGGCTCACTGAGCCAAGCATCCATAATGCAGAGCCCCCAAAGAGGCCTGGTACACAGGGACTCCATGACTATCGGATAACAGTTCCAGGAGCCCAAAGCCACAAAGAACCAGGCACCAGTTGGGACACATGGGCCTATAAGCAAACAACAGTAACTTACTTAATAAGCGTGCCAGCAGGTACTTGGATCTCATGGAGAATGTGCCCTATTATGCAGCATTGGGTAAGCTCTGTGCTTCTCAGAACTTGCTTCTGAGTAGCAGCCAGCTGGACTGAGTCCCTGTGGTTCTCTCTTGCCTGAGGCTGGCCGCAGCCTTCAGGGGGCCCCAGGTCCCTCCCTCCAGAAAGTGTCGTCTCATTTACAGCTCAGGAGCGACTCTGTGGTCCTTGTCACTTGGCCCAAAAGGAGCTGCCAGATCCCTGACCATTGCCAACATGACCCACTGATGCTGTGCCCAGCCATAAGCAGCCTCTGGGCCAGGCCTAGGGCACTGAATTCTCACTGCTACCATGTCCTGGGTCACTAGCCTGTCCACTGTCCATGAGCCAACTCTTGGCAGAATCCAGGAGCTCTGCATTGGCTACAGGATGTCTTAACTTTCTCATCTTACAATGGCCCAGAGAAGATAGTGCTTTCAATACATATCTGTCAATAGGACAGCCTCCACTGGTGGGGGGCATGGTCCCACCTGCTGGCTCCTGGCAATCCGACCAGTTCCTGTGTCTATGGTGGTGACTTGCATGGTTACCACTAACAGTTCATCAAGTTCAGCCTATACTATGTGGCTACGTGCAGGTCTAACTTCAGTTTTTGGAAATAGAGGCTAACCAAGTATGGAGTCTTTCTAAAGACCGCAGCCCCAACTGACTGTGTGCATGCTTTCCTGCACACTAGGTAACCAGGAGAAGCACAATTTATCAGGTGTTTACGTGTGTGTGTGTGTGTGTGTGTGTGCTGTGGGACACCTCCATGTGGACCAGCCACATGTGCCATGAGCAGTAGCTATGTGGCCGTGGCTCATCTGTGGGGTGCTCAGCCTGAGAGGGTGTACTTCATGGCTGGGCTGTACAACTTTATGCCCAGGAGGGGCTCTTTAGATCAGATCACATGAGAGAGTTAACACTACATCTTAAGATATTACTTAATGAGGGGCACCTGGGTGGCTCAGTGGGTTAAAGCCTCTGCCTTCGGCTTAGGTCATGATCTCAGGGTCCTGGGATCAAGCCCCACATCGGGCTCTCTGCTCAGCCGGGAGCCTGCTTCCTCCTCTCTTTCATCTGACCCAGATGTATGTAAGACTACATACAGAGCCCTGCAAATCCACTGGAAAAGCACCAGACCTGGGTGGAGGGATGGGTTCTAGGGACCCTGGCATTGCTTGTGTCAGAAGTGGGATTCCCTAGCCTGCCACTGGCTCAGTGAAATACAACGCAAGTTTGTTGTAAAGAGATGAAAGTGTGGGAGGTGTCAAATATCAATGTCTGGAAGCCTCCTGAATCATCCCTGGCATCAAACAGCAGCCCTGTTGTCAACTGAAAGGCAAACATTATGCATATGATTCAAAAATCACAGGTCCAGACCCAGAAGAGAGGACCTGCTGGGTCCTTGGATGGTTCTCAGTGGCTCTGGCTAAGGCAGGCAGGAAAAATCACAGCCTGGTGATGTCTTCTTGTGTGCTCCTCCAGGTCAGGGGAGAAAGACCTCACACATTCAGAAGGTGAGCCTAGATTGCCAAACAGTGTACCGTTTGTGTTACTTTCTCCTTTACGTGGGGAGAATAAAGGTTAAATCAGGTCACAGAAGTGGATCTGAGGTTTAGAGAAAACAGGAAAACAGGAAAGAAAATACTCCCACAGCTGTGGTCTCCCCCTGTTTTCCAGCCAAGCCCCACCCCCACCCCCAGGCATCTCAGATGCTGGCCTGGGAGAGACTGAATTCCATGCTAAGTATTTGAGGAAACTTTCACAGAATGTTCTGGATGTCAGAAATAGACCTAGTCTGCATTGCTGATGACAGTCCCTATTATTCTGTTCCACTGGAGGGGAGACAGGAGGAGAGACAACATCTAGTTGGGAACACACTTGTGGAGTAACAGTTTTTAGTTTGCTAACAAGCTCTCATTAAATCAGTTGTCTGACCTGAGAACCTGGTAACTTTCCAGGCTGATGTGCATGCTCTTGAGTGGTAATTCAGACCCTCAGATTGACAAAACAAAGGGCTTAGGAGAGGTCTGCTTGTCACCTGGGCTAGGACACAGCCATCCAGCCACTACAGCTTCATGGCTTACAGAGAAAAACCACTTTGTTTGTTTGTTTGTTTTTGTTGAGTCCTAGAGTTCACAAATTCTGGCTGTCAGACCTCATGCTAATCTAAACCCTCAGTGTCTGCTGTGAGCTGTTTTGTTCTCAAAACTCATGGTACTGGGCTGAAATCCAGTAAAATCACTGCCCATAGACACAATTCGGGCTCAGGGATGGGCAGACAGAAGACCTAGTCCAGAGGGGCTCCTGCACCCAAAACCCAGAGGCTGGCTGGATGGCCAGTGTCCCATCTGGTGCCCATAGGAAAGGGCTTGTTCTCTGGCGGGGGGTGAGAGGGAAGGTGGGGGCAATCTGGTCAACTCCATATTTCTCATACAGAGAAAAACCACATCCCTAAGATGTCATTCCTGCAAAACCAGAATGCTAGGGGGCTGGAAGCCCTATCACAAGGCTGATGGCCTTCCACCCACTCCTCATCCCTATCCCCCAAAGTTGCCAAGACCTGTGTTTGGTCAGACCCTCCATCCCTTGCCTCTCACTGGTGCCAACTCCACCAAGGCAGCTTGAGGATTAAAAGGCAGTGATAAAGAAGATATGGTCCATATATACAGTGGATTATTACTCAGCCATCAAAAAGGATGAAATCTTGTATTTGCAAGGAAGTGGACAGAACTTGCGAGTATTATGCTAAGTGAAGTATGTCAATCAGAGAAAGACAATTATCATCATATGATCTCACTCAAATGTGGTATTTAAAAAATAAAACAGAATCATATGGGGGCTGGAGGAAAAAAAAAAGATAAGATGAAATCAGAGAGGGAGACAAACCATAAGACACTCTTAACTCTAGGAAACAAACTGAGGGTTGTTGAAGGGGAAGAGGGTAGAGGAATCGCATAACTGGGTGATGGGCATTGATGCACGTGATATTCAACCGATCAACCACTAAATTCTACCCCCAAAACTAGTAATGCACTAAAAGTTAACTAAATTGAATTTAATTTTTTTAAAGGCAGTAGTCTTTCCTAGAATTCTCACTATATCAGCGTAACAAGAGGGGTCAGGTGTGCAACACTATGTTAAACTTCCCTGAAAATTCAGGATTTCGCCCTGACCAAATCCCGAGTGAGATGTCCTTGCTGTTAATGTTGTAGAAGGACACCATGTCAAAAGGCACTTGTCCCCCTCTTTGCCCCCAGTCCATTCTGAAAGAAGGTCTGCATGAGAATAACAGACAGCAGGAAATATATAGAGTTAGTTACTGAATAGGTCACGCTGATTTTTGTAATAATGGGGAAAATCCCAAACCCAGCCACTGGAGACACTTGGGGTTGGGGGAGAACATTAAGGACAATGCTGTCTTTCGAAGCCACTCCCTGGAACTGCCCAGGGACACCACACACGCCCAGCCTTGCCATGACCATGACCTCTGATGTTGCCCATACTCAGAGGTGAATACACGTGTACCGTAGACAAGGAACACAAGAGCTGACCTGGGCATAGCCCCTGCTTCCAAGCACTGAGCTCAATGATGAGGGCTGCACAAAGTGGAGAAGTGGACAGAGTGGGGTCTGGGAGAGATCACGCAGGGCTGCTGCCCTGGCATCAACAGCATGGGGAGCATGTGGCATCCTCCTGGACCCTGGGAGCAGAGGGTGTGGAATGCTGGCTCCCAGGCTCAGTAAGCCTCCTGGGTGGATGCTCCATCATGTTGTGATGAGAGGCAGCTCATGCTAGGTATGTCCTGCGTGACCCTGGGGCAGCTTGAGAAGCATGGCTTCCTCGAATGTGGCTGCACACACCCCTTCCTTTGCTGATTATGCCTTGTGTCCTGTGCTGCAATAAATCATCACCATAAGCATGACCATATGCTCAGTCTGGGACTCCTGGTCCATGGTCAAAACTGGGGAGTAATCTTGAGGACTCCAACACACATGATGAAATGACTCTTTGGGTACATGAGGAGAAATAAACTGTATTATTAGATTTCATCCGCCCCTCCACTGTAGGACCACAAGCTAGATGAAAATGGCATGTAGCTCACACAAGATCTGCAGCCCAGCTCTGTGTGTAGGGGTCCAGCCCTTGTACCCATGACCTGGGAATGTGCGTGAAGCTCCTGCCTTGTCTCCATGCCCCACACAGTCTAGGAGCCAGGGGGAAATGAGTGCTCTCTGGGGCACACTGGAGGGCTGAAATAAGCTTGTGCACATGGAGCTATCTGAAGAGCACCTGACATACAACAGGGGTTAGTCGCTATTAGTTCCCTATTTGTTTAACACACACGCACAGAAAAGAGTGGGGCCACTAACTGCTTCTTATGGCTATAAGCAGGATCTGAATCCAGGTTTGATTCCAAAGTTGTGTTTCTTAAAAAGCATAAATAGAGAATTATTTTTTAGCATTTTTTCTCCATGACACAGAAGCCATGCGCACTGTAACTGAGTTCTGTGCTCAACAGTAATCTCCCCCCAAATTATTTTTAAAAGAAGCATGCATTAAAGGACATCTTGGTTGCCAGTTTCATGAAAAGCTCATGGTGCTCTTCCAGACAGTACCAACCCTGAGAACATCCACTGAGCAGAGAACTGAAGCTGATATTATCTGATGGTGTGTGAACATATTTCCATCATTATCAAGTGCTCGCTGACAAAAGCTATACAGCACATGTATGCATCGGTGTGCCCAGTGCACACACAAGGTACGCTATGGTGCTGCACACAAAGTGGTGCATGCATGTGCCTAGTGCGTGTACTCGCTATTTGCTGCACACGGCAAGTGTGTGCCTAGTGCATGTGTGTTACACACTACCGATTATGTACACACATATGATCCACATCTGTGCTTATACTATGCAATGCACGTATATGCAGTGTGTTTGTGTTGTGTGTGTGTGCATGTGTGTGCATGTGTGTGCTGGTGCTGCATGGCGTACCTATGTGCACCGTGCATGCATGTGCAGGTGCCACACGGTGTCCATGCTTGCATGGTGCATACATGTACTGGTGCTGCACAGTGTATAGGCATGCACAGTGCGTGTGTGTGTTTACACTTCTCTTACACATATGTGCACAGTGGGCATGTTTGCCCATACTGCGCGGGACACACACGTGGACAGTGAATACATGCGTGTGTTCTGCACAGTATGCGTGTGTAGGGCTCACAGGTGTGCTGAATGCTGCAGATCCTGCACAAGTGATAGGACAGCAGAGCTCACAGAGCCCCTCATACCAGTGGGTCATACCTCAGATTCAATGAGGGAGCCTCACACACACAGAAAACTTGCCTGGGTCCCACTGCTGAAGCACTGAGTTCCATCCCGCTCTGTTCCTGCTCCCGCTCGCCATGCTCACCCCAGCCAGCAGGAGGCATCCGTGACCGCACAAACTGTTTTATCGCCATTCCCCGTTCACATCACTCAAGCACCTTTGATGCTGCCATTATTATAACAATTTTAAAGGCGAAATGGGAAGTCAGAGAATTTAAGTAAATGCCAAAAGAGTCATAAAGTAAGTAACGAAACTCAAACTTTAAAGCCAGGTCTTTAGGCTCCAAGGCCCACAGTCTTTCCATGGCTCTTGTGGCTTTCATTTAAATTCC
This sequence comes from Meles meles, assembly GCF_922984935.1. Classification (NCBI taxonomy): domain Eukaryota; kingdom Metazoa; phylum Chordata; class Mammalia; order Carnivora; family Mustelidae; genus Meles; species Meles meles. Next base: position 23,884,751 of record NC_060068.1, on the reverse strand, counting down.
AAACAATCTTGATTCTTTAATACAAGCCATAGGCACTTTTAATTTTCAAGATGAAATCCCTCCTATCCCAGGGTTTCCTTTATTGGTAGTTGTAGTGTCTGGCCAGTGTGTGCGGTCCCTGCATCCCTGTCTGTGTCTGCAGCCTGGGATGGTCCTCGACATCGCCACCACCCTGCAACTCACATCCCCCACGTCTGTCACCCACTCCACTCACCAGCAGCGTCTGGGACTGGCCTCTGCAGCCCTGTCACTTTTTCAGAGACACACTTTGGAGTTTTCTGAGCATAAATACTTTATTTTTACAGGACAAACATCATCTGCCCCTGAAATTCAATCCTTAGTGAGTTTCTACCATGCTTTCTGTCACACCTTTCAAATCCTCTCTGTGGCCTTCCCAGAGGGGAGATTCCCCTGGCCTCCACTGCACCTTGTGCTCATCCTAGAGTCCCATGGGCCTGAGGCTGAATGGGGTAAAGGTGAGACAGACCCCCAGCCAGGGCCCTGGAGTGGCCACAAAACCTCTTACAGCTTCTGACCAGACTGTGTACACCAGCCGCACAACTCCTTTCCAGCAGCATGCTGAGAAGGGGGACTCTACATACAGCCCCGTTGGCCATCCTGGGTCTCGCTCCAGCCCACAGACCCTACCCAACCACAACCCCAACCCACTGCCTTCCTGCTACACCTCGCATCAGACTTTAGGCCTTGGACCATTTCTTCTGCCCTCATGGACCTCGCTTCCCACCCTGTCCTCTGGAGAATGTCTACCTATCCTCAAAACCTGCTGGACCACTCTGGGAAAAGTGTCCGTGGCTGTCGCAGACATCCCCCATCTCCTGTGTGAGCTGCTGACTCTGAGAATAGACACTGCCCTGCCTGCCTTTGTTCCCCAGAACCTGGAGCAGTGCAAGACACATCATTAAAACTCGGTGAACTGTCTGAATACAGACTGAGCTCCCCATGCACATACAAGTCTTAGATGCAGGTGAGCATCACAAGTGCGCCCTATGATATACTTTGTGCTTTCTTACAGAATAGAATAAACCCAGTCTAATTACTTGACTTCACAATATTCTCTAAGAGATGTACAATAACCACCCATAGGGCTCCTGTCTCCCCTGCTCCCATCTCAGCAAGGCCACAGGACTCTGGGAAATCCATGTGTCCTACAGTTCAGGGGCGTGGGGCAGCTGAGCTTCCCGCCTGTGACCCTTGTGACATCCATGAAAACCTGCATTAAGGAACATCCCTTCAGAGCTGCTTCCCTTTCATACTCACAGAGAAAACAGTTTCTTGTGGGAAAATGAGTTAATAAGAGGCAAGATTTTAAAATAACAAAAGACTGAATGTGTCATTTCCTTTTTGATCCCAACATCGCTTTGGTGGCAAGGCACCATGTTTTTGAATCAGCAGTAAAGGCCCAGCACTTGCCTGTAACACTCTCTAGAGGCAACAGAGCAGTCTATCCGCAGGTGGGTGACACACTTGAGATGCATTCAGCTTGCTTGGCAGTAGGAATCCTCAAAGCGGTGGCCGGAGAAGCAGCCTGAGCCCCTCCTTGCCTCCACGTGAGCAGCTGCTCCAATAAACCAGACAACCTCTGCACGCAATAACATGTTTTGCAAAACCAGCTGTAGCATCACCCTCAGGCTAGCTAGTAAGGCTTGAAGAACATTCCTGAGAGATCTGGAAAGAACACCCTGGTGAAGGGGCTGATATTTGGGGGTATTCACGGAGAATGTCAGCACACTGGGATGTCAGTATGGGCACAAGCACCTGACCAGCAGCTCTGGGGCCTGTAGGAAACTTAGAGACAAGTGCAAGCATTTAGAAAGGGCAGTACTCATTGTGCACTGGCACCACGTGAAATGTTAAATGGCCTGAGCTAGTGGAATGACTGATGAGAGTCCTCCCAGACCAATGGGGCCTCCTCCTGGTGGGGCTTTATTTTGTGGGGAAATCTGTGGGAACAGTGCTGACCATCCTCTCCTTTCCTATCCCCAGGTATCTACAAACTCCTCATGAAGTACAGCTCTCCTTCTACCACACGGCTCTGGGGGTGGCCTGCATGGTTCTGGAGGGTGGCCCATGTGGCTACCAGGGTGGCCCACCTGGCTCCAAAGGTGGCCCATGTGGCTCCCAGGGTGACCTGCATGGCTCCTGGGGTGGCCTGCGTGACAATTTCTCCAAGTGTTCTTCGATGACCTGGCACTTTACCTCTGGTCGGGCTTACTCTGCCAGCAGACCGGTGGGTGGGCATGACATCTAGCTCAGCAGTGGTCCTGGGGAAATAAGTGCATGTCTGCTGAACAGGGGACATTCTTGAGGAACAGAACAGGCATCCTTCTAGGGTTTGCCCGCTGGCTTCTTCAGCCTTTATGGTAGGAACACAGGCATGTATGCAGAATCCGTGGCTCTGGGCAGAGTGGAGGAGGAGGAGAACCTGAAACTGGGCCACGTGCCGAGCGTGGCTTCTCTGTCTCCATGCCACGCCCACCCCACCAAGGATTCGCTGATCCCTAGGGACTGTGTGGGCATAAGTTCAGAGGCCGAGGGTGCAGCAGGGCATGGGGAGGAGTCCAGCAGCAGACGGACCTGACACAGGATCATAACCTAACCACTCTTGTGTACAAGGATGTGCAAAGCCACGGGAGCCACAGATCCCTCCTCCGAGGAGAGGGATGGCATGCCTGATGGGGTTTGGGAGCTTTGGGGTCCTCAACCAATGATGGCCAAGGAGAAAATCCTAAGACATCTACGGTGCAAAAAGGTGGTTTTATTAAACACCGGGACAGGACCCTTGGCCAGAAAGAGTTGCTGTTCCAGGGTTGTGAGGGGTGGCTGATTAATACAGTTTGGAGGTGGGGGAGTTAAAGGCCAGGGAAGTTTCTAAAAGGACTGCGTTATGCTAAAGAGGACTCCCAGGCTCCTGGAGGCCTGGCTATTGCCAGGCTAAGGAGGTTTTCCTCTCCAGCGAGGCACTAACAGCATTAATATGGGAGCCTGGGTGGCTCAGTGGTTTAAAGACTCTGCCTTTGGCTCAGGTCATGATCCCAGGGTCCTGGGATCGAGGCCCCCATCGGGTTCTCTGCTCAGCAGGGATCTTGCCCCCCCATCTCTGCCTACCTCACTGCCTACTTGTGATCTCTGTCTGTCAAATAAACAAATAAAATCTTAAAACAAACAAACAAAAGCTTTCAGACCAGGGAGCTTCCTCCAGGGAAGTTCTACTCTATTTCAAGTATTTGTCAGTGAGCTGCAGGTTGTAAGGATGTATAATTTTATCTACATTTCCTTCTGCTTTGTTCTCCACATCACCTCCACCAGACAGGGATTTGCGCAAGAATTAAGGTGGACGGTCTTGTAGATGCCCTCATGGGCCAATATATAAGAACTCAGTGAAAACATCAATTCCTCCACAACTCCTAACAGTAGAGTGAAACAACACCCTAGCCATGTCACTCCCAATATCCTCTCCCTTTCCCTGAGATAGTGGAAGGTTATACAGAAGAAGCAGAAAAAAGGCTTTTCTTTTATTTTTTTATTGACATATAATGCATTATTTGACCCAGGGGTACAGGTCTGTGAATCATCAGGCTTACACATTTCACAGCACTCACCAGAGCACATACCTTCCCCAATTTCCATAACCTAATCACCCTCTCCCTACCCACCACTCCCCAGCAACCCTCAGTTTGTTTTGTGAGATTAAGAGTCTCATGCTTTGTCTCCCTCCTGATCCCATCTTGTTTCATTTTTTCCTTCCCTACCACCCACAGTCCCCCGTCCTGCCTCTCAAATTACTCATATCAGAGAGATCATATAAAAAATGTCTTTCTCTGACTGATTTATTTTGCTCAGCATAATGCCCTCTAGTTCCATCCACATCATTGTAAAAGGCAAAATTTCCTGTTTTGATGGCTGCATAGTATTCCATTGTATATATACACACCACATTTTCTTCACCCATTCATCTGTTGATCGACGTCTAGTTTCTTTCCATAGTTTGGCTATTGCGGACATTGCTGCTATAAACATTGGGGGTGCACATGTCCGTTCGGATCACTACACTTGTATCTTTAGGGTAAATACCCAGTAATGCAATTGCTGGGTCATAGGGTAGCTATTTTTCAACTTTTTGAGGAACTTCCATGCTGTTTTCCAGAGTGGCTACACCAGCTTGCTTTCCCACCAACAGTGTAAGAGAGTTCTCCTTTCTCCACATTGTTGAGAAAGGCTGGATTTTAATGAAGAACTCAAACACTGAATTTCTTTCAACCTTCATCCTCATAGTTCTTAACTTTTAATTTTCCAATGATTTCCAACATACCGAGAAGCGGCAGACACAGGATTTATCTCCAGATTTCCCACACATGACAGGTTATCACGTTTATGATTCGTTCTTTGTCTTCCATTTGTTGTTTTCTTCTGAACCACTTGGGACAATACTGCAGACAGAACAGCCTGGGGTGACTCGTGTTTCCTGAAAGTGGGGAGCATTTCCATGGTCAGCACAGGAGATGGATCTGCCAGTCCTCCCACTCCCCCGTGTCAACCGAGACTGCACACCAAACTCCCTCCTCACATCGCTGGTTTTCTCTAACCTGGAACCATGTCTCAGTTCTCTCTATATATTCTGAGAAACTCCCTCCTTAAAAACTTAAGAAGGGGGACATCAAGTCTGGTGGGGCTTCATTGCCTTCCAGTGAATTACTGAGCATGTGAGATCCCAAACTCACACACTCAGGGGGACCCTTCAGTCTGTGGAACTCCAGCTGTTCGTGAGGCCCCAGCCAGCTGTATGCTGTGTCTGGGACAATGGCACATGCAGGATGCCATGGGGGGTGGGGGGGACAGTAACTGTTAATGCAGAACAATCAGGAAAACCCGGCCGCCCCACACGGAGGTCTCCAGACGTCTGTCTTCACGTCACTGTTTCCTAGAAGGCATATCTGATTAAGAGACTGTTCCTTAAATAAAAGAAAAATTACAAAATATACACAGGGTAGATAATCCTGCAATTTCTTTCCACCTACAGGGACCAAACAGTATTCCTCAAAGTCTCTCTCGGAAAAGACCACCCAAAAGGACTCTGGTGAAAAGAACGGCGGTCATAAAGACTGCCAGAAGCTGGAGGAGAGAAGAAACATATTAGGCTTCGTGATACACCACACTTCATCGAGAGTCCCGAAGAATGGAGATCAAAGGAATATGGGACTATAAAGGTTTTTAAGAGAGAAAAATGTCACATGGGGTCCTTTCCTGTGTGGACTCCACAGTGTGCCGGATCGTGGGGCCACCGCACACAGGGAGAGCCAGGCCCTGCGCTCCGCCATTCCAAGAGCAGCAGGAGAAAGGAGTCAGGGGGTGAGGGATGCCACGTGGATGTGGGATATCTGCGTTCCAAATGCAGGAAGAACATTCTCAGGAGCCACAGCTCATGGAATCGGTAACGGGATCATCAGGAGCCCCAGCTGCTCCATGGAGCGGGGGAATTTAAAGAACAACATGAGGTGGCATCTTACTGCCTGTGTTCTGGACCCTTCTGAAAACTGGGAGGCCAGTGAGGGACAGGCCCCTTAATGAGGCTGGTGTGGCTGGCACTCCTGTGCCTGGTATCTGTGGTGCACATGGCGCTCAGACTTGGAGGTCAGTGGGGCCACAGGCTCAAGGACCTCACCCCAGCTTCCACGTGCACTGGCTCATGTGGTTCCTCTACACACGCACATGGGTTTGTTGTGCTGCAAACACTCCCCTGGCCTCCTGCCCGCACCTGGGGGAGTCCTTTCCCAGAGAGAGCTCTGTGATCTCACAGCCTTCCTGGGCGTTGAAGGGTGTGCTCTCTGTTCCACCCCCAATCCCTCCCCAGAGCCCCCAGAATCCCCCGCTCAGTGCAATCCCCATGGGAGTTTTCAGTCCAAGACCTCCCGCCCATCACATGAACCAATGTCTGAGCTTCCTTGTGCTCATGAGGACAGGATTGTCACTCACGCTGCTCCCTGAGGGGCTCTTGGCAACAGTCCCAAGTGTGCACGTCTTGACTGCTCTGGACCCCATGAGGGTGTCTGTCCAAACAGTGACACCTGTTCTGGGGTTTCTTCCTCGCTCCACATCTTCTGCTTCCTCGCCAAGTCCCATACGATAGTCAGACCGAGTGTCAAGCCCCTATGCACAGTGTGCATAGTGTGGGCTCACCAGCTGCCTCCTCAAAGCAGACATCTCATCTGCCTTCAAAGACAACTCAACTGGCAGAGTCCACACAGCACGGCACAAACACGGTAAACATGTGCGATCCACAGATGGCCTGGATTCTGTTGTCTTCATTTCTGTTAGAAAGGTAAGGGGCTGTGCTGTGTGGCTTTGGTTTGTGCAGGTGCTTCTGTAAACACTGTACAAAGACACCAGGATTTGCACATGTGATTCCGAATCATTAGCCATCGACCCCTGCACATACACCAGGGGGCCTGTGTCAGGCTGAAACACACAGTAAAATCATAGAGCAGATGTGCACCAATTCATTCCTCCTTGGAACACAGCACAGAAAAGCAGAATCGCAATAGAAGGAAAAATTAATTTCTGAGATAACAAAACAAAACCACATAGACGAAAGTAATTTGTTAGTGCATTTCAGTGATGTTGGACATGGATATGTCTCATCTTGGCAATTCTCTTGAAGGTGGAAATAACTCGCCACATGAACCATAGCATCTCAGACCAATCCCTCCCCACAGGCGCCCTCAGACTCGGGCCTCACGGTTGCTGGACAGCTGTAAGGCATCAAGGCAAACATCTGAAGGACACACACGGGGGTCTCCCCGTGTCTTCCCCCAACTGCTGGTGCCCCCACATGCACAAAGGAAAATGTCCATGAAGCCAGGCATTGAGATACATCCTCTTTAAGGCATGTCTACCCCTGGACCCCCAGGGCTTCAAGCTTTACCGGCACTGAGGGAACTCCTCTTATCCTAGAAACACAGGTGGAGACCCTCATGCTGGGTAAGAAAAGGACACAGTGTGGTCTCCAGCCTCATCACTAACAGACTCCCCCACTCAAATATGTCATGTTGTGTTCAGTGTTCCAAGTGACAAGTGTCATGCTGTGGTCTGGGTGTGGCCCTGGCTACTCAGATGCCCCCATCACAGGCAGACAGCACCACATCACCCCAGCCTCACCAAGGCAGTCTTATGAGCATCTGTCTCAGGGCTGCCTGCTGTCTGTCCTCCATGACACCTGCCAGACTGCCGCCACACTGCAGACAGTAAGTCTCTGCATCACGCCCAGCAGACTTGACCAGAGCATAGCAAGAGATTCACCTAGAGGTGTAACGTGGCCACATGGACCAAGCTCTGGTTCAAGGGCTGTGGGCTAAACAGTGAACATGGGGCCATCTCCATGAATGTCCAGAATTCTCCAACACCTCCCAACCCCAGTTCCTTCCTTCAACCATGAGGAATGCCTCCCTCCACAAAGATGTAATGCTTGTTGCCCTAATGACTAGCACACAACGGGACTCAGACAGACCCCACCTAAGGAGGCTATCTGAGGCGCCGTTCATGACAGCAAGCAGATGGGCATGCGCACCACTCATTGGGCTCTGACTGAGGATCCCACAGCCTTGCTACACCTCGAATGACACTGGGAACACCAGACACTTGAACAGCACAGTTTGACCTGAGGGGTCCATGTAGCCATGGTTGCTTATCCATAAATACAGCAGAATCCTCTGTCCCCTATAACCTTCTCAATCATGTTCTCTATCCTCTAGCTTGCTCTCCCTCAAAAACACAGGATACAATGCATACAAAATGTGCATGGACCAACAGTTTATGTGATCGATAAGGCTTCTGGTCAGCAGCAGGCTATGAGTAGCTAATATCTGGAGGAGTCCAACACTATACCTGGATTTTCGACTGCACAGGGGTGGAGGGGATCCCTGACAAGTCCACTGGACACCAGGGCCCCAGAAACTGTAACTCATCTGATGGCCACATCCATGGAAGACAGTGCTTGCTCCAGAGCCTCCCAGAAACCCTCACTCATCCCCGTTCCCTCAGTTGACTGCCATCTGTAAATAATGCATTCTCCTTTGGAGAGGATTCCCGGAGTGTGTGGCACATGGGCACGTCTGTCCAGACTTTTGCTCAGTCACCATCAACTGGCTGGCCAGTGGGTCCTGAGGGCTCTACTGTCTGGCCCGGGTTTCAGGGAAAGGGTCTGTTTGGCTCAAATTGGCCAGGAATCTGTTTTAAGTCAGCGAGGCCAGCATGCAGATGCAGAAATGATCATCCCAAGGAAGGCATTTTCACTCAGATTCCCGGCCACAGGAGGCATGGTGCAGGCACCACTGCAGAAGCACCAGGTGTGGGGGGAGAGAAAAACAGGGGCAAAGCCTTCCCTGTGGTTTCCTAAGGAGAACAGGCAGGGCTGGCGGTGGGGCAGCCTCGGGACTGGCCAATGTGAATCCTGCAAGCTGCTCTGGCCTCAGGGCCGGTCCCTCACTGTCCAACATATGGCCCTGGGCTGAGGGTGGCAGGCGGACATGGCCCAGGTGCGAGAGCCCATGAAGGAGATGGTTGGGATATGGGCTCTGGAGCTGCTGGCCTAGGAACTGCCCCTAACTCCCCCCAAAGGGGACCCCTACAGAGCACACAAGCTCCCAGTTGTCATAGTCTCAGAAACAGAAACAGATGTCAGCCTCAGAAACATAGCCTAGAAATAGGTATGTGGTGACCAACACACCATCCCTCCAAGCAGAACCCTAGAGGCTCCACGCGGGGAAAGCTGACCCCATGTGGGAAGGAGACCGTGTCCGAAGGCACATCCTGCTTCTCAGACCTCCAGGCTCTCCACAGGGTGGGTGCTGGCAGCAGGATTCCTGGGATTGCTCCTGGAGCCCTCGGTTCCCCCTGAGGATGCTGTTGGCAGAAGCAAGGAGTCCATGGTCAGTGAGCTCCTCCCTGCTCAACCACAGCCCTACCAGGCCAGGATTTGTGGACCTCACCCACGATGACTCCTGCCTCAGGACCACTCCCAGTGAGGATACCAGGGCTCACTGGTGGGTCCAGGTGAGTTTGCTCTGGGCTCCCACTCAAGTATGACCTAAGATGGTGGATTTTCTGTGTCAATGTGGCTGGACTGCTAGGTGACAAGCTATCTGGTTGCTGTTATGGGACAGTCTGTGAAGGCTTTTGCAGCGGAGATTAACATCTGACTTGATGACGGAGAAAGCCAACAGCCTGCCCCAGTGAGGGTCGAGTGTGGGCCTCGTCCAATCAGTTGAAGGTCGAACAAGAAAACTGAGAGGGGGACTCGTCCTGACTGCCTCCACACTGGACAAAGGCTCTCCTCCTGCCCTCAGATGAACCATACTATCAGCTGTCCTGGGGCTCTAGCATGCTGACACCCCTTCAGATTCTGCGGCCAGCCTGCTTCCATGATCACGGGGACCAGATGCCCCGTGACACAGCAATCAGTCTCCCTCGCTCTTGTGTGAATGTGTATAATATGTATGTGTGTTTAAATGTATGTGTATGTGTTTATATGTGTGCGTACACGTGTGAATGTGTATGTGCATTTGCACAAAGGATGCATACATGTAAGTGCTGTGTGTGCATACATGTGTACACAGGTATATGTCTTTGTGCATGTTTTTGTGTAGGTGTGTATACATTCCTGTTGCATATGTGAACATGCAAGCACATCTGTGTGTGTACATGTGTATACATGTGTGTGCTTGCATGGTTGTGTGTGCTTGCATGGTCGTGTGTACGCATCCACATTCTACTGGCTCCATTTCTCCAGAGAACACTAATCCCTCTTTGAACTGAGGCGACAGAATTGCTCTGTTCACCATGTAGACAACCTAAGGATACGAACCGAGCTCTCTCTATGAACGTCCATAGGACTGCCAGGGTTCTGGGCTCACCAGAAAGCCGCCCCTTCCCAGCACCGAACACAGCATAGCATCCTTCCCTGTGCCTGGCTGACCCACCTCTATCCAGAGACGGAGGCAAGTCCCTTCCATACATAAAATCCCAGAATATCCATAGCGCTCCACGTGGCCATCCGTGTCATGTTCCTCTGTGATGGTTCTGATTCATACAAGTACAAATCCTCCTGCCAAAGGCTTTATTCACAAGTCACTAAGGACAATTTGGAAGGAGCAGGCTCTGAAATGCACCTGCAGGCTCGCCCACTCACACCCCTGACCAGGCTGGAACCCATGCCACTGTCCAGGCTGGGTCATCTTCATCAGTGACTGCAAGCCTGCTGCCCTGCAAACCACCCAGGCGGCCTCCACCCCCATGCTCCCACCCTGGCTTTTGGCCCACCTTCGGCAGATAGCAGTTTGCTGGCGGGATGTGGTGACTATGAAAACGTGCCCCTTGAGGACAGAGACCTTGTCTTTCCACGTTCACAGCTGGTAAAGTGCTGCATGTGGACAGAACTGAATCAGTGTGCTTCTGCTTCAGAACACAGATGACCATCAGATAGCGTGGGACACATCACTAACACTGACCCCAGTGAACACGCCAATATGTCCTCACTCACTCAGAGATACAGAAATACTCTGTGAGCCCCTCTCTGCACACACAAGATCCTGAGCTTGCACACTCCTGTGTGCGATCACCAACACCAGTGTTGGGCTTTATGCTCATGCACCTGGGTGAGGACTGAGTCAGAGCAGCAGCAAGGACACCTTTCCCTGACTTGAGTGTCACATAACTGCCGGTCTTTGGGAAGAGAATATTTGCTTGAACTCACCCTGAGATCACTCAGCAGCCATGCTCTCCTCCTCCTCAGCTGCTACGCTCCTCAGGTATACGGCTAATAAACTGCAGACCTTTGGCAGTCTTTGAGTGCTTAATTATTTTAAACTTTTCTCTCGGAGACATTTTCCCTTAATTAGTTATTCCTTCCTCCTCCATTATATCCCCAGTAACAGGGAACCAGTCATTTGATAAAAACCCATACTCAGTTCAGCTCAATTTAACAATGTTTTTACTGATGGTGCACTGTGTACCCTGTATGAGAAGGTTGCAGGCATCTGTCAGGTTCCACCTTGACCCCAGGGGACCCTAGCAGACATTAGCTCCCCCCAGTGGGCCTCACAAAGCCTTCACAGCCCTTCTTCAGCAGAAGCTCTGCACGTCTGTCCAGCAAGAATAAAGCCCGTGCACCACTCGGATGGAGTGTTCAACTTCTCACTTATGGATCAATCCATTCTGACACATCAAGTTCATCTTGGCTCGGTGCTGAGCACATCACTGCTCCAGAAGCCAGCCCTGGGCACCATACATGGTCTCTGGCTTTTCTGCAGCCCAAGGCCCTGGCTCCACTTCCCCAAAGAAGCAGTTCATTTCTTTCATTATCTGTGTGTCAGTTCCTAATATTCTTGCACATCACCCAGCTCACAGCTGAGAGAATGGCTGTTCTAAATCAAGTGTGTGCGGCATGATTTATGTGCTGCCTGAATACCTGTTTAGCAATGAAGTTGCACCTGCTATATAAGCAAGTCCTTGATGGGAAAATCAATCACTGTCTTTATCTGAAACTTTCCTTGAAATTTAAAACGAGACTATTAAAACACATTCTAAAACTACTTCTATTAAGTATGCGTTTGTGATTGCAGATAATAAAAGGTTCTCAGACACAAAGCACACCAAAAAATCACCCTGAAACTTGTATTTGGGTAGTGCTTAAGAGTTTATTTTTAAAACTCCATAATAAGTTCCATCAAAGACAAGTAAATTTATAGTTTAAAAAAAGCTTTTACCTTTAATGAAGAGTGCTTTTACAATAAAATCCTGGAAGTCAGTCCCTCTGAATCCCCTTCACCTGATCTACCCATTCCCGCACTCCCTCCCCTCTGACAATCACTAGTTACAGCATAAAAAAGTCATGGGGTTGAAAAGTACAGCACAGGGAACAGAGTCAGTGAACAGAGTCGGTAAAGCTGTGACTATATTGTACGTGACAGATGGTGATGACAGTTATTGTGGTGAGCATGTCGTCATGCACAGATCCATCAAATCTCATGTTACAGACCTGAAACCGATGATACTGTGTGTCAACGTTACTTCAATAAAAACTAAGGAAATGAAATACAATGTTTTCCAGACGAATATGAAAACTGTCTTCAATCTCAGAACCAGAAAGCCAGCATGACTTGAGAAACCCTCAGCCTCCACTCCTGTCAGGAGTTCAGGACTTGCCTCTGTTTTACTGGGAGCCTCTCTGAGGACACGGCAGGTGCGACGACCATGTCAAAGAGCAGAACTTGCTTCTGGTTTGAAGTTGTGTCTGCCTGGTAGCTCCAATACAGCCTCTCCCACTTCCGTGAAAACAGGCACAGTAACACTGAAAACGGGACCACACTGATAATCAGCAGACAATCACCAGCTTGCAGAATCAACCCTGGTGCCCACAGCAGACAGGGTTTGAAAGAGCAGCACTGCCCGGGCTGTGCCCAATGGGAACACAGGAAAGGCTCTGCCCTCTAGCCACTCTCACCCTGTACACCACTCAATGCCCACTCAGAGCCACACAAGGGATAGGAGAAGCCCATAGCAGGAGAGGAAAGGAGGCACTTCCCCCAGGGTTGTGGCATCCCTCTCGAGGCTCCCTCTCGAGGTGCTGGAGGTAACCTGGTGGCAGCTGCACAGGCTCAGAGTCAGGTAACAGGACAAGGAAGGAGGAGACCTGCCCAAGGCCATTTCTGGACTCATAAGCTGGCTTTTTATGCCTAAACCATTAGCACAAACGTGCTAAACACCTTCTTTCTTCTGGGGCATTCCTGCAAGTCTGGATGAGCTAGGCAAAGGGTGTGTGTGTGGGACCAGCTCCCCATAACTCCCCATAAAAACACCAGGTGCAGGTCCCTACAGCCTCCTGGGGTTGATGCTCCACACAGGTGTCTTATAAGCGTTTTCAGGGGACACAGCATGCCCTGCATGACTGGGCAGGATGGGCCTGAAAGCGGGCTTGGTTCCCCTGTGCATGTCCTCTGCCCTCACTCTTTGCCTACTTTCACTACAGTAAATCCCAGGCATCAGCACGACTACATGCTGCATCCTGGGAGTCCTCCTGAGAATCACTGAGCTGGGAGTGGGCTTAGGCTCCCCACCCCAGGCTAGCTACAGACACGGGATGGAGGAGGTTACTGAAACAGCTACCCAAGCTTAAAAACATTTTGAGTTTAAGACACTTCCTGCAAAGGGAAGTAAAAGTTCTGGATAAACCACAGACCATGGCAGAGCAGACACTGAACAGGCACTGGAAGGGCCAGTCTCCACGTGCCCTCACCTCACATGCACCTGCTCCACAACATGCCCTCTTCAGGCCTCCTGTTCCCCACAGTCACATTACCTCCCTCCTCAGGGAGCCCAGGGCCATGTCAGAGCAGATGACCTGCATTTCCCTGGCTGCTCTTAGGCACGGTAGACTAATGGGCTCCCCTCTCTGCCCCACCCACTCTGACCAGTCCCCCATTCTTCATGGAAGGCAAAAGAATGTGAAATACACTCAACCCTCCTCCTGGGGCCATATCACAGGCCATATCCAACACCACCTGCACCCCTGCATCCCACCATATTAGGCAGGATCATGGGATAATTTCCTCCCCCAAAACAGCAAGCCAGATTTAATTACAGTATCAAATTGTATCAATTTCATATGATTAGTGCGCTTTTACATGTGAAGATTTTTTACTCCCAAAATATGGCTTCTAGAGTGCTGTCTATAGATTTTATGGTATTTTGTAAAATAATATGCTTTGGTATTTTCATTAACTCATAAAATATACCATATGATTGTATCTCTGATTCAAGTTGCTTTGTGATAACCCAAATACCTATATATCTAAACGGCTAAAAAGGAAAAGGATGGAATAATACTTTAGTTAAGAACTGAAACAAGGGGCGCCTAAGTGGCTCAGTGGATTAAGCCGCCGCCTTCAGCTCAGGTCATGATCTTTGGGTCCTGAGTTCAAGCCCCGCATCAGGCTCTCTGCTCAGCAGGGACCCTGCTTCCTCCTCACTCTCTGCCTACTTGTGATGCCTCTATTTTACTGGGAGCCTCTAACATCACCCACAGCTTTAGATAGAGTGATCAACCCCAGATCGATAGCAGCCCATAGGCTTTCTGCCTGGATGGATGCAGGGGCATCTTGTCACACACCGGAAGGAATTCAAGGTCGCTTACAAATGACAGGCTGTACAGTGACTTGTTTCACTAGAGCAACACAGAATCATGAGTAAGAAACTGAGGCAAAGGATGAAGAGGGCAGGGTGGACTCCTCCAGGCAGAAGTGCAGGTGGAGAGGAGGGGCACGCCATGGGGGTGGGGCATACTGTGGGCAGACAGACTCTCCTTCAGAGCCCTGGACAGAGCGCTGGGTAGAGGACAGACAGACACAGTAGCTGGATCCAGATTTTCTCCCTCAGTCACAAGATAACCCCAGAACCCCGGCCATGTCAGTGCTCCAGGAATGAGCTTCCTCAGAGGCACCAACACTGCCAGGACCTTGCTCCCTGAATATGACAGTGGGCCAGGATGTACACAAGGACACACCCTGCAGCCACAGCTCTGATGTTTAGGGGCCTACTGCCCCTAGCCTCAGGCAACTCTTCTCCACAGAACCTATGTGTCTCTCTGCGGCTCCTGAAACACACTGAGCGCTGTCACCATAGTGGCCTCACTGGGCACCTGGAGTCCCTTCTCCTCCTGTGGAATGCCGTCTGGGGATCAGCACCAGCCATGGCCAAGGACTGAGAGGTGGACAGAAATCCATGCTCCCAAGCTCCCACAGTGAGAACCTGCACGGAAAAGTGCACATATTCCCAGCCAGGAGTAAGTCCGGGTGCCCCGGCCTTCCAGGGGTACAGACTCACAGCCTCCAGGTTGGCACCACACAGCAAGGCCCCAGGAAGTTTGGGGGGGTGTCATGAAAACAGGTGGGCTCAGACACCAGGTTCAGCCCTGAAACAGCTGGCGGAGATGCATCCAAATCACATTCGGCCTCATGCCACAGAACTGTGTGTCTCCTCATGAACCTGCCACCGAACTACAAACCTCTGTCAGCAAATATATGCACTTGCCCCACAGAGAAGTGCCCACTCCCAGGGTGAGTGGGACTGGAACTGCACTTCAACTCACTTCCCAAAGGGGTAATATTTTTCTGCTCAGCACAGAGAGGCCAACTAGGCAAGAAACAGGCCCTCAGGGTGAGTTATTCCTCACCACATGGCAGAAAGAAAAAAACCTATTTGGGCCTTAAAAACTATCGATCCATAACCTTTCATTTGGCACTGATTAAATAGCACGACTGTTTCTAATAAAGTCAGTTTATGAAATAAAGCCCTTTCCAGCAGATGAAGATTTGTTTCTGTCCCCAGCCAGTGGACAGGGAAGGAAGCGTCCTTCACTGGGCTGCAGAGACACAGGCTAAGCAGTGAGGGTGTCTTCCTGGCGTTTCCTCAGCCTCCTTGCCTTCCAGCCGCCGCCCCTGCCATCCCCTCTGTGATCCACAGCACAAGGCAACCCACCTGCACACCTCAGAAGCTTTTATAAATGCTCAGTATAATTTATAATATAATTTATAATTTCAGTATCTGGGCAAAGGAAACTTACCTGAAATGTTGGTGTTTGACAGAAGTGACATTTCACCCTTAACCTAGTCTGCTCAAATGTTATTCATCTAACATTGAAAACCATTCAGCATGCCACGGGTGTGGATGTCCCACTTAACTGGGCATCCGTTTGGCACCAAAGCCATCTACAGCACTTGCCCATCTGGTCCTGAAACTCCAGAGCTTGAGGGGGTGGCTCCTCACCGGCACCCCCGGCCCACACTGCCTGTCTGACACTGCATTTGTTAGGGAAATCATACCTGTGTCAGGAAGGACTCATTAAGGGTCACTGAGGTGTCACATACTGATACAGAGTGAGCACACGTATTTGCATCCCAGCAACGTACTGAGCAGCTGTGCAAAACCATGGAAGAGTCACCCGTACCTTTGGATCTACTTGCTCATCTACAAAATGGGGTGATGTTCCCTATTGCATGAGGAAGTTGAGGGACTTGCCAAAATTGACACAAAAGAGATTTTTTTTTAATTTATTTACTTGACAGAGAGAGATCACAAGTAGGCAGAGAGGCAGGCAGAGTGAGAGAGGGGAAGCAGGCTCGCTGCTGAGCAGAGACCCCGATGTGAGCCTCCATCCTAGGACCCTGGGACCATGACCTGAGCTGAAGGCAGAGGCTTTAATCCCCTGAGCCACCCAGGCGCCCCACAAAAGAGCCTTTTAAACTAGAGTCATGTTAGAAATACAAGGTGTGATGCCCACATTCACTTAGGGCTGAAATTCAACACTTGGAGACACAGGTGTGTGCAGAGCTCAGGGAACCACAAGCCCACGGGGTGTGAAACTATGCCCACCTGTGCACTAGCCTCCTCTGTGCCAGGGATGGGGAGTCAGGTCCTCTTGAGACAGGGCTGTGGCAAAGAGCACAGACTCATTCACTGATTTTCCTGATATGCCCATAAGGAAATTGAAAGCTTCTTAAAACCTAGGACTGACCAAACACAATCATCCCTGCTCTTTCAACAACTAAGCTCTCTCTGCCATTTTGAACTCCATATGTAAATGGCTCCAGTGGGTGCCCATGTTTCACCAGCCATGCTCACCGAGGAGTTCAATAATGTATAATTAAACTTCCAAAGCCTTATGTAAGCATTCATTGAGGCTCTACATCCAAATAGACATTATAAAAAATATTTGCTCAACCTATATAGATTTTTTAAGCTGAATACCCTGTTACAAACATTCAACTTCAACCCAAGACTTTATTGAGCCTATACACAACAGTGTGTCCCTCCCAGGGAGAGCGCATGCCATGTCCTGCCAATGAACACCCCAGGCCAGACATGTGGAAGCACAGGCAGGAGCCAGTGGCCACGGTGCAGGTGAAGCAGCTCTCCCCAGCTTTAAGGGCAGGGGACCAAGAATGCCCCCTGGACCCACACTCGGCAATGAGTGGCGAGGGCAGTCAGAGCACAGAAACTGGGTTTTTTGCCTCTGCTCTCACTGCTGGATGCTGACCAGCCTCTCTTGGGCAGTGACCCAGTGATGATCAGAGTCAGTAACCTTTATGCCCTCCATGAATACCACAGTGCATGTCTGCGAACACAGACAAGTCAGCTCCACAAAACGTGTGGGAAAACCTAACAGGTTTCCACCCTGATTTTTATATACAAATTATTACACACTTTTCATTATGTCAAGTAGGGGTATATCATCTCTCAGACATCAAAGGCTGCCACATGCTCCACCTGCTTGAGGTATCCTGGCTCAGTCATTAACATCAAACTTTGCAGAGGACATACCACTGCTTGATGGCAAAATCAATTCATTCTTGAAACTTCTCATTATTCTTGGCGGTCAAATAGGCTATCTCCCAGTGGACATGGGATAAATTCTACACAACAGTACTCAGGATCAGAACCCCATCCTACTGCGTATCCCAGACACAGGAGGATCTGCAAAGCTCTCAACATCCCCAAAGGACATGGTAAGAAAGCAACTCCAGTGATGATCAAAACAAGGAAGATTGACCAGCAAAGAACAAAGTATATCCCAACCCCCTCACTGCTCAAGAAACATGTAACAGTAGTCTGCATCTTTCATGGTAGGCTGCCACCATGTGTTACCTGAACTTGATTTTTGAGAAACTGTACACCAATATTGTGAGACACAGGACAGCAACAGAGAGATGATGAACCACTTACACCATGAATAACATACAGCAAGGGACCAACATTCCAAATTCCACCACCTTCACAGTGGAAACTGCCATAAAACCTCAAAGATGGGCTAACTCTAGTGCTGAAAACAGCCAATCATAATATAATGATGTTTGTGAAGAAGTCATTGTCTAAAAAGTTTCTAAACCAACAGGAATGAGCACCATTTTGGACTATTGTAACTGGATGGTGTCCTTGGGTCCCACCAAAGACCAGCCAGGGGAGTTCAGAGGCAGGGAGCCAGTTTCCAAGAAGGGACACAGATTGTGTGAAACACTTGCCCTCACCCTGCATTGCTGGTCAGACACAGCTCCCCCAAAATGGGGTTGAGTGAGGGAGGGACCCTCAGACCACTCATCAGCCATTCTGATCAAGGCTGGTATGGGATTTGAGTCCAAGACAGCCACTAATATGCCAGCCATCCACCTTCATAGTACATCACATCAGCCACTCTTCCCCACGAATCATGCTCATCCGTGCACATGCTTATCAATGGGGCTCTCCAGAGAGAGGGCAAACTAAAGGCAGATGAAGGGTCAAACTGTCCTGAAAACAAACAAAAAAAAAGGGAATAGTGGTTGGAAGTAAAGCCTGATGTAAATGACTTCAAAATGCAGAAAAGTCTCAAAGCACATTTGTGGTCTTGCAAGTGTTTCTCCTTCACAATATAAACACACACTGCTTCCCGAACTCTCTGTGTCTCTTAGAAGAACATGAAAAATAAGGCAATTTGTAGTGCTGGTCACAAGAAATCACTCCAGCTCTGTGTATCAACCAAAACTATCATGAATAATCAAGATACCAAGAGAAGATGATGTTTGTCATGTCTAACCCAGAGAAGGACGACTTCCAATGCACCATCAGATGTCACTCATCATAGTTTGTCACCAGATCTGCTTAGTACATTGACTCCATAAAAGCGAAAACACCTGCAAGTACATGCATCTTCCACTAGGTCCTCACCTTGGCAAACAGAAGTTAGTGGAGTATATATAGAACTTCAAAAATAACTAAAGAGCAAAAAGAACATGACAGCCACAGCTCATCTCAAAGCTGTTCTATTCTTGAACTGCAGTAAAACATATATTCCGTAAAATTTACAGTCTTAACCATTTTCAGTGTACAGTTCAGTGACATCACACTCAGGTCATATAAGCATCTGTGCCATCTATCTCCAGAACACCTTTTCTTTTCCCAAAATGAAACTCCTGACCGACTCCAATGTTGACCATCATCAAAAATATGAAAATGCTTAGCAAGACATGAAAAATTAGCAAGACAGGAAACAACGTGTGTTGGAGAGGATGTGGAGAAAGGGGAACCCTCTTACACTGTTGGTGGGAATGCAAGTTAGTGCAGCCACTTTGGAGAACAGTGTGGAGATTCCTCAAGAAATTAAGAATAGAACTACCCTATGACCCTGCAATTGCACTGCTGGGTATTTACCCCAAAGATACAGATGTAGTGAAAAGAAGGACCATTTGTACCCCAATGTTTATTGCAGCAATGGCCACGGTCTCCAAACTGTGGAAAGAACCAAGATGCCCTTCAACCGATGAATGGATAAGGAAGATGTGGTACATATACACGATGGAGTATCATGCCTCCATCAGAAAGGATGAATACCCAACTTTTGTAGCAACATTGATGGGACTGGAAGAGATTATGCTGAGGGAAATAAGTCAAGCAGAGAGAGTCAAGTATCATATGGTCTCACTTATTTGTGGAGCATAACAAATAACTTGGAGGACATGGGGAGATGGAGAGGAGAGGGAGTTGAAGGAAACTGGAAGGGGAGATGAACCATGAGAGACTATGGACTCTGAAAAACAACCAGAGGGTTTTGAAGGGGCGGGGGGGGGTGGTGGGGGGTGGAGGAACCAGGTGGTGGGTAATAGGAAGGGCACGTACTGCATGGAGCACTGGGTGTGATGCCAAAACAATGAACACTGTTATGCTATAAATAAACAAATAAAAAAAATTAAAAAAATATGAAAATGCTTTTATATAGTCACTAAAGTAAAAAAAAGAAAAGTTCATTCATGTCCATAAGGAAAATTTATGTTTATTATGATGCAAAAGCAATAACTGTTACATCTGAGTCTGAAGAAATTTCTAAACATTTCCTAAATAATTCAGCAGCTTCAGGCACACTGGGTCACGTTACACAGTAAAAACCAGAATCCACACATCATTCAATTCTGACACTTAGAGTTATCATTTTAGCAAACTCAACTTTCTTCTCATTTTATATAATTGCTTCCCCAAACCATGCTTAATGTTTTGGGTCTTGGGTCTTGTACAACCACTTCTATAATATAAAAATCTTCAAAAGAAAATTGCCTGGCAAATGTCCTCAATATTCAAGTCGTAGTGGGAGGATGCTTTCTGGGTTCTAAAGGTTGAGTACTTGGATTCCTACAAAAAGAAAATGAGACATCTGAATTTGGCAGTATTTCACAAATTACCTTGAAACTTCTTATATAATAGATTGGTTGAAAATACAGAAAGCTCATTCCAACATTTAAAATCCAGTCAGAATTCTAGAGAATAGTATGTAACTTTTAATTTTGTCATGAATTTGGTGCTTCTCAGATTCAGAAACTTCCCTGGAATACATAAACTAATCATTTGTTCTTTAAATTGTGTTGTAATCACTCTTAGTGATGGACACAGTTTACAGAAATCTTTGTTTCTCTCTATGTGACCTATTCACATATTTTTGTTCGTAAGCAAGACTTCCAGAATATGGAAAGAGGCTCAAAAATACCTAACCCTGTTCTCAATAAACTTCTCTGTAAGTAAGTGTACTCAAAGTCACAGCTGAAGTATGTCAAGGGTGATGTAACAGTGGCCACATTATTGTTGACAAAATAATAAGGTTGTTGATATAATCTGTCCATAATCAAAAGTAAAAAATAAATAAATAAATACCCTACTTTCCCCCAAAATACTCGGTGTTTTACACTGAAATGCATAATATAAAACAACAACTTACTGACCACTTTAGAATGAGATTTCAATAATCATGCTAGCTGGTTAATATGCTGTTTATATTCAAAGCAGAGTACATACCAACACATTCAATTCTTCTGACTCCCACAGAGTTCATTTTTTTTCAAGTTGGAAAACATAAGGAAATGTCAGCACAACTCTGTTTCTTACCCAACACAAGTATCCTGGGATTCAGACAGAACTATCTGAGAGGTCACAGATGATCCCAGGAAAGAGTAATTCTTAGAGCTATCCCTTGGCAGAAAAGACAGACCCTTCCATCTTTTCCTCAGGAGCTGGTATTTCTTTGATGAAAATGCCCAAAATTAGACACCCCACAGGGGAGAGTAACTAAGATGAAGACCCATAGAACAACAAGCTCCATGTGATCTTCATGTTTGTATGTTTCTGAACTTAAACACAACAAACTTCCAAAGCTTTCTTTTCAGGAACCACCCCTCCCCCATCATGCTTCCTTAAAAGTAACACAAACCACCTCACCTACAATCTCCAACCACCTACATCTGTGAGCAGTCACATGACATACACCCTCCCACTGCAAGATAACCATCCTTCTGTGTTTTCATTGAGACTCTCAAGACTTTAAGCACAGACCATCCTCCCAGCTCCCACCCAGACTGAAGACAAAGTCTTGACTGCAAACAGACCACCAAGGGTTCCATGCTAGATAGTAATGGTGTTCTTCCTCACTGAGGAAGCACGACCAGCAAAATCAACAACTTTGAAACTCACATATTCAACTTCAAAACATAACCAGTTTCCCTTAAAAATCCAAGACAACTATCACCTAAATCTATTTGCTCCATCAAAAACAGATCTTTGAGCTTGGGTCATAACTCACTGCAAAACTGAACAATCCAGTTTTGTGCTTGTTGGGTCAATAAACAATCTTGCAGTAAAGCAGCAGCTATGAAAACTAGATGCCTGCATTATACAATCATATTTCTCAAATTTTCCGTGTCATACAACCTATGCTCTCAAAGCAAAAGAACAAAATCTATTTACCTGTATTCCTGTCTGGTAAGATACAGCAATTCTTCTGCAAAATGCTGGGCAACACCCATTTCAAAACACATAGATAAAACACATTTGGTTGTTGTTCAGGTAGAGAAAGGTATCTCGTTCATGCAGTGAGTGTTTTACTAATAAGGTCGTTCAGTGCTGCCCAGAGTCCTCATGCCTAGAATTCTCTAAGAAATTAAATAATACAGAAAAATTTTGATGACATACATTTTTCATCAGAAAGGTTAATCAAGTAGGTGTGCTCTTTGTAAATGCTGTTACATAATGGAATGCAGTTCTATTGAATGTATGCCACTAATGGGTCCTGGGAGTATTTTGAAAGCTGCTCTCAAGGGACTCCTACAATAAGGCAAATGGGTCCAACAATTTTTGTGATGGCTTTTAAAATATTATATGCAATGCGTGCCTGAAAGTGGAGGACCACTGGGGCAGTGCAGTGTACAGGGCCTGCCTCACTGGATCTACACGGAGATGCTTTCATCCAGAATGAGTCGCAAAAAGGAATGGGGAAGAAAAGTCTGTGTTTACAGTCACAGTTTGGTAGTAAATGTTGAAGGAATATCTTACTTGATAGGTGAAGGGAAGGTGGACGTAATGGGAAATGGCTTTTCCCAGAAAATTCGGAACTGTAAGCATAGACCAAAAGCACCTACAATGAAGAGATCTTTGTGGGGATTTATGGTGTTGCATTCTATACTCAACCAAAGTAAAAGCTGAGCTTCCATCCTAAAATCTCCACAGATGCAGCTACAGCCATTCCTCCCAAACTCCCAGCCCAGAAGCAGGCATTACTTATCCTGGAGCAAGGACTTAGCGGAGAGGAAGGGAGAGGGGAGAAGAGTGCACAGGGGCTGCCCCAGCCTCTGCCCTCAACTGCCTTGGGTCCATGACCCACACAGCCACTTCTGACAGGCGGGATGAGTGGTCACAAAACCTCCCTCTGTGACCCTCCTCCCTGCATCTGCCATCCCTCCGCACTGGGGAAAGAATAATTCTCCCCCAAGTATCATCAATTGTAGACAGACAGCATGACCAATTTTCAACTCTAAACAAATCTAAGAGACAGAAGACAAAGCAATAGTCAAATAAGAACCCACTAAATACAAAATGTGGAATTAAAAGTTTAAAAAAGACATCTCGTATTCCTATAAAGCTAACAGCTCAGTTGGGACAATGAGGGAACAATGAAACACCAAACCATACAACACAAGGTCAATGTCATCACCTAACTCCACCTCCTGAACTTGGCATCAGGGTTCTCTATTTACCAGGTCCAAAACTGGCATCATTCTGGCACTGTTCTCTCCCTCAATAGCCCCTAGCCTTCAAGGTCAGATAAGGAAATAATGCACACATTCACACACATGTACACATGCCCTGGGTTCCCTGGGAATCTTCAATCCTTCTCATTCCAGGGCCAATACTCTTGTTCACGGACTTTCCCGGCAATTTCCAAAAGCCTTACAGGTTAATACCAGGCCTAAGAAATAGCCTTTGTCAAAAAAAAAAAAAAAAAAAGATTTTGTGTGTTGGTAACTTGTTGCAAATGGCATGATCCACGTAGAGGATGGGAGGATGAGTCTCCACAGTGATGTTTGACCAGGTTCTGCAGATGCACAGACCTCCTGTGCCCGCAGCACCCATGAGCCCCCCAGGGGGGCATGCTGGCTGGTCTACTGCAATGCCTCTGGACCTGCAGTCTCCTCCCCAGTGACAAATCAAACATGCTGCTTCTGGCATTATTTTTCTAAGGAATTACTAGCAACTGCTACACCACAGACATGTTCACAGTGAGGTACAGGTTCATCCCTAGTGTCCATCTTAGCTCCAAATACGCAGCTGACTCCGTTCCACAAATGCCCTTCCAGAAGCAAAAATGGAGTCTGGATCCATTTGACACCACATGATTAGGCCACTACCTCGGGCCTGGTGGCATTTTCATCCAGATAAGCTGAGCTCAAGGTGACATGATGAGGGCCCCACAGAAGGTCGGGCATGGGAACCAGAGGGACATGTGAAGTAAGGTCAGGTGACACAACAGGGAGGAAGGGGAGGCAGGCAGGTATGGAGCTTGGCACCTGTGTTGACCCTACACAGCATAGGCACCACCATTCCCCAGCTAACCCCCATCAGATGAGGCAGCTCTAGACTGAACCCCTTCCCCAGTCTGGGAGTCTGGATGGTGCACAGAACCACTGGGAATAACCGGAGTGGTAAGTGAGGTTCCTTTTGGACTCGGTGATTTGCCCCTGGGGCAGGGGCACATGCTCCACCTGGGCCTTCTGTAGAACCAGGAAACCCTCCCCAGGGCCCAATTGTGCTACAGCAATTGCACCACCTGGGGCAGTGGAGGCCCTTCCGGGAGTATCCATGTCATGTGCCCAAGCTGTGTTAGGGAATAAAGAGCTTGAGAGCCACGGATTTAGGTAAACACAAATGCCAGCTTATGGGACAAGTGATTCTAAAAAACTATAGTGGCACCCATGCCCAGCTCCACTTGCTTAATCCTCAAAGTCCCTCTGTGCCTGACCCTGTGATCCCTCCACTCCTGCTCTTACATTGTCCCACTCCTACCCACATGCTGCACCACCTGCCACCACCGACACGCCACTTGCTTGGTACAAGATTCCACTGAGGCAGCCCTCCCACCCATCACCGCCGTGGACTCTGCGAGCAGGCTTTGTGGCTCTTCTCCTGGGACCTCAAGCAGGAGAATATCAGGGTCCAGAGAAATCACAAGCAGTCATGGTAGAATTCACCTGCAACTTTCCTGAGGGCATACAACTTGTGTTCAAAAATGGCAGACATACGTAATCTTGACAAGTTCCTCCTAGCTGTAGCCATAGTGAGACACTGGTCCTCAATCTTAGGAAAATGCTTTGTGCACACATCTTCCTCCTTCATCTTGGGCTGAGGGGGTAAGAAGGCGGGACTCCCACATGCATCCATTCCTCTCTGAAGGGTCCCTTCACGACCAGCAGCTACTCCAAAGCTCAATGCTGCCAGCCTGCCTATTCTAAGAGAGCATGCAACTGTTGAGAGTAACCAGGGGACATCGGGCTAGCCATGTCACAGGAAGCTGGGGTCAAATGGCATATATCCAACCAACACCCGGAGTCTTCCGAGCACCTGCCCAAGTGCCCATGAGCATGACACCAACACCACATGCTTTAGGAAACCACAGTTGCTAATTATGTCCTCTGTGTCCTATGTCCAGAGTCTTCCAACTGAAAATCTATTCCTAAAGCATCAGTTCAAGGTTTCACTGCACCCCATATCCTCAGGCCTCTCTGGGGTGCCTTCTCTAGTGCATGAGGTCAAGAGTGCTGGAGCAAATCCTGCTCATACAACATTGCACTCCCCGGCCCCATGGGCTCAGTAAGGGTGAATCAGTGAAGACAATCAGAACTTGAAATGTTGGTGGTCAGGTGCACTCTCCACACTTGAAGTGGTTGCGAGACTGCGGCCGCTACAGTGGATAGGACAGACATCAAATATCAGCATCATTTTTCAGATGAAGAAAACAAGGTCTGGAGGTGACATTCTGTGTCAACTACACCCAAATTTAAAAATAAAAAAAAATCATTTAAGTGTTATTTTGTGCTCACTGCTCCTCAGTTTTTCTGGGCAGATGCCCCTCTGCTCCTGTGTAGTCATTCTGGCTGGTGTCATGAGAAGCCAGATGTGGACTCAGCAAGCCCTGTTTGCCTGGAGGTCCTCAGAGCCTTGCTTCCTGTTGTTCATACAGCAGGTTCATGCTGTGCTCTTTTCATCTCAGGAATATACCACGCAATGCAGACGTGCTCCACAAGGCATGTGAGCCTGAGACAGATGTGTTTTTCGGCATGTCGAGAGCACAGATTTACACAGAGTCACTCCAGCAACTCTTCCTGGATAATTTAACTCTTTGCAAAGAGCTGCAGGCTTGTTCCTACAAGAAGCTGTGTCTTGTGACTGTCATGAATGAGACAGACAGCCCTTCCATTTCACAGGGCAAGGACTGAGGATTCCCCTGGGTTAAGAGTCTTGTCCCCCACACACCCCTGGCACTCTCCCGGGCCATGTGAGAGGTAATTAAGAGATGATACAATGGCCACAGAGCACAGAGCCAGACCGAGGCTGGGACCAAAGCACCCACCAGCTGGACCCCACCTGGCTGTCAACACTGGTCTTGCATGCTACTCATGGGCTCAGCTGCATGCAGCGTAAGGAACGTGGCATTGCCAGCCCTGAGTTTTCTGTCTGCAGCGGCCACCTGGAGTGGCTGGCCCGGGTAGGCGAGTGTTGGACTCACAGCACACCTGTTGGCTCGCAGCTCCCCGGAGACTACATCCAGTGTGGCTGTGAGGGTGCAGCGAGTCACCACATTTTCCCACATGTGGATGAGGAAGTGCTCACATGTTGGAAACATCCCTCCCTCATGGTGCATGCTGTCCACACACAGAGACACAGGGTCTGTGACCAAGCACAGGGCCTCCAGAGCCCCAGACATCAGGACCAGGACTGTACTCTGGGGCAGGCCATGCACCCCCAGCATCCTTGTCTATGCCATGTCCAGGACATGGGGGCTCGAGGAAGTTTTCTGTAGCACAAACCAGCGAACTAGTACCACCTCCTTCAGTCGAGGGACACACACTCTGCATCAGAACTACAGGGGGCTAGGAAGGCATCAGAACTAGCAGGGCTCTGGGAAAGCAGAGTGCCCAGACAGCTGCCCAGTCGCTGCTCCAGGGCTCCAGAGCCCAGTGGACATGCGTGCCCACAGACAACTGTCCCCTGCCAAGGGCCTGGCACGTGCTGAGTGTCCATGTCATGTGAAGTGTTCACACCACAACACAGAGAAGGAACCGGGACCCTCTGAGAGGTGATGGGTGCATCTGTGACCTTAATTACAGGGATGGAGTGTGTATCCACCCAAACTCCTCACACTGTATGGGTCAAACAGTGCAGGGTCTCGTATGTCAGGTGGGAAAAGATTTCCACTCCAAATGTTCAATAAAGTTCTCTTGCACCTTTAAACACAGAGGCACATGGACACACAGAGACACACACAAGGAAACACACACTACAGTTCTACAAAGCCCTCCATGATACTGATGCTCGTTGGCCAGAAGGAAATGTCCTTGGTGAACCACCCATACACAGGGGACACCACACGTCCACAGCAACATACTCAATTCATTCATCCTTCCACGGTCCAACATGATCATAAGTTGCCAGAATGGCTACAGGAGAAATTCACAAAGAAGAGCAGAATGTGTGAGCACCCATGAAAAAACTGCAGAGCCAGAAATCAAGGATCTGACCGGCCCCTGACAGAGCTTTTGATGAGGACACTTGTGGTTCGGGGCTCCAAAGCACAACATGTGTCCAGAGCAGGTGTGGCTCAGACAAGCACAGGCCCACTCCCCACACCCAGAGACACGAGCCACAGGGGACAGGTGAACAAGGTGCTGGGGAGGCATCCTGGGGCTGGAAACAGGGAGGCTAGTTACAAACCTTGCACACTCAGCTGAGCTGATTCCGAGCCCAACTCCACCTTCTTCTGGGAGAACAGCGGGCAGTCAGCTGCCCCAGCACTCACACTGCCTCAGCAGGAGACCAGAATATTCTCCTCTGGAGACTGAAACAGGCAGAGAGAACATACCTCTCACTGATGTAGGCATTCCAATTAAAACTGGCTTGCCACTAGATCCGTGGAAAATTCCACCAGCCAATAAGCCCCATTTACTCACCAAAAACAAACTCCGCAGAAATGTTTAATGTCTCACACTTAATGAAGACTCACTGCTGAGCACCATCATGCATTTAAAGAGATCCCCCACTTTGAGGGTGACTGACAAAATTAGAGGAAACAGAAACAGTACCAGAAACAAGAGAACTTTTTTTTTTTTAAGATTTTATTTTTATTTATTTGAGTGAGAGCAGGAGACTCCTCAAATGAGGGATGGGGCAGAGGGAGAAGCAGGCTCCCTGCTGAACAGAGAGCCCCACATGGGACTCAATCCAGGACCCCAAGATCATGACCTGAGCTTAAGGCAGATGCTTCATAGAGCCATACAGTACCCCCCAAGAACCATCTGAACTCAGTGTTTACCTCATGTGCCCAGGAAACCTGGATAAAGGCCAAAACTGGGCTAGGAGTAAGAAATAAATTCTGGTCCAATCTAGAGTCACTTTCTGATAAAACGTTCATGAAAGGTGGTAAAATAAGGAGCTAGGTTAAATACAGAGCCCTGTCTCAGCCCCACTGAGTTGCTGCTGCTCCTTGGCTGACATTGAATGTATCCATGAGAGTCTTTTCTGTTCCCCTGCTTTGCCTTCTGTTCCTCCACTAACACCTGCTGTCTTCATTCTTGTTGCTTAAATAGAACCATTTAACCTAGCTCCTTATTCTACCACCCTTCAGGAACGTTTTTTCAGAAAGTGACTCCAGATTGGACCAGAGAACCATATATTGTGTGAGCTGTGGAGTATTTCCGTACATGATAACCCCCTTCTAAGTGCACGATGGAGGTCACATTCTAGACTGAAAAAGACCTGTTCTTTGTAACAAGGGCAGGGGATGCAGGTAGCCCCCTCTGCATGTTCACACATCTCTGTGTGCCGTCCGTGTGTGAAAACGCAAGTAATCAGCAGACTTACAGAATGGCATTGTGATTAGAAACACTATCTTTCTTCCCCAATGCCCTCAAACACTTTCTCCAGGGTGATCACAGCTGCCACAGATGGCTCATGTGGCCCAGCTCTGTGCTCCCTCTGGGTGGAAATGACAGCCCTGAGTGAAT
Organism: Meles meles; assembly: GCF_922984935.1. NCBI lineage: Eukaryota > Metazoa > Chordata > Mammalia > Carnivora > Mustelidae > Meles > Meles meles. The sequence continues at coordinate 23,856,120 of NC_060068.1, read as the reverse complement.
GTTAACTGTCCAGCTGTGTGCTTGACCTGTCTCAGGGTGCCCAGATAGAACCCCGTTTCTGCCTGTGTCTGAGGTGTTTCCTGGAGAGACAAGCACTGGATCCTGCTCCTGCCCCCAATGGTGTGCCATCCTGTTGTGTCCCCTGAGTGCCTTAGTACAACAGAAGGTGGAAGAAGGAGTGACTGGCCCCCTTTCCTGCCTCACTGCAGCATCTGGGCCACCTCAGCATGTCCACTGTCCTTGGACTGGAGATGGACCAACAGCTCCCTGGTCCTCGGATGCCCCGGACCTGCAGGCACAGACTGTTGGCTTCTTGGCCTATCAAAGTGCATGGTCTGCCTTCTCATGCTAGACCTTGTCTCGGACAGATAGAGACAGGGAGGGGCAGAAGGCTGTGACATGTGGATGCATAGACGAATTCTGCTCTGGAGAACCCTGATTGATGCCATAGACTTCTCCAGTTAACTGCTGACAAGCTCACGCCCCACTGTGTCTGGACGCCTGGAGCGGAGGTCCTCAGCTGCCCTGTCCAGCTTCCTTAGATCCCACAACCCTTTAACGAATGAGGTCATGTGTGGACATGCAATGACCTCATCACGCACAGCAGGGAAGGGGAAGGCGCCGTGTCTGAGGGGTGGCGTCCAGAGAACACAGGGCCTCTTTCCCACTGCCCCCCAAGCAGGACCCTGTGGGATCATCCCCTGTGTGAACTCTGAAGGAGGCTCATGTACCACACAAGGCTCAGGGACAGGAGTAAGGCCAAGGCAGAAGGACGCACGGTTAGAACAGTGCTCCCCAATGCCATGCTTTTCTGTACCATGTTCAGAAAAATGGTCACTGTAGTCCTGGGACACATGCATTCAGTACTCTCCAGTTTAAAGGGCCCTGGGGCATGGCAATGTCACATGACCACTGGGCAGCTCAGAGCCCAGGAGGGTACAGGCCCTCCTACCTCAGAAACCACACTCCTCCCACTGTGGGCAGGGCCGACCTTGCCCCATGAGGTCTGGTCCAATGCCACTCACGAACACAGTTTTTCAGAATCCTGAACATAAGCATCCAAGTGCCCAACCCCCAGATGCCAGGGGGTGAGAGCCACAGTGATGAAGCTCTCTCACAAGTGTCCAGCTCCAGAGCACCTGCCACAGGGGAGGACAGAGCAAGCATGCCCTCACCTCCCTCTCAGGCTTCTCCCAAAAGGAGCACAGGGCTCCCACTAGCATTTCCTTGATGCAAAGTCCAGTCCCATGGCCACACCCGTGGCAAGAAGGACACCCCTTCCTGCAGGCTGGAGAGGAAGCAAGAATCACTTCCCTACTACGACCATGCTGTCACTGCCTGCCCTGTCCTGGAGCATGGCAGAGTTGAGCAGGAAGTTAGCACTCAGCTGGGCACCGTGGAACCCTCCACAGACTTCGTAAGTGCCAAGGGGAGCTCCGATGTTCCAGGATGAGCACAGGAGCTGTGGAGAGGAATGCTGCAGACCTGGTCTCACTGAGGCCCCTGGGAGGAGACCCAGAGTCATGCACAAGCATCCCAGAGCTGGAACACCGACCATGTAGCTGGCTATGTATGCACACCGTCCCAGAAAACAGATGGAGCATGATCACACAGACAGACACACAGGCAAGAGGGCTAGTGGACTCAGTCATGGCTGAATCCCACCAGGACGACTCTTGCCACAGCTTCTTAATTAAAGTTAATTAAATTTATTTGTAGTGTAAGGAAATTTGAGTGCACAGAGCATATGTAATGGAGATAAACCACACGTTCATGTTCATTTAATTGATCACATTGGCACGGTCAAAACACATGGAACAATTCCTCTTCAGGGTTATTCTCAACAATTTTTCTTCCTTTGTACTGAACATGGGCATGTTTTATTAGTTGGGGTTCTCTAGAGAAACACAACCCACTGGATAGTAGGAAATAAACACACACGTTTGTGTGTATGTATGTATGTATGTGTGTGTGTGTACATGTACAAGGGTTTCTCAGCCCCTTACCCGCATGAAATCCTCATCACAAATGCAGCTCTTGGCAACCGTGAGCATGACCATACAAGAGTCTGCATCCTGCTTCCAGAACTCGGGGTCACACTGAGAAGGGAACTCTGGATCGTATAGCAGTCCTGTTAGCTTCTGAGGGCCCTCCTCACAGCTGCAGCAGATGTATTCCCTCCCGTGGGGTGTGAGGGGTACCCTCCTCCACGGCCTCACCCACACCTGCCTCTTGCGGGGGTTTGACAGCAGCCATGGTGGTGGCACAGAGTCACCGGTGATGTACTCATGCACGTCCCCCTGCCAGCGTGGTCCCATGCACATACATGCGCACACACATGTGCACACACACACTCACGCACTTCCCACTGCCAACGTGCCAGCACCAGCCCGGAACTTCAGGACACTCCTTCCCTATCCACCACTGCCCCCGCTGCCCTGCGGCCCGGGGCCTCTGGGGTGGTCCATGGCCTTTCCACCTCCCAGCCAGTCATTTCGAGTCCCCGTGTGGTGTGACTCCCGTCTTTAAACACCCCTGTTTACTGTGTATGTGAGAGACTCCCTGCCCACCTCCACCTCTTGTGTACTCCCAGGTCTGCCATCTGTCGCCAGTCTCCCCAGACCCACACCTGCCGGGGTGGAGAGACAGGTGCACAGAGGTTCCCTGAGACCAGGGCTTTCACCCTCTTCCACGGCCCCAGCAGACGCCTGCATTCGGCGGAAACTGCTGCCGGCCAGCTGCCTGCAGCCTGACCACTCGGGATAATAGTCTCCAGGGAGGTTCTTCGGGGTTTCTCTGACCTGCGAGCGCCTGACCAACAGCTGGGCAGTTTATATTCCCTGCACAGCCCGACCTTTCTGACACTCAGTTTCTCAACCCCACCCAGCGACTTTTCTTCACCTTTCTATGGAAATATTTTCCATAATTAAGCTGGAATGGAACACCCTCCTTGACTCTTTCATACTACAAAGGCCTCACTCACCTTTAACTTTCAAAGGCTGTTGCCTGCCCGCAGTGCCCCACACGGTGCCTCATTAATGGAGCACAGTCCCCAGCAGACTGCGCCCTTTCTTACACATGCATAAAAGGTACAAATTTGTCCTGAGCATTTGAAGAACATCTAGGGGATGGCGGGAGTGGTGGCAGACCTGCCAAGTCTGTCTCCAGAAGAGCACCATGGGGAAAGAGGCAGCAAAACTGCAGCCCCCCAGGACAGAAAGGGGGGAAACACGCCCCAGCACAGCACGCCCAGGGTCAGGAAGGTTATATGGAGGTCTCCTTGTAGCAGAATGAGCGGCAGTTTCCAGGAAGGAAATCTGAGGGACAGGCCAAGCAAAGGTACTCCGTGCTCCAGAGGCCAGGGCGATGACGGACAGATGTGGAGCGAAGCGGGTTGGACAAGGGTGGGCATGGGGTGCTCCCAGGGAGGGAAGACACAAGGCTCGAGGCACGTGCAGAGCAGAGGTCCAGGGTTTCGGAGTTTACATTCTGTCCCACGGTGAGGGAGAGGCTCTGGAATCCCAAAGACATGATAACCACGTATGCAACTTAATAAATGTAACAAAAACAAGAGATAAACAGACTCTTAACTATAGAGGGGAGGTGGGTATGTGGGTGTGGGAAACAGGTGATGGGGATGAAGTGTGCACCTGTCATGATGAGCACCAGGTGATGGACAGGGATGCTGAACCACTATATTGCACGCCTGGAACTGGCATTATCCTATATGCTAACTACTCTGTAATTAAAAAAAAAAGACAAAGAATTTTAGGTGGCTCCCATTTCTAATCTCCCATTAGTATAGAACGGTGTTTTCCAAACTCTATTTGGAGAGTTTCTGGACCAGAGAAGATGAGGGAACACTAAATATCAATCACATGTCCACCTTGGTGACAATAATTAACATAGTAAGGACCCGAAAACATCTTGCACAAAGTTCAACTCTCATATGGGATGTGCGAGACATATGTACTTTTTAATGGGCTAAACCTTTCCTTAAATGTTTCTATCAGAAACTAAATGTCTCAGGATCATGATTCTAAAATCCCATGCACCAAGTGATGAAAATGGGGTGATCTTTGTGGTGTCACAGACCAGCCTTCCTGGCTCTGGTTCATGTACACCTGACCCTTTGCCCCACAATGACTCTGTGGAAGAAAGCAGGCAGCCTGGAGGTGCTAAAAGGTGACAGCACAGGGGAGGACAAGTGAGGGCAGGTGAAGGCAGGTGAGGGAAGTAAAAATCCCCATTCTAGGTTGTACAACTTTGCTGAATTGTTTTAAAAAGGAATACTCTACTTTAAAGTATGTGAGATTAAATTTATTATCATGTCACCCTGCATGTAATTTTTGCAAGTCGTTCAGCTTTATTGCCTTAGCTCTGTGAAATGGAGGTGGACGGATCGTCCTCATTCATGAAGGTGCTCACTGAGCACCCACCACTTGTGCCGCCATGCGGGTTCTTCAGATGAAAGTTGACTGTCTAGTCGGAGAGGGCCCGGCGTGACTGGCTACAATCACCACTCTGCACGCTGGTCCAAGCAGTGTTCGTAGCAGCATGGCTATGCCTGAAGAGGCACTCACCCCGGTTTAAGAGGAGGGATTTCTCAGAGGAACTCACACCAGAGCTGAGCCAATAGGAGAGAGGAGCTGTCCCAGATGAGGGGAGAGGACACTTCTCTCAGCAGGGCCCTCATGCAGAGTCACCTGCATGACTGACCATGTCACCGAGACTATGGAGTTGCCACACACGTGACATTTGTCATGGACACGATCCTTTCCAAGTCTGGACTTCATGCAGGTCAGCACTGATGGGGTCTCCCACAAAACAGTGGAGCACCTGAGGAGCTTGGACCTAGAAGCAAATCTGAGGCATGAGGAGCTTAGAGGGAAGAACATCAGTAGCATATGAACTGGCTGGGAGGACATGGTAATATTCCTGTCACAAGGCCTGAAAAGAGGGAATAAACCTGAGGGAATGAGGTCACAGGGCATGTAGGGAGACGAAGCCAAGAACACAGTGAACAGAAAACCCCTGGCGGGAAGGACAATTCCCCTCAGCCTCCCAAAGTAAATGCAAAAGAGGTATAAGGGAAAGCATAGTGGAGACAGAGGTATGGACAGCATTTCCTCTGACTGGGTTTCTTCATGTGATATAAGAGAGTGTGTTGCTTGCAGAGAGCAAACAAATGAAGTAAGATAGGGGAGGCCAAGAAAGAGTGGAGACCGGGAATCCCACCACAGGGAGATATGGGGGTGGGAGAACAGAGGGGCATCTGGACAGGGAAGAGAGAAGAAAGTGTTGGTAACAATGTGGGTACAAAGTGGACACCATTTGAGGGGTGGGGTTGAATTTTAACCAGCATTATCTGCACGGATATAGTTTTTCTCGGCAGAAATCATCTCTTGAAGGTACTGAGAAGTTCGGTTAAGGAATCATACCACGCTTGGAATTTTGTCATGGATGAAAATGAGAGATTAAGAAGGGGGACAGTTGGGGAGGAGGTCATGGCCAAAGTAACAAAACAACAGATTTACGAGGGCCTGACTCCCCAGGAATGATCCTGAAACACAAGATGGGGCAGACAGAGGGAGTCATCACAGGGGTCCAAGGACTAGAATCTTCAAATAAGAACAGGTGTTCCCAAGGCAGGAAGAGGGGCTCTTTTGTCCAAGACAAAATAACACTGGGGGGAAAAACCCCTGCAGAGGGCGGGGGAGTGCTGGCAGGGAGAATCACAGCAGCCTACTGATGGGCACTACTGGTCACTTGGATTTCTGTCCTTGAGTGCTCCCCTGGTCCCCTCAGTCATTTTGTGAACATTTCAACAACAGAAGAGCCACTACCTCAGGGCCAGTGGTCACATAACCAGACACTGCAAATTACTTCTGGGAGGGCAGAAAGTTCTCCACTAGCAACCAAGAGGGAAATAATTTATGTTCCTCTGCACATGTTCTTGCCCCTCAGTGATACAACTGGTCAAGCCCAAACTGAAACCATCCTAGATTCCATCTGGGAGTCCACATAAAATGTATTCAGATGGCTTCTATGTCCATGTAAAATATTTAAAGTTAAATAGTTAAACTCTTGAATTTTGTTTTTTTTTTAAGATTTTATTTATTTATTTGACAGAGATAGATCACAAGCAGGCAGAGAGGCAGGCAGAGAGAGAGAGAGGAGGAAGCAGGCTCCCTGCAGAGCAGAGAGCCCAATGCGGGGCTCGATCCCAGGACCCTGAGATCATGACCTGAGCCGAAGGCAGCGGCTTAACCCACTGAGCCACCCAGGCGCCCCTTGTTTTGTTTTTTAACACACAACCTTGCTAGATTTGGTCAGTAAGGACACTGGAAGCCCCTCAGTCTATTTTTTTTTTTAGCTTTAGTGAGGAAATAAAAGACAAATAAAACTGTATATTATTAAGGTGTACAATATGATGATTTGATATACACAATTACTTGTGAGATGAATACCACAACCCAGTTAATGAACACATCAATCACCTTGCTAACTCTGTGTGTGTGTGTGTGTGTATGTATGTGTGTGTGTGTGTGTGTGTGTGTGTTGAGAATGCTGAAGTTCTCCTCTCAGTGATGTACCCACTGTAAACATGCTCACTGAACTGAGGGAGAACCATGATTTAAAGAAGTAAAGGCGAGTCTTATGACAGTGCTAGAAGAAATAGAAAGCAGGAATAAAGAGAAATTATTTTTAAAATAGAAATTCTGGTGCTACAAAGTAAAATAATGAAGATAAAAATTTACCCAAAGAGCACAACAGCAGCTCTGAAATGGAAGATGAAAGAAACACAAACTTGAAGACAGATCATAGAGATAATGCAAACTGAAGAAACTACAGGGACAGCCTCAGAAAGGTGAGACACTGTCAACCCTGCAAACACACACACAACACAAAAATCAGAAAGAGGTGAGAGGGATGGAAAAGATATTCAAAGAAATAATAACTGAAAACTTCCCACACTTCTTGAGAAACAACAGAGGCTGTTTCTACTCAGTAATGTACTGGGGGTCCTAACCAGGACATGTAGGCAACGAAAATAAAAGGCTCCTAGACTGGAAAGGGAGAAGATGCAAAACTAGCTTTTATTGCTGATGACATGAGTGTGGGAGTGCTGACAATACTGACTCCATCTCTGGCCTGCCTTCTTATACATGTTTCCTTAAGGACCTCTTTGGGGCCATGTGTTCCAGTTCCCCTGGCAATTAACACACACATCTTGGAAATGCCTCCTCAGGACAGGATGGGGAGGCTTGTTTGGCCTCCCGTGAATCTGTTGGTGGTAACACAGTATTCTCCCCTCTTGCTGCAGAGGTGGTGCCTCAAGATTCAGGTAAAGGCTCATTGTCACAGAGATGAATGCAAGCTCTTTGCTGCTCCATCTGAACCTCTCTGATCTCATGACAGTGCACCTCTGTGTATCCTTTCATGCCATAAAATCTGTGGACTGACCTCTAGATTTTTGGGGGAATTTCTGCAGCTGCTAAAGATCATCTACACCCCATCAGCCATCAGCAATGACCCTGAATGAAACTCTGGGTAAACAGTATGGAGTGGCCTCCTTCGTTTCCCAGTCTCAATGTGCCACTCAGTCTGGGGGATACTTTACTGTCCTTCCTCCACCTTCTAACACATGATCCTTTATATAGTATATGCAAACAATGAATCTTGGAACACCATATCAAAAACTAATGATGTAGTTATGGTGACTAACATAATAAAAATAGTCATGATTAAAATAGTCTAAGAAACCCACTGAACTGAAAACATTTAGAATAAATGAATTCACCAACGTTGAAGGATACAAGGTCAATATTAAAAAATCAATTATAATTCTATACACTTGAAGTGGACAATCTATAAATAAACCCAAGGAAACAATTCCATTCACAATTACATCAAATAGAATAAAACACTTCAGAATAAATTTAACAAAAGAAGTGAAAAACACAGACTCTGAAAACTAAATATACCGATGAAAGAAATTAAATATCTAAGAAATGGACAGAAAGTCCATGATCATGGGCAGAAGATGTCACACCATTAAGGTGGCAATATTCCTCAGACTGATGTATTGATTCAGTGCCTCTCAGAACCAAAGAAACTTCTCTGTAGAAATTAGCAAGGTGATTCTAAAATTCACATGGAATTGGAAGGGGCCCAGAATGGTCAAAAAAATCCTAAAACATAACAACGTAGAAGGACTCATGTCTGGACATCTAAACTTACCACAAAGCAGTAATAATCAAGCCCATGGCGAGGACATAAGAACAGATTTGTGTAATACCACTGAGAATTGAGACATTAACCCATGCGTTTTATAGGCAACTGAGTTCCACCAAGAGTGCCCAAAACCACCCAAAGCAGAAAGGAGACGTCTCAACACAAGCACCGAACAACTGGAGAGCTGCGTGCCACAGAATGATGGGGGACCTGGACCTCACACCAGACACAGGTCAACACAAAATGGATGAAAGCCCAGCTGATACACCTCCTAGAAAGACGTGTGGTGGTCACACTTCCTGACTTTGGGTTTGGTGTGAACTGGTGACAGAAAAGACCTACAAATGGGCAGTGGGGACGATGGCACAGTAACATGAACAAATGCAATGCCACTGAGATGCACACTCAGAAATGGTGCAGACAGTCAACTTCCAAGTCTTCAAAGCTGGAACAAAAAATGGTTAAATTGGTGGATTTTGTTATGTATATTCTGTAACACATGAGAATATTTTTAAGTTTTTAAAAATTACAAAAGATGAAAATTTTAAAGGAATGGAGTTCCAGCACATGCTATGACATGATGAACTCAACATGGGGATCACTTTGTCAAGTGACAAAATCCAGTCACCAAAACCCACATGTCCTAGGACTCCACCTGCAGGAAATGCCCAGAGATTGGGGACAGTTTAGTCATAGTTACAAGTGTAAGGAGGTTGTTGTTTCTGTATTGGTCCTAATAGTTGTTTCAAAAATGAATAATCAAGAACCAAGGTGGTCAACATATTATTATAAACATAATTTTAGGAGGACCTGGGTGGCTCAGTCAGTGAGAGTCTGCGTTTGGCTCAGGTCATGTTCTCTAGGTCTTGGGATGCAGCCCTGATTTGGACTCCAGGCTCAGTGTGAAGCCTGCTTCTCCCTCTCTCTTTGCTCCTCCCCCTGCTCATGCTCTTGTTTACTCACTCTCTCAAATGAATAAAAAAAAATCTTTAAAAAATGAAATAAAATATAATATAATTTAAGTAATAGAATGAATTCATTTATATTTCTGGGGAGGAATAAAAAGCACACAAAATACGCACAAAGCATGTAAAATTGAGTTTTTAAGCACTGAAATCAATGATATAAATTTAAACAAGAATAGCACAAAATACATGCCACATTCAAAAAGATGAAATCACTAAGAAAGAGGACAACCCACAATGCATCAGAAAATAAAATCCAACTCTTAAATCAGCAAAATAAACAGGTAAGAGTTGAGATGCTAATGCAGAATAGTGTTGAATTCGGGGTTAGAAACCAGGAAGAAGATTTCATGAGGCACAAAGAGTAGAGTCAACATCTGTCATGATTCCTATGTACTGAAGTGGCTGGAATGCAGAAGAAACCAACCAAGGAACCATATCCACTTCCCACGTTGAGTCCCACCAAGGAGGCAACAGCAAGCCAGTGTACAAAGACACTGAACATACCAAACAGACTATTCGGCACATGTTCAAATGAAAGTAGACAGGCAAGCCAGTATGGGATAGACTCGATGACAAAGAAGTGTCATTCTTATCACTTTATCTCCAAATCCAATGTAATCCCCATCACAAATCCAAGCATAACTCTATGGGAACTGAAAATTTGATTTCATTTATTTATTTTTTATTACATTATGTTAGTTACCATACAGTAAGTACATCATTAGTTTCTGATATGGTGTTTCATGATCCATTGTTTGCATATAACACCCAGTGATCCATGGAATCCATGCCCTCTTAATGCCCATCACTGGGCTCACCCATACCCCCCAGCTCTGCACTCTAAAACTTTGTTTCCTGGAGTCTGCAGTCTCTCATGGTTTGTCTCTCACTCTGGTTTCCCCCTTTCATTTTCCCTTTCCTTCTCCTAATATCCTCCGTGTTATTCCTTATGTTCCATAAGAAAGTGAAATCACATGATAATGGACTTTCTCTGCTTGACTTATTTCACTTAGCATAATCTCCTCCAGGCCTACCCATGTTGATTCAAAGTTGGATATCCATCCTTTCTGATGACCAAGTAATATTCCATTGTGTATATGGACCACATGTTCTTTATCTATTCATCTGTTGAAGGGCATCTTGGCTCCTTCCACAGTTTGGCAATTGTGGACACTGCTGCCGTGAGGCCAGCATTACCTTGATCCCCAAAGCAAACAAAGACGCTACCAAAAAGGGTATTTTCAGACGAATTTTCAGACCCTGATAAATGTGGATGCCAAAATTCTCAACAAGATCCTAGCCAATAGGACCCAACAGTACATTAAAAGGATTAACCACCATGACTAGTGTGATATATCCCTGGGATGCAAGGGTGGTTCAACATTCACAAATCAATCTTGTGACAGAACACATAACTAAGAGAAGAGAAAAGAACTAAATGGTCCTCTCAACTGATGCAGGAAAAGCATCTAACAAAACACAGCATCCTTTCTGGATTAAAACTCTTCAGAGTATAGGGATAGAGGGAACATTCCTCAACTTCATAACATTCATGTATGAAAAACCCACAATGAATATCATTCTCAATGGGGGAAAAGCTGAGAGACGTCCCATTGAGATCAGGAGGAATACGACAAGGATGCTTACCCTCACGACTGTTTTTCAGTACAGTACTAGAAGTCCAAGCAATAGCAATCAGATGACAAAAAGAAATAAAACGTATACAAATTAGCAAACAGTCAAATACTCTTTGCATATGACACGAAAACCCAAAAGATTCCACCCCCTCTAATTACTAGAGCTCATAAAGTAACTCAGTAATGTGACAGGATACAAAATCAATGTACAGAAATCAGTTGCTTTCTTATACACTAACAATGAAAATATAGAAAGGGAAATTAGAAAATCTATTCCATTTATAATAGAACCAAGAACCATAAGATACATTGGAATAAACCTAACCAAAGAAGCAAAGGATCCATACTTGGGGAACAACAGAATACTCATGCAGAAACTGAAGAAGACACAAAAAGATGGGAGACCAGTCCATGCTCATGGATCAGAAGAATAAACACTGTTAAAATATCTATACTGCCTAGAGCAATCTATACTTTCAATGCATTCCTATCAAATTCTATCAGCATTTTTCAAAGATCTGGAGCAAATAATCCCAAAATTTGTATAGAACCAGAAGATGCCCCAGATTTCTAAGGAAATGTTGAAAAAGAAAAAAAAAAAAAAAAAAAAACTTGGGGCATCATGTTGCCTGATTTCAAGCTTTACTACAAAACTGTGATCACCAAGACAGCATGGTACTCAAACAAAAACAAACACTTGTACCAGTGGAATAGAGTAGAGAGCCAGATATGGACCCTCAACTTTATGGTCAAATAATCTTTGACAAAGCAGGAAAAAATATAGAGTAGAAAAAGACTGTCTCTTCAATAAATGGTGCTGGGAAAATTGGACAACTATGTGTCGAAGAATGAAACTCGACCATTCTCCTACACCATACACAAAGATAAACTTGAAATGGATAAAAGACCTCAATGTGAGGCAGGAATCCATCAGAATCCTAGAGGAGAACACAGACAGTAACCTCTTCAACATCGGCCACAGCAAGTTCTTTCAATACATGTCTCCAAAGGCAAAGGAAACAAAAGCAAACATGAGCTTTTGGAACTTCAAGATCAAAAGCTTCTGCATGGCAAATGAAACAGTCAATAAGACAAAAGTCAACCCACAGAATGGGAGAAGATATCCTCAGATGACAGTACAGACAAAGGGCTGATATCCAGGATCTATAAAGAACTCCTCAAACTCAACACACACAAAACAGATAATCACATCAAAAAAATGGGCAGAAGACATGGACAGACTCTTCTCCAAAGAAGACATACAAATGGTAGACAGACACATGAAAAAAAAATATTATCACTGGTCATCATGGAGATTCAAATCAAAACCACATTGAGATACCACCTTATACCAGTTAGAATGGCCAAAATTAATAAAACAGTACACAACATGTATTGGAGAGGATGTGGAGAAAGGGGAACCCTCTTACATCATTGATGGGAATGCAGTCTGCTACAGCCACTTTGGAAAACAGTGTGGAGATTTCTTAAGAAATTAAAAATAGAGATTACCTATGACCCTGCAATTGCACTACTGGGTATATACCCCCAAAGATACAGATGTAGTGAAAAGAAGGGCCATCTGCACCTTAGTGGCCATAGCAGCAATAGCTACAATTGCCAAACTGTGGAAAGATCCAAGATGCTCTTCAACAGACAAATAGATAAAGAAGATGTGGTCCATATATACAATGGAAAGTTATGCAGCCATCAGAAATTATGAATACCCAGCTTTTATATGAACATGGATGGGACTGAAGGAGATTATGCTGAGTGGAACAAGTAAAACAGAGAAAGTCAATTATCATATGTTTTCACTTACTTATGGAGCATGAGGAATTACATGCAGGGCATTAGGAGATGGAAAGGAAAAGTGAACTGGGGGGGAATTAGAGGGGAAGGGGAGCCATGAGAGGCTGCGGACTCCGAGAAACAAACTGAGTATTTTGGAAGGAAGGGGGTGGTGGGATGGGTGATCCTCATGTTGATTATTAAGGAGGGTGTGTCTTGCATGGAACACTTGGTGTAGTCCATAAATAATGAATCTTGGAACACTGAAAAAAATAAAATCAATTTAAGATGTTAAAAAGTATATAAATGAGTAAAAAAAAAAAGAAGAAGAAGAAAAGGAATTAAATGGGAGCAATCTGAGTGCTGCTGGAGGAAACTATCAATAAAAGAGGCGAAAGGATCCGGAAGTAGACCTATACCAATATGACTTACTGATTGCCGACAATGGTAAATAATCCATATAAGGAGAAGGACAGTTTTTTAACAAAATTTGTCAGAGCCATTAGACACCCACTGGCACAGAAACAAAATACGTAACCTAATGTCCACACTTATACAGAAGTGAACTCAAATTTATGATATCATAGAATTAAGATAAAGCATAAAAGTATAAAATTTTAAAAAGTATACCCAGGAGAATATCTTCAGGATCTTGGGGTTGCTGGGTTCTTAATCACAGCACTAAAAACATACTACATGAAAAAAAAATTTGATAAACAGGACTATACCAATATTGAAAAGTTTTACTCTATTAAGAACTTTGCTCATATTAGGATCACAAATGTTATAGATTAGGTGAATGTATTTGCAAACCACATATCTGACAAAGAATTTCTATGTAGAGCATGTAGAGAACTCTCAATATTTAATAAGAAAAAAAAACTAAACAGAAAACGGACAGAAAGACATGAACAGAAATTATATCAAAAAGAACATGCAGGGGTTGCCTGGGTTGCTCAGTGGGTTAAAGCCTCTGCCTTTGGCTCAGGTCATGATCCAAGAGTCCTGGGATCAGGCCCCACATCAGGATCTCTGTTTGGCAGGGAGCCTGCTTCCTCCTCTCTCTTTGCCTGCCTCTCTGCCTACTTTTGTCTGTCAAATAAATAAATAAATCTTAAAAAAAATGCAGATGGCAAATAAGCATGAGAAAAAAACATGTTCAACATTTCTAGCCATGAGAAAATGCAAATAAAATCCTGAGTCATCACTACAACCTGCCTTTTAGGATAGCTAGTTAGTATAAAACACAGTATAAATATCAAATGAAAGAGCCAGCTCTTCTACATTGAACGTGGAATGGTCCATGGAATAGCCGTTCTGGGAAGGCCATTTGGTAGGTTATATAGAAAAAAAAAACTAAACCCTGTAATCAAGCAAGCACTCTCCCGAAACCAGAGAATGAAAATTTGAGATGCCATGAAATCCGGTGCACAATTTTTCACTTCAGGTTCATTTGTAACTGCTGAAAAGAATGGAAGCAGCCAAAATGGGTGAAGACTACCTCTGTGAAGGGACCTTCTAAAATACCTGTGGCTTCTTGGAATCTAGAAATCTACCTCTCTACCTCCCCCTTCCTACCTGTAGTAGTGCTCTACCTGTCAGCACATCCCTAAGTCTAGTAGTCCCACCCTGGCTCACTGGAGTTCCAAATGTCCTTGAAGGCCCCAGAAACCTATGGTATGCGTGTCAAGCAACAGTGAAAGAGGCAGGATGAAAAACATACACGTGAATGTTTACAGCAGCATTATTTATAAGAGGTAAGAGGTGGAAAATAAGCCCAATGTTCATTAACTGATGAATGAATAAACACATTGTGGTATATCCACATAATGGGGTATAACTTGGCCCTAAAAACACACTGGCATGGGTAACAACACAGATGAATCTTGAAAACATTGTGGTAATTAAAGGAAGTCACTCCCAAAGGACCACCTACTATGATGATCCGATTTACATGAAAAATGCAGAGTGAACAAGTCTACAGAAACTGAAAGCAGATTAGTGTTTGCCCAGACTTTGAGGTGATAAGGTTCCTGAGACATGATGATGAAGGGGTGTGGTGTTTCTTTTTGGGGAATGAAAATATTCTGAAACTGACTGCAACAACAGATGCACCATTCTCTCAATATACTATGCCATGCGAATTATATCTCAGTAAAGCTGTGAAAATAAATAAATAAAGGGCTAAATATCAAAATATTAAGCCACTGGGTTCCATCCCAGCAAACACGCTCAGAGTCAAGAGTCATCATTTTCTTTATGTGTATAATAATCATCTGCAGTAACATACAAGTAAATGAAAATTATTTGCTTTTGTCCATATGTTTTTGTACAAAGTGTATGTGTGGCTCTCCATCTGAATTCCTCAGAGGTCTGAGGAATAGACCCATCAGTCCTTGCCTGGGGCTTAGCCTTACTGTTTCCACACAGTAAATTTTCAGTAGCAGTGTATCAAGTCAGTGAAATAACACTGCTCATATCTGAGAGTTTAAGTTGGTAATACAAGTGTGCCTATGTAGGAAAATGAAACCGTAGACAGGTAAGTGATGAAAAATATTGTTGGTCTTTTATTTTCAGGGCGCCTGGGTGGCTCAGTGGGTTAAGCCGCTGCCTTCGGCTCAGGTCATGATCTCGGGGTCCTGGGATCGAGTCCCACATGGGGCTCTCTGCTCAGAAGGGAGCCTGCTTCCCTCTCTCTCTCTCTCTCTGCCTGCCTCTCTATCTACTTGTGATCTGTCTCTGTCAAATAAATGTTTAAAAAAATATATATATTGTTGGTCTTTTATTTTCAACAACTCAGAAAACAGTTTACATAAAAGCCTGTAGGTAGTCTCTCATTAGAAGTTAACTTCATATTAACCAAGAGATAAAGTACTAATTTTGAACCCTCTAAATCATTCTGAATCTGGTCATTCCTAATATCCACAGAGATTATAGAAAGAAAATGCCTGTCAAATGAAAGTAAAAGGATAAAAGATTTAAGCAGATGAACTGCAAATTTTTATCCTTTCTTCTATTACAGTCACTTCATGAAGAAAAACACTGAGCACTTAAGTTAAATTTAAGTCAACTAGGTTGAAGTCACATCCAAACATTTAAAATTAGCAAAACATTAAAATGAGGGCTTTGAGGGCTTGTTTCAGAGAGCAGGGCAGCCAGATACTCAATGAGGGCTTGGGGAAAAGCTTTTATAGAATTCAAGTATGAAGGTTAGAGAAGAAAAACAATTAATCAAATTTACAAATTAGCTTATTTAAATTTAACCATTAATCCTTTTGTGGCTAGTCTATAAAATTTTGTAAGCAATAATATGTTTCTTTCTTGTCTTCCCAAAACATTTGCAGTATTTACAGAATAGTATAAATGTTTATTTTTTGCATGATTTACTTTGATGTCCTGTTTTTACAATATAGAAAAGTGTATTCTTTGAATAGCTCTAGTAAATATAAATTTAATCTTTCTACTTTGGGATGTAAATAGAGCTAAAAAAAATTATATACCCAGCCCTCCCCAAATAGTCTTTTAAAATTGTTGAATTAATGTGGATATTAATCTTGTTCAGCAATTTGATGCAAATGCCTAAATACAAAAAGTTGCTTAGTAAGTATGACACAGGAAGGAAAAGTCTTAATACATTAGATAGCTTCTTGAAAATCAGAAAAACTAGTAGCATTTGATTGCACCTTCAAGTTTTACAAGCAAAACATTCTCAAGCAATGCCGTCATACATAATTTATTTGTGGAGACATACCTCAGGGACACTGGCTCTGCAATGAAACAAGAAAATTATTTTGAACCTTTCAACTTGCTTCTATGTCCTATTATCACAACCAGGTTTTGACCACTGAGTGAGCTGAAGCGTCTCACTACTGTCACTTTGGTCTGGGATGCATATGATTCTCTATTACTCAAGATCATCCCATCCAGAATCCATTTGAGCATTTAACTAACACACACGTCATTTAATTAACACGTAGCAGACCTTTGTAGAAGGATATAAATTGTTTTCTGAGATTAAGAAAGAAATACTTTTCCTTTTGGCTGTCTTTCCTCTTTCTATGAGACAACCATTTTGAAATAAAACAATAAACACGAGAATCTATGTAACATAGGAGAATGGGCACTGGGCCAGGAGACCCTGGAGTTAAATTCTGCACCCTGGTTCTAGCACTTAATGTCTGAGCCCTCTTTTTGAGATGATAGAAGCATCCGACCTAGCACAAAGAACAGAGTAAGATTATATGGAAAACACCATGGTAGTGTGACGTACCCAGTGAGGCTTTGGAGTGCCTAAATAGGGTGTGTCAATAAATACGGGGAGAGCAGACTTGCCCTTATATGTTATGCTTTGTTCCTCTGTCTCCACCTGACCTGTGCAGCTTCTGGGGTATCAATGTGGGCCTTGAACTTGGCTGGACTTTGTTCAAAGGGACCAGTTCCAACCTCTGGGTATGATTCCTTTTCAGCAGCAGTGGACATGGTCAATCACCAATGCCATGTCCTTAATAATCCCTTACAATGTGGGGTTTCACTACAGTTCTCCCATCTTGGCCCAGACAAGGGGATAGGATTTACACATCCATGGCACACTCTACTAAACAGAGGCTCTCTGGATGCCCTGGTAGCCACCTACCTGCTTGGCAGCTGAAGGGGTGACTGTAGAAGAGACATCTCTAACGGTTGGGAAGCTCTGCCTTGCAGCACCCTCTCACCTTCCTCATACAGAGGGGAAGGGAATCGTCATCAAACTCAGAAGCCATAATGGTAAGAAACAGAATGTGTAAAACGAGAATGGAAAACAGGCCAACGTCTATCCAGATCCGGATGTAGTGTAACCTAGCAAAGACTACTGCCAAGCTGAGGGAACAAAGGGTCAATGCAGGGGTAGAGGAGGAAATACATATCCTCTCCTAGGTGTAAATTAGGATCCAGGTAAATAAGGAAAGCCAAAGGCCACAGAGTAGCTGGGTTTTCCACATCTTTGAAATGGGAGCTGATGTGGGCACACATACAGTCCACATGCAAGTGAACAAACAACCAGAAATAGGTTTTACCTTTCAGTTGTGCCATGGGATAGCTCTCTGTCAAAACGTGGTCAAGGCTGCTCAACACAGCACCAACACACAGTGCTGATAGGACTGTTTCTGCTGTTGGTCAGATGTTTCTAATCCAAACTTGTCCTAGATAAAGAAATTCAGACTGAAGCAAAATTATGAAATAAACTGGGCTGTGTTGCCTGCAAGCCCCATTACTGGTGGCTGACAGAAAGCAGTTTCCTCTGCTCCCTTTCCAGCCTCCCACACTGTAGCTAAGTTCTCTGTTAAGTAAACAAAGGCTAACCCTCACCCCATCCAAAGCTGCTTCAGAAAACCGCTGCAGTTGCCAATACCAAACTCAACATCCAGCTCATGGGCTCTGTGCACACACCAGGAAGCCACAGTCCCTGAGATCTCCAACACTTAGGATACCAAGTGGGAGAGCAGGCTATCCCCTCTATGAAATTATCTTTCAGAGGTAGTTTGCTCTGGTACTGTAACAAAAAAAAAAAAAAAAAAAAAAAACAAAAAAAACACTGGGCAGACTTAACCACACACATCTAGACACCTAGTATGCATAGTTTTGGAGGCTGGCAAGTCCAAAGTTAAGGTGCCAGCAGATTCAGTTCTTGGTGAGACCCACTTTTGCATCTGTAGCCAGCTGACTGTCAGCTGTATCCTCCTCACATGGGGGACAGACACAGACAGAGAGAGTAAGCTCTTTGGTCTCTTTTAAGGGCACTAATCCCATCATGGGAATTCTGCCCTCCTGACCTCATCTAACCCAGGGGATCAGGACTTCAATGTGAGTTTCTGGTGAGGGCATATTCAGTCCATAACATAGTTTTTTGTCAAATGCTCTGGGGATGAGAGAGGTGTGAGGCATGGAACTCTAGTGAATCACAGTAAACAAAATACGCATGCATTTCTTCAAGCACTGTGTACACAAGTGTATGTACGTGTAAGTGCATGTACACGTGCATATATAAATTTCATTTATTTCTGTGATATTTTATAGTTTATAAACCCATATTAGTGGCAATTTAAACTGAAATTTAGTATATTTCCAATGATCAATAACTTCTAGGAGGGCAAGCTTTATAATCCCATATTTCTCTTAAGTTGTTATGTGGTTCTGAACATGTCTTTACCTTGAAAAGAAAGCTACCAAGTCCTGGATGGCACGATAAGAACTTTGAATGGATTCAGACACCTCAGTTACTGAAATTTCCTTTACTATAGGTGCCACCAAGCTGTGTCACCTCTCCTAGTCTACAGAACACTGTGGGGGTGGGGGGAGGGAATTGTCTTCTGGATATGGCCCACCTTTTGCCCTGCAGATCTTTCCCAGAGTCATAACCTGGGACAATGGCAAAATCACAGAGAGTGACAGACTGTTTCACAGCCATCTTCCCTTGGAACCGAGAGCAACAACTGCACTATTTAGTATCTGTCACTTGTGAATTTTCAGTGTCTAAGTTGCAATTCTCTAAACTATTTTACTGTAAACTGATATTTTATATAAATGTGTAAAAATAAGATTGTCCTTAATTTATTGTTTTAATAAGTAAAACAATTTAGGGATGCCTGGGTGACTGAGTCCTTAAGCATCTGCCTTCAGCTTTGGTCATGAATCCAGGGTCTTGGGATGAAACCGCACATTGGACTCCCTGTTCCATGGGGAACATGGGAAAGTATAGATTCTGTTCCCCAAAGAAGCAGAATGTATATTCTCCACTTTTAGGTATAGAAGACAATTAGTTATCTTTTACCTGGTAAAAGAAGATGTAAACCAATAAAAAGAGTTTTATTTCTTTGAATTTGATAAGGGGACATTGACATGCAAATGAATGGATGCTATCTGTCTCATTCAGCTCAGGCTGCCATAACAAAATACCAGAAACTGGGTGGTTTATACATCAGACATTGATTTCTTACAGTTCTGGAGGTGGTGGGTGCCTATGATCTGGGTGCCAGCCAGTTCCTGGTTGAGGGTTCCCCTATTTTGTGGTTGGCCATCTTCTTCTGTGTTAGTCTTTCTGCATTATTTGGGTCCAGATCTCTTTATAGCTGTTCATGGTAGAATACCCCCGAGAGCCAACTTTGGCCATATGTGTGTCTTATGCTGGGGTTTGAAGGAAACATCTTGGTGAGTAAGCTTTAGTTTTACTCTATAATACTGAGAAAATATTATGCTTGTGGATAAACTGATATTTTCCTGAATTCTTTTCTTGTTTCATTCACAAAATGACTTGATAAAATCAGGCACATTTCTTGTATTGTTTGGAGATCACACCAGTGAGAGTAGAGGCTATTTCTGATTAATCTAATTCAGATTTTGAACACTTCAGACTCCTCTGAGACAATACAAGAAATGTGCCTGTGTTCCAGCAGTCAGAAATATTTATATTATTGTTGTTTAGAGAAGTACCTGGCACAATAAATGTTTCTTGATTAAATGAACGAATGAGACACAAAAAGGATATGGGATCGGTCCAGAAGGGCCAACCCTGGATTGTTATTTTATGCTGAGAGCCTCATGGATTATCAGCTGTTTCTTTTTGAGAAGATACCTCATGCTCTAATGACATGTGGAAAACTCACTTTCACCTTAGAATTGGTAACTGCTTTTATTTCAAATTCCAATCGTTCTGATTTGCATAAAAAACCCATCCCACCCCTCTCCTGTAAGGAGCTTTGAGGGAGAACTCACTTCCTAAGGAACATTGTGTTTGCTCAGATTAATATTATCACCAGAGTCATATTGGAAAGAACACAGATAATACCACAGTCACTCCTGGACTTAAAATCTTCCTTGGCTCCTATGTCTATGGGATAAATATCAAATGCTACAGTGTGATAGACAAGACTCTCTACAATCTGATACCTCACTCCCACTCCCTTGTGTTATCACCTGCTCTACTTCAACTCTAGCCCTGTTCTCCCTCACACTGAACTATGTGCACGTCCAGGAATGGCTTGACCTAGCCCATGGTTATGGCTTCGAACCTGCTGTTCTTGTTGCCTAGGAAGTTTCCCTTCTATGTATTTCAACCTGTTGTTTTACATGGATTCCTCTAGGGCCTGCTGCATAGCAAGTACTTGGTATGTATTTGTTGAGGAAAGAAATCTTTAAGGCTTATATCTATAAGTACCTCAAGAAATTCTTTCTGAATTTCTTTTAACATAGCTTCCACCACACACCAACCACACATGAAAGGTTAAGTGCACCTTCTGTATTAGTAACAAAATGTATTGAGTTACTTTATGCCAGGTATTAATCTAAGCATTTTACCCATTTTAATTCATTTAAATCTTAACTACAAGCTAGAGTCCCTTACACCCCATTTTACCCATGGGAAAACCCAAGTCACAATGATGTTAGATAACTTGTTCCAACAGCTGGTAAGTAGTGAAGCCAAAGTTGGAACCTGAGAGTCTGTTCCAGAATCAGTGCTCTTAACCTCTTGTCCATCCTGCCTCTCCTGTGTGCTTCCTTCTCCTTACAGCACACATTACACAAGGCTGTTACCATCTGGTTTACTTGACTATAAGCTCCTTGAAATTAAAGGTTATGTTTTGTCTTCTCTATCTCTCTCCCTCCCTCCCTCCCTATTTTGTGACAAGCACAGAGTTAGACTCTCAATGATCCACCCCCCAGTGACTTAGCTTTGAATGAATGAGTGCAGTAGTAAAAATAACAATTCTCATTCTCTATACAGGTTAAGGAAGATGCTCTGATGTGGGAGAATTATTGGTAGACTAGTCTTCTCATTCCTTAGAAAGTGAAAGCATTTTCCCTGCACTGGGAATCTTAGCTTGTAGAAAGTGTGAAGCCAGAAAGCAATACTGATAACAAAGGCAATTTGAGGAGTGTGATGACCACGTCTGACACAAGCAAGATGCATCCAGAATATTTTGAAATAAACTGTAAATCAAAGTACTAATAATGGTAGAGATTAACAGCTGGGAAACACCAACACCAGACCTTTAACAGGAACTCATCTAAGAATGAAACCAAAATGTTTGGCCAACCATTAGATTGAGAAATAGGGAATAAATTTAACTATGAAAGGGGATGTCTGCACAACTCATTTGTCCAATGTATATTTATTGTGTCTGCCATGTGCCAGGCACTGTGCCAGGCACTTCGAGTATAGTCAGGTTGAGTCCACAGCTGTCATGCTCATAAGCCCTAAGATGGACATTAGAATCATTGTAGTGTATCAGAATATTCTAGAGCAGAGATTGTGACCTGATGAGCCACAGAGTGAATTCAGGCATGTTTTTCAGCATAATGATTTGTTTTTTTCTTTTTCAAAGTACTGCTCATGGCCTCCCCATAAGACAGAGGTGGGTCCTGCTATTTAACTACAGTTAATGGAAAACAGACTTCATATAAGCCTCTGAGATGACACAAAGTGATTGGCTTTGTATCTAATTAACTTAGAACCCGGACATAAATGAGTGATAGCCAACTGCAATGATGTTTGTCCTTTATAAGACCTATATACAGGGAAAGGCAGATTTTGTTGGAATGGCAAAGCAAGTACCTCTGCAATTCTTATTGATTTGTTCTGTAATGAAACTGCATTGTACTATGATTACACTGTGATGTGTTACAATATTAGAGTTGGTAAGATTCAACCACCTCATGTAAATAGGTCTTATGATAATACCAATATTGACAATCAAGCATATTGAGAGAATGAATTAAAGTCTCCTCAGGATGTGATACCCTTGGAAAATGACTGGCCTGGGGAAGAACTGAATCTAGCTAACCATTAGCTGATTTCTGTGCTCAATAGGTCTGCATTAGCTTATCATGAGGTACAAACAGCAGTAGGTTGGTGCCTGAGAGAATAACCAAATTGTATAAGAATATGAAAATGTAATAGGTTTGTAAGGCAAATTAGTTGTCTCTCAATTCATCTCTTATCTCACACTGACTTCTCCAAATATTAGGCATATCCATGTTGCTCCTGCTGGTATATCTATTCTACATCAAATATAAATTCTCTGAAAAATCTGATGACTTGGCTCTAAGGGGTCCATGGTCTGAGAACAGAGTATGGACTGTGGCATAGTAAGGAATGTCTATTTGGTCTCTGTCCCTGGTTCCAGACACAAAGCTCTAAATCATTTAGAAATCATTTATGATAGGATTATATTTCAAATGAGGCAACCCTTGGAATGCTCCTGGATGGTGAGTTGTCACTAGAAAGACCAAGCATGATTAGAAGCTTGGAACATTCTGCCCCATCCCCCATCCTCCAAGGAAGAAAGAAGAGCTGGAGATTGAGTTAATAAATCAATCATGACTATGTGAAAAGCCTCCATGAAAGTACCTAAACTAAGAACTTCTAGGTTGGAGACTACATTCACATGCTGAGATGTTGGCACACCCCAACATCAAGGGGGACAGAAGTCCCTGTGCTTGAGATGCTCCAGACCTTGCCCTACTACCTCTTTATCTTGCTGTTCATCTGTATCTTTTTTCATATCCTTTATAATAAAACAATGGACATAAGTCTTTCCCTGAGTTCTTGGAGTCTTTATAGCAAATTATGGTACATAAGAAGGGTGTTGTAGAACTCCCAATTCATAAGTGGTTGATCAGAAGTATAGGCAACAACCTAAACCTTGTGACCAGCATCTGGAGTCATGGGACATCTTGTAGAACTGAGCCCTTAATTTCTGGGGTCTACAGCTAATTAGTAGTGTCTCCAGCTAGTTAGTCTCATAATTGAGTTGCAAGACAAAGAATTAGTATCCAGAGAGCTGAAGAATTGGTTGGTTTGGGGGAGGGAAACGTACACTATGAGTGCAGGAAAATGGTTTTTCCCTTAGGTAGATAGACATTTCCAAGGATTTATAAGTAGGAAGAAGGGGTAATGCTTGTCTGATTGCATCTCTAAGAATTATAAAGCAATCCACAATAAGAAAGTTATCAAAGGTCGCACAGTTAATCAGCAGTTGAGAAAAGACTTGAAAGTAAATCTGATTGCAGAATTCAAATGCTAAGTATTGTACCCTTACTCAGGAAAGGCAACTGTTTGTCTTACAGTAATCCAGTCAACTGCATATTCATCTCCTTCATATTTTTGCTCTACTGCTCACCATATTGTTTTGTGATTGACTTACTTATAATATGTCTTTTTATTTTTATAAGATTTTATTTATTATTTGACAGAGAGAGAGATCACAAGTAGGAAGAGAGGCAGGCAGGGGTGGGGGGACTGCTCCCCTTGGAGTAGAAAGCCCTATGTGGGGCTCCATCCAAGGACCCTTAGATCATGGCCTCATGGCCTCAGCCTAAGGCAGAGACTTATTCCACTGAGCCGCCCTGGTGCCCCTATCATGTGTTTTTTAAAGTAGGTCTCAGTGCCCTCTAGGGCAAGCAATGTGCCTGTCACCATCCATTATTTGGCAAATGAAGTCAAGGAAGGGAGGGACAGGGGGAGGGTATATGGAAAGGAATAAAGAAATAGGGGTAATAAGAGAAAGAGATGAGGATGCCTGGGTGGCTTAGTCAGTTGAGTGACTGCCTTCTCCTTGGGTCTCACGATCATGGAGTCCCAAGATTCGCATCTGGTTCTCTGTTCAGTGGGGAGTCTGCTTCTCTCTTTGGCCCTCCCCCTTCTGGTGCTCTCTCTCATTCTCCCTCAGGTAGATAAATAGAGTCAAAAATTTTTAAAAAAGAGGTGAAGATGGATAATGTATACAAACAAATACCTGGTCCTGATTCTGCCATACATACTGGCTTGTAACTGGGGAGCTATAGACAATCAGGCATAAAATCTCCATGTGCCCTTGTTCAGTTTCCGTGGGAAATGTCTTCAAATAACACAAATACAATTTATAAACAAATTGTTTAAAAGTTATTAAGGCTAATAAGTGATGAGTAAAATCTACTTATTTCTCTCTGCCCTGAGATAGCCAGAGTGACTGTGCAAAGTCAGATATCCACTAGAACTCCAAAGCATTAGAAAAACACAGAATAAGGTGGTTTCCATCTTTAAAGATTGGGCAACCTCCAAGGGATGAGTTTGGCAAACCTCAGGTTGCAGGAATGGGGATGATTCTTCTTTGGTTAACTAATACCTAATGCCTAATACCATCAACCCTTATCTGAATAATCAATTATTTTAAAGAACAACAAAAGGAATATTGTTTTACATGACATAAAAATTCTATAACTATTTAAAAAATCAGCTTCATCTACCCAAGTGTCCACTGATGAATGAATGGTTGAAGAACATTTAGTGTGTACACACACACACACACAGTGGACTATAAGTCAGCCATAAAAAGAGAATGAGGGGCACCTGGGCAGCTCATTCAGTTAAGCATCTGACTCTCAGTATCAGCTCAGGGCATGATCTCAGGGTCCTAGCATCAAGCCCTGTGCTGGGCTCCTTGCTCAGCAAGAAGTCTGGTGGAGATTCTCTGCCTCCCTCTCCTTCTGACCCTCCCTGCTGTGCTCACTCAATCTCTCTGTCTCTCTCACTCTCTGTAAAACAAATAAACCTTGGGCACCTGGGTGGCTCAGTGGGTTAAAGCCTCTGCCTTCAGCTTAGGTCAAGATCTCAGGGTTCTGGGATGGAGCCCCACATCAGGCTCTCAGCAGAGAGCCTGCTTCCCTTCCTCTCTCTCTGCCTACCTCTACATACTTGTGATCTCTGTCAAATAAATAAATAAAATCTTAAAAAAAATTTAAAATAAATAAAATAAATAATCCTTTAAAAAATGAGATCTTGCCATTGTGATGATGTGGAAGGACATAGAAGGTATTATGCTAAGTGAAATAAGGCAGACAAAGACAAATCATTTGATATATTTTTTTCCTAAAAAACAAAGCAAATGTACAAAAAACCCCCACAGAAACAGACATATAAATACAGAGAACAAAGTGATTGAACCAGGGAAGGGGAATAGTGGCATGGACAATATGGGTGAAGGAAGTGGGAGATACAGGCTTCCAGTTACAGAATGAGTAAGTCACTGGGATGAAAGATAAAACACAGAGCATATAGTCAGTGGTACTATAACAGCATTGTATGATGACAGATGGCAGCTAGCCTTGTGGTGAACATAGCATCACAATTAGAGTGTTCGAATCATAATGTCATATGCCTAAAACAAAGGCAACACTGTGTGTCAACTATACTTCAATTAAAACATTAGCTTCATTTTAGTAATTTATAAATTAATATCTCTCCCTCTAATCGATATACATCCAAGGTACAGTTTGGACAATTGTCGATGTGGCAAGAATAAGCAAAAAGAAAAATGCTTTTAAAAGTTCATAAACCATATGATTACATTTTCAACACATATAAAATCATGCTAATACTTGAGCATTATTGTTATTGGTTTTTTACAATCTTGTTGTTTATATCCACATTCCTATATGTATTCCACATACCGATAACGATTCTATGAGTATGTAAAAGCTATCACTTTGTAGTCTTTAAAAATGAGAAAATTAAGAGCAATATTTCATTATCTTTCCCTTTTTTTTTGCTGTTATCAGTATTTTACTCTATTAAGGTTTTGAAGATTACTTTCTGTTAAAACATCAAATCAGACTAATTACTCAGAGACAGTTTAAAGTTAAAGATAAACTGAATAGTTCCAAAGATAAAAAGCACACCCACATTCTCTAGAGAATCCTCTGTGGATCATATTTGACTGACTTTTAGCAATAACAAAACAGAATCTTGAAATAACAACAGGCAAGTACAAAAGAGAGCAGGTCACTCGTGGAAGGGTTTTCCTTTGAGACTGCTCTAAATTTATTTCCAAAGCTTTAAGCAACAATAAACCTCTCTTTCTCCCCACATTTGCAGTACCATTAACTCCAAGTCCCCACAAAAACAGAATGATGAAACCAGATTCAGAATCTTTTGCAGCTTCAAAAAATGCCTGTCCACTAATCCTAAGCAAATGTGATCTTCATTCCTTAAATCGATTGGGAAAAGTGACTTTTTCTAATGAATTAAATAAGTTAAAGTAATATGAAGATTTCATCTCCTTCAAATGCTTCTCCCCACTTCACATACAAGTCTGATCATTTTCCTTGCTTGATATTGTATCTCTACTAATTTCCTCCCCTAGGTTATTTTAGAAAGCTATGGAAAAAAAGTGAAAGTTTTATCCTAATACATACATTTAGTTTTAGCTTTAATTTACTATCACTATCTCATTGATCAGGTATATGGCATAAAACAGGCTCCAGGATGATATGTAACTATAGCTATTGCCAAAAAATGCTGAAAAAAAAACTGTCCTTATTTTTAAAATCTCAAAACTGAGCCTTGATGACTTTGCTAATTTAAAAAAAAAATTTTTTTGCTCCACCAAAAGAAATATAATCACAAAGTGTTGACTCCAACATTAATGTTGATCTACCCGGTAAAAAAATAATGCATTTTTTATGGTAAACACAGTGGTCTAAAAAGTTTTAGTTACTCTGGCCTCCCTATTATTTTTGCAAGTATTTATGTTACAAGTGACTCCATGAATTCTTGGGATGCCATCTGCCCCATAGTTGAAGATAAGCATTTCATAACTGAATCCATTTCCAATTAGGAAGCTGAGGCAATGGTCAAGGTAGAGAATAGTTTAGTGCCATAAGTATTCAGAATCCCTTAATTCCCAATTGTTTACACGTATTGATCTCAGGGTGGGATGGCAATTGTTCTGAGTTCATATTTGAAGTAGTTCAAAGACGTTTGTTTTACAACACAACTTCTGTAAAGGAACCAGAGTCCATCTTAGAAATAGCACGGTACTTTGCTTATCAAGCACCTTATTAAAGGGGCATGGTATTTCGTCTACAACTTGGTAGTCAAGACAAGCATTATTGGGAGGGAATGTAACACATTGTCCTCTCCTTAATCTAATTCCCAATTGACCTTTGCCTATAAAACTTTCTACTCATGCACTGCTCCCCAACTTCCTCTCTGTGATCAGTACTCTTCCTTCATGCCTGAAACTCTTAAAGAATGATTTCTTCTTACTGAAACCCAGGTCATCACTGGGACTCCTCTGCAAGACTGTCTTCCAGGGACCGTTTTTTCTGTCTCACACTCTGCATACCTCCATCTGGGAGATTTAGGGGTCTTCCTCATTTCCTATGCTTTTCCAGTCCATACTCCCCTTTCTTCGGATCCCTGGAATTCATCCTTCTGGATACAGCATCCTCTCTATTCCTTCTACCCCCTCTTTCATTGTACTTCTTGCTAATCTCCTAGACATTCGTCATCAACGAAACACTCTAGGTAGGTCCTGACTCAGGGTCTTCCTCATTCCCCCAGCTTCTTGCCAGTATTCTCAGCATTGATAATATTCACATTGGTGGGCTAACAGTTTACAATTTTGGTTCTTTATTCTTCTTTTCCTTGAACCTCCACCTCCCACACACTACCTCTCTGCACCTTGTCTTCACCAGACTTTACAAAACTTCTGAAAACTGGATTTCTGAACACACCAGCTCGCTTGCTCAGGTATGCCCCTATCAAAGGCACATTCCATGACCGCCTGATACCTCCAATCCATTGACACACCCCCCCCAATAGAAATCCCACAGCTTTTGGTACCACCTTAACTGACCCTGCTTTCTTCTCCAACCTCTTTCCTTGGTGCATGATTACAATCACTCCTTTAAAATGCCTTTGACTTCGTGCTCTACACTTTTTTTTTTCACTGTGTTGGGAATAGCCACAACTTATTTGAAAAATATCAACCTACAGAGCACCTCAACCAACAATCCAGCTGATGTGTTCCCTTTATCATCATGATTGTGAGTCTCAAATTAGAACTTAGTACTACTCACTAACGCTGCGATTTACTAATAAGCTTACTTTCCCACCCCTTAGAGGAATACTTCATACATTCTCTTACCTGTTAATACCATTTCACTTATCCTCCTCACAAATGATTAATGATTTTTCTTGCCTTCTATTTCATTGAGACAACAAAAGTAAGCATACATGAACACACTCAATTTTCCAACAACCAATCTGTGTATCTACCTGTTCTTGAATCCATTTTCTCCTTCCTTCCTATCACAGGGCAGTAAGTTCCTCATATCAGCACGGAATACTTAATACCTCAAAACCTACTTCCTGGACCCATCCAAACCCTCCACTCATGTGGTTATCCCCACCTTCTCTTTAAACTGGATGATTTTTGCAAACAAGCTCACTTAAGTTTCTATTATCTAAAAATAAATTAAAGTAAATTAAAATAGCAACATAAAATTACATAGAGAGATGGCTGTATGCACACATATGCTTTTACACTTTTTTGTTCTTTTTTGTCCCCTTACAACAAAAAGTCTCAACAGAGTTACACCTAGAAGTCGCCCAATTCCTAACATCCAACGAAGGACAGTCGAGCCTGCATCCCCACTTCTCTAAAGACACCACTCTTGTTATGCTCAACAATGAACTCCATATTGCTAAGTGCAGCCTAACAAGCAACAAGT
This sequence comes from Meles meles, assembly GCF_922984935.1. Classification (NCBI taxonomy): domain Eukaryota; kingdom Metazoa; phylum Chordata; class Mammalia; order Carnivora; family Mustelidae; genus Meles; species Meles meles. Next base: position 23,826,956 of record NC_060068.1, on the reverse strand, counting down.
GTTATTGGCAACTCATGTCTTAGTTGTCAAATTAACGATTCACAGTGATCCTCCAAAGAATTAGGACTGAAGTATGATACAGATTCACAAGTTCCTCTGCAGCAGAAATGAGGCAGGGAGTGTCTCAGAACCACACAAGGAGTTAGAGGAAGTATAAAAAAGTGAAGGTCAACACAAGGCCCTAGTCAAAGGCAGGAACTGGGGTCAGGAAGATATAAACATATAGAATGGGCAAAAGAACAAGCTAGTTTTGTAATGATAAAACTAAATCCACTGACTGGTTCTCCAGAGCCCAGGGTCACCTTAGACATAGAGAAGATATATATATATCTTCTATATATATATATATCTATTCTATATATATATATATCTTCTATATATATTATATATATATATGATATATATATATCATATATATATCTTCTATATATATTATATATATGATATATATATGATATATATATCTTCTATATCTATATGATATATATATATATCTTCTATATATATATATAAAATATAGATATATAAGATATATATATATATATCTTATATATATATAAGATATATATATATATAAGATATATATATATATAAGATAAAGATATATATATCTTTATATATATATATCTTATATATATATAAGATATATCTATATCTTAACTGTAATGTCAAACTGTAATGTATTATCTTTTTTTTCATATTTTCTCAGTTTATTAAGGTTAACAGGGTACTTATACATCTAAACATTTACTGTAAGTTGTCAGTAACATTTAACTCTGAATTATCTTTCCATCATTTTTTTAGGCACATTGGTTTGTATTTTATAGAAAACACTCATCTTTAGGTCACAAGCAGGAAAGAGTATAATTTGCAAATGTTACAAAGATGATTCTAAATCTCAGCTAACCTCTTTCCCAAATTGCAACCACTCTTAGTATTTAATGAAAATAGAGACGAGGAACAATTGCTTAAATGTTATCACTGTGTGACTCTGGTGACTAAGAAATCCCTGAAAGAGCAGTAAGCCATGATCACTGACAGCTCAGAGTGCTAGCAAGGCTTCATTGCGAAGTAGTTAACAGAAGGCCACAGACTGTGTTGTCATTTAGAGGAGTTAGGAGCTATGGACGTCATTTAGTAATGCATTGGAACGGCATTGAAGGGCATCTTGGTTCTTTCCACAGTTTGGTGACCATAGCCATTGCTGCAATAAACATGGGGTACAAATGGCCCTTCTTTTCACTACATCTGTATCTTTGGGGTAAATACCCAGCAGTGCAATTGCAGGGTCATAGGGAAGCTCTGTTTTTAATTTCTTCAGGAATCTCCACACTGTTCTCCAAAGTGGCTGCACTAACTTGCATTCCCACCAACAGTGTAAGAGGGTTCCCCTTTCTCCACATCCTCTCCAGCACACGTTGTTTCCTGTCTTGCTAATTTTGGCCATTCTAACTGGTGTTAGGTGGTATCTCAATGTTGTTTTAATTTGAATCTCCCTGATGGCTAGTGATGATGAACATTTTTTCATGTGTCTGATAGCCATTTGTATGTCTTCGTTGGAGAAGTGTCTATTCATATCTTCTGCCCATTTTTTGATATGATTATCTGTTTTGTGTGTGTTGAGTTTGAGAAGTTCTTTGTAGATCCTGGATATCAACCTTTTGTCTGTACTGTCATTTACAAATATCTTCTCCCATTCCGTGGGTTGCCTCTTTGTTTTGTTGACTGTTTCCTTTGCTGTGCAGAAGCTTTTGATCTTGATGAAGTCCAAAAAGTTCATTTTTGCTTTTGTTTCCTTGGCCTTTGGAGACATATCTTGAAAGAAGTTGCTGTGGCTGATATCGAAGAAGTTACTGCCTATGTTCTCCTCTAGGATTCTGATAGATTCCTGTCTCACGTTGAGGTCTTTTATCCATTTCGAGTTTATCTTTGTGAACGGTGTAAGAGAATGGTCGAGTTTCATTCTTCTACATATCGCTGTCCAGTTTTCCCAGCACCATTTATTGAAGAGACTGTCTTTTTTCCATTGAATATTTTTTCCTGTTTTGTCGAAGATTATTTGACCATAGAGTTGAGGGTCCATATCTGGGCTCTCCACTCTGTTCCACTGGTCTATGTGTCTGTTTTTATGCCAGTACTACGCTGTCTTGGTGATCACAGCTTTGTAGTAAAGCTTGAAATCGGGTAACGTGATGCCGCCAGTTTTGTTTTTGTTTTTCAACATTTCCTTAGCAATTCGGGGTCTCTTCTGACTCCATACAAATTTTAGGATTATTTGCTCCAGCTCTTTGAAAAATATCGGTGGAATTTTGATCGGAATGGCATTAAAAGTATAGATTGCTCTAGGCAGTATAGACATTTTAACAATGTTTATTCTTCCAATCCAAGAGCATGGAACAGTCTTCCATCTTTTTGTGTCTTCTTCAGTTTCTTTCATGAGTGTTCTGTAGTTCCTCGAGTACAGGTCCTTTACTTCTTTGGTTAGGTTTATTCCCAGGTATCTTATGGTTCTTGGTGCTATAGTAAATGGAATCGATTCTCTAATTTCCCTTTCTGTATTTTCATTGTTAGTGTATAAGAAAGCCACTGATTTCTGTACATTGACTTTGTATCCTGCCACGTTACTGAATTGCTGTATGAGTTCTAGTAGTTTGGGGGTGGAGTCTTTGGGGTTTTCCATATAAAGAATCATGTCATCTGCGAAGAGAGAGAGTTTGACTTCTTCCTTGCCAATTTGGATACATTTTATTTCTCTTTGTTGTCTGATTGCCGTTTCTAGAACTTCTAATACTATGTTGAACAAGAGTGGTGAGAGTGGGCATCCTTGTCGTGTTCCTGATCTCAACGGGAAGGCTGCAAGCTTTTTCCCATTGAGGATGATATTTGCTGTGGGTCTTTCATAGATAGATTTTATGAAGTTCAGGAATGTTCCCTCTATCCCTATACTTTGAAGCGTTTTCATCAGGAACGGATGCTGGATTTTGTCAAATGCTTTTTCTGCATCAATTGAGAGGACCATGTGGTTCTTCTCTCTTCTCTTATTGATGTGTTCTATCACACTGATTGATTTGCGAACGTTGAACGTTGCAACCTTGCAACCCAGGGATGAATCCCACCTGGTCATGGTGGATAATCTTTTTAATGTGCTGCTGGATCCTGTTTGCTAGGATCTTGTTGAGAATCTGCATCCATATTCATCTGTGATATTGGTCTGAAATTCTTCTTTTTGGTAGGGTCTTTGCCTGGTTTGGGGATCAGGGTAATGCTGGCTTCATAAAAAGAGTCTGGAAGTTTTCCTTCTGCTTCAATTTTTTGGAACAGCTTCAGGAGAATTGGGGTTATTTCTTCTTTGAAAGTTTGGTAGAATTCCCCAGGGAATCCGTCAGGTCCTGGGCTCTTGTTTTTTGGGAGGTTTTTGATCACTGCTTCAATCTCATTACTAGATATCGGTCTATTCAGGTTGTCAATTTCTTCCTGGTTCAATTTTGGGAGTTTGTAGCTTTCCAGGAATGGATCCATTTCATCTAGGTTGCTTACCTTATTGGCATATAACTGTTGGTAATAATTTCTGATGATTGTTTCTATTTCCTTGGTGTTAGTTGTGATCTCTCCCTTTTCATTCATAATTTTATTAATTTGGGCTTTCTCTCTTTTCTTTTGGATTAGTGTGGCAAATGGTTTATCTATCTTATTAATTCTTTCAAAAAACCAGCTTCTAGTTTCATTGATACGTTCTACTGTATCTCTCGTTTCTACCTCATTGATCTCTGCTCTAATCTTGATTATTTCCCTTCTTGCATGTGGAGTTGGTTTGATTTGTTGTTGATTCTCCAGTTCTTTAAGGTGTAGAGACAGCTGGTGTATTCTGGATTTTTCAATGTTTTTGAGGGAGGCTTGGATGGCTATGTATTTCCCCCTTAGAACCACCTTTGCTGTATCCCATAGGTTTTGGACCGAGGTGTCTTCATTCTCATTGGTTTCCATGAATTGTTTAAGTTCATCTTTGATCTCCTGGTTGATCCAAGCATTCTTCAGCAAGGTGGACTTTAGCTTCCAGGTGTTTGAGTTCCTTCTGAACTTTTCCTTGCGATTGAGCTCCAGTTTCAAAGCATTGTGATCGGAGAATATGCAGGGAATAATGTCAGTCTTTTGGTATTGGTTGAGTCCTGCTTTGTGACCCAGTATGTGGTCTATTCTGGAGAAGGTTCCATGTGCACTTGAGAAGAATGAGTATTCTGTTGTTTTAGGGTGGAATGTTCTGTATATGTCTATGAGGTCCCTCTGGTCCAATGTTTCATTCAATGCTCTTATTTCTTTATTAATTTTCTGCTTCGATGATCTGTCTATTTCTGAGAGAGGCGTATTAAGATCTCCTACTATTATTGTATTCATATCAATATGGCTCTTTATCTTGATTAATAGTTTTCTTACGTAATTGGGTGCTCCCATATTGGGGGCATAGATATTCACAATTGTTAGATCATCTTGGCGGATAGTACATTTAAGAATTATGTAGTGTCCTTCTGTATCTCTGACTACAGTCTTTAGTTTAAAATCTAATTTATCTGATATGAGAATTGCTACTCCGGCCTTCTTTTGAGGCCCAATGGCATGAAAGATGCTTCTCCATCCCTTCACTTTCAGTCTGGGTGTATCCTTGGGTTCAAAATGGGTCTCTTGTAGACAACATATGGATGGGTCCTATCGTTTTATCCAATCTGCAACCCTGTGTCGTTTTATGGGCGCATTTAGGCCATTCACATTGAGAGTGATTATTGAGAGATAGGTTTTTATTGACATCGTGTTGCCTTTGAAGTCTTTCTGTCTATAGATTGTTTCTATATTTCTGTTCAATGATATTCTTAGGATTTTTTCTCTTTTATAGGACCCCCCTTAATATTGCCTGCACTGTCGGCTTGGTGGTTGCATAGTCTTTTAAGCCTTGCCGGTCTTGGAAACTCTTTATCTCTCCATCCATTTTACATGTCAGTCTTGCTGGATAGAGTATTCTTGGTTGCATGTTCTTCTCATTTAGTACTCTGAATATATTTTGCCAGCCCTTCCTGGCTTTCCAGGTCTCTGTGGAAAGGTCTGACGTTATTCTAATGGGCTTTCCTCTGTATGTAAGAAGCTTCTTTGTCCTAGCTGCTTTTAAGAGGGTCTCTCTTTAAACATAATTCCCCATTTTAACTATAAGGTGCCGTGAGGACTTTCGAGAATCTAAAATCTTGGGAGGAAATCTTTCTGCCTCTAGTACATGAACATTGTTTCCATTCGTGAGACTGGGAAAATTTTCATAGACAATTTCTTCCACTATATCTTCTAGACTTCTTTCTTTTTCTTCCCCTCCAGGGATTCCAATAATTCTGACGTTGGAACGTTTCATGGCATCGTTTATTTCCCTGATTCTGTTTTCGTGGCTTCTGAGCTGTTTGTTCCAGGCTTCCTCCTGATCCTTTCTCTCTATCTGTTTTTCCTCCAGATCACTAATTCTATCTTCTGTCTCAGTTACCCTAGCTTTTAGGGAATTTAGATTGGACTGGAACTCATTGAGAGCATTTTGAACATCATCCCTGGTGGCTTTCAGTTCTGCCCTAACATTGTGAACATCATCCCTGGTGGCTTTCAGTTCTGCCCTAATCAATTCTGTTTGGTCATCCATGGCTTTCTCCAACCTAGCTATTGCCTGGATAATTGTTAGTCTGAATTCCTTTTCTGACATATTGTCTATGTCGATAGCCATTAGTTCTGTTGCAGAAGGCCCATCCTCTGTATTTTTCTTCTGTTGGGTATTCCTCCTCCTAGTCATTTTGGTAAGAGATGACTAAACAGATGCAGCTGGACTTATTGATTGTGGTGCTGTCAATGTGCACCCTGGAACGCTTCTGTGCAATCAGGATTCCCCACCCAAATGAGAGAAAAAAGAAAAGAAAAAGAAATAGAGAAGAAGAAAGAAAAAAAAAGGGAAAGAAAAAAGGGAAAAAAAAAGAGAGAGAGAGATAGGAAAAAAAGGGAAGATACAAGAGAAGGCTCAGCCCAAATGGGCCACAAAGTAAGATTTGTGGAGTATACAAACAAAAACAGACAGACAAAAAGAGTGATAAAAGTATATGACAAGAGAAAAAAATATGTATATATAAGCAAAAAAAAAGGGAAAAACCTCCTCAGAAAGAACCCCAAGTATAAGATTTATATATTGTCAGGACAGACACAAATTCACAGAAACACTGACAGAAGGAAAAATTGGGAGAATGGTTATAGATTCTCAGTGTGGGTGAGGAAGTTTATTTTGATTCTTCCTGAAGGTATCTTGATGTTTTTGTTAAGGGACTCAACTTTCCTAAGTTACAGGGGGATTAGAAACTGGTTTGCCTATAGGGGTAGCATTGATTGGGGAAAGGGGGTTACCTTGAAGTTTAACTCTATATGTATAGTAGAAAGTAAAAATTAAAAAAAGAATAAACTAGACTAAACTAAGTTAAAATTTAAAAAGAATAAAAAAATAGAAAAACAAAAGAAAAACACGGGTGTATGTATCAAAAATTTCAGGTTAGAAGGTTATTAAAGAATTTGATGTACTGGCCATCTCAGTGTGATGGTAAATAGGTTAAAAAATTCTCTGTATGTAAAAAAAAAAAAGAACCAGAATATTGGTAAAGAGTTAAAAATAAAAGTTGTATTTATGAAGTAGTGGTGGTTGTTCTCTTGTAGTCTTTTTTTTTTTTTTCCTTCCTTCCTGGTTGGTTTTCTGGGGGAGGGGCCTGCCACGTGGGTTTTCAGACAATGATGTTCCCTGAGTTAGGTCCTCCCACTCCCCTCAAGGGGGTGAGCTCTTTTTTTTTTTAGGAAACTGGTTTTTTTTTTCAGCCTTTTGTTCTCTGGGGGTTTTTATGTTCTTTCATCTGCTTTCTCTCGCCTTGACAGCTTTTTATGGTTTTTGGAGGTTTAGAGGAGAGCAAACAGCACCCCAACCTCCCTCTCAAAGAGATGCCTCAGACTGTTTTGCAAAAGCTGCTGGCAGAGTTGGTTCTGGGTCACTGTCCCTGGGGATGCAGGAGCTCCTCGTTGTGCCCAAAACCAGGGCAGCGGTGGCTGTCTAGGCAGCTCCAGACCGCCAGAGAGGTTCTGAGCAGAGATCACGCACTGAGATTTTCCCTCTGTCCCGGGCTGGGAATGTCTGGTTTTTCCTGCTGCCAGAGCTCCAGGCTAGCGCCTATGAGCACCTATCCCAAGGGAGGGTGTGGGACGCATGCATTTCAGGATTGCCGTCAGGCCAGGCTCCCAGCCCCTCACAGGAGACAGACCCCACTCGTTCTCAGGCGCGCTGGCGTTCAGGTGCACTCGCGGCTCAGGGATGGAGACCTGATTTCTCCGCCGCACTCTCTCTGGCTCCATGCCAGGGGAGGCTGTCCTGGGTCCGGGGACTTAGGTCCCTGACCCTAATCGCCCAGGTTCCCACTATTACCCCCGCCCCACCGCGATCCTTTGCTGTTTGTTTTTTGAGTGCTTTCAACCAGACTCCAAGTTAATGCTGGTCCCCAGATGCAGAGCACTCTCGTGTTGGGGTGTTACTTTCCAATCGGTCACCTCTGGTGGCTCCCTCCCCCTTTTGTTTATCTTCCGATATCAGTCTGATGCTCCCAGTCTGCTTTACCTGCCCCTGGCGTCTTCTGCTCCAGTAGAGATCCAGACGTGTATAATTCTGATCTCAGGCTGATTTCATGGGTGGTCGGAGTTCTTTGGTAGGTAATCAGCTCACTTTAGGGTACAGGTTGAAATGGTGCCTCCTCCTACTTCCCCGCCATCTTGCTCTGAATTGAATACTTCTTAATTATTTTCTTCAGTAGACCTTTAGAAGCTGGAGCAAAGAATATACGTATTTGAATCTTTTGGCTATATATTGCTGAATTACTTTTGTAAAAGGATGTATCATATTTAAAATATTTTTTCCTAAAGATTTTATTTATTTATTTGTCAGAGATAAAGAATAAGACAGAGCACAAGAAGGGGAAGCAGCAGGCAGAAGGAATGTAATGTATTATCTTAACTGTAATATATATATATATATTTACACATACACACACAAATATTTGACACAAATATAAATATTTACACACACACAATTTGACCTTTGGAAAGGATACACCCTTCTATAAATTATCAACTCTTTTGTAGTAATTCCTTGGTACATACACACATAATTCTGTTTTTATAACTGTGTTTATTTTCAAACACATATACATTAGGTTATCTTATGTAAGTATGGTATTGAACAAAATGACTGTTGAACATGTGTCTGTCTACATATAAATAGAATATTTTGAATAAATAAATACAGTTCTATGTACTGTTCGTGAAAATGCAGCAATCTCTACATTGGCACTGTTCTGTTTTATGTCAAGCCCATCTGTTGCAATTATCCAAATGTCTATTTTTACTATTCAATTTCCCAATAACATGTGTCTGTCTTCCTTGTCTCATTAACTCTCTATTCTTTTATGTGCTTCCTATAGAATAATCAGCTCTATTCACTATATTCCAAAGAATATTTTAGGAAAGTAAAGGGTATTTTGGATAAGGGGCAGCTTTATATAGCTGCTGCTGATTATTGTGATCTTTGATATACTACATCTATTTACCATTTAAAGAAGTTTGATTCAGGCAGAATAATATTTTCATAAATTTATGTAGTAAGCATAGTACTTAGTATAGTAATAGTAACATCAAGAGTAATTGTATTTACCCCTGCCTCTAATCTGGTTGAATTATACTGTACAATATAGTGCCCTCCAAATTAAAACACAGATGACTCGAATGTGGAGTTTGTGGTGGCTGTCAAAGATTCCTTTTCTGTATAGAACTCATGTCTCTTCTTTCTTGCAAGAGCTCTCCTGACATATGTAAGAGAGTCCCTGCACTGGGTAATTAGCAGGCACATGCACACTTTCCATGGGTTGTCCTTATTTCCAGAGCAGGAAACTTAGCATTGTATTCACATCAGCCAGTCTGCCCAGCTAGTGATCTCAGACTCATTTATGGTTTCAGGAAAAAATGCTAAGAAGTCTCATAACTGGATCGAGCCTGAAGTCAAAACTGATTTCTGACCTAGTGTTGTATATGGCAAAATTGTTTGCTATCAGAGCCCTATAACCAGAGTGTAGTCTGCTCTGACCTATAAAGTATGTCAGAGAAACACTAAGGGTCCAATGACCACTTTAAAATAATTTCATCAAAGGACAAATGTTCCTGAAAATGAATACATTGAGAAACTATGTTCCTTTGTCCTTTTATCTTAGTCAAACACCTTATACATAACCATCTAATGTAACAGAAAGCTGGATTTGACAACTACTTCTAAATCATACACTAACTGGAACTTTCTCTTAGGGAAGGGATTTAATCTCCATTCATTCAAAATGGATTTACTGACTATCCACTGTATGAATAAAGGTTAGGCAGGGTCTTAGACCTTCCTGGTCATAATACCTTCAAATGAATAAAACTTTTGGATTTTAGTGTTGCAAAATTCTGTATAGTTTTATGACATGTTATAAGATCATGAACCAAGGTCGAGCCTGTTTTATGCATTAATAACTGGTATAGCAAGTTGGGAACACATTTTGTGTATTATTTTAACCCAGCATCCACCAAACATAGCATTCTTTTGAGCACAAAGACATCTCTTAAGCTGTTACTTTCTGATAAACAAAATATAGTTCTATATTCTGCAGGAGTAAAGATTATGGTTTTAGGTCCCCTTAGCACTTCTTTTTAAAACTTTGTAAGTTTTGTTCAAAACTTATTGAAAAGACGTCATAATGTCCCTCTTTGGAACAGGCTACCCGCAAGCGCAGTCAGGACCTTTCATTTCCATCAAAACAGAAATATTTTGCCAGGAGAAAACTCCCCTCAAAATAAACTGAAGTGTTTACTACTACATCATATCAGTACAAAGGAAAGCATAATAAGATTATATAACTAATATCATGCAGTTTTTCTAGGTGACAAACATATTCTCTCCCAAGACCTGCTTATAATCTATCCCTTCAACCAGTTATCCTAGCTCAGTCACCATGTATGATCTGAAGAGCAAATGAAATATTTATCCCAATTCCATGACACAATTTTTTAAACCACTTTATTAAGGTACAGTTGACATAGAAAAGCTGCCCATATTTAATGTACACAACTTACTGAGTTTGAAGATAACGGTACACCCTAAAACTATCTTGAAACAATTGTGAAAGGATTGGTTTCTGAATCTTGAGCTCTCTCTTCTTCTTTTATTTTTGAATGGGGCCGATAAGAAAAAAAAATGCAAATACTAGGTTATAAAATGTAAATATTTGCTTCCAAAGTATGAATACCTCCCTACTAATGTATATTGATATTGCTTCTTGAATTACTTGCAAAATAAAATGAGAAGTATGGAAATGATGCACTTCAAGTTAGGAGTTAGTATTTACTAAGATGTTTCCAAAACATCTGATGATGTAAAAGTACATGATGTTATACAGCTGGTTCCAAGAAGAGAGCACCTTCTGGGAAGGAAATATTCATGATATTTGGAATAAGACTTCATAAGCTATATGCCAAGAGGAATAATCACAAGGTAATAATAAGGTAAACTTATTCTGTTTATGTGATGTATGTATCATATTGCATATAATTATAGCTCAAAAAGATATTTTCACATGCTCTATTCTAGAGATATTCTTGTTTTAATTTTCATTTTATGATCCATGATCCATCCAAAATTGATTTTGGATTATAATGTCACATAAGAATACCATTTTTTTCCCATTTGGACATCCAAATGACCCAACACAATCTTCTGAAAAGATTTTCCTTTGTCACTGCAGGGTAAATTTTATCTATAGCCCACATAAGTGTGGGTTCCTTTTTGGATTCTGTTTTTAATCTCAATTCGAATTGTCTAGAATAGCACCAATACCAAACTATATTATTTAGAATAGTTTTTTTCGTGACTATTGTATTTGATAGAATAATTCTTCCAACTTTATTCTTCTCCAAGACTCTCTTATTTGTTCATGGCCCTTTGCAATTTTAACAATATTTTGAAATCAACATGTTAAATTCTATCAATAATTTTGATGGTGGATTGATTAAATCTATATAGTTTTCTTTAAATACCACTTTATAATATTAAATCTTCCAACCCTTTGCCATGGTATATCCCAAGCTTTGTGTTCTTCTGTAACTACTCAGTTTATATAATTTTCTTTTAGATGTTCTATGTAAGCTTCAGCACACTTATTCTGGCACTTGTTGTGTTTTATTGTACTACTAATGCTATTTTTAACTTTCTGACCATGATCTTTAATACTTCAAATTCAACTTATGTTCCAATTAACTGAATCTGTGTCCATGACTCATGAATGTTCCATAGTTTTATACTAATACTTTGTCCAATATGTGCATTAACTGAAAAAGATCATAGCTATGAGCACAAAGATGCTATAAAAGTGTTTTGTTATTTGGATTTATTGGCCTATGTCTCATCATGATGGAGGAGTAAAATGTTTCTCACAAGACATTCAGAGAGCTTTGATCACCATTACAAGGGCTCAGAAACTAAAAGGATCAGCGCAGTAACTCAGAAATTGAAATTATGGTAAATGTAAAGATATGGGTTCCATCACTAATGTCACAAAAGGAAATTTTCAAAAATCCATACCCAGGAAAATTCCCACATAGTGTAACTGGGCATTTACCCAGAGGGGATTCCGTAGCTTAGTGCTGGCAGACAAGTAGCTTTCTTTTTTTTTTTTTTTCCATTTTATTTATTTTTTCAGCGTAACAGTATTCATTCTTTTTGCACAACACCCAGTGCTCCATGCGAAACGTGTCCTCCCCATTACCCACCACCTGTTCCCCCAACCTCCCACCCCTGACCCTTCAAAACCCTCAGGTTGTTTTTCAGAGTCCATAGTCTCTTATGGTTCGCCTCCCTTCCCCAATGTCCATAGCCCGCTCCCCCTCTCCCAATCCCACCTCCCCCCAGCAACCCCCAGTTTGTTTTGTGAGATTAAGAGTCATTTATGGTTTGTCTCCCTCCCAATCCCATCTTGTTTCATTTACTCTTCTTTCTTATCTCAAACTTAAGGTGCAGAACTGAAGCTCTGCAGACCACTGGATCTCTCTTTGTTGGTAAACAGATTCTTAGCAATCTCCCAGATCCCGTTCCTTGCTTTGTCCCACATTCACCTGCTAGTAATGGTGACCAGAAGTGAACTTTGAGGGGAGTTCAGGATACAAATTGAGTAGCTAAATCTCTAACACCCACACATATAGCTTCTGTCTGTTTTTCCCACATTGCATGTTCCTTAGGTCATCAAGAATCATGAGGAATTAACTGATTCTCTCAGTATCCACGGTCATATCCATTTGGACCTTGAGCATTCCTGGATTCATCTGTGGAATAGCTCAGCTGGAGTTCTCATTCCTTGATCTTGGATGCCAGTTCTCCCATTTGGCAAGTGGATCTCACAGTGTTCTGCTGAGAGAACAAAGAGCAGAGGGACACAATAAGTAAACCCTCTTCATTGAGTTCCTTCTGCAGGTTGATGATATATACCATGTTGACTTGTAAATTCTGAACCACACTTGCCTCCCAGGAATAAATTTCACTCAATCAAGGTAAGTGATTTTTTTTAACGTGTTGTTGGATTCAATTTGTAATATTCAGTTGAGGATACTTGCAACTATGTTCATCAGAATTATTGACCTGTAGTTCTCCTTTTTCATGGTGTCTTTATCTGGTTTCATATCAGGGTAATACTGGCTTCAAAAAACAAATTTGAAAGTTTTCCTTCCTTTTCTATTTTTGGGAAAAGTTTAAGAAGAATAGATATTATCTCTTCTTTAAATGTTTGGTAGATGTGTACTGGTTGTTATATGCAACTAATGAATCACTGAACGCTACGTGAAAAATTATTTTTGTACTATATGTTGGCTAATTGAATGTAATAAAAAATAAAAAAAAATAAATGGTACAATTCACCAGTGAAACCATATGGTCTTGGACTTTTATTTGTTGGGAATTTTTTGATTACTGCTTCAATTTCATTGCTTGTAATCAGTCTGTCAAAATTTTCTTCTTATAGCTTCTTGCTTCAGGTTTGGTACATTATTGTTTATAGAAATTTATCCATTTCCTCTAGGTTGTCCAATTTGTTGGCAGGTAATTTTTCATAATATTCTCTAATAATTGTTTGAATCTGTGGTGTTGGTTGTTATTTCTCCTCTCTCATTTGTGATTTGGTTTATTTGAGTTCATTCTCTCTCTCTTTTGATGAGTCAGTCCCTCTTGCTTTCAAAGCCAAATGTTAGGCTCCCCAGTGTGATAGTCTGTTTCTTCCCCTTCTCTGTGCCTGGGGGTGTCTCCCTCCGATGATGGTGTGAGCATCTGTTTAGGTCCCCGCTAGAACTCTGACCTTCCTATCCTTTTCAGTGTGACCTCTTTTTTTTTTTTTTTTTTTGTTCCTACCTTTAATTGTGGATTTCTTCTGCCAGTCTTTTGGTCATTTTCTGGATATTTACACTGAGATGAGTGTTATCTAGTTGTGTCCAGGGGACAAGGTGACCTTAGGGTCCTCACTGCACCATCTTCCCCCAAGGTACTTTTTTACTAGTTACTTCTTTAAAGTGCTCACTATGGCAACTGCCTGACCTCCACTAGATGTATAGATGTATGGATATTTTTGTCCATTCTTAATTCTGTTCCATTGTTCTAAAGCTCTGTCTTTATGCCACTACCACAAAGTCAATTATCATGACTTTGTTGTAAATAAGGAAATGTAAGTCCACTAAATTTGGTCTCTCTCTCTCTCTTTTTTTTTAAAGACTGTTTAGGCTATCAGGATCCCTTCCATTTCCAAATGAATTATAGGATCTGGTTGTCATTTTCTGGAAAAAAAACAAAAACAAACAAACAAAAAAACACTGCTGGGATTGTGAAAGGTGCTGTGTTGAGTCTGTAGATCAATTTGGATAGTATTATCATATTACTAATATTAAATCTCCGAGCCATGAATATGGAATATCTATCTATTTATTTAGGTCCTTAGATTCTTTCATCAACATTTTATACTTTTTCGTGTACAAGACTTCTTGTACTTCATTTTTAAAATTTATTCCTGAGTATTTACTCTTTTTGATACTATTCCAGATAAGAATTTGTCTTAACTTAGAGTTCAAATTATTCATTGTTAGTGTACAGAAATACCATTAGTTTTTTATAGATTTTAAATCCTATAAACTTTATGAATTTGTAACTAGATTCTAAGCAATTCTTTTTTTAAAGATTTATTTATTTATTTGACAGACAGAGATCACAAAGAGGCTGAGAGAGCAGAGGAAGCAGGCTCCAAGCTGAGCTGAGAGCCCAATGCAGGGCTTGATCCCAGGACCCTGGGACCATGACCCAAGCTGAAGGCAGAGGCTTTAAGCCACTGTCAGGCACCCCTAAGTAATTCATTTTTAATGATTCTATTTATTTGGAAGGAGAGAGAAAGAGCACAGACAAGCAGGAGAAAACCAGGCAAGGGAAAGCAGGCTTCCAGCCCAGCAAGAAGCCTGATGCAGGACTTAATCCCAGGACCTGGGGGATCACAACCAGAGCTTAAGGCAGATGCCCAACTGACAGAGACACCCAGGTGTCCTGAGTCTATGTGATTTTATCTCTAATCCTCACAATAGTGATATATAAAGGATGTTATTATTATGTTTTACAGATGTTGCTAAGAATAGGAAAGAAGAATTATGAGACTAATAGAAATTAAGAATAAATTTTGACAAAAAATAATACATTGGAAAGACTATAAACAAATCGACAGGTGAAATGAACTCTAATATCAAATGCTTTCTAATATGCCACGTGCCCTCCAGTGACCCTGGCTCTCCTTAACCTTAGTAATTTATTCTTAACACCACCTTATGAACAAATAATCATTTTGCCTATCTGCGCACCTCAAGTTTGCCTTATCTTTCTGTTTCACTCTGTAAATCTGCAAAATGATAACCATTTGTGTTTTCTAAAATGACTTCATCCTTAGTAACATATCCTATTGTGATTCATTACTCAAGAGTAAAAACTACCTGCTATGTCATAAGAAATTCACTTTTTCTTTTTACAATAATTTAAGCCTCTTTGAAAGGCTAAAATTACATTATGCTTGAAAATGAGGGGAAAAAAGATGAAAGAAATCATTTAAAATGTTCACAGAATCTTTAATGTTATTGATTTCATTTGCTCCAGATTAAACCAGGAAGTTTGTAGGACTGTGGGAGTATGGCATGCCAGAAACACCAAAAATTAATGTATTTCTTGATAGGAATTACATAAAACTTCTGTTTTCTCAGTTTTTATTTCAGGCAACTGGCTGTCTCAGACTTCAAAGTCCAGAAAGTGATGTAGACTCAATATAGTGAAACCAGATTCCAAGTAATATTTTATTTCACTGGACGTTAAAGTAACCTCTTTTATCTGGAAGCCATGTGAGAAAGATAGCCTACCACTGCTCAGAATAACAAACAAACCCCCTGGCTATACCCACCTCTATGCTGTATACTGCCTAAATTCCCTTGGAAAAGGAAATGGGCTACATTACAATTTCAAAAATAGCCAGAGATTGAAAATTAATGCACCACAGAGCACTTTGTTTTGACCCTTTGTCTAAAGGGCAAATGCAGACAGATCAGAGTCTAGAGCTGTGTGCCATATACACGGATTTGTTTCCGGCACAAAACCTCAAAGGAAACAGTGCGCCTGGGTACATACAACGGTATATTAAACTTGGATGAGCTAATGTGCATTTTCCTGTGAATCAGCCTCCCCATAGGACTCATTAGGAATGCACATTAAAGATACAGACAAGTGTGCCGTTTTTTTAAATCAAGTGTCTTATTTCTTACCGCAATATTAGTATTGTATGCATTCTGGTAAGTGGCATTTTTGACTGAAATTTAATTGTGCAGCCGGGAAATCTGATTCCATTTCAAAGCTATAAAAATATCTTCCTGTGAGGGTAGAATGGGAAAAAGTGTTTGTGTGTGGAGGGGAGGTAAAGAGAGTGGACTGGAATAGGAACTGATCGATTACTTTCTTTTCTCTTAAAAACTAAATATGCTGGTCTTTTGAGCTCAATTCTTACTTAGAATCCATACAAATTCCCACAAAATAGCAGTCTACAAATGGTGCTGAGGAAATGACTGCTGCGACCACACCAGCAATGTTTAGGAAAATTTGAGAGGTACTTCTGCAAGAGGGTGATAGAACACATGGGGAGCTTCAGATGGAAAGATGTTACATACGTGGCAATCTGCATGGAGAAGAGCAGAAAAATACTCATATGATTATGATTAGACATGTAGCAGGAAAGCAAAACACAATTTAGCTTATGAAGAAACTGAAATTCAAGTGGGTCAGCCTTGAAGTTCTAAAATTCCTTGCAGAGGCACCTGGGTGACTCTGTGGGTTAAGCCTCTGCTTTTGGCTCAGATCATAATCTCAGGGTCCTGGAGTTAAGGCCCACATCAGGCTCTCTGCTCAGTGGGGAGCCTGCTTCTCCCTCTCTCTCTGCCTGCCTCTCTGCCTCCTTGTGATCTCTGTCTGTCAAATAAATTTAAAAAAATAAATTAAAAAAAATTGGAAACAAAACAACCCCCCCCAACACACAAAACCTGGAGACACAGAGTATGTATCACATCCAGACATGGTAGGGACATTGAATTATCAGCTGGGGAATTTAAAACACCTATGAGTTATATAGGAACAGCTCTACTGGATAAAGCAGACAATGCATGAATAGATGGACAATGTAAGCCGAAAGATGGAAATCCTAAGAAAGAACCAAAAGAAATGCTAGAGGCAAACAAAACAAAACAAACAAACAAAAAACAGAAAGGATGTCTTTGATGGGCTCATTAGTAGATTAGGCATGGCTGAGGAAAAACACTCTTAGTTAGAGGATATATTAACAGAATACCTGAAAATCAATAAGGAAAGAGAACAGTGGCTGAAGGAGAATGTAGTTTCTAAGGACTGTGGGACAACTGTAAAAGTGTAACATACACATAATGAGGATACCCATCAGAAAACCCAGTGGGAAGAAGAACAAAAATAGAATGGAACAGAAGAAATGTTTGAAACAATAATCACAGAACTGCCCTGAAATAATGTCAGACATGAAACCACAGATCCATCACCAAGGAAGATAAATACCAACAGACTATACCTAAGTGTATCCTTCTCAAATCACAGAACATAAAAGATGGAGAAAAAAATAGAAAATGAAACCAGAGGAAAAGATACCTTACTTAAAGCAAAGCCAAGATAATTACATGTGATTTCTCAGGAACCATGCTACTCTGGAGACAGTGGAGTGGAATATTTAAGGTATTGAGAGAAAAGAAAATGCCAACTTAGAATTGTGCACCCTGCAAATATTCTATTAAAAAGTGAAGGAGAAATAAAAATTAAGACAAACAAAAATTAAGGGAAATTCTTGACAAAAGATCTGCCTTACAAGAAATGTTAAAAGAAATTCTTAAGACAGGAAGAATATAATGCAGATCAGAAACTCAGAGCTACATAAAGGAAAAAAATCAAACAGAAGAAGTGAAGATAAAATAAAATCTTTTTACTTATTTTTAACTAATCTGGCATAACAGTTTGTTAAAAAATAATAGTAGTGATGTACACAGTTATGTATGCTTATGCATATGCTATATGTATGGCATATGCATAAGCATATATATATTCATATATGCATATCCACACAGAAATACAGTTAATATAAACATTAATGTTGAGAAATTCAGAGGTCCCACTAAGATCACATAAAAGACAAGGATGTTCCATCTCACCACACGTTTTCAACATTATACTGGAAGTTTTGCTAATGCGTTCAGGCAGAAAAGAAAAAAGGTATACAAATTGGAAGGAAGACATAATTTTTCCTTCCTTCTCTCTCTCTTTCTTTTCAAGTGGAACAATCCTCTATGCAGAATATTGAAAAAAAAAAATCAGCCAGCTAACTCCTGGACCCAATAAGTTATTATAGCGAGGGTGTACAATACACAGTTAATGTACAAAAGTCAATTGATTTATGTCCCAACAATGAACATGTGAAATTTGAATCTAGAAACACAGTAACATTTCCATTACCATCCAAAGAAAAATGAAATACTTAGGTATATGCAGCCACTCTGGAGAACAGTGTGGAGATTCTTCAAGAAATTACAAATAGAGCTTCCCTATGACCCTGAAATTGCACTGCTGGGAATTTACCCCAAAGATACAGATGTAGTGAAAAGAAGAGCTATCTGTACCCCAATGTTCATAGCAGCAATGGCCACGGTTGCCAAACTGTGGAAAGAACCAAGATGCCCTTCAATGGACGAATGGATAAGGAAGATGTGGTCCATATACACGATGGAGTATTATGCCTCCATCAGAAAGGATGAATACCCAACTTTTGTAGCAACATGGACGGGACCGGAAGAGATTATGCTGAGTGAAATAAGCCAAGCAGAGAGAGTGAAGTATCATATGGTTTCACTTATTTGTGGAGCATAACAAAGAACATGGAGGACATGGGGAGATGGAGAGGAGAAGGGAGTTGTGGGAAATTGGAAGGGGAGATGAACCATGAGAGACTATGGACTCTGAAAAACAACCTGAGGGTTTTGAAGGGGCAGGGGGTGGGAGGTTGGGGAACCAGGTGGAGGGTAACAGAGAGGGCATATATAGCATGGAGCACTGGGTGTGGTGCAAAAACAATGAGTACTCTTAAGCTGAAAATAAATAAAGTAACTAAAAAAGGAAAAAAAAGAAATAAAATGACATATATAGTAGAATTCTAACATTAAATACATATATATACTATATATATACATATATCAAGATCCATATGAGGAAAACTGTAAAATTTTGATAAGTGATATTAAAGTGGAGCTAACCAAATGAAGTGATATTCCTTATTAGTTTATAGGAAGACTTAATATTGTCAAGGTGTCAATTATCCCCAAATTGATCTATGGATTCAGTACAATCCCAATCAAAATCCCAGCAAGTTATTTTATGAATATTGATAAACTTATTCTAAAGTTTACACAGAGAGGCAAAAGAGCCAGAAGACCCAACACAATACCAAAGGTGAAGAATAAAGTTGGAGGACTGATGTTACCTGATTTCAAGACTTACTGTAAAGATTCAGTAATCAAGAGATGGTAATATTGATAAATAAAAATACATTGATGGGACAGAATACAGATCCCAGAAATAGACCCTCATGAATACAGCAAACTGATCTTTGATCAAATTGCAAAGGCAATATACTGGAGCAAAGATAGTTTCTTCAGTAACAGTGTTGGAACAACTAGACTGCCTCTGGCCCCCACCAAAGAAAAAAATCTAGACACAGAGCTTACAACCGGAGCTAAAACCAAGAGTCAGACACTCAGCTGACCGAGCCACCCAGGCATCCCTGAAATTAATTCTGTATATGCTATAAGATGGAGGAACTGAGGGTAATTTAAATAGATAGATAGATAGATATAGATACAGATATAGATATAGATATATAGATATCTATATCTCTATAGATAGATATAGATATAGATAGATAGATATCTAGATCTATATATAGATATATCATTATCTATCTATCTATATATATCCAATTGTGTGAAAGGTTTTCCTCTTTTTAACTACTTTTTAACTCTTTTTTAATATTGTTGCTTAAATCAATTATTATGTGTATTTGGCCCTATTTCTTCATTCTTTAATTGGTTACATTGATCTATGTCTCTATCTTTATGTCAACAGAACTCTCTCTTGATTATTCTGCCTTTATAGGAAGTTTTAAAGTCTTATGGATAAGTTTTTCATTCTGACTAATTCCAAGATTAGTGTTTCCAAAAAAAAAAAAAAAAAGATTTGTTTATATAGTGAGGGAAAGATATATATATATATATATATATATATATATATATAGAGAGAGAGAGAGAGAGAGAGAGAGAGAGAGAGATGTAAGTAGGAGGAGGAATAGCAGGGAGGAACGCTCCCATTGAGTGGGGAGTCCAACACAGGATGCAGTCCTGAGAATCATGAGATCATGATGCAAGCTGAAACCAAGATTTGGAGGCCTAAGCAACTGAGCCACCCAGGTGCCCAATTTTCAAGATTGTATTAGCTATTCAAAAGTCTTTTGAATTTCCTCAAAATTTGAGAATTAGCTTTTAATTTTCGAACAAACCAATAACCTCCCCTTTGATTTTTCTTTCCAACCACGAACATGGTGTATTTTTACCTTTATTTAGTTCTTATTAAATTTTTCCTAGAACATTTAGCACTTTTTTTAAAATTTCAGGATAGCTAGGATCATAGTATTATATTAGTTTCAGGTTTACAATATAGTGAATTAACATCTTTAAAGAGTTATATATTTCTTTGACAGAGACAGAGGCAAAGAGAGTGCAGGGGGGAGGATCAAAAACAACAGTAAAAAACAATCAAAAAAAGATCCCAACTCATTTTATAATATTAAATGACCTTTACAATCATAATAACCAAATCTGGGCAAAGAGAATAAATTAAATAAAATACCAAAGAAAGAGACTGAATGAATAAAATACCAGTCCACTTTCTTTCCCCTTTAGAAAATTAGAGTTCTATTTACATTTACTTCTTCTATCTGCTAAGATCCATCTCTACTTTAGAGTTCACTAGTATTGATACAATGATTTTGCCTGCAAGATTTCTGAGTCCCCTGGTTTTAGTCCACTGGGGAACTTGAACTCGCTGGGAGTGGCCAATGATTTCTTACAATCTCTATATCTACCTCACCAATCTTATTCACTCCTTTTCAATACGGAGATAATTTTGCCTGAAAAGGAAGAAGTAAAACAGGAATTGCACTCAGTTTTTTCATTTGTTATCCATTAACATTTCACCATCATTCTTAAGTTAATGTCTGAAATTATTATTAAAAGCAGTATTTAGTATTATTATTAATAACCCATAACTTAATAAATTCCAAAGTGTGATAACATACTGGGCATGGAGTAGTTATTGCAATTAAACAAAGAATTATCCTGGATATAACTTGTACCAAAACCAAAGAGGGCAGATAGTTTCACTCATTTATTCAACAACTATTTATTGATTATCTGTTCCATGTCAGGAATTATGCTAAGCACTATGGACAAAAAGTTATGTGGTCCTGACCTAGAAGAGCTCACAATTTAGGAGGTAGGAAGGGGTGGGATGTGGAGTTGGAGAGGTGGGATAATCACTAGGCACTTTAAAACTAGAAAAGAAAATTGTGATTGTCAGGAGGCAGAATGAACCATAAAAAAGGGTTTATGTTCCTTCATTGTAGACCAGGGAGTACTGTACAGAGAATATATCTTAATTTTAACAAAACACCCTGGTTCCTTCTTACCTAACATGGCTCCTCAGTGAAATATTCTGGTGAGCAAAACTGAAAAACATGGATTGACTGATAGCACAGAGAGGTAAAATTTAGAGTTGGTTCCATTTCAAAAGGGTAACTAATAACTAGGTATTTACATGAAAGGGTGTCTTTCATGGTGCTATGAGTTCCTGTTCATGACTGTCCTCTTCAGTAAACCTAGAAAAGATGTAGAAGGCATGCTTGTTGAATCTACAGAAGAGGCAAACCTTGCTGGGGGGAGCTAGGGTCCACAAGGACACTTAGATTTCAAACCATCCTGAAAAGTTAAAACAATGTGCTTAAAGCAGATGAGATATAACGCAGGAAAAAAAAAAAAAGAAAAATATATATATATATATTTGATTACGTGTTATACCAATAAACAGTGGTTCCTAGGACAAAATCTGTACATTTTAGTTGACCACAAGTTGAATTTTGCCAATGGTTTGATATAGCTAGTAAAAAGTCAACGCATTCGTATGCTCTGCTAGAAAAGTATATCAGGTTGGGGGAACAGGTGGTGGGTGATGGGGAGGGCACGTTTTGCATGGAGCACTGGGTGTTGTGCAAAAAGAATGAATACTGTTACGCTGAAAAAATTAATAAAAAGGGAAAAAAAAAGAAAAAAAAATAATAACTAGTGTCCTTATAAGAAGAGGAGGAGAGACGGGCACACACAGTGAAGAGAAAGCCACGGGAAGACCATGACATCAGAGGGAAGCTGGCCCTGTGCAGACAGAGTGAGAGACTGAAGTGACCCAGCTACACGCCAAGGAAATCCAGGGACTGTCAGCAACGAAGAGAGGCTAAGACAGAGAGCATGGTCCTATCGAGACTTTGATTTCAAGCTTCTGGCCTCCAGAAGTGTGAGAACACATTTTTGTTGCTTTCAGCTCTGTAGCTCTTGGTAGCCGGGTAGGGTAGCCCCAAGACAGTAATGCGCCTTCTCCCCATGACAATAATTGTAACTGAAATACAACAGATCATGCACTCAAAAAAAAAAAAAAAGAAAAAAGAAAAGTATATCACGAAGATATGCTTGTACAAACCCCTCACTTATCAAATACCAAGCTATATTAAAATGATTTGCTTAGTGTTTTTCCATTAGACTATGAAATATTTGAAAATAGGGACTATAAATTCCTTATTTATATATTCCCAGGATTTAGCTCCATTCTTGGAATGAAG
Source organism: Meles meles (assembly GCF_922984935.1). Classification (NCBI taxonomy): domain Eukaryota; kingdom Metazoa; phylum Chordata; class Mammalia; order Carnivora; family Mustelidae; genus Meles; species Meles meles. The sequence goes on along the minus strand of NC_060068.1, from coordinate 23,804,286 downwards.
CAAATATTCAGGAAATAGCTGTTGAATGATTAATGAATAATTATGTGTAGAGGCTTCCCGGAGCATTTTAATGCAATTCACTCATTTTTTTCTCCCAAAAACCTATTGATGAAAGTTTTTTTTTTTAATTTCTCTTATGTAGAGGAGGAACCTGAGGCCTCAGTATGTGGTTTATGAAATAAGGGGCATACAAAAGCAATATACCAAAACTTTCAAAATCTCAGTATAGAAATCTACCTCTCTACCTCCCTCATCCTATATGTAGTAGTGCTCTACCTGTCAGCACATCCCTAAGCCTAGTAGTGCCACCCTGGCTCACTGGAGTTGGAAATGTCCCTGAAGGCCCCAGAACCATAAGGTGTGGCTGTCAAGCAACAGTGAAGGAGGCAGGGTGGGTCTGGTGCTGGCCTGTGACTTGGCAGATGCTGTCCTGTGATTTCCTGTAGCCCATAGGGGCAGCGAAGGTTGATTATGGGACAGAGTCATCTCACGAACTACCTTCCCAAAGGTGATATTTTGCCTTTGGGGAGAAAAGGCCAGGAAAAGGACCCAGCTTACTGTCTACCATCCAATCTTCCCTCCCTCCTCTAGATTGCCTCTGTCTCTGCCCTTGTAGATCCCCTCCCCAAACCTGCCTTCTCCGGCCTCCTGCTCACACAATCACCTCCTACGAAAGTTGCCCTCATTTTCCATATGAAGGAAGAGGGACTGAAGAGGTGAGAGCTCTTGGGTGCCAGCCCACCCAGGGGCCTGATGTTTGTGGAACCATTGGTTCAGTGAGCATGATCTGAGCAGCTAATCACAGGAGTTTCTGAGGGCTAGCATCACATAAGCAACCCATACCCGCCTTACATTTAAGTGATCTGGACTCAACCAGCATCCACCCAGGCTCCTGGAAGCAGCCCCTCCAATCAGCCCAGACATCATCCATCTTATGATTGCAAGTCTCCCACTTTCCAAGTTCCCTTGAAGTTCAATACAGCCCCAAAGGAAACTTCCTCATGGTTCCCTTCTGTGTATGCCCAGTTGCTATGAGCACACTGTCATTACGCAGGTCAGCCCAGGAGACACAGCTCTAGGCATTTCCCCTACAATCTCAGTTGGAGTCAAATGTAGATGCCAGATTACTGCTAGTTGCACCCCACCTGCATTCCCACTCCACATCCCTGGAGCTAAGATGGAGCATAGCCCAGGAGGAGTCAGCCAGGAATCTCACCTTCCAACTCCATTCTGACCCCCAATGTCCAATTTATCAGAAGATCAGCACTGACTCTCGGGAGTGGCCCCATTCCTCATACCCAAGCAGACGCTAAAGTCTCCAAGGTGCCCCTGTTCCCAACTCTGTCCCACTGCACCTTACTCTGGGCAAACCTAAAGCACCCAAAGTGAATCCCACATGTCCCCCCAATTCCTGCAGTGCCTCTTTGGTCAGAATGGAGCCCACCAACCTGGCCACCATTCTTCCTCCTGCTCTGACCCCAAACCTATTCACCCAGAGACAGGGCATCGTCCCCCACCTCTGGAGTCACTCTACCCTTCCTGCCTGGTCTTGTCACATTTGTTCTTCCAAGGACTGCATCATAGACGAATCTGTCCCCGACCAACAGCTGTTTTCCTGGCAACAATCTGAAGCCATAACATCAGGGGCCAACCTCCCACTTAGCAAAAATCTGACAAAAATGGTCTCTGCCAATGCTTTAGGCAGAAATACCTGTGAACAGACACACAGATTCTCTATTCCTTCCGATCAGAATGCTGCTGAACTTAGGTCCTCTGCTTTGCTTCTAGAGTTCAGTGTGTCTGAACGTGTTGATGAAGACAGGCAGGTTGTGCTCAATGTCAACTCTGCATCCTTAATCGACACATCCTCAGAACCATGGACACCCCAACCTCAGAAGAATGCAATGGATCATAAGGGATAGTAGTGACTGTAAGACAGGCTGCCCTTTATAATCACCCAGGGTTTGCTTTCTGTAAACCAGTTATTTAGAAATCATCAATTTTGGTTGTTTTTCTTTTAAATTTTTTTATTTTAAACGGTTTATTTGCCTAATATTTAAATTCACACATACCATCAATTGGGGAGATGAACACCTATTTTCCAACTCCCCTTCAATGCCATAGTGGGTAGGTGCACAAACACTAACCCTTGGGCACTGCGTGTAAGGCAGAAACATCGAGGAAGACCTTCATTTGAATAAAGAAGCTCTCCACCTCATGGAGCTGGGCCAGCGTCTCAGTGCACTGCTTGGCTTCTTGCCTTAAGGCCTGCACTTCTCCCTTGAGGATGGAACACTGCTCCTTCAACTGGAGGATTTCTGCCAATGACTCCACATAGTTCAGTGCCTGGGTCTCCTGCACTACTTCCTCCCATTGCCCCTCTTCATTTCCTGCCATGAATTCGAAAACAAAGTGTTGAAACCACTGGCATAGTTTTCTCATCAGGAGGAGACCTCCCCACAAAATGAATAATGCAGCGATAGCAGGCCACAAGGACCTTAGGCTGAAGGACGTTGAAAGTGAGAAGAGACTCAAATGCTCCCTTCCCTGCAGAGGTGAAAAGCATGCAGTCGTAGATTTGGGGGTCAAGTTGGTGTGCCAGTGGCTTCTTAGTCCCGTGCTGTCCGGGGATGGAGGGCTCATGGTTTGGAGGCTCCCAGGTCTCCATGGCTGCATTGGACAAATCGACGCAATGCTGATCAGGTTTGCAGGTCTCCTAATCTGCCGCCAGCTGGAAAGCCCAGTGTTTGAGTGCCCTGTCCTCTGGGGAGAAGGAAAGATCTGTGTCCATGGAAACATGCTGAACTTGCTGTCCTGGTGCGTTCTTGACCTAGTGCAGAACTCTTTTGTTGGTCTCCAGGTCCAAGGGCACGTGGTGAGCCTGCTATCCAGGTGCCTGCTTGGCCTAGTACAGACCTGATTTTGTGGTTTCCATGTCCATGGGCCCATGGTGAGCCAGCTGTGAAGCTGCCTCCTTGGCTGGTCACAGAGGTGGATTGTCGCTCTCCAGGTTGAACGGCACCAGGCATAATGACAGTCAAAATGCCTGCTTATCCCATTAGACAGCACAGTTGTTGTTCTCCAGGTCCAAGAACACATGGGAAGCCTGTTGCCAAGGTGGCCACTTGGCCAAGCCAAGAGCTGAGTTGCTGGTCTCCCAGTCCAGGGGTACAGGGTGAGCCTCCTATCTAGGTGTCTGCTTGTCCTAGCCCAGATCTCATTGCTTGGACTCAAGGTCCAAGGGGACGCATTTAGCCCACTATCCCGGTGCCTGCATAAGCCACCAGACAGCTCCATTTTTGGTCTCCAGGTCCAAGGGCACTCGGTGAACCTTTTGTCAAGGTGCCCCCTTGGCCAGGCAAAGAGCTGAGTTGTTGGTCTCAGGGTTCTAGAGCACATGGTAAGCCACATGTCTAGGGGTCTGCTTGGCTTAGCCCAGGGGTCCTTTGTTGGTCTCCTTGTCCATGGGCACATAGTGAGCCAGCTGTCCAGGTGCATACTTGGCCTAGTAGAGATCTGATGTTGTGGTTTCCAGGTCCATGGGCCCATGGTGGTCCAGCTTTGAAGTAGCCTGCTTGGCTTATCATGGAGCTGCATTGTTGGTCTCCAGGTCCAAGGGTACATGGTGAGCCCATTGTCCTGGTGCCTGCTTGGCCAAGCAATGAGAGGCATTGTTGGTTGTCAGGTCCAAGGGCACATGGTGAGCCTCAAGTCCAGTTGTCTACTTGGCCTAGCCGAGCGCTCTTTTGGGCTCAGTATCCAAGGGCCCATGGTGAGCCCACTCTCAAGGTGGCTGCTGGGCTTACCAGACAGCTCACTGGTTGGTCTCCATGTCCATGGGCACATAGTGAGTCAGCTGTCCAGGTGCATGCTTGGCCTAATAGAGACCTGATGTTGTGGTTTCCAGCTCCACGGGCCCATGGTGATCCAGCTTTGAAGTAGCCTGCTTGGCTTATCATGGAGCTGCATTGTTGGTCTCCAGGTCCAAGGGCACATGTTGAGCCCATTGTCATGGTGCCTACTTGGCCAAGCAATGAGAGGTGTTGGTGGTTGCCAGGTCCAAGGACACATGGTGAGCCTCAAGTCCAGTTGTCTGCTTGGCCTAGCCAAGAGCTCTTTTCTTGGGCTCAGTATCCAAGGGCCCATGGTGAGCCCACTCTCAAGGTGGCTGCTGGGCTTACCAGACAGCTCACTTGTTGGTCTCCATGTCCATGGGCACATAGTGAGCCAGCTGTCCAGGTGCATGCTTGGCCTAGTAGAGACCTGATGTTGTGGTTTCCAGGTCCATGGGCCCATGGTGGTCCAGCTTTGAAGTAGCCTGCTTGGCTTATCATGGAGCTGCATTGTTGGTCTCCAGGTCCAAGGGCACATGGTGAGCCCACTGTCCTGGTGCCTGCTTGGCCAAACAATGAGATGCGTTGTTGGGTGACAGATCCAAGGGCACTTGATGAGCCCATTGTCATGGTGCCTGCTTGGCCAAGCAATGATAGGCGTTGTTGGTTGCCAGGTCCAAGGGCACTTGGTGAGCCTCAAGTCCAGTTGTCTGCCTGGCCTAGCCGAGAGCTCTTTTCTTGAGCTCAGTATCCAAGGGCCCATGGTGAGCCCACTCTCAAGATGCCTGCTGGGCTTACCAGACAGCTCACTTGTTGGTCTCCAGGTCCTTGGGCACATGGTGAGCCTGCTGTCAAGTTGCCTCTGTGGCCATACAAAGAGCTGATTTGTTGGTCTCAAGGATAAAGAACACATGTTGAGCCCAGTGTCAAGGTGTCTCCTCAGTCTATCAGACTGCTGAGCTGTGGCTCTCCAAGTCGATGGGCACATAGTGAGCCCACGGTCATGGTGCTTGCTTGACCAAGCAAAGAGCTGAGTTTTTGTGGTCCAGGGCCAAGCGTACATGGGGAGCCCACTGACAAGGTGCCTACTTAGCTTGTCAGACAGCTCAGTTGTTGGTCTCCTGGTCCAAGAGCACCTGGTCAGTGGGCTGTCCAGGTGCCTGCTTGGCCTAGGGGAGAGCTGATTTTTTGTACACTGGGTACAAAGGCCCATGGTCACGCTTCTGTTGAGTGGAGTCGCTTTCCCGATACAGTGCTGGGATGCAGGAATCATGGTTTCATGGCTCTTGGCAAACCTGTTCTCGGGGCTTACTTGCCTTGTGCTACATTGGGCTGGCCAACTTGAGGTGTGGAGGCTCCTTGTCCACCAAGTGTCTGTGTGACTCATCGGCCCAGTTTCAAATGGGATCAGAAGCCTCCCAGTCTCTGGGATCTTGGCAGGTGCTCTGTTCTGAGGCCTGAATTTCTCTTTCTTAGGCTGTGTTTGAGGATTGATGGTCTGTAGGCTCCAGGTTAGCCAGGTTTCTGGGGAATTATTTTGTCCACTGATGATTTGTTTCAGACAGTCCATGGATGGAGGGTCACTGTTGCAATGACTAACACTGCATACAGAGATGTGGTGATTCCTTTTCCCAGTACCTACTTGTTTCATAAAATTCCCTCTCTGCCTGGTGTCTCCAGACATTCCACACATTGTGCACATCTGGGTCGGCTGGATGTTCAGAGCATTCATGTGCCCTGTGCTGGGCCAGGTTGGAGGGCTCCAGAGTAGTAGTGTGTCCAGTGTTCCCTCCGGATGTGGAACCAGCTTTCCTGTACTGAACACGCCTGTGACCCCAGAGGTGTGGGGCCCAGCTGGCTGAGAATCCATGGTACTGTAGGGGCCTGATTAGGCAGAGGAACTGTAAACCCCGGATATAGGGGCAGGCCAGGCCAGATAGCCGTATCCAATCAGTGGGGTATGCATATATTAACTGTGGTGAGTTGAAATCTCATTGGCCACCTGTCTGTGGGCAGGGCTCAACCACCTCTATAAAGGTTAGTCTGTGAGGCTGGGTTGGGGGGAGAAGTAGGAGGTGTTAGAATAGCTGTGGGAGAAGTAGGAGGTGTTAGAATAGCTGTTGGAGAAGTAGGAGGTGTTAGAATAGCCGTTGGAGAAGTGGGAGGAGTTAGAATGGCAGTTAGAATAGCAGTTAGAATAGCCGTTAGAGTAGCTGTTAAAGTAGCCTTTGGGAGCCGTTAGGGTAGTCATAGGAGTGACAGCGTCGGGGTCATCGGGAGCAGTGCCGCCCCAAGCCGCGGCCCCGCGGCTGGCGGCCTCGCCGCCCCCAGCTGCAGCCCCGCTGCCAGGGGCCTCGCTGCCCCAAGCCACAGCCCCGCCGCCAGGGGCCTCGCGGCCCTGAGCCGCAGCCCCACCGCGACCAGCCTCGCCGCCTCCAGCAGCCTCGCTGCCCCCAGCTGCGGCCCGATGCCAGCGGCCTCACCGCTCCGAGCCGTGACCTTGCTGGAGTGGCCTGGTCCAGAGCGGCCTCGCCAGAGCGGCGTCATTCCGGGGAGTGGCCTCGTTGGCATGCGGCCCCGTCCTTGAGCGGCGTCGTCTAGAGCGGCCTCTTCCTCGTCGGAAGCGGCCTCGTCCAGTGTGTGGCCTCGTCTGGGGAGTGGCCTTGCTGGAGTGGCATCATGGGGAGCAGAGTCTGTGTCATCAGGGTTGTCATCCTCATCGTCCTCCTCATCCTCGCCTCTTTGTCATCAGGAGTGGCATCCTTGTCGTTGTCGCCTCTGCGTAAGAGATGGCCCCGACCGATCGGTTTGATTCTCGAGCGGCATCGCCCCGGGCACCGCCCAGAGCAGCAGCGGCAGCGGCACCACCTCGAGCGGTATCACCCCGGGCACCGCCCAGAGCAGCAGCGGCAGCGGCACCACCTCGAGCGGCATCACCCCAGGGACCGCCCAGAGCAGCAGCGGCAGCGGCGCCACCTCGAGCGGCATCGCCCCGTGCACCGCCCAGAGCAGCAGGGACAGCGGCGCCACCACGAGCGGCACCACCCCGTGCACCAGAGCAGCAGCGGCAGCGGTGCCATGCGAGTGGCACCGCCCAGAGCAGCAGCAGGCAGCGGCACCACTGCAAGCAGCACCGCCCAGAGCAGCAGTGGCAGCGGCGCTGCCGCAAGTGATGCCACCCTGAGCCAGAGTATCAGCAGCAGCGCCGCCACAAGCAGCCACACCGCCTCGGGCAGTGCCACCATCAGGAGCAGACTCTCAGGAGCCACGCCGGGAGTGGGTCTGTGGTACTGTGAGGGTGAGGCAGGGAGCCTCCAGGAGGGACCCCAGCGACTGGGAGGCGGTGGTCCCCAGCAAGACTCAGGCACCTACTGGTCGGTTTGGTTTCTAATGCAGTTTGGTTTCTGATGCAGTTTGGTTTCTAATGCAGTTTGGTTTCTGATGCAGTTTGGTTTCTGATGCAGTTTGGTTTCTGATGCAGTTTGATTTCTGATGCATGGCGCGAAATAAAAATTTGCTTGATTTTCGCTTTGTGTCAGTCTCGTTCCTTTGATCACGGACCCTAACAGGTACTCCGGTAGACAGTGTCCCACTCCCACGTGCCAAATGAGAATGTCTCCCTGAGGGCCTGGGCCAACCTGCCAGTGCGAAATGGGTCAGCGAGTCGGCGTGTACGGGTTCGGGGACTCTCCGGACCACAGAGGGGCACAAAAGTAGGTGCTAACATGAAGGTGGTGTGTATAGCGTATTGGATAGAGGCCCGGGGCAGGTGGAGTGGGCAGGGGGCTTGCCATGGGCAGGGACAGGGAACAGGACATAGAAGTCGAGGAAGAGCAGCAGGAAGAGCTGTGAGTGCACCGCCATCTCTCTTCTCACTGCAGCCTGGGCTGTTGCCAAGCTTTTATAACTGCCCTGGGACATCACAATGCCTTCTTCATGTGATGTCACCACCATGTGGTGTCACCAATGTGTGCTGGCCAATCACCTGGGATTTCTCAGATTGGCCTCATACTGGTGACCAATCACCAGGCAGGTCAGCTGGCCAATCACTGATGGCTTTCTCAGTGACACCCCTGACTGATATCATCACCTGGAAACCATGTTTTAAAAGGAAAAGAGGCAAAAAGTCCTTTAAGAAGAAAAATTAATATTTGAGTTATATTTAGACTGATGGGCATAGTGAGGCTGAAAGATTCAAACACTACAAAGGTTAATCTGCCACACAGAGGCACCATTAATTAGAACACTAAGCTGGATATTAATAAAGATATGGAGCATTAGACACCATGAAAGGTCACAGTTGTACTTAAGTCAGACCACATGTCCATAGAAAATGCTACTCTCAGCTTGTCCATCAAAGCTTAAATAATACGTGGAGAAAATGGTAGGCATTACGTGTAGGACATCTTCCCACAATAAATGTCAACCTGGAGCGGATGAAGTGGTGTCACCAGGAAGTACCTGCTTGCCCATATCATAGTGGCCTTCAGCTCTCATAGAAGGGGGGCAACAAAATCCATCCTGTCACCGGGTTCATAGTCTTCATGTCGAGCATCCAATCAGGAAATTCTGGGGGGAAGAATTACATTGTTCTCCTCCCTCAAATACAAGTTCATACTTTTCAAATCATTCTGTACACTCAAGAAATCAATCAAAGGTGTGATCATATACTTGCTGCAAGTAGACAAGTAGAAACATGACCGCCATTGGGAAGGCAGGAGGATGGAGATTTGAATCAGGTGTAGTAGAGCTGACGATACCATGGAGGGGAGGCAGTCTGTTTCAGGAAGATACCACAAAGTAATATAAACAGCTGGGTGCAAAAGCAGAACTTTTTCAAGTCTGGATAATGAAGAGGTGGTACCTAGATACAATGTTATATTACTCAGCCACCAAAAGATTGACACCTTGTCGTTTGTAAGAAGGAGGATGGAACCAGAGGGTATTAACGCTAAGGGAAAGAAGTCAGTCACAGAAAGCCAAATGCCATATGATTTCTATCATAAGCATATTATAAGAAACAAAACCAATGAACATAGGGGAGGAGGAGAAAAAAAAAAGATGCATATAGAGAGGGAGGCCAACCATAAGAGACTCAACATTAGGGAACAAACTGAGGGTTGCTGGAGGAGGTAAGCTGGGACATGGGGTGACTGCATTGTGGGCATCATGGATGGCATTTGATGAAATGAGCACCACATGTTATATCCAACTGATGCATCACTAAATTGAACCCCCAAAACTTAAAAAATAAAGAATATTTTCAGGGACATTCCATAGCTCTTCCCCACCAGTACGTAAGAAGTTCCAATAAAGTACTTGTTGAACGAGTGAGATGTCAGATGGAGCCGTCTCATCTCTGTTAAGATACACAAGCTCTAGAGCTCAGGGGAGAGAAGAATGAGAACAGAGAGGTACTCTGGAAAAAATGGGAGCAGATGGGCTTCCCCATGTGGTCCATGAAAAGAAGAAGAGCGTGTGTGGCCTGGCACTGAACACCAACCAAAGGGGCACACAGGAAAAAGCTGGCAACAGGTGAGTTTGACTTAATTTGTGGTTGATTTTCTAGTTCTTTAAGGTATAAAGAGAGTTGGTGTATTTGGGGTTTTTCACTTTTTTTTTTTTTCATTTGAGTGAGGCTTGGGTGGCTATATATTTCCCCTTTCGGACTTAGGACTAAGGACTGCCTTTGCTGTATCGCATAGGTTTAGAACAATGTGTCTGCATTCTCATTAGTTTCCATTAATTTTCTTGTGGATGAGTTCCAGTTTCAAAGCATTGTGCTCTGATAATTTGGAGGGAATAATGTCAATCTTTTGGGATCCTGAGTGTCTGCCTTTGGCTCAGGTCATGATGTCTGTGTTTTGTGATCAAGCCCTGAGTCAGGCTCCCTGGTCAGTAAGGAGTCTGCTTCTCTTCCTTCTGCCCCTCCACCATGCTCATGCTGTCTCTCTCTCTCTCTCAAATAAATAAATGGAATGAAATATTAAAAAAATAAAACTATTAAACCTTTGGTAGATTGGCCAACCATTAAAGAAAAAAGATACTAACACTACTGCTATATAATATACTAATAATAGAATTACTACTATCAAAAGTCTGTGACAAACTATGACTACAAATTCTATAGATATTAACAGGACAATAAGGAATCATTATGAATAATTATATGGCTATAAATTTGACAATGTTGATGACATTGAAAAAAATCCATAACCTATGCAATCTACCACAGTTTACTCAAAAACAAACAAATAACCTGAATAGTCCTATAAGGGACATTGAGTATATAGTTAAAGCCTTCCCCCAAAATAAAACTCAAATCCCATACAGCAATCACAGCTGAATTCTAAAACAAGAAGTAAAGAAGGAAGGAAGGGAGGAAGGGAAAGGAAAGGATAGGAAAAGAAAAAAAAAAGGAAGAAAGGACAAAAGGAAAAACAAACAAACAAACAACCTAACCCTACATAACCTGCTCCATAAACCTAAAGGGAAGACACAGAAACTCATTCATAGAAGCTGGTATTAATCTGATTACCAGAGGCAGACAAAGACATTATAAGAAAAGAAAATTACAGACCAGTATCCCTCAGGAATACAGATGCCAAAATTCTAAAAATACTCTTTGGCAAATTGAATTCAACAATACATGAAAAAGGATGTTACATCATGACAGAGTGGGGTTGATCTCAAGAATGCAGGTTGCTTTAACATTCTAAAACCAATGAACAGAATTTACATATTAACAAATTAATAATAAAAAAATCGCATGGTTATTTCAATTGACAATAGAAAAAATTGACAAAATTCAGTATTCGTGATAATTTCAGCAGGCGAGGAATAGAAGGGAAATTCCCCTGTCCTCTTAATATCAAGTGTAGGAGAATGATGTTTATCATCACCACTTCTTTTCCACAATATATTTAGACTTCAGCCAGAGAAATCAGGACAAATTGGGAAATAAAGGGAATCTAGATTGGAACGAAGAAGTAGAACTATCCTTGTTTATAGACAAATGATCATCTATGTGGAAAGTTCAATAGAACAAGCAAAAAAAAAATCTACTAACAGTAATAAGTGAGTTTTGCAAAGGTACAGGATACAAAACATACAAAGAACAACAACCAGCTGTATTTCTGCATACAAGCAACAAACTCTTAAAAAAAAACTCTGTTTACAAATAGCAGTTAATATGAAATGCTTAGGGTAAATATGATAAAATATGTAAAATATGAGTACACCAAAAAAGATAAAACGCCGCTGAGGAAAAATAAAGAAGACCTAAATAAACGAGACATCCATTTTGTTCATGTTGAGTTGGAAGACTCCGAATGATTAAAATATGAGTTCTACCCTGATTGATCTACAGATTCAGAATCCTAGTAATTTGAAGAAATCATACAGAGTATGTTATCCAATAACAGGAGAATTAAAATAGCAATTAATAACAGAAAAGCATTGGGTGGAGTCAAGATGGCAGGGAAGTAGGAGGAGGCGCCGTTTCAACCTGTACCCTAAAGTGAGCTGATTATCTACCAAATAACTCCGATCACCCACAAAATCAGCCCGAGATCAGAATTATACACGTCTGGATCTCTACAGGAGCAGAAGACACCAGTGGCAGGTAAAGCAGAGTGGGAACATTGGACTGATATTGAAAGATAAACAAAAGGGGGAGGGGGCCACCAGAGGTGACCGATTGGAAAGTAATACCCCAATACGAGAGTGCCCTGCATCTGGGCACCAGCATTAACTTGGAGCCTGGGTGAAAGCACAAAGAAAGGAAGAAAGAAAGAAAGAAAGAAAGAAAGAGCAAAGGACCGTTGGGGGGGGGGGGGAAATAGTGGGATTCTGGGCAGTTAGGAACAGGGGCTTAAGTCCCCGGACCCAGGACAGCCTCCCCTGGCACTGAGCCAGAGAGAGTGCAGCAGAGAAACCAGGTCTTTGTCCCTGAGCTTCCAGCTGGCCTGAGCAACCAGCTCCGTGTCTGTGAAGGCCTGGAGTCTGGCTCCCATGAGGAGCTGGGAGCCTGGCCAGACAGCAATCCTGAAATGCATGCATCCCACACCCTCCCCTGGGAGAGGTGCTCAGAGGTGCTAGCCTGGAGCTCTGGCATCCAGAAAAAACAGACATTCCCAGCCCGGGCCAGCGGGAAAAATCTCAGTGTGCGATTGATGCTTGGAACCTCTCTGGCGGTCTGGAGCTGCCCAGACAGCCACCGCTGCCCTGGTATTGGGTACCACGAGGAGATCCTGCATCCCCAGGGACCGTGAGTCAGAACCTACTCTGCCAGCAGCTCTGCAGAGCATTCTGAGGCTTCTCTCTGAGAGGGAGGTCGGGGTGCAGTTTGCTCTCCTCTAAACCTCCAAAAACCATCAAAAGCTGTCAAAGCAAGAGAAAACAGATGAAAGAACATAAAAACCTCTAGAGAACAAAAGCCTGAAAAAAATGGTTTCCTCAGAGCCCACCCCCTTGAGGGGGGTGGGAGGACCTAACTCACGGAACATCATAGTATGAAAACACACGTGGCAGGACCCTCCCCCAGAAAACCAACCAGGACGGAAGAAGAAAAAAATAAAATAAAATAAAAGAAGACTACAAGAGAACAACCACCACTACTTCATAAATACAATTTTTATTTTTAACTCTTTACCAACATTCTGGTTCTTTTTTTTATATAAAAACAGATAATTTTTAACCTATTTACCATCACGCTGAGATGTCCAGTACATCATATTCCTCAATAACCTTCTAACCTGAACTTTTTGATACATACACCCGTGTTTTTCTTTTGCTTTTCTATTTTTTTAATTCTTTTAAATTTTAACTTAGTTTAGTCAGGTTTCTTCTTTTTTAATTTTTATTTTCTAATATACATATAGAGTTAAACTTCAAGGTAATCCCCTTTCCCCAAACAATGCTACCCTATAGGCAAACCAATTTTTAATCCCCCTGTATCTTAGGAAAGCTGAGTCCCTTAACAAAAACATCAAGATACATACAGGAAGAATCAAAATACCCTTCCTCGCCCACACTGAGAATTTATAACCACTCTCCCAACTTTTCCTTCCACCTGTGTTTCTGTGTATGTGTGTTTGTCCTGATAATATATAAATCTTATACTTGGGGTTCTTTCTGATGAGTTTCTTCATTTTTTTTTGCATATATATATATTTAATTTATTTATATATAAATAAATAAATAATTTTCTCTTGTCATATAATTTTAACAGACTTTGTGTTTGTCTGTTTTTGTTGGTATACTTCATAAATCTTACCATGGGGCCCATTTGGGCTGAGCCTTCTCTTTTATCTTCCCTTTTTTTTCTGTCTCTCTCTCTTTTTTCGCTTTTTTCTTTTCTTTACATTTTTTTTCTTCTGCTCTATTTCTTTTTCTTTTCTTTTTTCTCTCATTTGGGTGGGGAACCCTGATTGCACAGAAGCGTTCCAGGGTGCACATTGACAGCACCACAATCGATAAGTCCAGCTGCATCTGTTCAGTCATCTCTTACCAAAATGACTAGGAGGAGGAATGCCCAACAGAAGAAAAATACAGAGGATGGACCTTCTGCAACAGAGCTAATGGCTATCGACATAGACAATATGTCAGAAAAGAAATTCCGGCTACGAATTATCCAGGCAATAGCTAGGTTGGAGAAAGCCATGGATGACCAAACGGATTGATTAGGGCAGAACTGAAAGCCACCAGGGATGATGTTCACAATGTTAGGGAAGAATTGAAAGCCACCAGGGATGATGTTCAAAATGCTCTCAATGAGTTCCAATCTAATCTAAATTCTCTAAAAGCTAGGGTAACTGAGACAGAAGATAGAATTACTGATCTGGAGGACAAACAGATAGAGAGAAAGGATCAGGAGGAAGCATGGAACAAACAGCTCAGAAGCCACAAAAACAGTATCAGGGAAATAAACGATGCCATGAAACGTTCCAACATCAGAATTATTGGAATCCCTGAAGGGGAGAAAAAAGAAAGAAGTCTAGAAGATATAATGGATGAAGTTGTCTATGAAAATTTTCCCAATCTCATAAATGGAAACAACGTTCATGTACTAGAGGCAGAGAGATTTCCTCCCAAGATTTTAGATTCTCAAATGTCCTCACGACACCTTATAGTTAAAATGAGGAATTATGTTTCATAACAGACCCTCTTAAAAGCAGCTAGGACAAAGAAGCTCCTGACATACAGAGGAAAGCCCATTAGAATAACGTCAGACCTTTCCACAGAGACCTGGCAAGCCAGGAAGGGCTGGCAAAATATATTCAGAGTACTAAATGAGAAGAACATGCAACCAAGAATACTCTATCCAGCAAGACTGACATGTAAAATGGATGGAGAGATAAAGAGTTTCCAAGACCAGCAAGGTTTAAAAGACTATGCAACCACCAAGCCGACACTGCAGGAAATATTAAGGGGGGGTTCTATAAAAGAGAAAAAATCCTAAAAATATCATTGAACAGTAACATAGAGACAATCTACAGACAGAAAGTCTTCAAAGGTAACACGATGTCAATCAAAACCTATCTCTCAATAATCACTCTCAATGTGAAAGGCCTAAATGCGACCATAAAATGACACAGGGTTGCAGATTGGATAAAACGACAGGACCCATCCATAAGTTGCCTAGAAGTGACCCATTTTGAACCTAAGGATACACCCAGACTGAAAGTGAAGGGATGGAAAAGCATCTTTCATGCCAATGGACCTCAAAAGAAGGCCGGGGTAGTAATTCTCATAACAGATAAATTAGATTTTAAACTAAAGACTGTAGTCAGAGATACAGAAGGACACTACATAATTCTTAAAGTGACTATCCACCAAGATGATCTAACAATTGTGAATATCTATGCCCCCAATATGGGAGCACCCAATTACATAAGAAAACTATTAATCAAGATAGTCATATTGATATGAATACAATAATAGTAGGAGATCTTAATACGCCTCTCTCAGAAATAGACAGATCATCGAAGCAGAAAATTAATAAAGAAATAAGAGCATTGAATGAAACATTGGACCAGAGGGACCTCATAGACATATACAGAACATTCCACCCTAAAACAACAGAATACTCATTCTTCTCAAGTGCACATGGAACCTTCTCCAGAATAGACCACATACTGGGTCACAAAGCAGGACTCAACTGACACCAAAAGACTGACATTATTCCCTGCATATTCTCCGATCACAATGCTTTGAAACTGGAACTCAATCACAAGGAAAAGTTCAGAAGGAACTCAAACACCTGGAAGCTAAAGACCAACTTGCTTAAGAATGCCTGGATCAACCAGGAGATCAAAGATGAACTTAAACAATTCATGGAAACCAATGGGAATGAAGACACTTCAGTCCAAAACCTATGGGATACAGCAAAGGCGGTTCTAAGGGGGAAATACATAGCCATCCAAGCCTCCCTCAAAAAAATTGAAAAATCCAGAATACACCAGCTGTCTCTACACGTTAAAGAACTGGAGAATCAACAACAAATCAAACCAACTCCACATGCAAGAAGGGAAATAATCAAGATTAGAGCAGAGATCAATGAGGTAGAAACCAGAGATACAGTAGAACGTATCAATGAAACTAGAAGCTGGTTTTTTTGGAAGAATCAATAAGATCGATAAACCATTGGCCACACTAATCCAACAGAAAAGAGAGAAAGTCCAAATTAATAAAATTATGAATGAAAAGGGAGAGATCACAGCTAACACTAAGGAAATAGAAACAATCATCAGAAATTATTACCAACAGTTATATGCCAATAAGCTAAGCAACCTAGGTGAAATGGATGCATTCCTGGAAAACTACAAACTCCCAAAATTGTACCAGGAAGAAATTGAATAGACTGATATCTAGTAACGAGATGGAAGCAGTGATCAAAAACCTCCCAAAAAACAAGAGCCCAGGACCTGACAGATTCTCTGGGGAATTCTACCAAACTTTCAAAGAAAAAATAACACCAATTCTCCTGAAGCTGTTCCAAAAAATTGAAGCAGAAGGAAAACTTCCAGACTCTTTTTATGAAGCCAGCATTACCCTGATCCCCAAACCAGGCAAAGACCCTACCAAAAAGGAGAATTTCAGACTAATATCACTGATGAATATGGAGTATAAGATTCTCAACAAGATCCTAGCAAACAGGATCCAGCAGCACATTAAAAAGATTATCCACCATGACCAGGTGTGATTCATCCCTGGGTTGCAAGGTTGGTTCAACATTCGCAATCAATCAATGTGGTTGAACAAATCAAGAAGAGAAGAGAGAAGAACCACATGGTCCTCTCAATTGATGCAGAAAAAGCATTTGACAAAATCCAGTCTGTTCCTTATGAAAACGCTTCAAAGTATAGGAATAGAGGGAACATTCCTGAACTTCATCAAATCTATCCATGAAAGACCCACATCAAATATCATCCTCAATGGGAAAAAGCTCGCAGCCTTCCCATTGAGATCAGGAACACGACAAGGATGCCCACTCTCAACACTCTTGTTCAACATAGTATTAGAAGTCCTAGCAACAGCAATCAGACAACAAAGAGAAATAAAAGGTATCCAAATTGTCAAGGAAGATGTCAAACTCTCTATCTTCGCAGATGACATGATTCTTTATATGGAAAACCCCAACGACTCCACCCCTAACCTACTAGAACTCATACAGCAATTCAGTAACGTGGCAGGATACAGTGATCTTTTTAAATAAACGTTTATTCTAGAATAGATTCAGATTTATAGGGAAGTTGCAAGACATTTAGAGAGTTTCTGAGTGCCATTGGCCAGTGTACCTTTTATTTACTACTTTTTAAAGATTTTGTTTATTTACTTGACAGAGGGAGATCACAAGCTGTCAGAGGGCAGGCAGAGAGAGAGAGAGAGAGAGAGAGAGAGAGAAAGGGAAGCAGTCTCCCTGCTGAGCAAAGAGCCTGATGCTGCGCTGGATCCCAGAGCCCTGGGATCATGACCTTAGCTGAAGGCAGAGACTTTAACCCACTGAGCCACCTAGGGGTCCCAAGTGTACGTTTTAAACATCTTAAAATACCATAATACAATTGTCACAACTAATGAACCAGCATCAATTCATTGCTATTGACTGAAGTATGAACTTACAGATTTTTACCTAATGTCCTTTTTCTATCCCAGATCTTATCCCAAGTACAATATATATTCAATCATTATATCTTCCTTAAGCTCCTCTAGAGTATGACAGCTGTTCAGACCTTGCTTATTTTGATGAACTTGAATTTTTGAGGCATTTAGTAGAATGTCCTTCATTTGGGTTTTTCTTTTTTTTTTTTTTTTCCATTTTATTTATTTTTTCAGCGTAACAGTATTCATTCTTTTTTTTTTTTTTTTGGAATGTTGGGTACATTTTTTTTTATTTATTTTTTCTCATTTTATTTATTTTTTCAGCGTAACAGTATTCATTCTTTTTGCACAACACCCAGTGCTCCATGCAAAACGTGCCCTCCCCATTACCCACCACCTGTTCCCCCAACCTCCCACCCCTGACCCTTCAAAACCCTCAGGTTGTTTTTCAGAGTCCATAGTCTCTTATGGTTCGCCTCCCCTCCCCAATATCCATAGCCCGCTCCCCTTCTCCCAATCCCACCTCCCCCCAGCAACCCCCAGTTTGTTTTGTGAGATTAAGAGTCATTTATGGTTTGTCTCCCTCCCAATCCCATCTTGTTTCATTTGGGTTTTTCTGATGTTTCCATACAGTTAGAGCAGTGTTATGTGTGTGTTTATTAAGCATTTTCAGTCCATACATGTTGGGAGATAGGGCTGCAGCTTTTCTGTCCTGTCTTTGTCTGGTCTCGGCACCAGGATAATGGTGGACTCATAAACTGAGCTGGGGGGTGTTCCCTCCTCCTTCGAGAAGGGTATATAAGGGAATGCCACTCTTTCCTCCTAAAATGCTTCATTGAATTGACTAGAAAAGTGATCTAGGGCTTGAGGGGTTTCTTTTATGGAAAGGTTTTAAATTATGATTTTCATTCTTCAACAAAAATAAAACACTCCTACTTGAGTTAGTGTTGGTAACTAGTTTATTTCAAGGAATGTGCACACTTCATTGCAGTTGTCAACTTAATCACCACAAAGGTATTCATAATATTTTTAAGTGTTTATTATACGTAGGAACTGTCCTTTTAGTTATTTGTTTTATTTTTAGTAGTAATTTCTGAATGCTTTTTCTTCCTAGATCAGTCTACAGATGCATCAGTTTCATTTATCTTTTCAAAGAACTAGCTTTGCTTTTGTTGATTTTCCCTATTGTGTGTTTAGGTTTTATTTCATTAATCTTTTTTCTTTGTTTTAAGGTTATTCTAGTATAATTACTGACAGTAAAGTGCTCATATTTGAAGTATGCATTTTGATGAATTTTTATGCATTATGTCCATGAACCTACCACTACAATCAAGATAATGAACATTTTCATAACCTTCAAAAGTTTCCCTGTGTGCCTTTTTGATTCATTCTTTCCTGCTGCCCTACCAACTTGTCCTCAGACCATCAGTGATGGGTTTGGGGTCACTTGAGGTTAGTTTGCATTTCTGAGAATTTCATATAAATATGCCATGTTACTTTTTATTGCTGAGCAGTATTATACAGTATGGGTATACCACAATTTGTTTATCCCTCTTACCTACTGGTAGGGCTTTCGACAATTTCGAGATTAAAAACAAAGCTGCTTTGTACATTCATGCATAGCATTAGTGTGTACTTTTACTTCATATGTTTTTATATTTTGATAAGTACAAAAACTTAGGGTGCCTGGGCTGTATGGTAGATATATTAAGATTCTGCCAAAGTCTTTTCACCATTTCATATGCTTAGTAGCAGCATATGAAAGTCAGAGATCCACATCTTCACCAACATGTTGTAAGGTCATCTCTGAAAAATTTTAGACTTTCGGGTATGTGTGTTATACCTCTTTGTGGATTTGATTTGTATTTTCCTGATGACTAATGAAATTGAGCATATTTTCTTGGGTTTATTTGGAATCCATATATCATCTTTAGTAAAGTGTCAATCCACATCACATGTTGATTTTGAGGTTTTGTTGTTGTTGTTGTTGTTGTTTTTGTTTTCCTGTTTTTTTTGTCTTACTGCTGAATATTAATTATTCTTTATAAATTCTGGATCTATGCTGCCCATTATGGTAGCCACGAACCACTGGAAACTTACACTTAAATGAATTAATTTTATTATGTTCAGTTAACCAACATATGATACCTCATTATTTTTTGGTATAGTGTTCAACAATTCATTAGTTGTGTATCACACCCAGTGCTCATCACCACACATGCCCTCCTTAATACTCATCACCCCATCACTCCATCCCCCCATCCTCCTCCCTTGTGTAACCCTTGGTTTGTATCTCAGAGTTCACAGTCTTTCATGGTTTTTCTCCCTCTCTGATTTCATCCCCCTTCAGTTTTTCCTAACTCCCCCTATTGCCCTCTGCCCATTCCTTAGGTTCCACATATGAGTGAAAACTTTTGATAAATGTCTTTCTCTGATTGACTTATTTCACTTAGCATAATCCCCTCCAGTTCCATCCATGTCAGTGCAAATGGTGGGTATTCTTCCTTTCTGATTCTGAGTAAAATTCCATTGTATATATGAACCACAACTTCTTTATCCATTCATCTGTTGAAGGACATCTTGGCTCTTTCCACAGTTTGGCTTTCATGGACATTGTGGCTATGAACATTGAGGTGCATGTACCCCTTTTTTTCACTACATCTGTATCTTTGGGGTCAATACTTAGTAGTGCAATTGCTAGGTCCATAGGGTAGCCTTTTTTTAACATCATGAGAAACCTCCAGCTGTATTCCAGAGTGGCTGTACCAGCTTACATTCCCACGAACAGTGTAAGAGGGTTCCCCCTCTTATCAGAAAATTCAGTTGGCAGTGTAGTTCTAAATAAAAGTCCCTTATGGAGCCATGTGTTTTGTGAATATTTTTCTCCAGTATGTAGCTTCCTTTTCATTAGATTCACAATGTCTTTCTAAGAGCCACGTTTTCAATTATGATGAAATATATCTTTTCTTTGTTTATACTTCTGTGTATTCTATCTACTATTAGGTTTTTTCTTTTTTTCCTATACCCAAGGACAACACCTCTTTTTGTGCCTTATGGTACAATTGTTATCATTTCTGATTTTACATGTAGGGCTCTGATCCATTTTGAGTTCATTTTTCTATCTCATATGAAATCAGTGTTGATACTTACACTGCATATGGATCTACAGTTGCTTTAGTGCTGTTTCTGAAAACATTTTTCTGTCCTTCTTAATTGTCTCTGCGCCATTCTCACATATTCATTTGGCTGTATAAGTGTGTGTTCGGTTCTGGACACTCTGTTCTTCATGCTAGTATAACACTATCATTTTTTTTTTCTGTATGAATCAATTTTATTTATTTATTTTCAGTGTAACAGTATTCATTGTTTTTGCACGATACCCAGTGCTCCATGCAATATATACCTCCCTATTACCCACCAACTGGTTCCCCAACCTCCCCACCCCTGCCCCTTCAAAACCCTCTGGTTGTTTTTCAGAGTCCATAGTCTCTCATGGTTCATCTCCCCCTTCCAGTTTCCCTCAAATCCCTTCTCCTCTCCATCTCCCCATGTCCTCCATGTTCTTTGCTATGCTCCACAAATAAGTGAAACCATATGATACTTGACTCCCTATGTTTGACTTATTTCGCTCAGCATAATCTCTTCCAGTCCTGTCCATGTTGCTACAAAAGTTGGGTATTCATCCTTTCTGATGGAAGCATAATACTCTATCGTGTATATGTACCACATCTTCCTTATCCATTTGTCCGTTGAAGGGCATCTTGTTTCTTTCCACAGTTTGGCGACCATGGCCATTGCTTCAATAAACGTTGGGGTACAGATGGCTTTTCTTTTCACTACCTCTGTATCTTTGGGGTAAATACCCAGCAGTGCAATTGCAGGGTCATAGGGAAGCTCTATTTGTAGTTTCCTGGGGAATCTCCTCACTGTTCTCCAAAGAGGCTTTACCAACTTGCATTCTCACCAACAGTGTAAGAGGGTTCCCCTTACTCCACATCCTCTCCAACACACATTGTTTCCTATCTTGCTAATTTTGGCCATTGTAACTGGTGTCAGGTGATATCTCAATATGGTTTTATTTTTTTTATTTTTATTAAATATTTTATTCATTTATTTGACAGACAGAGATCACAAGTAGGAAGAGAGGCAGAGAGAGAGAGAGGAAGCAGCAGTCTCCCTGCTGAGCAGAGAGCCCGATGTGGGACTCGATCCCAGGACCCTGAGATCATGACCCTAGGCGAAGTCAGAGGCTTTAACCCACTGAACCACCCAGGGACCCCTCAATATGGTTTTAATTTGAATCTCCCTGATGAAGTAGTGATGACGAACATTTTTTTTTCATGTGTGTGAGAGCCATTTGTATGTCTTCAATGGAGAAGTGTCTGTTCATATCTTCTGCCCATTTTATGATATGATTATCTGATTTGTGTGTGTTGAGTTTGAGGAGTTCTTATAGATCCTGGATATCGACCTTTTGTCTGTACTGTCATTTGTAAATATCTTCTACCATTCCGTGGGTTGCCTTTCTCTTTTGTTGACTGTTTCCTTTGCTGTGCAGAAGCTTTTGATCTTCATGAAGTCCCAAAAGTTCATTTTCGCTTTTGTTTCCTTTGCCTTTGGAGACATATCTTGAAATAAGTTGCTGTGGCTGATATCAAAGACGTTATTGCCTATGATCTCCTCTAGGATTCTGATGGATTCCTGTCTCACGTTGAGGTCTATTATCCATTTCGAGTTTATCTTTGTGTATGGTGTAGAGAATGGTCGAGTTTCATTCTTCTACATATCACTGTCCAGTTTTCCCAGCACAATTTATTGAAGAGACTGTCTTTTTTCTATTGTATATTTTCCCTGTATAAAATCCCTTTGTCAAAGATTATTTGAACATAGAGTTGAGGGTCAATATCTGGGCTCTCCACTCTGTTCCACTGGTCTATGTGTCGGTTTTTATGCCAGTACCACACTGTCTTGGTGGTCACAGCTTTGTAGTAAAACTTGAAATCGCGTAACGTGATGCCACCAGTTTTGTTTTTGTTTTTCAACAATTTCCTAAGCAATTCGGAGTCTCTTCTGATTCCATACAAATTTTAGGATTATTTGCTCCAGCTCTTTGAAAATACCAGTGGAATTTTGTTCAGAATGGCATTAAAAGTATAGATTGCTCTAGGCAGTATAGACGTTTTAACCATGTTTATTATTCTGATCCAAGAGCTTGGAATGGTCTTCCATCTTTTTGTGTCTTCTTCAATTTCTTTCATGAGTGTTCTATATTTCCTCAAGTACAGGTCCTTTACCTCCTTGGTTAGGTTTATTCCCAGGTATCTTATGGTTCTTGGTGCGATAGTAAATGGAATTGATTCTCTAATTTCCCTTTCTGTATTTTCATTGTTAGTGTATAAGAAAGCCACTGATTTCTCTACATTGACTTTGTATCCTGCTATGTTACTGAATTGTTGTATGAGTTCTAGTAGGTTAGGGGTGGAGTCGTTGGGGTTTTCCATATAAAGAATCATGTCATCTGCGAAGACAGAGAGTTTGACATCTTCCTTGACAATTTGGATACCTTTTATTTCTCTTTGTTGTCTGATTGCTGTTGCTAGGACTTCTAATACTATGTTGAACAAGAGTGTTGAGAGTGGGCATCCTTGTCGTGTTCCTGATCTCAACGGGAAGGCTGTGAGCTTTTTCCCTTTGAGGATGATATTTGCTGTAGGTCTTTCTTAGATAGATTTGATGAAGTTCAGGAATGTTCCCTCTATCCCTATACTTTGAAGCGTTTTTATCAGGAACGGATGCTGGATTTTTTCAAATGCTTTTTCTGCATCAATTGAGAGGACAATGTGGTTCTTCTCTCTTCTCTTATTGATTTGCTCTATTACAATGGTTGAATTGTGAATGTTGAACCATCCTTACAAACCAGGGATGAATCCCACCTGGTCATGGTGGATAAACTTTTTAATGTGCTGCTGGATCCTGTTTGCTAGGATCTTGTTGAGAACCTTATAATCCATACTCATGAGTGATATTGGTCTGAAATTCTCCTTTTTGATAGGGTCTTTGCCTGGTTTGGGGATCAGGGTAATGCTGGCTTCATAAAAAGAGTCTGGAAGTTTTCCTTCTGCTTCAATTTTTTGGAACAGCTTCAGGAGAATTGGTGTTATTTCTTCTTTGAAAGTTTGGTAGAATTCCCCAGGGAATCTGTCAGGTCCTGGGCGCTTGTTTTGGGAGGTTTTTGATCACTGCTTCAATCTCATTACTAGATATCGGTTTTTCAGGTAGTCAGTTTCTTCCTGGTTCAATTTTGGGAGTTTGTAGTTTTCCAGGAATGCAACCATTTCACCTAGGTTGCTTAGCTTATTGGCATATAACTGTTGGTAATAATTTCTGATGATTGTTTCTATTTCCTTGGTGTTAGTTGTGATCTCTCCCTTTTCATTCATAATTTTATTAATTTGGGCTTTCTCTCTTTTCTTTTGGATTAGTGTGGCCAATGGTTTATCGATCTTATTGTTTCTTTCAAAAAATCAGCTTCTAGTTTCATTGATACGTTCTACTGTATCTCTGGTTTCTACCTCATTGATCTCTGCTCTAAACTTGATTATTTCCCTTCTTGCATGTGGAGTTGGTTTGATTTGTTGTTGATTCTCCAGTTCTTTAACGTGTAGAGACAGCTGGTGTATTCTGGATTTTTCAATTTTTTTGAGGGAGGCTTGGATGGCTATGTATTTCCCCCTTAGAACCGCCTTTGCTGTATCCCATAGGTTTTGGACTGAAGTGTCTTCATTCCCATTGGTTTCCATGAATTGTTTAAGTTCATCTTTGATCTCCTGGTTGATCCAAGCATTCTTAAGCAAGTTGGTCTTTAGCTTCCAGGTGTTTGAGTTCCTTCTGAACTTTTCCTTGTGATTGAGTTCCAGTTTCAAAGCATTGTGATCGGAGAATATGCAGGGAATAATGTCAGTCTTTTGGTGTCAGTTGAGTCCTGCTTTGTGACCCAGTATGTGGTCTATTCTGGAGAAGGTTCCATGTGCACTTGAGAAGAATGAGTATTCTGTTGTTTTAGGGTGGAATGTTCTGTATATGTCTATGAGGTCCCTCTGGTCCAATGTTTCATTCAATGCTCTTATTTCTTTATTAATTTTCTGCTTCGATGATCTGTCTATTTCTGAGAGAGGCGTATTAAGATCTCCTACTATTATTGTATTCATATCAATATGACTATCTTGATTAATAGTTTTCTTATGTAATTGGGTGCTCCCATATTGGGGGCATAGATATTCACAATTGTTAGATCATCTTGGTGGATAGTCACTTTAAGAATTATGTAGTGTCCTTCTGTATCTCTGACTACAGTCTTTAGTTTAAAATCTAATTTATCTGTTATGAGAATTACTACCCCGGCCTTCTTTTGAGGCCCATTGGCATGAAAGATGCTTTTCCATCCCTTCACTTTCAGTCTGGGTGTATCCTTAGGTTCAAAATGGGTCACTTCTAGGCAACTTATGGATGGGTCCTGTCGTTTTATCCAATCTGCAACCCTGTGTCATTTTATGGTCGCATTTAGGCCTTTCACATTGAGAGTGATTATTGAGAGATAGGTTTTGATTGACATCGTGTTACCTTTGAAGACTTTCTGTCTGTAGATTGTCTCTATGTTACTGTTCAATGATATTTTTAGGATTTTTTCTCTTTTATAGAACCCCCCCTTAATATTTCCTGCAGTGTCGGCTTGGTGGTTGCATAGTCTTTTAAACCTTGCTGGTCTTGGAAACTCTTTATCTCTCCATCCATTTTACATGTCAGTCTTGCTGGATAGAGTATTCTTGGTTGCATGTTCTTCTCATTTAGTACTCTGAATATATTTTGCCAGCCCTTCCTGGCTTGCCAGGTCTCTGTGGAAAGGTCTGACGTTATTCTAATGGGCTTTCCTCTGTATGTCAGGAGCTTCTTTGTCCTAGCTGCTTTTAAGAGGGTCTGTTATGAAACATAATTCCTCATTTTAACTATAAGGTGTCGTGAGGACGTTTGAGAATCTAAAATCTTGGGAGGAAATCTCTCTGCCTCTAGTACATGAACGTTGTTTCCATTTATGAGATTGGGAAAATTTTCATAGACAACTTCATCCATTATATCTTCTAGACTTCTTTCTTTTTTCTCCCCTTCAGGGATTCCAATAATTCTGATGTTGGAACGTTTCATGGCATCGTTTATTTCCCTGATACTGTTTTTGTGGCTTCTGAGCTGTTTGTTCCATGCTTCCTCCTGATCCTTTCTCTCTATCTGTTTGTCCTCCAGATCAGTAATTCTATCTTCTGTCTCAGTTACCCTAGCTTTTAGAGAATTTAGATTAGATTGGAACTCATTGAGAGCATTTTGAACATCATCCCTGGTGGCTTTCAATTCTTCCCTAACATTGTGAACATCATCCCTGGTGGCTTTCAGTTCTGCCCTAATCAATCCGTTTGGTCATCCATGGCTTTCTCCAACCTAGCTATTGCCTGGATAATTCGTAGCCGGAATTTCTTTTCTGACATATTGTCTATGTCGATAGCCATTAGCTCTGTTGCAGAAGGTCCATCCTCTGTATTTTTCTTCTGTTGGGCATTCCTCCTCCTAGTCATTTTGGTAAGAGATGACTGAACAGATGCAGCTGGACTTATCGATTGTGGTGCTGTCAATGTGCACCCTGGAACGCTTCTGTGCAATCAGGGTTCCCCACCCAAATGAGAGAAAAAAGAAAAGAAAAAGAAATAGAGCAGAAGAAAAAAAATGTAAAGAAAAGAAAAAAGCGAAAAAAGAGAGAGAGACAGAAAAAAAAGGGAAGATAAAAGAGAAGGCTCAGCCCAAATGGGCCCCATGGTAAGATTTATGAAGTATACCAACAAAAACAGACAAACACAAAGTCTGTTAAAATTATATGACAAGAGAAAATTATTTATTTATTTATATATAAATAAATTAAATATATATATATGCAAAAAAAAATGAAGAAACTCATCAGAAAGAACCCCAAGTATAAGATTTATATATTATCAGGACAAACACACATACACAGAAACACAGGTGGAAGGAAAAGTTGGGAGAGTGGTTATAAATTCTCAGTGTGGGCGAGGAAGGGTATTTTGATTCTTCCTGTATGTATCTTGATGTTTTTGTTAAGGGACTCAGCTTTCCTAAGATACAGGGGGATTAAAAATTGGTTTGCCTATAGGGTAGCATTGTTTGGGGAAAGGGGATTACCTTGAAGTTTAACTCTATATGTATATTAGAAAATAAAAATTAAAAAAGAAGAAACCTGACTAAACTAAGTTAAAATTTAAAAGAATTAAAAAAATAGAAAAGCAAAAGAAAAACACGGGTGTATGTATCAAAAAGTTCAGGTTAGAAGGTTATTGAGGAATATGATGTACTGGACATCTCAGCGTGATGGTAAATAGGTTAAAAATTATCTGTTTTTATATAAAAAAAAGAACCAGAATGTTGGTAAAGAGTTAAAAATAAAAATTGTATTTATGAAGTAGTGGTGGTTGTTCTCTTGTAGTCTTCTTTTATTTTATTTTATTTTTTTCTTCTTCCGTCCTGGTTGGTTTTCTGGGGGAGGGTCCTGCCACGTGTGTTTTCATACTATGATGTTCCGTGAGTTAGGTCCTCCCACCCCCCTCAAGGGGGTGGGCTCTGAGGAAACCATTTTTTTCAGGCTTTTGTTCTCTAGAGGTTTTTATGTTCTTTCATCTGTTTTCTCTTGCTTTGACAGCTTTTGATGGTTTTTGGAGGTTTAGAGGAGAGCAAACTGCACCCCGACCTCCCTCTCAGAGAGAAGCCTCAGAATGCTCTGCAGAGCTGCTGGCAGAGTAGGTTCTGACTCACGGTCCCTGGGGATGCAGGATCTCCTCGTGGTACCCAATACCAGGGCAGCGGTGGCTGTCTGGGCAGCTCCAGACCGCCAGAGAGGTTCCAAGCATCAATCGCACACTGAGATTTTTCCCGCTGGCCCGGGCTGGGAATGTCTGTTTTTTCTGGATGCCAGAGCTCCAGGCTAGCACTTCTGAGCACCTCTCCCAGGGGAGGGTGTGGGATGCATGCATTTCAGGATTGCTGTCTGGCCAGGCTCCCAGCTCCTCATGGGAGCCAGACTCCAGGCCTTCACAGACACGGAGCTGGTTGCTCAGGCCAGCTGGAAGCTCAGGGACAAAGACCTGGTTTCTCTGCTGCACTCTCTCTGGCTCAGTGCCAGGGGAGGCTGTCCTGGGTCCGGGGACTTAAGCCCCTGTTCCTAACTGCCCAGAATCCCACTATTTCCCCCCCCCAACGGTCCTTTGCTCTTTCTTTCTTTCTTTCTTTCTTTCTTTCTTTCTTTCTTTCTTTCTTTGTGCTTTCACCCAGGCTCCAAGTTAATGCTGGTGCCCAGATGCAGGGCACTCTCGTATTGGGGTATTACTTTCCAATCGGTCACCTCTGGTGGCCCCCTCCCCCTTTTGTTTATCTTTCAATATCAGTCCAATGTTCCCACTCTGCTTTACCTGCCACTGGTGTCTTCTGCTCCTGTAGAGATCCAGACGTGTATAATTCTGATCTCGGGCTGATTTTGTGGGTGATCGGAGTTATTTGGTAGATAATCAGCTCACTTTAGGGTACAGGTTGAAACGGCGCCTCCTCCTACTTCCCTGCCATCTTGACTCCACCCAATGCTTTTCTGTTATTAATTGCTATTTTAATTCTCCTGTTATTGGATAACATACTCTGTATGATTTCTTCAAATTACTAGGATTCTGAATCTGTAGATCAATCAGGGTAGAACTCATATTTTAATCATTCGGAGTCTTCCAACTCAACATGAACAAAATGGATGTCTCGTTTATTTAGGTCTTCTTTATTTTTCCTCAGCGGCGTTTTATCTTTTTTGGTGTACTCATATTTTACATATTTTATCATATTTACCCTAAGCATTTCATATTAACTGCTATTTGTAAACAGAATTTTTTTTTAAGAGTTTGTTGCTTGTATGCAGAAATACAGCTGGTTGTTGTTCTTTGTATGTTTTGTATCCTGTACCTTTGCAAAACTCACTTATTACTGTTAGTAGATTTTTTTTTTGCTTGTTCTATTGAACTTTCCACATAGATGATCATTTGTCTATAAACAAGGATAGTTCTACTTCTTCGTTCCAATCTAGATTCCCTTTATTTCCCAATTTGTCCTGATTTCTCTGGCTGAAGTCTAAATATATTGTGGAAAAGAAGTGGTGATGATAAACATCATTCTCCTACACTTGATATTAAGAGGACAGGGGAATTTCCCTTCTATTCCTCGCCTGCTGAAATTATCACGAATACTGAATTTTGTCAATTTTTTCTATTGTCAATTGAAATAACCATGCGATTTTTTTATTATTAATTTGTTAATATGTAAATTCTGTTCATTGGTTTTAGAATGTTAAAGCAACCTGCATTCTTGAGATCAACCCCACTCTGTCATGATGTAACATCCTTTTTCATGTATTGTTGAATTCAATTTGCCAAAGAGTATTTTTAGAATTTTGGCATCTGTATTCCTGAGGGATACTGGTCTGTAATTTTCTTTTCTTATAATGTCTTTGTCTGCCTCTGGTAATCAGATTAATACCAGCTTCTATGAATGAGTTTCTGTGTCTTCCCTTTAGGTTTATGGAGCAGGTTATGTAGGGTTAGGTTGTTTGTTTGTTTGTTTTTCCTTTTGTCCTTTCTTCCTTTTTTTTTTTCTTTTCCTATCCTTTCCTTTCCCTTCCTTCCTTCCTTCCTTCTTTACTTCTTGTTTTAGAATTCAGCTGTGATTGCTGTATGGGATTTGAGTTTTATTTTGGGGGAAGGCTTTAACTATATACTCAATGTCCCTTATAGGACTATTCAGGTTATTTGTTTGTTTTTGAGTAAACTGTGGTAGATTGCATAGGTTATGGATTTTTTTCAATGTCATCAACATTGTCAAATTTATAGCCATATAATTATTCATAATGATTCCTTATTGTCCTGTTAATATCTATAGAATTTGTAGTCATAGTTTGTCACAGACTTTTGATAGTAGTAATTCTATTATTAGTATATTATATAGCAGTAGTGTTAGTATCTTTTTTCTTTAATGGTTGGCCAATCTACCAAAGGTTTAATAGTTTTATTTTTTTAATATTTCATTCCATTTATTTATTTGAGAGAGAGAGAGAGACAGCATGAGCATGGTGGAGGGGCAGAAGGAAGAGAAGCAGACTCCTTACTGACCAGGGAGCCTGACTCAGGGCTTGATCACAAAACACAGACATCATGACCTGAGCCAAAGGCAGACACTCAGGATCCCAAAAGATTGACATTATTCCCTCCAAATTATCAGAGCACAATGCTTTGAAACTGGAACTCATCCACAAGAAAATTAATGGAAACTAATGAGAATGCAGACACATTGTTCTAAACCTATGCGATACAGCAAAGGCAGTCCTTAGTCCTAAGTCCGAAAGGGGAAATATATAGCCACCCAAGCCTCACTCAAATGAAAAAAAAAAAAAAGTGAAAAACCCCAAATACACCAACTCTCTTTATACCTTAAAGAACTAGAAAATCAACCACAAATTAAGTCAAACTCACCTGTTGCCAGCTTTTTCCTGTGTGCCCCTTTGGTTGGTGTTCAGTGCCAGGCCACACACGCTCTTCTTCTTTTCATGGACCACATGGGGAAGCCCATCTGCTCCCATTTTTTCCAGAGTACCTCTCTGTTCTCATTCTTCTCTCCCCTGAGCTCTAGAGCTTGTGTATCTTAACAGAGATGAGACGGCTCCATCTGACATCTCACTCGTTCAACAAGTACTTTATTGGAACTTCTTACGTACTGGTGGGGAAGAGCTATGGAATGTCCCTGAAAATATTCTTTATTTTTTAAGTTTTGGGGGTTCAATTTAGTGATGCATCAGTTGGATATAACATGTGGTGCTCATTTCATCAAATGCCATCCATGATGCCCACAATGCAGTCACCCCATGTCCCAGCTTACCTCCTCCAGCAACCCTCAGTTTGTTCCCTAATGTTGAGTCTCTTATGGTTGGCCTCCCTCTCTATATGCATCTTTTTTTTTTCTCCTCCTCCCCTATGTTCATTGGTTTTGTTTCTTATAATATGCTTATGATAGAAATCATATGGCATTTGGCTTTCTGTGACTGACTTCTTTCCCTTAGCGTTAATACCCTCTGGTTCCATCCTCCTTCTTACAAACGACAAGGTGTCAATCTTTTGGTGGCTGAGTAATATAACATTGTATCTAGGTACCACCTCTTCATTATCCAGACTTGAAAAAGTTCTGCTTTTGCACCCAGCTGTTTATATTACTTTGTGGTATCTTCCTGAAACAGACTGCCTCCCCTCCATGGTATCGTCAGCTCTACTACACCTGATTCAAATCTCCATCCTCCTGCCTTCCCAATGGCGGTCATGTTTCTACTTGTCTACTTGCAGCAAGTATATGATCACACCTTTGATTGATTTCTTGAGTGTACAGAATGATTTGAAAAGTATGAACTTGTATTTGAGGGAGGAGAACAATGTAATTCTTCCCCCCAGAATTTCCTGATTGGATGCTCGACATGAAGACTATGAACCCGGTGACAGGATGGATTTTGTTGCCCCCCTTCTATGAGAGCTGAAGGCCACTATGATATGGGCAAGCAGGTACTTCCTGGTGACACCACTTCATCCGCTCCAGGTTGACATTTATTGTGGGAAGATGTCCTACACGTAATGCCTACCATTTTCTCCACGTATTATTTAAGCTTTGATGGACAAGCTGAGAGTAGCATTTTCTATGGACATGTGGTCTGACTTAAGTACAACTGTGACCTTTCATGGTGTCTAATGCTCCATATCTTTATTAATATCCAGCTTAGTGTTCTAATTAATGGTGCCTCTGTGTGGCAGATTAACCTTTGTAGTGTTTGAATCTTTCAGCCTCACTATGCCCATCAGTCTAAATATAACTCAAATATTAATTTTTCTTCTTAAAGGACTTTTTGCCTCTTTTCCTTTTAAAACATGGTTTCCAGGTGATGATATCAGTCAGGGGTGTCACTGAGAAAGCCATCAGTGATTGGCCAGCTGACCTGCCTGGTGATTGGTCACCAGTATGAGGCCAATCTGAGAAATCCCAGGTGATTGGCCAGCACACATTGGTGACACCACATGGTGGTGACATCACATGAAGAAGGCATTGTGATGTCCCAGGGCAGTTATAAAAGCTTGGCAACAGCCCAGGCTGCAGTGAGAAGAGAGATGGCGGTGCACTCACAGCTCTTCCTGCTGCTCTTCCTCGACTTCTATGTCCTGTTCCCTGTCCCTGCCCATGGCAAGCCCCCTGCCCACTCCACCTGCCCCGGGCCTCTATCCAATACGCTATACACACCACCTTCATGTTAGCACCTACTTTTGTGCCCCTCTGTGGTCCGGAGAGTCCCCGAACCCGTACACGCCGACTCGCTGACCCATTTCGCACTGGCAGGTTGGCCCAGGCCCTCAGGGAGACATTCTCATTTGGCACGTGGGAGTGGGACACTGTCTACCGGAGTACCTGTTAGGGTCCGTGATCAAAGGAACGAGACTGACACAAAGCGAAAATCAAGCAAATTTTTATTTCGCGCCATGCATCAGAAATCAAACTGCATCAGAAACCAAACTGCATCAGAAACCAAACTGCATCAGAAACCAAACTGCATTAGAAACCAAACTGCATCAGAAACCAAACTGCATTAGAAACCAAACCGACCAGTAGGTGCCTGAGTCTTGCTGGGGACCACCGCCTCCCAGTCGCTGGGGTCCCTCCTGGAGGCTCCCTGCCTCACCCTCACAGTACCACAGACCCACTCCCGGCGTGGCTCCTGAGAGTCTGCTCCTGATGGTGGCACTGCCCGAGGCGGTGTGGCTGCTTGTGGCGGCGCTGCTGCTGATACTCTGGCTCAGGGTGGCATCACTTGCGGCAGCGCCGCTGCCACTGCTGCTCTGGGCGGTGCTGCTTGCAGTGGTGCCGCTGCCTGCTGCTGCTCTGGGCGGTGCCACTCGCATGGCACCGCTGCCGCTGCTGCTCTGGTGCACGGGGTGGTGCCGCTCGTGGTGGCGCCGCTGTCCCTGCTGCTCTGGGCGGTGCACGGGGCGATGCCGCTCGAGGTGGCGCCGCTGCCGCTGCTGCTCTGGGCGGTCCCTGGGGTGATGCCGCTCGAGGTGGTGCCGCTGCCGCTGCTGCTCTGGGCGGTGCCCGGGGTGATACCGCTCGAGGTGGTGCCGCTGCCGCTGCTGCTCTGGGCGGTGCCCGGGGCGATGCCGCTCGAGAATCAAACCGATCGGTCGGGGCCATCTCTTACGCAGAGGCGACAACGACAAGGATGCCACTCCTGATGACAAAGAGGCGAGGATGAGGAGGACGATGAGGATGACAACCCTGATGACACAGACTCTGCTCCCCATGATGCCACTCCAGCAAGGCCACTCCCCAGACGAGGCCACACACTGGACGAGGCCGCTTCCGACGAGGAAGAGGCCGCTCTAGACGACGCCGCTCAAGGACGGGGCCGCATGCCAACGAGGCCACTCCCCGGAATGACGCCGCTCTGGCGAGGCCGCTCTGGACCAGGCCACTCCAGCAAGGTCACGGCTCGGAGCGGTGAGGCCGCTGGCATCGGGCCGCAGCTGGGGGCAGCGAGGCTGCTGGAGGCGGCGAGGCTGGTCGCGGTGGGGCTGCGGCTCAGGGCCGCGAGGCCCCTGGCGGCGGGGCTGTGGCTTGGGGCAGCGAGGCCCCTGGCAGCGGGGCTGCAGCTGGGGGCGGCGAGGCCGCCAGCCGCGGGGCCGCGGCTTGGGGCGGCACTGCTCCCGATGACCCCGACGCTGTCACTCCTATGACTACCCTAACGGCTCCCAAAGGCTACTTTAACAGCTACTCTAACGGCTATTCTAACTGCTATTCTAACTGCCATTCTAACTCCTCCCACTTCTCCAACGGCTATTCTAACACCTCCTACTTCTCCAACAGCTATTCTAACACCTCCTACTTCTCCCACAGCTATTCTAACACCTCCTACTTCTCCCCCCAACCCAGCCTCACAGACTAACCTTTATAGAGGTGGTTGAGCCCTGCCCACAGACAGGTGGCCAATGAGATTTCAACTCACCACAGTTAATATATGCATACCCCACTGATTGGATACGGCTATCTGGCCTGGCCTGCCCCTATATCCGGGGTTTACAGTTCCTCTGCCTAATCAGGCCCCTACAGTACCATGGATTCTCAGCCAGCTGGGCCCCACACCTCTGGGGTCACAGGCGTGTTCAGTACAGGAAAGCTGGTTCCACATCCGGAGGGAACACTGGACACACTACTACTCTGGAGCCCTCCAACCTGGCCCAGCACAGGGCACATGAATGCTCTGAACATCCAGCCGACCCAGATGTGCACAATGTGTGGAATGTCTGGAGACACCAGGCAGAGAGGGAATTTTATGAAACAAGTAGGTACTGGGAAAAGGAATCACCACATCTCTGTATGCAGTGTTAGTCATTGCAACAGTGACCCTCCATCCATGGACTGTCTGAAACAAATCATCAGTGGACAAAATAATTCCCCAGAAACCTGGCTAACCTGGAGCCTACAGACCATCAATCCTCAAACACAGCCTAAGAAAGAGAAATTCAGGCCTCAGAACAGAGCACCTGCCAAGATCCCAGAGACTGGGAGGCTTCTGATCCCATTTGAAACTGGGCCGATGAGTCACACAGACACTTGGTGGACAAGGAGCCTCCACACCTCAAGTTGGCCAGCCCAATGTAGCACAAGGCAAGTAAGCCCCGAGAACAGGTTTGCCAAGAGCCATGAAACCATGATTCCTGCATCCCAGCACTGTATCGGGAAAGCGACTCCACTCAACAGAAGCGTGACCATGGGCCTTTGTACCCAGTGTACAAAAAATCAGCTCTCCCCTAGGCCAAGCAGGCACCTGGACAGCCCACTGACCAGGTGCTCTTGGACCAGGAGACCAACAACTGAGCTGTCTGACAAGCTAAGTAGGCACCTTGTCAGTGGGCTCCCCATGTACGCTTGGCCCTGGACCACAAAAACTCAGCTCTTTGCTTGGTCAAGCAAGCACCATGACCGTGGGCTCACTATGTGCCCATCGACTTGGAGAGCCACAGCTCAGCAGTCTGATAGACTGAGGAGACACCTTGACACTGGGCTCAACATGTGTTCTTTATCCTTGAGACCAACAAATCAGCTCTTTGTATGGCCACAGAGGCAACTTGACAGCAGGCTCACCATGTGCCCAAGGACCTGGAGACCAACAAGTGAGCTGTCTGGTAAGCCCAGCAGGCATCTTGAGAGTGGGCTCACCATGGGCCCTTGGATACTGAGCTCAAGAAAAGAGCTCTCGGCTAGGCCAGGCAGACAACTGGACTTGAGGCTCACCAAGTGCCCTTGGACCTGGCAACCAACAACGCCTATCATTGCTTGGCCAAGCAGGCACCATGACAATGGGCTCATCAAGTGCCCTTGGATCTGTCACCCAACAACGCATCTCATTGTTTGGCCAAGCAGGCACCAGGACAGTGGGCTCACCATGTGCCCTTGGACCTGGAGACCAACAATGCAGCTCCATGATAAGCCAAGCAGGCTACTTCAAAGCTGGACCACCATGGGCCCATGGACCTGGAAACCACAACATCAGGTCTCTACTAGGCCAAGCATGCACCTGGACAGCTGGCTCACTATGTGCCCATGGACATGGAGACCAACAAGTGAGCTGTCTGGTAAGCCCAGCAGCCACCTTGAGAGTGGGCTCACCATGGGCCCTTGGATACTGAGCCCAAGAAAAGAGCTCTTGGCTAGGCCAAGCAGACAACTGGACTTGAGGCTCACCATGTGTCCTTGGACCTGGCAACCACCAACACCTCTCATTGCTTGGCCAAGTAGGCACCATGACAATGGGCTCAACATGTGCCCTTGGACCTGGAGACCAACAATGCAGCTCCATGATAAGCCAAGCAGGCTACTTCAAAGCTGGATCACCATGGGCCCGTGGAGCTGGAAACCACAACATCAGGTCTCTATTAGGCCAAGCATGCACCTGGACAGCTGACTCACTATGTGCCCATGGACATGGAGACCAACCAGTGAGCTGTCTGGTAAGCCCAGCAGCCACCTTGAGAGTGGGCTCACCATGGGCCCTTGGATACTGAGCCCAAAAGAGCTCTCGGCTAGGCCAAGCAGACAACTGGACTTGAGGCTCACCATGTGCCCTTGGACCTGACAACCAACAATGCCTCTCATTGTTTGGCCAAGCAGGCACCAGGACAATGGGCTCACCATGTACCCTTGGACCTGGAGACCAACAATGCAGCTCCATGATAAGCCAAGCAGGCTACTTCAAAGCTGGACCACCATGGGCCCATGGACCTGGAAACCACAACATCAGATCTCTACTAGGCCAAGTATGCACCTGGACAGCTGGCTCACTATGTGCCCATGGACAAGGAGACCAACAAAGGACCCCTGGGCTAAGCCAAGCAGACCCCTAGACATGTGGCTTACCATGTGCTCTAGAACCCTGAGACCAACAACTCAGCTCTTTGCCTGGCCAAGGGGGCACCTTGACAAAAGGTTCACCGAGTGCCCTTGGACCTGGAGACCAAAAATGGAGCTGTCTGGTGGCTTATGCAGGCACCGGGATAGTGGGCTAAATGCGTCCCCTTGGACCTTGAGTCCAAGCAATGAGATCTGGGCTAGGACAAGCAGACACCTAGATAGGAGGCTCACCCTGTACCCCTGGACTGGGAGACCAGCAACTCAGCTCTTGGCTTGGCCAAGTGGCCACCTTGGCAACAGGCTTCCCATGTGTTCTTGGACCTGGAGAACAACAACTGTGCTGTCTAATGGGATAAGCAGGCATTTTGACTGTCATTATGCCTGGTGCCGTTCAACCTGGAGAGCGACAATCCACCTCTGTGACCAGCCAAGGAGGCAGCTTCACAGCTGGCTCACCATGGGCCCATGGACATGGAAACCACAAAATCAGGTCTGTACTAGGCCAAGCAGGCACCTGGATAGCAGGCTCACCACGTGCCCTTGGACCTGGAGACCAACAAAAGAGTTCTGCACTAGGTCAAGAACGCACCAGGACAGCAAGTTCAGCATGTTTCCATGGACACAGATCTTTCCTTCTCCCCAGAGGACAGGGCACTCAAACACTGGGCTTTCCAGCTGGCGGCAGATTAGGAGACCTGCAAACCTGATCAGCATTGCGTCGATTTGTCCAATGCAGCCATGGAGACCTGGGAGCCTCCAAACCATGAGCCCTCCATCCCCGGACAGCACGGGACTAAGAAGCCACTGGCACACCAACTTGACCCCCAAATCTACGACTGCATGCTTTTCACCTCTGCAGGGAAGGGAGCATTTGAGTCTCTTCTCACTTTCAACGTCCTTCAGCCTAAGGTCCTTGTGGCCTGCTATCGCTGCATTATTCATTTTGTGGGGAGGTCTCCTCCTGATGAGAAAACTATGCCAGTGGTTTCAACACTTTGTTTTCGAATTCATGGCAGGAAATGAAGAGGGGCAATGGGAGGAAGTAGTGCAGGAGACCCAGGCACTGAACTATGTGGAGTCATTGGCAGAAATCCTCCAGTTGAAGGAGCAGTGTTCCATCCTCAAGGGAGAAGTGCAGGCCTTAAGGCAAGAAGCCAAGCAGTGCACTGAGACGCTGGCCCAGCTCCATGAGGTGGAGAGCTTCTTTATTCAAATGAAGGTCTTCCTCGATGTTTCTGCCTTACACGCAGTGCCCAAGGGTTAGTGTTTGTGCACCTACCCACTATGGCATTGAAGGGGAGTTGGAAAATAGGTGTTCATCTCCCCAATTGATGGTATGTGTGAATTTAAATATTAGGCAAATAAACCGTTTAAAATAAAAAAAATTTAAAAGAAAAACAACCAAAATTGATGATTTCTAAATAACTGGTTTACAGAAAGCAAACCCTGGGTGATTATAAAGGGCAGCCTGTCTTACAGTCACTACTATCCCTTATGATCCATTGCATTCTTCTGAGGTTGGGGTGTCCATGGTTCTGAGGATGTGTCGATTAAGGATGCAGAGTTGACATTGAGCACAACCTGCCTGTCTTCATCAACACGTTCAGACACACTGAACTCTAGAAGCAAAGCAGAGGACCTAAGTTCAGCAGCATTCTGATCGGAAGGAATAGAGAATCTGTGTGTCTGTTCACAGGTATTTCTGCCTAAAGCATTGGCAGAGACCATTTTTGTCAGATTTTTGCTAAGTGGGAGGTTGGCCCCTGATGTTATGGCTTCAGATTGTTGCCAGGAAAACAGCTGTTGGTCGGGGACAGATTCGTCTATGATGCAGTCCTTGGAAGAACAAATGTGACAAGACCAGGCAGGAAGGGTAGAGTGACTCCAGAGGTGGGGGACGATGCCCTGTCTCTGGGTGAATAGGTTTGGGGTCAGAGCAGGAGGAAGAATGGTGGCCAGGTTGGTGGGCTCCATTCTGACCAAAGAGGCACTGCCGGAATTGGGGGGACATGTGGGATTCACTTTGGGTGCTTTAGGTTTGCCCAGAGTAAGGTGCAGTGGGACAGAGTTGGGAACAGGGGCACCTTGGAGACTTTAGCGTCTGCTTGGGTATGAGGAATGGGGCCACTCCCGAGAGTCAGTGCTGATCTTCTGATAAATTGGACATTGGGGGTCAGAATGGAGTTGGAAGGTGAGATTCCTGGCTGACTCCTCCTGGGCTATGCTCCATCTTAGCTCCAGGGATGTGGAGTGGGAATGCAGGTGGGGTGCAACTAGCAGTAATCTGGCATCTACATTTGACTCCAACTGAGATTGTAGGGGAAATGCCTAGAGCTGTGTCTCCTGGGCTGACCTGCGTAATGACAGTGTGCTCATAGCAACTGGGCATACACAGAAGGGAACCATGAGGAAGTTTCCTTTGGGGGCTGTATTGAACTTCAAGGGAACTTGGAAAGTGGGAGACTTGCAATCATAAGATGGATGATGTCTGGGCTGATTGGAGGGGCTGCTTCCAGGAGCCTGGGTGGATGCTGGTTGAGTCCAGATCACTTAAATGTAAGGCGGGTATGGGTTGCTTATGTGATGCTAGCCCTCAGAAACTCCTGTGATTAGCTGCTCAGATCATGCTCACTGAACCAATGGTTCCACAAACATCAGGCCCCTGGGTGGGCTGGCACCCAAGAGCTCTCACCTCTTCAGTCCCTCTTCCTTCATATGGAAAATGAGGGCAACTTTCGTAGGAGGTGATTGTGTGAGCAGGAGGCCGGAGAAGGCAGGTTTGGGGAGGGGATCTACAAGGGCAGAGACAGAGGCAATCTAGAGGAGGGAGGGAAGATTGGATGGTAGACAGTAAGCTGGGTCCTTTTCCTGGCCTTTTCTCCCCAAAGGCAAAATATCACCTTTGGGAAGGTAGTTCGTGAGATGACTCTGTCCCATAATCAACCTTCTCTGCCCCTATGGGCTACAGGAAATCACAGGACAGCATCTGCCAAGTCACAGGCCAGCACCAGACCCACCCTGCCTCCTTCACTGTTGCTTGACAGCCACACCTTATGGTTCTGGGGCCTTCAGGGACATTTCCAACTCCAGTGAGCCAGGGTGGCACTACTAGGCTTAGGGATGTGCTGACAGGTAGAGCACTACTACATATAGGATGAGGGAGGTAGAGAGGTAGATTTCTAGATGACCAGAAGCCACAGGTATTTCAGAAGGTCCCTTCACAGAGGCAATCTTCACTCATTTTGGCTGCTTCCATTCTTTTCAGCAGTTTCAATTGAATCTGAAGTGAAACATTGTGCACTGTGTTTCATGGCATCTCAAATTTTCATTCTCTGGGTTCAGGAAAGTGCTTGCTAGGTTACATGGTTTAGGTTTTGTTTCCTTAGACCCCATCACATGTTCTTACCAGAACGGCTCTTCCATTGACCTTTCCACCTTCAGTGTAGGAGAGCTGGCTGTTTCCAACATTTGATATTTGTACTGTGTTTTATATTAGCCAGCTAACCTAAAAGGCGGGTAGTACTGGTAAGTCCGTCAGGTTTTCAGTGGCATTTTTCTCATGGCTAGAGAGGTTGAACTTTTTTTTCCCTTAGCTTTATGTGATATCTGCATGTTCTTTTTGATATAATGGCTGTCCACATATTTCTGTCCATTTTCTGTTTAGATAGTTTGTTTTTTTTTCCTATTAAACACTGAGAGTTCTTTACATGAGCTCCATAGAAATTCTTTGTCATATATGTGGTTTGCCAATATGTTCACCTTGGTCTATAACTTGTATTTTTATGACCCTAATAAGAACAAAGTTCTTAGTAGCATAAAAGTTTTCGATATTGGTAAAGTCCTGTCTATCAAATGTTTTCTTTTATGCAGTGTGCTTTTAGGGCCAGACAGAGATCACACGTGGGCAGAGAGGCAGGCGGGGGCGTGGAAGCAGGTTCCCTGCTGAGGAGAGAGCCCGATGTGGGGCTCGATCCTAGGACCCTGGGATCATTACCTGATCCAAAGGCAGAGGCTTAACCATTGAGCCACCCAGGAGCCTCCTTTTTGGTGTTCTACATGCAGCATCATGTCTTTTCATGAGGACAGAAGTGTAAATATGTTAATTCCTTCATTGCTGACTTGGTTGCTTCTCATTTTCTTTTGTTGTCTGATTGTTGATGATAGGATTTCGGTACAATGTGGAACAGCAGTGTTGAGAGTGGACAGTCCCTTTGTGTTCCTGACCTTAGTGGAAAAGTTCCAAGTGTTTTCTCATTGAAAATGATATCCCCTCTCAGCCTTTCCTCTGTGACATAGGATATTGAGGTGTTTTCCCTCTATTCCGACACACAGAGGGATCTTTTCAAGAAAGATGGTGTGTGTTTTTTTCACGTGCCATTTCAGCATCTGTGGAGAGGATCATGTGGTTGTTGTTCTTTCTTATATTAATGTGGTGTATCACATGGATCGGCTTGCAGATATTGAAACACTTCTGCAGAAATGCAGGAATTAACCCCCCTTGGTCCTGTTGAAGAATCCTTCTAATGTACTCTTGGATCATCTTGGCTGGTATCTTTGTGAGAAGTTCTACACCCATATTCACCAGGCATATTGGCCTATAATGCTCCTTTCTGGTGGAGTATTCATCTGCATTGGGGATCCAGGTTATGCTGGCCTCTTAGAATGACTTTGGAAGGTGTGTTGGCACAAAATTGGTCAACATATTCTCTTACATTTTTTTTCTATTTCTTTGGGGTTGGTTGTGATCTCTTCTCCTCCATTCCTGATTATGGTTTCTCAATCTTGTTAGTTCTTTCAAGGAACCAGCTCTTTGTTTCAGTGATCTATATTTTTAACTTCTGTATGTTGTGTAGTACTTTAATCTTTTTTTTAAGATTTACTTATTTATTTGACAGACAGAGATCACAAGCAGGCAGAGAGGCAGGCAGAGAGAGAGGAGGAAGCAGGCCCCCTGCCAAGCAGAGAGCCCAATGTGGAGCTCCATCCCAGGACCCTGGGATCATGACCTGAGCCAAGGCAGAGGCTTTAACCCACTGAGCCACCCAGGTGCCCCTAGTGCTTTCATCTTTATCATTTCTCTCCACCTGCTGGATTTTGGCTTTCTTTGCTGTCATTTTTCCTGCTCCTTTATGTTACATTGTGTATTTCAGACTTGTTTTCTTTCTAAAAGAAGGCCTGTCCTGCTGTATACTTCCCTCTTAAGACAATTTGCTGCACCCAAAAGCTTTTGCACTGTCGTGGTTTTACTTTTCCTTTCCTTCCAAGTATTTCAAATAGTTTTTAATTTCCTGGTTCTCCCATTCACTCTTTGGTAAGACGTTCTTTGGCTTCCATGTATTTGTGGCCTTTCTACATGTTTCCTTTTGGTTGACTTCAGGTATCTATGCCATGTTGTCTGAAAAATGCATGGGTATGAATTCAATCTTTGTGAACCAGAAGAGAACTGATTTTTGACTTGGCACATGATCTATTCTGGAGAACATTCCTTGTGCACTCGAGAAAGAGGTATACTCCTTTGCTTTAGGGTGAAATGCTCTGGACATCTCTTTGAAGTTCATCAGGTCCAATGTGTCACTTAAAGCCCTTTGTTGCCTTGGTGATCTGCTTAGACAACATGTCCCTTGCTGTGAGTGGGGTGTTAAAGTACCCCACTATCCTTGAATTACTATCAATGTATGCCTTTAATTTAGTGATTAATCAGTTTATATTTTGGTTTCTCTAAAGATAGGGGCATCAGCAATGGCAATTGAAACATCTTATTTCATAGACAACTTTATTATTATAGAGGGTCTTCCTCTAACTCTCACTACAGTTTTGGCTTTACGGGTGACTACTCCAGCGGTCTCTTGATGTCCACTACCATTATAAATAGTTCCTCAATTCTCATGTTGAATCTGGAAGTGTCTTTTGTCTAAAATGAGTCTCTTGTGCAAACCACATCAATGGGTCTTCTTCTCTTTTTTGTAAAGTTTTTATGTATTTTTTTTGCCAGACATAGATCACAAGTAGAGAGAGAGGCAGGCAGAGAAAGAGAGGGGGTTTGGGGAAACAGGCCTCCTGCCCAGCAGAGAGCCCAACCTGAGGCTGGATCCCAGGACCTGGGGATCATGTCCTGAGCTGAAGGCAGAAGGTATAGCCACCTGAGCCCCCCAGGCGTCTCTCAGTGGGTCTTCTTGTTTCATTTTGGTTTGTTTCATTCCATTCTGATACCCTATGTCTTTCAGTAGTTGCATTTTGTCTATTTACATTCTGAGTAATTATTGAAAGATATGAAGTTAGTGCCTTTTAGAATGTGTAATGTCACTGTTTCTGTACATCTGTGTTCTCTTTCTCTCTCTTTTTTGATATGGCTCCCTCTCTCTCGACTCAAAGGATCTCCTTTAATGCTTCTTGCAGTGAGGGTTTATTGTTCAGATTCCTTTCATTTTTGTTTGTCCTAGATGCTCTCTACCCCTCCTTTCACTTTGAAAGATAGCCTTGGGGTATACACTTATTTGTGGCTGCATATTCTTTTCCTCCATTTAGTACATTGCCTATACCCAACCTGTCCTTTCTAGCCTGGTAAGTCTCTGTGGACAGGTCTGCTGCCAGCCTCATGTGCCTACCCTTAGGGGTGAAGAAACTCTTGGCCCAAGTTTCTTTCAGGATTTTCTAGTTGCCTTTGAATTTCACACTTCAGGATTATATTTTTATACATTGACATATTTTTACTGATTTTGAGGGGTATTCTCTGTGCCTCCTGGACTTGTTTCCTTCCCCATATTTGGGAGTTTCTCAACTCACTACAATTTGTTGAAATAAACTTTCTGCTCTTTCCTCCTGACCCTCATCTTCTGGGACCCCTCTAATAATAAGGATATCATTTCAGTTTATGGAATTCCCAAGCACTCGAAGTCTCCCTTCGTGACCCAGTAGCTTTGTTTCTCTCATTTTTTCAGCATTTTGATCCATCCTTTGATCTTCTATAATCACTGATTCATACTTCTCCCTCATTCATCCCCTTTGTATAGCCTCCACTTGAACTATATCTCAGTAATAGCATTTTTAAAGCGGACCTGAGTAGATATTAGTTCTTTTATGTCTATAGTGAGGGTTTCTCTTGGGCCTTCTATGCTTGTTTCAAGCCCAGTTACTATCTTCATAATCATTGGTTTTAATTCTAGTGCAGAGATCTTACTTATATTCATATTGATGCAATCCCTGGGAGTGGGGACTGCCTCCTGGCCATTCTTTTGGGGTGAATTTCTCCATCTCCTCATTTCGCCCAGAAAATAATTATGAAAGCAAAATCAGCCATTACAGACAGAGCAGAAAAAACAGGAATAACAAAAAATGGAAACCAAAATAAACAACAAAAGAATAAAAAAAGCTGGTCCCAGTACATGTTTTGGACTGCTCATGAAAAGAAACTAGATGCCAAAATAAGGAGAAAAAGAAAAAAAAGAAAGAAAGAAAAAAAGAAAATCTTAGAAATATAAAACAATTTAATGAAAAGGACTAGAAAAAGATATACATGTACATAACTTATATGTAAAAATAAACATCAAAAATAATAAAAAGTTTAAAAAGAAAAAAAGTAAAGCACTAAAGAATACAAATTGATCTTTTCAAATGCACTTGCTGTCTCAATTCAGAAGACCTTGTGTTTCTTCTCTCTTCTCTTATTGATTTGTTCTAACACATTGATTGATTTGTGAATGTCGACCCACCCTTGTGTCCCAGGGAAAAAATCCCACGTGTTCATGGTGGATAATGTTTTTCTGTGCTCTTTGATCCTATTAGCTAGGATCTTGTTGAGAACCTTGGCCTTCATTTCATCGGGACTATTGGTCTGAAATTCTCGTTTTGGATGGCATCTTTGCCTGGTTGCAGATCAGGATAATGTGGGCTTCATAGGAAAAATCTGGAGGTTTTCAGCATTCATTCCTGATTTAAACGCATCAAAGTACAGAAATAAAGGGACCATTCCTCAACCTCATAAAATCTGTCTATGAAAAATCCATAGCAAATAATCATTCTCAATGGGGAAAAGCTGACAGTCTTTCCTTTGAGATCAGGAACATGAAAAGGTTGTCCACTCTCGCCAATTTTGATCAACATGATATTTTCTTCTGTGCCCTTACAATCCCTTTTTTTCTTTACTTTCTCTTATTAGACACCCCACAGCCCTGCCCTTATACATAGTTTTATGTAAGTGTATCTCATTAAATTGGGAGCTCTTTAAAGGCAGGAATACCTTAATGACTTTGTATGTCCAGTCCTGACCTTACTTCTTTCATGTAGATTTGCACATTCATGGAATTTGTATTATTAGGGGCTCGATAAATAAAATGTTGAACTGAATTTAATGCCCTATTTGCCCTTCAGCTACCACTTCCTACTGGGAGTATCTAGACTGAGCAAAGTAGTACAGCTCACGTAAGTGCGAATCTGGAGTAGATTCTAGTCAGAGTTTAGGATACAGCTGAAGCAGTAAACCGCAAGATTGGAGGAATTGTGTCTCTCATGGCCTTCTGGACAGGCTGAGGGTATACAGTCAAATTCAAACATTTGAGCCATGTTTCTGATACCAGTAATGGTCTTCTTACCTAGATGTCCCCCAAGAAGATT
The DNA here is from genome assembly GCF_922984935.1 of Meles meles. NCBI lineage: Eukaryota > Metazoa > Chordata > Mammalia > Carnivora > Mustelidae > Meles > Meles meles. The sequence continues at coordinate 23,760,169 of NC_060068.1, read as the reverse complement.
CTTTCAATGATTCTATTTTCCAAAACTTATTTCTCTACTTCCGGGCCCAGGGTGTTATCTCTTTAAGAAAACTGAACTCCAATGGGTAGGAAAAGAAAGATCAGAAATGACTTTAGAAGTGATAAGTGAATTTGTATCTTCCCCGTAATACTTATTTTTATATTACACATTTTAAAGAAAGATATCCACCCTTTATTTCTGACAGGTGGATTAGGAGATAATGTATTGGATAGAATATTTGACAACTTCAAAAGACTATGCCACATGAAGCTATTCTTCTAACAATAAAAATGCAGCCAGATAAGACAGGAAACAACGTGTGCTGGAGAGGATGTGGAGAAAGGGGAACCCTCTTACACTGTTGGTGGGAATGCAAGTTAGTGCAGCCACTTTGGAGAACAGTGTGGAGATTCCTGAAGAAATTAAAAATAGAGCTTCCCTATGACCCTGCAATTGCACTGCTGGGTATTTACCCCAAAGATACAGATGTAGTGAAAAGAAGGGCCATTTGTACCCCAATGTTTATTGCAGCAATGGCTACAGTCACCAAACTGTGGAAAGAACCAAGATGCCCTTCAACGGATGAATGGATAAGGAAGATGTGGTACATATACACAATGGAGTATTATGCCTCCATCAGAAAGGACGAATACCCAACTTTTGTAGCAACATGGACGGGACTGGAAGAAATTATGCTGAGCGAAATAAGTCAAGCATAGAGAGTGAAGTATCATATGGTCTCACTTATTTGTGGAGCATAACAAATAACATGGAGGACATGGGGATATGGAGAGGAGAGGGAGTTGAGGGAAACTGGAAGGGGAGATGAACCATGAGAGACTATGGACTCTGAAAAACAACCAGAGGTTTATGAAGGGGCGGCGGGGGGTGGGGTGGGGTGGTGGGGTGGGAGGTTGAGGAACCAGGTGGTGGGTAATAGGGAGGGCATGTACTGCATGGAGCACTGGGTGTGATGCCAAAACAATGAACACTGTTATGCTGTAAATAAACAAATAAAAATAAAAAAAAATGCAGCCAGCTTCAGTTGCCCCTGTCCATGTATTGTAATGCAAGGAATTTGTAAACTTGGATTCATATCCTGGAGCCAGCTCCTAAGTCCAGCTGTTAGGAATGTCATAATTGAGTCATTGTGTTTGGGGGGAACCATCCTCCCATCCCCAGGAACTCCTCTCCAGTGCTAAGGCCACCCATTAGTTGGACCTTTGCCTGCCTCATATCAATTATGCTCTTGAGCATAGGAAAAATATAAGCCATGTTTATACCCACTGGGGATGAACAGTTAATTCTGCATTGTGCTCCAGAAAGAAAAAGAGAAAAAGAGAAAGAAAGGAAAAAAAGGGTGTGAGAAAAGTCCAGAAGTAGGTATTAATCCCAATAATTGAAAATTCTCTCAATACAGTGGTTACTTGTACAGAATCTACTAGGAAAATAGCATTATATAAGGGGTCAAATGAATATTAACCTTAATATCACCAGGTCCTTATGTCTAGACATATACAAGCTTGCTGAGGAGTAAAAAGTTGTACCCATAAAATTGTTAGAAGTCCATCATTAAGTGCCAAATGCATCAAGTCACAAGAAATGCAATAGAAGGTAAAAGAAGGGATCCGGAAAGATAGATAGTCACAAAGAAGTTCATGGGGATAGGACCTCATTATATGTGTTTTGTGCCGTACACTTACGATGGCTCCAACGCATTTACCTACCATTCTTTCATTTTAGTTGGGATTTGCCCTTTTTTAATTTTTCCCATTTTGTTACATTTCTATTTTTATGCCAACTTAAATCTTTTTGTTTCGTTTTTGATAAAAGGGTAAGGAAATGGAAGGAAAGAAAGAGGGAGGGGAGAATGGCAAGTATCTCCATTAACCCTTGGAGCTTACTATGCTCTAAGCTATGCAGTCCTGAGGCATACTATTATGTAGACTCTACATAAACCTCGGCTCTACCACTCATAGGCATGTGACCTTGGACAAGTTGTTTCTTGAAAAAAAACCTTGAAAGGAAAGTTTGGAAGGACTTTCTATACTGAGATTTTGAAAGTTTTGGTATATTGCTTTTCTATGCCCCTTTTTTCATAAACCACATACTGAGGCCTCAAGTTAGTTCCTCCTCTATATAACGGAAATTAAAAAAAAAAAACTTTCTTCAATAGGTTTTTGGGAGAAAAAAGTGAGTGAATTGCATTAAAATGCAATGGAATGTCCTGCGTGGAGGGGGCACGTCTGAGCAGGGTGGGCCTCAGAGAACTCTGGTGGTCATGGCCACAATCCTTTGCAGCCTGTGGTGCCCAGCATGGGGTGGTGCATGGCAGCAATTGTAGGCGCGCCATCAGCACCAGGAGCCCGGCTCCCTACTTGGTAGGGACAGCAGCCTAGGGCCCCGTGTCCTCACCTGACCCATGGGCTCCCCCAGGACACAACTGTGTAGCCTTGTCTTCAGCTGGGATTTGTGGGAAAGTCTTCTTCATGGAAGCAATGTCCCCCCAGAAGAAGACTCTAGGGGGCAGTGGGGGCAGCTCCTCTTCTCTCACAGGCTTGTCTCAGATAGCAGGAGGCCCAGACACCAAGAATGTGAGGATGCTGAGTCGTGCCCTGCCCCTGCTGCCTCCATCGTCCCACCCCCCAATCCCTGCCCCAAATCGCCAACCCTCTGAATCTTCACTGCCTTGCCTGAGCCAGCTGTGACAAGTATTTAAGGCTCTAGCTCATGTCCTGCTGTGTGAGTTCTCTGATCTTCCTGCCTTCCCTGTCCTCACAGGACAAAGGCTTGAAGTCACACCCTGATCCCAGGTTTCCCATCTAGAGTCCTAGAGGGTCTCTGAGCAGACCCACAAGCTCCCTCCCATCTCCATTTGCCAGGGCTTGCCTCCAGTGGCCAGGATCCCCCTTCATTCAGGGCCCATGGGCAGGCATCGGGGTCTTGCCTTTCTCGGGCACCACCCCTCCCCAAGAGCTTGGCCTCTTGGGTGCCTCCGAGGTCCCTGGGCACTCACTGTCTGGGAACACGTTCCCCTCCAAGTCCTCAGGGTCCCTGGCATCAGCCAGGGAGTGGCAACACATGCTAAGGAAGGTAGGCGGGGGTGGGGGGTGGGGGGTGCTGTGGTGATGTGCCTTACACCTGGATGCTGAGGGACAGCCGCTGGGCACTTTTTTCTGGTGGATGGCGTGTGACGGTGATGTTCCTGACCCGGCACCTCGCTTCCAACAGACTCAGGGGCCCCTAGGTAGTGGTCAGACTCTCAGGTGTGCTTAGATGTTCAAGTAATACATATACTAAGCTTTTGGATGTTGTAACAATGTATATGTTTTATTTCTGACAGCTCAGCATTTTCCCCCCAAAAATGTCATTTATTTATTCAAAGACTGCCCACCATGAGGAAAGCACTCTTACTAGATAAGAGTTTCTCAATACTAGCCTTCCAGTAGTTAAGGAAAAAAAAAAGGTCAGAAATAAATTACTTTAATAGACTATAAGTGCTATCATGCAGGTAGAAAAAACAACAACAAAGCAAATGCCTTAGGCCTTGAGGGAAAGTCTCCTAGAGGTGATATAGTCTATGCTAGGGTTTGATGGATAAGTAGGAGACTTTTAGCAGAGGGAACAGGTGACATCGTGTACTATTAGAATGCTCAACGTTCATAGGAAGGAATGACAGGTGATGAGGATAGCAAAACAAAGTCCAGATGGGGAATCACCTTTGTCAGCTCAGAACTCAGGATTTCTTGATAGTAGAGCTATAATCTAAGAAAATCAGAGTTAATCATGTGATTTAATTTTTGTTTTTAGAAAGACAGTTCTCTCAAAGAACTGATGGGAAGAGAGATGGTCCAGACAGGTAGGAGACAGTTGAAAAATATTCAATCAAATGTTAATGAACAGCTTGCATGTTGAAGGGGAAAATTTAGAGAGTGAGAATTAGATGTGGATGAAAGAAAGAAGGAATTAAGAATGAAGTTTCTAGCTTTCGAAGCCTGGATAATTATGGTGACATTAACAGATTGGCCAGTTGAGCAAATTTTTAACATGGTGAATTTTAATGGTATAGGATAAAGTGTTAGTATTAGCAATACAATGAAAGTTACAATTTAAATTGAATGCTAACCATTTACCAGGTTCCCAGTTAAGTATTTGTGTGTGTGTGTGTGTGTGTGTGTGTGTGTGTAGGTATATATGTATATGTATATATAAACATTTTAATTTAATTTAATTTTTTCATGTTTCCAATGTTCATTGTATATTCATTGTTTATGCACCACACCCAGTGCTCCATGCAATTTGTGCCCTCCTTAATACCCACCTCCAGGCTCGCCCAACTCCCCTAACCCCCTCCACTCCCCCACCCCCTCACCTCCAGAAACCTCAGTTTCTCTATGATCTTACATTTTGTGACCTTACCCAATGTACTTTATATTACCTCAATATAATCATTTCAATTTTGAGAATTTCCTATCTCATATGATAAAGAACATTTTTAGAATCTAGATTTATGAAACTGCATTATTACTATTATAATCTCTTTGTGGCCATTAGATTCTGTCCGATGTAGTTGCACATGACAGATGAGAGACCATCACTTAAATGAAATTATAGAATGGCTTTGAAATGATTCAGTGACTTTTATCTCCAACTTAAAGAGCCTAAAAATTACATTGTGTAATGGAATTAGTTACTTAGCTCTCAGGATTCTCTAGTATAAAGTAGGGAAGTTGAAATGTGTATTTTGCATTTATAGTTCTTGGGTTTATTTTCACTTTTTACTGTAATTTTTAATGTTACCATCTAAGTTTCTGACCTATGCCAGAGAATATGATTGCATGGTATATGATTTATAACTTTCTTTGTGACTTGTTGCAAACTCAGATATTTAGAAGTATGGCACGTGTTTTGAAAAGGATATTACCAGTTATGTGAATCATCAGTCCCTTCCTAATATGTTGTCCTCTTCTTCTGTCCCTCACTAAGAGAGCTGTGTGTTGTTTTCCACTTCAGTTTTGGGCATATCAATTTCTTCTTGTTAATTGATTAGTTTGAAACCTATATTGTGATGTCCATAAAGCTCAGGATAGTTCTACTTTTTATCAAGTGGAAATATCTTTCTTTTGTCTGATTTTTGTTTTTCGTCTCTGTCTCCCTTGGCTCAGTAGAATGTGTCTGAGATTCTTCCATGTTACATGCATCAGAAGTTTGTTCCTTTTTATTTCCAGGCAGCCATTTGTGGATATACCACAGTTAGCTTCTTCATTCGCCTGTCAATAGACATTTGAGCTGTTTGCACTTTAGGGCTATTATGAAGGAAACTGCAGTGAATGTTTGTATCCAAGTCTTTTCTGTTTTCACTCTTTTGGAATTACCGGATCATATAGTAAGTGTTTCTGTACCTTTAAAATAAACTGTCAGACAATATTCTAAGGTGTTCATACTATTTTGCATACCCACCAACAATGCATGAGATCTCCAGTTGTTCCCCATCTTGGCCAAAACTTAGTAAATGAATGACAATTTTAAAAAAATATATGCTTTCTATTGGGTATATAGTGGTATCTCAGTGCAGTTTTCATTGCCATTTTCCTGAAGACTAAGATATTGGACATCATCTCATGTAATCATTGCCCATTTCCTTCGTGAAGTGAACTTTTGTGCATTTCTTTACATGCCAACCTAGGGAATTATAGGAGTTCATTCCATATTCTGAATATATAGGTCCTTTGTCAGATGTATATAGTGAAAATATTTCCTCTAAATCTGTCTTTTCATTTTCTTTAGTACTCGTTTTTGAGGGATAAAACTTTTTAGTTATGATAAAGTCCAATTGGACAAGATTTCTCTTTCATAGCTTACATGTCTGTGCCTTAAATAATAAATATTTGAGTATTTGAAAGTTCCACATATAGTATCCTATGTTTTCTTCTGTGCTAAGACTATGATAGATTGGATTTCATTTTTGTGTATGGCATAAAGGAAAGGTAGAAGTTTATTGTTTATCCTTACAGATATCCAGTTGTTGCAATACCAATGACTGTGTAGAATTTCTTTTGCCAATTGGATAAATAGGGTCTGTCTTCCTTCTGGAAACTCTGTCCAAAACCAGCTCACCATACTTGTATAGGTCTACTTCTGAACTCCATTCTCTTCCATCACTCTATATGTCTATTCTTGCCAATAACATCATATTTCCTTACTGAACTTTCTAATAAGATGTTCATGTTTTTTTTGTTGATATTGAAACTTTTTATTGCATGTTACATTTGATAGTTGCTAATATGTAGAAATACAACTGAGACTTTTTTATTGACCTTTAATCTTTGATCTTTCTAAATTCACTTGTTAGTTTTCTTTAAAAAGCGCTTTTAGTTTCATGTAGATTTCTCAGAGTATTCTATGTACACATTCATTTCCTTTATGAATAAAGTCAGTTTTACTTCTTCCTTTCTGACCTGTTCAATTTTCCTTTTCTTTTCTTAATTTAATGTACTAGCTAGAACCTCCACTGTATTGTTTAATAGAATCGGTGTGAGAAGACTTAACTTTTTTAGTTCCTTAGTTTAGACAGGAAAATAATCTTCCACCATAACGTATGATGTTAGCTGGCTATAGAGTTCTTCTGTAGATGTCCAGTATTAAATTGAGCAATTGTCTTTTTAGTTTTGTAGGGTTTTGTCCATATGGGTGTTGAAGATTGACAAATACGTCTCTTGCAACTTTGGAATTATCATTGCTGCTTTCTTTTTTTAGTATTAATATAGTAACTAGAGTGATTTTTTTAAATAAACTTTAAGGGGCACCTGGGTGGCTCAGTGTGTTAAAGCCTCTGCCTTTGGCTCAGGTCATGATCCCAGGGTCCTGGGATTGAGCCCCATCTCCGGTTCTCTGCTCAAGGGTGTGTTTTCTTCCCCCTCTCTCTTTGCTGGCCTCTCTACCTACTTGTGATCTCTCTCTGTCAAACAAATAAATAAAATTTTAATAAATGAACATTTATTTTTTAAATGTTTATTTTAGAATAGATTCAGATATACAGGAGAGTTGCAAAATGTTTGTAGAGTTTCTGAGTACCATCTACCAGTATACCTTATAAACATCTTAAAATACTGTAACACAATTGTCACAACTAATGAACCAGCATTAATCATTGTTCTTGACTGAAGACTGTAATTACCAGACTTTTACCTAATGTCCTTTTTCTATCTCTAGATCTTATCCCAAGTACAATATTAGATTCAGTCATTATATCTTCCTTAAGCTCCTCTACAGTATGACAGCTGTTCAGACCTTTCCTATTTTTGATGACCATGACAATTTTGAGGCATTTAGTAGAATGACCTTCATTTGGGTTTGTCTGATGTTTCCTTACAGTTAGAGTAGTGTTATGTGTGGGTTTATTAAGTATTTTCAGTCCATACACATTAGGGATAGGTTTGCAGTTTTCCTGTCCTGTCTATGTTTGGTCTTGGAACCAGGATAATGGTGGACTCATATATTGAGCTGGGGGGTGTTCCCTCTTCCTTCCAGAAGGGCATAGAGGGAATGCCAGTATTTCCTCCTAAAATGCTTTGTTGAATTCACTAGAAAAGTGATCTAAGATTTGAGGGGTTTCTTTTCTGGAATGGTTTTAAACTATGATTTTAATTCCTTAACAAGAATAAAACACTCCTTCTTGAGTTAGTGTTGGTAATTAGTTTATTTCAACGAATGGGCACACTTCATCTCAGTTGTAAACATAATCACCACAAAATTAATCATAATATTTTTATGAGTTTAGTATATATATGAACTGTCATTTTAGTTATTTCTTTCATTTATTCTTTTATTTTGGATATCAGTAATTTCTGAATTCTTTTTTCTTCCTAGATCAGTCTATGGATGAATCAGTTTCGTTTATTATTTTTAATTAACTAATTTATTTTTTCAGCAAAACAGTATTCATTGTTTCTGCACAACACACAGTGCTCCATGCAATACGTGCCCTCCCTACTACCCACACCTGGTTCCCCCAACCTCCCACCCCCGCCCCTTCAAAACCCGTTCAAATAATCTTTGACAAAGCAGGAAAAATATACAATAGAAAAAAGACAGTCTCTTCAATAAATGGTGCTGGGAAAACTGGACAGCGATATGTAGAAGAATGAAACTCAACCATTCTCTTACACCGTAACACAAAGATAAACTGGAAATGGATAAAAGACCTCAATGTGAGACAGGAATCTGTCAGAATCCTAGAGGAGAACATAGGCAGTAACCTCTTCGATATCAGCCACAGCAACTTCTTTCAAGATATGTCTCCAAAGGCCAAGGAAACAAAAGCAAAAATGAACTTTTGGGACTTCATCAAGATCAAAAGCTTCTGCACAGCAAAGGAAACAGTCAACAAAACAAAGAGGCAACCCCCAGAATGGGAGAAGATATTTGCAAATGACAGTACAGACAAAAGGTTGATATCCAGGATCTATAAAGAACTTCTCAAACTCAATACACCCAAAACAGATAATCCTATCAAAAAATGGGCAGAAGATATGAACAGACATTTCTCCAACAAAGACATACAAATGGCTATCAGACACATGAAAAAATGTTCATCATCACTAGCCATCAGGGAGATTCAAATTAAAACCACATTGAGACACCACCTGACACCAATTGGAATGGCCAAAATTAGCAAGACAGGAAACAACATGTGTTGGAGAGGATGTGGAGAAAGGGGAACCCTCTTCCACTGTTGGTGGGAATGCAATTTTGTGCAGCCACTTTGAAGAACAGTGTGGAGATTCCTGAATAAATTAAGAATAGAGCTTCCCTATGATCCTGCAATTGCACTGCTGGGTATTTACCCCAAAGATACAGATGTAGTGAAAAGAAGGGCCATCTGTACCCCAATGTTTATTGCAGCAATGGCTACGGTCGCCAAACTGTGGAAAGAACCAAGATGCCCTTCAACGGATGAATGGATAAGGAAGATGTGGTCCATATACACAATGGAGTATTATGCCTCCATCAGAAAGGACAAATACCCAACTTTTGTAGCAACATGGATGGGACTGGAAGAAATTATGCTGAGCGAAATAAGTCAAGCAGAGAGAGTGAAGTATCATATGGTCTCACTTATTTGTGGAGCATAACAAATAACATGGAGGACATGGGGAGATGGAGAGGAGAGGGAGTTGAGGGAAACTGGAAGGGGAGATGATCTATGAGAGACTATGGACTCTGGAAAACAACCAGAGTGTTTTGAAGGGGTGGGGGGGGGCTTGGGAGGTTGAGGAACCAGGTGGTGGGTAATAGGGAGGACACGTACTGCATGGAGCACTGAGTGTGATGCCAAAACAATGATCACTATCATGCTGTAAATAAACAAATTAAAAAATTTAAAAATTTAAAAAAAAAAGACTGTTTAGGCTATCAGGATCCCTTCCATTTCCAAATGAATTATAGGATTTGGTTGTCAGTTTCTGCAACAAACAAACAAACAAACAAACAAACACAGCTAGGATTCTGAAAGGTGCTGTGTTGAATCTGTAGATCAATTTGGATAGTATTATCATATTCCTAATATTAAATCTCTGAGCCATGAATATGGAATATCTTTCTATTTATTTAGGTCCTTAGATTCCTTCATCAACATTTTATACTTTTTAGTATACAAGACTTCTTGTACTTCATTTTTAAAATTTATTCCTGAGTATTTACTCTTTTTGATACTATTCCAGATAAGAATTTTTCTTAACTTAGAGTTCAAATTATTCATTGCTAGTGTACAGAAATACCATTAGTTCTTTATAGATTTTAAATCCTGTAAACTTTATGAATTTATAACTAGATTCTAAGTAATTCTTTTTTTAAAGATTTAATTATTTGACAGACAGAGATCACAAAGAGGTTGAGAGAGCAGAGGAAGCAGGCTCCAAGCTGAACTGAGAGCCTAATGCAGGGCTTGATCCCATCACCCTGGGACCATGACCCAAGCTGAAGGCAGAGGCTTTAACCCACTGAGTCACCCAGGCACCCCTAAGTAATTCATTTTTAATGGTTCTATTTATTTGGCAGGAGAGAGAAAGAGCACAGACAAGCAGGAGAAAACCAGGCAAGGGAAAGCAGGCTTCCCGCCCAGCAAGAAGCCTGATGCAGGACTTAATCCCAGGACCTGGGGGATCACAACCAGAGCTTAAGGCAGATGCCCAACTGACAGAGACACCCAGGTGTCCTGAGTCTATGTGATTTTATCTCTAACCCTCACAACAATGATATATAAAGGATGTTATTATTATGTTTTACAGATGTTGCTAAGAATAGGAAAGAAGAATTATGAGACTAATAGAAGTTAAGAATAAATTTTGACAAAAAATAATACATTGGAAAGACTATAAACAAATCGACAGGTGAAATGAACTCTAATATCAAATGCTTTCTAATATGCCACGTGCCCTCCAGTGACCCTGGCTCTCCTTAACCTTAGTAATTTATTCTTAACACCACCCTATGAACAAATAACCATTTTGCCTATCTGCGCACCTCAAGTTTGCCTTATCTTTCTGTTTCACTCTGTAAATCTGCAAAATGATAACCATTTGTGTTTTCTAAAATGACTTCATCCTTAGTAACATATCCTATTGTGATTCATTACCCAAGAGTAAAAATACCTGCTATGTCATAAGAAAGACATTTGTTTTACAATAATTTAAGCCTCTTTGAAAGGCTAAAATTACATTATGCTTGAAAATGAGGGGAAAAAGATGAAAGAAATCATTTAAAATGTTCACAGAATCTTTAATGTTATTGATTTCATTTGCTTCAGATTAAACCAGGAAGTTTGTAGGACTGTGGGGGTACGGCATGCCAGAAACAACAAAAATTAATAAATTTCTTGATAGGAATTACATAAAACTTCTGCTTTCTCGGTTTTTATTTCAGGCAACTGGCTGTCTCAGACTTCAAAGTCCAGATAGTGATGTAGACTCAATATAATGAAACCAGATTCCAAGTAATATTTTATTTCACTGGACGTTAAAGTAACCTTTTTATCTGGAATCCATGTGAGAAAGATAGCCTGCCACTGCTCAGAATAACAAACAAATCCCCTGGCTATATCCACCTCTATGCTGTATACTGCCTAAAGTCCCTTGGAAAAGGAAATGGGCTACATTACAATTTCAAAAATAGCCAGAGATTGAAAATCAATGCACCACAGAGCACTTTGTTTTGACCCTTTGTCTAAAGGGCAAATGCAGACCAATCAGATTCTAGAACTGAGTGCCATATACAAGGATTTGTTTCCTACACAAAACCTCAAAGAAAACAGTGCATTTGAATGGTAATGAAGAGAGGGCCTGAGTGCATACAATGGTATATTAAACTTGGAGGAGCTAATGTGCATTTTCCTGTGAATCAGCCTCCCCAGAGGACTCATTAGGAATGCACATTAAATAAATAGACAAGTGTGCCATTTTTAAATCAAGTGTCTTATTTCTTACAGCACTATTAGTATTGTACGCATTCTGGTAAGTGGCATTTTTTACTGCAATTTAATTGTGCAGCCGGGATATCTGATTCCATTTCAAAGCTGTAAAAATATCTTCCTGTGAGGGTAGAATGGGGAGAAGTGTGGGGGGAGGCGTAAAGAGAGTGGATTAGAATAGGAAGTGATCGATTACTTCCTTTTCTCTTAAAAACTAAATATGCTGGTCTTTTGAGCTCAATTCTTACTTAGAATCCATACGAATTCCCACAAAATAGCAGTCTACAAATGGTGCTGAGGAAATGACAGCTGCGACCACACCAGCAATGCTTAGGAAAAGTTGAGAGGCACTTCTGCAAGAGGGTGATTGAACCCATGGGGAGCTTCAGATGGAAAGATGTCACATACGGGGCAATCTGCATGGAGAAGAGCAGAAAAATACTCATATGATTATGATTAGACATGTAGCAGGAAAGCAAAACACAATTTAGCTTATGAAGAAACTGAAATTCAAGTGGGTCAGCCTTGAAGTTCTAAAATTCCTTGCAGGGGCACCTGGGTGACTCTGTGGGTTAAGCCTCTGCCTTTGGCTCAGATCATGATCTCAGGGTCCTGGAATTAAGCCCCACATCAGGCTCTCTGCTCAGTGGGGAGCCTGCTTCTCCCTCTCTCTCTCCCTGCCTCTCTGCCTACTTGTGATCTCTGACTGTCAAATAAATAAAATAAAAATCTTTAAAAAATTCCTTGAAGAACAATATCCACTTTTTTTTTTCAGTTCTTATTATACCATGCTTATAAGCGGCAAACACTTAAAATCTGGTTGCATTTAATTCCAAAGTGTGTTAAAAGGATATATAAAAAAAAACACAGCATAAAAGACTTCTTTATCTTACAAAGATATGTCTAAACACTGAAGTCATTCCTCCAGGATTCTAGGACAATGGCATGCTGGTCACATAGCACTACTCCAACTTCATTGTCAATATCCTCTTTCTAGAGAAGGTGATAGACTCAGATAAGCATGTTATTGGTTAATCATGAGGGTCCAAGGAACAAGTCCTGCTGGGATTTCTTTTTTTTTTTTTTTAAGATTTATTTATTTGACAGATAGAGATTACAAGTAGGCAGAGAGGCAGGCAGAGAGAGAGAATTTGTACTTTTTTCTTTGTGATAAAAAAGTATTATATATATAAACCTAAACATAAGTATATCTTGTATAAGTCATATATATCACTATATCATATAAATATATTGTATATACCATGCATATTATACATGAACTTTGTGCTAAATCTCTGTCATTCATTTATTAATTATAGTTCTTAATCACTGAAATAAAAAGTCACAAAAACTTACAATAAAATGTTCCTTGGACTCAACTAAAGATTTGGGAAGTATGAAGATGCCTTGATATATCCTTTCTTGACTGCTGACAAGGCAACTTCCCACTCTGTCCCATGCGAGATGAGACTTAACGAAACTGCCTCTTCTAGTGATCTGCCTCTTGATCTTGATTTAAAACAGTTTCCCCAAAATTATACTATCTAAGCGAGGATCGATTGGATTATTTCTACAACCCAAAGATCAACTGTTTTAAAAGGACCTAGAATTTACATAATGCAATTTACCAGGAATAATACAGTTAATAATAAGGCATGTGCTTGCAATTTGTATAAAGGAGCATAAATAGTAAAGGAACCACGATTTATGGTCAGACCTGAATCTGGGTCAGGTTGGGGCCTTAAAGTAAGTGACAGCACCTCTGTCAACTGGCAAACTTAGAGAATAACAGTAATTCCCCTGTTGGTTGCACAAATGCTTCACATTGTTGGTTTCATGTACACATTAGGGGAAAAAAAATCTAAGTAAAATCCCTAGTCCAGGATTTTGTGGTTGCTCACTGACTCAATACATGGTGGTTACTTTTATTATTATTAGGTCGTGACTGTACAGCTATGGGGTGATACCTAATAATGTCATCTCATCGAGGTAAAAACTGATTATAGTTTATTTCAGTTTTATGGTATTTTCACTTTTATTTAAAGAAATGTTGGGCAGAAGGAAGATTAGACGTCCTATGATGGCTATGTTGGGTAGAATTAGGAATCTTGCTGACAGTCACCAACCTGATTTCTAACTCAGTAAAAAGAAAACTTGGATTCACCTAAGAATGTAATGAGTGACTCTAGAACTCAAGGATTTTCTTTAATGGAAGGTACAGAACCAGATGAGGTACTAGTGTCTTTCTCTTCCTGAGATTCTGATTCTATGTCTTACTCTCTCCCAGCATCTAGTCAGGGAGGCAGCTCAGACAGAAGGTATAACATAAAGGCAAGACTGGTATAACACAATGTTCCTAAATGAAAAGATTATAGTCTCAGAGAAAATGTGAACGACAATTAAATATAGCTGGCTACTAGTTACCATATATTGGTGTTTGGATCTCATTAAATCTCATAGTCCCATTTGAAACTTAATCTTTTATAGACTTCTGTTTACACTTTCTTCAGCACTTTTAGTACTTTCAATAGGATTTCCTTTTTAAAAAATTATTTTTGTTTATTTGACAGAGAGAGAGAGATCACAAGTAGTCAGAAAAGCAGGCAGAGAGAAAGAGGGGAAAGTGGGCTTTCTGTAGCGAGCCCAGTGAAGGGCTCGATCCCAGGACCCTGAGATCATGACTTGAGCTGAAGGCAGAGGCTTAACCCTCTGAGCCACCCAGGAACCCCTCAATGGGATTTCCTAAAAGCGGCTCACTCATTTGTTTCTCTAAATCCCTTTGTGTTAGTCTAGACTTTTGTGGACATTCATAACACAACCATAAAAGCTAAAGTTATGGTTTATTCCCCATCTCAAGAAATGAATTTACATACATTTTTAAAATTTCTTTTCAGAGTAACAGAATTCATTGCTTTTGCACCACACACAGTGCTCCATGCAATACATGCCCTCCCCAATACCCACCACCTGCTTCCCCTAACCTCCCAACCCCCGCCCCTTCAAAACCGTCAGGTGGTTTTTCAGAGTCCATAGTCTCTCATGGTTCACCTCCCCTTCCAATTTCCCTGACCTCCCTTCTCCTCTCCATCTCCCCATGTCCTCCATGTTATTTGTTATGCTCCACAAATAAGTGAAACCATAGGATACTTGACTCTCTCTGCTTGACTTATTTCAGTCAGCATAATCTCTTCTAGTCCCGTCCATGTTGCTACAAAAGTTGGGTATTCATCCTTTTCTGATGGAGGCATAATGCTCCATAGTATCTTTTCTTTCATATTTTCAAAAATTCCAAGTCTGCTTTGTCGATTCTTCCCACAAGACACAAGACACTTGTGTTTTAATAGAAAATACAAACAGCAAGAATGAGAATGGAATGCTCATTGTTCTTCATAATGAGTTTCATTATCATAAAGCTTGTTCATGCTGTGTCCTCTCAGTAAAGGCAAGTCAAGGCTATCATCTTTTCTTAACTCACTCTGTGTCAGAACTGAGTATCATGAGACTCTAGTAACTAGACGCTAAGAAATGGGAAATCAGAGTAATTGTAATGACTTGTTAACTTAGAAATTTTCTATGTGGGGACACCTGGGTAGCTCAGTCTATTAAGCATCTGACTCCTGATTTCAGCATCTGACTCATAATTTCAGTGTTGTGAGATTGAGCCCCATGCCAGGCTCCACACTAGACCTGCTTATATTCTCTTTCCCTCTCCCCTCATCTTACACTCTCCCTCTCATTGATTAATTAATTAATTAATTAAAACACAATAAAATAAAATACATAAAATTCTCTATGTGAAATATCAAACTGAATGGGACATGGATACAGTATAATCAATAAACTAGAACAACATTAGGACTTCTAATTCAAGGAAGCAAGTCTACTAATTATGCTTTACTATCAAAATCGCTCCTTAACTTCTTTGAAGTTAGAATAATTCTTAATTTCAATACTAAGAAGCCAAAAACTCCTTACTGAGACCTTTATCTTGGTTCTAAATTTTATTGGAAATGTTCATCTAGGACCTAAAGGTATTGGAGAACAATTAACACTCCTGACAATATCTTCAATGGCAGATCTATAGAAAACATTTAAATTTTTTAAATTTATTTATTTCTTTTTTCAGGGTAACAATATTCATTGTTTTTGCACAACACCCAGTGCTCCATGCAATATGTGCCCTCCCTATTACCCACCACCTGGTTCCCCCAACTTCCCACTCCCACCCCTTCAAAGCCCTCAGGTTGTTTTTCAGAGTCCATAGTCTCTTATGGTTCACCTCCCCTTCCAATTTCCCTCAACTTCCTTCTCCTCTCCATCTCCCAATGTCCTCCATGTCATTTATTATGCTTCACAAATAAATGAAACCATATGATACTTGACTCTCTCTGCTTGACTTATTTCACTCAGCATAATCTCTTCCAGTCCCGTCCATGTTGCTACAAATGTTGGGTATTCATCCTTTCTTTTCTTTTTTTTTTAATAAACATATAATGTATTTTTATCTCCTAGTGTACAGGTCTGTGAATCACCAGGTTTGCACACTTCACAGCACTCACGATAGCACATACCTTCCCCAGTGTCCATAAACCCCTCCCCCTCTCCCAACCCCACCTCCCCCCAGCAACCCTCAATTTGTTTTGTGAGATTAAGAGTCATTTATGGTTTGTCTCCCTCCCAATCCCATCTTGTTTCATTTATTCTTCTCCTATTCCCCTAACCCCCCATGTTGCATCTCCACGTCCTCACATCAAGAAGATCATATGATAGTTGTCTTTCTCCGATTGACTTATTTCACTAAGCATGATACCCTCTAGTTCCATCCACGTTGTCGCAAATGGCAAGATTTCATTTCTTTTGATGGCTGCATACTATTCCATTGTGTATATATACCACTTCTTCTTTATCCATTCATCTCTTGATGGACATCTAGGTTCTTTCCATAGTTTGGCTATTGTATACATTGCTGCTATAAACATTCGGGTACACGTGCCCCTTCGGATCACTACGTTTGTATCTTTAGGATAAATACCCAGTAGTGCAATTGCTGGGTCATAGGGTAGTTCTATTTTCAACATTTTGAGGAACCTCCATGCTGTTTTCCAGAGTGGTTGCACCAGCTTGCATTCCCACCAACAGTGGAGGAGGGTTCTCCTTTCTCAGCATCCTCTCCAGCATCTGTCATTTAATGACTTGTTCATTTTAGCCATTCTGACTGGTGTGAGGTCATATCTCATTGTGGTTTTGATTTGTATTTCTCTGATGCCAAGTGATGTGGAGCACTTTTTCATGTGTCTGTTGGCCATCTGGATGTCTTCTTTGCAGAAATGTCTGTTCATGTCCTCTGCCCATTTCTTGATTGGATTGTTTGTTCTTTGGGTGTTGAGTTTGCTAAGTTCCTTATAGATTTGGGATACTAGCCCTTTATCTGATATGTCGTTTGCAAATATGTTCTCCCATTCTGTCAGTTGTCTTTTGGTTTTGTTAACTGTTTCCTTTGCTGTGCAAAAGCTTTGATCTTGATGAAATCCCAATAGTTCATTTTTGCCCTTGCTTCCCTTGCCTTTGCCGATGTTCTTAGGAAGATGTTGCTGTGGCTGAGGTCAAAGAGGTTGCTGCCTGTGTTCTCCTCAAGGATTTGGATGGATTCCTTTCTCACATTGAGGTCCTTCATCCATTTTGAGTCTATTTTCATGTGTGGTGTAAGGAAGTGGTCCAATTTCATTTTTCTGCATGTGGCTGTCCAATTTTCCCAGAACCATTTATTGAAGAGGCTGTCTTTTTTCCATTGGACATTATTTCCTGCTTTGTTGAAGATTAGTTGACCATAGAGTTGAGGTTCAAAAACATTTAAATTTTAAAAACTATGTTTCTTTATTTTAACTTCTGTTCATTTACTTTTTATTTGAGTTCCAACAGTTTTGTTTCTCTGTCGGCTCAAAAAATCTATGGATATGCTTTAGTAGAGCCAGTTTTTCAACAACAGAACACACAGTATATAAAATGCAGTGATTATGCATCTATAACTTACAAGGAGGGAAAATCTCATTTGTGTTTGTGTTTATAACCTTATGCAAGAGTCATTACACTTTTTGCAAAAGTATCCTTTAGTAAGTATCCGAATGGAAGAATGAAACAGTGGCTTTTAAGGATCATTGGTCTCAAGGTTATAATTTATAATGAATCACATAAAACCCCACCATCACTAAAATAACAATCCTGTGATCAGGAAAAGGAGATAGGGGATTGCTATCATAATTGGAGCTTAGATTTTGAATTCCACTAGTTTCTCACTAATGATACAACAAATTCCAAACTCACTATATATAAAAAAGCCTCATTCTATCATAGGCATATCTGTTCCTCCAAATACATTAATCTTGCTGTAGCCAACTTTATGTTACTGTGACATGCACAGAGAAACCTCCCATCATATCAATTATCTTTATTAAGAACTTATATGGATTTGTGCTTATTTTACTCAATATATGACTCACCAATAGGCAGTAATAGCTACATCTAGTTTTTTGCCCATCGTAGTAGCCACAATACCTGATTTCTAGAAGGTACCTCTTGTATATTTAAAACAAATCAGTGAATTAATAAATCTTGTGTTTTCACCACCTTCTTTCAGTTACCATTTTGATTTCCTTCATAATTTTTCATGTTACAAAAGCTCCAGTAATCTTTAGTTTCACATTCCTCAAATCATCCTAAATTCTGCTGATGGACAGTTAAATTTACCCCAAACATAGCTTTATCACGTCACACTTAAAATCACATGTTTTCCACGGCTCCTCATTACCTAGAATCTAGACTAGCCTTTCTCACTTGAGGTTCTCAGAAGGAATTAATTTAAATCCAACTGCCCCAGGCACCCATTATATGTAATGAATTAACTTCTCTCCTATGCCTCTAAATTGATGGTAGCTATGCAGTAATTTTCAGAGAGTTGAGAAAATAATTGCTCAATTTAATTTATGTAAGGCTTTATTGTCTTGTGGAACCTCAGTTAAGAAAGACTTGCTCCAGGAAAACAATGTACACCTGCCTTAATTTTCTGATCTACTCTCCCATAACTACTCCTCACATTCCCTTGGCGTTATTCAAGTTGAACTCTTCCACAGTCATCAGGCATTTCTGTCTCCACCAGTTAGTGTTCTGCAGTCCTCACATATCCACTGTGCATCTCTTTGGATGAAATCTTGACCAGTCTTTAAGATTACTCACCAACAGCCCATGGAGAGTTCTTTGGCCTTCCAGCATAGTGTTGCACGTATTACCTTTAATTTAACATTATTGATAGTTTTGCATTTTTTTAACATCTCTTATGAGTTCCTTGGAAGCTGAACTTCTGCCCACAAAAGAGAACATCATGACTTTGGCAGAGTGAATGCCAGATTTAGAGGGCAGACCAGTATGCTGCTGAAGGAAAAGATCTAAGCAAAGCAGCCAAATCAGGAAAAAATATAAGAGAAAGAGCAAGTGTCCTCTGATACAAAGTGTCAGTTTTCCACCACGGCCTGACATAAAGAACCAGGCCTGAGAATGAGCACCAGCATGACAAGGAATTAAACACCAGAAGAAAATATCCAAAAGTTATTACTCACTCTTTCTTTGCAAGTGTGTGTTCTTAAATTAAAATACCAGGATCCAGTCAGGATGGCAGAGAAGTAGCAAGCTGAGACTACATCAGGTAGCAGGAGATCAAACATTTCAAACAAGTACAAATCCAACAGGAGATCGAAGAGAAGAATAATAGCAATTCTAGAAACAGAAAATAAACCACTTTCTGAAAGGTAGGACTGGCGAAGTGAATCCAAAGCGACAGGAAGATAGACAGCGGGGTGAGGGTCTGGCTCCCGGCAAATGGCAGAGCAATGGAGCATAAAATTGGGACTTTTAAAAGTCTGTTCCACTGAGGGACATTGCTCCAGAGGCTCAATCAGGGTGAAGCCCACGCAGGGTCAGTGTGGCCTCAGGTCCCGCAGGGTCACAGAAGGATCAGGGGTGTCGGAGTGTTGCAGAAATTGCAGGTATTAAAACAGGGAAGCCGGCTACAGAGACAGAGCCAAGGAGTGAGCTCTCAGCTCGGGGTTACCTTGAACTGGTCGCAGGTTGCTTGAGCATGGAGTGAGGCTGGAGGCTGGGGATATGGGAGTGATTAGGCACTGTTCCCTGGGGGCGCACTGAGGAGTGGGGCCCCGGAGATGGGAGGCTGCCATTTTCAATCCCATCCTCTGGAACTCTACGGAAAGCATTCAGGGAACAACAGCTCCCAAAGCGAACCCAAGCGGATTATTTAGCCCGGCCTCTGGTAAGTGCGGTTCAATTCCACCTTGGGCAAAGACACTTGAGAATCACTACAACAGGCCCCTCCCCCAGAAGATCAACAAGAAATCCAGCCAGGACCAAGTTCACCAAGGAGAGTAGGTGCAATACCAAGGACAGCAGCGGAATTCCAGAGGAGGAGAATGCAAAGCACGGAACTCATGGCTTTCTCCCCATGATTCTTTAGTTAATTTTTTTTTCAATTTTTTTCTTCTTCTACTAAATTTTTTTTAACTTTGACCCTTCTCTTTTTTAACGTTTTAATTAGTTTATCTAATATATTATATATATATATATATGTGTGTTTTCTTTTTTATATTTTTTATTCGTTTTTTTCTTTTTTTAATTTTTCCTTTATTTCTGAACCTCTTTTTATCCCCTTTCTCCAGCCCATGATTTGGGATCGCTTCTGATTTGGTTAAAGTGCATTTTCCTGGAGTCTTTGCTACCCTTTTAGTATTTTACTTGCTCCTGCATATACTCTTATCTGGACAAAATGACAAGGTGGAAAAATTCACCACAAAAAAAAAAAAAAGAATAAGAGGCAGTACCGAAGGCTTGGGACCTAATCAATACAGACATTGGTAATATGTCAGATCTAGAGTTCAGAATGACGTTTCTCAAGATTCTAGCCAGGCTCAAAAAAGGCATGGAAGATATTAGAGAAACCCTCTGTGGAGATATAAAATGCCTTTCTGGAGAAATGAAAGAAGTAAAATCTAACCAAATTGAAATCAAAAAATTTATTAATGAGATGCAATAAAAAATGGAGGCTCTCACTGTTAGGATAAATGAGGCAGAAGAAAGAATTAGTTGTATAGAAGACCAAATGGCAGAGGATAAAGAAGCTGAGCAAAAGAGGGACAAACAGCGAATGGACCACGAGGGGAGAATTCAAGAGATAAGTGACACCATAAAACGAAACAACATTAGAATAATTGGGATTCCAGAAGAAGAAGAAAGAGAGAGGGGAGCAGAAAATCTATTGGAGAGAATTATTGGAGAGAATTTCCCAAATATGGCAAAGGGAACAAGCATCAGAATCCAGGGGTACAGAGAACCCCCCTCAAAGTCAACAAGAATAGGCCCACACCCCGTCACCTAATAGTAAAATTTACAAGCCTTAGTGACAAAGAGAAAATTCTGAATGCAGCCTGGGAAAAGAAGTCTATAACATACAATGGTGAAAATATTAGATTGGCAGCAGACTTACCCACAGAGACCTGGCAGGCCAGAAAGAGCTGGCATGATATGTTCAGAGCACTAAATGAGAAAAACATACAGCCAAGAATACTATATCCAGCTAGGCTATCATTGAAAATAGAAGGAGAGATAAAAAGCTTTCAGGACAAACAAAAACTGAAAGAATTTGCAAACACCAAACCAGCTCTACAGGAAATATTGAAAGGGGTCCTCTAAGCAAAGAGAGAGCCTAAAAGTAGTAGATCAGAAACGAACAGAGACAATATACAGTTATAGTCACCTTACAGGCAATACAATGGCACTAAATTCATATCTCTCAATAGTTACCCTGAATGTTAATGGGCTAAATGCCCCAATCAAAAGACACAGGCTATCAGAATGGATAAAAAAACAAAACCCATCTATATGTTGCCTACAAGAAACTCATTTTAGACCCGAAGACACCTCCAGATTTAATGTGAGGGGGTGGAAAACAATTTACCATGCTAATGGACATCAGAAGAAAGCTGGGGTGGAAATCTTTATATCAGATCAATTAGATTCTAAGCCAAAGACTATAATAAGAGAAGAGGAAGGACACTATATGATACTCAAAGGGTCTGTCCAACAAGAAAATCTAACAATTATAAATATCTATGCCTCTCACGTGGGAGCAGCCACCTCTATAAACCAATTAATAAGAAAATCAAAGAAACACATCAATAATAATACAATAATAGTAGGGGACTTGAACACTCCCCTCACTTAAATGGACAGATCATCCAAGCAAAAGACCAACAAGGAAATAAAGACTTTAAATGACACACTGGACCAGATGGACGCTGCAGATATATTCAGAACATTTCATCCCAAAGCAACAGAATACACATTCTTCTCTAGTGCACATGGAACCATCTCCAGAATAGATCACATCCTGGGTCATAAAAAAGGTCTCAACCAGTATCAAAAGATTGGGATCATTCCCTGCATATTTTCGAACTTCAATGTTCTGAGGCTAGAACTCAATCACAAGAGGAAATTTGGAAAGAACCCAAACACATGGAGACTAAAAAGCATCCTTCTAAAGAATGAATGGGTCAACCAGGAAATTAAAGAAGAATTGAAAAAAATCATGGAACAAATGATGTTGAAAACACAATGGTTCAAAATCTGCGGGACACAGCAAAGGGAGTCCTGAGAGGAAAATATATAGTGGTACAAGCCTTTCTCAAGAAAGGTCCCAAATACACAACCTAACCCTACAGCTAAAGGAGCTGGAGAAAGAACAAGAAAGAAACCCTAACCCAGCAGGATAAGAGAAGTCATAAAGATCAGAGCAGAAACCAATGAAATAGAAATGAAAAAAAAAAATAGAACAAATCAACAAAACTAGGAGCTGGTTCTTTGAAAGAATTAATATAATTGAAAAACACCTGGCCAGACTTATCCAAAAGAAAAGAGAAAGGACCCAAATAAATAAATTCATGAATGATAGAGGAGAGATCACAACTAACACCAAAAAATACAGACAATTATAAGAACATACTATGAGAAACTCTACGTCAACAAATTTGGCAATCTGGATGAAAAGGGATGCATTCCTAGAGACATGTAAATTACCACAACTGAACCAGGAAGAAATAGAAAACCTGAACAGACCCATAACCAGTAAGGAGACTGAAAGAGTCATCAAAAATCTCCAAACAAACAAAAGCCCAGGGCCAGATGGCTTTCCAGGGGAATTATACCAAACAGTTAAAGAAAAACTAATTCCTATTCTCCTGAAACTGTCCGAAAAAAAAATAGAAATAGAAGGAAAATTTCCAAACTCATTTTATAAGGTCAGCATCACCTTGATCCCAAAACCAGACAAGGATCCCACCAAAAAAGAGAACTACAGATCAATATCCTTGATGAACACAGATGTAAAAATTCTCACCAAAATACTAGCCAATAGAATTCAACAGTACATTAAGGCCTGGTGAGAGAGTATGTATAACTGCATGTCTCAATCCAGACACTGTAACTAATCTTCCTTCACTCTAAATGAATCATATCCTTCCCTGAGAGGCATGAAGCTCCCTCCTTTGTCCTAGGCTCCCCTGCCTGTTCTTAATTCTCCCAGGGAATCTGTTCAATGTCCACTCCTCAAGACTCAGCCCACAACCCAACTCTGTGTCCTCTTCTGGTCAGTCCACAAACCCCTGAGCACTGACCGCTTCACCTGCTGGCATTTTAGCAAAGATTGTCATAGTCCCCAATCCCACTTATTAGTTCCTTGTCACATAATTCTGTTGGTTTGCTTTGCATGCTTTATGTCCTGAAAGCAGTGATACCTCATGTTTTTAGTGGTTGGTCTAGGAAGGTATGAGCATACATCGTAGATCATTTGTTACACAATTGACAATTTTCTTAGGAAAAGTAAAGATAAATTTAAGTGTAACTTAAACCGTAATTCACACAAGTATTGCAATGAAATACATAGGTGGTAGGGCTCACCTTGGATTCATGCCATGAACTTAAAAATACACTTATTTCTCCTTAAGGTGAAAATTAAGGCAATTCTTCAATTTTCCTTCATTGTATCTTGACAAGATCACCTTCTCACCAGTATCCTTCCTTAGAAAACAGATTGAGAGCTCTTTGTCAAGGTATAGCAATATTTTCTAGCAACATCTAGTTAACATCACAACCCTCAATAACTATTAGCAACATAAGCTCCCCAATGTACCTTAAATGTGAAAGAAAACACAATAGCAGAGCTTTTTTGTAAATTTAATTTATTAATTTCTAATATAACGTATTATTACTTTCAGAGGTAGAATTCAGTGAATCAAAATTTGCAAATAACACCCAGTGCTCATTATATCAAGCTCCCTCTTTAATGCCCATCACACAGTTCCCTTTTCCCCAATGACCTCTCCCTCCAGCAACCCTCCGTTTCTTCCCTAATGTTAAGAGTCTCTTATGGTTTGCCTTCCTCTGTGACTTCCTTTTGTATTATTTTTTTCCTTTCCTTCCCCTAGATTTCCTTCCCCCCTTTTTTTTTCTTAATAGTGTTTCAAAATGAATATGAGTGAAATAATAAGATATTTCACTTTCCCTTATGGACTTATTTCACCTAACAACACCTCTACTTTCATCCATGTTGTTGCTAATGGCAATGTGTCATTCTTTTTTATGGTATAGTAATATTCTATTGTGTATGAACAAATGGCCAACAGACACATGAGAAAATGTTCAACATCACTCAGCATCATGAAAATACAGACCAAACCTCAATGAAATAGCACCTCACACTGGTCAGATTGGCTAAAATTAGTAAGATTGGAAACAACACATGATGGTGAGGATTAAGAGAAAGGAGAACCTTCTTACAGTGTTGGTCTGAATGCCAGTTGGTGCAGACACTCTGGAAATGGTATGGAGATTCCTCTAAATGTCAAAAATAGAACTACCCACGGCTCCCAAGAAGTAATCCTAACAAGTACTCAGTGACTCAGTTAGTTAAAAAACCTGCCTTTGGCTCAGGTCATGATCCCAGATTGAACAATGCCATGGATTTCATGCTCAGCAGTGACTATGCTTCATCCTCTTCCCACTCATGGTGTCTTTATCAAATAAATAAAGTAAAAGATAAAAAATATAACTACCCTATGGCCCATCAACTGCTCTAACATGTATTTATCCAAAGGATAGAAGGATAGTGATTCAAAGGGGCACTTGTTTCCCCAATGTTTATAGGAGAAATGTCCACAATTATCTAAGTATGTAAAGGACTCTGATGTCCATAATCACATGAATGGAGAACAATGATGTTGTAATACTTTTAATAGCATTTTAAACTCATCTTTTCTAGTGATAAATTACACTCCACTTAGTACAGCAGAATCCAATCCATTTGGATGCCACAGAGATCTTACCACTTTCAACCCTTTCTCCTGATTATAGGGTTCCAGGAGGACCAAGTGAAGTTTGCATTTTTAGCATCTGGTGAAGGGTCCAAAGTATTCATAGTCTCTATTACCAAGACCCAGGAACAGACTCCAATCACTACACCCTGTTTGCCACTTTACCCTTTTTTTAAGTTAAGATCGGGATGTAGAGAACACCAGCAGATGCCCGGCTCCACTTATTTCAGATAAGGACTGAAACTGGAGCTTGTCCCCAGGACTTTCTACAATAGCTCCAACCAGAAGATAGTGGCAAACTTATTGGAGACCAAACAACACTGAAGTATGAGTCCTGCGCATGGAAGTGGCTCTGTCTCCTCCACTCACCAGACTGACTGCATCTGGTTATGACAGGCAGTAGTCTCAGAAGTAATAATGACCAGACCTTCCATTTATTCATTTTTTCACCTGAAGTTATATATAGAGTTATAATGTCTTCAAGTCGATAAAGGCATAGATAAGGGAAAGCACATTCCATGAACTTTAATCAGTGACTAGGGTCTGTAAAAGGTAGAGGACAACCCTAAGATAGTTCTTCCACCCCTAGAAAATGCTTGCACCAATCAGACAGGTAACTGTGGTGCTGGCCCAGGTGTACTGAGTTGCTTTCTCTTCTTGCTCATCCCATCTCCACAGAGGACAGGATTTGATGTTTTTGCTAGTGCATCCCTGGTGCAGATTCTGGTGTGGGGTGTGAGCTATTTTAAGCCCTCAGTTACTAGGGAAATCCACTTTCCCTTTGAGCATTTCCTCTGATCAGGTTTGGGCACTGATAAGAACTTGGGGGTTGGATCATGGAGAAACTGGTGGGTGGGATAATGAATTGCTCCTGGGAGTAGGTAGGATCCCTGTCCTGCTGTGCATGAAGTTTGTCTCCATGGGGACAAGAGGAAGATGGGAGATACCTGCCCTGATATGAAACAAATCCAAATGTCCACTGCAAGCCATTCTGTCCTGAGGTTCATTTGAGACCCCTCAGAGTTCCTACCTGATCCCTGACCTGTACCTGGGCTGACTGGACTCCTATCAGCAGGGGACACCCACCATACCTAAGGAGGCAACAATTTGGGCAGCAAAGGCATAGTGAACCTGGTGCACAAGTAGGAAAGAGAGAGAAGGAATGGGTGATGACCCCATTCCCACCATCACCGTGCCCTGGGGGTCCCTTAAGGCTATGTCCAGAATCCTTGTCCAGCAGTGTCCCAGTCTCTGACATCATTTGTGAATGCTTAGTCCAGTGCACATTCATGTCACCAGCCACGTTGTCCTCCTCACTCCAGCCAAGCCACTCAAGGCCACAGGCCTAGCAATGTGAGACCTGGCCACGGCAGCTCAGAGGCCCATCCTGGGGAGCCACTGGCCATGGTCCCTGCTGGGGGGCTTAGGGTCCCCTATAATGGGTTCTCAGGAGCCTCCATGACTCTCCCAGGGCTCATGTCCCTGTGGCACCTGCTGCTCTCCTCCCGCCCCAGAGCTCTTGCTCAGCTGGACTTATTTTGGTACTTGCCAGCAGGACTGTTGAGCTTGCATATGGGAGGGACATGGCTGTTGCTCTTTTTCTAAGTGATCTCTCTATTTGTTCTATGGGAAGGAATCCCAGGAGTCTTGTCAGCTTCCTGCCAGACCCTTTCCCACTCCCACACTGCTGTCCGAGCTGAGGGGCGACCTTCCAACTGCTTTTCTCTCTCTGCACTCCTCTCTGTCCTGCTTCCTTCTGGTTCTGCAACCCCCCTGTGGTGACCTTTTCTGGCTCTTGACTTTGCTCCTTGCACATCTTTGGGGACAAGTTCAAAATAAAGAAAAATAAATACATAAAATACATATATATGATGCATACACATTCTTTCCCAGCTGGGAGAACTAGTATCTACTGACCTGCTCTACCTACCGGAGATCGATTGGGAAGCAGCAGCCATTGAGCTCCTGCTCTCCTGAATCTCCCAGGCTTCCTGATTCATGCTCGACTTTCACAAAACTTGGTTCCCACATTACAGAACCACTTATGAAGTCACTTATTTTGGTGTACAATTACAAATAGCTGGTAATTGAACACAATATATTTTATTTTTTAATTAATATTAATTTCTTGGAGGTGGTTTTTGTATAAATTCAAGTCTGCAAAGAATACCTGGAAGGTACAAAATATCAATGTGTTGTTTCCAGGAAGAAATTCAATAATTAAACATGGTTAGCAATTATCACTTCCAAAATGATCTTTTTGGTTTGCTATTGAATAATATAAACTAGGAAATGACTTAGTTTTGTTTAGATTACACTGTTTCTTTGGTAGAAACTTATTTTGATGTTACCATTGTTAGGGTCCGTGATCAAAGGAACGAGACTGACACAAAGCGAAAATCAAGCAAAGTTTTATTTCGCGCCATGCATCAGAAACCAAACTGTATCAGAAACCAAACTGCATTAGAAACCAAACTGCATTAGAAACCAAACTGCATCAGAAACCAAACTGACTGGTAGGTGCCTGAGTCTTGCTGGGGACCACCACCTCCCAGTCCCTGGGGTCTCTCCTGGAGGCTCCCTGCCTCACCCTCACAGTACCACAGACCCACTCCTGGTGTGGCTGCACCGTTGGCTCCTGAGAATCTGCTCCTGATGGTGGCACTGCCCGAGGCGCTGTGGCTGCTTGTGGCGGCGCTGCTGCTGATACTCTGGCTCAGGGTGGCATCACTTGCGGCAGCGCTGCTGCTGCTGCTGTTCTGGGCGGTGCCACTCGCATGGCGCCGCTGCCGCTGCTGCTCTGGTGCACGGGGTGGTGCCGCTCGTGGTGGCGCCGCTGCCCCTGCTGCTCTGGGCGGCGGTGCTGCTCACGGTGGCACTGCTGCCGTTGCTGCTCTGGGCAGTGCACAGGGCGATGCCGCTCGAGAATAAAACCGACCGGTCGGGGCCATCTCTTACGCAGAGGCGACAATGACAAGGATGCCACTCCCGATGACAAAGAAGCGAGGATGACAAGGACAACAACCCCGAAGACACAGACTCTGCTCCCCATGATGCCACTCCAGCAAGGCCACTCCCCGGACGAGGCCACACACTGGACAAGGCCGCTTCCGACGATGAAGAGGCCGCTCTAGATGAGGCTGCATGCCAACGAGGCCACTCCCCAGAATGACGCCGCTCTGGCGAGGCCGCTCTGGACCAGGCCACTCCAGCAAGGTCACGGCTCGGAGCAGTGAGGCCGCTGGCAGCAGGGCCGCAACTGGGGGCAGCGAGGCTGCTAGAGGCGGCGAGGCTGGTCGCGGTGGGGCTGCGGCTCAGGGCAGCGACGCCCCTGGCGGCGGGGCTGTGTCTTGGGGCAGCGAGGCCCCTGGTGGCAGGGCTACAGCTGGGGGCGGCGAGGCAGCCGGCCGCGGGGCCGTGGCTTGGGGCGGCACTGCTCCCGATGACCCCGACGCTATCACTCCTATGACTACCCTAATGGCTCCCAAAGGCTACCCTAACGGCTACTCTAATGGCTCCCAAAGGCTACTTTAACATCTACTCTAACGCTATTCTAACTGCTATTCTAACTGCCATTCTAACTCCTCCCACTTCTCCAACGGCTATTCTAACACCTCCTACTTCTCCCCCCACCCAGCCTCACAGACTGACCTTTATAGAGGTGGTTGAGCCCGGCCCACAGACAGGTGGCCAATGAGATTTCAACTCACCACAGTTAATATATGCGTACCCCACTGATTGGATACGGCTATCGGGCATGGCCTGCCCCTATATCCAGGGTTTACAGTTCCTCTGCCTAATCAGGCCCCTACAACCATCTGAGTGAGAAATACAAAACACTTTGTTAAAGCAGTTTTTCAGTTAGGTTCCATGACCACACGAAAATATAAAACCAGCACAAACACAATCTGTGTCAGATGCTCCAATCAGATAGGAACAGTGATATGGGGCAAAGGGAAAAAGGAAGAGAAGCAAGAGGCATCTGCATAGAGGAGACATTAAAACACATCTAAGGAAAAGGTGCACTTAGTACCATCCCCTTTTCACATGTTTATGCTCAAAACTTTACAGCCTTGTGGTGTGTTTCTGTGACAACAGCACATTCAAGGGACCCCTTGGCATACCTGTCCATCCCAAATGTAGGAAACTCAAGTGGGACCCAGTGGGTGGATGAGAACTCCCATTTCTGTTCTTCTCTGAGCACAGGCTGCATTTCTGGTGAAGAGCAAGTGCTTCAGTTACTGCCCTGTAACCCCAGTCTTGCCTGCTGGTGAGCATCATGAAAACTTCTCAGTCTCAGGGATCTAAATTTAAGTGTTCTCAGCATGGAAAGAGTGAAGGGCATTTCTGGTTTCAGCGGGTCCTTAGAAAAATCACTATTAATAAGACTCTAACTCAAATTTCTGGGCTGAAAGCCATATAGAGTAATTTATATGACCTTTTCATCCTTTGCTATATGAAATTATTATAATATTTTCATTGAATATATTTGGCTTACATTTATGAAAATGGGAACAGTGTTTTCCTGGGCTAGGTCTAAATAAAGGAGAAGATGTTCCAATAAAACCGGTGACCAGACTGGGTAACCTCACCCTGAATTACTGAAATGGACATCGATGGCTTGCTACCACTGAAATCAACATAGGGTTATATGCAAAGCTGGCATTCCGTGGCTCAGTGGATTAAAGCCTCTGCCTTCGGCTCAGGTCATGATCCCAGGGTCCTGGGATCAAGCCTCGTGTCGGGCTCTCTGCTCTGCGGGGAGCCTGCTTCCTCCTCTCTCTATCTCTCTGCCTACTTGTGATTTCTGTCTGTCAAATAAATAAATAAAATCTTTAAAATGATACAGGTTTTTTTTTATTATATAAAGAACATAAAAATATGTACACATGTTAGTTTTTATTTATTTATTTATTTACTTTGAGGGGACTAGGGAGAAGGGAAGAGGGAGAGGGAGTATCTTAATCTCATACCAC
Source organism: Meles meles (assembly GCF_922984935.1). NCBI lineage: Eukaryota > Metazoa > Chordata > Mammalia > Carnivora > Mustelidae > Meles > Meles meles. Next base: position 23,730,302 of record NC_060068.1, on the reverse strand, counting down.
ACAAACCTTGGAGCTCAATATTGCAGTCACATCTCACAAGACCTGAGATGAAATCAAGAGTTCGATGCTTTACCCACTGAGTCACCCAGGGAAACCAATCATTGGTAGACTTACATTAAAAAAATGTTGGAAATGCTGTTGTACTAAATCCCTTTTATGTGTATGGCTGCAGATTACAATGACTTAGCCACATTGGTGAGTATCATAAGGTGACCAATGGTATATTAAGAGCAATGGGCTTTAGAATTCTGATGGCTACTAGTTATTTTCTATTTATAATTCTACTGAATTAACAAACTCTAAGCAGCAATGTTGATGTTGTCCAGACAAATAAGGATGGTTATTATTAGGATAGGAACCACTGGTGGCATGAAGAACAGAGAATAACCCCTTTCTGAAGGTCATCAAAATAGAACAGAACCACCACAGTTCTATAACATGTCCGTCTACTGTAGGTGGAAATGGAAACTCACAAAACCATAGCTATGATAGGGATTAGCTATAATCCAGGAATGCTCCACTTTTAAGAGTGCTAAATTAATCCTTTCAATATGATTCAGTGTTTTGTATTTTATGTTCATATGTTTTATGTTTGTGTGTGTGTGTGATTTTTATGGCTATATATGTTCATTTTTCAAAGGAAAGTTAAGCTATATTTCTTTATTAATTGATCAATAGTAGGATTGGTCATTGATCTAGAACTTTTTTCTTAAACCCCTGTTTCCAAGCATAAACAGTGAGAACCAATTGCAACAATTAAATGCAAAATGAACTGCATTATACACTTCAGTGTCATTGAAGGGGGTTATTTTGGAAACATTCTATGCTTGCTAAACAAATTGTCCATTGTAGCTAAAGTTTTGTCATTTGTCACCACTTAACATGTTTTTTTTATTTGTTTATTTTCAGCATACCAGTGTTCATAGTTTTTGCACCACACCCAGAGCTCCATGCAGTACGTGCCCTCCCTGTTACCCACCACCTGACATGTTTTTAAGATTTTATTTTAATTCCAGTTAGATAATACACAACATAATGCTAGTTGAAGATATATAATATGGTGATTCAACACTTCCATACAACACCTGGTACTCATCACAAGTGTACTTGTTAATCCCTATCCCCTATTTAATACCTTCCCAACACCCTCCCCTAGGTGATCATCTCCTCCTTCTTTGGAGTTATGGGTCTGTTTATTGGTTTGCCTCTCTCTCTTTTTTCCCCTTTGCTCCTTTCTTTTTTGAATTCACATACAAGTAAAAACTTAATGGTATTTGTCTTTCTGTGGTTTATTTCACTTGTCATAATACTCTCTAGATTCATTCATGTCACTGCAAATGGCAAGAATTCATTGTATTTATGGCTTAGTAATATTATATTATATACCTATATCTGATGTCTAATATGTATTACATATCTCTATATCTATACATATCTCTACATATGACATATATTATATATCTATAGATTGTCTATCTATATAAATATCTATACACATGTATAGATATAATTTATATATCTATTTATATATATATATATATATACACATCTGTATAGATTTATATAATGGTATAAACACCTTTTCTTCTTTAGTCATTTATCTGTTGATGGACAACTGGACTCCTTCCATATTTTGGGTACTGTGGTCAAATATACAGTATTGCTTATGTATGCAAACTATTGAGAATGTCTGTGGCTTTTAGACATCAACTTACATTTTATAAATTACTTATAAGAAAAAAAAAAGAAAAATTACCACAAAAATAGAGTGACTGGTACTATATAATTATTTTGTCAAATCCCTATTATTTATTTTTCTGAATTAATGGAATCTTTGTCTTAAATCCTGAAATAGGATGGAATGACTACTGGGATCAGGATAGTGTAGGAGACAGCAAGAACCTTAACCTCTCTGGAGTTTGGAAGGATCGTGGGCATAAGTAAGTGTAAACAAAGATCCATGCAGGCCAGAGTCAACATGACTGGAACATCACAAAAGAAATGGTTGATGGCTTTGGATCTATTCTAAGGGATTTAGAAGTCATATGCAGTGTGGGCATAGGAGTTGATCAAGCACAGGATCAAAGATCCTCTTATGGTCACCACACAAACTCTTTTGCTCATACAAACAGCATAGTGGAGAGGAAAGCAAATTTGCTGCATAATGATCATAGGCCACAGACGTCAATAAAAATCCATCTGCATCAGATAAATTAATGAAAAAGAAACTCTGAGTTGCACACTTGTTTCCAGAGAGATAATCAGAAACCATCTTGGGGACATTCCTGGAGATATAGTTCAGGTCCATGAGGGAGTTGACTAAGTAGAAAATACATGGGTGTGTGGAGGTGGGTGTCCAGGATGATCATGGACAGGTTACCAAACAGAGCCATTAGGAAAAGGAGAAAACTGAGAATGAAGAAAAACAGGACAATTCTTCATGGTGAGAATAACCCCAATAAGAATAAATCAGTTGATGTTTGGTTAATATATTCTGTGTGTCATTAATTTAGTTTCCCCTAAAGGGAGACACATAATAAGTACAGAAAAAACAATCTCTTATTAATTCATTATTTTAGTTCCACTCTGACTTATTCAGGACACATTGCCTCTCTTAAAAAAATTAGCACATATCTTGAAAAAAATCTCCTCATAGTTAAAAATCTTGATGTCATACGAATATAAAACTCCAAAATATTTCATAGAAATGTGTAAATTTGTAAGGATAATATATTTCTGTGACTTTATTAAGATACCCATATTTTATTTTTCTGTATAAGTTTAGTTATTATCAATGGCAGTCTTAGTACTTGTTATATATGCATTGTAAGGCAGTGTAAATGCATAAATTATAGACCTGTACATAAATATATTTTATGACACACAGGCAGTGATTTTTTTCTCTAATTAAGCCCTAAGATTTCTGAAATTATAGTAGTCTATCAGGACACGCTGTAGATATATATCCTTTTGGTTTGTTCATTTGTTTGTTTTGGTGCCAAGACATATTATCTACTTCATTTTCCCCCAGAAATCTACAATGAAGAGTTATTGACAACTATAAGTTATAAGAAGGCGATTTGGTCCTCCTCACTCTATATTCAAATGCTTTAAAGAAACTCCTTTCCTGACAGTTTTCTCTAAAATTTTATTTTAGCTCCTTGTTTCTGCTTACGCTCTCTGAAAATATCTGTATTATTCTTCTGCTTGTCAATAAGTATATAACAGTTAGCATTGCTTTATGGCACCTCTTCTTATTCTGTTTGACCTTTTGATTTTGTGTATTTAAAACACTTTCAATTTTTTGATAAGTGTGAGTTTAGCTCCTATATGTATCAATCTCTGTCATAAAAATCAACTAACAGAATACAGAAGTAAATCTACATAACTTTAAATGAAGTGGGAAACAGAGTAGAGGGTGGAATCAGAGATAGAAAGGTTACGGACACATTGGGTGAAGAGGTTTTAAGGAACAGACACTTAAAAAGAGTAGGAGAAATGGCATTTTGAGAATATTCTAAGTAGGAAGGAGTGGAGAGAATCTTCTCCAGAAGGAATACCATCAGTGAGTAAAGCCCAGCATGCTGTGCCTACAAAGGATTGTAGTGCTTCACTCTCTCATACTTTTCTAAAATAAATGATAATAATTAATGTAATAAATGTAATGAAAGTTTGAAAAGATAAATTGATGAAAATCGACCAGAAAGCACAGTAAAACACAAAATTTGACACTTAGGACAGAAAATAGAGTGAGAGGAATAATAAAAGATGACCCAACATATACTTATGGGCATTTCTGTAAATGTGTATGACATTCATTTTTTTTGACACAATATTTATTTATTTTTAATTTAATATTACAAAAAGACCTTTTTTATTTCTTTTTTTGTATCTATGAAAGAATCATGTTTATTTAAAATTAACACAATTTAACAATTGTCAAATGGGAAGAAAGAAATTACAGAAAAAAAAATATAATCATCTATACATGCCTGGTTTGCTTATTTCTTTCAAAGTGAATGGGAGTCTTAAGATTGGGCTAAAGGTCACTTTACATGTTATTTTCTGTATCTTTTGAAGTACACCATCTATAATCTAATCATTTCTGGAAAGATTTGTTATTTTTCAGGAAACATTAGAAATATAGTTTCATGAACAATAAAGATATACATCAGGCTCCCTATTCTGTTATTTGGTGTTGTTTTTGTTTTTTTGCGTTTTTTTTTATTTTTTCAAATTTTTAAAATTTTTTGTCAACATAACAGTATTTAGTGTTTTTGCACCACACCCATTGTTCCATGCAATATGTGCCCTCCCTATTACCCACCACCTGGTTCCCCCAACAACCCAACCCCCACCCCTTCAAAACCCTCAGGTTGTTTTTCAGAGTCCATAGTCTCTCATGGTTCATGTCCCCTTCCAATTTCCCTCAACTTCCTTCTCCTCTCCATCTCCCCATGTCCTTCATGTTTTTTGTTATGCTCCACAAATAAGTGAAACCATATGATACTTGACTCTCTCTGCTTGATTTATTTCACTCAGCATAATTTCTTCCAGTCCTGTCCATGTTGCTACAAAAGTTGGGTATTCATCCTTTCTGATGGAGGCATAATACTCCATCATGTATATGGACCACATCTTCCTTATCCATTCATCTGTTGAAGGGCATCTTGGTTCTTTCCACAGTTTGACGACCGTGGTCATTGCTGCTATAAACATTGGGGTAGAGATGGCGCTTCTTTTCACTACATCTGTATAAAAGAACTTTTTTCTAAACCAATATATGATTTACAATATTGAATGATGATATAAAGAACACAGAAAATTAGCATAAATAATCATTAAATTGTATTTTCTTGAAAATACTCAATATTGGGGTGCTTGGGTGGTTCAGTGGATTAAGCCTCAGCCTTCAGCTCAGGTCATGGTCTCAGGGTTCTCGGATGGAGCCCAGCATCAGACTCTCTGCTCAGCAGGGAGCCTGCTTCCTCCTCTCTCTCTGCCTGTCTCTGCCTACTTGTGATCTCTGTCAAATAAATACATAAAAATCTTAAAAAAAAGAAAATACTCAATATTGTCTTGAAAACAATTTCTTGATAATCCTCAAAATGAGGTAGACTGGTATTCTAAATTCACCTTGAGAGAAATTATGATAATATGAGAAGAAATCTAGACAGCCATGCATATAAAATAACATCACGTTGCAAATACTGTTATATATTTTATATGTGAACAATAAATTCTAGGAGATGGAATAAAGCTCTAGATGCATATCCTCAAACATAACATGGTATGTAGCCACGTTGACAGAATGGGAAAGGGAGGCAAAAACGATGATGTAGGAATGGGATGACTCATCATTCACAGTGGCCTGAGTTACAAATCATGGCCTGGTATTTTGGATATTTAGAAATCAAATATTAGAGATGAGCATATTGTTTTAAAAACTGAGAAAGTATTGGGAATAATTGTAAATGAATTTGAAGTATTTTCCCTGGGTGTCAAGAGGCACAGGTTATGGGATCATAATTTTATCCTGTGGTTTGTTGATGCCATTCCATACATTCTTGGGATAATACACTAAAGTGATAAAAAAGTTATTTCAGTTAGTAATTTCCACGTACTCAAATTATTGCAGATGTTCATTTCATAAACTACCTTGAAATACCTACATCATGGTTCTGGGTCTATGTGAAGCAACTGATTTTCAGTTATTGGGTGGTCATGGTCAACTTGTAGAGGAAAAACTGGGAGAGCTGGTTGTGTTCATAAGTTAAATAGATATTGCATTTGACACAGAAGCCGCATTAGATATTGAATATCTGTTTATAAATTCTGATCTGTAGAATTATATTTTTATATTAAAATACTTAGATTATTTCCCCATTACTTTAATTTTACTCAATGATGTAAAGAAAACCATTCTATTTACTTTGCAAAAGATTTGAACCTGCTTCAATCTTTTAAACTTCACTAGAACTTTTGGGTCTAGCATCGGCATTACTGACAATAGACAGTGGAGAAAAAGGGAAAGAGATGGTTTCTTAATGAGTTGGAGAACTAAGGCTTGAACCTGAAGGAGGTTCATACATGGCAGAGAAAATAGGACTATATGCTTCCATTGACCATGTCAAGATTGGTGCCAGGAGTTAATTTTATTTAATCCTGACCAAAGTCTCTTGAGGTTGAGACTACATCAATATGAGTGCAGATAGTCGCTGTTGATAAATCAAGTTTCAGAGATTTAAAGGGAATTCTTTGGATTTCTTGTATTAACATAGGTGGTAAATAGATGCAGATATTTATATGTGAAATTTCTATTTAAAAAGAATACTATCATAACACTAAATATTTTAGGCAACAATTAGGAAATAACAAATGGTTATTTTTAACTATGCAGTACTAAATAGAAATTAAAAGAAAATTTAAAAGCTATTAATTAAAAATGCACTATTGAAGACAGAGTGTGAAGAATACATACATGTTATTTAAGCCCAAGTAGCTTGGTTTGGTGCTTCTATATTGTCATTTCAAGAAATTTCTTGTTTAAAGAAGAACTAATTCCTATTCTCCTGAAACTGTTCCAAAAAATAGAAATGGAAGGAAAACTTCCACACTCATTTTATGAGGCCAGCATCACCTTGATCCCAAAACCAGACAAGGATCCCACCAAAAAAGAGAACTACAGACCAATATCCTTGATGAATACAGATGCAAAAATTCTCACCAAAATACTAACCAATAGGATTCAACAGTACATTAAAAGGATTATTCACCACGATCAAGTGGGATTTATTCCAGGGCTGCAGGGTTGGTTCAACATCCACAAATCAATCAATGTGATACAACACATTAATAAAAGAAAGAACAAGAACCATATGATACTCTCAATAGATGCTGAAAAAGCATTTGACAAAGTGTAGCATCCCTTCCTGATCAAAACTCTTCAAAGTGTAGGGATAGAGGGCACATACCTCAATATTATCAAAGCCATCTATGAAAAACCCACCACAAATATCATTCTCAATGGAGAAAAACTGAAAGCTTTTCCGTTAAGGTCAGGAACATGGCAGGGATGTCCATTATCACCACTGCTATTCAACATAGTACTACACGTCCTAGCCTCAGCAATCAGACAACAAAAAGAAATTAAAGGCATCCAAATTGGCAAAGAAGAAGTCAAACTATCACTCCTCACAGATGATATGATACTATACGTGGAAAACCGAAAAGACTCCACTCCAAAAGTGCTAGAACTTGTACAGCAATTCAGTAAAGTGGCAGGATATAAAATCAATGCACAGAAATCAGTTGCAATTCTGTACACCAACAACAAGACAGAAGAAAGAGAAATTAAGGAGTCAATCCCATTTACAATTGCACCCAAAACTATAAGATACCTAGGAATAAACCTAACCAAAGAAGCTAAGAATCTATATGCAGAAAACTATAAAGTACTCATGAAAGAAATTGAGGAAGACACAAAGAAATGGAAAAATGTTCCATGCTCCTGGATTGGAAGAATAAATATTGTGAAAATGTCTATGCTACCTAAAGCAATCTACACATTTAATGCAATCCCTATCAAAATACCATCCGTTTTTTTCAAAATGGAACAAATGATCCTAAAATTTATATGGAACCAGAAAAGACATCAAGTAGCAAAGGAATATTGAAAAAGAAAGCCAAAGTGGGTGGCATCACAATTCCGGACTTCAAGCTCGATTACAAAGCTGTCATCATCAAGACAACATGGTACTGGCACAAAAACAGACACATAGATCAGTGGAACAGAATAGAGAGCCCAGAAATAGACCCTCCACTCTATGGTCAACTAATCTTTGACAAAGCAGGAAAGAATGTCCAATGGAAAAAAGACAGCCTCTTCAATACATGGTGCTGGGAAAATTGGACAGCCACATGCAGAAAAATGAAATTGGACCACTTCCTTACACCACACACGAAAATAGACTCAAAATGGATGAAGGACCGCAATGTGAGAAAGGAATCCATCAAAATCCTTGAGGACAATGCAGGCAGCAACCTCTTCGACCTCAGCCACAGCAACATCTTCCTAGGAACATCGGCAAAGGCAGATTTCAGAGATTTAAAGGGAATTCTTTGGATTTCTTGTATTAACATAGGTGGTAAATAGATGCAGATATTTATATGTGAAATTTCTATTTAAAAAGAATACTATCATAACACTAAATATTTTAGGCAACAATTAGGAAATAACAAATGCTTATTTTTAACTACTCAGTACTAAATAGAAATTAAAAGAAAATTTAAAAGCTATTAATTAAAAATGCACTATTGATGAAACAGAGTGAAGAATACATACACGTTATTTAAGCCTAAGTAGATTGGTTTAGTGCTTCTATATTGTCATTTCAAGAAATTTCTTGTTTCCTCTCATTTTCAGTCTGAATCATATTTTCTCTTGTTCTTGGCAACCATAAAACTTTAATCAACAGTGTAGAAAATACACACATCACTTCCAGATCCTCTCAGTGAACTCTGACCCATGTCCTGCTCCCATACCAAAGTTGCCCTAGGTGGGTTTGCTTACAAAGATTAACCTTCTCTTTATTACCTCCTCTGTAAATTGCTTTGTAAATGTATATATTCAGTTTATTCCTCCATCATAATGAGAAAGTTCCTCTAAATAATGGTATTTATAAATAATTTGCGTATTACCATTTTTATTTTAGTTTAAGAATATTTAATAAGCATTATCTATATTACATATGTTATTTTCCTTGTTTTCCATGTTTGTATTCAATTGCAAATAAAATTTGAAAAACCTCTCACTTTATTGATGCACATATTTACAGAATAAAGTGATTTTTCAAATATAAGATCATTATGATAAAGATTAAATGTGGATTCCATGTGATGAGATGTAATTTAGTTAAAACTGTATAGTGATCCAGTGTCAGATCTGGAAATGTGTCCTCTAGATACCAGACAATGAGGAATTTTCTTCTGAAGCAGAGAAATCTCAAAGAAGGATCATTGGGATCACTAAATAAGTCTGGTCGCCATCATTTTTGTCGATTATTGCATAGTTGGAAAAAGAATGTGCATTTAACAAAGATATTTCTAGTTTTTGCCTAAAATGTTTTAAGAATTCTCAGACTAATCTTTTATAATCATCTGAATGTAAAAAAAAAAAAAAAAAATCGCCAGCAGTTTTCGTATAAATTTGGATTGCTTCTTCTCATTTCAAGAACCCTGTCATACCTTTGTGTGAACTTTACCAAATTAAGGTTCTTTACGGACCTATAGGGGAAGAGTTCTCTAAGAGACCCATCAGATCTTTTTCCCCAGGACTTCCTTAAAAGTACTGGCTGCACGAAGTCCACCTATGAAAATGTGTTCATACTTGTATCTGTATGTCCATAGATAATTATTTTGCATTGCTATTAGTTATCCAGATTTTACAGTATCGTGAAATGACTTTCCTAGAATGAATCAGATTACTGAGAGGAGAATCCACTGGAATCTAGCCCAGCACAGGTCCCTACAGTATCTCTGCAATTTCATATATGGACTTTTTCATGCCTTCTAATATTTTCACAACAGTTTCTATTAAAATGGACAAACAGTACAGAGTTCAAAATGCTTTAGTGACTTAGGAATTAATGTGCTTCTTAAATATTTAAGTAATGTGTATTTTCATTTGTTTAGATAGATATAGAGCTTGTAATCTTAAGAATTTTATTGTACACAGAGATCTAAAATGCACAGTATTTGTATGTGCATACATCTGTGTGCTTCTATATATACCTTCATGAAATATCACAATAGCAAATCAGCACTGAAAAATAGGTAGGTAGGTAGACAGATGTATGGAGTTATATCTGATTCACCAGTATATACTTTGACTTTGGATTCAGATCGAAAAGAAGTTTATTTTGCTTTATTGCAAAACAAGCTGCAGATTTTTGGAGCCAATGCTAAATCTAATGCTAGCTGTCACTTACTAGAAATGTAAACACGGATTAGTGAATCCAACTCTCTGACCTTTACCTCATAAGTATAGCAGATCAAAATCATGAGATATGATCTCACACTTCCTAGAATGCCTGTAATTAATAATTGAAAAAATAATGAGTTTTGGAGAGAATGTGGCGAAAACACAACACTTGAGCACTATTGATTGGACTATATATTACTACAGCCTTTATGGAAATTGGTATAGAAGTTCTTCAAAAAGTTAAAAGTAAAACTCCCATAGTCCCACCTCTGGCTATATACCCAAAGGAAGTAAAATGGTATGAAATCAAATTTGAAGCTATACTTTACTCTTGTAATCATTATTGCGGTGTGACTCATAATGGATAAAATATGGAAATTAATTTTACATGTTCATTGACAAATAAATGAAATAAGAGCAACATTTATGAACCTGGAGGACATTAAGAGAAGTGAAATAAGCCAAACACAGAAAGACAGACACTTACAATAATTACAATTGTATATGAAATCTAGTAGTCCATCTTTAAAAGTAAAGAGTAGAATGGCCATTGTCAGTGACTGAAGGCAGGGAGAAATGGGAAGATGTGGGTGAAATGCTAAGTTTCCAGTGTACATGTTGAATAAGATCTATTTAGAGCAATTTATATGTAACAAAATTGTATATTGGAAATTTTCTGTTACTATGTATCTCACCAGTTGGTAGTATTCATACACACACACACAAACACACACACACACACACACACACACACGCTAAGTGAATTGGTGGATATGTGCTTTGTAGTGATTACTGGAAACTGTAAGTATCTTAAATAAAGCTGTGCACCATATGTATGTGTGTGTATATATATATGTCAATTATTCCTAAACAAATCTGAAGAAAAAAAAACAAAAAAAATGACAAGACTGAATTATATAATTTATACTGGATACATCAGATCTGAGTGGCATGAGTGACTCATGCACACTAATTGTGACATTTTTCACTATCTTCACTATTGCCACTAAAATCAACATAGTTACCATCATACATTTTTATCCATACACATATCATCTTTGGATTTCTCAGGGACATTGTTCCCAAAAAGTTTCAAAACACTCATTGATTTTCACGAAGCATCCTACTTTGCTATCACAGATGTAACTATTACTCCACTGGAGACTTAGTGATAGGCAAATAAATTTTTATTTTATGTTTTTATTATTACTTATTTTTAAGTTAACTTTAAAAAAAGATTGTATTTATTTATTTGACAGAAAGCACAAGCAAAGGGAGCAGGAGAGGGATAAGCAGGCACCCCTCCAACCAGGGAGCCAGATGCACCGCTCACTATCAGGGGCCTGGGATCATGAGCAGAGCCTAAGGCAGAAGTTTAACTCACTTAGCCACCCAGGCGCCCCAAAGACAATTTTTTTAATACCATAGTTAAATACAGAAAGCAGTAAAATTGGTGTTAAAAAAATAATCCTATCCCTTTGGGCCCACCCATTTCCTTCACATATGGGCCTGCACATAGAAAAAATTTACATTTTTGAATAAAGATGCAAAGTATGTAAAAAACTTTAAACTGATGCAAACAAAAACAAAAAAGGAAAACCAAGGCAGAGGAAGGTGTTTAAACTTTCTTTGACTTGTTGGAATGGTGGTAACAGAGAGCTTTATGAGGGAATCTGTAGGGAAGGAGAGCAAACAAATTCTCCACTTAATAAAAAGTAAAAAAAAAACAAACCAAACCAAAGCAAAACAAAACACCGCAAAACAAAGCTTTAAAATCGATCCCTGGTTGTAGACAAGTTCTCCAAAACCAGTAGCTGGCACCCCTGCAACAAACAAAGAGGGAGAAAAGTTCCTGGATTATCTCAACAATCAGGTCCTTTTCCTCTGCTGACGGTACTGGGGGGTTTCCGGACTGTACTCAGTTGGGTCGCCAGTGCAGGGGCTGGGCAGGCTGACCAAGCTGACCAGTCTGCTCCCTTCCTGATGTTGGGCTCCAGTGGGTTGCCCCAGCTGCCCCCTCCTACCCCGCTGCCCCCTCCCGCCTGGCCTGCCACCTGCTCCACCCAGAGGCCAGCCCCATCTCTGTGGCAGTTGAAGCTGTGCCCCTGCCCCTGGAGGCCTGATCCTTCTGGCCTTCAGTGGAGGGTCTCCTGGCCCCTGAGGCCTTTCCCGCTCTCCTGTGGCCTCGCTGCTCTTCCTGAAGGAGAAGCCCCTCCACCAGAAAGACTTCTGAAAGGAAAAGTACTTCTTCCTATTTCTCGGGGTCTCTTGCTGCTGGGTTAGTGCAGGGCGTGGCCCCTGGCCTTTAGGGGAGACATCCAGCAGGCGACCAAGGCGGCCTCCCTGTCAGAGGCGGCAACCTAACCCATCTTGGAGGCCTCCCCCCTCCCAGGGCGCCTCCTTCTCGGCGAGGTAGCCTGACTTTAGGGGTAACCATGGAGGCTATTCCTTCTGGGCCATGGGTGGGATGCCGCCCTGCTCCCAGCAGCCACGGGCTCCTCCAGGTCTGGGCTACAGCACTGCCCTTGGCCTGCAGCTCATGCTTTGGAGCCTGGCTAGGCGGGGAGTGGGAGAGGTGGCGCCTTTACCTGCGGGTGATGGGACTGGTGGGGAAATGGAAGGGGTGCATGACAGCGCCAGGAATAATGGGACACTGGAAATAACACGGGGAGGCTTAGTGTTTTTTTTTTGTTGTTGTTGTTGTTTTGTTTTGTTTTTGTTTTCGTTTTTTTAATAAACATTCTTAGGATGTATTTTGTGAGGCAGATTTACAACACTACTGTCTTGATTAAGAAGGAAAGGGGGAAAAAACACACAGAAAAAACCAATACCCACATTTTCTAAAAGATCATAGTATTAGGAGTTAATTTAAACCACAGGAACTTTTCACTTATCTCATCTTAGCTGTACCAGTCAGTGATAATATGCCTCTTTCAAATTCAATTATTTTACTAAAAATACCTTGGTTTGGACAAATTCTCACATTTGCAGGTCCATTACCATTCATACATGTGCTGTGTATTTTGTCAGAGAATTATAATTATTTAGTGACCGTATTTACGTGAATATAGTATTAAGTGTAGACCTTAGTTTAATTTACCATAAATAGAGAAAAGAAGTGCATTGATGATTGTAGATGTCAGCCATTGATTAAAACATCAATTCCACTATATTTACTACCATTTTACAGTAGAATACAAGGTACAACAACAATTCTTTCAAGAATTCTATAATGGTATGTCTAAGGCTTAAAGAGAGTTTCATTTTTTTTAAACACACAAGTATGTCAAAATTTATTTACTTTTTAACATTTAATTATATATCTATATGAAAATATGAAATATATAAAATGTATAAAATATGGACATTTTAATAGACTTTAGCAAAATAAGATTTTCCTTTGAATGACCATTATTAATTAAAGATATTTTTTTTAATATTTATTTTTATTTGTTTATTTACAGCATAACAGTGTTCATTGTTTTGGCATCACACCCAGTGCTCCATGCAGTACGTGCCCTCCCTATTACCCACCACCTGGTTCCTCAACCTCCCACCCCCCCCACCCCCCTGCCGCCCCTTCATAACCCTCTGGTTGTTTTTCAGAGTCCATAGTCTCTCATGGTTCATCTCCCTTCCAGTTTCCCTCAACTCCCTCTCCTCTCCATCTCCCCATGTCCTCCATGTTATTTGTTATGCTCCACAAATAAGTGATATTTTTTTAATTTATTTGACAGAGAGAGATCACAAGTAGGCAGAGAGGCAGGCAGAGAGAGTGAGAGGGAAGCAGGCTCCCTGCTGAGCAGAGAGCCCGATGCGGAACTCGATCCCAGGACCCTGAGATCATGACCCGAGCAGAAGGCAGTGGCTTAAACCACTGAGCCACCCAGGCACCCCGGCCATTGTTAATTAAATGCTTAAATCTATCCATTGTTGGGGTCCCTGGGTGGCTCAATGGGGTAGGCTTCTGCCTTCAGCTTGGGTCATAATCTCAGGGTCCTGAGATAGAGCCCTGAATTGGGCTCTCTGCTCAGCGGAGAGCCTGCTTCTCCCTCTCTCTATGCCTGTCTCTCTGCCTATTTGTGATCTCTCTCTGTCAAATAAAAAAAATCCTTTAAAAAAATCTATCAATTGTTAATTCTAATATTTTATTAAATAGTTTCTTTATTAATTCTAATCAAAATTATCTTAAGCATTTAAATGATAAGTAACAATAAAAATACACATAAGACATGTACCCTTTGTTATCATGCATAGTTACAAACGTACTGGTTTCTCAAGCTGATATCGGTCCTCCCATCATCCTATCAATGAAGTCATTTTTCTGAATAGACTATTTTTCAAACCACTGTATATACTTTGCTCTCATCCCTGATCTTGCCATTTTAGATAACTCCATAAAGACTCATGATCTGGGGACATCTTTGGAGATTAAGGAGAATACTTGTTGTTTTATGAGTGTATTCACTCATAAACTCACTCAGTGTGAGAAGTGAATACAATTCTCATGTCTCATTCACTGAGATATGAGTAACATTAAAATAGCAATTGCTCATCATATCTCTAGGACAAAATTTAGAAGCAAGTTCTGATAATTTGTGTAGCTGTTTTAATAGTTGAGTTCAAGTTTATTCAGTGGGTAAACAAATATATTTATTCAGATTTTGAATATTATGTCTCCCATGTATAACTTCTTTCTTTATTTTGGCTATTAATTCCTTATTGAATATATCATTTGCAAATATCTTCTCCCAATCAGAAGTTATGTTGATTGTTCCCTTGGCTGTGCAGAAGCTTTTTATCTTGAGAAACAGCACTTCATTTTTCTTTTGATTCCCTTGCCTTTAGAGACCTGTGTTGCAGGAAGTTACTGTGGCTGAGGTTGAAGAGGTTGCTGCCTGGGGTTCTCCTCTAGGATTTTGAAGGATTCCTCTCTCCCATTGGGGTATTTCATCCACTTTGGATTTTTTGTTACATGTTGTATAAGAGAATGGGCCAGTGTTGTCCTTCTGCATGTGACTGTCCAATTTTCCCAGCATCATTTATCAAAGACATTGCCTTTTTTTCCATTGGATATTCTTCCCTGCTTTATTAAAGATCAGTTGGCCTTAGAGTCAAGGGTTGTTTTTTTTTTTTTTTTTTTTTTTTTCTGGGCTCTCTGTTCTATTCCATTGAGTGATACGTCTGTTTTTGTGTCACTACCATGCTGTCTCGATGATCACAGCTTTGTAAACTTGCTTGCAAACAGAAATTGTGATGCCCCAAGCTTTGGTATTCTTTTTCAACAATCCCCGGGCAATTAGGGGTTTTTCTGGCTACATGCAAATTTTAGGATTGCTTGTTTTAGCTCTGGGAAGAATATCAAGGTTATTTTGATAGGGATTGCATTGAATGTGTAGATTGATCTGGGCAGCTTAGATGTTTTCACAATGTTTTTCTTCCAATCTATGAGCATAGGGGTTTTTCCACCTCCTTGTGTCTTCCTCAGTTTCCTTCATAAGTCTTCTGTAGTTTCTATGGTACAGATCCTTGACCTCTTAGATTAGGCTTATTAATAGATATCTTATGGTTTTGAATGCTATAGTAAATGGAATTGAAACCTTACTCTTTCTCCATTCAGATTGTTAGTACATAGAAAAGCAACTGATTTCTGTGCATTCATTTTGAGTCCTTGTGTTGCTGAATTGCTGTTACAGTTCAAGTAATTAAGGGGTGGAGTCTTTTGGGATTTTCTCATAAAGTATATTGTCATATGCAAAGAGAGAGTTTGACTTCTTTGCCAGTTTGAATCCATTCTCTTTTTGTTGTACAAATGCTGAGGCTAGGACTTCTAATACTCTGTTGAACAAAAGTGGTGAGAATGGGAATCCCTGTCATGTTCCTGACCCAAAGGGAAAAGCTCTCAGATTTTCCCCATTAAGAATGGCATTTGCTGTGGGTTGTTCAGAGATGGCTTTTATGAAACATGTGCCTTCTAACCCTATATTTTGAGGAGTTTTCATCTGGAAAGGATGTTATATTTTGCCAAATGATTTTTCTGCATCAGTTGAGAGGATGATATGGTTCTTGTCATTCTTTTGTTAATATGATCTATCACATCGATGCACTTGTCTATGTTGAACCTTCCTTGCATCTCAGGAATTGATCTCCCTTCATCATGAATAGCTCTTTTAACATTCCATGGGATCTTATTGGCTAGTATCTTGCTGAGTATTTTGGCATTCCTGTTCATCAAGGTTATTGGTCTGTAATTCTCCTTTCCAGTGGGGTGTCTGTTTTTTGGATCAAGCTAATGGTCGCCTCATAAAATGAGTTGGGACATTATCCATCCATTTCTTTTTCTTTATTTCTTTTGAAACAGCTTCAGTAGAAGAGGTATGATTTATTCTTTCAATGTTTGGTAGAATCCCACTGGGAATCTATCTCGCCCTGGAATCTAGTTTGTTGTTGTTATTGTTGTTGTTTTTGAGCTGTGATAACTGCTTCAATTTTGGGGCTGGTTTTGGGTCTGCTCAGATTATCTATTTTTTCCTGTTTTGGACTTGGTAGATTGCAAGTTTCCATGAATGCATCTATTTCTTCCAAATGGCCTAATTCATTGCTGTATAGTTGCTGATAATATGTTCTAAGAATTCTCTGTTTCTTTGACATTGGTCATGATCTCTCCCTTTTATTATTACTATGAACCAGACATAATGCCTCTTATTTTCTACACTTATATTTAAGCCGTGATGGATGAGTTGAGAGTAGCATTTGCTCTATTGCCACGTGGTCTGAGTTACCCACAACTGTGACCTTCATGGGGTCTAATGGACAATGTCTTCATTAATATCCAGGTAAGTGTTTTAATTAATGGTGCCTCTAAGTGGCACATTTAGCTTTGCATTGGTTGAGACTTTCAGCCTCACCGTGACCTTCAATGTAAATACAGCTCAAATATTAACTTTTCATCTTGAAGTACAGTTTACTTGTTTTCCTTTAATACATGGTTTCCAGGTGATAATATCAGTCAGGGGTGTCACTGAGAAAGCCAACAATAATTGGTCAGCTGACCTGTCTGGTGATTGGTCACCAGAATGAGGCTAATCTGAGAAATCCCTGATGATTGGCCAGGGCATAGTGATTACTTTGCATGGTGGTGACATCACAGGAAGAAGGCATTGTGATGTCCTGGGGCAGTTATAGAAGCTTGGAAAGAGCACAGGCTGCAGTGTGGAGAGAGATGGCAGTTCAGTCACTGCTCTTCCTGCTCTTCCTTGACTTCTCTGCCCTGTTCCTGCCCCTGCCCATAGCAAGCCCTTGCTCATTCCTCCTGTTTGGGCCTCTCTCCAATACTCTACACACCACCTTTATATCAGCACCCTAGACACGTTTAACTTGGCATTGGTTGAGTTATAAATCATGGCATGGTAATTAGGATTTAGGAATCAAGATGAGAGATGAGTGTATTATTTTAAAAAACTGAGGAAGCGGGGGCCTGTGTGGCTCAGTGGGTTAAAGCCTCTGCCTTTGGCTCAGGTCATGATCTCAGGGTCCTGGGTTGGAGCCCTGCATCAGGTTCTCTGCTCAGCAGGGGGACTGCTTCCTCCTCCTCTCTCTGCCTGCCTCTCTGCCTACTTGTTTTCTCTGTCTGTCAAATAAATAAAATCTTTTTAAAAATGAGGAAGTACTGGTAAAAATTGTAAATGGGTTTGAAGTATCTGCCTCGGGTGTCAAGACGCATAGGTTGTGGGACCATCAATTTATCCTATGGTCTGTTGATGCAGTGTCCATGCATTCTTGGAATAATATAGTAAAGTCATAAAAAAGTTATTTCACTTAGTAATTTACATGTACTCAAATTATTATAGATGTGCATCTCCTAATCTACTGGGAAATACCTGCATCAGGGTTCTGGGTCTATGTGAAGCAGTTGATTTTCAATTACTGGGTGGTCACTGTCAACTCGCAGAGGAAAAACTGGGAAAGCTCGTTGTGTTTGTAGTTAAAGAGGTACTGCATCTGACACGGAAGTCACTTTAGATATTGAATATCTGGTTCCAAACTCTAATGTGAAGAATTATATTTTCATGTAAAAATAATTAGATTATTTCTCTGTTATTTTAATTTTACCCAATGGCATTATGGAAGCCAGTCTACTTACTTTGCAAAAGATTTGCATCTGCTTCAATCATTTAAACTTCACTCAAACTTTTGGGTGTGGCATCAACATTACTGTCAATAGGGAGTGGAGTAAAAGGGAAAGAGATGTTTTCTTAGTCAGTTGGAGAATGAAGGCTTGAACCTGAAGAAGGTCCATACATGGCAGCGAGGATAGGACTATACACTTCTATTGACCATCTCCCCAGGGTGGAACCTACCATATGTGAGATTGATGCCAGGAATTTATTTTATTTATTCCTGACCAAAGTCTCCTGAGGTTGAGACTACCATCAATATAAATACAGAGAGTTGCTGATGATAAATCAAGTTTCAGAAATTTAAGGGAATTCATTGGATTTCCTGTCTTAACACAGATGGTAAATAGGTGCAGATATTTATATATTAAATTTGTATTTTAAAAGAATCCTATCTTAGCACTAAATATTTTAGGCAACAATTATGAAATAAAATTGGTCATTTTTAACACTCAAAACTAAATAGAAATTAAAAGAAAATTATTAAACCTATTAATTAAAAATGTACCAGAGATGAAACAGAGTCAAGAATTTATACAAGTTATTTATGCCTCAATAAATTGCTTTGTTTCTTCTATATTGTCATTTCAAGATATTTCTTGTTTCCTATCTATTTCAGTCTTAATCTTATTTTCTCTTGTTCCCTGCAATAATACAGCTTTGATCAATAGTGTAGAGAATACACACATCACTTCCAGATCCTCTCAATGAACTCTGATCCATGTCCTGCCCCAATACCAAAGTTGCCCTACATGGTTTTTCTTACAAAGATCAACCTCCTCTTTATTTTCTCCCCTGTAAATTGCTTTGTAAATGTATATATTCAGTTTATTCCTATTTCATAATGAGAAAAGTCCTCAATATAATGTAAGTTATACATAATTTGCATATTACCATTTTGAATTTAGCTTAATATAATTTAATAAGCATTATCAATATTACAGATATTCTTTTTCCTAGGTTTCCAATGTTCTTATTCAATTGCAAATAAGACTTGAAAAACCTCTCACCTTATTGATTCACATATTTACAGAATAGAGTGCTTTTTCAAATATAGGATCATTATCATAAAGATTAGAAGTGGATCCCATGTGATGAGAAGTAATTTAGTTAAAACTATATATGATCCATTGGCAAATCTAGAAATATGTTCTCTAGATACCAGACAATGTAGAATTTTCTTCTGAAGCAAATGAATCTCAAAAAAAGATCATTCAGATCACTAAATAAGTCTGGTCACAATCCATTTTGCCTGATTATTGCATAGTTGCAACCAGAATGCACATTTAACAAAGAAATTTCTATCATTTTCCCTAAAATTTTATAAGAAATATCAGACTAAACTTTAATAAGCATCTGAATGTAAAAAAACAAAAACCACCAATTTTCATATAAATTTGGGTTGTTTCTTCTCTTTTCAAGAACTCTGTCATACTTTTGTGTGAATTTTATCAAAATAAACTTCTTTACTCACCTATGGGGGAAGAGATCTCTAAAAGACCTAGCAGACCTTTTTCCACAGGACTACCATGAACCTACTGGCTGCACAAAGCATACCTCAGTTCTTTGAAAAATTTGTTCATACTTGTATCTGCATGCCCATAGATAATTATTTTGCATTGCTATCCATTATCTAGATTTTAACATATTATGAAATGACTTCCCTAGAATGTATCAGGTTGCCAAGAGGACAATCCTCTGGAGTCCAGCCAAGCACATTTCCCTACAGTATCTCTGCAATGAGTCATACATGAAATTTTTCATACCTACAAATGTTTCCACAACAGTTTCTGTTAAAGAAGACAACTTAATTGTGAAGCATGACAAATAACGTGGAGGACATGGGGAGATGGAGAGGAGATGGGAGTTGAGGGAAATTCTTAAATGAAACTGTGTACCTTATATACATGAAATTTTTGTCAATTATACCTAAATAAATCTGAATAAAAAGCAAAAAAAATGACAAGACTAAATGGGGTAGTTTATACTGGATGTGTCAAATCTGAGTGGCACAAGTGACCCATGCACAGTAGCTGTGATATTTTTTTTACCATCTTCACCATTGCCACTAAAATCAGCAGAGTAACCATCATACATTTTTTATCCATACACATGTCATCCTTGCATTTCTCAGGGACTTTGTTCCTGAAAAATTTCAATACACTCTGGTTTTAACAAAGTATCCAACTTTGCTCTATTACTATTGCTGTCACTATGACTGCACTGGAAAATTAGTGACAGGCAAAGAAAATTATATTTCATTTTCTTATTTTTACTTATATTTTAAGTTAACTTAAAAAAAAAAAAGATTGCCTTTGTTTCACAGAAAGCACAAGCAAAGGGAGCAGGAGAGGGGTAAGCAGGCACAGCACCAACCAGGAAGCCAGATGCAGGGCTCACTATCAGGACCCTGGGATCATGAGCTGAGCCTAAGGCAGAAGTTTAACCAACTTAGCCACCCAGGGCCCCAAGGACATTTTTTTTAATATACTAGCTAAGTACAGAAAGTAGTACAACTAGGTAAATTTTCTGTTAAGAAATCATCCTATGAATTTGGGCCCACCAATCTCCTTCATATATAGGCATGTCCATAGATTGACAAAGTTTATATTTTATAACAAAGATGCAAAGTATGCAAAAAAATTAATAATGATTCAAAATTTAAAAACAAAAGAGAATCACGGCAGAGGAAGGTGTTTATGATCTGCTGGACCTGTTGGAATGGGGTAACAGTGTGATTTAGGATGGGATCTGTGGGGAAGGAGGGGGAACCAAATTTGTCGCTTTAAAAAGAAAAAAATAAAAAAGACATCCTTGAAATCAACCCCTGACTGTAGACAAGTTCTCCAAAACCGGTATCTGGCACCCCTGCAACAAACTTGAGACAAGTTCTTGGATTATCTCAACAATTGGGCCCTTTTCCTTGCTGCATCCACCAGGGGCTTCTGGACTGCACTTGGCTGGGCCTCTTGTGTGGGGTCTGTGCAGGCTGACCAGGATTACCTGAGCTCCCCACCTTTTGGGGCTGGGCCTCCTGTGGGTCGCCTCCGCAGCCCCTCTTTCTGTGCAGCCCACTCCATGCCCAGCACCAACGCCAGCTCCCCCAGGCCAGGCCCATCTCTGAAGCAGAAGGAGCAGCACCTGTGGAGGTCAGGTACACACCGCGCCCTCCCCGACCTGCTGCCACCTGAACCTAGAGGCAGTGCTCATCTCTGTAGAGGCTGGAGCGGTGCCCCTGGAGATCCTCAGAGGCTCTGGCCTCGCCAGTGCCCCCCCCCCCACCCGCTTTCCCGCAGTCTCCCGGCTCTGCTTGAAGGAAAAGTGCTCCTTCCAATTTCTCGGGGTCTTACTGCTGGGTGAGCCCCTGTCCATTCCACAGCCTTCTGGGGAGACTTCGAGGAGGCGGCTCAGGTGGCCTCCCCATCAGTGGCACAGCCTAGCCTGTCTTGCTGGCCTCACCCTGGGGCATCACAACGCCTTCTTGTGATGTCACCACCATGCCCTGGTGAATCACCCAGGCATTCACAAATTGGTCTCATTCATGTGGCCAGTCACCAGGTAGCTCAGCTGGACAATGACCAAGGGCTTTTTCAGTGACCTTTCTGACATCATCGAATGGAAAACAGGCTAACTTTTTTCAGGATGAAAAATTCATCTTTGGGATGTATTTATAGTGAAGTTCATGGTGAGGCTGAAAGACTCAACCACTATAAAGCTAAATGTGTCACTCAACATCACCATTCCCTGAAATGCTATCGCCAGCATTAATGAAGACATGGACCATTAAACCCATGAACTGTCACACTTCATGGGTAAGTTCATAATATGACATTCAAGTAAATGCTACTTTCCACTCCTCCATTAAAGCTTAAATATAAATGTAGAAAATGGTAGCTATTATGTTTGCTACATCTTCCCAAAATAAACTTAAACCAAGAAAGGATGATGCTGTGTCCCAAGTCATTACCTTTTGCCAAAACAATATTCAGCTCTCATAGACGGGGAGAACAAAATCCAGCCTGTCAGCAGGTTCACTGTCTTCATGTCTAGCTTCCAACACAAAACAGTGGGAGGAGGACTTAAGTTTGTCTCCTCCCTCAAATACAAGTCAATATTTATCAGGTCATTCAGAACACGCAACAAATGAATCAGAGATCTGAGAAAACAAATGCTGCAGGTCTATAAGTAGAAAAGGGCCCACCATTCGGAAGGGAGGTGGTGTTCAGATTTGAATCTGGTGTTATATAGCTTAGGGGTGGGAACCTGCTTGGGGAAGCTACCACAAAGTCATCTTAGCAGCAGATCAGAAAATGGTAACATTTAGAAGTCTGCTACTGTGGGGGTGTCCCTGGCTTAAAAATGCTCAGGTAGGGAAGCCAGGTGGAATCCTGAGTGTGACAAGATTGGTCTCAGGATCCCTGGGTTGACATGAAAATGGGTGGTGCTGAGGATGACAGAGTTCCTAGACTTCAGAAAGTTAAAATCAAACAAACAAAAACAAAACAGCAAAACAAAAAACAAAAACAAAAAATCCTACCTTACAACCGAGCTTTAGGAGCAGGAAACCTGCATGATAACAGTGTCTAGATGCCAGTTTTCTGCTCTGTGTTGACATAAACTGCTTGCTACTGCATGGTTGTAGGATTGTTTTCCAGGGATAGGGAGGCAAAAGGCAGAAGCATAGGAGATCTGCTATGAGAGGAACCACACATTTCCATGAACATTTGGACATCGGTGGTGAGAGTGGACAAACCTGGTGTGTTCCCGAATGTAGGGGAAAATCAGTCTTTCTCTGTTGAGGATTATATCTATTGTGGGTCTTTCCTATATGGTCTTTATGATTTGAGTTATATTCCCTCTCTTTCTACATGGTAGAGAGTTTTTTCAAAGAAGAAGCAGTATTTTGTAAAATGCTTTTTCTGCATCTACGGAGAATGTCATATGGTTCTTGCGTTTGTTTTTTATTTTATTTTTTGTCCATTTTTTTTAATGTGGTCTATCCCATTGATTGATTTGCTGAGGTTGAGTCACTTTTCAGTGCAGGAATAAATCCCTCATGGTCATATTGAATAATCCTTTAAATGCACTATTGGATCCTGTTGGCTAGTATCTTGGTGAGACTATATGCATCCTTGTTCATCAGGGATACTGGTCTGTAATTCTTTTTAGGGGGCATCCTCCTGAGGTTTTGGCCTCAAGGCAATGCTGGTCTCATAGAAGAAGTTTGCTGTTTTCCTTTTTTCTATTTTTTTTTCATACTTTCAGAAATATGGGCATTAATTCTTATTTTATTACTTGGCAGAATTCCCCTGGGAAGCCATTAGTCTCTGGATACTTTTTTGGGAAATTTTTGGTAACTAATTCAGTTTTTTTCCCCTTTTTGCTGGTTTTGGGTCTGTTTAGGTTTTCTGTTTCTTCCTCATTGAATTTTGGTAGATTATGTTTCAAGGACTGTATCCATTTATTTCAGCTTGCCCAGCTTTTTGGCATGTATTTGCTCATAATATTTCCATATGATTGTTTGCATTTATTGGGTTTTGCTGTGTTTTCTCCTCTCTTGTTTATGCTTTTATTTATCTGGGTCCTTTCTCTTTTATTTTTGGTAAACCTGATTAGAGGTCTAACAATCTTATTAATTCTTTCAAAGAACCAGTTCCTAGTCACATTTCTCTGTTCTTTTCTTTAATTTCTGTTTCTTTGCTTTCTGCTCTAATCTTTTTTTTTAGGTTTTATTTATTTATTTGACAGAGATCACAAGTAGGCAGAGAGGCAGGCAGAGAGAGAGGAAGGGAAGCAGACTCCCTGTTGAGCAGAGAGCCTGATGTAGGACTCAGTACCAGGATCCTGGGATCATGACCTGAGCTGAAGGCAGAGGCTTTAATCCACTGAGCCACCCAGGTGCCCCTTTGTTCTAATCTTTATTATTTCTTATCTCCCACTGGATTTATGGTTTACGTCCTTTTTATCTCCAGTATCTTTAAGTATAAGATTAGGTTGTGCATTTGATACTTTTCTTGTCTCTTACGGGGGGAGCTTGTATTGCTATATACTTACCTCTTAGAACTGCCATTGCTGCTTCTCAGTGGTTCACAACTGTCGTGTATTCAGTTTCATTTGCTTCCATGAATTTTTAAAGTTCTTCTTTAATTTTCTGGTTGACCCATTCATTCTGAAATAGGATTCCTTTTAACCTCCATGCATTTGTGGTCCTTCTATGTTTTCATATGTTAGATTTCAAGTTTCATAGCATTGTGGTCTGAAAATATGTATGGCATGATCTCAATCTTTTTCAAAAAGTTGAAGTCTGGTTTATGATCCAGTATGTAATCCGTTCTGGAAAACTTTCCATGTGCACAGAAGAAGAATGTATTTCTGAATGTTTTAGGATAAAATGCTCTGACTATCTGTTAAGTCCAGCTGGTCCAGTGTGTCAAAGCCCTTGTTTCCTTGGTTATCTTCTGCTTAGACAATTTGTCCATTGCTATGATTAGGGTGTTAAAGCCCACCATTACTGTAGTATTTTCAATGAAATCCTTTAAGTTTATCATTAATTAATTTATACATTTGACTACTCCTATGTTACGGGCATAAATATTTACATTTGTTAGATCTCCCTGTTATATAGACCCCTTTATAATCATATATTGTCCTTCTTCATCTCTTATTGTCATCTTTGGCCTAATATTTATTTTCTCTGGCAAAAGGATGGTTACTCCGACTTTCTTTTGATGTCCATTAGTAGGATAAATCATTCTCTACACCTTCATTTGAAATCTGGAGGTGTCTTTCTGTATGAAATGAATCTCCTGTAGGCAGTGTACTGATGAGTCTTTTTAAAAATTTTTTAATTAATTATGTTATCCTTTGTCTTTTAATTGGAACATTTTAACCATTTACATTTAGAGAATTATTAAAATATAAATTTAGTGCCATTTTATTACATGTAAGGTTGCCATATCTGTGGATTATCTCTGTTCCTTTATGGCTTTTGTTACTTTTGGAATCTCTTTTTGCTTTATGTGTCCCTTTAATATTTCTTGCAAGGCTGGGTTAGTGTTCATGAATTCCTTTATTTAATTATTTGGTCTGAATGACAGCCTAGCTGGATATAGTGTTCTTGGCTGCATATTTTTCCAACTTGGCACATTGAATATGCTAGTCTTTTCTGGCCTGCTAGGTCTCTGTGGACAGGCCTGCTGCCAGACTTATGTGCCTACATGTGTAGGCAAGTACATCTTGTCTTAGGGTGATTTTAGGATGTTCTCTTTATCTCTGAAATTTCACTTTGAATTTTCACTCTAGTATGTCGTGGTGTTGACTTATTTCTGTTGATTTGGGGGGGAGTTCTCTGTGCCTCTTGTACCTAAATACCTGTTTCCTTTTTTGGTTTAGGTAAGTTCTCAACTATAATTTCTTCAACTAAACCTGCTGCTTCTTTTCTACTCTTCTTCTGAGACTCCTACAATACAGATATTCTTTCACTAATGGAATGCTGAATTCCCTAAGTCTACCTTCATTATCTAAGAGTTGTCTATCTTTCCTCTGATCAGCTTCATTATTTTCCATAACTTTGTCTTCTATATCACTAAATTCATCTTCTATTTCGTTCATCCTCACTTCTTTGGTCTCCACTTAGGACTGCACCTCAGTGATAGCATTTTTTTTTAAAGATTTTTATTTATTTATTTGACAGAGAGAGATCACAGGTAGATAGAGAGGCAGGCAGAGAGAGAGGGGGAAGCAAGCTCCCTGCTGAGCAGAGAGCCAGATGCGGGGCTCGATCCCAGGACCCTGGGATCATGACCTGAGCTGAAGGCAGCGGCTTAACCCACTGAGCCACCCAGATGCCCCAGTGATAGCATTTTTAATTTCAGCATGTCTATATTGTAGTCCTTGTATGTCTATAGTGATGGATTTTCTAGTACCTTCTATGTATTTGTTTTTCAAACAAAGCTAGTATGTTTATAATCTTTGCTTTAAATTCTAGTTCAGACTTCTTACTTGTAACTGTATGATAAAATCTGTGGCTATGAGAACCACTTCCTTACTCTTGTGATAAATTTCTCCATTTCATCATTTTTTTTCAAGATGAGAAAAGAACAAGGAAGAAAAAAACACAAGAAAAACAACAAGCAAAACAAGAAACTAGATATCTTTGTGTCTTCATCTGCTTGTTTAGAGAAACTGAATCCCAACATGTTAAAAAAATAATTAAAATATAATAAAAGCCTCTTATGGTTTGCCTCCCCTTCCAATTTTTTTTTATAAACATATAATGTATTTTTATCCCCAGGGGTACAGGTCTGTGAATCGCCAGGTTTACACACTTCACAGCACTCACCATAGCACATACCCTCCCCAATGTCCATAAACCCCTCCCCCTCTCCCAACCCCACCTCCCCCCAGCAACCCCCAGTTTGTTCTGAAAAACAACCAGAGGGTTTTGAAGGGTCAGGGTGGGAGGTTGGGGGAACAGGTGGTGGGTAATAAGGAGGGCACATATTGCATGGAGCACTGGGTGTTGTGCAAAAAAAAATGAATACTGTTACGCTAAAAAAATAAATAGATTAAAGAAAAAAAGGAAAAAAAAAAGAAAAAATATAATAAAAGCAAGAAATAATAAAACATATATAAATATTAAAATTAGAAAATTGTTCTGATTTTATGCTCCACTACTTCTAGTACTTTGCAATAGCATCTCTAGGAGGACTCCTTTCAATCCCCTGTATCATTAGCTGTATCACACTATTTTCAAGTCTCTGCACCTTCTACCTTCCAAAAGGAGGTCACTTTCCTACCTGTAGCCCTGCAGCATTTCTTTTCTCAGATCTCTACTTGATTTATCAGGTTTCAGAATGATTCGATAGGTATCTAACTCTATTCAAGAAATGAGAAAAACTTAGAATCCCTTCTCCTCTGCCCTCCTGTCTCCTATTTATCCTTTTCTTGAAGAGAAAGTGTGTTCACTTTGGTTTCTAGTGAAGAAATTTTGAGAATTTGTGTTCTTAGCTGAATCTCAGAATGCAATTGCTGTAGTAAAACATTGCTCTAATTACCTGATATAAGTGATTCTATAAGGTGGGGCACCTGGGTGGCTCAGAGGGTTAAGCCGCTGCCTTCGGCTCAGGTCAGGATCTTGGGGTCCTCGGATTAAGTCCTGCATTGGGCTCTCTGCTCAGCGGGGAGCCTGCTTTCCTCTCTTTCTGCCTGATTCTCTGCTTACTTGTAATGTCTGACTGTCAAATAAAGAAAATAAAATTATATGGAATTTATTGAGGTTTGTTCCCTCTAAACTTACATTATTGGGGCTTTTTATTATAACTGGATGCTGTCATTATTCCAAATATATTGTTTTCATTTAATCAAAGGATCATACAGTCCTTATCCTTTCTGTTATTATGTGGTATATCAAATTGATTGATTTGTGAATACTAAGCAATCATTACAACACAGGAATAAATCCCACTTACTTATGGTAAATGTTTTAAGGATTTTATTTATTTATTTGATAGACAGTGAGAGAGATCATGAGAGGCTGAAGAGGCAGATGGAGAGGGAGAGGCAGACTTCCCTGTTAAGCAGGGAGCCCAAAGCAGGGCTTGATCCCAGGTCCCCGAGATCATGACCTAAGCTGAAGGCAGAGGCTTTACCCACTGAGCCACCCAGTGCCCCTAAATCAACAATTTTAAGGATACTAGCTGGGCTTAAAAAAATGCTAATAAGACCTAAACAATGCCTTACTGAAGAGACCAATGAACTAAGTACCAGTCATGCTAAAATGAAAAAGAATTTTATAATTAAGACAAAAAAACAACTGTATGTAATGACACTGAGGATGGATGAAACAGGAATGAATCGTTGACATGAAGATAACGTTATGGAAAATAAGGAAGCTGAAAAGAAGAGGGAAAGTAAAGTATTGGCTCACCAATGTGGACTTAGGAAATGCAGGCAATTCACCAAACGTAATAACATTCATTTCATAGGAATCCAAGAATATGAAGAAAGGGACAGAAGGTTTATTTGATCAAATTGTAGCTGAAAACATTCTCAATCTTAGGAAGACATAAACATCAAAATCCAAGTGGCACAAATAAGGAAGGAATCCTGAAAGTAGCAAATGGAAACAAACAAACAAAAATTCTACAAGGACAACCAAACCAGGTCTATAGAAGAGATGTCCACAGAAATATGGTAGGCCAGAAGAAAGTGACATGATATACAAAATGCAGAATGGAAACACTATTCAGCCAAGAATACTTTATCCAGCAAAGCTGTCATGTAGAATAGGACTGACAAAAAAAGTCCCAGAAAACAAAATTAAAGAAGTTCATGAATACTCCAGCCCTGTAAGAGATAATATGGGGGGCTCCTTGAGAGGGGAAGACCAAGAACATCAAAGACTAGAAAAGGAACAGAGAAAATCCCCAGAAACACTAAATTAGAGGCAATGCAATGGCATTAATTTCTTTTATTTTTAAATTTTAATAATGTATTTGAGAGAGAGAGAGAGAGAGAGAGCAGGAACAAGGGGAGGGGAGAGAGAAAGGAAGAAGCACACTCTGTGCTGAACTGAGAACCCAATGAGGGGCTCAATCTCAGGACCCTGAAATCATGACCTGAACTAAAGTCAGACACTTAACTGACTGAGCCACCCAGGTGCTCCACGATGGCATGAAATTCTTATATATCAAATATTCCTCTGAATGTAAATGGAATAAATGTTACAATAAAAAGTCACTGGTATCAGAATGGATTTTTAAAAAAGATCTATATACCTCTTAAGAGACTCATTTTAGATGTAAAGATACCACCAGATTGAAAGTGACTGGATAGAGAAAATCTACCATGATAATGAATGTGAAGGAAAATCAGAGTAACCATATTTATATCAGAATAACTAGATTTTAAACAAAGGATTAGGTGGTGGGTAATGGGGAGGGCACGTTTTGCATGGAGCACTGGGTGTTGTGCAAAAAGAATAAATACTGTTACGCTGAAAAAATAAATAAAAAAAATAAACAAAGGATTGTAATGAAAGATGAATGAGGACACTATTTCCTAATTAAGGAGCCTCTCCAACAAGAAGATCTGATAACTGTAAATATTTTTGCTACAAACATGTAAACAGCCAGGTATATAAGCAATAAGTCACATAAATAAACTGATTTAAAACAACATGATAAGAGTGAGTGTCTTAGAAGAGTGAGGTGTGAGGTGACTGGATGATGGACAGTGTGGAAGGTGTATGCTATGGAGAGTGCTGTGAATTGTGTAAGACTGATGAATCAAAGACTTATACTCCTGAAACAAATAATACATTATCATTAATAAAAATATAAATTAAATAAAAACCCCTCAATAACGTTGTTATAGAAAGAATATAAACCAACATGATAAAAGGCATATGTAAAGACCCACAGTCAATATAATCTTCAAAGCAGAAAAACTGCTTCACTGTTACAGTTAGGAATAAGACTCTGTCATAAATCTTATTTAACTTAGCACTGGAAGTCCCAGACTTAGCAGCCAGGCAACAAAAAGGAAAGAAAAAAAAAGTACAAAATAAAACATCCAAATTGACAAGGACCAAGTCCAAACTTCAGTGTATGCAGATTACATGATACTCTATGGAGAAAACATAAAAGACTCAGTGCTGCAGGATATAAAATCTGCATACAGACATCTGTTGCATTTCCAACAATGAAGCAGCAGAAAGGGAAATCAAGAAGTCAGTCTCATTCACAATGGAACCAGACACAAGATATCTAAGAATAAACCTGATGAAAGAGGTAAATGTCTCTACATTGAAAACTATAGAACACATAAAGAACTTGTAGAATATACACAAAGAAATGGAAAAACACTCCATACTAATGGATGGGAAGAATAAATATTGTTAAAATGTCTATGTTACCAAAACCAATCTACCCATTTAATGCAGTCCATATAAAAAAACCACCAGCACTTTGAGCAGAACTAGATCCTAAACTTTCTAAAGAACTACAAAAGACTCTGACAGTCAAAATAATTCTCAAATTCCATAAAGAATGAATCAAACTCAGCATGCCAAAATTTAATATTCCATTTAAGAAATGGGCAGAAGATATGAACAGACATTTGTTTGTTTGTTTGTTTTTCCCAAGGAAGACATACAGAAGACTAACAGCCAGAGGAAAATATTCTCAACATCATTCAGCATCATGTAAATGCAAATAAACACCAGGATAAGATACAACCTCACAACTATCAAAATGCTAAAATTAACAAAACAGAAAATGATGAAATTCAGTGATGATGGAGCTACAAGAAGCCTCTGTCATGTTTTGTGGTTATGCAAACTTGTACAGTCACTCTGGAAAAGTGTATGGAGGTTTGACCGCAGTTAAAAATTGAACTACCCAATGACACAGCAATCACAGTGCTAGGTATTTACCTGAAGGACAGAAAATTACTGGTTCACAGGAGTATATACATCTCAATGTTTATAGTAGCATTATCAACAGTAGTGAAATTATAGAAAAAGACATATGTATGTGTAATATAAACACACACACACACATATTACATACCCACCCAAAGGAATGAAATCTTGCCATTTCCCATGACATTGACACAGCAAGTGTTTGTTATGATAATGAAATGTTGTAGTCACAGAAAAGCAAATACCATATGATGTCACTCATATATGGAATTTAAAAACAAGACAGATAAAAATAGGGACATTAAACACCACCAACAACAACAAAAGGGAAGCAAGCCATAAGGAACTCCAAAATGGAGAAAAAGAGACTGAGGGTTGATGGAGGAAGTTTGAGGGGGATGTGTTATGTGGGTAATGTGTATTAAGGAATATATGTGCTGCGATGAGCTCTGGGTGATATGTGTAAGTGATAAATCATTAAATTCTACACCTGAAATCAATTTCACCATATATATTACCTAACTAGAATTTAAATAAATATTTGGAAAAATAATTTAAAAAATCTGCATAATGAACATGTATAGACGTATTCCAATATCATCAACTCATATATTATTTCATACTTATATGGATTATACACCAAAATAGGTCACATTCTGAGCTGTGAAATACACCTTTACAAATGTTAATAGAAGTCATATAATGTCTGTTCTCAGAATATAGTGCAATGCAACTAGAAAGGGAGTACTGGGTGTGGTGCATAAACAATGAATTCACTGAAAAGAAATTAAAAAAAAAATAAATGAAAAGGTAAAAAAAGAAATCAATGTTGAAACCTAAAGTAAACATTTCAACATGTAAGGATTAAACAACATACATTTAAATAACACAGGCAAACACATAAATCTCAAGAAAATTGTATTTTTTTAAAGTTTATTACTTACAATCTCTGCAACCAGATGAGGGATTGAACTCATGACCCCAATGTCAAAAGCCACATGTTCTTCTAAGTGAGCCACCCAGTTTCCCCTCAACTGTTGCAACACATAAAAAAGAAAAAAAAAACTTAGTGAATTTTATTGAATGCGGAGACATACAGCTTACATGGAAATGTGTTATGTTGAATGCATATATTAAGAAAGAAAAGTCTAATATCAATAATTTACATTCATTTCTAAGAAATTATAAATACTAGATCAATAAATACAATTCAACAAAAATTAAATTAGAGACAATGTAACAAAAAAGAAAAAGAAATGATAGGAATAATAAATACTAGAGCAAAATCAGTTAAATTAATAGAGAAAAATCAAGAAAAGGAAAAAAAATAATTCAAAATTAGGTGATTTGATTAAAAAATGCACTTTTTTGGTGATGAACACTAGGTGATGTATAAAAATATTGAATCACTGTATCATACACCTGAAACTAATATTATGCTGTATCTTAACTAAGTGGAATTTAAATAAATCCTTATAAAATGATTAATGAAATTGATAAAACTCTAATCAGGCTAATGAAATAATAAGAGAGGAAGAAGACACAATTGATTAATATCGCAAATGAAAGAGGGGAACATGAATACTGATCCCACTGAAATTAAATGACTAGAAAAGGAATACTATAAATAACTCAAAGGTGACAGGTTTGATAACTTAGTGGAAATTGAGAAATTTTTGAAAGACACAGGGCGCCTGGGTGGCTCAGTGGTTTAAGCTGCTGCCTTCGGCTCAGGTCATGATCTCAGGGTCCTGGGATCGAGTCCCACATCGGGCTCTCTGCTCAGCGGGGAGCCTGCTTCCCTCTCACTCTCTCTGCCTGCCTCTCTGCCTACTTATGAGCTCTCTCTGTCAAATAAATAAATAAAATCTTTAAAAAAAAAAAGAAGAAAGAGACAAAATGAATAGGACTTTATCTATAGAATAAATTGAATAATCATTAATAACCTTCCAAAACAGAAACTACAAGCCCAGGTGGGTTCACTGGTGAATTTAATTAAACATTGAAAGAACAGATTAAATTAATTACCTACAATTACTTTCAGGGCATAAAAGCAATTGGAATACTTCTGATTCCTTTGATGGTATCATCATTACCCTATTATAATTACAACAATGATATAAAAAAGACACATCAGTTTCTCTTGTGAATATAGTTACAAACATCCTCAAAAATGCTACAAATTGATTACATAATGTATAAAAGAATTATATATCACAATTAAGTAGATATATTGCAATTATGTGAGATTGAACATTCAAAATCACTTAATGCAGTTCATTATATCAAAAGAATAAATAAGAAAATAATCACCTCCCATATAAATAAATACTTAAAGAGCATTGTACAATATATGACACCCACTCACAATTAAACCTCTTAATATACTAGAAATAGAGGTAACAGTTCATCATGACAAAAAATATCTACAAGAAACCTACTGTGAAATTTATAGTTAAGAGTGGGAAACTAGAAACTTTTACACTAAGATCGGGAACAATACAAGTATGTTCCCTCTCATTAGTCCTTTTCAACATTGTGCAGAAAGTATTAGGAAATTCAATTAGAAAAGAAAAAGAAATGGAATATATATAAATTGAGAAGGAAAAATTAAAAACACTTTTGTTCATACATGATCTATTTATTGGGTAGAAAATCTAAGAGTAGACAAAAGCTCTCATGAAATAATAAGAAATTTAGCAAATTTGCAAGGCAAAATTTTAATATAGGAACTGCAACCTTGCCCAATGCCATATGGCATCAATGAACAAGTGTAATAGGAAATATTAAAAGCAATATCATTTACCTTAGCACCAGGAAAGAAAGAAGAATGAAAGAGAAGAAAAGAGGGAAAGAAAGAGAAAAACATTGTTAGGTACAAATAAAATAAAATAAAATATGTATCATACCTCTAAGGAATATGCCACAAAATTCTGATGAATGCAGTTAGAACTAAATAAATGTTTAGATGATCCAGTTTCATGGATAGGAAGATTTAAAGTTGTGAACGTACTGATTTTACTAATTTAGATTTATAGATTTAATGAAATCCAAATCAAAATTATATCAAGTTATTTGTGGACATTGACAAATTGATTATAAACTTTATGTGAGAGGAAAAAATAAGCCTAGAATAGCCAACATTATATTGAAAAGGAAGAAAGTAGAAAGACGGATGATGTCCAAATTGAAGAATTTATACAAAGTTGGAGAAATCACGACTGGTAGTTTGGTGTGAGACTAGATGAAGATATCAACGGAAAAAAAAGAAGACTAGAAGAAACCCAACATAAGTATAGTTAACTGAATTTTGTCAAAAACAAAGACAACATGATGAAGCAAATACTGTCTTTTAAAAATGATGCTGGAACAACAGTGTCCTGTTGCAAATAAAAAAATCTAGAAAAACACATAAACTGAAAAAGCATTGTAGAACTAACTGTAAAACTACAATGTGTGTAGACAATAACACAGGAGAAACCTAGATGATGTCGAGTGTGAAAATGATCATTAGATACAATGCCAACACATAACTTATTTTTTTCAAGAAATCTCTACACCCAAAATGGGGCTCAAACTTAAAACCCTGAAATCAAGTGCCATGTACTACACTGATTGAGATAGCATAGATCACAAGGCATAATTTATTTTTAAAAAATCAATATACTGCATTTACTAAAAATAAATAAAAAATAAAATAAAATAAAAATAAAGATTTACTAAAAATAAATCTTATGTTCTATGAAAGAAAGGATTAAAAACAAACAGGAAACCCCAGATTCAGAGAATTTTGAAAGAATAACTTCCTAAAACATATATGTGATAATTTTTTTGTAAATATACAGAAAACTCTTGGAATCAGCAATGGAGAAAATAACTTGATTAAGAAAACAGAGGGGGTACCTGTGTGGCTCAGCAGGTTAAGCCTCTGCCTTCAGCTCAGGTCATGATCTCGGGGTCCTGGGATCGAGTCCTGCATCGGGCTCTCTACTCAGCAGGGAGCCTGCTTCCCCTTCTCTCTCTGCCTGCCTCTCTGCCTACTTGTGATCTCTTTCTCTCTCTCTCTCTGTCAAATAAATAAATAAAATCTTAAAAAAAGAGAAAAGAGAGGAGTCCCAAAGACCCATCACTAAAGAAGATAGATGACAAATAAGCATAGCATACAATGTTTCACATTACATGTCATCTGTTTTATGCAAATTAAAACATAAATAAGATATTACTACATATCTATTGAGTGGCCAAAGTCCAGGCAACAACAAGACTAAATGCTGATGATGATGTGGCAAAGCAGAAGTGATATTTTTACTGACAGGATTGCAAAATGACACAACCACTTTGGAAGATAGTTTGACAGTTTCTTTTTTTTTTTTTAATTTTTATTTGTTTATTTACAGCATAACAGTGTTCATTGTTTTGGCATCACACCCAGTGCTCCATGCAGTACGTGCCCTCCCTATTACCCACCACCTGGTTCTTCAACCTCCCACCCCCCCCCACCCCCCTGCCGCCCCTTCATAACCCTCTGGTTGTTTTTCAGAGTCCATAGTCTCTCATGGTTCATCTCCCCTTCCAGTTTCCCTCAACTCCCTCTCCTCTCCATCTCCCCATGTCCTCCATGTTATTTGTTATATTCCACAAATAAGTGAGACCATATGATACTTGACTCTCTCTGCTTGACTTATTTCACTCAGCATAATTTCTTCCAGACCCGTCCATGTTGCTACAAAAGTTGGGTATTCATCCTTTCTGATGGAGGCATAATACTCCATTGTGTATATGGACCACATCTTCCTTATCCATTCATCCGTTGAAGGGCATCTTGGTTCTTTCCACAGTTTGGCGACCGTAGCCATTGCTGCAATAAACATTGGGGTACAAATGGCCCTTCTTTTCACTACATCTGTATCTTTGGGGTAAATACCCAGCAGTGCAATTGCAGGGTCATAGGGAAGCTCTATTTTTAATTTCTTCAGGAATCTCCACACTGTTCTCCAAAGTGGCTGCACTAACTTGCATTCCCACCAACAGTGTAAGAGGGTTCCCCTTTCTCCACATCCTCTCCAACACACGTTGTTTCCTGTCTTGCTAATTTTGGCCATTCTAACTGGTGTTAGGTGGTATCTCAATGTTGTTTCTTAATAAAATAAACTTATCTTAACCATGCAATCCAGCAGTCCACAACACATGAAAACATATCCACATAAAAACTACACTTCAGGATGCCTGGGTGGCTCAGAAGTTAGGTATCTGACTTTTGATCCAGTAATGGTCCCAGAATCCTGGAATCCAATCCAGCTTCTTGCACAATGGAGAACCTGCTTCTCCCTCGAATAGCATCTCTCCCTGCTTGCGCTCGCCCTCTCTCTGACAAATAAAATATTTAAAAAAAATCATTACATAGATATTTATCATAGTTTTATTTATAATTGCAAAACTTGGAAGCTAACAAGATGTTAGCTTATCAGTCCATGTTAAGGCATGGAGGAACTTCATACACATATTTTTAAGTGAAGGAAGCCAATCTGAAAACCCTATATACTGTCTAATTCCAGCTACAACATATTCTGGAATGAGCAGAACTAGGAAGACACTGGGAGTTCAGTAGCTCTCAGGATCATGTGTTGGGGAGAAATAAATTGGCAGAGCACAGAGGAGTTTGAAGGCAGTAAAACTACTTGCATGGCTCTATGATAATGGACATAAGTCTGCAAAAAATGGGAGAGAAGGCAATTTTTTTTTATTTCCAATGCCTATTTTTTGGCCAGTAGCAACAACAACAACAAAATCAGAAGGATCACAAAGAAGTAGGAAAACCTAGTCCTTATGTTGAAACAACCTATATTGATAGAAACTGTCCTTTAGGAAACACAAAGATGAGAACTGCTAGATCAAGAAAAAAAATGATTACAATCAAATGAGTAAATAAAAAAAAAAACACAGAAAAATAACTAAAGGAATTTTGTTTCAAATATCAGGTAAATAAAATGAGAATATCGCCAAAGAGCTATGAATTCTAAAACAAAACAAAATAAAACAACAACAAAAAGAAAGCAATCAGAAATTCTAAAGTTGAAAACTACAAAACCTACAGTAAAAAGGTTACTAGGGAGATTCAATGGGACATTTGAACAGTCAGAAAAAAAATCAGTAATGAAAATGAAGGCAGGCCCATATTTGTAGACTCTGATGAGCAAAAACTTAAAAAAGCAAAAGAGCAAAAAACAAAAAGACAAGGGAGATGTGAAGATAGCCAATGGTATAACTGGATCATCATGAAGTAGAACAATATATGTGTTATAGGAATCCCAGAAGAATATTAAAGTGAAAGAGGCAGAGAGATCATCTATATGAAAAAACTGGCTAAATTTCAAAACTGATGATAGATATAATTATACAATCCAAAAAACTTAACAAAATCCAAGTTGGATACCCTTAGAAAGATCCACAAATAGACACAAAGTATCAAAATATGAAATAAGATATTGCAAGCAGCAAGAAAAATGCAACTTGTCATGTAAAAGAGAACATCAGTAAAATTATCTTCTGAGTTCTCAGCAGAAATTGAGAACTGAGCACAGGGAAAAATATATTCAAAGTGATGGCAGAATAAAAACTGTTAACTGAAAATATTGTGACTGTAAAGTTATCCTTCAAAAAAAAAAGAAAAGAAAAGAAAGAAACTAAGACATACATACAATCAGTGAAAGGTTTTTATTACGAGGCCTTTCTTACAGGAAGTGTGAAAGGAACACTTTATTTCAGGTTGAAATAAAATGATGTAATATGGATTTGTAAACTTAATTTAAATTTCCTAAAGAGATTAGAAGACATACATATGAGATTATTATTAGTCTGTACATGAAAAATGAGGAATTAGTGTGTGAGGAAGAAATTAATACCTAAAGTGAGGAGAAATTAGGTATACTAATAGAGTTTATAGATGTGATTAAATTTAAGAAACAAACCAGATGCATATAGGGGAAGGTAAGAAAGAGAGAGATGGAAGCAAAGCATAAAAGATTCTTAAATATAGTTAATCAACTGAGGGTTAATGGAGAAGTGGGTTGGGGTTGGGCTCAATGAGTGACAGGAATTAAGAAGGGCACTTGTGATCAGCATTAGCTGTTATATATAAGAGATGAATCAGTAAATTACTCCTGAAACCAAAATTGCCCAATATGTTAACGAACTAGAATTCAAATAAATAATTGAAACAAAATTTAAGTATCAATTAAAATTCAATTTTTTTAATATTTTGTTTATTTGACAGAGAGAAATCACAACTAGGCAGGCAGAGAGAGAGGAGGAAGCAGACTCCCCGCGGAGCAGAGAGCCCCATGTGGGGCTTGATCCCAGGACTCTGGGATCATGACCTGAGCAGAAGGCAGAGGCTTTAACCCACTGAGCCACCCAGGCGCCCCAAAAATTCAAATTTAAATCTGTAGTATGTTATATGTAATCCCCATTATAACTTTAAAGAACATATCTTTTCTTAATTCTTATTTTGTTATTATCATGTTCAATTAGCCAACATTTGGTACCTCATTAGTTTTTGATGTAGTGTTCCAAGATTCATCAGTTGAGTATATCACCCTGTGCTCATCACATCACGCACCCTCTTTAAGGTCCATCACCCAGTTACCCCATCTCTACTATGTATTTTATAAAACACTACCTCTGAAACAAATACTACACTATATCTTAATTAAATTTAATTTAAATTAAAAATACAATATATTATAAATATAATGATTACCAATATGGTATATATTTTGTTCACCATTTTAAGATTTTATTTATTTGGCAGAGAGACCCTGAGAGAGGGACACAAGCAGGGAGAGTGGGATAGGGAGAAGCAGGCTTCCCACTGAGCAGGGAGCATTATGAGGGGCTCAATCCCAGGACTATCTCAGATCATGACCTGAGCTGAAGGCAGACGCTTAGTGACTGAGCCACCCAGGTGCTGCTGTTTTATTCATTCTCTGTGCTTTACTTAATAAGACCATTTCTACTTCAAGGTCATAAACACATTTCCCTTTTATATAAGAAGGAAAAGAAAGGGAATTTGACCATGCCATTACAAAATAAAATCAACTGCACACACACACACACAAAATACTGGGGAAGTTAAGAAACAAATTATATGACGTACAGAAAACAAATGGCAAAATAGCAAAATATATTCCATATTTATCAGAAATTACCTTAAGTGTAAGTTGGCTAAATATCCTAGTTACACCATACGTTGTCAGAATGGAATAGATATAGATGATATAGATATAGATATATATACACACACTATAAGACATTCAGTGTACATGGATGAAGTTTCAATACTGTGAAAAATAAAAGGATATGAATAAAAGATAACCCATGCAAAGGATAGTCAGAAAATATGAAGTTGTAGTAATATGAGAGAAAGTGGACTACAAGTCAAAAATTATTCATAAGAGTTGAGTATTCCAATTTTCTGATAAAGATGTAGGAGTCCATTATACATATGGACCATATCTTCTTTATCCATTCATCTGTTGAAGGGCCTCTTGGATCTTTCCACAGTTTCGTGATTGTGACCATTGCTGTTATGAACATCTTATTTTATTCTTATGTATTTTTAAGTTAACTTTTTTTTAAAATATCATATTTATGTATTTGGCAGAAAGCACAAGCAAAGGGAGCAGGAGAGGGGTAAGCAGGCACCGCACCAACCAGGAAGCCAGATGGAGGGCTATCAGGACCCTGGGATCATGAGCTGAGCCTAGGGCAGAAATTTAACCAACTTAGCCACCGAGGAGTCCCAAAGACATTTTTTTTTAATACTATAGTTAAATACAGAAAGCAGTACAACTAGGTAAAACTTGTGTTAAGAAATAATCCTATCACTTTGGGCCCACCCAACTCCTTCATATATGGGTATGTCCATAAGTTGACAAAGTTTATATTTTTGAATAAAGATGCAAAGTATGCAAAAACCATTAATACTGATGAAAAAAAATAAAAACAAAAGAGAACTACAGGCGAGGAAGGTGTTTAAGCTCCACTGGACCGGTTGGAATGGGGTAACAGTGATTTAGGATGGGATCTGTGGGGAAAGAAGGGGAACCAAAATTGTTGCTTACAAAAGAGAAAAAAAAGAAAAAAAAAAGACATCTTTGAAATCAATCCCTGGATCCCTGGTTGTAGACAAGTTTTCCAAAACCAGTATCTGGCACCCCTGCAACAAACTTGGAGAAAATTCTTGGATTATCTCAACAATTGGGCCCTTTTCCTTGCTGCCTCCACCAGGGGTTTCCGGACTGCACTTGGCCTGGCCCCCGCGTGGGGGCTGTGCAGGCTGACCAGGCTGACCTGGAGCTGGGCCTCCTGTGGGTCGCCCCCACAGCCCCTCCTCCCGCGCCACCCCTTCCTCCCATGAGGCCTCCTCCCCGCCCAGTCCAATGCCTGCTCCCTCGAGGCAGCGCCCATCTCTGCAGAGCCTGGAGTGGCGCCCCTGGAGGCCCGGTCATCCAGGCCTTCAGGGGAGGCTCCAGGCTCGCCCGCGGTCTCCCGCCGCTCTCCCGCGGCCTCAGCCTCCCCGCTCTTGCTGAAGGAGAAGCCGCTCCCCAGGAAAGACTTCGGAAGGAAAAGCGATTCTTCCTGTTTCTCCTGGTCTCGCTGCTGGGCCAGCACATGGCCGGGTCCCGTCCGCGGCCTTCTGGGGAGATGGGGAGGAGGCCTCCGAGGCGGCCTACCCGTCAGGGGTCAGGGCCCAGACCGTCTTGGCAGCCTCGCTGCCCTGGGGGCCTCTGTCTCTGCGGGGCGCCAGGCCTCCAGGAGGGCAGCAGTGGCTCTTCCTTCTGGGCCCCAGCGGGTGGAGCGGTTCGACGCCCAGCTCCGGGAAGCTGCGGGCTCCTCTGGTCCCCGCCAGGGCGCTGCCCTTGGCCTCCAGCTCCTCATTGGAGCCAGGCTGGGAGGCCTCCGGAGAGCGGGTGCCTTTACCTGCTGGTGATGAGACCCGTGGGGAAAGCAAGGGGTGCGTGACCGCTCCAAGAATAATGCACCACTAGAAATGACAGGGGAGGCTTAGTCTTTTTATTTTATTTTATTTTTAAGAAAAGTTATTATGATGTATTTTGTGAGGGAGATTTACAACAGTACGGGTCTTAATTAAGAAGGAAAGAGGGGGAACATGCGTATCACCAAACCCACATTTTTAAAAAGATCATGATCTCAGGAGTTAATTTAACTTATAGGAAATTGTCACTTGCCTCCTATTAGCTGTACCAGTCAGGGATAATCTGTCTGTTTTGAAATGAATTATTTTTCTAATTATCTCTGGGTTCAGACAAATTCTCATATTTGCAGTTTCATTTGATTTATTTTATTTACTACCTATTTTATCAGAGAGAATTATTGGTATTTTAAAGTGATCATATTTACATGAATATAGTATCATTTAGTGTAGACCTTAGTTTGATTTACCATAAATTAAGAAAATAAGTACAGTGATGCTTGTAGATATCACCGTTGATCCAAAAACCACTTTCAGCACATTTACTACCATTTCATAAGAGATAAGAAGGTACAACACGAATTCTTTCAAGAATTCTATCATGATTTGTTTTAAATTTAGAGAGCTTCGTGTTTTTTTTAAGCACACAGGTATGTAAGTAATTGACTTACTTTTTAACATTTGATTATGTATCTATATGAAAGTTGAAATATATAAAATATACCCTTAAATTGACTTTGACAAATAAGAGTTTCCTTCGGAATTCCGTAGTTAATTAAATATTGGAATGTACCAATGGTTAATTCTAATACTTCATTAGAACAGTTTTTTATTAATACTAGTTAAAATCATCTTAAGGATTTGGAGAAATATATCAACCTTAAACAATAAATAAAACTAAAAATACCACAAGACATATACCATTTATAAACTTGCATATTAACAAACATATTGGTTTGGAGAGCTGACATTGGTGCTCCTACCATCTTATGAAGTCATTTTTCTGAATAGGCTTCTTTGAATATTTTTCTGCCACTGCATATACTTTTCTCTCATCCCTGACCTTTTTAGATAACTCCATAAAAACCTAACAGCCATTGTGAATTCAAGATGTCTTGAATTGAATTGAACAACAGGAGAATACCTGTTGTTTTATGTGTGTACTCACTTGAGAATGTCCACAGAGACATGAATAATGTGAAAATACCAATTGCTCAGCATGTCCCTAGGACAAAGTTTAGAAATGAGTTCTGATACTTTGTGGAGCTGTTTTCATAGTGGAGTTAAAGGTTAATTCATTGGGCAAACAGATATATTTATTCAGACATTTTGAATATGATGTCTCTTGTATATAAGTTGTTTCTATATCTTGGACATTACTCCCTTATTGGATATATCATTTGCAAACATCTTCTCCCAAACAGAAGTTCTATTGATTGGTCCCAGTGCTGTGCAGATGATTTTTATCTTGAGAAAGAGTAGTTCATTTTTGCTTTTGTTTCCCTTGCCTTTAGAGACACGTGTTGCAAGAAGTTGCTGTGGCTGAGGTTGAAGAAGTTGCTGCCTGGGTTCTCTAGGACTTTGAAGGATTCCTGTCTCACACTGAAGGATTTAATCGATTTTGAGTGCATCATTGAAGATGGTGTAAGAGAAGGTCCAGTGTCATCCTTCCGTATGTGATTCCAATTTTCCCAGCATCACTTATTGAAGACACTGTCCTTTTTTCCATTGCATATTCTTTCCTGCTTTGTCAAAGAATAGTTCTCCATAGACATGAGGGTCCATTTATGGAGTCTCTAATTTGTTGCATTGAGCGATGGGTGTGTTTTTATGCCAGAACCATGCCGTCCTGATGATCACAGCTTTATTAACTGGCTTGAAGTCAGGCATTGTGATGTCCCCAGCTTTGGTTTTCTTATGCAACAATGCCCTGGCTATTTGGGATCCTTTATGGCTACATGCAGATTTTAGGATTGTTTGTTTTAGGGCTGTGAATAATTTTGAGGGTATTTTGATAGGGATTGCATTGAATGTGTAGATTGCTCTGGACAGCATATGCATTTTTACAATGTTAATTCTTCCAATCCAGGAGCATTGAATGACTTTCCATCTTTTTGCGTCTTCCTCAATGTTTTGTAGTTTATACTGCGGAGATCATTTACCTCTTTGATTAAGTTTATTCCTAGGTATCTTATGGGTTTGGGTGCTATGGTTAAGGGGATTGACACCTGAATTTCTCTTTCTCCATTCCCATTATTAGAGGATAGAAAAGCAAGAGAATTTTGTGCTTTGATTTTGCAATCCTGCACATTGCTGAATTCATGTATGAGTTCAAACAATTTAGGGGTGGAGTCTTTTGTGTTTTCATATAAAGTATATCGTCATATGCAAAGGGAGATGATTTAACTACTTCTATGACAACTTGAATGCCTTTTACATGTTATTGTCCAAATGCTGAGGCTAGGATTTCTAATGTTGTGTTCAATAAAGTGGTACGAGTGGGCTTCGCTGTCATGCTCCTGACCTTAATGGAAGAGCTATCAGTTTTTCCCCATTGAGAATGAAATTTGCTGTGGGCTCTTCGTAGATGGTTTTTATAATATGAGATATGGTCCCTCTATCCCTCTATTTTGAGGAGTTTTAATAATAATAATAATAATAATAATAATAATAATAATAATAATGAGAGGAGTGTTGTATTTTGCCAAATGCTTTTTATGCATCAAATGAGAGGATGTTATGGGCCTTGTCTTTCTTTTGTTTATATGACTAATCACATCACTTGATTTGTGAATATTGAACCTCCCTTATATCCCAGAAATGAAACTCACCTGGTGGTGGTGAATAACCCTTTTAATGTACCTTGGAATCCTACTGGCTTTTATCTTGTTGAATATTTTTGTATTAGGGCTCACTAGGGTTATTCATCTATAATTCTTTTTCACAGGGTCTTTGTCTGCTTATGCATCAATGTAATGCTCTGCCTCAGAAAATGAGTGTGGAAGCTTTCCATTTATTTCCATTTTTTGGAAGCAGCTTCTATAGAATAGGTAGGACTTATTCTTAAAATCTTTGGTAGAATTCCACTGGGAAGGTATCTGGTCCTGGACTCTGGTTTTTCTGGGGGAGGTTTTTGATTCCTGATTCAATTTCCTTGCTGGTTATTAGTCTCTTCAGATTGTTTATTTCTTCCTGTTTCAGACTTGGTACATTACAAGTTTCCAGGAATGCATCTATTTCTTCCAGATGGCCGAATTTTTTGGCATATAGTTGTTGATAATATGTTCTAACATGTCCCTGTTTATTTTGCATTGGTCATGATCTCTCCCCTTTCTTTCCTGGTTTTGTTAACTTAAGTCTTTTATCTTTACTTTCGGCTAAATCTGGCCAGAGGTTTATTGATCTCATTAATTTGTTCTGAGAAACAGCTTCTAGTGTGTTGGTGGGTTCTGCTATTCTACTAGTTTCAGTTTCATTGATTTCTGCTCTCCTCTTCATTCCTTCTTCTCTCCTGCTTTGTATCAGCTCCTATATGCTGTACTTTTTTCCAGGTGTAAGGTTAGCATGTGCATTTGGATTTTTCTAATTTTTTGAGACAATCTTGGATGGCTAAGCAATTCCCTCTAAAGACCAACTTTCCAGTATCACATAGATTCTGAACCAATGTGTTTTCATTTTCATTAGTTGCATTGAATTGTTTAAGTTCTTTAATTTCCTGGTTGTCCCAGCCATTTCTTGGCAGGATTCTCTTTGACCTCCAAATGTTTGAATTCCTTCCAGAATTCCTCTTCTGATTCAGTTCCACTTTCAAAGCACTATTGTCTGAAAAAATGCAGGGGAAAATGTCAGAAATTTGGTATTGTTTGAGACCTGATTGGTGACCCAGTATGTAATCCTTTTTTTTTTAATTTTTAAATTTTTGAGTATGTAATGTTAGTCACCCTAACTATGAACTATGTTCATAACTACTAACTATGAACTATGAGTTCATAGACTCATGGTTTAAGTATAACAAACAGTGTTTCATTCAGTACATGCCCTCCTTAATAACCACCACCAGCCTCACCATCTCCCTAACCTCTTCCCCTCTAAAACCCTGTTTCTTCGAGTTTACATTCTCTTGTGGTTCAACTCTCCCTCCAAATCCCCCAGCTTCACTTTTCCCTTCCTTCCCCTAATGTGGTCTCTGTTATTCTTTATTTTCCCAAGTAAGTGAAACCGTGTGATAATTGACTTTCTCTGCTTGACACCTTATAATCATTATAATTTCCGGCAATCCCTTCCATGTTGATGCAAAAGT
Organism: Meles meles; assembly: GCF_922984935.1. Lineage (NCBI taxonomy): Eukaryota > Metazoa > Chordata > Mammalia > Carnivora > Mustelidae > Meles > Meles meles. The sequence continues at coordinate 23,685,425 of NC_060068.1, read as the reverse complement.
GGGGTATTCCTCCTTTCTGATGGCTGAGTATTATTCCATTGTATATATGGACCACATCTTCTTTATCCATTCGTCTGTTGATGGGCACCTTGACTCTTTCCACAGTTTGGCTTTTGTGGCCATAGCTGCTATGAACACTGAGGTTCATATGACCCTTCATTTCAATATATCTGTAGCTTTGTTGTAAATAACCAGTAGTGCAATTGCAGGGTCAGAGGGTAGCTCTATTTTTAATATTTGGAGGACTCTCCACACTGTTTTCCAAGGTGACTACACCAACTGGCATTCCCACCAACAGTGTAAGAGGGTTCCCCTTTCTCCACATCCTCTCCGGTACTTAGGGTTTCTGGCCTTATAACTGTCATTCTAACTGGTAAAATGTGGTTTTGATTGGAATTTCCGTGATGGCTAATGATGATGAACATGTTCTCAAGTGTCTGTTAGCCATTTCTATGTCTTCTTTGGAGAAGTCTCTGTTCATGTCTTCTTCCCATTTTGTGACTTGATTATCTGCTTTCTTGGTGTGGAGTTTGAGAAGTTCTTTATAGATCTTGGATACCAGCCTTTTGTCTGTAGTGTCATTTGGGAATATCTTCACCCAATCCATGGGTTGTCTCTTTGTTCTGTTGACAGTTTCCTTTGCAGTGTAGAAGCTTTTTGTCTTAATGATGACCCAAATGTTCATTTTTTACTTTTCTTTCCCTTGCCTATGGAGATGTGCCTTGAGAGAAGTTGTTGTGGCTGATGTCAAAGTGCTTACTGCCTATGTTCTCCTCCAGGATTTTGATGGATTCCTGTCTCACACTGAGGTCATTTATCAATTTACAGTTTATATTTGTGTCTGATGAAAGAGATTGGTGGACTTTCATTCTTCTGAAGATAGCTGCCCAGTTTTCCCATCAGCATTAATTGAGGAGACAGTTTTTTCCACTGGATATTTTTTTCCTGCTTTGTTAAATTTTAGTTGACTGTAGATTTGACCATCTATATCTGGGCTCTCCACACTCTTCCATTGGTATATGTGTCTGTTTTCATGCCAGTACCATGCTGTCTTAGTGATCACAGTTTGTTATACCTTGGAAGAAACCTAACCAAAGAGGTAAAGGATACATACTTGTGGAAGCACCTAACACTCAAGAAAGAAAATAAAAAAGACACATAAAATGGAAAAACATTCATGCTCTTGGATCAGAAGAATAAACATTGATAAAATCTCTATGCTGCCCAGAGAAATCTATACTTCCACCCCCATCCTGATCAAAATACCATCAGCATTTTCCAAAGTGTTGAAACAAGCAATCCTAAAATGCGCATGGAACAAGAAAAGACCCTGAATCACCAACAAAATGTGGAAAAAGAAAACAAAGCTCAGGGCATTTCATTGCCTGATTTCAAGGTTTATGACAAAGCTCTGATCAACCAGTATGTATTCTATTTTGGAGGAAGTTATGTTTGTACTCGACAACAATGGCATTCTCTGGTTTTAGGACTGAATGTTCTGTTTTTATCTTTGAAGTCCAGCTGTTCCAGGGGTCCTGCAAACCTATTGTTTCTTTTTGAACAGTCTTCTACTTAGGTGATCTATTTCTGTGTGTGGGATGTTGTGGTCTCTGCCTATTCATGTGTTATTATATGAATAGGATTCTTTATTTTGTTTAATACTTGGATGATGTAGTTGGCTACTCCCATGTAGGGGGCAGAGATATTTAAAGTTGCTAGATTTTCATGTTGGATAGACCCTTGAAATATGATATTGTATCCCTCTACACCTCTTATTACAGTCTTTGGTTTAAAATCTAACTTGTCTGATATGAGAGTTGCTATCCCAGCTTTCTCTTGATTCTTTGGAATGAAGAATAGGTCTCAGTCCCCTCTATTTCAGTCTGCAGGTATCTTTAGGTTCAAAATGCGTGTTTCTATACAACATGTGGATGGGTCCAGTCTTTTTCTTCAAATCAGCAACCCTACTATGTTTCATGGAACCATATAGCCTGTTCACGTTTTCAGTAACTATTGGGAGATAGGACCTTCTTGCCCTCATGTTGCCTGTGATGTCCCAGTTTCTATAGATTGCTTCTGTAAGTGTCTTGTCCATATTACTCTTGGGGTCTTTCATCTTTCAAAGAAACCCCCTTAATCATTCTTGCAGGGTTGGCTTGATTTTCACGTATTCATTCAGTTTCTATGAGTCCTGCAAGGCCCTTGTCTCTCCATCCATTCTGAATGGCAGCCTTGATGGATAACATATTTTTAGTTAACATGTCTCCTATAGTACCCTGAATATGCCTTGTCAGCTCTTTCTGGCTTGTCAGGTCTCTGTGGATGGGTCTCATGTTATTCTAATGCTCCTCCCACTGTGTGGAATACATCTCTTCTCTAGCAACTTTCAAGGTAGCCTCTTTGGCTCTAAGATTTGCAAGTTTAATTATTATATGCCAGGACTTTGGCCTATTTCTATTGATCTTTCGATGGGTCCTCTCTGTTTTATGGAGAGGAAGGCTTGTTTTCTTCCCCAACTTAGGGAAGTTCCCTGCTATGATTTACTCAAATATATCTTCTACTGTCTGCCTTTGTTCCCACATGGATCCCAATAATTCTGACACTGGGCCAAATTTATGGTGTCATTGTTCTCTCTATGTCTGTTCTCATGAGCTTCTAACTGTTTGTCCCCCTCCTCCTCAGTTTCCTTTCTTTCCATCAGTTTACCTTCTAGCTCACTAATTCGTTCTTCTGCCTCTTTTACCCTGGCTGTTTGAGTTTCCGGTTTAGACTGCAACTCATTCATAGCATTTTAATGTCATCCCGATTAGATCTCATTCTGCCCTTGTAGATTTTATGTTGTCTCGAATGCTTTTCTCAAGCCTAGCTATGGACTTTGTGATTGCTCCTCTGAAGTCCATCTCTGATATCTTGCTTATAACCATAGCCATTAGATCTGTGGCAGGGACCAGTGTCTCTGGATCTTTTCATGACTGGACGTTCTTTCCCCTTGTCATTCTGCTAAGGGCTGGTTGAGGGAATATACAGAGTCCAAAATATCAATCACAACCCAAGCAAAGTGCACCTATGAAAAAATCCAAAGAGGTCAATACTATGTTGAATGAAAGTGGTGAGATTGAATATCCTTGTCTTCTTCCTCTTCTTAAGGTAAAAGCTCTTAGTTGTTCACCATTGAGTATAATGTTTCCTGTAGGTTTTTCATAGATAGACTTTATTATGTTGATGTATGTTCCCTCTAAACCTACTTTGTTGAGGGATTTTTGTCATGAGTTGATGCTATACTTTGTCAAAAGCTTTTCCTGCACTATTGACATGATCATATGGTTGATGTGATATATCATGTAAAATATGTACTCTTGAAACACCCTTGCATTGCAGGAATAAATCCCACTTGATTGTGGTGAATGATATTTAAAAAAATATACATTGTTAGATTCAGTTTGCTAACATTTTTGTTCAGGAGTCTCCATCTATGTTTGTCAGAGATAATGGCCTCTACTTCTATTTCTTTTTCTTTCTTTCTTTCTTTTCCCCATAATGTCTTTATCTGGGTGTGGTTTTGTTGTTGTTGTTTCTTTGTTTTTGTATGTTTGTTTCTTTGCTTGTTTGTTTGCTTTTGGCATCTGCATAATTTTGGCATCATGGAATGAATTTGGAAGCTTTCCTTCTTCTACTATTTTTTTGGAATAGTTTCAGAATAATAGGTGTTCAGTCTTCTATCATATGTGGTGGAATTTGCCTGTGAAGCCATCTGGTTCTGGTTTTCTGTTTGGGAGTTTTTTGATTATTGATTCAATTTCATTTTTGCTAATGGGTCTGTTCAAATTTTCTATTTCTTCTGGATTCAGTTTTGGGAAATGATATGTTTCTGGGAATTTATCCATTGTTTTTAAAGTTGTCCAACTTGTTGGCATATAGTTTTTCATGATAATCTCTTATAATCCTTTGCCTTTCTCTGGTGTAAGTTGTTATTCTTCCTCTCTCATTTCTAATTTTGCTTGTGTCTCTCTCTCTCACTCTTTCTCTCTCTTTCTCACTCTCTCTGGCTAAAGGTTTTTAGTCTGTGACTGGCTAAAATTTATCATTTTTTTTAATTTTTTCAGAGAAACAGCTCCTGTTTTCATTGATGTTCTCAACTGGTTTTTGTTTGTTTTGTTTTTTAGTTTCTGTTCCATTTATTTCTGCTCTAATCTTTATTATTTCCTTCTTTCTACTGGTTTGGGGTTTTGTTTGTTCTTTCTCTAGCTCCTTTTGGTGTAAAGTTAGGTTGTTTAATTGAGATTTTTCTAGCATCTTAATGTAGATGAGTATAGTTATTAAGTTCCCTTTTAGAATGCCATTTGTTGCATCTCTAAAATTTTGGAGCATTGTGTTTTCATTTTCATTTGTCTCTATGTCTTTTTTTATTTTCTTCTTGATTTCTTGGTCCATCTGTTGTTTGGAAGCATATTATTTAACCTCCTCATATTTCTGTTCTTTCTAGATTTTTTTCTTTGTGGATAATTTCTACTTTCACAGCTTTGTGGTGGGAAAAGATGCATAGTATGACTTCAATCTTTTTGAATTTGTTGAGACTTGTTTTGTAGCCTACGGTGTGATCTAATCACTAGAATGTTCCATGTGTACTTGAAATGGATGTGTATTTTGCTGTTTTAGGATGGAATGGTCTGACTATATCTTCTAGCTCCATCTTGTCCAATGTGTTATTCAAAGCCACACTTTCCTTGTTGATCTTCTGATTGGATGATCTATCCATTGATGTCAGTGTGGTGTTAAAATCTCCTACTATTATTGTATTATTTCTTCTATGTTTACTATGGGTTACTTAATGTATTTGAGTGCTCCCAGATTGTGTGCATAAATATTTACAATCATTATATCTTCTTTTTGGATTGTTACCTTAATGATTATATAGTGTGTTCTTTGTCTCTTATTACAGTCTTTGTTTTAAAGTCTATTACTTCCAATGTAAGTATTGCTGCCTCAGCCTTCTTTTAACTTCCATTTGTATGACAAATGTATTTCCATCCCTTCATTTTCAATTCACATGTACTTTTAGATCTGAAGTGAATCTCCTGTAGGCAGCATGTAGATAGGTCTTGCTTTTTTATCCATTCCTTGTTACTTATGTCTTTTGATTTGGAGTATTTAACTCATTTCCATTCAGCGTAATTACTGAGAGGTATATACTTATTGCCATTTTGTTACTTGTTCTCTGGTTGTTTTTGTAGTTGTTCTCTGTTCATTTATTCTCTTGCACTCTTCTCTCACAGTTTTCTGGCTTTCTTTAGTGATACCCTTGATTCCTTTCTCTTTATTTTTTGCGTGTCTATTATGGCTTTTTGATTTGTGGCTACCATTCAGTTTATATATATCTTAGGCATATGGCAGTCTATATGAAGTTGATGGTTGCTTAAGTTTGAACCCATGCTTTACCCCTATCCCTTCCCATATTAAAAAATATTATTTATTTGTTTGACTGAAAGAGGGAGAGAGAGACAGAACAGAGGGAGAGGGAGAAGCAGACTCTCTAGTGAGCAAGAAGCCCAATGGGACTTGATCCCAGGGGATCATGACCGAAGCTGAAATCCGACGCCAAATCAACTGAGGCACCCATGTGTCCCCCTTTCCTCACATTTTAAAATATGGCATCATACTATACATCCTTTTCTTTTGTGAATCCCTTGACATATTTTTTATAGACATGCTTAATTTTACTGCTTTTGTGCTTTCTACTTTACTTACACCTGCTTATGATTTTCCCTTTCTATTCAGAGTCTTTCTCTGAATCTTAATCTTAATCTTTCTTATAAGGTGATTTAGTGGTGATAAATTCCTTTAAGTCTTCTTTGTCTGGGAAACTTTATATCTCCTTCTACTCTGAATGATAGACTTTCTGGGTAGAGTATTCTTGGTTGCAGGTTTTACTCTTTCAGCACTAGAATATTACCATGCCACGCTCTTCTGGTCTGCAAAGTTTCTGCTAAGAAACAGCTGGTAGCCTTTGGGGTTTCCCTTGAAGGTAACTGTTTTCATTTCTCTGGCTCCTTTTAAAATTTTCTACCACTACTTTTGCCATTTGAATTGCATTGTCTCTTCGTGTGGACCTCAGGTTGATTTTGCTGTGGACTCTCTGTGCCTACTGGATCTGGATTTCTGTTTCCTTCCCCACATTTGGAAGTTTTTGAGCTATTATTTTTTTTTTATTTGACAGAGAGAGAGAGGTCACAAGTAGGCAGGGAGGCAGGCAGAGAGAGAGGGAGAAACAGGCTCCCCACTGAGCAGAGAGCCTGATGTGGGGTTCAATCCCCAGACTCTGAGATCATGACCTGAGCCGAAGGCAGAGACTTAAACCACTGAGCCCCCAGGCGCCCGAGCTATTATTTTTTTTTAATATATTTTCTGCCTCCCCTTTTCCCTCTCCTCTTTCTGGTATCCATATAATGTGAATGTTATTATTCTTGAGTGTGTCACTGAGGTCCTTTCATATATATATATATTTTTTTTTTTCTTTCTTCCACCTTGTCTTCTGTTCAGCTTGACTCCTTTGATTACTCTGTCATCAAGGTCATTAATCCATTCTTCTTCTCTCTATTGTCTACTATCTATTTCATCCAGTGTATTTTTCATTGCAATTTTTACGTTCCTCACCTCTGATTGGTTCCTTTTTATGTTTTCTACCACTTTGTTGATGGTCTCCCTGAAGTCCTCCACTCTTTGCTTAGTCCAGTGAGTATCTTTATGACCATTACTTTAAATTCTATGTCAGGTGTATTATTTCTTTCTGTTGCATTTAGTTCTGGTCCTGTTCTTGCATTTGGGGCAGGTTCCTCTGTCTCCTCATTTTGTCTAATTCTGTGTTGTTTTTATGTGTCAGGAAAGTAGGCTATGTCTCCTTCTCTCAAATGTAGTGGCCTTATGAAGAGGTCGCCTAGTGTCCTGCAGTGTAATGTCCCCTGTTCACCAGAATCTGGTGCCTCATACGGTCCCCTGTGTATGTTGTGTTAGCCCCACTATTGTGGCTGAGCTGCATTTGCCTTCAATTCAGCCATCTGCAATGGTCTCCTGTGCCTACTGTGGGCCTAGTTGGGACCATGTGTTATTAGTGGGCCAGTGTGTAGCCTCTCTGGGCTTGAAAGATAGGGCTGTTGTTTGCCTGAATGCAGTATCACCAAGCAGCAGAGTGTTTTCCCTGTGTTGTTCCCTGAGAAGCTTTACTTGGTGGACATGTCCTGCAGTGATACCTGATGTCTACCCCTTCCCCATTGCTAGAGTTGCAGTTGGACTCTCTCTGTGTGTGTGTGTGTGTGTGTGTGTGTGTGTGTGTGTATCTTCCCCTCTCTCCAGAGAAGGAGTCATTTTGAAGTGGTGCTGGTCCCTTTTGGGACTGCTTGTACACTGCTAGTTTGTGGCTCTGTTTTGGGTGGACTCTGGCCAAGGGCATATTGAAGGGGCTAATCTACAGGAGAATGCAGGTACAGGGTACACAGGGTCAGCAAGATTCATGCTGATCTTCTGTTGGAGGAGGCGGGCAGCAGCCCAAGAAAATGCCTACTTAGGATGGCCAAGTTGGGAGGGGCAGATCTCCTGAAGCTCACCAAGGTGGGGTATGTTTTTCCCAACCTGGGTGGAAAGCTGGTCCCTGCAAGTGTCCCTGGACCTAGACTGGGTGTATCTCTGGAGGTATCTGTGGATCTAGGTTCCCCTGTTTCTGTAGGGGCTGCTTGTTATACTGTCTCTTTAAGGGTGGAAACTCATTTTTCTCTTGATCTCCAGCTCTCCCAAAGCCAAGCACCAACTGAATTTTAAAGTTCCAGTTGCAAAACACCACTGATTGTAAGAACTCAGATAGCCAGGCCCCTCCAGTTCTCAAAGCCAAATGTTATGGGGATTTGTCTTCCCTGTGTGGGTACCCTACATCTGTGAGCTACATGTGGGGATCTGTACCTCCCCCTCTCTGTACCATCATGTCCTGCCCTTACATGAACAGTCCTATGGGTCTGTTTGCCTCCCAGCTGTGTCCCCACACCTCATAACCTCGTTTACATGGCCTATTCTCTACATTTACCTGTGGAGATTCTGTTCTTCTAGTCTTCCAGTCATTTTCTAGGTTTTTTACACTAATGTGGCTGTAATCTAGTTGTGTGCATGGGAGAAGGTGAGCTTAGGATCGTCCTACTCTGTCATCTCCCCCAGAAGTTCCTCAATGATGATTTACATTAATCAACTCAATAAATTTTATCCACTCTTGCATTTTGAGGTTAAGGTGACTGGCTTGTTGTATAGTGTTCTTTTAATATTTTCTTAAGGATTTTCCATTGACATTCATGAATGATATTTTCTTTATTAATGTAATCTTTGTTGTTGTTGTGAATCAACGTTACAGTAGTTTAAAGCAGAGGACTGAAAGTCTTCTTTGTCCGTCCCTGATGTAGAATAGTTTGACAGAACAGTGGCATTATCTGTTTCTTAAAGATTGATAGAATTCTGTTGTCAAATCATCTAATTTCACTGATTTGGGGAGCTGTCAACTTTAACAATTTTTTTTGTATTTCCTCTAGAGTAATTGATTTTTGAATTTCCATTCTTATATAAGTTTTGGCAATTTAAATTTTGAAGAAAATGATCTCTTCAGATTTTTAGAGTCACATTAAATTCAGGCTTAGGATTCCTAAAGTTTCTCCCCTTATAATTTCTTAGATTGTTTATTTGTGCTTTCTTGTTTGTTGAAATTAGACTAGGTAATAGTAGGTGTCTGTATGTCTGTATGTATGTACTGAAATTCTTGGGCTTATCATTACTATCATTTTCATTTTTCTCTTTGTTTTCAGTTTATGCTTACTAATTCTCCCATTACTCTTGGTTTTCTTTTCTTATCTATTTTCTATTAATTTTTCTATAATTTCTATTTTCAACCATTTGATAATCTACATGTAAAATCTGCATGTAATGAAAGATGGTCAACATGTAAAAATACATGTATTTTTATCTTTTCTGTTTATCATATACATATAAGACTATGCATTTTTCCTTGAGCTCTGAATTGGATGTAACCCATAGGTTCTTCTAGGCATCCTTTTAATTACTGCTGTTTTGTAGTTATAGCAAAAATTTAGTTTTTATTTCTTCTTTGACTATGAATTGAATCTTTAAAATTCCAAGTGGTAGAGACTTTGTTAGTTTTTTTATGTTTTGGTTTCATTATTAATTTCTTTGTTCATTGTGATCAAGGCATTTTGTCTTATTATTTCTACTTTTGGGAATTACTTGAGGTTATCTTTGTGGCCTGGTATTTTGGTATGTGTCTATTTCTTTCAATATTTCCCAAGATTTGTATTTTTCTTCTCATGTTCCTTTATAGAATATACTTACTTCTTTCTTTTTTCAGTATGCCTATTGCCTCTGTCAGTTTTTCCTGAGACATGTCTTGATTCTGCAGATTAAAATCTTTTATTTCTGGAACGTTTTCTTAGTATATTTATCTAAATATATGTATTTGAGGGGCACCTGGGTGGCTCAGAGGGTTAAGTCTCTGCCTTCGACTCAGGTCATGGTCCCAGGGTCCTGGGATCAAGCCCCGCATCAGGCTCTCTGCTCATTGGGGAGCCTGCTTCTCCCTCTCTCTCTCTCTGCCTGCTGCTCTGCCTACTTGTGATCTCTCTCTGTCAAATAAATAAATAAAATCTTTAAAAATAAATAAATAAATAAATAAATAAATAAATGTATTTGACCCTGTTCCCCTTTGGCAAACAGTTAAGCATACGTTGGATCTCTTGGTTTGTCTTACATTTCTTTCTAGTCCTTGTTAATTCTTCACTTATTTTCATTTTATTTTGATTGTTTACAATCTTGATCATTATGTCTTTTGTAGGTTTTAAGCATTTTCTTTACACCTCAGAGCTTGTCCAGCTAATTGCAAAATAACACAGTGAAAGTCAGGGCCATGGAATTATTAGTAGGAATTCTTCATAAGACACAGGGACTTGGGTTTAAGAATCCTTGCCCCAGAGTTTATTTTCCATGTCCTCTGAAATTTTCTGAGGCACCTCTGCCCATAATGTTTAGGTTCTCTTCTGCTTCTTGCCTCATGAATAGACTGCTTCCTCAATATATGGCAGGTCTGATGAATTTTCCATATAGCCCATCATATCCTGCTTTCCTTGTACCAAACTCAGGTGATGTGAGCTGCCCAATGCCTATCTCTCTCAGCTGTCCTCAGCAACGGACATGGCATGCCCCTCAGACTATTCCACTTTCTCTGGGACTTTTACCCTCTCGTCCTTGTCTAAATTTCTGCAACCATGGCATCTTCTCTCCTGATTGACTGTCAGTCACTGCATTTCCTTCCCATTTCTTATGTACTTTGCTCTGGGTTTATGTGTGTGCCTTTGAGTTTTGTTGAAAATTGCAGGTTAACTTTGTAAGAAGGCTGAAATTCGTTTTCTACTCTTCTCTCTTAAAACTGGAGGTCTCCAGCACATTTTAAAAATATTTGTATTTTGAGTATAGAAAAACTCAAATTTGAAAAAGGATATTGTGCTGCAAAATCTGTAACTTTTGGTATTTTCTCATGGCATATTCTTCCTCACAACTCAAGAAATTTTGTTAAATACAGAATTTTATATGTCTTACAAATTAAACTTGATTATAAAATAAACTTTTTGATATGAAGAAATAGTGATGTGCCTTATAATTAATCGTATACACAATTTTGGTAGAATTTACATAAAACTCTCTAAATATTTTAATCTCTATGAATATTGGTGTCATGCAGGTACTAAAGTCCTTAAAATGTTTAATGTTGCAAAATATATACACTCATCTGAAAATATAATCATTTTTCTTTGCACGATTCAAATATCAAGTGCCATTTTCATCTCTCCTTTTACCATTGGGTGGTGTTAAATATGTTATATTCTTAATGATAAAATTTTCAGAAATATTCTCTAGGGTATAGTTAATGAAGTTAGGATCTTTGGGTAGATTGACATGATTATTACATCATAATTAAAAATAGCATGATTAGAATGTACAACTGTTTAATACAATTACATGAACTTCAGAGATATATTAAATATCAACAACATTTTTGCTGTTTCATTATGAAGGGCATCATATGCAAAAGTGAATCTGTGGCCTTTTGTAAAGAACTGCTAGGGATTATCTTATCTCATATTTAACAGAGGAGGTATGTAATTTTTTATTCCAATATCATTTTACTCCTCTGTTCTTTGGTAAGTTGAAGTTTGCTTAGGTTAGTTTTAGTTTTGTTTCATGTGTTTGCTTACATCAGGGTGTCCGTGTATCTGATTTCTCCACATTATATGCCATATTTGATTTTGGTTGACTTCAGTAATTTCGACCCTTGGATGAAATATGGTTTTCTATAATTTGCCTTCTTGGACAGTGTGGATCAAATAACTGTAACCTCAACAATTTTTTTTTCTCTTGCATTTACACGTCTGCTCATTATTGAAGGAGAAATGGAATAGCCTTCCAAAGGGGAACAGGTGACTCTCAGCAGCAGGAGATTGAATTTCAGCACAGGAATTGTTTTCATGGAGCAAAAACGTAATTGTTAAATTTCTTTACAAAAGGAGGGAAGAAAAGAGGTCAAAGGGGACTGATTTACAAATTCCGGGGGAACATTTGCGGTTATTCAGTATTGTGATGTTTTAACATGCTTTCTCCTAAGGAAAAAAAAAATTCCTACTTATGTTGTGCAGCTATGGTACAGCTAATGAATTCAGGTATTTGGAGACATTCTTTTATCCATTTTGAAATAAGTGTCTTTTAGTCATTAAGGGCTTCTAGAGCTTCATTGGTTAACCATCATCGTGTTGGCAGTGGGAAGCTGAGCCTGTCAGGGACAGTGCAGGACAATGGTTGCCTGAGCTAGGTTGGAGCCGGCTTAGGGGCAAGAAGAGGTATGAAAAGGGGATGGTCAGTCTTGCTTCTTACATGTAGGTGGCTCTTAACAGAAAAGACGGTGAGGAGACTTGTGAAAGGGTCCCTTTTCCGTGTCAGTTTTTATGTGCTCTTGTGTTCCTCCCTGGCTTGGGCACAGCCTCTGTGCCTCTTGTCCTCTTCCCTCCTCTGCTGGCCCCCTTGGAGTGCAGTCTCAACCTGACACAGCCTGCACCTCCCTGAGAGAATGACCCATCATCCTATCATGGTCTCTTGCTGATAAGCTCATAATGAGGAGGACAGAGAGTCTCTATGGCTGCCCACGCTTGGGGTAGAGGTAGGGGAGGACAAGAAGAAAGGAGAGGAAGCCGGAAGAGAGACTCACCTCACCTCTGCTTCAGGGACTGCCCCTGCCCTATCCTGCCTTCCAGGGAAGACTAGGCAGGAAGCACAGTCTGAGGGCTGAGCCATCCTGTCAGATAACTGGGGAGACTGGGCCCCTGGGCCGTGCACTATGAGGATCTGATTCCCAGCCAGAGTGCTGAACTTCACAGTGGGGAGACGTCCTGGGTAGAATGGCTTCCTTCAAATCAGTCTTGGCTAGCTGCCATCCACTTGAACTGACTCTCTCAGTTGACTTGAAATGACTCCCTCACCTGTATGCTTTCAGGAGCAGTTTTTTCAACACAAGGATCTGGATCTACTGGTATGTTCCCCTGACAGGGATTTTTCACAAAGATGAAGAGCACATGAACAGATTCCAATCTAGACCCTTTCCCGAAGGACAGTCAAACATGTACAGGCCACTGTGTGACACGCATGCATAGATCAATAGTCAAAAGCCCCATGCCGGAATTGAACTCACAACCCTGAAGTCGAGATCTGAGCTGAGATCAAGAATCAGATACTTAACAGATTGAGCCACTCAGGCACCACATAGATCACTATTAAAATAAAGCACATGCCAAGAATTTAACTACTTCTTATGGAGACATTACATTCATTAACTAAATATTTAGTCATACCAGCTTCTCTGGAGATTTTCTGGAGGCTTGTTTTTTTTTTTTTGTTTGTTTGTTTGTTTTGCTTTGTTTTGTTTTGTTGGCATCTCTGGTTTGGGGATTACATTTTATGCAGGGGCTAGAGGGATGGGTAGGTCTCCAATTTGATGTGGTGATTGGTAGCTTGAAATGAAACAACTAAATTCAAATAAGGGATAGGGTGGCCGGCAAGGTCTCCACTTGTGGATGGAGGCTCTGGGGATCAATAAGGACGGTGACTTGGAAGAAAGGATAGAGAGTTCATTCCTGCAAAGGCTGGGGTGGGGTTATGAGCAGAAGACCAGACTCGGAAACTCACAGGGGAAATACTGCGGGTGGGTGTGGTGTTATCTGGAGAGATTTAGTGGAATATTAGGGTAGCTTCAGTGTGGGACCATAGCTGTGGGTAGGAGGAGGAAGTGGAGTCCCTGGGTGGGAAGGAGCCTGCCAGAGGAGCACGGCAGACAAGGGAAGGGCTTGTGGAACAGGCAGGTGGCATTGGGGCTGGGAGTGAGGACTCAGAAGTGCTCACCATCCTGAAGGTTTGCTTCCGCAGAAACCAGGCATGCCATCAGCAGTTCGGGAGTGGGCCATGGGGGGAAGAAGCTGCAGTCCTTGGGAAGGTCCTTTGTAGAACTTGGAATGAATTAAACTTACCTTCAGGCAGTTCCGCTTCTCCTCTGAACCCCAGTCACATGTTACAGGGTCTTCGTCTGTTCAGGATGCCATTAGAGTATACAATGGGCTGGGTGCCTTAAATATCAGACCTTTATTTTCTCACAGTTCTGGGCTGTAAGTCCAAGATGAAGACAGCAGCACGTTTGGCTTCCTTTGAGTTCTCTCTTCTTGGCTTGAAGATGGCCACCTTCTTGATACTTCTTCCCAAGGTCCCCTCTGTGCAAACACACCTTGCTGTCTCTCCTCATGAGGATGTCAGTCATACTGGATTCGGGCCCAGCCTAGGAGACTTACTGTAATTTAATCAGATCTTTAAAGACCCTGTCTCCAAAGACAGTTGAATTCTGAGGTAAAAGGGGTTAGAATTAAGCAAATGATTTTGGTGTGGCCACAACCCAGCTGGTAAGTGTCTCGCTGTCTTGTGATGGGGAATATTTGAGTTATGGAACCAGCCTTTTGTGCTTTTGTGAATCTCATTAAGCTAAACTCTGATAAGAGTTATCCAAAAGAGTCATGCACAATTTCACTTTCTAGGGCTTAAAAATAAAGGATGCTTCTCTACTGATAAATAAAGCATACATTTACAAGCATCCTGGTAGGTAAGGAAGACTTATTTTTGACAGTTCAGAATTTTTCATAGCTGGGGTGGATCCAGGTTCTATGGGGTTTAAAGTATATGTAGAAAGTTTCTGGTACTTTCTTCAAAAAAAGAAAAAAAAAGTACAAAATGATGAATATAAAATCAAGTATGGAAGGTAAAATTTATTTAGAATGGAGAAAAATCACAGCAAGTTATAAATCTAAAACACTGAAAATTTCACAAACATAACAAAAATCCAGAAATCTAGCATACTAGGATAATGGCCTGACACATGTTCACAAAATATTTTTCCCTGGAGTGTTTGGCACTGTATATTTTAAATTTCTCAGCATATTGCAATAATTTTGGAATATTATTTTCTCTCGAGCAAGTAGAAAGAGGATTCAGTCTTTCTCCAGGTGTGGCTGAGGGATACTTGTTTCAGATTATTGGCCCTTCTGGAAATGTCTTTCAGTTGCAAACTACATGCTGGCACCTTGGGGTTGCCTTGGAGGGTGCTTCTGCCTGCCTTGGAGAGTTCCAGGTTTGCCTCTCTCTAGGCACAGGCTGGTGGATAACTGCCTCACCTGCTGGCCCCACTCGGAGAGGTCCCTACACCCCCACTTCTGGTCCCCAAGTCCCTGCATGGCTGCTGATGAACTGGTCATTAAGACTGGGGTCAGAGAGCCCCCAGTGTGGGGCAAAGCCAACACAACAGACAGTTCAGGTCCTTCTTGCCCAGACACATGGTATGATCAGGGCTGGCTTTTTGCCGTGGCTGGTGTGGCCACAGCTGCTTCCTATCCCCTCGCCCATCACCAGGGCAGAGAGGGAGACCCCCAAGCCTGGCGACGTGTATGCTTCCAGAGTTGGCTAGGGGTGCTGCTGGCTCCATATGTCCATGAGGGGAACACACAGAGCCACAGAAGGGACACAAGCAATGGAAGGCTCTGAAGCTTTGGTTACATTAGCAGGTGACATCTGTTTTGTAAGCCACCCTTGGCAGTCATGACCCTCCCTGTGAGTGAAGATGGATGAGGGATTTTTTTTTCTTTCCTGAGCATTGTATGGCAACAGAGATGGAATGTGTAAATGTGTGGCTTAGTTTCTGTCTCATGGTATCTGTTCAATAACTGACAGCATTATGGTTATTAGTAAGTTACCATCTGCTTTAATTATTCTCCTGTGAGTTTTATCTGAACTTATGAGTCTCCCAGAGCCTGCTCAGGCATGGGAGAACTCACAAAGCTGAGGACCACTCCAACTAGGACTCTCGGTGTTCAGTCCTTCCTTTCCTGGAACACCTTCATCAGAGATCGGGGTGTTGGTGGATGAACAGTGTGTGGATTACCGTGCAATGTCAGGAATGTGGCCAGTTCGTCCCCTCAGGGAGTGTTACATAAGTGAGCCCTCCAGGGACACTATGCTAGGGGGAGTGGAAGAAACAGAATATGATACCTGACTCTCGTCTACATCAATGACTGAGACTTGAGGGAATTTGACACATTGTTAATTTAGAAGCTTTGATTGAAAGACAGAAATGTGTTTCAGCAGCTTAAAGCAAAGAAGGGAATTTGTTGATTCATGTGATTGAAAAGTTTAGGGTAGGACTAGCTGGTTCCCGTGAGCAGAAGTGGGGACATGGTTCAATGGAATCATTAAGTCTTGATCTCCCGGCAGGTGATTATTTGTTCAGGTTCATCTTCCCCACCTGGAGGATCCAGGCACATTCAGTTTTACATCTTGGGAATGAATGTTCTAGTGCACTGTCTACCAGCCAAGCCCTCACCATCTAGCTGGAGAGCAGACAGGGGTGCCCTGAAAGCACAGCCTGGTCCTCCCCGGTGGTGGAGGCTGTGCGTGTTAGGTCGGCAAGTATTGTCATATACACAGTAAAGGCTTGCACAGTAACTAGATGGTGAGACTATTACTGGGCACTGTAGCATTTTGTCTAAATGAAACATTTGCTCACAGTGCTTAACAATGATCCAGAAATGTTTCCTGGTTTGATCTGCCACTAGACTTTAAGTTCTGGGAACAAATACTATTGTTTTACTCTAATCATGCATATTGCTTAGCAGACACAGAATTTTCTTCACTACATGTTGAACTATTTTGGTATAGGATTTGGGAATGGGGGAGGCTTATGAAGTGTGCTTTCACCTTATGGTCTGGTATTCTTAATTTCTGGGGCCACAGGTCTATATTCTTTTGAAAATACAAACCTGCCCCTTTTGTTCCTGCTTTTTTAAATTTTCTTAATCTCACAAAACAAACGGGTTGCTGGGGGGAGGTGGGATTGGGAGAGGGGGAGGGGGCTATGGACATTGGGGAGGGGAGGCGAACCATAAGAGACTATGGACTCTGAAAAACAACCTGAGGGTTTTGAAGGGTCAGGGGTGGGAGGCTGGGGGAACAGGTGGTGGGTAATAGGGAGGGCACCTTTTTCATGGAGCACTGGGTGTTGTGCAAAAACAATGAATACTGTTATGGTGAAAAAAATAAATAAAATGAAATGGGGAAAAAAAAAAAAGAACTTCAGGTCTAGGGTGTCTAGGCTCAGTGGGTTAAGCCTCTGCCTTCGGCTCAGGTCATGACCTCAGGGTCCTGGGATCCAGCCCCGCATCAGGCTCCCTGCTTGGTGGGGAGTCTGCTTCCCCCTCTCCCTCTGCCTGCTGTTCTGCCTACTTGTGATCTCTCTCTCTATCAAATAAATGAATAAAATATTAAAAAAAATATTTCAAATTAAAACATGAAGGGAGCCATGGATTGGTGGCCTCTGGTAAGAAGGAGCCAGTTCTATGAACATGAATCACACTTATTTATTTATGATGTAATGTGAGTGCTTATTTTTCCTGTGGTCTTAGACTTCATGTAATATTGTCTGCCAATACAGATGGATTTCCATAGATATCCCCTTGTACAAACAGATGCTACACAGTCCCCTGTCTGTACTCGTGTCTTCATCCTCCAGCCCTGTGTGGGAAGCCAGAGGCTGATGTACCATGTTCACAGAGCTCACACATCCTCCCTGAGACCTAGCGAAGCATCCTCACCATTGGTCCTGGTCTTCCTCAGGTCAAGGGCAGATGTGTGTTTCCTTGCTGTTCCCCTGCTGACCAGGAAGGAGCTGGGCCATTCTAATACCTGTGTCACCTGGCCCCAGGTGAGGACCTACGAGGACCTATGTTGAGGAAATGAGGCTTTAAAAGGCAGGGGTTGGTTATGGGTTGTTTAGGAAAAAATTCTATTGAAAGAAGGTAGAACATTCAAACCCCAGCTAGACAGTCAATACCCAGAAATCATACCAAGTCTTTATTATTTGGCACTGAGTCACGCTCTGTGGAGGTCACAGGAGAATATAAAATTAGACACGTGTCTGGTTGGGTAACTCAAGGAGGCATTAAAAAGAGTTTTGTGGAAGAGGCAGGTCAGGAGCAGAACCTTGAAGCTGACCAGTCAGTCAGCGTTCTTCCAGGTGCATTCATGGGAAACCTACTCAAGGCAGGCTTAAAGTTAAAAAAAAAAAAAAAAAAGATGGGGGATGGGCTTTATTAGTGTGCTTCATGGAAATATCTCAGGAGTTGAGGCCTGGAGTGCTTGGGCTGCCAGGGAGTCCCTGGGACCCCTCTGCTCTCTGCAAGTTCTGGCTCTGGTCCCCTTGGAGTTGGTGCCTCAGACCATCAGGTGCACAGCACCCAGCCGTTCCTGGGTCTGGCAGAAAGAGGTCCCCTCTTTCCAGATGGCTTCAGCAAATGTCATGGCTTAATTCCAATTGGCTTTGATCTCACACAGACCTGCACCAAACTCGTGGGAATGCAAGAGGACTGTATCTAAGTCTGAGCAGGGAGCTCACCTCTGTCGCTGGGGAGGGGTCAATAATTCCACCGGTCAACAATGTGCACTGAATGTGTAATGGATACATGATTCAATGAGTTAGTGAATGAATCAGTGACAGGCTGGATTATGGATTGAGGGGAAGTCAGGGACATAGCATAAAGGGAGGTGTGCTTTTGGCTTCTGCAGCTGAATGGCCCCTTAGACTCTTGGCCCCAAAGGGGGCCTAAGCATGGACTTGGGGTGGTGCTGCCTGGCCTGCTCCCAGGGTTTACAGTCTGGAAGCAGGACATAGATGGCAGCAGGATGTAGACAGCCCAGCCCGGGCGGACACTGCCTGCTGCTGTAGGTGCACCCACTTTCTTCCCTGAGCAGATGCCTGCTGCAGAATCTGCAGATTCTGGACCTTCTATCCCTGGAAGCCGAGCCCAGGAGGGGTCTGAGGTGCAAGCAGTGCAGAGGACAAGGAGGGGTGTCCACAAGCTGGGCTTGCTTTAAACCCTGAAAGTCGGGGTTTAAAAGTCAGATGAAGCATGGACAGACCCTTCCAAAGATTGGAGCTCCAGGCTCTGAGCCCACAGGAATGTACATGGATGGTGGAGGGAGCAGAGGAGATTTGAAGGATGTGTGTTGCTCTGAATGGCTCCCAGGCCCCTCACTGATGGGTTTCCTCATCCCTGTGCACAGGAGGTCACCCATAAAACCCGTCTGTTACTATTAACATCTGACTCTCACCATCGGAGGCTCAGAATGGGAACTTCACTCTGCAAATGACTTTGCTGAAGTGCTGGGGTACACCCCCTTTTCAGACAGCCTGGTCCTGCACCGAGGGACCTTGCTCACATGACCCTTTTCCTATTCAAGGCTTCACCACATACACACCCTCCTTTCCATCTCCCACCTCCAATCTCCTTCCTTCTGGGAGCATTTCAAATGGAAATATGATGTTAAATACACAAATTAACAGAGAGATACTGAATCCAAGTGCAGATTGGATGACTCCATATGACATGTTATGATCCATGGCATAAAATATTATTGTCTTATAATGATGCTCCTATAACTATGTGTCAGCTTTCAGACTGATCTTTAAAAGAGTTGTCTTTATTAGTCAGCTATCCAAGCCAATACATGGGAGCTGCCCTTATGTCGTTCTTGCCCGAAGACCCATTCCAATCAGTCAGCACACCAACCGCACATCCTTCAGGCCTTGTGAATTGCCTCTTCGGATTTCTTATCCAAAGCACAGCACTTGTCTCTCTGCCTTCCATTCTGCTTACCTCCCATTCATTCTGCACGCCTGGGCCAGCATGATTGCATGGAAACCCCATGCATTTATCACTTTTACTGGCTGCTTCTTACCTTCGAGGGCAGTCCCTAAGGCCAGTGCAGCCCCCGGGAGTTGGTGTTTGCTTCTGTGCACAGTCTTGGCTCTCATCTGTTCCCTGGCTCCGATCCCTTGAGAAGAAAGAGATTGGCTTTTTGGCAGTGGGTCCTTAGGATGACCGTGATCTTTGGCTCTTCCGGTTTTCCTTCTTCCAAAGCTCCCAGATTCAGGGCTGTCTGACACCTGCCACTTCTGGGACAGGTAGGGGAATTCATGCTCCTAACCTCACACACTTGCATGTACCAATCCCTTCGACTTTCCCACTGGGAGCCACCCTGAGGCAGGACACTCTCTTCCTGTCCTGGTTCCTGCAGGGCTTTCTTCCATAAAACGTTTGGTTTTATCTTATCAGCTGAAGCAGGGCCTCACAGCTGGCACAGCACCTGGCAAGAGCTGGAGTTCAGGGTCAAGGCCAGTTTCCACCCAGCCCAACTCCCTGATCTGCTTCACATTCTTCTGCCTTTATGCCTTCCACAAATGCAAGGTGGGACCTGGTTTGTTTCCATCTGAGTTATCGACCAAAACCTGGATGCTGGTGGCTCTGGGGACAGACCTCTATGCCGGGGAACAGATGCGACCCCGCCATAACTGAGGAACCCCTGAGTTCAGTTTTGCAGTCATTTTCTTTTCAAGAAATCCATAAGAAATTATGTCAAGTTAATTGCTGAACTCCAGAAATACTGCATGTAGGATATAGATCGGTATTGGATGGGGCAGGGTTTGGATCTCAGCTTCCTGGCGGGAATCCAAGTGAACCCAGACCAGTGGGGAGTCTCTCTCAGCATCTCAGGCTGCCCTTTGGGAGCAATGACCTAAGGTCAGTCCTGGCTCTTCTAGTATGTTGCTGTACAACATGGTTAGGTAGTGGTGTCTCCTGCATAATGGGGTAACAAGGACTAGACCCCAGGCACATGGCCTCAGAAACAGAGTCCATAAGATGCATCCAGCAGGGTTACAGTCACCCTTGGTTGGTTACAGTTACTATTACTCAGCTTCTCTTTTTTTTTTAAGATTTTATTTATTTATTTGACAGAGAGAGATCACAAGTAGACAGAGAGGCAGGCAGAGAGGGAAGCAGGCTCCCCGCTGAGCAAAGAGCCCGATGCAGGTCTCGATCCCAGGACCCCGAGATCATGACCTGAGCTGAAGGCAGCAGCTTACCCACTGAGCCACCCAGGCGCCCCATTACTCAGCTTCTCTTTACCTCAGATCCCCACCCATGAAGTGGGAATCCACTGCTAATAGCCCTCACAGGGCTGTTGTTGGAGAAGCTTGGGGAAGCATCCTGGCAGCCTTCTAGCCTGGTGGAAGCTCTTAGACAGTGGTGCTGGCAAAATTGTTGGCATTCCCCCCATCTATCCATGCAGGAGCATCGTCAGAAAAAGGAAAAGAGACAAGAGTGGCATAGTGGGAATGGGACAATGTTTGTGTGTGTGTGTGTGTGTGTGTGTGTGTGTGTGTGTGTGTGTGTGTGCACGCCCTTGCATTAGTGCGATGCTGTAACAGATTTCCTCCTGTGTTTTGGAAAGTGTGATGGCTCCTTGATTTCACAAATTCAGTCGCTGCATACATACACCCATCGCAGGTTGACAACTACATCCTTGGCAATTGGTATTCCCTAGGAATTAATGTTTGGTGCCAGCTTGAATGTTAGAACAGTAATTAGACTGTTAATTATTCTAATAGTATTGCACATTCATCGTATGTATATTGGTGCATGAGAAGATATGATAATTCCACGTAACTTACTTGGGAGCAGGTAGGCTCGTGAGTCATGAGTCATTTTTCTAATCAGCCAAAACAGGAAGGAGGAGAAAATGAGCATTAACCCAGGACCCACAATGTTCCCAGACCCATGTTAGATCCTGTGAAGATGGGAATCTCACAGAATGCTCACAGTCCCTCTGAAATAAGCATCACTAAACTCTACATTTCACAGAGGAAGGACACAAGGTTGGGGCAGGAAAGAAGGTGTCCCATGTCACAGTACTCAGTTGGTGCTTAAGCCAGGAGGCAAGACCAGGGCCCCTTACACTGAAGTGTGAATCATGACAGGCCTGTCTTGATCCGGCTCCAGGGATCTGGAGAAACATCTCTGCTTCTTTCTCACTCCACTTTCACTTTCCTCACAGGAGGAGTAGCCAGACCAGCTGAGATGTTTGCAACACAGGTGGGAGTTTTCAGCAGGAGACGGAGCAAAGCAGACAGGAAGCACTGTTTAAATAAAGGCAGGAGTTCATCACTCAAGTTCTTTATTAAAGGAGTAGAAGTATAAACCAGAGGCAGGGCTCAGAATAATGGCTGGGTTCTCAGTTTTGGTAATTTTTAGGAGACCTCTAGTAGTGCTGTAGTCTTTTCTGTCACTGTGACTACAGGGCATGGGGTGGGGGGCAGAAGAAGGGAAGGAGCGGACCAAGAGGGGATGCATTGAAGATTTGGTCCTTCATCTTCCTGGGGGTAAACTCTGGATGTAGTGACTGGCCCCCCTCTAAGCCCAGGCAGAGGAACTGGATGTGGCCCAGCCGAAGGGCAGGAGTGGATTTTGGGAGTCCTGGGCTCTCCTTGCCATGACCAGGAGTGCTTGATTCCTGTCTGGGCTTCTCTGCCCTCCTTTATAAGATTAGACTATGCCAGCCAGAATTCTTTCAGTTGAAAGTGACAGAAACTCTAGTAATTTGAACTGAAGCTTTATCTTGGCCTACAGATGAGCCTCCTTTAGGCAGTGAGAAGATTGGCAGGCAGCCTTTGTAGGCTTACTAGCCTCAGGTTAGGACTCTAGCACAAAGGAGGCTATCCTCTCTAAGTAGTCACATCTGAATTTCCAAGGAATGTTCTAGATGACCTGTCCTAGCTCACAGCTTTACTCCTGGCCCTGTGGCCAAGGGGGTGGGATTCAGTGGCTGATTTTCTTTCTTTCTTTCTTTCTTCATTTATTTTCTTTCTTTCTTCTTCTTCTTTTTTTTTTTTTTTTTTTGTCAGAAGAAGGTAGGGAACAGGGACGCTAGGCAGACAATAGCTATTGATGTCTGGCAAGGAGAAGGAATAATCCTTGTAAATTCCAAAGTAAGCCAAAAAATGTTTGCCTGTTTCACCAGCTAAATATTTACAAATTTCTCCCAATACAAACTTTCTCCTTTCCTTACTTTCTTCCCTTTTTAGTGTAAACAAAATTATTTTCTAAGAAAGGGGAAGTTCTTTCTGTCTGATCAAGATTTGTCCTGTTATAGAATTGTTTAATCACTGACTGCCTTCTCTTTCCATTGGTGGGTCCAGTGGATCACACTGCAAATCCCAGGGCACCTGCCCAACAATCACAGACATCCAGAATGTAAAGAGGATCTTCACCACTTCAGTCAAAATTAGGCAAACTTAACTCCTTTCTATTCCCTTGTTAAATTGTACCCAGAGGAAATGAGAACGCATTTAAAACACCAAAGTTTATAACTATCTTCAAAGGCATTTGAAGCTATTTATTACACACACACACATACACACACACACACACACACACACACACACACGACAAAGCAACCAACCAACCCAACCAGCAAATCAGAACAGTGACAGCAACAACTCAGTACATTTAACCAAGAGATGGAAATAGAAACATAAGGCAGCAAAGAAGTGAGTAGATGCAGAGAACTCTGAGACTTAAGGTGATAAGAGTGACCATGATTCGAGATCACACCAGCTCTGAGGTTCTTGGCACGGGGACAGAGATGTTCTGTGCCCTTTGAGAGCAAATCGGTTTCTCAGGGGCAATAAAGGTTTCCCCCTCAAGATAGGCATTATCTTGCCCATCTTTACTAGCACTATGTTCCAAAAGACATCTCATGTCTGATTTCCTGTATGAACATCAATGACTGGCACAAGGGACTCTTTTCTGAACTACAGAAATGGACGGCATGTGGAAGTTTCAGTTGATGGGAAGTACAAGTTGTGAAGGTGAGGACTTCTGCCTGGTCTGACTGGGTCCAAATACAGAACTCATCTGGGGGGATTGGAGGGGCCCTTGTTCTAGAAACTAGGATATGGTTACACATGTCCATAATTTTTTGGTTCTAGGCACATTGGTCCATCTACTGTCTGAGTGATTTCATGTCCCCACATGAGGCCAAATGACATGTCCCTGTTCTGATATATCCGGGTGCCCTCAACGTTCTTCAAATGCTACTTCTGGGAACATTTTCTGATTTCTCCCCAGGGGAGCCTGTCCTCCCCACCACACTCAGCCCTCTGAGAGCTCACTCCATCTGCATACACCTTGCACAGGCCTGGTATATATCACAATCCGTTAGCAAAAGTTTGTCTAATGCATGGAGAATAGCTAAAGGCCAATGCCCTTTATGAAATATGAAAAGAGACAATAGTTAGGCATTTTCAGGTGAACTAGCCTACAATCTTGAATTAGGTACCTTTTTTTTAATGCACCAGTGATGAGTCAGATAAGAAGGTATCTGCCAGGGGAATCAGAAGTAAGAACTTTCCAAAGGATTTAATATAATACTTTTATTTAAGCCATTCATCTAAAGAGAGCTGAAATATTGGTTATTTGGGAAGAATCCATCAGTCTATTGATGATATTTGGACTGTCTTTCAAGGGCTAGTGCAATTCTAGGCATTGGAGACCTAGCAAGGATAAGAGGGGAAAACACACACACACACACACACACACACACACACACACACACACACCAGCTTCTAGTGGGGTGAGAGGCATGATCAAACAAATAAGGTCATTTCAGGCAGTGGTAAATAGTGTGAAGAAAATTTCAAATGCAGGGGGAGTGGGGAGGGGCAGCTCTAGTTTGACAGGCCTGGAGGAGGAGAAGGATCTGGAGCTGAGACACAAATGGGAGGAGAAGCGGTCATATGAGGACAGCAGGAGAACATCCTCAGGAGGCTGAGACACACGTGAGCCCCAGGGCCAGAGTGAGGTTAGTCTGTGCCAGGGACAGAAGGCCAGCATAACCTTTTGCAAGATGAAGCACCCAAATATGTCAGATGACCAGGAAGATCTAGATTCAAGGCAGGGATTGGTGAACCCACTGATTTGAAGTTTGTTCTGTATATGTAGGAAGGTTCTGGAAGGACCTTCTGGCAGGTTCTTGCTATAAGGTTCTATGCTGGGGAGCAGCAAGATATGACACAAACTTTGCCAAAATTATACTGGATGCTGTGTGGGGCACAGCCTGAGATGGGTGAGAGGATGTGAGGAGGTGAGATGGAAGTGTGGCAGTCACATTAGGATAGCATGGATGGCGATGGCCACAAGGAGTGGGACAGTGGAGTGATGTGGTCAGGGTGGTGGAGAGCACTATTCTGGGGTTCCCACCCATTGGACCCACTACTTCTAAGTTTCTGGCTAAGCAGCTGGTAGATGGGAGGTGTTCCATCTCCTTAGAGAGAAAAGGCAAGGGGAACACCTGGGTTGGTGGTGGCAGGCGTACAGAGCAGGGGGCAGCTGGAAGGGCCACTGAAGAGAGTGTTCTGACCACACTGCATTTGAGATGGCTGCTGGATGATGACGTTGTTTATTACTGAGGACAGGCTGCTTCATTACAGTTGTGTTTTTTAAAAAGTCTTGGAATACACTGTAATCTACTTCTTTCATGAGGTCTTAATTTTATTTGACTTCTAGGCACTAAATGTGGCTTCACCCACCATGACACCACCTTCCTTTTATGTTTAATTCATCCTTCTCTTTCAATTTACTTTGTTTCCTTTCTGTTGCTTTAGAGTAAAAATAATAAACCCTGTCATTTTCCATTGCCTTAGGTACCATATTTCAATATAGCAAATATCTTCAACTCATTCATTGTATTGTTCATTCGTCCAAAGGTCATTTACTGACCTCCCAGCTCTGCAGGAAGCTAACATAAGATGTTGAAATGGGTGGCTACAAAGAAAAATAGAACAGAATATGGGACGATGGAGAGGTGGCCAAGGATAATAGTCACGACATTCAGTTGCAAAAAAAAAACTGAGAGCACAGAGAACCCGTGGAGGACACAACCTTAGCTGATGCTGAGGGTGACTTCAAGGAGTTCCTTGCAGAACAGGAAATTCATGGAGCAGAGGGGAGAGTGAGGCAATCTGGAGCCAGGCTGAAAGAGCTCTGTTGCTGAGCAGAGAAATTTGGATTTTGAGAGAGTGGAGCTCGTCAAAGAGTAAAGTGATTTCATACTACTCTTCAGGTGGTTCCCTGTGGGACCAAAGGCTGCATAACCATCCTCACCTGCAATCTCATCATCCAGGGACATGTTGCCCCAGCTGTGACCCAATCACCATGGGAACAGAGCTCATCCTCTGGACCCCTGTTACATAGACCTTGGCTTTCAAATCTAGCAGGAACAAAGTGTGAAAACTACCATCGGTGGTAAGATTGCTCACTGCTTTCTGTGGCCAAAAATGTAGGGGCTCCATTTGCCAGCATTTTGAAACAAGCATTTTTACATCTTTTTTTACATCTGGACAGACCCCACCCTTGTGGAGATACAGAAATCCCTGTGTTAATGGGATTGGTGTTGTGGGTGTGAGTGCGTGTGCATGAGTGTGACAGGGTGTGAATGTGTGAACCTTTGTGCGTGTGTGTTTGCCTCAAGGTGACTCCTCTGGTGGCCGGCGCCCATCTACTCTGAAAGAAGTCTTGTCAAAGTAAAGACCAGGGGCGCCTGGGTGGCTCAGTGGATTAAGCCGCTGCCTTCAGCTCAGGTCATGATCTCAGGGTCCTGGGATCGAGTCCCGCATCGGGCTCCCTGCAGGGAGCCTGCTTCCTCCTCTCTCTCTGCCTGCCTCTCTGCCTACTTGTGATCTCTCTCTGTCAAATAAATAAATAAAATTTAAAATAAAAAGTAAAGACTAAATGCTTGTAAAGACAATTCGGAGGCAAAGAGAAGGGCTGTTTTTGTTGTGGGAATGTTTTCAGGAGGTTTAGAAGGATCCATGTGAAGAAGCGAGACTGAGCATGAAAACAAAGACCTCTGTTACAAACCTGATATGAAGGGCATGTCAGTCATAAATATTTAGCATTATGAAATGCAAGTATTTATTAAAAACATGAGGCTTTCTGGGCTTATTGTGCTTAATGTCAACCCATGTTAGTGTATCTGGCTTTACCTTTTATAGAAAAGGTTCAGTAGCCTGTGTTTAATGAGATCTGTACACCTACAAGCTGCAAATGGTTTCATTTTGTAAGAGATAAAACTGTATTTGGTGGAACCAATTAACTACAAAAATACCACCATCTGCCATTTATTCTAATATAAAATGATTTGGGCAGATACTGACATCTTTCAAGATGATTGATTCATCCCTGACAAGAGAAGATGAGCAGAAGCTTCCAGCTGCCCACTGCTCAGACAACATCAGTTTATAGGTGTAAACACCAATCCAGGCTGCTTGATGTGGAGGGAGCAGCTGAATGGATGGTGCATTAATAAATTCAACTATAAGTGGCGCCTGTGTTGCCCAGTGGGTTAAAGCGTCTGCCTTTGGCTCAGGTCATGATCCCAGGGTCCTGGGATAGAGCCCTCCATCGGGCCCTCTGCACAGCGGGGAGCCTGCTTCCTCCTCTCTCCCTGCTTACCTCTCTGACTACTTGTGCTGTCTATCAAATAAATAACTAAAATCTTAAAAAAATAAACTATACCTAATACATATTGTCTGTTTATGTCTTAAGAAGTTCTGAATTAAAGTTCACTTTGTCGGATATTGATATAACTCCATATTTTTCTGTATATGCTTGGCATGGATTATGTATTTTTTCCCAACCTTTCATTTTCTTTCTACTGAGCCTTTATAAATATAAATTGAATGTCTTATACAGAGTATATATATATCCATTCTGACAATGTTTGGCAGAACTGGGGTCCTTAATCCACTTATATTTATAGTAATTTCTGATGAATACATAATATATTTTGCCATTTGTTTTCTGCATGTCTTATAGTTTATTTGTTTCTTTATTCCCCCAGCGCTGATTTGTCTGTGTGTGTATGTAATTGATCTTACTTTGTAGTGGCATTCTCAAATTCCCTTTCATTTCCTTTTGTATATACAGAGATTTTCTTTAAGGTTATAATGGGGATTACATATTATATATTAAAGATTTAAAATTTAATTTGAGCTATTACTTAAATTTTTTGATATGTTCCAAGTATTTATTTAAATTCTAGTTCATTAGTATATAGGGTAATATTGGTCTCAGGAGTAGAATTTAGTGATTCATCTCTTATATATAACATCTAGTGCCCATCACAAGTGTCCGCCTTAATTCCCATTATCCATTTAGCCCATTCCCCACTCACTTTTATCCATCAGCCCTCAGTTTGTTAACTATAATTAAGAGACTCTTTTTTAAAAGATTTTATTTATTTATTTGATAGACAGAGATCACAAGTATGCAGAGAGGCAGGCAGAGAGAGAAGGGGGAAGCAGGCTCCCTGCTGAGCAAAGAACCCGATGCTGGACTTGATCCCAGGACCCTGAGATCATGACCTGAGCTGAAGGCAGAGGCTTAACCCACTGAGCCACCCAGGCGCACCTATAGTTAAGAGACTCATGATTTGCTTCCCTCTCTCTCTTTTTTCCCCTTCTCCTATATTCATCTGTTTTTTCCTTATTTTAATCATATATAAAGTCTATTAATATACATAATTCTTTCTCATTTTAGATACTAATATCATGAATTAACTCTTGACATTTCATGTACAGACCAATAATATTCTCATACACGTGTCTTCTAATTTCTTTAGGGGATTAAAGTTAAGTTTACAAATCCATATTACAACATTATTTTTTTTTCAACCTGAAGGTCTCCCTTTGACATTTCCTATAAGACAGGTCTAGTAATAATAAACTTTTACTATATTTATGTAACCCGAAAATGTGTTGGAGTCTTTCCAGTTATAATATTTTCAGCACCCCAACATATAATAGTGAAATTTGCAAATCGCTGTGGCAAGGAGAGTCTTTACTCATGGAGGGAGGAACATTGGATTAACACCAGACCTGTCCACAGAAATCTGGCGGACTAAAAAGGCTGGCAAGATGTATCCAGGATACTAAATGAGAAGAACATACAGTCAGGACTGCTCTATCCAGTAGGTTGTCTTTCAGCATGGAAGGAGAGATAAAGAGTTTCTAGGACAGACAAAAACTGAATAATAAGTTATGACCAAGTCATCCCTGCAAGAAATCTTAAGAGAGATTCTTTAAGCAATGAGACCCCAAGAGTAACATACACCAGAATGTCACAGAGACAATCTACAGAAACAGGGACTTTGCAGGCAATACAATGGCAGCAAATTCATACCTTTCAATAATTACTTTGAATGTTAATGAGCTCAATGCTTCAAGCAGAAGACACAGGATATCACATAAGATAAGATATATCACATAGGTCTCATCCATATGTTGTCTACAGGAGACTCATTTTAGACCAAAATATACCTCCAGACTCAAAGTACGGGGATGAAGAACCATTCACCACAATAATGGATCTCAAAAGAAAGGTGAAGTACCAATCTTCATATCATATGTATTAGGTTTTAAACCAAATACTGTAATAAGAGATGACAAGCAACAATATATCATACTTAGAGTTCTGTCCAACAAGAAGATCTAACAATTTTAAATATCTATGCCCCCCAAATGGCAGCAGCCAATTAATAAAGAAGCATACTTGTGATCATACATTTATACTAGGAAAATCCACACTTCACTCAAAGCAGTGGACAGTGCATCCAAGCAGAAGATCGATCAAAAAGAAACAAGAGCTTTGAATGATACCCTAGAACATATGGACTTCAAAGATATAAAGAGAACATTTAATCCTAAAACAAAAAAATTACTCATTCTTCTGAATTGCATGTAGAACTTTATCCAAAATAGATCAAATACTGTATCACAAATCCATTCCTCAGCAATACCAAAAGTTTGAGATTTTACCTTGCATTCATTCAGACAATAATGCTTTGAGACTAGAACCCAATCAGAAGAGGAATTTTGGAAGGAATTCAAACACTACTAGGTTAAGGAGCATCCTGCTAAAGCATGGTGGGTCAACCAGGAAAACCAGGAAACCAAAAAAGAACTTAAGAAAATCATTGAAACTAATGAAAGTGAAAACACATCATTTCAAAACCTATGGGATAGAGAAAAGGTGGTCCCTACAGGGCATTACATAGTCATCCAAGACTCTCTCAATTAGAAAAATCCCAAATGCACAAGCTAATCTTACACCTAAAGGACCTAGTGAAAGAACAGCAAGTGGAGTTGAAACCAAGCAGTATAAGAGAAAGAATAAAGATCAGAGCAGAAATCAATGAAGTAGTAACTAGAAGAAGAACAGAGCAGATCACCAAAAGTAGAAGCTGGTCCTCTGAATGAATTAAAAGATCGATAAACCTCTGGCCAGATGTAGCCAAAAGAAAAGAAAAAGGACCCAAATTAAGAAAATCAGGAAAGAAAGGGGAGAGATCATGACCAATGCAAATGAAACAGAGAATTGTTAGAACATATTATCAGGAACTATATGCCAACAAGTTAGGCCATCTGGAAAAAAATGGATGCACTCCTATAAACATATAAACTACTAAATCTGAAACAAGGAGAGAGAGACAATCTCAACAGACCCATAACCAGGAAGGAAATTGAAGCAGTAATCAAAAACTTCCCCCAAAAAACAAGAGTCCAGGGCCAGATAGCTCCCCAGGGGAATTCTACCAAACATTTAAAGAACAACTTATACTTATTCTCCTGAAGTTGTTTCCAAAAAATCGAAATGGGGGGAAAGAATGCAAACTCAGTTCATGAGGCCCAAATTATCTTGATTCCAAAAGCAGACAGAGACCCCATCAAAAAGAATTACAGACCAATCACCCTTATGAATTCAAATGCCAAATTACACTGCAAGATACTAGCCAATAGGATTGAGTGGTTGATTAAAACTCCTCAAAATTTAAAAATAGAGCTTCCCTTTGACCCTGCAATTGCACTACTGGGTAATTATCCCAAACATACAGATGTAGTGAAAAGAAGGGCCATCTATACACCAATGTTCATAGCAGCAACGCCCACAGTCTCCAAACCGTGGAAAGAACCAAGATGTCCTTCAACGGACAAATGGATAAAGAAGATGTGGTCCATATATACTATGGAGTATTATGCCTCCATCAGAAAGGATGGATACCCAACTTTTGTATCAGCATGGACGGGGATGGAAGAGATTATGCTGAGTGAAATAAGTCAAGCAGAGAGAGTCAATTATCATATGCTTTTGCTTATTTGTGGAGCATAAGGAATAACGTAGAGGACATGGGGAGATGGAAAGAAGGGAGTTGGGGGAAATTGGAGGGGGAGATGAACCATGAGAAACTGTGGACTCTGAGGAATTAACTGAGCGTTTTTGAGGGGGAGTAGGAGGTTGGGTGAGCCTAGTGGTGGGTATTGTGGAGGCCACATATTGCATGGAGCACTGGGTGTGGTACATTAACAATGAATTCTGAACACTGAAAAACAATTAAAAGTAAAAAATAAAATAAAATATAGTGATAGAGGGAACATATCTCATATCATAAAAACCATTTATGAAAAGCCCACAACAAATATTCTCAATGGGGAAAAACTGAGAGCTTTCTCATTAAGGTCAGGATAATGACAGGGATGGCCACTCTCACTAGTTTTGTTCAACATAGTACCAGAAGTCCTAGCCTCAGCATTCAGACAACAATAGCGAAGAAGCCAAACTGTCTCTCTTTGCTTATGACAATATGCTTTATGTGGAAAACACAAAAGACTCCACCCCTAAATTACTTGAACTCACACAGCAATTCAGCAATGCAGCATGGTACAAAATCAATGCACAAAAATCAGTTGCTTTTATATACACCAACAATGTGACTGGAGAAAGTGAAATTAAGGAGTTGATTCCATTTAAAATAGCGCCAAATGCCTGGGTGGCTCAGTGGGTTAAGCCGCTACCTTCGGCTCAGGTCATGATCTCAGGGTCCTGGGATCGAGTCCCACATCGGGCTCTCTGCTCAGCAGGGAGCCTGCTTCCCTCTCTCTCTCTCTCTCTCTCTCTGCCTGCCTCTCTATCTGCTTGTGATCTCTCTCTGTCAAATAAATAAATAAAATATTAAAAACAAATAAAAAATAATAAAATAGCGCCAAATACCATACGGTATGTAGGAATATACCTAACCAAAGAGGTAAAGAGTCTCCACTGTATAAACCACAGAATACTTATGAAGGAAATTGAAGAAGACACAAAGAGATGGAAAAAATATTACTTGCTCATGGACTGGAAGAATAAACATTGTGAAAATGTCTGTGCTGTCCAGAGAAACCTACACATCCATTGCCATCCCTATCAAAATATCATCACCTTTTGTTAGAGAGCTAAAACAATCCCAAAAATTGTGTGGAAGCAGAAAAGAACCTGAATTGCCAGGGGATTGTTGAAAAAGAACACCAAAGCTGGGAGCATCACGATGCCTAACTTCAAGATATATTAAAGACCTTTAATCACCAAGATAGTATGGTATTGGCACAAAAACAGTCCCATAGCTTAATGGAACAGAACAGAGACCCCTGAAGTGGACCCTCATCTCTATGGTCAACTAATGTTTGGAAAAGCAGGAAAAAATATCCAATGGAAAAAAAAGACAGTCGCTTTGATAAATGGTTCTGGGCAAATTGGAAAGTCATAGGCAGAGGGATGACACTGGACCACTCTCTTATACCATACACAAGGATAAACTCAACATGGATGAAATACTTCAATGTGATGCAGAAATTCTTACAAACTCTAGAGGAGGATCCAGGCAGTCACCCATGAGACATTGGACACAGTGATTTCTTTCAAGGCACGTCTCTAAAGGTAAGGGAAACAAAAGCAAAAGTGAACTTTTGGGGCTTCATCAAGACAAAAAGCTTCTGCACAGTAAAGGAAATAGCAAAACTAAGAGGCAACCCATGGGATGGAAGAAGATGATTGTACATGGCATTATGGATAAAGGACCAGTATCCAAGTTCTATACAGAACTGCTCAAACTCAACACCCCAATAAATAATAATAATCCTGTCAAAAAATGGGCAGAGTGATGAACAGACATTTCTCCAACGAAAGCATACACACGGCTAACATACATGAAAAAATGCTCCACATCACTAACCATTAGGGAAGTCCAACTCAAAACCCTAGTTCTATGACAAGGTCTTCCATTCTTGTCCTTCTTGTATACCAAATTAAAAAGTAGACTTTTAAATTTTTATTTTTAAATGATTTTATTTACCTATTTATTTGAAAGAGAGGTGGAGAGCACAAATAGGCAGGTGGCAGTCAGAGGTCGAGGGAGAAGCAGGCTCTTCACTGAGCAGGGAGCCCAACCCAGGGCATGATACCAGGACCCTGATATGAGGATCTGAGCCTAAGGCAGCCACTTAACTGACTGAGCCACTCAGGTACCCCCCAAAGGAGATTCTTTGAAACTTTGATGTTCTCCCACAAACACTGTCAAGCAGTTCATTAGCTTAAACTCTTTCTTGCAGGGTTCTTTATTACTCTTCTTCCTTGTATAAAAGAAGTTTGTATGAATTTGAGGTTTCCACCCAATTCTCTTAAAGTTTTATCTGTGGCTTTAATTCCATGGACAATCTAGCTGATCTTCTTCTTGTCTTTAGCCTTGGCATCATTTGCTAACATAGGAGAGACTTTCTAAAATGGGAAATGCTCCCCCAGTGATGTTACAGTGAAACCAGTCTGATGTCAGTCCTGGGATAGAGGCCTGCACGCCATGGAACCACCAGTACCTGGTCACAGTGACCAAACATGGGTAATCCCCTCCACATGGCTGCAAGCACCAGCTGGGTCTTGGCATCCAGCCACAATCCTCTGACATTTGGGAATAAGCCCCCATCAGAGGGAATAGCCTTTACCTCCACAGACATCCCACACTTTGACCCTCTACTGGAGAGGGGAATTTGTGTCTGAGTAGTAACCTCAAATTTCTCATGTCTGGGTCAAATGTGCCACATTTCTGGCTTGGTTTGTTCTTCCTGCTCTGTGTCCTGACCTTCCCTGTGTCTTACAGAGTCAGTGAATGTATTGGGGTGGAAGGATCCATGGGGACAGTTCTTCCTTGTCTGGAAATGGGGGCACTACTAGGGAGGCAAGTGGTGCCCCCATGGTGAGTTTCCAGGAAGCACTGGGAGGTTTTTGAGGCCAGTGCACAGTCTGCATCATTTGGGCTCACATTTTTGAATTCCGCGTTGGGTGGGGTGCATGGGGACTGTTGTCTGAGGTTTCCTGCCAGCTTACCTGGACCAAGCAGAGATGCTGAGTTCCAGAAGCAGAGGAGGTCTTTGAGAACAGCAAGGAAAAGCCAGGATGCAGGTGGGTGTCAGAGGGTGGGCAGTGGGGTTGGAAAGTGACTTTTGCTTTGTGGAGCATCTGCATAGGCACAGAGGAGTGTGTGGCCCTCCCTGTGGGCCACAAGTTCCCGGTTGCTGAACAGGATGTCTGGTGTGCAAACCGTGGATTAGAGAAAGGAGGTGGGTTGGCATGCATGGCTGTCTGAGGGAGGTTGGGGGCTGGTCCTTGCTGCGGGCACTGTCATGTACCAAGGCATGGGGACGGGAGCCGACATGGAACCCTCACTGTCCCTATAGAATGCTGGGCACCTGGTCATTGTAAATGCCTGCACCAGGGCCCCTAAGTCATGACAGGTCCCATGGCCAATCACCAGTGGGCTCTCCCAGCCCTTCACCCATAGGGAAATTACCAGTCGGCTAACCCCACCCCTCACTCCCTGGCCAATCAAGAGTGGGGTGTACGTGCACCTGTCTTACTGGCCAATGACAAAATGGCTATCCCCCCTCCCCCATTTTCTGGCCAATCACCAGTCAGCTGTCAGAATTCCTATCTTACTGGCCAAACACCAGGAGGATGACCCCGACCTTCATTCCATGGTCAGTTGCCAGTCAGCTGTCCCTGCCCTTGTCTTAATGGCCAATCAAAAGACATCTCTCCCCACCCTTCATACCATGTCTAATCACTAGGCATCTATCCCAGCCCTTCACCCACTGGCCAATCACTAGTTGGCTGTCCCCGCCCCCTCACTCCCTGGCCAATCAAGAAAAAGAGCTTTGAATGACACCTTAGAAGAGTTGGACTTCAAAGTTATAAACAGAATATTCAGTCAAAGAACCACAGAATGCCACGGTTATCAAGTACAAACGTAACTTTCTCCAGAACAGATCACATACTGGTTGATCATGGCTTTGTCATAAACCTTGAAGTCAGGCAATGAGAAAGTCAATTATCATATGGTTTCACTTACTTTGGGACAGAAGGAATCACATGGAGCACATTAGGAGTAGGAAGGGGAAAAAGATGGTGGGGGAATTGCAAAGGGAGAGAACACCAACAAAATGTAAAACTAAAGAAGCAGAGCGTTTTAGAGGGAAAGGGGTTGGGGAGATTGTTGAGGCTGGTGGTGGTTGTTAAGGAGGTCATGTACTGAATGGAACACTGGTTGTTATATTTAAACCATGAATCTAAGAACTCTACTAAGAACTCAAAAACTAATGCTGCACTGTTTGGTGACTTACATAACACACTCAAATATTAATAAATACATAATAAATAAATAAATAAATAAGTGACATACTGCGTAACAAATCAGGTCTAAACCAGTAACAAAATTCTGAGATTTTTCCCCTGCATTTTTTCAGACAATAATGCTTTGAAACTGGAGCCCGATCAGAAGAGGAATTTTGGAAGGAATTCAAACATTTGAAGGTCAAAGAGCATCCTGCCAAGGAATGATTGTGCCAACCAGGAAATTAAAGAAGAACTTAAACAAGTCATTGAAACTAATGAAAACGAAAACACACTGCTTCAGAAACTATGGGATACTGAAAAGTTGGTCTTTAGAGGGAATTATGTAGCCATCTGAGGCTCTCTCAAAAACTTAGAAAATTCTCACATGCACAAGCTAAAATGAGCCCTGGAAATAGCATAGCAAATAGAGCTGAAACCAAGCGAAAGAATAAAGATTAGAGCAGAAATCAATGAAATAAGACACTAGTAGAACAGCAGAGCCCACCAATAAATCTAGCAGCTGGTTCTCAGAATGAATTAAGGAGATCAATAAACCTCTGGCCAGATGTAGCCAAAACAGAAGATAAAGAACCTAAGTTAATAAAATCAGGAAGGAAACGGGAGAGATCATGACCAATGCAAAAGAAATGGAACTGTTAGAACATATTATCAGCAAGTATATGCCAACAAATTAGGCCATCTGGAAGAAAGAGATGCATTCCTAGAAGCTTGTAATCTACCAAGTCTGAAACAGGAAGAAAAAGGCAATCTGAACAAACCAATTACCAGCAAGGAAATTGAATCAGGAACCAAAAACCTCCCCACAAAACAAGAGTCCAGGGCCCAATACCTTCTCAGGGGAATTCCACCAAACATTTTAAGAATAAATCATTCCTATTCTACAGAAGCTATTTCCAAACCAAAAAAAAAAAAAAAAAAAGCAACTGAAAGGAAAGCTTCGAAACTCATTTTCTGAGCTCGAGCATTACCTTGATTCCCAAGCAGACAAAGACCCCAAGAGAAAGGAGAATTACAGATGAAGTATCCTAGTGAGCACTAATACCAAATTATTCAACAATATACAAGCCAGCAGGATTCCAAGGTACATTGAAAGTGTTGTTCAACATCACCAGGTGAGGTTTATTCCTGGGATAAAAGGCAGGTTCAACATTCACAAATCAATTGATGTGATAGATCATATAAACAAAAGAAAGACGAGGACCATATCATCCTCTCATTTGATGCAGAAAAAAACATTTGGCAAATTACAACATCCTCTCATTTGATGCAGAAAAAAACATTTGGCAAATTACAACATCCTCTCATGTTTAAACCTCCTCAAAATATAGGGATAGAGGGAACATATATTATAAAAACCATCTATGAAGAGCCCACAGCAAACATTATTCTCAATAAGGAAAAACTGACAGCTTTTCCCTTAAGGTCAGGAACAGGACAGGGATGCCCACTCTCACCACTTTTCTTGAACATAGAATTAGAAGTTCTAGCCTCAGCATTTGGACAACAATAACAAATAAAAGGGATTCAAGTTGTCATAGAAGAAGTCAAACCGTCTCTCTTGACATATGACAATATACTTTTTGTGAAAACCCCAAAAGCCTCCACCCCTAAATTACTTGAACTCATACAGCAATTCAGCAATGTGCAGGATTCCAATATCAAAGCCCAGAAATCTCTGGCTTCTCTAAACACTAACAATGTGAATGTTGAAAGAGAAATGAAGGTGTCAATTCCATTAATCATAGCACCCAAACCCATAAGATGCCTAGGAATAAACCTAACCAAAGAGGTAAATGATCTATACTGTAAACTACAGAACACCGAGGAAGGACTTGTAGGAAGACACAAAGAAATGGAAAAACATTCCATGCTCCTGGATCGGAAGAATAAACATTGTAAAAATGCATATGTTGTCCAGAGCACTCTACCTATTCAACACAATCCCTATCAAAATACCCTCAAAATTATTCACAGCCTTAAAACAAATAATCCTAAAATTTGCATGTAGCCAGAAAGGACCTACCCCAAATAGCCAGGGGATCGCTGAACAAGAGAACCAAAGTTGGGGACATCGCCATGCCTGACTTAAAGCTAGTTATACAAAGCTGTGATCATGGGGCACCTGGGTGGCTCAGTGGGTTAAAGCCTCTGCCTTCGGCTAAGGTCATGATCCCAGGGTCCTGGGAACTAGGATCTAGCCCCGTGTCAGGCTCTCTGCTCAGCGGGGAGCCTGCTTCCTCCTTTCTCTCTCTGCCTGCTTCTCTGCCTACTAGTGATCTCTGTCTGTCAAATAAAGAAATAAAATCTTAAAAAAAAATGAAAAAGGGGGGCGCCTGGGTGGCTCAGTGGGTTAGGTCTCTGCTTTCGGCTTGGGTCATGAATCCAGGGTCCTGGGATCAAGCCCTACATCGGGCTCTCTGCTCAGCGGGGAGCCTGCTTCCCCCCCTCTCTCTGCCTGCTGCTCTGCCTCCTTGTGATCTCTCTCTGTCAAATAAATAAAAATAAAAATCTTTAAAAAAAAATAAATTAAAAAAAATAAATAAATAAAATTTAAAAAAAATGAAAAAGGAATGCAAATATTTAATTCAGTTAGCCTATCTATATTATGTAGCAATACATTCGAATGATTGCTATTTACATATGCCTGGAAATATAGGGGAAAGGGAGCAAATATATAAAACTTTTTTTTAGATCTAGCACACATGAAAGAGATTTTAATAGAATATCCTACTAGTTTAAAAGGTAAGAACATTAATTTCAAGTAGGGGCTGTAACATTTTTTAGGAATGGAGCTTTTGAAGCTTACAATGAATGGTCGACAGTTTATTTACTAATAAACCTCTTAGACTGATAAGTACCTTGCAGGTAAAAAGGACAACATTATCAAGGATACAGTTCAAAACATGGTTTGGGTTCATCTCCGGTGTTGTGGTCCAGAGAAGGTGATCACATGACTAAATCAGGGCCCATCAGGATTAATCATGGACCTTTGCTAGGTCTACGGGGAAAAAAAATCTTTTCACTGAAATTCAGAGACTAAAAATCACGTAAGCCTAAACCTGACGAATGCTATCATTATCGCCATATCAAGACTGCCAACATGAAAACAAAAGTTACTTTGAGGAAGGAAAAAACAATAGATGAGTTATGTGGTCCTACATCTGGAATAGCAAACTTAAAAGTCTGACAGGGAAAGGATGCAAATGTCTAAGGAAATATCTATAAAACCAAATGGATTGGTGGGATCTGTGGAAAATGAAGATATACTATTCATAAAAAATGAAATTTGATTTTATTTCAAGTATTATTGTGATCACAATAGCTTTGTGACCAGATTTTTCCTGGTGGGTACCAGATGGCAACTGCTGCATGAATCTTAGAACATATAAAGCCTCAAGAGGAATGGCTGATCTATTTTATGCGTACAATAGTTTCTCTTTATGGTAATAACATACAAAAATGAATGTGAGCAAGAAAAGGAGTACAAGATTAATGTAGGGTTTAAATATGAGACAACATAGTTGTTTAAGCTAAATGGATATAGCGCCGAGGTTTAAATCCCACATTTGTCACTTCCTCCCTATGCTAAGCCTCTCTGCCCCAGTTCTCTCATTTCTATACTAGGAAAGGAAAAGAAAAATGCCTGCTCCTTATGATTCTCATGGGGACTAAGTGAGTTAGTATATGTGAAGTTCTTAGATTAGGACAGGCACATGATACATGCTCACTAAAAGCTAGTTTGATTCTATAGTTGCCATATACTATTCCATAACCACTAGCCATGTGGGACAATTCAGATTCAAATTAAAAAACTGAAATGTTTCATTGGCCACATTTCCGGGGCTTAATGGCCACACATATCATAGAATATTTTCATCATCAGAAAAAGTTCTAGTAGACATCAGTGCTCTATACTATGAGATCACTATGCTAGTGACAGAGTCAGAGAGGTAAGGGACATGGTTTCTTAGGTAAATAATGATTTCCAAGTCTCTGCCCTGTCATCACACAAAATGGCAACCATCAACCTCCTCTTTTAAAAGACCTAGTCCCTTCTCATGTGGCCTGCTGTCTCATCCTGGGCCCCTGAAGCTCAGGTAGACTGATATGTAAACCCAGCTGGACTCTGGAACTGTTCACAGGGAAAACCTTCTATACCAACCAAGTCTGTTCTTCAGACAGCTCAATGAGGGAGTATAACTTTGATGTGCTCAAGCTTCTACCCCCGTTTGCCAATAGGTGGCATCAATGCCCCAAGATAAATATTCTCCCTTGATCCTGAAATATGACATGTGAACTCAGTTTGGAAGGAACTAAACAGGAAATCAAAAGAAACATTAGTCTATGTATATCCTATTATAAAATCTCAGTTCAAAAAATACAAAATTCATCAGTAGATTTTTTCATGTGGACATTCTACTATCATCTCTGTTGAACACATCCTGGAATTCAAGGGCATCATGAAGCAGCATCCAGTCTTCCTTTATCATGTCTCTTTCTGAGCTCTTTCATGAAGCCTCTACTCTACTCAGGCTTCCTCTCCAAACCCTGATTATACCATGTTCATTTGCACTTCTGCACATTTGCTCATTTGCTCATGTTCGGTCTCCTGTCTGGAATGGCTGCTCTAATACTTTCTTCGTATATTCAAATTGTTCCATTCATAAATTTCCAGATAAAGTCTTACCTTCTTGAAGCCATTTATGAAGAGATATCACGTATCTACTACTAAAGAATGTCTGTAACATGTAATACAGAATTTTACTATATGACATGTGCATCGTCTACCATATATAGAGCATGCATACTCCTCCACCTTGAAAACATATCTTAAATCATCCTCCACAGTAAATATATCTTGATTTTAAAGAAGTAACATTGCATTGTACTGCACTTGTCTATTATAATGGGGGACAGAACAATAATTGCTAGACCACTATTCTTGAGGAAGGAAGATAGGTTCTAGAAGACATTTGGAGGGAGGGGCCTTCCAGAACAGCATGAACAATTCATCAATAGTACATTCAGTTTAATCTGAGATAGGTGCTAAACATGATGATGAAAGTTCCTGGAAGTTGGTGACAGCCCCAGTTCCCTCAGTAAGGCAAGAGCCAAGTTGGCCAGAAAGAGAGTAGACAGAGGAAGAGATGGTTGAAATTTGAAGAAAAAACAAACAAACAAACAAGAAATCATGTAAGTCTTCTGAATAAGTAAGAAACAGAATGGACTAGAGAACTGTCAGAGGAGAATAAGAAGGGGAAAGAATGTTCCCTGCAGAGGATAAAAACAGATTTTGTAATGATTGATTGTCTTTTTTGTTTTGGGCAAAAATTGTATCTAATACTTTAAAGTATATAAAATAAGATTCCTATAAAGACTCCTATCCCTTCCTATAAAAGTTTTCAGCACTCAAAAACTCTCTCAAATTCTGAATGCCTACAAAAACCTGCCATAGAGAACATAAGACTCAGAAGGTAGAAGATTAAGTATCTCTATTATGAAATTTAATTAAAATAAATGTTTAATAATCTTGCTTTTTATTAGTAATAACTGACTATTTAAAAAGGATGGCTCTGAAAGGGAATTGTTTGTTCCCTATTTTTTATCAACCTATACTTCTCCCCACAAATCCATTAGTCATCTTGACTTAACTGTGTTTGTCTATGGAAGGGATAAAAATTGATAGCTCCTAAATTGATACTAAAGAGTAATTTGAGATTTACAGAAGAAAATAAAAGCAAAACAAACAAAGGCCACTGTAGGTAATGCTATCATGTAGGCAAAATGAAATAATCCATACACAGTGTATATGTATGTGTGTGCATGCAAGAGAACACTGAGTTGTGACTCAATCATAAAACACTGTTATAAAACCTTTATAAAATAACCAAACACACTTTTAAAAAAAATTACTTATTTATTTGACAGACAGATCACAAGTAGGTGATCACTCTGCTGAGCAGAGCCTCATGTGAGGCCGATGCGAGGCTTGACCCCAGGACCCTGAGATCATGACCTGAGCCGAAGGCAGAGGCTTAATCCACTGAGCCACCCAGGTGCTCCCCAAACACACTTTTGTATGTAATTTGTGTCTTTATGGAAAGGACCTTTTATATATACTATATTGATGTTTAAAAATACTTAGGGGGCGCCTGGGTGGCTCAGTGGGTTAAAGCCTCTGCCTTTCGCTCAGGTCATGATCGCAGGGTCCTGGGATCGAGCCCCACATCGGGCTCTCTGCTTGGCAGGGAGCCTGCTTCCTCCTCTCTCTCTCTCTCTCTGCCTGCCTCTCTCCCTACTTGTGATCTCTATCTGTCAAATAAATAAAATAAAATCTTTATTAAAAAAATATAAAATAAAAATACTTAGAATTGACAATATAGCAGTAAAACTTTTTTATAGGTAAAATATGGAATGACTTAACAATCGATGATGGTGAAATAAGTAGAGAATCCTAGTCTCAGAGCACCTGGGTGGCTCTGTTTGTTCAGCAACTGCCTTTGGCTCAGGTCATGATCCTGGAGTCTCAGGATTAAGTCAGGCATCACGCTCCCTGTTCAGCAGGGAGTGTGCTTCTCCCTCTGACCTTCTCCTGTCTCAGGTTCTCTCTCTCTCTCTTTCTCCCTCTCTCAAATAAATAAAACCTTAAAAAAAAGAATCCTAGTCTCAAAGATCAATCTAAGTGAAAAAGATGTTTTAGTAACAGAATAGATACAGGATGCCCATCATCTGTTACTTGAATAGTACAGAAACTGACTACATGATATTAGGTCTATTTCTCTGGATGGAAGTCTA
This sequence comes from Meles meles, assembly GCF_922984935.1. Lineage (NCBI taxonomy): Eukaryota > Metazoa > Chordata > Mammalia > Carnivora > Mustelidae > Meles > Meles meles. The sequence continues at coordinate 23,643,570 of NC_060068.1, read as the reverse complement.
GAGAAAAATGGGGGCAGCAATGAAGAGAAAAACAAACTCTAGACAATGATAAAAGGACCTAGGCCCATTAACCTTCACCTCCATAAGACTTCCAAAGCAAATATAACCTTTATGTATTTTTTAAATTGAAGCATAGTTGACATATTGTATTGCTTCCACATGTACAATACAGTGATTCAACATTTATATATATATATATATATATTATGCAATAATCACCATGATAAATCTAGGTACCATCTGTCACCAAAGTTGTTATAATACTAACTGTATTCCCCATGTTGTATATTTCAGAACCCTGTCTTATTTATTACTGAATGTTTGTACCTTTTAGTCCCCACTCCCTGTTTGACTCTCTCCCTACCGTCCTCTCCTCTGGCAAACACCAGATTGTTCTCTGTAGCTATGAGTGTTTTCATTTTGTTTGTTCCTTTGTTTTACTTTTTTTTACTTTCCATGCACAAGTGAGATCATATGGTATCTGTCTTTCTCCATCTGACTAATTTCACTTAGCATATATCCTCTAGGTGTTTCCATGTTATTGCAAATGACAAGATCACCTGCATGTCCTGACTTGGAAGAACAACGTTTACTAAAACATACAGTAATGTATAAGCAAATAGAAAAAAAAAAGGAAAAAAAAACTAATACAAAGACACACAACTAAAAATTAGTTCAGTTCTGTTTCTTGATATTATTAACAAGGCAAGAAATGAGCCTACACATAGAACCAAATAGAAGGCATCTTTGAAAATCCACATTCTTGGCTTAGTTAACATTTGTCTCCCCTTCTAGCATGCAAAGAAGAAGGCTGAATGATTACAATAAAAAAATAAAGTAACTTTATTAAAACTGCAAGACTATTATTCTCAGTAAATAACAGATTTATCATTTTGAAATTCTGGATACTTTAGATGATTCAAGTTTCCATTAACACTTTTCCATTAATACTGCTTTGTAATGGGAAATGAAATAATTATATAATCCCTAAAAATAAAATTAAAAATAAATGATTTGTTGAGATAACTGAAATAAAGACAATGAAGTTGCATCTATTGACAAATAAATGGAGATGCTACAAAGTCGTTCCTTTCCCAACTATACACAAAAATAAAGTTCATTTTCCAGTGCAGTATTTTAATTGAATCCATCCTTCTTGGAATTAGAAATAAAAAAAAAGAAATAAATAAAAAAGATTAATAGATTCCATTATTTAAAAAGAATCCAATACACTGTGGACATTTTCAGGCCACGCAAGTATGTTAACATCAATAGCTACATCCTCCAAATGTGAAAGATAGCAATAAAGTAGTGCACGTGGAAGGCTGTGACTGTTCCTCCTCAGTGGCCAGTGATATTGATGAATCTGTATGCTGCATCATGAGAACTAGACAATCCAATAATCCAAAATCAAATCTTAGATTTCTCTCTCTCAAAACCTCTTAACATTGATTAGGCAGTCTGTTTTGTCTTAAAATGCAATGGCATCTCCTCGCAGTTTTAAGTGTTTTTGAGTCATAAGCTATACCCAGATTAGGATAACACAGGCTGAAGTACTCAGTCCCTGCTATTAGGGGGTATTTAGTCAGCAGGTCAACTTTCACTTATAGCACAAGTAGGACACTAAGTCATTATCACAAAATGAGAGGCTTTTCACTTTAATGCATTACTGTCCAATCTCAGAAATCAATATGAGATTGTTTTTCTTATCAATTGCTTGATATCAAGAGACAAAAAGAAGTTCCAGGATGTTAAAGATTAGCTAACTCTTGTTTTTCCAAAGTATTTTTTTAAATTACTCTTTTCTTGTGATTTTTTTTTTCTGGTATTACATCCTAGGTATATAACGGAAATCAAGAGATTTTTGCACAGATTTGTATTTGTTAGTTAATCACCTGGCAGGTAGCTGGTCATGCATTCACTGGGCACCTACATGTGAGGAGTGAAGGTCCCAGACCAGAGAGGTTTGTGAGCTACTCATGGGTTTGTTCATTAAAACATCAAAGCAGCATGGTTTTCAGGGATGTATCACTTTGAGACAGAACTTTCCTAATTAGGCCACAGATGGCCAGACAGATCTCAACAAGCTAAAGGAAGAGAAGAAAATAGCTATTCTTCGACATTACCATTTGATTGATGATGTGAGGCCATCTCGTACAATATTTTGGAGAGTTCCCGTTATAGGAAATGCAACGAAAATCCTGTAGTTGTCATATTTCACCACAGTTCTTGTAATCAAGCAGGCCAGCAGAACAGATGCTGCCATGACTTGTTCATTTTAAAACTATTATTCACTTCATTAGGTCAATGTTTTCTTATTCCAAAGTTTTCCTATGGTTTTGCTTTTCTTTCTCTGCTCCTTGCTCACAGAGAAATCATTTGCCTGAACTTCCTAGGTTAATAAGATATTCTCCCCATTCAGTCAGGGCAAAGGGATCCCTGGACCCAGGGATGTTCTATTACACACCATCATTTTCATGCATGGATACATAGAGGGTACACCCAGATTTTGATTTCCAACCATTACCCCAGTTGTCCAACAGTATACTTAACGGTATCCGGGGGAATGAGTAAGCTTGATGTTGAATGCAAACCAGCTTATTGAAAGAATAGGATCACTTCATATTACATTACAAAGCAATAAAATAAAAAAGAAGTCCACAGGAAGATATTTAATGTATATTCATTGTGTTTATCTCATATGGGGTTGTATAATTACTGAGGTAAGTGGAATACAGCATGACAGAAGTTTTAAGCCTAGGATTTCCAGCAGAATTATGTAGACTATGAAATATATCTGTGTATAACTTGAATACATATTGTATTAAAATTAAGCTTCATGGGGCACCTGGGTGTCTCAGTGGATTAAAGCCTCTGCTTTCGGCTCAGGTCAGGATCCCAGGGTTCTGGGATCTAGCGCTGCATCGGGCTCTCTACTCAACAGGGAGCCTGCTTCTTCCTCTCTCTCTCTGCCTGCTTCTGTGCCTACTTGTGATCTCTGCCTGTCAAGTAAATAAATAAAATCTTTTAAAAAAAATTAAGCTTCAAAGAAGAGCAAAATCCACTTTCTGATTAAATAAGTCTATACATATAGACTTTTGAAAGGTGATATACATATTTTATAATGTAATTAAATGAACATTTTATTTAAATATTGAATAAATGCATGTTATGTACACATTTTTAAATCAGAATAATAAGCCTTATTTGGATTCAGAATGCATCATAAGATTAGATGTAGGCTCCTTATCAACTGGAATATACATAGGTCTTATTCAAAGGTGTATGCCTGAGGCAAGGAAAGCACCCAATATTTGTAGAATTAGATTAAATAATGTTCAAAGTGACATATCAATCCATTTAAACATGTTAAGTAGTTCAAAATCATCTAGTCAATATGTTTCTACCCTGTAATAACTCTTTTTTTAAAAGACTTTTTATTTATTTATTTGACAGACCGAGATCACAAGTAGGCAGAGAGGTAGGCAGAGAGAGAGGAAGGGAAGCAGGCTCCCCACTGAGCAGAGAGCCCAATGTGGGGCTTGATCCCAGGACCCTGGGATCATGACCTGAGCCGAAAGCAGAGGCTTTAACCCACTGAGCCACCCAGGTGCCCTCTAATAACTCTTTATGGAACTGTTGTGTTGACATGACATTATACAAGTCAGCAACTTTTCAACCACACTGATCACCTGAGACTACATTTGAAGTACTACATTTCTTATAAAAAAGTAGTACATTTATTATAATAAAGCTGACACTATGACTAAATGCTTGTGTATCCTAAAATTCATATGTTGGAGCCCTAAATCCCTCAATATGATATAATTTAGAGATTGAGTCTTTGAGAAGTAATTGCATTTGAATAAGTTCATGAAGGTGGATTCCTCATGATGACATCGGTATACCTATTAGTGGATGAGGGGCCAGAGACATTTAATTATGTGACTGGAAACCAGTTCCAATGGTTCCTGCCCAATTAAACCTGAAATTCTAAGAAGGCTCTCAAATCTGATCTTTGATCTTTTTTCACCTGCTTTCTCTCTTTCTTAGTCATCAAAAAAATAATAAAAAGTAGAAAAATCTAACATGTAGAGTTCTGTAGATTTTTTTATCTCATGATTGTCCTCAGAACCAATGCAAAGACAATTCCTGGACAGTAAGAATCAATAAGAACACAATTACCAGGCCATTTTTTTCTACTTCAAATATTAACTAAAAAGTACTTGAGAATTGGGATAAGAAATAAGAATTCAAGGACATAGCAGGTTTTAATCCTCGATTTTTTTTTTTCAGGTGAATTCAGGCCTTTATTTCAACAGTACAAACTCCATTTATTTGTGTGTAAAGTGCCAGTTTTATATACAAATCAGTAAGTAAACTTTAATATCTGCTTTGAAGCACCAAGGCTGAAGCCTCCGGAGGACCTCGGAGTAACTGACCCATCCTGCAGGGTCAGACTCACTCCAAGGCCCCAAACTTTGGGCCCCGACTGCCGCCGGGAGCCACGGTGCACTCACGGATGGCGGCCTGCCTGCAAACGCCGAACACGGCCACGGTCTTTCCTACCAATCCGAGTAGCTTCTGTCTAAGCTGCTTTCTAGGTGAGATGACTAGCATCACTAATCAACAGGCTTGCCTATGAGGTAGCTACACAGTTTTAACAACACTATTGATGAACATTATGGATAATTCATGGTGTAGCCGGTTTGATACACTTCAAGTGGCTGATTTTTTTTTTTTTTAATGAGAAAGGGGGGTGGGGTGTCAGCAAAATAAGAGCACATCTTCATTCACTTAGAAGTCAGCATCCAAGGTAAAAGAATTCTCTGTTGGACTGGACATCACTCCCATCCTCTGATACTCGCCTACTCTTGTCAAAGAAGTTAGTCTTCCCTTCCAGTGAAATATTCTCCATAAAGTCAAATGGATTTTCTACTCGGAAAACCTTGCCAAAACCCAGCTCCAGCATAAGCCGGTCTGCCACGAACTCAATGTACTGCTTCAATAACGTGCAGTTCATCCCAATGAGCTCACAGGCAGGGCCTCCGTGAGGAACTCCTGCTTTATCCGAATGGCATTGATGATTATTTCTCTCACTCTCTACTCGGAAGTTTTATGGACCAGGTGTCTGAACATCAGGCAGGCAAAGTCACAGTGTAAACCCTCATCTCTGCTGATAAGTTCATTGGAAAACGTGAGGCCAGGCATCAGGCCGTGTTTCTTGAGCCAGAATATTGACGCAAAAGAACCCGTGAAGAAGATTCCTTCCATGGTGGCGAAGGCCACAACCCATTCTCCATAGGTTGCCTCTTTGTCCCCAATCCAACGCAAGGCCCAATCTGCTTCTTCTTTACACCAGGCATTGTCTTGATGGCGTTGAAGAGAAATTTCCTTTCTTTGGAATCTTTAATGTAAGTGTCAATGAGGAGAATGTACATCTCGGAATGGATGTTTTCCATGGCAGTTTGGAAGCCACAGAAACAGCGGGATTCTGTGATCTGAACTTCTTGGCTAAAGCGCTCCACCAAGTTTTCACTGACTATGCCATCACTGGCGGCAAAGAAAGCCAGAACATGGGATATAAAGTATCTCTCCTCAGGCTTCAGGGAGTCCCAGTGCTCAGTGTCCTTGGAGAGATCCACCTCTTCGGCGGTCCAAAAGGAAGCCGCAGCTTTCTTACACATCTGCCAAATATCATGGTCCTCAATAGGGAAGATGACAAAGCGACGAGGGTTTTCTGGCAGCAGTGGCTTGTCCTCCATGCTGGGGCCAAGTACCTCAGTTTTCGGCTCTGTGGGCTCCTGGAAGATCCTCCTGGCTGTCTTGCTGGCCAGAACGCGGGTCCCGCTAAGACTCGGGGGCATGTTCTCCTTGTCCGCCAGGCTGAGCCCCTTGAGGGGCGAGAGCTGGAGCTGCTGCTGCTGCTGCTGCTGGGGGTCCACGATGGTGGCGATGAGCGGGACAGGGACAGAGAGCATGGCGGTCGCGAGGCGGGACGGCAGGTGAGGCGGCGCGCGGGTCCTGGGCTAATCCTCGATTTTTAATCCATATGAGGAAATGAACCTTAAATATATGAAACAACTAGACAAAAGTCTCTAGTTCTCTGATAGAGTGTTAAGTGGTAGAGTGTTAGACATCCTGTAACTATTCAGAAGAGGAAAAGAGAAACGTCTCTTAAGGCTGTGTTGGTATTAAGTACCACATGAAAGACTACATTTCTGTCCAAACAGGACAAAGCATGAGAAACACAAAAACCCCATTCCATATATCAAATGACTTGTCAGTTAAAGTCAAGCCCTCACAATCACATAAACACTGATTTCTGTATTTCAATTAATTTCTTTTAGACAATAAAAATATGAAGAAAAGAGATGATGTTCAATGTATTCCTTTTCCTCAATGTTCTCTCTGCTGTGTTCCATGAGATAGCTTGCAAAACGTAGCAGGAACGAGGCTGCTGTTGTGCTTAGTAGCTCTAACAGTCTCCTTTTTAAAGTTTTGTATGTCCCTATTCTTTAGGGTGCTTATATTAAGAGAAATAATACAATCAATATTCCCATCTTATTATTTTTTTTCCTAGAACAATGGGTTTTCTATGAAACTTCATTTATTTAAACTCATATTAGACAGGTATACCAAAGTATACAGATTTCTGAATCTAGGGGAAGAATACTATCTTCCTTCTACTGTCCATGAAAATACCACTCTAAAAACTTTTGAATACACTAGTAACAACAACTAACACATGTTGAAGGCTGTACCAGGAACAGGTACCAGGAACTCCTCTAGTTACTTTCCCATAATTACTTCATTTAACAACCGAAACAACCCCATAAATTAAAGGTTAATCCTGCTCAATGCCAAAGGCCTAGGAAGCAATGGATCCTGGACACAATCCTAGGAGTATGGTTCTAGAGCCCATACTCTTAAACTACTTTACCCCCATTATCTTGACAGCATCATTATACTAAGCTGCTCATCCAAAACTGCATAGGGACTGAATTCTTTTTGTCCTGGGACTTCACATGTCTTTTTTCTAACCTGGTATCTATCCAGCTTTCCATTAACATATATACCCAATCAAAATTGAGTTTATAGACTTCATGGGGGGGGTAGTTCAATGTTTTTAAGTAAGCTTTGGAAAAAAAAAAAAAGTGCCAGGAGGAAATCACACAGCTAAGATCTGCACAACATTTATAACATTTAAGCAGATAAGAATTAGGAACTGTAAGACTTTAAAATTCACACTGGCAGGAAGCCTCAATCAGTGATGATAAAAAAAAAATGATGCAAATTTAAATGGATTAAATAGAAAGAAAAGAAAACTCATGGGGGGGGGAATCTTTAATCAAGCCAAAGTGCTGAAGACAATAGAGGTTGATGATATAGAAATGGTTAATATTTTTATATCTACTGAGATCAGCCCTATTCAGGTGATTTTTTTTTCTCCAGTTTCTCTAGTTCTTGATAACTGAACTCTGGTAAGCCTATCATAGTCTGGTAGGACTGAGATGAACTCCACATAAAGAATGAATTTTTTGGGCGCCTGGGTGGCTCAGTGGTTTAGGCCGCTGCCTTCGGCTCAGGTCATGATCTCAGGGTGCTGGGATCCAGTCCCGCATCGGGCTCTCTGCTCGGCAGGGAGCCTGCTTCCCTCTCACTCTCTCTGCCTGCCTCTCTGCCTACTTGTGATCTCTGTCTGTCAAATAAATAAATAAAATCTTTAAAAAAAAAACAGTAACAGATTAAGGTGAAAGGGCATACCTATGGCATGCAGACACCAAGAAGACTAAACTGTTTAAAAAGCAAAAGACAATGAAAGTTAAGATTAACAAAGCACAAAGCACTAGGAAAATTAAAATGCAAAGATGGAGACCCCATCAGCTGGGAGGGAATATGATGCCCTCAATGAGTCTGCACGTGAGGATGTTGACTGCAGAAAGTCCCTGGTGAAAAGGAAAAGGAGACTGAGATTTGGCTGCAATGTGGGCAACAAAGAGTAAGGGTATGAAAGTACAAAAGGTAGAAAAGATGGACTTCAATGCATGTAAAAAAGGGGGGTCAATGTGATGTAATAAGCATTATCTTAGAGAAGCAGCACCCTGACAGTAAATGGATTACTGCCATGAGGCTGAAGTGCCAGAGACAACATAGTGGGGGGTGGGGGGGGTGTCAGGAAACAAGCTCCGGCTGGGTTCTTGATGATATTCTGTTCCACTCAGCCACTTTCTAGGAAAAAATATTTTCTAATTCTCCATTGTCATTAACGAAAAGCCAAAGTTTAGAGACTGTCTTTTTGAAACTCAGTTTTTACCATGATCTAGTTAGTTTTACCAAGAGTTTTAGTTTCCTCAAATCTCCTCTGACTCAAACATTCACGCTATTTTGATATACACACGTAGCTATAAACATATGGGTAAATTAGACTATGACATTAAAGGAAGATTATTGCCATCATATTTTACATTTTCCAGGTACGATCTCAAGTGACTATGCTGCTTTAATAACCTTCTTCATTTGTAGCCTTGGGTTACTCCTTCATTTTGTCGGATTAAAATGTGGTGTCAGTACTTAGGCTTCATTTCAAATCAAGTCAATGTTTATTTCACATTCAATTGGTTAGTCTTTTTACCTTGAGTTTACTACATAGAGCATATCAACAATCACAGTAATGCGCTATACTAAATTCCAATTCAAAAGCATTTAAAATTTAATAGGCTATTAAATTGTTACAACTTAGATTTAAAGGAGTGTGCAACTGGAAGAATTTCTGGATGTTTTTCTGATAATACAATGGCTTATGACTACAATTTATTTATAGCTTACTCCATGCCAGGCCTAGTGGTATACATCCTATGTTTGTTACATCACTTAATACTTCAAACAACTCTGTGATATGCTACATATTTTTCTTCATATTTTATAGGTAAATATACTCAGTTATTATTGTTCAGAAAGTTGTATGTACAGGCAACATTCTGAGCACTTTGAGTGTTCTGTGACGTTAGCGTCACAAAACAAACAGACAAACAAAAAACAGAGGTAGGTTATGTTTTCCTCTTGTTTCACTGAGATGAATACAATTTAAGTAAGTAGAACAGTTATTAAGCAGCAGGTCCAAGCTCTCAGAATTTTCTTTTTTTAGCTCAGAGAACTTAAGTAACTTTCTGAATATGCCACAGAGCTTAGACTTAGATAGATGTACACTGACTTAGAGGCTCTGGTCTCAATCACTATGGCAATTGTCACTTCATCTGACTCTTGTCTCTACGCAGACAATTTTCAGACCATTCAGAACAGGGTGAAAACTCCATTAATTTATACAAGAGATGTTATAACTTCCTATAACTATTATTTGACTGTATCAAAACAATTTTAGCTGGAGTTTATACACATAAATACACACACAGACACACACACACAATAATAATTTTTGTCATTAGGATTTAATATCCTGAAGGCATTTTCTTTCATATTAGAGATTCTCTGACCTTTCTCTGTCTCCCTATGACAACTGTGACTTTAGCTTAAGGTTCTAAAACAAGGTTATGTTAGAAGAGCTGAAGACAAGAGCAAATTTTTTTACAACCCTCTCAAAACAACACTACAAAAGAACTTCTATAAGAAATGACACACTTGTAACTTGTTACTCCACAATGATTCTGCAAGTATTTACAAAGTATCTATTAAATGGTATTTTGAATACCATGGATATAAATACAGTCTCTTAAGAAAACCAATATTGAGATGGGAAAAGAAAGGTATAATGGAATATACACATGCAACTACTTATAATTCAGTCTACACATGTACAATAGCAAACTGGTTAAGAAGGAAGATTCTGAAAGTGAATTCTTAAGCTTGAACGATAACTCAGGCCACCTCACTAGCTGGGTAAGACTGAGAAGCATACATAAACTCTGTACTTGAGGTTGTTCATCCATGAACTGAGGGGTAAGAATATTTACTGTATTAGGTGGTTTCGAGAATTAGCCAAGATAATGCCAGTGTCTGACAATAACCACCTAATGTATCCTACATATTATCACAGGATGTGCTAAATTGTATGACTAAAGTCCTATGGAAATCCAGAATAAAGTTCCAGGGAAGACAGTTGGACAGTTAGGGAATTTTTTGCAGAGTTCTACATTAGTCCTGTGTCTTGATTTGGTTGTCTGCAAATGAAAGCAGAAATACACTCTAGGGAGAGAGAACCACCTAACCAAGGGCATGAGTGGAAACATGTGGTCTACTGGTGAAGTGGCCATGCTCTAATAAGGTAGAACATAGGGTTTGGGGTTTAAAAGGTAAGGCTGAGAAAGAAAATGAAAGAAGTAGTAGTAAGAGACAGATTATAAAGACAAAAGAAACTAAAAGAAAGAAGCTATCAGTGTCTACCAGCAGGAATCCTCTACTGTCAACTGCATTAGTAGACGCTAAATGATACAAGGGGAAAGGCCAAATAAGGGCCCAGATAATGAAGCAATTTACATATCTCCTAATATTCAACATAAAAGCATACTGTGCACTTCAAAAAAATAATATAATGGCTTCAATGAATTCTGTGCCTCTGCATTAGCATGGGTAATCAATGGTGACTACAAAGTAACTCATATCATTAATTATAAATAGCCCATTTTGAAGAAGTAAGTTACAACTGTGCATTGCACTTAATTTAATCAAGCATGGTACACGTTACTAATTAAGTTGAGAGTAACTAACCCAAGTGTTCAATTTCAAAAGAAATAAGGACTGGAACAAATGATATATCAACCCAATGGTGACTGACTTTGTTTTATATTCAATCAAAATTATTATATCATAGTTAACTTCAACCATTTTCACCATAATTTTACAAAGCATTTCTTGAAGAAGTAGAGATTCTTCAAAAAGTTAAATATTTGCAAAAGTCCCACAGGCAATACCCTATAGCAACATTTCACACTTTTGTACTAAAATGAAGTCATGAAAATGAACTTTCCTAACACTAATATATAATATAGACTATGTATCCAGGTACTTAAATTTTATGAGCTTGAGAATATTGTACAGGTGAGCTCAGAAGATTTCAGCAAAGAAATCCTACCAGACACTTTCTCTAAACAGAAATCAATGGCAACACATGGATCATATGTAAATCAACTCAGTATCTTATGAAGCCAATCAACATTGTTTTCCTCCTATGGATTTTGCTCACATCATTAAATTCAATGAGTATTTTCTAGATTTCTCTTTCGGTCAGGTTCCACTATTGCTACAGAATGCAATGGTACTGAAGAGGACTATATTGAGCAGGTGAAAGCTAGATACATCCTTTTTTAAGAACAATGAAAAACTTTTTAGTAACCAAACTGCTAAGTGGATGAGTGAACTAGTGACTGATAAAGACTGACTTCAGAATCATGTCAGTTTTTCATTTCCCAAGTTGAGCTACTTGTCAATGTTTTGATTTGCTATCTTTGTAGCAGAGACATCCAAAACACTGTCTTCTGCAAATAACTGAATTTATTTTTCTGCAAGACACATTATGTGCCATATAGACCTTGGACAATTTCATGTTACTCATGTCCTTTACTACAGCTATTTATAAGGATGCTCCCAAAAAAGGCTGATCCTGAAGGAAATCCTAAAAGTAAAAATGAGAATGTGAATAATATAAACTTCCCTAATAATTGTGGTGAATACTTAAGCTGTACAGTTTTGGATTCCATGGGGATATTTCAATTCAGTAGATTTCTCTATAATACAATCTTCAGAGTGTTAACTGACATTCTCACCTGTGTTATGTTCTCAGACTGTAGCTAAAACATTTTCCCCCACAGGTGGTCAGTTGTATGCCAACTACTCATGTCTACCACTGTTAACAAGGTATGCTAATTTGGTCAAGGTATTCAAGATAAATACAGTATGCAGGATTTTTATGTGGGGAGGAAACCACTGGTGTGATGGAGGGCAGAAGAGAGTCTTTCACACTGGGGAGCACACAGAGAGGATGAATCCCAGTGATACTTGCCTGTGAAAACAGGAGGGGCCAAATTGTGGGTTCCTGGGGAGCTCAGAGGACATTACTAAGCAGAGTCCCTGCCCTTAAAGACATAGTAGGACAAATAACCTATGCAGATACAGCCTATAAGCAGCAGTTTGAAAAATGCTGGGGGTTGGGGCAGGGGCAGGGAGAAGGCAGCAGATGGGAGGGAGAGGGATTTGCTCATCTTAGAGCATGGCCCAGAGGAAGAAGGATCACAGAGAGAGCCCTTCAGGAGCAAAGGAGCTGGCAGTTGCCATTTTCCCCACCCTCATCATAAATAACCACCAACTCCAGGAATTAGCCACAAAACTCATTATCTAACTGACTTGCACCAAGCCTGCCCCCCTCCCCACCAAGGCTTTTACAGTCATGTTCCCCTTAGTCCTGGTGCTGCAGATCCCACCCTCAGGAGAGCAATTCAAACCCTGCCAACATATGTCCTGACCCTTGTGTTTTGTGGGACTTAACTTTTAGGGGTGCTAGGTCTCCTTTAGCAAGCAGAGCACCACACAACTTGTTAAAATGCACCCCACCACCCCTGCTGAGGACCAGACATTGCCCATGAGAGGCAAAGAGAGCCTCTTCAGACAACTGGAAAGGAAAAATAGACCAAGACTCAACAGGAGAGCAGACATAAGACATAGGAGATGCTCTCTGAAGTGCCGGGCCCTGGAGAACAGGCTACACTGCTCTGCAGGGCATTACAGGACTCCTTCTTCATTCATTATTCATCATTAATTCATCATTAAGGACAAGAGAAATAGCTGAATTCCCTAAAAAACAAAACAAAACAAAACAGAAACAGAAACAGAAAGTCAGACAGGAGGAGAAGACAGAGAAATAGCTCCCAAATGAAGGAACGGAGTCAAACTATGGCAAGGGGCCAAAGCAAAACAGTTATAAGTAATATGCCCGGTAGAGAATTTAACATAATGGTCATAGCCCACCTATACGCTGCCTTCAAGAGGCTAATTTCAGAAAAATGATCATGAAGATACTCACTGAACTTGAGAAAAGAGTAGAAGACATCAATGAGCCCTTAACATAAAGATAAAAAAGAACCAATCAGAGATCAAGAACACAAAAAATGCAATACAATTCACAGAATAAACAGCAGACTATATGAAGCAGAGGAATGAACACATGACCTGGAAGACAGAAAAATGACGAGTAATCAAGCTGAGCAAAGAAAAGGAAAGAAACTTAAGCAAATTGTGAATAGTCTTAGGGGACTCAGTGATTCCATCAAGTATAATAACACTCGCATTATAGGTGTCCCAGAAGAAGGGAGAAAAGGGGGCAGGCAATGTTTTTGAAGAAATAGTAGGTAAAAATTTTCCTAATCTGGGGAAGGAAACAGAGATACAGATCCAGGACGTATTAAAAATCCCCCTAAAAATCTAACCCAAGGGGGTCCACACCAAGAGACACAGGAATTAAAATGGCAAAAGGTAGCAATAAATAACAACAACAACAATAATGTAAAAGCTGTAAGAGAAAAGAAGGCTGTTATATATAAGAAAAACCCCATAAGGCCATCAGTCAATTTTTCATCAGAAATTTTGCAGGCCAAAATAGAATGGCATGATATATTCAAAGTGCCAAAAGGGAAATATCTTCAGCCAAGAATACTCTATCCAGCAAGACTATCATTCAAAATTGAAGGAAAGGTAAAGAGATTCTCAGACAGATAAAACTAAAAACTTCATGACTATTAAGAAATCCCTATAAGACATATTAAAGAGGATTCTTTGAATGGAAAGGAAAGACCATAAACGAGAGCATAAAACAAAACAAAACAAAACAAAAACAAAATAAGTGAAAATAAGTATTTCTGTAAAAACCAGTCAAGGGATTCATAAAATAAAAGATGCAAAACATGGCACCACACATCTAAAATGTGGACTTGGGGGGAGAGGAACTAAAAAATAGGTTTCAACTTCAGCAACGATATAGCAAGTTAATATAGACTGTTATATGCAGAAGATGTTATATATAAACCTAATGGTAACCACAAATCAAAAACTAACAAGAAATATGCAAAGAAAAAAGAGAAAGGAAGGAATCCAAGCACATCACCTACAGCCAAGAAATCATAAAAGAGAGACCAAAGGATGAAAGGAGCAGAGAAAATCTATAGAAACAAACACAAAATAAGTAACAAAATGGCAATAAATACATACCTATCAATAATTACTTCACATGTAAATGCACTAAACACTCCAATTAAAATATACCAGGTGACAGAGTGGATTTAAAAAACAACAACAACAACACAACACCCACCTATATGCTGCCTCCAAGAGACTAATTTCAGGGAAAAACAAAAAACAAACAAACAAACAAACAAAACCAACCTTGCAGATTGAAAATGAGGAGATGGAAAAACATTTATCATGCAAATGGGTGTCAAAAGAAGAGCAGAGTAGCAATACTTATATCAGACAAAGCAGACTTTAAAACAAAGACTGTAACAAGTTTCAAAGAAGAACACTATATAATAATAAAGAGGACAGTCCAACAAGAGGATATAGCAATGGGAAATATTTGTGTGCACACCATGGGGGAGCAAAATATATAAGGCTGCTAATACAAGGCATAAAGGAAATAATTGATAATAATAATAGAAGGGGATTCTAACACCCTACTTACATTTATGGACAGATAATCCAAACATAAAATCAACAAGGAAACAGTGGCCTTGAATGACACACTGGACCACATGGATTTAACAGACATATTTAGAACATTCCATCCTAAAACAGTAGCTTTTCAAATGCATACAGAACATTCTCCAGAATAGACTACACATTAGGTCAAAAAACAAGTCTCAACAATTTAGAAAAACCTGTCATATCATGTATCTTCTCTGGTCACAATGATATGAAACTAAAAATCAACCACAAGAAAAAAATCTGGAAATAACACAAATACACAGGGGTTAAATACCATGCTCCTAACAATGAATGGGTCAACCAAGAAATCAAGGAAAAATAAAAAGTTACATGGCAATGAATGAAAATGAAAACAGAATAGTTGAAATTCTTTGGGATTCAATAAAAGTGGTTCTAAGAGGGAGGTTTATAGCAATACAGGCCTACCTCAAGTAGCAAGAAAATTCTCAAACAACCTAATAACCTTACTCTAAGGGAACTACAAAAACAAAACAAAACAAACAAAAAAAAAAGCCAAATCCAGCAAAAGGACAGAAATAATAAAGAATTAGAGTGAAATAAATGATATAGAAATTAAATACAACAACCAATACAATGGAACGGATCAATAAAACAAGGAGCTGATTCTTTGAAAAAATAAAGTTATAAACCTCTAGCAAGACTCATTGAAAAAAAAAGAGGACTCAAACTCACTAATGAAAAAGGAGAAATAAAAACCAAGAACACAGGAGGAGTTAAGATGGCGGAGAAGTAGCAGCCTGAGACTACATCAGGTAACAGGAGATCAGCTCGATAGCTTATCTAAACATTGCAAACACCTACAAATCCAACGGGAGAGCAAAGAGAAGAAGAACAGCAACTCTAGAAACAGAAAATCAACCACTTTCTGAAAGGTAGGACTGGCGGAGAAGTGAATCTAAAACGACGGGAAGATAAGACCACGGGGGGAGGGGCCGGCTCCCGGCAAGCGGCAGAGGAACGGAGCACAAAATCAGGACTTTTAAAAGTCTGTTCCACTGAGGGACATTGCTCCAGAGGCTAAACCAGGGTGAAGCCCACGCGGGGCCAGTGTGGCCCCAGGCCCCCGCAGGGTCACAGAAGAATCGGGGGTGTCAGAGTGTCGCAGAGCTCGCAGGTATTAGAACGGAGAAGCCGGCTTCAGAGACAGAGCCAAGGACTGAACTCTCAGCTCGGGGTTACCTTGAACTGGTCACGGGCTGGGTGAGCTCGGAGCGTGGCTAGAGGCTGGGGATATGGGAGTGATTGGGTGCTGTCCTCTGGGGGCGCACTGAGGAGTGGGGCCCCAGGCTCTCGGCTCCTCCGGGCCGGAAACTGGGAGGCCGCCATTTTCATTCCCGTCCTCTGGAACTCTACGGAAAGCGTTCAGGGAACAGAAGCTCCCAAAAGCGAACCCGAGCCGATTACTTAGTCCGGCCGCCGGTAAGGGCGGTGCAATCCCGCCTCGGGCAAAGACACTTGAGAGTC
This sequence comes from Meles meles, assembly GCF_922984935.1. Lineage (NCBI taxonomy): Eukaryota > Metazoa > Chordata > Mammalia > Carnivora > Mustelidae > Meles > Meles meles. The sequence continues at coordinate 23,627,379 of NC_060068.1, read as the reverse complement.
ACTACAACAGGCCCCTCCCCCAGAAGATCAACAAAATATCCAGCCAGGACGAAGTTCATCTATCAAGGAGAAAGCAGATTCAATTCCTAAGACAGCAGAGCAATCCCAGAGGAGGAGAAAGCAAAGCACGGAACTCATGGCTTTCTCCCCATGATTCTTTAGTCTTGCGGCTACTTCAATTTTTTTTTCTTTTTCCAATTTTTTTTTCTTTTTTCAATTTTTTTTCTTTTTTCTTTTTTCTTCTTCTGCTAAATTTTTTAAAACTTTTACCCTTTTCTTTTTTAACGTTTTTTGACTAGTTTATCTAAATATATATATTTTTTCTTTCTTTTTTATAATTTTTTCTTTATTTGTTTTATTTTAATTTTTTTTCTTTTTCTGAACCTCTTTTTATCCCCTTCCTCCCCCCCACAATTTGGGGTCTCTTCTCATTTGGTTACAGCACACTTTTCTGGGGTCTTTGCCACCCTTTTGGTATTTTATTTGCTCCTTCATATCCTCTTATCTGGACAAAATGACAAGGCGGAAAAAATCACCACAAACAAAAGAACAAGAGGCACTACCGAAGGCTAGGGACCTAATCAACACAGACATTGGTAATATGTCAGATCAAGAGTTCAGAATGACGATTCTGAACATTCTGGCCGGGCTCGAAAAAGGCATGGAAGATATTAGAGAAACCCTCTCTGGAGATATTAAAGCCCTTTCTGGAGAAATTAAAGAACTAAAATCTAACCAAGTTGAAATCAAAAAAGCTATTAATGAGGTGCAATCAAAAATGGAGGCTCTCACTGCTAGGATAAATGAGGCAGAAGAAAGAATTAGTGATATCGAAGACCAAATGACAGAGAATAAAGAAGCCGAGCAAAAGAGGGACAAACAGCTACTGGACCATGAGGGGAGAATTCGAGAGATAAGTGACACCATAAGACGAAACCACATTAGAATAATTGGGATTCCAGAAGAAGAAGAAACAGAGAGGGGAGCAGAAGGTCTATTGGAGAGAATCATTGGAGAGAATTTCCGTAATATGGCAAAGGGAACAAGCATTAAAATCCAGGAGATGCAGAGAACCCCCCTCAAAGTCAACAAGAATAGGTCCACACCCCGTCACCTAATAGTAAAATTTACAAGTCTTAGTGACAAAGAGAAAATCCTGAAAGCAGCCCGAGAAAAGAAGGCTGTAACATACAATGGTAAAAATATTAGATTGGCGGCAGACTTATCCACAGAGAGCTGGCAGGCCAGAAAGAGCTGGCATGATATATTCAGAGCACTCAACGAGAAAAACATGCAGCCAAGAATAACTCTATCCAGCTAGGCTATCATTGAAAATAGAAGGAGAGATCAAAAGCTTCCAGGACAAACAAAAACTGAAAGAATTTGCAAACACCAAACCAGCTCTACAGGAAATATTGAAAGGGGTCCTCTAAGCAAAGAGAGAGCCTAAAAGTAGTAGATCAGAAACGAACAGAGACAATATACAGTTATAGTCACCTAAACAGGCCCATAACCAGTAAGGAGATTGAAACAGTCATCAAAAATCTCCAAACAAACAAAAGCCCAGGGCCAGACGGCTTCCCAGGGGAATTCTACCAAACATTTAAAGAAAAACTAATTCCTATTCTCCTGAAACTGTTCCAAAAAATAGAAATGGAAGGAAAACTTCCAAACTCATTTTATGAGGCCAGCATCACCTTGATCCCAAAACCAGACAAGGATCCCACCAAAAAAGAGAACTACAGACCAATATCCTTGATGAACACAGATGCAAAAATTCTCGCCAAAATACTAGCCAATAGGATTCCACAGTACATTAAAAGGATTATTCACCACGATCAAGTGGGATTTATTCCAGGGCTGCAGGGTTGGTTCAACATCCGCAAATCAATCAATGTGATAGAACACATTAATAAAAGAAAGAACAGGAACCATATGATACTCTCAATAGATGCTGAAAAAGCATTTGACAAAGTACAGCATCCCTTCCTGATCAAAACTCTTCAAAATGTGGGGATAGAGGGCACATACCTCAATATTATCAAAGCCATCTATGAAAAACCCACCGCAAATATCATTCTCAATGGAGAAAAACTGAAAGCTTTTCCGTTAAGGTCAGGAACACGGCAGGGATGTCCATTATCGCCACTGCTATTCAACATAGTATTAGAAGTCCTAGCCTCAGCAATCAGACAACAAAAAGAAATTAAAGGCATCCAAATTGGTAAAGAAGAAGTCAAACTATCACTCTTCGCAGATGATATGATACTATATGTGGAAAACCCAAAAGACTCCACTCCAAAACTGCTAGAACTTGTACAGGAATTCAGTAAAGTGTCAGGATATAAAATCAATGCACAGAAATCAGTTGCATTTCTGTACACCAACAAGAAGACTGAAGAAAGAGAAATTAAGGAGTCAATCCCATTTACAATTGTACCCAAAACTATAAGATACCTAGGAATAAACCTAACCAAAGAGACTAAGAATCTATACACAGAAAATTATAAAGTACTCATGAAAGAAATTGAGGAAGACACAAAGAAATGGAAAAATGTTCCATGCTCCTGGATTGGAAGAATAAATATTGTGAAAATGTCTATGCTACCTAAAGCAATCTACACATTTAACGCAATCCCTATCAAAATACCATCCATTTTTTTCAAAGAAATGGAACAAATAATCCTAAAATTTATATGGAACCAGAAAAGACCTCGAATAGCCAAAGGAATATTGAAGAACAAAGCCAAAGTGGGTGGCATCACAATTCCGGACTTCAAGCTCTATTACAAAGCTGTCATCATCAAGACAGCATGGTACTGGAACAAAAACAGACACATAGATCAGTGGAACAGAATAGAGAGCCCAGAAATCGACCCTCAACTCTATGGTCAACTAATCTTCGACAAAGCAGGAAAGAATGTCCAATGGAAAAAAGACAGCCTCTTCAATAAATGGTGCTGGGAAAATTGGACAGCCACATGCAGAAAAATGAAATTGGACCACTTCCTTACACCACACACGAAAATAGATTCCAAATGGATGAAGGACCTCAATGTGAGAAAGGAATCCATCAGAATCCTTGAGGAGAATGCAGGCAGCAACCTCTTCGACCTCAGCCGTAGCAACATCTTCCTAGGAACAATGGCAAAGGCAAGGGAAGCAAGGGCAAAAATGAACTATTGGGATTTCATCAAGATCAAAAGCTTTTGCACAGCAAAGGAAACAGTTAACAAAACCAAAAGACAACTGACAGAATGGGAGAAGATATTTGCAAACGACATATCAGATAAAGGGCTAGTATCCAAAATCTATAAGGAACGTAGCAAACTCAACACCCAAAGAACCAACAATCCAATCAAGAAATGGGCAGAGGACATGAACAGACATTTCTGCAAAGAAGACATCCAGATGGCCAACAGACACATGAAAAAGTGCTCCACGTCACTCGGCGTCAGGGAAATACAAATCAAAACCACAATGAGATATCACCTCACACCAGTCAGAATGGCTAAAATTAACAAGTCAGGAAATGACAGATGCTGGAGAGGATGTGGAGAAAGGGGAACCCTCCTCCACTGTTGGTGGGAATGCAAGCTGGTGCAACCACTCTGGAAAACAACATGGAGGTTCCTCAAAATGTTGAAAATAGAACTACCCTATGACCCAGCAATTGCACTACTGGGTATTTACCCTAAAGATACAAACATAGTGATCCGAAGGGGCACGTGTACCCGAATGTTTATAGCAGCAATGTCTATAATAGCCAAACTATGGAAAGAACCTAGATGTCCATCAACAGATGAATGGATAAAGAAGATGTGGTATATATACACAATGGAATACTATGCAGCCATCAAAAGAAATGAAATCTTGCCATTTGCGACGACGTGGATGGAACTAGAGCGTATCATGCTTAGTTAAATAAGTCAATCGGAGAAAGACAACTATCATATGATCTCCCTGATATGAGGACATGGAGAAGCAACATGGGGGGGTAGGGGGATAGGAGAAGAATAAATGAAACAAGATGGGATTGGGAGGGAGACAAACCATAAATGACTCTTAATCTCACAAAACAAACTGGGGGTTGCTGGGGGGAGGTGGGATTGGGAGAGGGGGAGCGGGCTATGGACATTGGGGAGGGGAGGCAAACCATAAGAGACTATGGACTGTGAAAAACAACCTGAGGGTTTTGAAGGGTCAGGGGTGGGAGGTTGGGGCAACCTGAGGGTTTTGAAGGGTCAGGGGTGGGAGGTTGGGGGAACAGGTGGTGGGTAATGGGGAGGGCACGTTTTGCATGGAGCACTGGGTGTTGTGCAAAAAGAATGAATACTGTTACGCTGAAAAAATAAATAAAATGGGAAAAAAAACCAAGAACACAGATATTATAAATATTAAATTATGAAAACCTTAATGATAACAAATTGGATACCTTAGAATGGATAAATTCTTAGAAACACATAACTAACCAAAATGAAAGCAGGAAGAAATGAAGAAACAGAAAATATGAACAGACCAATTACCAGCAATAAAACTGAATCAGTAATCCACAAATTTCCAAAAAACAAAAGTCCAGGACCAGATGGCTTCACAAGAAAATTCTACCAAACATTTAGAGAGGCTAACACTCCTTCTTCTCAAACCATTCCAAAAAATACAAAAGGAAGGAAAACTTTCAAATTCTTTCTCTGAGGCCAGGACCAGATACCAGAACCAGATAAAGGCATGACAAAAAAGAAACAAACAAAACAACAAAAAACTACATTACTATGATGCACAAATCCTCAGCAAAAATATAGCAAACTGAACCCAACAATACATTAAAAAATACACCACAATCAAGTGGGATTTATTCCTGGAATGCAAAGGTGGTTCAACATTTGAAAAACAACCAATATAGTACATCACATCAATGAGAGAAAGGACAGAAACCATATAATCATTTCAACAGATGCAGAAAAAGCACTTGACAAAGCACAACGTTCATTCATGATAAAAATCTTTTGCAAAGTAAGACTAGACAGAACACATCTCAAAATAATAAAGGCCTTACATTAAAAACTCACAGCCAGCATCATACTCAAAACTGAGAGCTTTTCTGTTAAGGCCAAGAACAAGAAAATGATGTCCACTCTCACCACTTTTATTTAATACAGTACTAGATATCTCAGACATAGCAATTAGACAACATAAAGAAATAAAAGGCATCCAAATTGGTAAGGAAGAAGTAAAACTCTTGGTATTTGCAGATGTAGTGTGATAATCTATATGTAGAAAACCCTAAGGACACCACCCAAAACTGCTATAACTGATAAATGAATCCAGTAAAGTTGCAGGATATAAAAACCCATGTACAGAAAACTGTTGCATTCCTATACAATGATAACGAAGCAGCAGAAAATAAATTAAGAAAATGGTCCCATTTACAACTGCACCAAAAACAATAAAATATCTAGGAATTAAACATAACCAAGAGGTGAAAGATATATACTCTGAAAATTATCAAGCACTGGCAAAAGAAATCCAAGCAACACAAAGAAATTGAAAGGCATTCCACGCTCATGGGTTGGAAGAATGTATACCATTAAAATGTATATACTAGTCCAAGAAATTTACAGATTTAATGCAATCTCTATCAAAATACCAACAGCATTTTTCACAGAAATGGGACAAATTCAAACAGCAAAGCTGTCTTGAAAAAGAGAAAATAAAAGTGGAGGAATCACAATTTCAGATTTAAAGTTATAAAGCAGTAGAAATTAATCCAGTTTGGTACTGGCATGAAAATAGACACACAGATAATGGATTAGAATAGAAAAGCCAGAAACAAAGCAATGATTATCTGGACAGTTAATCTTTGGCAAAGGAAGATGAATATGTAATGGAAAAAAAGACAGTCTCTTCAAACAATGGTATTGGGAAAACTGTACATCTACATGCAAATGAATGAAATGGGACCATTTTCTTTTACCATATAGAAAAATAAACTCCAAATGGATTAAAGACCTAAATATAAGACATGAAACCATGAAAATCCTAGAGAAGAGCAAAGAGCTGCTATAGCAACTTCTTACTGGATATATCTCTGGAGGCAAGGGGAAAAAAAAGGCAAAAATACACTATTGGGGTCTCATCAAAATACAAAGCATTTGCATAACAAAGGAAATGATCAAATAAAAATAAAGGGCCACCAATTGAAAGGGAGAAGATATTTGCAAATGACATATCTGATAAAGGGTTCTTATCAAAACTACGTAAAGAACCCATACAACTCATTACCCCCAAAAACAAATATTACCAAAAAAATAGAAGACATGAACAGACATTTCTCCAAAGAAGACATCCAAATGGCCAGCAGACATATGAAATGATGCTAAATATCACTTATCAGGTACATGCAAATCAAAACTACAACGAGCTATCACCTCACACCTGTCAAAAGGGCTAAAATCAAAACCACAAGAAACAAGTGTTGGCAAGGATGTCGAGAAAAAGGAACTCTTGGGCACTGTTGGTGAGAATGTGAACTGTTGCAGCAACTGTATGAAACAGTAGGGCAGTTCCCCCCAAAAATCAAACAGAAATACCCTACAATCTAGTAATTGTACGATTTGGTATTTACCCTCAAAATACAAAAGCACTAATTCAAAGGGATACATGCACCTCTATATTTATTCAGCATTATCTACAATAGTCAAATTATGGAAGCAGCCCAGTGTCCATCCACAGATGAATGAATAAAGATAAAGTGATGTTTACATATACAGCAGAATATTACTCCTCCATTAAAAAGAATGAAATCTTGCCCTTTGCAATGACATGGATAGAGTTAGAGGGTATAATGCTAAGTGAAATAATTCAGTCAGAGAAAGACAAATCCCATGCAATCTCACTCATACGTGAAATTTAAGAAATAAAAAAGGCACAAAGGAAAAAAAAAGAGAGAGAGACAGAGAGAGAGAGAAATAGAGACAAACCAGGAGACGGAATATGAAGAACAAACTGACGTTTATCAGAGGAAAGGTGAGTGGCAGTATGGGTTAAAAAGGATATGGAGATTAAAGAATGTACTTATTTCAATGAAAATAAAATAAAACAGGGGCACCTGGTTGGCTGAGATGGTTAAGCATCTGCTTCAGCTTAGGTCATGATCCCAGAGTCCTGAGATAGAGCCCTGTCTCAGGCTCCCTGCTCACCAAATAAAATCTTTAAAAAATAAAAAAAAAATAAAATAAAAAAATAAAGTAGTGCTTAGCACAAAGTTGTCTAGATATAGATATTGATATAGATATAGATATTGATATATAGATAGATAGATAGATTGCATGCATTTTTTTTAATTTAGTCCTCTTAACACCATATGAAGTATTACTAACTTAGGACTTAGGTGTACAGGTAAAGAAAGGAAGACCAGCAAAAGTCAGCTATGTGCCAAGGATAACAACCAGAAAACAGATGATCTGGGATTTGAGCCGAAGTCTGCATCTGCCAGATGCAAAAGGCTACCTGCCCCACTGCCTATTCTTCCAATCTGCCTAATCCCCCACCCAGTTCTGTGACAGTATGTATACTCTATATGTCATTTGATACAATGATTTTAAATTTGTCATTCAATGCATTTTTGTTAAATGCCAAATTCAAGGTTATTTCCTTATTTCATTCATTTCTCTTTAGCATAAATTATACTTCTCAATGTTCTTTAGTAAATCGACCACTGGAATTTTTATAGATTTTAAATTTAGTAATTGCATTTAAAAATCCCCATTGCCACATAAATATGAATTCCGACTGATGAGCATAAAATAGTTTACTGAACTGTAATCATAATATATTTTTTAAAAGCATTTTCCTGAGTTTGGTTTCACACAGTGAAGACAACACTGTCAGTTTTTTCATTACAAACTACACTATTTAGAGCCTTTCTAACTTAGAAAACACATGTGGAAAATTGACATGTAAGATCCTGGTGTGAGCCTCCTTTTACAAATTTTAAACTCTTTAAGCAAATATCATCCTAGCATTTACCCACTATGCACTGCTTTTTGATGGAAAAATGCCCTTTGGGTTTCTCAGCAAGACTAGCACATTTTTTAAGTGGAGAGATATTTTTCTTATCTATAAAGACAGGAGACGTTCCTTGTAAATCCTGCTACCTTCTCTTCCAGTAAGCTTTCTTCTTGACCCAAAAAGATTCTTACAGGACTCTAATACAATTACCTTGACTTCAGGTCTAGACATGTCAAGTTGTATGTGTTTGATCTCTGAGGCGTGGTGTCTATAAGGGGATAGAGAACATCTCTCCTTTTCTACACATAGTACCTCACAGGGGAGATAACGTAGGGCATGTGGAAGCAGTTTGGAAACTATCAGGCTGTGTAAAAATATAAGATTAATACTATTCACAGAAGTTGTACAAGAGAACACACCATTGTTTTGTTTTGCTTTGGTTTGGTTTGGTTTCGGTTTGTTTTAAGAGAGAGAGAGAATGCGCAGGTGAAGGGGCAGAGGGAGAGAGAGAATCTAAAGTGGTCTCCACACCCAACACAGAGCTGGGCCCCCAAAATCAAGCAATGTAGGGCTTGATCTCATGACCCTGAGATCATGACCTGAGCCAAAATCAAGAGTTAGATTCTTAACCCACTGAGCCACCTAGGAACCACAAGAATATAGTTTTGATCTGAAATATGAGACACAAGATGTCCAAAACCAACGTGTTCATCTCCTCTTTCCAGTTCCAATTTGTCCTATTTCCTCTTTCCTCTCATGTAAAGGACATACCCCCATGACAACCAAGCCAGAAACCTGACAGCATCTAAACCCACCACATCCACTTCACTCCAGATACAACTATGCTAACCAGTTAGTAAGCCTCACTTCTCTGCACCCTCACATCCGTCTTTACTCCTTACCACATTAATCTAGGCCTTCATCACTTCTCATGCAGATGATTGTAATAATCTACCCACAGGGGACCTTGCGCCTTTTAGTTCAGTATCTAGTGGCAGCCAAAATGACTCTCCTAAATAGAAAATCTCATTTTGCCACATCACTACTCAAAACAATGGGTTCCTGCTACTCTCAGGATTAAGATTAAAGCATTTATGATATTTTCTAGGGTCATTTTTGATCCCCCTTTAGTTCCCCGATTATCAGCTGGGGATCAGCTTTGCTGGAATTTGCAATTCTGTGAAATCCTCATGCTCCCTGTAACATAGGGGCCTTTAAAAGTGCCAATATACTCATTCCAATCACAGAGACCAGATTATTGTCAGATCTCTCTTCTTAGCACATTTGAAAAAGGATTTGTTCCCTTTTTGTAGATATCCCAATTGCAGAGATCTGATCCACTGCTACAGATAACTGAGAAATGGTCCCAACTAGAATTTGACATAGAATGAGAGGAAAGTGTCAAAGACCCTGATGAACAGTACAGATTGATTTGAAATTGAAGTGTGTGATTATCAATTAAAAATTCTTATGAGCACATAAGGAAGGTATGTATTGATGAAAGAACCACCACTAAATATAAATTTTATGTCATGGAAATTAAGGGAAATTTGGGACCTAGAGAAAAATAAAATAGCATTACCTTTAACCAAAAGAAAAGTATTTACACATGTAATATTTACCAAAAATATTTTTGACATATATTACTTATTTCAGGGGTACAGGTCTGTCACTCAATAACCTTACACAATACATTAGCATTCACCATAGCACATACCCTCTCCAATGTCCATCACCCAGTCACCCCATCCCTCCCACTTCCCTCCCTTCCAGCAACCCTCAGTTTGTTTCCTGGTAATATTTTTATGTTTACAAAAGTAATGATGGCAATGATAATAGTGATAGAATGATTAACACTTAATAAACATAACTGTGTACCAAGCTCTACTTGATGTTTTTTGTGGATTATTTCATTTAAATCTTGATACAATCCTATTAAGAAGTTCCTTAAATATCTAATTTTATAGATGAACACACTAATGTTAAGATGCTAAATAATTTGCCTGAAGTCACACAATTAGTAATAAAAAATTAGCACTCAATTTAGTGCAACCCCAAATCATTCAAACAAAATTTAATGTGCATATTTTGGATATAAGGGCACATAAGTATGTATCTATTATAGCATGAGTTTATTAGGAATCAAAATAAAAAGCAATCCTATTTTCTTCCAAATAAATTTTTCTCCCATTGGGGAGACATTTGAGATAAAATAGTTAATATAAATGAAAGCAATAATGATTACCTACTATAATAGAGCCTAAATAATATTCTTCATTTCATGAGCATAAATACCCACAACTTGTTAAGAGGCACTGTATACACTGCATATTTGGTAGACATGTGTATAAATTATTCAATTCTCAATATTAGTCACAGTTGTATTTTATAAGATCCTCCCTAGATACCACTACCATTCAGAAACCCATGGAGTTTGGCTTATAGGAATTATTTTGAGGGGTGCCTGGGTGGCTCAGTGGGTTAAGCCTCTGCCTTCAGCTCAGGCCATGATCTCAGGGTCCTGGGATCAAGCCCTGCATTGTGCTCTCTGCTCAGTAGGCAGTCTGCTTCCCCCCCCCCATGCCTTGCCTCTCTGCCTACTTGTGATCTCTGTCTGTCAAATAAATAAATAAAATCTTAAAAAAAAAGAATTATTTTGAAATTTGGATTCTGAATCTTGTGAACGGCTTCCAAAATTTGGAAGAATTCTAATGAGTATCTTCTTTTTCATATTGACCACTTACTAAAAACAGGTATTTGAAGCAGGCATATATTTTATTTTTATAAGTTTCATATTTTAGTAAAATACTTTTTTAATCCAAATTTTTATTTCTCAATGAATGAATAATAAAAGGAACCTCTAAGGGAAAAACAAAACAAAACTTTTTGATTCATTAATGTGCAGAAACACATTATATTTTATATATATATATATATATATATTATATTTTTTACAATTATATTGGCAAATAATTGGCAAAGTAAGTTCTTCAGTCATCCAGGGTTCCTTGGCAGATAAAATTCTTTGAAATACAGGTGCTGATGAAAAGTGACTCCGGGAACATCCAGGAACATCGTTATGCAATACAAATCTTTTAATATCAGGCTAAATGATTATTTTTCAATACTAGGGAATTTATTTTTACTTTGTCTTAACTAAACAATCAAATGCCAGTGGATAAATAAGTCCTTAAAGCCAACTTCCTTGCAATCCTGTTATTATATGGTGATATTTGCACTGATGGAGATAAATTAATTTATGATAAAAAATGTAGTCTATAAGGCTTCTTAATTTCTCTGAAGTTTCTGGCAATGTGAGACGTATCTGGCAAGATTAGTACTAGAAAAATGTTAAGAATTTGTATCCCCAGAGTTTTATTTCAAAAATATTTTTCTCATTTATATAAATACTTGGAGATAGAGAAATGTAAAAAGATCTCCTACAATGAGCTGGGAAATGATTTTGCTAGGAGTTGTGTGTGTGCTTGAGAGCAAAGAGAGATTCAATCAAGGAGGACCATTTAATTAAAGTGCTAGCTAATTATCTTCAGTTTATTTTCTTCTATTTTCTTTCTTTTATTAAAGAATTCAGTTTTTACAATGACTTTTGGTATAATATAAACTCAAGGGAATTTTATAGCTTTTGGAGATTATAAATAAATCCCATCTATCCATGCATTATATATAAATTGGAAATTGATAAAATATTTAAGGTATACAAGAAAGTAGTAAAAAGTGATATTCAATTTTTGAAAAGAAATATCACTGATCATCAGAAGTATTTAAGTAAAAAAATGAAAAGTGTACCTTGAGTTTATGGAGACTGACAGACCTAGAAGAAATCGCAAGAGACCCACCAACTCAGTTCTAACCTAGGAACAAAGGAGCCTTCATGAAAGATCTTGAAGAATTTAATAAATATCTGTGGCAAATCTTAGAGTATCTGCAATTTACCAATGTGGAACTCCAAGGAGAGATGGGGAAATGCACCAGCCTAAGCTAATTCAGGCAAGACGCCCAGTGTACAGACCCTACCCTGCAGGACTGACTCTCAGAAGACAGCTGAGCAAACCTGGCAAACCTGAGGTCCCAGCTTCCGTACCACATGGGTTTGCCCTGGGCATTAATCTATAGTTCCCACTTCTGCGTGAATGCAAGCTTCCTTTGAGGCCCAAGCTTCCTTTCCCCTCTAGGTCTTTCCATCATTTCTCTCTGAGGACAGAGACGACCACCCATCTCAGCATCAATCCTTTCCTCTCTGCTCACTACCTTTAATTTTGCCTTGAGTAATACTTTCTTCTCTCCGTGGTAAGAGAAAGGCAAGTTTCCTGGGTCCAGGCTGTTGCGTTAGAATAAGTTATGCTTTTATTAATATTCTTCAGTGCTATAAGCTTCGCAAAATAAATGGCATGCCCAGAACAAGAAGTTTCAAACTGACACACAGCCCATTATCATATATATATATGCCAAATTAGTGAAAATGCTAAGCAGAAAGGAAACACACGAGAATCGTTACAAGTCAGTACACTGTATCGTTCTCCAGCTATTAGAAAAATTAAAGCACTTCATTTTTTGAAGTGATCACATTATTATCTAAAGTTATAAATACTGTCAAAATTAAAACATATCCCTTTCTCTCTCTCCCACACACACACACACACACACACACACACGCATATATGGCAAGGGGAAACAAAATAATTTATTTACTGGACAGAGAGAGACACAGAGAGAGAGGGAACACAAAGAGGGGGAGAGGGAGAGGTAGAAGAAGGCTTCCCGCTGAGCAGGAAGCCCAATGTGGGGCTCCGTCCAAGGACTCTGGGATCATGACCTGAGCCAAAGACAGCTGCTTAATGACTAAGCCACCCAGAAGCCCAAAACAAAATAAATTCTAATTTATACTTTCACCTGGAGAAGAGAATTCAAAACAAAATATTTTCCACTGGTTTCTACCTCACAATAAAGAATCTCTCACCAATTCTACTGTTTTGTCAAAACTGACTAATTCTGTTTGACCATTTTCTTTGCCTCCACTGCTAGCGCCTGACAAATACATAAAACTACCAGAAAATAACACAGCAAGAGGAAGAAGGAAATGAATCCAGGATACATTTTTGTTAGAACTGCTAACTCAAGTAACTTCAACATTTTCATAAGAAATGACAAAATAATTAGAGATACAAGATTTAAACCTATGATCTATATGAAAATAAACAAAATCTCCACTTCATTTGGTTTATAATTGTACACACATACACAAATAAATGTAGTCATCTATGCTTTTTTCCCTTAATGTGATGTATATAAATAAACACTTCATTTTCAAAACAGGTGAATATATTTAATATTAGAGGTATTTTAAAAATAAGGGAACTTCTTTAGACTAAGATTATAGCATGTGGAAGATAAGAGCTCTTCAATTTGCTTGACTGTGCAGATAATTCTTAGGCCTGATTAAGCGCATGGACTGGGGTGTATGGACTAGGGTTAGACTGTCTGGATTCAAACCCCCTTTTGCCATTATGAGCTGTGTGATCTTTGCCACATTACTTAACCTCTCTGGGCTGCAATTTTCTCACCTGTAAAGTGGGCTCAATAATAGTATCTACCTCAAAGGGCTCTTATTGTAAGATTCAATGCGTTAATATTTGTAAAGCGCTAACAACACTGTCTCATGGTGGCATATAGTTGACATGTTAATAAGTACTTGTGGATTCAAAAGCAGATTTAATTTCCCCTTCTGCCCTACAAATCCTTAAGAAATTATTTTCAGCGAGGCTGAATCTTGATCAAAAGTAATAGTTCGAGTCCAAAAATGCAGAAAACAGTCCATTTGTGTAGAAAAAACTACACTAACATGGTTAGTTTTCTATGGAAATGGTTGATTCAGATCTTCAAGTTCCAACCCCCAAACCCTTTTAAAGGTACTACTCTACAGACCTGATAAGAAAAAACGATATTCTTTTCCCAGTACATTTCCTAAGTAAGAATGAAACTAAGAGGACTGAAGCACAAATGGAGTACAGTAGTCATATGAAATAAATTGCAAACCGAAAGAAATTTTAACCTCAATGCTAATTTATCTTCTGTAATTAAACTTGCAGTTTTTCATAATTAAATACAATGAAGAATTTTCAAATTCAGTATATGATATTCATTTCACTAGCAGTGAGAAAATGAAACGTTCTCATTGCACTTCACTTGGCTACCATGTTGGTGAAACCCAAGAATTAGTTATTTTAAAAGGCCACAGGCAAGATCAAATCGATGTCTCCTGGACCAAAACCCTCACCCACTTGAATAATAAGTGAACCCCCTTGCCTCCTTCCTGTAAAATGGTTCATTCTCGGCTCATCCATATTTATAGCAAATCTCTTAATATGGCTTCCAAGCTAACAGCAGCTTATAAGCAGCAAAATAGAAGAATGAAAAGATGGACATAAAAACACTGACAAAAGCAAACCACATTCATGAAAGAATAATCACGGAAAAGATTCAAAATGCCACCGGGTAGGTGTGGGCGTGCACGTAGGCTTACACACAGACTGTCCGAATGAATGTATTCCAGCAACAGAGGAGGCTCGAGGCTCTGCTACAATACAAAATGATAACTAATTCCCAGCAGGATGGCTCTGAGTTACCAGGCCTATGGGGTCTCAAGTACATTCCCTTTAACAAGGCAAGTGACGATTTACTATTATTTAGAACTTACTAAGTGCCTTATGTTTTAAGGGCTTTATATACATTCATTCAATAAAAGTGTCTACGAAGCACTTATTCATTGAATCCTTGCCCAGCCAGACCTGAGATAGGGTTTATAATCTCCCATTTATGAAAGGGGAGACAGTATTAAACCTATGTAGTCATCTATGTAGTCATCTATGATGTATGTAGTCCCAAAGCTGGTAGATAGTAGGGCTGGAAGGTGACTCCAGATCTCTGCATTCCAGACGTAAGCTCACATTTTCAGAGCTCTTCAAACAGTAAGCCTCAGGGCAGAAATCTTGGGTTTTCGACTACCATCTCATATGGAAGAACACCTGGAAGGAGGTCTTAAGGCATTTGAGAAATATCTGTAAAGAGGGGGGCACCAGGATGACTCAGTCATTAAGGATCTGCCTTCGGCTCAGGTTATGATTCTAAGGTCCTGGGACTGATCTTGCATCAGGCTCCCTGCTCAGGGGGAGACCTGCTTCTCCCCCTCCTTACATTTCCTCTCTCAATCTGTCAAATAAATAAATCTTTTTTAAAAAGTCTGTGAAAGGGGCGCCTGGGTGGCTCAGTGGGTTAAAGCCTCTGTCTTCGGCTCAGGTCATGATCCCAGAGTCCTGGGATCGAGCCCCGCATCGGGCTCTCTGCTTGGCAGGGAGCCTGCTTCCTCCTCTCTCTCTGCCTGCCTCTTTGGCTACTTCTGATCTCTCTCTGTCAAGTAAATAAAAAAAAAAATGTCTGTGAAGTAAAAAGACTTCAGCTATTTCTATGTTATATATATAAACTATATTAAATGACTCATTTTTCACCTTCAGATACTCTGTCGGAAGCATATATACAGACAGTAGAAAAGGGTGGGTTAACTCTCCTTCACCTCCTCTTGACTTACTCTTTGTTTGCAGTCTGCTCACAAACAACATAGCAAGACAGAGACCTCCAATCCAGTCATTAGCTATGACTCCGGAAAAAGCCTCTGAAACAAACACAAATGAAAAGGTCCCCTGGGAATATCAATCACCTCAACTCTTTCCCATTCCTCCTTGTCCCCTTTATCGAGTCCCTCTTTCCAGCTCAGATGGCTGACATCTGCTTCAACTTTCTAAGACGCTTACTCCTGGGAAATTTTCTTGACATTGCTACTGATTTCTCATCCTTCCATGATTGCCTTCAGGTATAAATTACTTCAAAATTAACTATTTTTTTTATTTTTAAAAGATTTTATTTATTTATTTATTATTTATTTATTTTTCTGAGAGAGAGTGCACCTGAGTAGGGGAGGGGGTAGAGAGGGAAAGGCAGTGAGAGAATTTCAAGCAGACTCACGCTAAGCACAGAGCACACAGGGGCTCAATCTCATGACCCCAAAATCATAACCTGAGCTGAAACCAAGAGTCTGATGCTTAACAGACTGTACCACCCAGGTGGCCCCAGAAATAACTATTTCTAATTAAAACCATGAATATTAGATTAGGTAAACTTTCCTTTTTTACACTTGCATTAATTTCTTCAATTTCTTTTCAGTGTTCCAGAATTCATTGTTTATGCAAAACACCCAGTGCTTCATGCAATACATGCCCTCCACAATACCCACCACCAGGCTCACCCAACATCCCACCCCCCGCCACTCCAAAATCCTCAGATTGTTTTTCAGACTCCACCATCTCTCATGGTTCCTCTCCCCTTCCAATTTCCCCCAACTCCCTTCTCCTCTCCATCTCCCCATGTCCTCCACATTATTTCTTATGCTCCACAAATAAGTGAAACCATATGATAATTGACTCTCTCTGCTTGACTTATTTCACTCAGCATAATCTCTTCCAGTCCCGTCCATGTTGCTACAAAAGTTGGGTATTCATCCTTCCTGATGGATGCATAATACTCTATACTCTATATGGACCACATCTTCATTATCCACTCTTCCGTTGAAAGGGCATCTTGGCTCACTCCACAGTTTGCGGACTGTGGCTATTGCTGCTGTGAACACTGGGGTACAGATAGCCCTTACCTTTCACAATATCTGTATCTTTGGGGTAAACAGCCAGTAATGCAATACAGGCTCATAGGTAAGCTCTATTTTTAATTTCTTAAGAAATATCCACACTGTTTTCCAAAGTGGCTGTACCAACTTGCATTCCCACCAACAGTTGAAGAGGGTTCCCCTTTCTCCACAACCTCCCCAAAACACAGTGTTTCCTGTCTTATTAATTTTGGCCATTCTAACTGGTGTCAGGTGATATCTCAATGTGGTTTTGATTTGATCTCCCGATGGCCTGTGATGCTGAACATTTTTTCAAATGGCTGTTAGCCATTTGTATGTCTTCATTGGAGAATTGTCTATTCGTGTCTTCTGCCCATTTTCTGACATGATTATCTGTTTTGTGTGTATTGAGATTGAGGAGTTCTTTTTAGATCCTGGTATCAGCCTTTTGACTGTATTGTCATTTGCAAATATTTTCTCCCATTCTGTGGGTTGCCTCTTTGTTTTGTTCACTGTTTCCTTTGCTGTGCAGGGCCTTTTGATCTTGATGAAGTCCCCAAAATTCATTTTTGCTTTTGTTTCCTTTGTGTTTGGAGACATGTTTTGAAAAAGTTTCTGTGATCGATTTTGAAGAGGTTACTGCCTATGTTCCCTCTAAGATTCTGATGGATTCCTGATTCACGTTGAGGTCTTTTATCCATTTCGAGTGTATCTTTGTGTATGGTGTAAGAGAATGGTCGAGTTTCATTCTTCTACATTTAGCTGTCCAATTATTGGACACCATTTATTGAAGCACCATTTATTGAAGAGACTATCTTTTTTCCACTGTGTATTTTGTATTTCCTGATTTGTCAAAGATTATTCCACCACAGAGTTGAAGGTCCATATCTGCACTCTCTACTCTGTTCCACCAGTCTGTATGTCTGGGTTTGTGCCAGTACCATGCTGCCCTGGTGATCACAGCTTTGTAGTAAAGCTTGAAATCAGGCAATGTGATGCCCAGAGTTTTGTTTTTCTTTTTCAACATTTGCTTATCAATTCAGGTTCTCTTCTGATTCCATACAAATATTAGGATAGTTTGCTTCAGCTCTTTGAACAATGCCTGTGGAATTCTGATCAGAATGGCATAGAATATAGATTGCTCTAGGCAGTATAGACATTTTAACAATGTTTATTATTCTGATCCATGAACATGGAATGGTCTTCCATCTTTTTGTGTCTTCTTCAATTTCATTCATGAGTGTTCTCTAGTCCTTGAGTACAAATCCTTTACCTCTTTGGTTAGGTTTACTCCCAGGGATCTTATGGTTCTTGGTGCTATAGTAAATGATATCAATTCTCCAATTTCCCTTTCTGTATTTTCATTGTTAGTGTATGAGAAAGCAACTGATTTTGGTACATTGATTTTCTATCCTTCCATGTTACTGAATTGCTATATGAGTTCTAGTAGTTTGGGGGTAGAGTCTTTTGGGTTTTCCATATAAAGTATCATGTCATCTGTGAAGGGAGAGAGTTTGACTTCTTCATTGCCAATTTGAATACATTTCATTTCTCTTTGTTTTCTGATTGCTCTTATTAGGACTTCTAACTGTATGTTAAACAAGAGTGGCTAGAGTGGGCATCCTTGTCATGTTCCTGACATCAAAGGATGTCATGTTCCTTCCTCAAAGGGAAGGCTGTCAGCTTTTTCCCATTAAGAATGATATTCGCTGTAGGATTTTCATAGTTGGCTTTTATGAAGTAATGGGGGAACATTCCCCCATTAAAACACTTTGAAGCGTTTTAATCAGGAATGGATGCTTTATCTTGTCAAATGCTTTATCTTCATCAATTGAGAGGATCATGTGGATTTCCTCTCTTATTGATTTGTTCTATCACATTGATTGATTTGTGAATGTTGAACCCCCCTTGCAATCCAGGGATAAATCCAACCTGGTCATGGTGGACAATCTTTTTAATGTACTGTTGGATCCTATTAGGTAGGATCTTCTCGAGAATCTTAGCATCCATATTCATGAGGGATATTGGTCTGAAATCCTTTTTAGTAGTGTCTTTGCCTGGTTTGGGGATCAGGGTAATGTTGGCTTCATAAAAAGAGTCTGGAAGTTTTCTTTCTGCTTCAATTTTTTTGAAATAGCTTCAGGAGAATACATATTATTTCTTCTTTGAAAGTTTGGTAGAATTCCCCAGGGAATCTGTCAGGTCCTGGGCTCTTGTTTTTTGAGGGGTTTTTGATCCCTGCTTCAATCTCATTCACTCGATATCGATCTATTCCTGTTGTCAATTTCTTCCTGGTTCAATTTTGGAAGTTTATAGGGTCCAGGAATGCATCCATTTCTTATAAGTCGCTTAACTTTTTGGCATATAACTGTTGTTAGTAATTTCTGATGATTGTTTCTATTTCCTTGGTGTTAACTGTGGTCTCTCCCTTTTCATTCATAATTTTATTAATTTCGGTCTTCTCTCTTTTCTTTTGGATTAGTTTGGACAATGGTTTATTGATCTTATTCCTTCCAAAAACCAGCTTCTAGTTTCATTGATGCATTCTACTGTGTGTCTACTTTCTATCTCATTGATCTCTGCTCTAATCTTTATTATTTCCCTTCTTGTGTGTAGAGTTGGCTAAATTTGTTGATTCTCCAGTTCCTTAAGGTGTAAAGAGAACTGGTGTAGTCTGGACTTTTAAGGTTTTTTGTTTGTTTGTTTGTTTTTAGGGGAGCTTTGGATGGCTATGTATTTCCCCCTTAGGACAGCTTTGCTGTATCCCACAGGGTTTGGACAGAAGTGTCTTCATTCTCATTAGTTTCCATGAATTGTTTAAATTCTTCTTTGATTTCATGGTTGATCCAAGCATTCTTAAGAAAGGTGCTCTTTAATACAAACACAGTGATCTGAAGGGGCACGTGTACCTGAATGTTTATAGCAGCAATGTCTACAATAGCCAAACTATGGAAAGAACCTAGATGTCCATCAACAGATGAGTGGATAAAGAAGATGTGGTATATATACACAATGGAATACTATGCAGCCATCAAAAGAAATGAAATCTTGCCATTTGCGTTGACATGGATGGAACTAGAGGGTATCATGCTTAGTGAAATAAGTCAATCAGAGAAAGACAACTATCATATGATCTCCCTGATATGAGGACATGGAGATGCAACATGGGGGGTTAGGGGCATAGGAGAAGAATAAATGAAACAAGATGGGATTGGGAGGGAGACAAACCATAAATGACTCTTAGTCTCACAAAACAAACTGTGGGTTGCTGGGGGGAGGTGGGGTTGGGAGAGGGGGAGGGGGTTATGGACATTGGGGAGGGTATGTGCTATGGGGAGTGCTGTGAATGTGTAGACCTGGCGATTCACAGACCTGTACCCCTGGGGATAAAAATACATTATACGTTTATTAAAAAAAAAAAATTGGAAGGGGAGGCGAACCATAAGAGACTATAGACTCTGAAAAACAACCTGAGGCTTTTGAAGGGTCGGGGGGTGCGAGTTTGGGGGAACAGGTGGTGGGTAATAGGGAGGGCATGTATTGCATGGAGCACTGGGTGTTGTGCAAAAACAATGAATACTGTTATGCTGAAAAATATAAATTAAAAAAAATTCAAGAGGCAAAAAAAAAAAAAAAAAAAAAAAAAGGTGCTCTTTAGTTCCCAGGTGTTTGAATTCCTTCCAAAGGTTTTCTTGTGGTTGAATTCCAGTTTCAAAGCACTGTGATCTGAGAATATGCAGGGAA
Source organism: Meles meles (assembly GCF_922984935.1). NCBI lineage: Eukaryota > Metazoa > Chordata > Mammalia > Carnivora > Mustelidae > Meles > Meles meles. The sequence continues at coordinate 23,606,933 of NC_060068.1, read as the reverse complement.
CAATCTCAATCTTTTGGTATCAGTTGAGCCCTGATTTGTGACCCCATATGTAGTCTATTCTGGAGAAGGTTCCATGTGCACTTGAGAAGAATGAGCATTCTGTTGTTTTAGGGTGGAATGTTGGGTATATATCTATGAGGTCCCTCTGATCCAATGTGTCATTCAATGCTCTTGTTTCGTTATTGATTTTCTGCTTGGATGATCTATCTATTACCAAGAGTGGCATGTTAAGATCCCCCACTATTAATTTATTCATATCAATATGATTCTTTATCTTGATTAACAGCTGTCTTATATAATTAGCTGCTCCCATATTGGGGACATAAATATTTACAATTTTTAGTTCCTCTTGGTGGATAGATCCTTTACGAATGATGTAGTGTCTTTCTTTATCTCTGACTATAGTCTTCAGTTTATAATCTAATATCTCTGATATGAGAATCACTACCCCAGCCTTCTTTTGAGGCCCCTTGGCATGAAAGACGCTTCTCCATCCCTTCACTTTCAGACTGGATGTATCCTTGGGTTCCAAATGGGTCTCTTATAGACAACATATGGATGGGTCCTGACGTTTTATCTAATCTACAACCCTGTGCTGTTTTATGGGTGTATTTAGGCCATTCACATTGAGAGTGATTATTGAGAGATACATTTTTATTGACATTGTGATACCTGTGAAGTCCTTATATCTATTGACTGTCTCCATATATTTCTGTTCAAGATATTCTTGAGTTTTTTCCTCTTTTATAGAACACCCATTAATATTTCTTGCAGTGCCAGCTTGGTGTTCACATACTCTTTTAAACCTTGCCGGTCTTGGATGCTCTTAATCTCTCCATCCATCTTGAATTATCAGTCTTGCTGGATAAAGAAAGTATTCTTGGCTGCATGTTCTTTTAATTTATTTCCCTGAATACATCTTGTCAGCCCTTTCTGGCTTGCCAGGTGTCTGTGGACAGGTCTGAGGTTATTCCGTGTGTAAGGAATCTCTTCCCCGTAGCTGCTTTCAAGAGCTTCTGTCTAAAATAATGATTCAGCATTTTCACCATCAGGTGTCTCAAGGTCTTTCTAGAATCTATGCTCTTGGGGAGAAACCTTTCTGCCTCTAGGACACAAATGCTGGTTCTATTCCCCAGATTAAGAAAATTTTCATGGAGGGGCACCTGGGTGGCTCAGTGGTTTAGGCCACTGCCTTCGGCTCGGGTCATGATCTCAGGGTCCTGGGATCGAGTCCCGCATCGGGCTCTCTGCTCGCCAGGAAGCCTGTTTCCTCCTCTCTCTCTCTCTGCCTGCCTCTCTGCCTACTTGTGATCTCTCTGTATCAAATGAATAAATAAAATCTTTAAAAAAAAAAAAGAAAATTTTCATGGAGAAATTTTTTCGTTCAACTATATCATCTAGTCTTCTTTATTTGTCCTCCCCCTAAGGAATTCCAATAATTCTGACTTTAGAACATTTCATGGTGTCCTTTATTTTCCTCACTCTGTTTTCATGGCTTATATTTCCAGGCTTCCTCTTGATACTTTTTCTCTATTAGTTTGTCCTCTAGATCACTAATTCTGTCTTCTGCCTCAGTTACCCTCGCTTTTATAGAATTTGGTTTATATTGGAACTCTCTGAAACCATTGTTACCATCATCCCTGGTAGCTTTCACTTCTGCCCTAATCAACTGCAATTTGTCATTAAAGGTTTTCTCCAACCCAGCCATTGCCTGCACAATTGTTAGCCTGAATTTTCTTTCTGGCATAGTGTTTATGTCCATATCCAATAGCTGTGATGGAAAAGGCACAGTCTCTGAATTTTTCCTCTGTTGGGCATTCCTCCTCCTAGTCATTTTGGTGAGAGACGCTGAAGGGATGTGTAGCTGAATGTATCAAACCTGGCGCAGACAAGGTATACTCTGGAAGGCTTCAGAGCAATCAAGAGTTCCCACGAAAAACAACAACAAAAAAAAAAAAAAAAGGAAAGAAATAAGAGAGAGAGAGAGAGAGAAAAGAAAAAATAAAAGAGAAGGCCCAGCCAGAATGGGCCCCAAAGGTAAGATTTATAAAGTATACAAACAAAAACAGACAAACAAAAAGACCAACCAAAGTAAATGACAAGAAAAACAAAAACAACAAAAAAAGAACCCAGCCAAATTGAACCCCATTTATAAGATTTATGTACTCCCGGAACAAAAACAAATACACAGAAATACTGACAGAAGAAAAAGATGGGAGTGTGGTTAAATTCTCAGTGTGGGTGAGGAAATTTATTTTGATTCTTTGTGGGCATATCTTGGTATCTTTGTTAAAGGATTCAACTTTCCTGAGATAAAGGGGGATTAAAACTGGTTTAGATATAGGGGTAGCATTGATTGGGGAAAGGGGATTACCTTGAAGCTTATCTCTATATGAATATTAAAAAAATAAAATAATTAACAAATAGAAGAGCAAAAGAAAAACACAGGTATATGTATCAAAGAAGTTCAAATTTAAAGTTTATTATGGAATTTCTGGTACTGAACTCTCATTGTGATGGTAAATAGGTTAAAATTATTAAAAAATTGAAAAGAATGAGAATAGTGGGAACGAATTAAAAATAAAAGTATCTCTGAAGTAGTGGTGGGTGTCCACTTGTGTTTTTTTGTTTGTTTTGTTTTTTGTCTTTTTTGGTTTTTGACTGGCTTTCTGGGAGAGGGGCCTGTTGCATGTTTTTTCAGGTAGCCTTGCTAGAGTTGAGTCCTCCTGCTCCCTACCCTATCAAGGGCCTGGGCTCTGTGGAACCTGGTTTTTTAGGCTTTTGTTCTCTGGAGGTTTTTGTTTGTTTGTTTTTTGTTTTCGATTTTTTTTTCCCCATTGGCAGCTTTTGGAGCTTCTTTGGAGGTTTAGAGGAAGGCAAACTGCACCCAGACCTCTGTCTCAGAGAGAAGCCTCAGTCTGTTCCCCTCTGGGTGCTCCAGATTACATAAATTGCCCCTCTGTTGCCAGCAGAGCGCATCCCCAGTCATGGTCTCAGAGGCTGCAGAAGCTCCCCCGCTTGCACCCAAAACCATGAGAAATAGTAGTCCAGAGAGCTGGCTTCCAGCCGCTGCTTCCCCCACAGCTCTCTAGGCAGGTCCAGGCCTCCAGAAAGGTCCCAACCAGAGATAGCATAGCACACTGAGATTTTCACGCTGGCCCAGGCTGGGAGTATTCAGATTCTTCTGGTCCTAGAGAGCACCGGCTAGTGCCCGCAGGGACCTCTCTCAAGGGAGGTGGTTGTGGAGCGTGCCTCAGACCTCAATTGCACAGCACACGTGCAGAGTGAAAAGGGTTCTAGAGACCGCCGGCTGGTATCCACACCAGACTCTTTCACAGGTGCCGCTGGCTCAGGGACCAAGGCCTGCTTTCTTCCTGCACTTTCTCTGGCTCAGCACCAGCAGTGGCCAACCTGGGTCAACGGGCTTATCCCCTGTCCCTAACCACCCAATTCCACCAATTTCCCCTTAAGATCTTTTGCTCTTTTTGAGTGCTTTCAACCAGACTCCAAGGTAATTCTGGTCCCTAATCACAGGGAGCTCTTGTATTGAGGTATTACTTTCCAGTGGGTTGCTTCTGGTGGCTCCCTCCTCCTTTGGTTTATCTTCTGCTATCAGTCTGATGTTCCCATTCCACTTTACCTGTCCACTGGCAACTTCTGCCCCCACAGAGATCCAGAAGTGTAGAATTCTAATCTCGGGCTGATTTCATGGGTGATCAGAGTTCTTTGGTAGGTAATCAGCCCACTTTAGGGGACCAGTTGAAACAGCACCTCCTACTTCTCCACCATCTTTCTCCTCCTCAGGTAACCTTTTCATTCTTAACATCTGGTGGCCACCAATGCTGGGGTTACAGGGACACCAACCACCTGTAACTTTTTTTTTTTTTTTCCCAGCATCTTTCATGCTAATCTCACCGTGATCCTGCCTGCGGAATATACATCAAGTAGAATGTCTTTTTCCATGTCTATCTTTTGCATATACGAATGAATATAGAAACACATGCATGCATATGTACTTCATACACCAAGCAAGAAGGACCCCTTTAAAGTGTCATACTTCTTCAAGTTTTATCGAAGCCATGAGTGACACATCTTTGAGTCACAGAATTCTCAGTAGGCCTGCTTGAGTTATAGCATGTCTTGAAATGGGTTCTAAAATTATTACAACAAGGCTAATGCCCATTATAATAACAGATTTCTGAAATTTTAATACAATTAATCTAACTCTGATTAATGTCAATTAGGATACCATGCTTTTATGCACAAACACGGAAAATAAATAAATGTTACAAGAAAAGAGAAACCTAGTTGCATGAAAATCTACCCAAGCATTTCATTAGCCAATCTGTATAGGTCACAGAGCTTCCCTGTATCCCTAATCTGTTTCTTAATTGATTATCTGGTGCTAAGAGAAACTGCCTAGAGGTTTTCCAATAGCTTTAGAGCCTTGAAGACGAACAACGGCAGGTTTTTTTCTGATATCACTGTACTATTAATACTATTATTTAATATGTCTCAAAACTTAACCTAAATACTTAAATTATATCTGCTGGAGAACTACCTTCAGTACTTTGGTAACCCTGGTCAATAGAGATGAGTAAGCAGACCATTCAACAAGTATTAATTAAAGTCTGCTCTAGGGCAGGGAGTACAAATGCTGGGCATGGGAGTACAAATATGAAAAATAAACAGCCTTTTCTTTCCTGGGGCTCAGGTTTCATGGGTCCTGGAGGGAAGTGATTAAGTAACGAGAGTATATTTGCCAAGTACTATGACAGGAAATTTCAGTTCGCTAGGGGTTCATAGTGGGTAAGTCAGAAACACAGGTGGATGGGACACTGTTGGGTTCCCCCCAAAACTGGGTACCCCAATAATGGGTCCGTGATTAAAGGAGCGAGACTGATATAAGGCAAAAGTCAAGCAAAGATTTATTTCGCGCCAAGCATCAAGAATCTGACCGAACATTCAGGGCTGCACCCCTTACAAGAGAGGGCGACCCTTCTCTGTTTCACAGACTAGCTTTTAAGGGCAAAGGCCATGTGGTTGGGCCTGGCCATGCACAGGTGGCCAATGAAAATGGAACACACAGAGGAAACTCCACAGTGATGCTAGGTGACCAATTGAATTACAATTTACCTTAGTAGACATTTGAACCATCCTATTACACCTTGATTAGGATTGGTGCCAAAAGGCTCCCAGAGGGCGGGGGTCCCTACTCCTTGGTAGCTAAGGAGACAGTATGCAACCCCTCACTGATCTGATGTCTCCACCTGGCCAGACCCACCCTTTTTCTGGGCTTTGTTACCTGGAACTGGTTTCCAGGACTTGTTTCCAAGTAAATCCCCTGGGGGAAAGGGAGCAGGGACAGTTTCTAAATAGGTCCTTACAACACCTACACTGAAAGAAAAAATAAGGAACAAGATTTTTTTTTAATTAATTAATTTATTTTTTCAGCGTAACAGTATTCATTGTTTTTGCACGACACCCAGTGCTCCATGCAATACGTGCCCTCCCTATTACCCACCACCTGGTTCCCCCAACCTCCCACCCCCACCCCTTCAAAACCCTCAGGTTGATTTTCAGAGTCCATAGGAACAAGATATTTTTTTAAAGATTTTATTTATTTATTTGACAGACAGAGATCACAAGTAGGCAGAGAGGCAGGCAGAGAGACAGGAGGAAGCAGGCTCCCTGTTGAGCAGAGAGCCAATGCAGGGCTCGATCCCAGGATGCTGGGATCATGACCTGAGCTGAAGGCAGACGCTTTAACCCACTGAGCCACCCAGGCACCCCAAGGAACAAGATTTTGATGAAGAAAGCAATGTGAGTGGTTCTGGATAATGGATTAGCCCATCAGAGAAGAGCAAGGACTATTGATTTTGGATACCGAAAAGGTCTCAGTATGGCTGGAAGTAGAGAAACACTTACCACAGAAGCTATTAAAGCTTCAGCTTCAAGTCCACCACTTGCACCAGCCCTTTCCAAGGCCCTGGAAGGAACCTCACAGTGGGTTCAAATGTTTCCTTGTGTACAGGAAAGAGTTACCCTAGCAAGCCTGAGACTGCTATCCTTGGAATACATGCATGTTGATGCGGGAAACAGCTCGTGAGCTCTTGGCATTAGTAAATCGAATGGAAGTCACTCAGGTTTTCAGTTTCTGTCTCGTATTCATGTGTGTGTGGATGAGAAGACTCAAAGATGAAAAAGAAAAGAAAAAGCAGGTGGGGTAAAAAAAAAGAAGTTAAAAGAAAATCTATAAATGTCTCTACTTTCAAGAAACAGTGACTGTCCTTTGGTGAGATGGTGTGTAGAAATGTCTTACACAGAAAATAAGAATACACAAAAGTCTGTGGGATTTTCACAGTCCTCTTTCCAAAACTGGCTCATTTTTCCATCCATTGAAATGCACAAGGAACTCAAGACCAACACTACCAAATACTGAAGATGTGGATAAAATGCCACACTAAAGTCCACACATAGCTGATTGGTCAAAAGGGGGCAGATAATTGGATACGAACAACCAAAGTTATAGGTGCAACATCATGAATACCATTCTACACACTCAGAGGGAAGAGGGAATATGATAAACCACGTAAAAGAGTGTTTCTTCACAGGTTGTTAACACTGGAAGCTATTTTAAAATCCTAGTGACTAATATTGAAAACAGTAACATTAACAGCAAACATTTATTTAGTGTTTACTGGGCGAGTGGCAGGCATTTCTAAGCACGCTTAAGTGCAGGAACTCATTGAATTTTACCCTCATACCGACCCTGTGATGTGGGGTATCATCATTTTTGTCACTTCACCGGTGAGGAAAATGAAGCATAGTGAGGTTTTGTGCTGTGCTCAAGGTTCACACCTACACCTTCCGGAGTGGGGATTTGAATCTAGGCACGCTGGCTCTGTGCTCTGCTGCCTACAGGAACAACAATGGTTGAGCTCTTACAATGCACTAGAATGTGCTCTGAACAATGTAATTACATAATGTGATATTTTCTTGCAGCCCCATAAGGAAGGTACCTCCTTTCCTGCAAATACAAGACCCAGGGCTTAAAACATGCCACAGTGATAACATCCTCTTACTGCCAGAGGCTGGACTGAAACTGAGATCTGTGAAGTGCCCAGGGACACTAGGTGACAGTCCCCTGTCATTCTATAATCTGCTGCAGAATCTGTCTTCCACAGTTGACTCACACTACCAATACCTTCTTAATCTCACTTGAAGCATTTTGGACCCACCTTGGGCTCCCAGACCACGCCTACAATTCTGTCTTCACAACCACACAAGTGCTGAGGCTCCCGGGCTTAAACTCGGGAAGTAAAACATACGTAGACTTTATTAAACCCCATGTGTTGAAACTCTACACATCTCTCCCACGGTCTCCACCACTTACTGGTATTTATATCCAAGGTATTTAAACCTAAATTGTCATTCTTACATGGTCCAGGTGGCAAATGTCGCCTCCTAGACATATCTTGAGAACAATGAATTTTTTAAATTCTAGAGAATAATGTGCCATCTTTCAGCTTATTAATGCTGGGAGAAGTACATTTGGAGATTTCATTTTCTAGTCTTCACTACCCTCACCTTCAAATGGCCTCAAATATGTCTCTAAAAAACCTTGCAGATTGAAAGTTACATAAATAATGTGGTTGAAAACAAATAATGAAGAAAAGAGCTGGTAGGTGTTCCTTGTCTGCCAGAATACAAGATAAAAATTATGATATCTAATCTAATAAAAACTGATATGGCTCTTATGAAATATATCTATAATTTTTAGAAAAAAGAAATATTCTGCAACATCCACAAGTAAGAAAGTTATTCAAAATACCATTTCACAGAAAAATTATAAATAGGCTATATGTAATGTATATATCATCTCATTTATAAGTACGTTAGTACAATATAAATAACCATGCATATATTTGTGTGCGCTAAAATATATTCTATTGTCAGAGATGAGAGATCAAAAAATGTTTATAATATTCTATTCCATTCCAGGATTGACATTTATTTATATGTTAGTTTATCTTATTTTCAGGAAAAATTATATATAAAATAAATATACTGAACTAAGACTGATTTCCTTTAAAAAAAAAAAGGGGGTATAATAGCAAAACAAACAAACAGTGAACTAGATAGACGGTTCCAAGTTTTTAATCTTAATTCTCTCAGTAACTTAGCTAAGAATAACAATAAAAACCACCATCTTTTGGATAGCTATGACCAAATGACACTGGTTAGTCCTTCACATATATTAACTTTGTTTCTCACAACACTCCTATGTGGTAAGTAAAGCAGTGGGAAAACAGAACTGGAAAGAGAGAGTTGTCACTAATCAAATAAACAGTAGTTAAGATACATAACAATATTATTTTGTCCATTATGATTGCAAAAATAAATTGTGATATATCTTGTCAAATATTAAGGAAGACAACGAAACTGGTGCTCTTACTGACGCTTATTAACTGTGCATCCTTAAGCAAGCTAATTAACATCTCTGGGGTGCAATTTCTTCAAATTCAATTCTGGAATTTCTTTTTGTATAAGTGCAGTAATACCATATATCTTAAAGACTATGGTGAGAATTTAAAAAGCTAATTCATGTAAAAGTTTATTCATAAGAGTGTCTGACACACAAGAACCCGTAAGTGTTAACTCTCATATTGCTAATGACAAAAATTCTTCTGGAATATGAATAGAAATTATGTATCAAAGCCATAGAGGAGGTCATTGACAGTAATCTATTCTTGGAACTAACTCTATCCTAAGGAAAACAGACAGTATTCTGCGTATGCAAAAACAAAGCTATTCATTGTCACAATATTTATAATAGCAATAAAAAGGGAAATTCTCCTGCATTAGGAGAATTATATAATCATATATGCAGTCCTCTCATTATAAAGGTATGTTAAAACCCAGTGATCTTGAAGTCTCAATCTTAAAGACTACGTAGAATAGGGAAAACAATTTAGGCTCTAACCTTAGGTGAAAAAAATAGGTTAGTAAATTTCACATGCCCATTTATGCTTACATTTTTATTTATACTTACATATCAGTATACTGGACAGAGTAAGTTTGGGTGACATATTGGAACAAATGTAAAATTATGTTGGTTTTATTCCATTGGTAAAATGCTAAGTGTGATTGTTTTCCATTGCCAATCGTGTTCCAGTTTCTGCCCTATCTATGTTGAAACACACAGTGATACTTCAGGGTACTACCCTCTTGTCTCCAGGCCCACCACAATCAACTTAAGCCTGATCAACCAATGAAGAATACTTTTTTGAAAAGGCTGAGATTAACTACAGACTTCATTTCTAATCTGTTCTTAACTGAATGAATAGTACTATTTGTTAAAAAAAAAATTCTGAAAATAATATTTGATAATGTGTGTTTATGGACTCACTTCTGAGACTTTAATAACCGATCTTGTCTTGGCAATGGCTCCTACTGTCTAAGACTGATAATTAATGGGAGCAATATGAATAATTTGTAGATAGTGCTTGGGGATCATACATCTTCCCATATTTAAATAATCTTAAAAAAAAAACTATTAAAACAGGAAAGAAACCAAGGAGTAGGAAGGGAAGGAATATGTAAACAATTGTCTTTTTAATTTCTTTGAATACCCTGCCTTTTCACAAAAGAAACTAATAGCTTCAAGGTTTTCATCATTTGAATTACATCTCAGTTAATGGAATTCCCCCTACAAAATCACATGCATTATCTAACTTTTGACAAAAAGAGAGAAAGGTTAACGACTTTTTGAAAATCTCTTGAAAAGATGCCTTGATTCTACCTTCCTCATAAAATAGCTATGAAGGTTAATGGTAAAGACTACATAATAACATTCTCAGCTGTTTTAACTAACCATTATAAACACTTGTGGGAATGTCTTTCCTATTGGGAATACTTCCCCCACATCTTGAGCATAAAAATGGTGTTGGATTTCTACCTGTATTCAAGTTTCATGGGTTCTTCATATTTGTTTCTTCAACACCAAAAGATGCAGCAATTTGTGAACAATCTTAGCCAATCAGAAAAACATTTAAAGCAATTTCCTAAGTACTGTATCATTTACTATCTCTCAAAGGTTGGAACTCTTCAAACAAATCATATTAACTTTTATTTTCAACATGTGATAGATGCTGCATGCTTTTCTCCAAAACTGCATGTACTTATGATCAAAGCCATATTTCCATTAATCATTACAACAATGCCTTTCTCAACGAAGTTTTTGTCATACTGTGTTATTTTACCATTGCTGGATGACATTTTGTTTTTAGTGGCTGAAGATTTTCCTGCCAAAGCATTTGATAACATCCCAGAGAGAACCTTGGGTTGCATACTTTCTAATTCTTCTACTGTGAAGTTTCATGTTTTTCAAAGTTCTGCTTTGGAGAGTTTTATAATTAAACATGGAAGATGAAATTTTAGTTTTTATTGACACAGGCTATTAAATGGTACCAGATGAGGAAGCAAGGAAAGACATAATGGTGAAAGGCATTCTTTCACACAATAAATATCAGTTCCTTACTGTTCAAGGCCCTGGATTTATTTAGCAAATAATGTGTTAAATAAGGCAGACATAGTACTTCTCATATAACTTACTTTCTGGTGAATGATGTCCAGTTCTCTTTCGGAAGCTCTGAAGTTAAGTTTAGGGATAAATGCGTAGAAAATGGACCACAGGCATTCTTCATGCCTTGGCTAGAGCTGGAGACTATACTGGTCCAACATGTATTTCTTTCCACTTTGCCTCTTTTCTATGTAGCCTCAAATTGGGAAGGAGGAGGAGAGAACAGTGTCAGAGGAGATCATGGAGAGGACATGACTACTGGCTGACCTGTGTGAGCTGTAAACAGGCAATGTCAGCTTCCTCACCTCCTCCCATCTTTGGAATGTATGTCATGCCCACCATTCCCACACTAGGAGCTGCTTCAAGGACATAGCCTCGAGAGTAGGATGCTGTTGAGACCATCTGGATGATATGCATGATTGGAACTAGTTAAGGCCTCCACATAAATCTGCAGGATTCTGGAGGGCTGGTGCCAAAATCTACTCATCTTATGGCTGCTAAGACAAGCCTCACATGTAAGCTCTCTCACATATTAAACCTGCCACTGACCAACCTGGAATGATTCACCTCTTTCTTTGGCCTCTCCTCATCTTCTGTGTATGGGGGCCAGTTTTCTTTTTTTTTTTAATATTTTTATTTATTTATTTGACAGCAAGAGAGAGAGAGAGAGATATCACAAGTAGGCAGAGAGGCAGGCAGAGAGAGAGAGGGAAGCAGGCTCCCTGCCGAGCAGAAAGCCCGATGTGGGACTCGATCCCAGGACCCCCGAGATCATGACCTGAGCCGAAGGCAGCAGCTTAACCTACTGAGCCACCCAGGTGCCCCTGGGGGCCAGTTTTCAAACCAAATGGCAGGAGAAGCAATTTTTCCCCTTCTCTTCTCAGGACAGTTGATTGTAACAACTTCACAGAAGCTCATATGCTGTAAGGCTGGCTTCCATGAGCTCCAAGAAGACAAATGGATCAGCAACCTAACAAGAATGAAAATAAGAGAAACCTGTGACTGGCACAAAGCCTAGAGGTACAAAGATCAAAAGAGGTGTTGGAAAGCCAAATGAGCTTAATATCTTCAGCTATTATGTTTCTCCTGAGGTTTATTCCATTACCCAGAGAGAAACAGAGCCCATCGTACTCTTTCATTCACATGCCCCTGCCTGCTCCAGTATTATGCAGGATACAAAGAAATAGTTAAAAAGTTATCATCTCTGCCTCCAAGCTGCTTACATAGGCCTCCAAGCTGCTTACATCCTAACCTTGGGAACTCTTGCTGACCAAAAAAAAAAAAAAAGAAAAAGAAAAAAAAGAAAAAAAAAAACTGGAAAAGAATTCAGCATAAACTCAAAGGAAGCTACTTGTTTTGCAAGATACTATGCCCCTTTTTATTCTATGAGGGAAGTGAACAATAAATAAACGAGGCCTCTCTCTAGAAGCACTGTGGTAGAAAAGGCCTGCTAAGATCTCTACATAAATAAGTCTAGGTAGCATAAACAAGATGTGAAAATGACAGGAAAACCTATCAAAGACCTGTGTGTGCCGAGAGGATCCACCTAGGCCAGAGACTTGGACTAAAACTTATATAAATCCCAAGCTGCTCACCTAGAGTCAAAGACCCACTGGAAGCCCAGGATGAGAAGAGCCCCAAGTGGACTGACCCACTTAGGTGCTCCGCACAGGAGTAGCAACAATGCGACAGTCAGGAGGATGCATTCTCATAGCCTGAGTACCCATTCCATGCCAGAACGGTGGTGGACACTGGAGCGAGCCACAAAGGCCACAAGATAGGGAAAAAAAAACAAAAACAAACAAAAAAAAAACATGCCACCGCAGAGCTTAGGTTCAGGGTTTCTGAGATTGGCAGTCCTAAGGAGAGAATAAAATGGACTGAGGAATGGAGGACAATGCCAGTTTAAATAGGGTGAAGGGCCTGACTTGCAAGTCTGGGAGAGAGCGGCATCCCAGGCAGACAGTCTTGCAAAGGCCCTGAGATAGTGACTAGCTTACTGTGTTAGTGGAGTAGAAAAGTGAGCGTGACTAGACCACGGTGCATAAAGAGGAGAGCAGTTGGAGAAGGTGTCCAAGAGGAGGGCAGGGACCAGATTACAAAAGGCCTTTTACAAAATGAGTTTGGGAGTGGTTAGTGCATTTAGTGAAAGCAGAGGAACAAAGATTTACATTTAATTTACCCCCAGTTGCAAGCATTTGCATAAATGCTACTTCTTTTCATCAGGTTCCCCCTCCCCCAAACACAGTATATATTGAAGGTGACTCTACTTAACAGGCTTGCTTAGGATATCCTCAGTTTATGTCACTTGCTCCAATTTATGATTCATAGTATCATGATTCAGTCTCAGATGTGTCCTGGTTTAGACCAGGAATGTCAAACCTTTTATGTCAAAGGTCAGAGAGAAAAGATTTTAGGTTTTTTAGGCCAGATGGCCAGGAGACTGCCACTACAGTACAAAAGCAGCCACAAATATGTAAACTAGTGAGTGTGGCTGTGTTGCAATAAAGCTTTATGGATACTGACACTGAATTTCACCTATAATATCAAGGTGTCACAAATATTCTTTATTGATTTTTCCCATTTAAAAACACAAACACCACTCTCAGCTCATTGGCCATTCAAAGACAGGTAGCTGGATTTGATCCGTGGGTTGTAGTTTGCTGATCACCTTTTTAGATGACAAATTAGATGGCGACCCTTATAGCAACTAGCTTTTATGGAGGACTTACAATGTATACGGTCATCCTCACAGCAAGCCTAAGTGGTAAATACTAGCATCGTATGTGTTTTGCAGTAAAGAAACGGAGGCACGTCTCAGCAATTCTCCCAAGGTCTCCCCGAGAAGAAGTGGCAGAAAGGCTACCACGTGTGGAGGCCCCACTGTCAACCACAGTGCTGCGTAGTATCCTAATACCTTCCCATTCTCTCCCTCCTCCTATCATTCTTCCTTCCCACCTTCTAATGCTGACATACTTTTAGTCTCTTTTTCTTTCCTCATTATGCCTTCTTGCTTCTTTTCTCATGCCCTCCTTTCCCATCCTCTGCAAAATTATAACAGAGCTACATGCTAGAACCAGAAACCAACCAGCCAAAAGTTAGATTACACAGAATATAAAGAAACAATATTTTCAACCTCTGCAATCACTAAATATTTTTAATTTTCTTTAGAATTTTTTTAATACTGTATTTATTTATTTGACAGAGAGAGAGAGAGATCACAAGTAGGCAGAGAGGCAGGTAGAGAGAGAGAGTGGGAAGCAGGCTCCCCGCTGAGCAGAGAGCTAGATGTAGGGCTCCATCCCAGGATCCAGAGATCATGACCTGAGCCGAAGGCAGAAGCTAAACCCACTGAGCCACCCAGGTGCCCCTATTTAGAATTTTTTAAAAGATTTTATTTATTTGTGTGAGAGAGAAAGAAAAAGAGAGAGAGAGAGAGAGAGAACGTGTGCACATGGGAGAAGGAGCAGAGGGACAGGGACAAGCAGACTTGGTGTGGAGCATGGAGCCCAACGTGGGGCTCGATCCCAGGACCCTGAGATCATGACCTGAGCCAAAACCAAGAGTCAGACATTCAACTGACTGAGCCACCCAAGTGCCCCTCTCCTTAGAATTTTTAAACAATTATTCCCTTCATATTTTTCAAATGAAACCTGTTTTCCCCCTAAGCATCAGCTCTCTAGGTAGAAATGTATCTATTACCCCTTTCATTTTATTTCTCCTTCAACAACAGGTATGCTCACAGTTGCTTTCTTTGAAATTGAACAAGTCTGTTAACCTACCTCTTACTTCCCTCTGGTCTAAAGTTAAAAGACATCCTGATAAGTTACTACCCATTCTTAAATCAGAAGCTTCAATGTGATTTTCTTTTTTTTTAATTTGTTAAAAACAATTTAATAGAAACGGTAGTGTACCTCAGTCATCAAGTGGCATCTTTTCTCCTCCTCCCATTAAAAAGTATGCTTTTCCAAATAAAAGACATGCACATACAAATGACTCAGGCTGTCATTTTTCATAGGATTTTGCTGACATTTATACTTGAACTTTACTGCTGCCTTGTTGCTGGCAAAACTTCAACAGTGAAAGTGGTCCTGGCATTAAGCACCCTCCCCTTTTTTCTGTCTGTACTATCATAATAGACAGCCGCGTTAAATAAACACTTTTCAAATGCTTTAACACCATGAAGTGGGCTGAAGGTCTCCAATTCAAGAACCTGGGTTCCCAGAATTCATTTGTAAAGAGAGTCCTTTGAAACTTAGAGGATCAAATCCTCCATATGGGTATCAGGGATTTAAGAATTGAGCCCTGTGTCTGGCTCTGTGCTCAGTGGGGAGTCGGCTAGAGATTCTCTATTTCTCTCTCTTCCTCTTCCTTTTCCCCACCCCCTACTGGCCCACACACTCTCCTCCTCCTTCTAAAATTAAATCAAATTAAAAAATCACTATGTGACCTTAGAACTAACAGTCTAAACAATCAGTGCAATAAAAATGTTTCAAACAGATTCTATGTACTCTCTTCAACAACATTTGGTAAATTTATACTACAGGTCATTTTCATTTCACTCAGAGTTGCAGCCTTTAATGATTAATAGAATACAGACCTAATGTGATTGAGACATGCACCTTTCCCCCCAAATGTAAATACAATCACATGTTTTCCCTATTCAAAATCTTACACAGTCTCCCCACTGAATATTTGGGATGTGTGAAGTCCATGTTAGACCACACCAAAGTCTCCATAATCTGAGCTCAGATGTTCCAGTACTGTGACAACTGTGCGTACTTTACATTTCTCCCTTTAAGGATTCCCACTACTCCAGTACCTATAAATCACAGGCTGCCTATTTCTTTCCCTCTGCTGTTTTGTTTCTTTTTCCCAATGATTTATATGAGTGAGCAATATGTGTGTAGGGAGAGGGGCAAACAGAAACAATGTCCAAGTAGAATCCTCACTGAGCACAGAGTCCGAATGGGGCTTGGTCCTATGAACAGTGAGATCATGATCTGAGTCTCTCACCCAACTGAGCCACCCAAGCACCCCATATTTCTGCTTTTTATCACACACTGTTCCCTCCTAGAAGCTCTTCTCCTACCCCAGCCAACTGGCAACCACACATTCACCTTTAAGTCACTTCTGTTCTAAGGAGTGTCTCCTTCCTGTGATCATATTAAGATAGAATCAGTAACTCAAATACTTAATTTTTTCTTTTATATTTATTTTGCAAGCTACCAGATAATTCAAGCATTTTCATTTATCACATATCCTGTTTCAGGGCTCTCTTCCCTTTCACTTTTACTTCAGTGCATCTACAAGGATGCATTCTGAAATATACTATTTTCTCCTTTTCATCCTATAGCTTTTTCCTATCTTTTCAACACTTGTCAATGAATTTTTAAGTGCCAAGGTGTAATTGAAGAACAAGTTGTACTACAAACAAGTTAGGCCCATAAGAATTTTAAAAATACATAAGGGGTGATGAAAGGGTCAATCCATTTTTTTTTTTTATGAGAAACTCAAGTCCTCAAACTATAAGTCATTTTCTTTATACTTTATTCTGTACGAGCATCTCATTCTCCTATACTTAGAACTCTTTGGGGGCATAAATTGGGAAAGACATTAAAATGTGTATTCTTCAACTATAAAAGGACACATAAGTCTAATCTGAATATTTTTCATCTCTTTTCCGACCTTTCCTTTGATGCTTTTCTAAGTTTTAGGCACCTAACAGGCTCTATGTTCCTACTACTATCTAAATTTGATCGATTTCTTCTTGTCTTCATAACCTAAGGAAAATTTATTATTTTCATTGAGGACTTAATGAATTAGTAGACATCTACGTTGAGATGTGTATAATTTAATTATTTGCTTCTATATCTTTCTGCAAAGGAACAGTGAATTAAGTACCACTGACTTAAACTGTTCATTTTTCTTATCTCTATCAATCAAGGCAAAGGATTGCTCTGTAAAATTCTTTGCAATATCTCTAACCAATCTTAAAGTGATTTCCACTGAAAAAATCTTCAAGAATTGCAAAGTCTCAAAAATGGTTAATGTTTTATGTTACTTTAAAAATGGTTGATGTTTAATGTTAGTTAAAACAACTTCTATATAATTATCAATATATATCTATCTCTGAAATATTTGGAGCCCAAGCATTTATGAGACCTGCACAAAACCACAAAATGTTGTTTGACCACTGATAGGAAATGATGATTCTGCCATGTCTCTTACTACATATTTGGTAACCAAATACTACAACCATATGTTTTTTTTTTTTTTTTTTTTTAGGCTTTACCCCTTCTCTCTTTTTTTTTTTCCCTTTTTATTTATTTTTTTTTTCAGCGTAACAGTATTCATTCTTTTTGCACAACACCCAGTGCTCCATGCAAAATGTGCCCTCCCCATCACCCACCACCTGTTCCCCCAACCTCCCACCCCTGACCCTTCAAAACCCTCAGGTTGTTTTTCAGAGTCCATAGTCTCTTATGGTTCGCCTCCCCTCCCCAATGTCCATAGCCCGCTCCCCCTCTCCCAATCCCACCTCCCCCCAGCAACCCCCAGTTTGTTTTGTGAGATTAAGAGTCATTTATGGTTTGTCTCCCTCCCAATCCCATCTTGTTTCATTTATTCTTCTCCTATCCCCCTAACTCCCCATGTTGCTTCTCCATGTCCTCATATCAGGGAGATCATATGATAGTTGTCTTTCTCCGATTGACTTATTTCACTAAGCATGATACGCTCTAGTTCCATCCACGTCGTCGCAAATGGCAAGATTTCATTTCTTTTGATGGCTGCATAGTATTCCATTGTGTATATATACCACATCTTCTTGATCCATTCATCTGTTGATGGACATCTAGGTTCTTTCCATAGTCTGGCTATTGTAGACATTGCTGCTATAAACATTCGGGTACACGTGCCCCTTCGGATCACTATGTTTGTATCTTTAGGGTAAATACCCAGTAGTGCAATTGCTGGGTCATAGGGTAGTTCTATTTTCAACATTTTGACGAACCTCGATGCTGTTTTCCAGAGTGGTTGCACCAGCTTGCATTCCCACCAACAGTGGAGGAGGGTTCCCCTTTCTCCACATCCTCTCCAGCATCTGTCATTTCCTGACTTGTTAATTTTAGCCATTCTGACTGGTGTGAGGTGATATCTCATTGTGGTTTTGATTTGTATTTCCCTGATGCCGAGTGACGTGGAGCACTTTTTCATGTGTCTGTTGGCCATCTGGATGTCTTCTTTGCAGAAATGTCTGTTCATGTCCTCTGCCCATTTCTTGATTGGATTGTTGGTTCTTTGGGTGTTGAGTTTGCTAAGTTCCTTATAGATTTTGGATACTAGCCCTTTATCTGATATGTCGTTTGCAAATATCTTCTCCCATTCTGTCAGCTGTCTTTTGGTTTTGTTAACTGTTTCCTTTGCTGTGCAAAAGCTTTTGATCTTGATGAAATCCCAATAGTTCATTTTCGCCCTTGCTTCCCTTGCCTTTGCCGTTGTTCCTAGGAAGATGTTGCTGCGGCTGAGGTCGAAGAGGTTGCTGCCTGCGTTCTCCTCAAGGATTTTGATGGATTCCTTTCTCACATTGAGGTCTTTCATCCATTTGGAGTCTATTTTCGTGTGTGGTGTAAGGAAGTGGTCCAATTTCATTTTTCTGCATGTGGCTGTCCAATTTTCCCAGCACCATTTATTGAAGAGGCTGTCTTTTTTCCATTGGACATTCTTTCCTGCTTTGTCGAAGATTAGTTGACCATAGAGTTGAGGGTCGATTTCTGGGCTCTCTATTCTGTTCCACTGGTCTATGTGTCTGTTTTTGTGCCAGTACCATATGTTATTTAAATACACTACTTAGCCTATTTAGTATGACTTATACTATGTCTGAATCGGACATTTAAAAAGAAGTAGATTATAAACACAAATATTGCTAAATATAGTCTAATCTTTCTTTAATGATTCATCAGATTCTTCAGGCTCACATAGCGCTCCAGAGACATCATTAGGAACATCAATTAACATTGAAGTTCATCCTTCCAGTGGAGATAACAGACACTGAAAGTCTATTCACCAAGATTTAATATGAGAAAAGACCCAACACATAATGTTAAGTAAAGAGCATACCAATATGAATATCCTATTTAAACATGTTAAGAATGTGAATGTGTACATAGAAAAAAGTGATAAGGAAACAACCCAAATACTAGTAATCTCTGGGCAGCAGAAATAGTCTAAAAAAAGAAATTTACTTCAAGTCCTCAAAAGAGGCAATTAAAGCATCGGGTTTGCTTAAGAAAATACATGATAAGAGTAGGAACTTAGTAGAAGCCACAAAGAAAATTGATTCCTACAGAGTGTGGCTTAATACTCTTTGGAGTATCTTGGAAAGTATCTCCCTTCAGAAGCAAAAGGAAAGTATCCATAGACAGATGGTGTGGAAATGCTCCAATAGGGGTGAGAGAGTCAGAAGATGACACTAGAAGCTACTGAGACAAGTGTGTCAGAAAGTTATCAAAGCTATCAATGATGCCCAAGGCTAAAGCAATATAATTGATGACTGATATTCACTGTTGTATCACTCTAAAAGTGGCCAAATGCATCTAAAGCACAGCTAGACCTAATAAGTATTTGATCCATAGGCCAGGGATCCTAAGACCTGGGAGATGTTCTGGGGTCTACCAAAATGAGAAGGAACACCCCTTCCTGGGTAAGCTACTGCTTTCATGTACATAACAAGAAGACAAATATTACTGGACGCCAAGACACAGACCGATCAAAGGTCTGCACTCTCTTTATCCTTCTTAAATCCGGTGCCAAGAATTAGCTGGGTATCATACACAGTGCTTCTGCCCTCTACTTAAAGAAGAAATTGGTTACCATCCAAAATATCTCAGGTGCCAGAGCTCGTGTTACTCACCGAATCTTTAATGGTGGGTGACAAATGGATTGCCTGGATTTACAGCACAGCCTCTTAAAGCACAGCCTGGGAGATAGGGGAGAGGCACTCTTTCTCATACCGCTTTTCTGTGGGAGGATGTGGGTGGGGCCCATGACAACTCACTTACCTCATTAATACCATGCAGCTGCTGGTCTAACTACACATTTATGGAGTACATTTTTTCTAGTCCTTTATTCTGCTCTATTCTACCCATCCCACAATAGTACAGATGCATGAAAAGCAAGCATAGATTGGACACCAACGTGTCCAAAACATGGGATTTGTAGATGGACTATAGAGTCAGTTATTGCAATACAGCTTAATTTTAGGAACGATCAGAGATCTGAGAGGCTCCACATTGAGCAGTGCAGTCATCGTCCTTCGAGGAAAAAAAACAAGTCACAAGGCAAATGCAAAGACCTCCTACCTCACAAATTAGATTTACCTGAAGGTCTTCCATGATACTAATCAGATTGTAAAGGGCTAGCCAGAAAGTATCTCATGATATAATAGAAAGAGTGCAAGTATTGGCCTTTTCCTTTAAATTTAAGATTGGTCCCATGAGCGCTCTTATCTGATACACACACTAAGCTTTTTATAAAGCATAAATGGAATTTCAAATAGCCTGATACACTCTGTCATCGAGACTTAAAAGCTCAAAGTCTGCATCCGCATGCTCAGGGAGCAGAATCTTCTCTCATAGCATTGCACCCATAGGCTCAGGGTCTCCCACACTTGGATTCCTCAGAATCACCTGGACAACTGATTAAAACTCGGGTTGTTGGGCACCACCCCCAGAATTTGATTCAGTAGGTCTGGGATTCTGCCTTTTTAACAGATCTCAGGTGAGTCTCATGCTGCTAGCTTGGGGTATCTTGAGAACCACTGCTGTTGACAGGGTTTCAAATTTATGTCCTGGTTCAGGGACTTCCTGACCCACCTGGACCTCTATCTCCTTCTCCTCTCCTTTCTTTTCTTCTTCCTCTTTCTCCACAAAATTATTATTTGGAAGCTGTATTCCTGGCACAAAGTGGAATAGAAAACATTCTTCTATTTTTAGAGCAGTGAAAATATTCTTTATGATATCATAATGATGGATACATGTCATTATTCATTTGTCCATCGCTCTAATGAGGGATGTTGATAATGGGAGAGGCTACATAGGTGTAAAATGAGCTAATGTGTAATACAACTCCCAAAAAAGTAGTAACAATGCTTATTTACAGACTGTTTCATTATGAAATCATTTTGGGGTGGAACAGTAGTATTCTGGGAATAGAATCTGAAAGTGTCATTTTCCCCAATGATGCAGGTAACTGACAAACTAAATCTCTTCAAAAAGAAAGACATTAGTTGTATATTAGGCTGCTCCACAGGTATAAAAAGATTGATCAGTTTTTAATATAACAACACCACTGGAATAGATCTAAGGTCACAATAGAAATCGGGTTTCATTAGACCTACTATCAAGTGCCAATTCCCAAAAACCTACAGAAAAAAAAATGTGAAATACATTTTCTTCTTTTCCTTCTTTGCAACTGATTATTACAATATGAGTTAGTTAGTTAAATATGAATTTGACGGCCAAACCAAAGACTCACAAAAGACAAGCTCCGATCTCTAGACAGACTCAATTCTTAAATTTGTGAATTTCATATTATTTCAATTTAAATTCATGCACATTTCTAGTACTATAGCCAAAGACCATTAGACACTGGATATTTACTGAAAGGGTCAGAGATTGATAAGGACTATAGTCTGTAACCTTTTAAAACCAGAATGTATCAATTTCAAATTAGAGAACATAGATTAAATGTCACTTATGCATTCAAATAAGCTGAAACACATCATCACCATCTCCGTAAATCAACATTTAGCTTCTTTTCTAATCCTCCAACGCAGGCAAAGGTTACTAGGCTATAGCCTTGCTTTCTATTTGATGATCATTAAGTGCTTACGTTTGGGGATTTCACTGATCTCTTACACAAGGGCAGACACAGACTGTTTTCTTTTTTTTCTTTTCTTTTTTTTTTTAAAGATTTTATTTTATTTATTTGACAGAGAGAGAGATCACAAGTAGGCAGAGAGACAGGCAGAGAGAGGAGGAAGCAGGCTCCCTGCGGAGCAGAGAGCCCAATGCTGGGCTCAATCCCAGGACCCCGAGACCATGACCCGAGCCGAAGGCAGCGGCTTAATCCACTGAGCCACCCAGGCGCCCCACAAACTGTTTTCTAAACAAGAGATGAAAAACTGTATTTATAACCACATCTGTAAGGATTTCCTTTCTCTATGAATGTGTTTAAAATTAACCAAAAACATAAATATCAAGAAGTTCTTATTGCTTTATGCCACTATGTAAAATCCACAAACCCGTTCCATTTTTCCATGGCAAGATGGCAGATGTTCCTTCATTCATCCACTCAGCTAGTATTTTAGCTCCAGTGACATACAAGAGAGGATACAGACCAGAGCAAGACAATAACAATGACAACAAATCAGAAACATACAGAATGATTTTTGACTCAACTGACTATATGCGAAGCCAAAGAGAGCTGCATTAATGGAGAGAGAGCTTTTTGAGGAGCCTACTACATTATTTCTTCTGGACAATTCCAGACACAGAGACTAAAGCTACTACTATTCTTTCAAAGAATCAGAAAAACTTATTTAGGCTTCTGGAGGGAGTCAATTGTGGCGCGAAGACTAAAACACTCCCTTCCCTTAGAGTAATGATGTGTACTCAACTTTAGCTTTACTGATTAAAAGGAAGTTTTCTTCTGATTTTGCTTCTCTACTGCAGGGAAGAAAATTCCACCCTTAACATCTTTCAATGATAATTGAGGGTGTTGCAGATAATACAGATAACTGGTCAGCACTCGGTAAAAGTTAGTATTCTGCCAAAGCAACTGACTGGCAAAGTAGGAGGTCAAAAAATACCATTTAAATTCTGCCAGGTGACTGAGCTTGTATAACGCATAGGGAATGAGGAAAGAGCACTGAGAGAGCCTTAACAGGGGCCTGGAGCCCCAGTAGTGTGTGCAGAATCCCAGCAGTGAGATGAATGGCTCCAGCAGAAGGATGGAAGTTCTGGTCTTCAGGACCTGTCTCTCACTGCTCCGGTACTGAGAGAAGTGACAGCAGCTACTGAAGGGAGAAGCTATTTCAAAAGGCAGTTCCTGACGGTCCTGAGATTTCGAAACCAAACATTTTCTGAGATGGAAGAGCAACGAAGGTGTGGTTCAGAATAATCCCAACCCAATGTCTGGGGAAACCCTTTTGTTAGGTCCGTGGTCAAAGGAAGGAGACTGATACAAAGCGAAGGTCAAGCAAACCTTTATTTCGAGCCAAGCATCGAGAACCAAACTGACCCATCTGAGGCTGCCTCTTACAGAGAGGGCGACCCCTCCCTGCCTTATGGACTAACTTTTATAGAGCAAAAGCCGTGTGGTTGAGCCCGGCCACACACAGGTGGCCAGTGAGATTGTAACACACAGTGGAAGCTGCACAGTCATGCTAGGTCACACACGGGTGGCCAATTGAATCACAATTCATCCCATAGTAGCTATTTGAACTAGCCTATCACCTTGGTCAGAATTGGCACCCAAAAGGCGCCCAAAAGGCGGAACCCACACTCCTTTGTAGATAGGGAGACAGTATTACAGCCCCACTGATTGGGTGTCTCCACCAGGCCCGACTCATCCCTGCATTCAGGCTCTGTTATCTCCATCTCACCTGACCCGCCCTCGTACATGGGCTATTTTTTTTTTTTCCAGGAAAATTTTTTTTTTTTTATTTTCAGCGTAACAGTATTCATTGTTTTTGCACCACAACCCATGCTCCATGCAGTACGTGCCCTCCCTATTACCCACCACCTGGTACCTTATCAGGGACTGGCTAACCACGTTTTACTGGTTTCCCGGACTTGCTTTTAAGTAAGTGGGGGGTGGGGGGGGGACAGGGTCAGTTTAAGTTTTACTGCATAAACTACAAAATGGCTGTTCAACCAAGGTGGAGCCGCTCTGGCTAAATAGCCCCTTATACCTTTCTACAAGTTTTAATATTGGGGAAATTTTACTGCCCTCTTTCACAGATGCCTTGGAACTTCGCTTTTGCTTTGGTCCTAAAACTAATTTCATCATCAATTGTTGACTATTTAAAATAGTGGGGCCATCTTGTAATGTTGTGCCCGAATTTTCACCTCCGAGAGACCACCAAGGAGCCAAGCACCAATGCAATCACACAAGGGTTTATTTGACAAACTTAAGCTTGGGCCCAAGTACACCCGACACAGCGGAGTAGGGACTTGGACCCAGAGGTGACATGCTTAAGCTTGGGCCCACGTATACTTGATGCAGTGGAGTAGAGACTTGGACCCCGAGCTTAGTTAAGGCAGGGGTATTTATGGGCTCCTGTTACTAAAGCAGGAAGGGGCTTACTAGAGCAGGGTGGGGTCTCTGGAACTAAAGCAGGGTGGGGGTTACTAAAGCAGTGTGGGGGAAAGTTCAGCCCTTGGGCACAGGGGTCTGAGATGGCTGTACTTAAGCTAAGGCTAAACCTGCGGTGGGATGGCCTTGATTTTTCTCGGCCTCTGCATTTCCCCCTGAACAATTTTGACCCTTAAATCTTTAAGGTTGTTGAAGGTGGAAGGTCTCATCTTCTGTAACTTCTTCCTGCTGAGTAGGGGCGTAGAGTTGTCCCTACCTACTCGGGTCAACATTGATCAGTTGAGGAATGTATAGGGGAGTTATGAAAGACAGAGGCAGCTGAGTCCAGGGGTTTAAATCAATCATTAAAGGAGAGAGGGACTCTTTAACGTGCTAAACCTGAGTAGGTCAGAGCCCAAGAAATATTTTGTGATAATCTGGAACATCAAGATGGCTGCACTTATGTCAGGGTCAACTGGAGATGGGTACGGCCATGTTTTTCTTGGCCTCCACCGTCAAAGCCTACTAAGTAATAATAAGAAATTACAGTATCAGCAACTGAAGGCTTTACAAAGAACCCTGGAAACTTGACTTGTTCCTTTGTAATGTAAGATGCCAAGACTGAAAAACAGGGAGGGATTTGCTCAAGGTCACAGGTAGCAGATAAGAGACTGAAAACAGGGTTTGGCTCACCAACCCAAGTCTCTTTCTACCGTAACCGTAACCGTGACTCCCTAGAGGTTTACAACTAGAAAGCTTGTCTAGCTCATAATGAGGAGAGGACTACTTTATTCTGCCTTTTGCAGGAAACTTTACACTGTCTTATTTTCCATTCACCAGGGAAATCAGTGTTTAATGATGTATATGATCTACAGTTGTATGCATTATTTTCTTCAAATAAAGAGCACCTCCTTCTTCCTCCTGTCAGTGCCCAATACAATCTCAATATAGAGCTGCCTGAGTTGAACATCTGAATAATGTAAGACAACCTGCTAACAAAAATCGTCTCCAAACTCTACAACGTTTAAAAGCCATAATTCTAAAAACACACGATCTTAACCACTACCCAGTTGTTTAGCCTGAATGATACTGTGCCATGTTCTGGTTTTAAGAGGTATTACTTTAAATATTCTCAAAATATTTAAATATTCAGCAGATCCTGACCCTGAAAGGCTATAGGATATCTTGTTTATTGTGAGTTTATAAACACAGTTGGATTTTTTTACCTTTTTAAAAGAGCCTTGATATCTGTAGAAAATTAAATTTTTAGATTAGTTGCTATCATGGAAGGGGATAGAACTTAGGACAGACAGCTCGGAAGGTTTCTAAATTAGCACCCCTTCACTGAAATACCCTTTAGCTATCTGCCTCATGTTTTAATAGGGATAGAGGAAAAACAGATCCTTTTATTAAAAAATGTTTAATTATCCATCAAAATAAAGGGATTATTACACGTGCTAAATAAATCAGAGACACTCCTTCTATTTGGAATTAACTTCATTTCACCAGCATTTTTCATGCATCCAGAACATAAGAGACCTCTCACAAAAAGAAAAGGCTGATATGTATAGATAGGATTTTAAAATCTTTTTTCAAAATAGAATTTGTCTAGATTTCACACGGATACTCTAGAGGTAATTTTCATATGAAAAAATTTATTCTGATGCTTCACAGTGCCTTAAAGGTTTAAAAATTTAGAGAATAGAGTATACAATGTATTCCTTTTAACTAGCTCCACACTATGCACAGACTTCTACCAGTTGAAACTGTCAATTTCAGCAGCCTACAGGCTTTCAGGTCTCAGATTTAGTGCAAAGCCTCCAGCTGTACCACTTTGTTCCCCAGGATAGAAGATTATACACAGGTCTGGTCTTCAGAGATCAATTTATGAATTGTTCTTTCCCTCTGTGAGTCAAGTGAATATTGAAACCAATTTACATTTCCCAAATTATGTAAGAGTAGAACGACGGAGTGAGTTAAGTGAGCTTGTATTTTCTAATTAATGCAGTGCTATTTTGGAGCCCTGGCCAGCCACTTGCTGATGGTCACACGTCAATGTGATTCTTCCGCGCTATGCTCTAGAGCTTTAGGAACCCTATGTCCAGTCAGGAGCGGTTTTAATGCCTCCCCCCAAGTGCCATCGTCATAAGTTTCTCTGAACAGGTTTCTCTGTGCTCTGGCTCTAAACACTGTGGCCAACCACCAGGTGAGGAGGGGACTCACTGTGCTACTGATTACACAAGCAGGGGCACAGGAATAGATTGGAGGTCAAGTGAAGGATCCTCCTCTTTCACTGAAAACACACACTGGCTCACTATCATTAAGTAAGCCATCATTTGAATCCAGGTCTTCCTTCCTTTCTTTCTTTCTTATTTTTTTTATAAACATATAATGTATTTTTATCCCCAGGGGTACAGGTCTGTGAATTGCCAGGTTTACACACTTCACAGTACTCACCATAGCACATACCCTCCCCGATGTCCATAACCCCACCCACCTCTCCCAACCCCCCTTTCCCCAGCAACCCTCAGTTTGTTTTGTGAGATTAGGAGTCACTTATGGTTTGTCTCCCTCCGAATCCCATCTTGTTTCATTTATTCTTCTCCTACTCCCCTAACCCCCCATGTTGCATCTCCACTTCCTCATCCTCGTATCAGGTCTTCTTTCTAATAGTAAGCCTTTTATGATTACTGTGACATTCCCGAATGTCATTCAGTTTGTGAAGACAAAGCAAACCATTCATTTATTCCTATTTAGAATTTAGTAATAATAATATATTTTCCCAGTTTATTCAAGGAAGGAAAGGCATGGGCACTTTCTTTCTTCTTGCAAATGATTTAGGCAACTAAAAAAGGGCAATTTTCAGAAAACAGGTTAATCATAGGACAATGGACACCTATGATTCGATTAAAATTAGCTTCGTTTTATCAATTTTTAAAAGCATGATCCTTCAAGGACTTCATCTTTATTCCAATTTGAATTGGAAGGAAAACATGTACGGTTGCTTTCATAGACTATGAAAGCAAACGTGCATGTTTTCCTTCCCTTGCTTTCCCTTTTCTGCATAGGAGAGACAACATTTCTTCTTCATCAACAGTAACAAAAGTATTAGTTTTATTGTCTAGCATGAGTATTTTATACCAAAACCACTAAAGCGAACAAACTCCAGTCCCTAAAATAGAATTTTCAACCTCTGAATTGTAATACAGTAACCCGTTTTCTGAAAGCTCCTGTTACACCACTATACTTTTATTAAAGACCTGCATTAAGACAGCAACTTCAAACTGACTAACGCACGTATTTGTAAAAGCTAAGTGGCATAAGGTGAGCTTTTAGGAAATGGGATATTCTTTGCTTCACATCATTTCTGCTTACAAAATTTCTTCTCAGGAGGCCTACTTTCATGCTGGAAGGGAAACCTGTCAACTCTTACTTCATTTTACCTAGAATGAAACTAATCTCATTGAAATAGTGTTTGTATTTCAAAGCAGGAAAACATTGCTAAAGTGGTGAATGGTAACAAATCCATAAGAATGTCAATAGGATAAAATTAACAAAATGCAAATATATGCAGTGAGCTTGAACAAACTTACTTTGGCCTCAAGTTCTCAGGATCTCTGCTTGTCCAAAACAATATTAAAAGACACAAGTTTCCTGAATTATTTCCGTTTCTATGGCCATATGGCAGGGATGTCCTCACAACAGATGATACGCTCATCACTAAAAGCCTGAGTCATTCAGCTGGTAATAATGACAGGAGTGGTGCTCCCACTCATGAATCAAAGGCTAAAGAAGGCACAGTAGGTACTGCAACAACAATAGAGGATACTCCCGTAACAATGGCAGAATCAGAAGTATATTCTCAGAGAGCAAGACAATCCGTGACTCTGGGAAACAAACAGAGTTCAGAAGGGGCCATCTGGGGCGGGGGGTGGTGGTAACTGGATGATAAGCATTAAGGAGGGCACGAGATGTGATGTCTGTGTATATTCACATGACTTCTTAGAATGTGGCCTTGTTAATGCAGAGTTTAAAATTCTCCTGAAAGGGGCACCTGGGTGGCTCAGTGGGCTAAAGCCTCTGCCTTCAGCTCTGGTCATGATCCCAGGGTCCTGGGATCCAGCCCCACTTCCGGCTCTGTGCTCAGCAAGGAGCCTGCTTCCTCTTCTCTCCCTCTCTGCCTGCCTCTCTGCCTACTTGGGATCTCTATCTGTCAAACAAATATATAAAATCTTAAAAAAATTTCTCCTGATTGTGAACTACTCAAACAAAAAAAATACAACAAATAGCAAACTCGAATGGAGTCCAGCAATAGAAGCCAATAAAGAATAGAAGACCTTGAGCATTAGAATCAGGCTCTTCTCCTCTCTCCCACTCGTTGACTCTAGGACTTTTTGACAAATTCTTCATCTTTACCAACAGCACCAATAACCAAAAATAATTTCCATGGTAATCGCTTGCATTTTATCATTTAATTTTTATGTCATTAAAATAAATATGCCTTTTGTGTCCTTTTTAGAGATGAGAACACCAAGACTAAAATCTGAACCCAGGAAGCTCAGGGCAGATACAACTACAGGCACAGTCACACGTCTAACCCCTGAGGGAGTCCTGGAGTCTCTGAGAACACCTACAACCACAACCTAGTTGGTGGGGAGCATTCAGTGATACCATCAAGCAATGGTTTGGAACGGAGTTTGGAGCTTGGTAAATACTTAGTAAATGTATAACAATTTTAACAATAATGAAGAGGAAATCTGTTAAAGTAAGTTACATGTATGTTAATATGAAGTTAGCCCCCAGCAAGGACCTGATAAAGAGAAAAACTTGAGTCGGATCATAAACACATACCTGTGCTTAAGTGTGTGGGCTGGAAGGGGGGTTGAGGAAAGGAGATGTGTATATGTGTGTCTTAAAAGCCAGACTAGTGAATAATAGGAAGCATCCTTATGAAAGTAAAAATGTCTACTAATATAGAGGTTTGGTAAGTATCATTGCAATCAGGCAACAGAAGGAAAGAAAGAGAATGGAAAAAGACATTCATTTTGTAGAAAGTGGAAATATGGGTAAATTACAGCCTGAGAGAGACAACCGAAAAACCTGCTTTTTTAAAAAAAGGCGTGATTCAGCAAAGGACAGTTTTTACAATGAATTTTAAAAAATAAATCACTCTCCTAAGCTAAAAAGAAGAATTGCCTCTTCTCTACAATTAAATGATGCCCAATGTCTGGAAAGCATTCCGTAGTTGTTAATTGAATAAGTGAATTATTAGAATATAAGCAAAAATCAACAACAACAACGAACTTGTCAATTAATGGTAGCAACCCGAAATGTGAAATATGTAGGATTAAGAAAAAATTCATCTGGGGCAACTGGGTGGCTCAGTCTGTTAAGCATCAGACTTCTTGGTTTTGGCTCAGGTCACAATCTCCGGTCATGCAATGATGGAGCCCTGCTCAGGGTGGAGTCTGCTTGAGATTCTTTCCCTCTCTTCTCCTTCCCCCTCTGCTCCTGGCCTGGCTCTCACTTTCTCTCTAAAATTAATTAATTAATTCATTTTTTAAAAAGGAAAGAAAAAAAGAAAAAAATTGCATCTAGTCTATAAGATGTAAAATAACTGACTAAATGAGTGACCGAGCTCATTATTATAAATATATATAAATATGCATGTATACACATACATATATGAACATAATTCATTCCCAGAAATGAAACAAACTATTTTTCATTTCCAAAAACAGTATCAGCCTTAATATTTTAAATAGAAGACTGAGGAGGGTTAATTGCCCTATCGGGCATGAAGTAATATTATAAACTCCCAGTAACTAAAGCAATACCATCCTGTGTCTCAACAGAACCTATGTATCAACATACCTATAGGTGCTGGTATTTCACACATTATTTTCTTTGGTAATATTTAGCAACCTTGTTTGTATTATTAAAATAAGCATGTAGTTAAGCAAAGACATTAAAACTTCAGCAGATGTTAAAAGACTTCTGAAAGAATGTCCTTTTTGTATGAGATACACACATAATGAGAATACGAAGGCTCCCAACTACTATCATGACCATGAAAACCTTGTCTGAAAGGAGACTTTAACTTAAAATTGTCGGAGTTGTCACAGATCCCTGAGGGAGGGAAGACACCATTGGTTAAAGTACCCTTGATTCTCAGTACAGCAATTTATAAAACCTTGAATTCTTCTGTTAATTTGTTCTTGATGAAACTAGAAAGTATCAGTGTATACACAGTCCTAAATAAAAGTGCCAAGATCTTAATGTACCCACTCATTAAAATGAAACTTCTTGGGTGCATTTCATTTGCATGATATCAGAGAAATTGCTTTCTTGTCTATTATCTGAGGCAGTTACGGTATAGAAACTATCAACTCATGGGTGAATACGTGCACGTGTGTGTGTGGTGTGTGCGCATGTGTGTGCACACACTTGTGCATGTGTTTGGGAAGAAGGGTTGCAGGAAGGAAGGAGAGTAGAAAATTCAGTATCTATTTTGTTCAAAACTCAGGATTCTGGGTCTTCTGATTTCTTGTATTTTACCTCAAATCTTATAGTACGAAAATAAAAGTTATTTAAAATATTTAAAGTTATTTAAATAAAAGTTATTCAATACACCAATACCTAGACACAGTCCTTCTTGGGTCTCCTATTTCCTTTTGAGATTAGACAGTTTAATTATCCTGGTCAGTTTCAGGTCAAAACTGAAATCTACGGTGATAAAACTAAATGAGTCACATCAGGGGGATTGTGGGCCACCTCACTAAATTATACCATCTTTGAGCCTCACCTAATGTGAAATGTGTGGTTAGGTTGGTTGATTTCAAGATTTTAAGATGAAGGGATCTCTTACAACCCCATTTTTGCTGTCCTCAATTCAAGCAAGCAAGCGATGCTTGTCCCTTCAGGGAACATACTCATCCAAGACTCAGGCCTTACCAGACCACTCAGGAAAATCCCATGATCTTGCCTTTCACAAATAAGCTCTGCTTTAAAGTACATTCACCTGCCTTTGCTCCTCCTCCTCCCTTCTGCCCAGTCACCAGCTCGCTGAGCACAGGGTTCATGCCAGATGCTATGAGACCTCTCAAGTTCTTAGACGTTTCAAGTTGACTTTTGCTCCACTCACTTGATGCAAGTTTAGTCATCTCCCCTAATCCCAGAAAATTACAGATTTCCAAACCCCAGCTGGCCATTCTAGTCTTTGGATAAATGTTATTATAATGGAACACTTGAGGGTCAACAAAGCCTCCAAATCAAACCATGCAGTTTCCAAATCTGTCCCAAGATGCTAGCTGGTACAGAGGGAGACAGAATTAAATCACATTAAACCAAAACCATGGTTAAATTTAATGTGTCTGAGTTATTATTATTTTTAAATATTTTATTTATTTATTTGACAGAGATCAAGAGTAGGCAGAGAGGCAGGCGGGGGGTGGGGTGGGGGGGGAGAAACAGGCTCCCTGCTGAGCAGAGAGCCAGATGCGGGGCTCCATCCCAAAAACCTGAGATCATGACCTGAGCTGAAGGCAGAGGCTTAACCCATTGAGCCAGCCAGGTGCCCCAAATTATTATTATTATTATTATTATTATTATTATGTTGTTGTTGTTGTTGTTGTTGTTGTTGTTGTTGTTGTTGTTTTTGGAGGAGACAACTTCTAAGAAATCTCAAGTTACACAGCTTTTCAGGAACAAATAACCACTGGGCCTCAGAATGATATAATATCTGTGAAATAATATAAATTTTACTGGTGCCAGTTTATGCCATTCAAAAGCAAATGACTGGGGGTGCCTGGGTGGCACGGTCGGCTAGGTGTCTGACTCTTGGTTTCAACTCATGTTATGATCTCAGGGTCCTGGGATCCAGCCCTAGGTTCGGCTCCACACTCAGTGGAAAGCCTACTTGAGATTCTCTCTCTCCCTCTCCCACTGCCCCTCTGCTTGCTCTCTCTCTCTCTCTCTCTCTCTCTAAAATAAATAAATAAAATCTTAAAAAAAAAAAAAGAAAAGAGAAAGACTGTTGAAATAAAATCATCTCTGCAATGACTAGTGTCCAATTTTTTTTTTTTTTCCATTTTAGGAGTCATTCAAGCATCAAAAATATTAAGCCTCCTGCTTTAGGTAATATAATACAGCAAAATGTTTCCAAATTTGAGTTTTATGAATCTACTAATCTCATCATGTAGCTCTTCCTGCTGGTAATTCCTGTGTGACTCTTCCCCACTGAATCAACCACTAAAAGCAGCTCTTCTGCTTTTCGGAGGGGAACACTGCCTCCCTTAGCCTCACAGTGTGGGCACCCATCTCCCTGCAGGGCAACTGGAGAAAGGTAAGCAGTGCAGGCAGGCAGGCCCATGGTAGAGAAGAAACCACGTTCTAGTTTGAAAGCAACAGACACAGACTTGTCAATTATAATCCGACTAGTGTTCTCTCGGGAATACTGAACTGCAAGATAAGAACAAAACTTTGATAATCCAAATGCACTTTGATAGAACATCCACTGAATTTAGCACAGAAGAGCAACACTTTTAAGGTTCTAAATTTTAGCTGCAGGCAGAGGGAATACCAGAAGGAAAATAAATGAAAGGTACTCACCACTTCAAAAGCTAATCTCTGCAATGCTTTCATTGGCATTTTTTTAAAAAAAACCACATACACACTTTTGAAGTAGGAAAGAAATGACTTTGAATCCTGATTGCTATAGGGTGTAGTTTAACTCCCCATTCTTTCAAAAATAGGCAAGGTCAGGCATTTCTTTTACTGCTATTGGGCTTATAAGATATATAGGAGAGAGATTAACTGTTGAACTGCTCATTTAGTTCCTTCAATGAAAGATAAGCATCTGTTACAGCAAGTGAAGAAAGAGAGGAAAGTTCTTTCTAGAAAAACTATCTCCTCAGGCTGGGTGTAAAGGCACGATTTTCACATATAAACAAACACAGTATAAAAATATTTGGCTTAGACTATAGAGAAGTTGCAGGAAGAATGGGAACTGGGAGAACGGACAATCTCCCTTAAACTTCCGGAAAGGGGTGGGAGGGGAGAATAATAAATGAAAATACCCTTAGCTAAGTAAAACCAGAAAATGGGTGCATCAACCCAAAATACATCACTCAAAGATCAGACAATTTTGTCAACAGTAAAATAGGTAAAGTCAAGATCATGTCTCTAAGTACCAATACTTTAAAAGGTTTCCTACCTGAAGGTCTGGCCTTGAGAAAATCCTACCTGCCAGATACCATGTGGGCTTTGTTGGGATTGTGGCTATCCGATCAATGTTATTATGGGTATAACATGTAGGCTGAGGTATAATAGATAATTTCTAATTACACAGTGTCTACATGATATCAATCTTAAGAGACAATATCTCTTATTCTTTTAATATCATGTCATTCTGATCCATTCTTACTACCATGGCATGCTTTTCAAAACACATTTCTAGCATCCTTATCATTTTCCCTCCAGCATTACCACCAGACACGCCTGCGGACAGGTTCCTTTGGGACCCGGGGCCTACCCACTCCTTCTGCTAGCACAGGGGAGCCCTTCACACTACCTTGAACTCAAAAGCAGTACTCAAGTACAATAATTTTACAACCTTGATACATACTGGTATCAAAAATACAGTTTTGAATTTCTTGCACAGTTAAATAAAAACCTTCTCTTCTTACTGCATGGCAGGGTTTGAATGATAGCAAATAAGATGTGGGCCACTTAGGGCGGGAGCAGCATGAGTCAATCACATGGATGGGAATAATAATCAAAACAATGGCTAGGGTGGGACAGGGTGGCTCATTCAGTCCAGCCTCTAATTCTTGATCTCAGCTCAGGTCTTGATCTCCCAGGGTCATGAGTTCAAGCCCCATGTTAGGCTGGGCAGGGAACCTACTAAAAAATAATAAAAACAACAACAAAAAAAGAGAAAAAACCAAAAAAGTACAAAACAAAACAAATAAAACCTTTGACTAGAAGATCTTCAGCACTTACATATCAGTTGCTATTTTTATTTAGATCAAGTCCTAGATGCAGGGTTGAAATAACTTGCACAGAATCACATGGTAAGTGGGGTAGCTGGATAAGAACATTGGGTATCTAAAGAAATAAGGCATGGGGAAATTAGAAGAGAGTGGCTTGGGATCATTTTGAGGGGAGATCATGCATGATCCTGAATGCTAGGATAAGATGAAGATAATACTTCTATTCTACAAATATTAAAGAAATATTAAAGGTTTGCTTGGACAAGCTAAGGAAAAGAAGTTATTCCTCAAGATAAATGTGGTATATCCACAAAAAAATGTCTCTAATTTAACGTCAAGGCTTTCTTAGCCCATTTGAATGTCTGAATGTTCTTAAACCCATAATTTAAACATCTATGTACAGTCCAATTATTGATTGTATTTCAAAAAGACCAAAACCTAACTCATTAACAATTTTTTTTTATTATTATGTTCAGTTGGCCAACATAGAGTACAGCAGTTTTTGATGTAGTGTTCAACGACTCATTAGTTGCATATAACACCCAGTGCTCGTAATAACACATGTCCTCCTTAATACCCATCACACGGTTACCCGATCCACTCCCCTACCCCTACTTACTTTTGTAACCTTCAGTTTGTTTTCTGGAGTCCAGAGTCTCTCATGGTTTGGAATCAGAGACGGAGAAAAACCAACAACAATTTTATAGCTATCTTTCACTTCAGGTGTTTTTAGCCTCTTGCAGTAAGGGCCCAGTGTTTTTATTTTCTCATATTTCTATAAATTTGAATCATAAATATTTATGATACAGTGTTATTGGATGTCTGTCTTCATGTAGTTATAACCAGTATCAGGGGGTCGATCATGGTATCAGAAAGTCAGCTTTTGGGGCGCCTGGGTGGCTCAATTGGTTGGGTGTCTACCTTCAGCTCGGGCTGTGATCTCAGGGTCCTGGGATTGAGCCCTACATCAGGATCCCTGCTCAGTGGAGAGTCTGCTTCTCCCTCTCTCTCTGACCCTCCTCCCTACTTGTTCATTCTCTCTCTCTCTCAAAGAAAAAAAAATTAAGAAAAAAAAAAAAGACAGACAGCCGTTGTGAAAGATAATACAGTGGAAGTAGATCCTCCATACCTCTTTCTAAATAGCAATGATTAGAAAAAGGGGTCATGGGAACGTGAATGTAACTAACAGAAACCCTCACACAACTACTGGAAATCTTAACCATTAATCAGTAATACAATTAATCAGTAATACCATCATCAAAAAAATGAACACAGAGCAGCACATACTGTTATCAAAACAAAAATCTCAAACCTTTGTTGCAAAAAAAAATCCTTTTGTATTATAATATTCTATACAGAGAAAAACATTTTTATTACTATTATATCAACAAAGGAGCATAGGTAATTAAACTAGAAAATATGTTCCTCTCCATTAATATTACTTTTAGAAATTCCAGATCGGCCATTAGATAACCAAAAGTAGCAATCCTAAAGCCACTTTTCAAGAAGACTATACATTCGGTTGCATTATTTCTGTTTTCCTGACAACCTGCCAGCATTCATGACCCAAACAAATTCCCAACAGTGTTACAGAACAAGCTTTTAATAATGCAAAGGCCTTGCTTTCTTTTGATGGCGTGTTCTCTTAGTGGGAATGGAATCACCCATCAACAACAATCTGCTCATCAGTTTTCTTTTCAAAGTCCAAATTGTAATTTAACCTTTGTTAATTAATTCCCAAATTATTTTACACTGGATGCTACTCAGAAAGTACATTTTTAACTGTGGTACAAGGACATCCATGGGCTCTAAATAAGCAGCCATTTAAAAAACAATGGTTGGCTTTCTTTTACCCATTCATATATTGCTAATTTATTTTAAATAATATATTTTAATGTTACAGCTAAAAAGGGAAGGGTTAAATAGTCTTTACTCAGATATCAGGTATTTAAAAATTTAACTGGTTTTTACATACTCATCCATGTTATTTTAAGACATTAATGCAACACGTTTAACTCTAAATATAGAGCAGTAATCTTCATCCTTTCTCAAGTCTCTGAAACCAGACAATATGCTATTCCTGAATACTTGTAAATGGCTAATATATCAAGTAAATTAATGTTTTCAACTTTTTTATGTTGTGAACCACTTTCCTCTCTATTCCCTACATCTTTTCCTGAAAGAGAAACACATTTGCTGTCCTTTGGTTCACAATTTTTCCATTAAAAAGTGTCTTTCACACGAGCAATAGGCAAAGTGGTTCCGTTTACTAAACCATGTAGGCTACACATTGTTAATCAATGGCATTTTACTGATTCTTTTCTCCAAAGGATAAACTAACACATAAAGTATTATAGACAAAAAATAGGGCACCAGGCAAATAAACATTACCAGAAAGGAGATATTGTTATATTATTGCTATATTCCCTTCATTGGTTTGCCACTATGACAATACAATGAAGGAATAGCTAAAGAGATACATTTTTTCAAGTAAATCTTGCCTTTCAATGTCTGGACTTCTAAACTTTTATTCTTTAGAAAAAAAATAAGTGATGTTAAATATATTCTTATTCCATAATTACACTAACATGGTGATCCTGATCATTTTTAAATTGCTTTGTAGTCCTTGCCCTCAAAATATGTATCTTTCCCCTGAGGCTTTTAACAAATACTCCAGTGTGAATGAGCTATCTACTCACTTACTTAATTTTGTTCAACAGTAAAAATTACAACAAACTGGAAGGTATGCAGAGAGATTACTTTCATTAAATGAATTTCTAAAATTCCACAGAGAGATCATCAGTTTCTTCCTAACGACTTTTGAAAACACGGGCTCCACACACTGTTTAAAGACAGGTTAGTGAACACCATAGTGGAATGATTATTTCTTGAACATCTCCTGCTGTACTGAAACATATTTCAGTGGAGTAATACTGGCCATCTGGAATCATGAACCTCTGACATTACATTTCTGCTTCATCAGTCTTCGTTACTGTAAAACCCAACCACATCTACCCCCACCCACATTTCAGCTTCATCCTTTGTTTTGCTTTCTTCCCCCCAAAATTTCAAAGTACTGCTTTTCATTCTGCCTTTCTGCCAGCTCCGTCGCCACATACATCAGAGAATCTGCTTGGTTTGTCTTAAGGAAAAACACAACATAGGAATCACTGTGTCTTAACAGCCAATACAAGGGAGCAGGTGGCTCATCTCTATTTTGGGCACTAGTAGTATTGACCTCCAGTTCAACAAAGATTTAATGAGCACTTAATTCATTCATTCCAGGCACTAAACTGGGCTCAGAGAACACAGAAAATTCTTGAGAATATATTCATGCATCCCATATCATGTATATGAAACCTCACGTCTTTAAAGAGAGCTTTTTTTTTTTTTTGGTGAGGTTTAAAGATGATAATATTTTTTAAAGCATGTAATTATGGTCTGGCACACAGTGGCTACCAATAAGGGCTTGCTGTATTTGATCTAAATCTTTATCAGATCTGCAACACTGAAAACCACAAAGAGCTGGCCATGGGCTCCTTTGTCCTTCCAAACTGGTGTCACTTACTGTGGCCTCACTTCGTAACTATCATTCTGAGGTTCTTGAACATGGAATGCAGTAAGTCGTCCACTCTTCATTCTCTGATTTTGAAAATGGCACCTTGGGGCACCTGGGCTTCTCAGTGGGTTAAGCCTCTGCCTTCAGCTCAGGTCATGATCCCAGAGTCTTGGATCCAGCCCCGCATGGGGCTCTCTGCTCGGTGGGGAACCTGTTTCTCCCTCTCTCTGTCTGCCTCTCTGCCTACATGTGATCTCTGTCAAATAAATAAATAAAATCTTAAAAAAAATGGCACCGTACATTAAATGTGAATGTACAGCACACCGCTGCATGCAAAAAGGAAAAATGCTACAGAGGTCCAAAGAGGACTTTAAGCTGGACCAAACCTCAGTGAAGATTTTACAGGTTCAACGAAGCATACATAGAATCCTATAGGATGTGTCTGTTAGACTGGCAGAAAGGGAAGGAGAAGGTATTCCAGATAGCACCAAGAGGAAAGACATAAATTCATGAAACACCACAGTTTGTCCAGAGAACAGTTCACCTTCCAGTGTCATTCCAACTTTACTAAATCCCAAAGATGCCATTATATAAGAACCACATATATGAACACTAACGACACTGGCCTCTATTCTTTAGGTATCTGAGGCACTTCAAGATTCTGATTAGATGAATGACATGGTTGAATTTTCATGTAAGGTATATTTTTTCTTTCCCTGCAGCAAAGAGTAGAAGGGCAACAGAATGAGTAATTAAGAGCCTAGGTAGAAGGTTACAAACCTTGACTTAGGGCAATGGTAACAAGATACAGAGAGGGAGAACAAATTTAAGAGCTACTTGGAGTTCAAGTGAAACTTGACAGTTGATTCAGTTGAGGTGAGGGCAATGGATGAAATAAAGAGTGACAGCGAATGCCTATATCCAGCTGACTCAGACTTGATGGGGAGGTGACCATGTCCACCTGAAAGACAGAATTCAGGAGGTGAATGTTATAGATGGGTTTCTTGTAGGATATCCGGGAGGACATGGCCCCAAGGAATTTTGACATACAAGACTAAATAAATATCAGAAAGGCTAAGGAAGTACACATAGACTTCAAGCTATAATAATGAAAACCTGAGGGAGGTTGACAGAGGACAATGGAGATCGAGACCCACTGGCAGTCAAGGACATCCCTGGAAAATGAGGAAAATAAGTGGCAGGAGGAGCTCATGAGTCATCAGAAGACAATCAGGAGAAATGAAGAACCAATGGGAGAGTGCAGAGAAAGAGTATGAAGGATAAACCCCATGGCAGGAAGATAAAAGCTGAAAGGCAGTGTAGCCTCAGGGTTCCCAGAGACCTACCAGCACAGCTTCAATGGAGCAGTGGACACAGAAGGCCACAAATAGGCTAAGCCAAGAACAGAAAGTGAGGAAGTTAGGACAGCTAGTGGAGAAACTCTTTCAAGAAGTTTAGCTAAGGAAAAAAGAGATTAAGGGATAGTAGCAAGGTGGGCTCAAGGTTTGGTTTTGTTTTGGGACAAGAGAGTTTTGTTGTTGTTGTTTGTTTTTTAAGATTTTATTTATTTGACAGATCACAAGTGGGCAGAGAGGGAGGCAGCGAGGGAGGGGGAAGCAGCCTTCCTGCTGAGCAGAGAGCCTGATGCAGGGCTCGATCCCAGGACCCTGAGATCATGACCTGAGCTGAAGGCAGAGGCTTAACCCACTGAGCCACCCAGGTGCCCGGGACAAGAGAGTTAACATGCTTAAAGGAAGGGATAAGAACTAGGTTTGTATGTGCTAACAATGATCAGCACTGGTTGTCTGAACACAAGCTCAAGAACTGGGATGCCTGTAAATTTCAGTGGGCGAAGAAAACAGTGATTGAGGAGGAGTGTCTGCTCCAAGCGGAGGAGGGAGTAGTGGTGTGGATATCCTAGGTTTGCCATTCCTTTGTAGTTTTACTCCAAAGGTCTAGGGTTATTTATACCTGAGATGCACATTGGACATTCTTGTAGACAGTGCCGTTTTCTGATTAGCAAAGGAGAGGAGAATTGAAGAACAAGGTATTCTTGGTAAGGAGTTACTGAACAACCAACTGAGTTGCATAGAAATCAGCCACCCTTGGATTCAATAAATTGGTTACTAGAATATTAAATAAACAAGCAAATACAAAGGCATTATTTTCCTAATTAACAATGTATTTGAAGTTATGACCTTAAAAAATTTTTAAAAAGGTAAAAAGAGACCATCACCACTCATTAAGGACATTCATTTTTTTTCTGGGGTTTTTGCTTCACTCACTTAGTGGTTCTTACCTGGATTTCACTGCAAGAATCTGGGAGGGATTCTTAATGCATTGTGACCTTGCTGTTCTCTAGAGTTGTGGGTTCACCTGGCTGGGACAGAAACAGATCTACTGCATGTCCCAGCCCAGCTCATCTATACAGAGGATCTCTAAGGTCAGTCCTGGAAAAAAAAAGACAGTTCGCTCCAATCCTTAACCTCAGAAACAGAGAGAAAAGATAGATAGAAAATGAGTATGTATTAGTGATGTAAGAGCAGAATCCCTATGAAGAAATCGGCCTTGGATTAAAGCAAAATCCATTTCCCTGTACTTTAGGTCTACTATACAAACAGGAGCAAGACAGCTTAATACAGGCCATTGAGAAAATGGATGCATACTAGTAATGAATTATCATAAAATATACTTTAATAATTAGGAAAAGAACTCTGTTGATGTGGCAGCATTTTTCAATTTGCATAATTGTTTGATAATCATATATAACATAAACAGCAATCATAAAACCTGTTTTATCAAAAACTTTTAAACATAAAGGACAATAAGTATATATTTTAAAAGTCTTATTTTAAAAGATTATTTCATATCTTCTTACATTAATTTCTTAAGTATTTGTTTTGTTTTTCCTCCTTCTTTATTTAAAAACAAAACAAAACGCTTTCTCCAGTGGGAGGGGACTGGTTTTGATGAAAGAGTATAACAGGGGGAAATGTCCACATTCCTCAGGTGCTCTACAATTCTCTCTGTGCATTCTCTGCCATCATGTACCAGTTTATGAAAGCCATTTGATAATGATAAACTATAAGTGACCTATATATATATAAACTATTACACCTAGTAAATTTTCTGAAGGCTGACCTGATAGGATTGATTTAATACAAGGTGTTTAATAAGGTGTTAATAACACCTTTAGTGAGATGTTTATCAATTCCTGAATTGAGGAAAAACTGACTAAAACAAATGACACATCATTTAAAAAATAAACGCAAAAACCAGGAAACTTGAGACTTTGTTCTTGCACCAAAAGTCATTTGGACATGATTTAAGTGCAGGACATCACTGACAAAGCATCACTATTTCATTTTTTAAAAATTGTCCCCTATCATCCAATTTTTAATTTTTAAATCTGAAACATTTTGTTTCCTAACAATTCTTAATGATAGTATACTCTTTCTATTATATCCCTAAACATTAATTTCAGATGGCTTTTCTGTATCAATCCTTCCCTCATCCCACCTGGTACTCTATCAATACAGGTTGCCTCTTAACTCTGGAAGCCACATTTCTTAATTTCCCTCTGTACTGCCTAGCCGATATCCCTCCCCCATATGGCTTTACATATTGTAACTCTTCTGTTGCAAAAATGTAATAGGAACATCTAAGTGTCTTCTTTGAACAAGACAGGGCTTGGGGAAATAGTATCTGCATTTGAGCAGAGGTAATGAGAAAATCGATGTAAAGTTTCATCTATCCTGCAATAATGAGAAATTCTCTAAAATCTGAAATTCTTTAAAATATATTACTGATAATGCTGGCGTTCTTAAATGTAACAATGTGTTATTAATATCAATGAGCTAACATTTCAAAGATACATACTGATATAAAAATGAACAAAAGTACATTTTTTCAAAAAAAAAAAAAAAAGCCACAGAGCCGGAAAATTTAGTATTTGAAAGGTGGTAGGGGATCACTAAAATAGTAATAAGGGGGGGAAAAGCTATGAAAAAAATATATAAAGGATAATTGGCAGTATGCCAGCACACTGGGAAAAATGTAAATTTGAAGTAGTTAGGAAAAGATGTTCCAGAGACATAAGAAAGGAAAAAAATCAGAATATGAATTGGAATATGG
Organism: Meles meles; assembly: GCF_922984935.1. Lineage (NCBI taxonomy): Eukaryota > Metazoa > Chordata > Mammalia > Carnivora > Mustelidae > Meles > Meles meles. The sequence continues at coordinate 23,565,304 of NC_060068.1, read as the reverse complement.
TTGTATATGAGTATGTACATATATGTATACATACTATACATAGGCTGTATATGTATATGAGTATATACACATGTATGCACATTATATAATACACACGTTTTATAACATGCATACGTATATACATGCATATGTGTATCTACATGTTGTATATATGCACGCATTTTTAAACATATATATAAACATACATATGTTAAAATACATATTTATTTGTTAATAAATATATAGGGACAGCAGAGCCCATAGAGCTGACACAGGTGTAATTAACTGTGACTGTTTTCCTTACAAACTCCCCTGACCTAGGATCCTCCCCCTCTGCTCCCAGGAATTCCTGCAAGGCTTTCACACTCTGAAGCCTGTGGGAGGGCAAGAGAAAGAAAGGATGGGCAAATTAGCTACAATTGGATCTTACTAACTTATTCATTTAAATTGCTAATCTGTTTCCAAGTAAGTTCATTTGTAGATATCTCATCCTCAGCTGACTGAACTTGGCTTTTCTAACGCTAGCTTGTAATTGGAAAAGAACATAATAAATTGTCATTTATCTTCCTTTTATTTAATCTCAAAAATACTTGGTCAAAAATGTCTACACGCATTAAAATTGGAACTCCAGTCCTTACATCCTCCCAGGTAAAGATTGTGATCATGATATGACTAGATATTATATGTATTCAATTAACTTCTACAGAAATCTCATGAAAATCTAGATATAATTAAAGGCAGTAAAATGGGGAGAAAGGAAGTCTTCCCAGATAAATTTTTCCAGCAAAGGAGTACAAAAGTGCCTATTTAGCAAACCTATAAATTAAAAAGTTAAAAACTGCTTTTTCTTTTTAAAATAAACATTTATGTGGTTAAAAACTCCATAAAACATGTAGGTTGACAAGTATAAAAATTTCCTTTCCTTCCGGACCACTTTTAGAAGAGAAAAATCTATGATGATTTGAGAGAATAATATAAATAGTCTATGTATGTGGTATTGAAATATTAAGAGATGTCATATGCCAAATATAGGTGATACAAATTGAAATGACATAGGTAATAATTCTGAATAGATTTAAAAAAAAAAAAAGACAGTCTGGTGCCTGGGTGGCTCAGCAGTTAAGCGGCTGCCCTCAGCTCTGTCTTTCTCTGTCAAACATATAAATAAGATCTCTAAAAAGAAAAAAAAGACAATCTTTCACAAGCTTTTAATAGTCAACATAAATAATTTTATGTTGCCCTCTGCCTTCCTTCAAAAGATTACATTTTGTCCTTCTATATATCTATCAAGTCCTTTCCTGAAGGACCTAGAAGAGGCAGGAAACGTTAAGATTTTATGTTACTTCTATTTTAGCCCGTTCGCAAGATACAAACACAAAAGTTAGAACACCAGGGACTGTTGTCCTTAATCTCCCATTTTGGATATTGGATAACTCACATTGGAAGAAATGATGCTGAGAATTAACCCAATAAAAAGTCTCAAAACTCGGTTCTAATATTAATATGCAAAGGACATCAATCAATGATATCCATTAATTTTGGCAAGAAAAACATTACTTCTTCACCAGGAGAAAATGACCCATTTTCACACTGGCTTTTGGAAATATAAAAAAACGCATGGAGAATGCGGGTATAGATGTACGTTTCGTAGAATCTCAGGAGGAAAAGTCATCTATCCTTCCTACTGCCCCTTCTTTTCAAATACTCTGAAGAGGAATAGAGAGATCATTCAAAGTGATGATATTTCAGGCTGAAGTGAACAATCATATAGAAGAGAATGAATGAATAAGCAGTAAGATAGATGCCTCTCTTCCACACCACCTAGAATATTCAAATTTACTAATGAAAACAGCCACTAATAAACTGAACATGTTTTTCATCAAAATGAGTTTCTATTTAGAAGTAGTATCTTCAATATTTTCTGAAACTGTTTAGTTATAATGGAAAAAACAAAGTTATTTGCAACAAGGGGAAGGTAGGAGGTAGGATTTTTCACAGTGATCATGCCAAGAATTTAAGAATTCTAGATAATATTTATACATTAATTTCTCTAAATGCAGATGACAAAACAACCAAATTTCCAGACCAGAGATGTACAGTTCCCTCCAAAGAGACACTCTTATATTTAAAGTGCTCTAAAACATTTATCCTTTCTATAAGATGATCTAAGATATTTACTAAGTTTTTGCTAAGATACAAAAATAATGACATTAGGTACAAGTAACTAAGAAAAGTTAATACTGTAGAAAATAAACTCCATTTTGGAAAAAAAAAAATTGTTCTTGAACCTAACAACTTAAACTTCAAGATCAAAGACACTTAAAACAAAATTCACAAATTTTTATGATTCAGATCCCAAATAATATTTTAATTTACTTCAATATGCTTTCTTTCCACCCTCACAGTGGAATTATGCTCTGAAAATTATGCTCTGAAAAGTCAAGCCAATGCCACTTTATTATATTTTGAGATTTGCACAGTAAGAGAGAAATGTTAAAGTTGGGGGGGGGGGGGGACAGGAACCACGTCACTAACTGGTTCCATCTTATGGTGAGAAACTGTACCAGAGCGGGTCAGTGTGATGTTTGGACAGGCATGTTGACAGTCTGGGGGGTGTCTAACTCGAACACAACATCAGGCACTTGTAGCAGAGCAAACCTGGGTTCAAATACTGGCTCCAGCACATACCTTAGGCAGGAAAATGCCATTAAAATCTCTGGTCTTTGGTTGTTTCTCTTAATTTGTAAAATAGAAGTAAAAAGAACCAACCTCACACAGCTACTCTAGGGACCATAAGAGAAAAGAAGTTAAAGGAGGAAAATCTGTACCTGCAACAAAACAGAAACCCCCTAAGTCATCCCCAAAGTTGAAAGACGGTGGTTGTTCTTGTTAGGGTGCCTAAGTTATGTTCACAGTCGAGGCCTCAGAAAATGCCAGGAACAGTCTCAGGAAAATGTCTCAGAAACAGTGACATTGTTTGAGGGAAGAAAGTTAAGCAAAGACAATTTCAAAGCCACGTTTAACAGGTAATTTCAGCTTCTTCAAAACTGATTAAAATTGTTGTGGACTGTGGCATGAATTCGTACAACAGTTCAATTTATGTTGAGTAAAAACTGATCATTGCTTTCAGGGAAAGACTGCACTAAATTGCCCAGTTAACCAAGGTATATCATGCATTATATAAAAATGTATTTTTTTAAAAAAATTCTAGCAATTCAGATTATTATGTTTATGATTCACTAGATCTGGACAGTATGATTTGTTGAGGCTTGAACAAACTTCCTTAAGAGTTTTTAACTCTGGGGCGCCTGGGTGGCTCAGTGGTTTGGGCCGCTGCCTTCGGCTCAGGTCATGATCTCAGGGTCCTGGGATTGAGTCCCGCATCGGGCTCTCTGCTCTGCGAGGAGCCTGCTTCCCTCTCACTCTCTCTCTGCCTGCTTGTGATCTCTCTCTCTGTCAAATAAATAAATAAATAGATCTTTAAAAAAAAAGAGTTTTTAATTCTGCAAATTTTACAACAAAACCTGGCCCAATTCCTTAGCCTTTCATTAATCATTAGAAGGGAATATTTGGTTTCCTTTGCACACATAATCTTTGCCAGGAGAGATCTTACACTGGCAGTTTTTATTCTATTTACATGTAACTGGTTAGTAATATTCCCTAAGCTGTGACCTTAAAATCTAAGTTTTAAATGTTTAAATGCAAAAATTGGAAAAGAGCCAAATAGTTTTCACGCTTTCTAAAATTTGCAAGGTATTCTATAAATCTCTGAATCCACAGATCAAAATTGGAAAATATCTAGAAAGAAAAAATGTATATATATAAACTAGAAAGATACAAAATGTGGTTTAGAAGAACTTCAGCAGTGTAGACTGATTGCATAGTAAGGGTTGGCGGTAGAGAGAGAAAGAGTGAGAGAGGGAGAGGAAGAAAGAAAGGGGAAGTCTGCAAGGTGTATTCCAGGACAGAAATCCAGTAATCACATCCATCCCTAGCACTGGTCACTGTAGAAGGTACAGCATCCCCCAGAGCACTTAGGGGAGAACTAAAACCACATCTGGAATGGTACATCAAGAGAAGAGCTCGTAAAAACTGATTGTTATGGGAGATGCCTAAAATAACATGGACCAAACTTCTTTGGACTGATGTATGTTATCAAAGGAGATGCTATCGTTACTAAGGAATCAATCACAGCTAATGATTTTATAGCTGAAATCAGAGGCCTGAGGAGTTATGCAAAACTTACAGAACAGCTTTGTAGTAATTCATTGTGGATTTTATTCTCAGCTGAACCATTCAAAATATGGTTCTTTTAATGAGCTATGAAATGATCCAATAAGAGGCTCACAAGCATGACACACACTGCGTAACTTCATGGTGATGGGATTTAAAAAGGCAGGGTTCGACTTGAAAATTTAAAGGAGTAAGAAATTAAAACTTAAACTCTATAAAAATCATCAAATATTGATAAATATAATTTGGGGAGGGAAGGAAAAGTTCACCATTTCTAGCAAAGAAAAAAAATATTTATTTATTTATTTATTTATTTATTTCACAGAGAGAGAGATCACAAGTAGACAGGCAGGCAGAGGGGGCAGGGAGGAAGCAGGCTCCCCGCAGAGCAGGTAGCCTGAAGCGGGGCTCGATCCCAGGACCCTGAGACTATGACCTGAACTGAAGGCAGAGGCCTAACACACTGAGCCACCCAGATGCCACCGCCCCCTCCAAAAACTTAAAGATTTTGGCTACAACTGTGTTATGGTGCCATCCCTAGAACATTCACGGACAAAGGGAAGAGAATTAAATACAGTTGGCTTTACTCATCAGAATTTACCCTCAAGAAAGTATCCCCTTCCTGAAGCTGGAGTAACCCAAACATAATATCTACTCCAGAGGCAAGAAAATAGAAGCAATTGTAGGCAGGAAGGCTGGCAGCATATTCCCTTCATGTTCTGCTAGTCATGAGCCAAATTAAAATTTCCTTGATGACAGTCTGATAATATCCTATAATTAAGGGTGCCTGGGTGGCTCGGTGGTTAAGCCTCTGCCTTTGGCTCAGGTTATGATCTCAGGGTACTCTGCTCAGTGGGGAGACTGCTTCTCCCCCCTACACCTCCCTCTCTGCCTACTTGTGATCTCTCTCTCCATGTCAAATAAATAAATAAATAAATGCACAGTATTGTACTCCTCTTCCAATCAGTCCTATGTTATAACCTATTCTTTCAGTCAGTAGTATGTTGTGATCTTTCTACGTCAACAAGCATACTTCAGCTTTCCCCAACAAGACTTCTAGCACTGGACACTAACACTATTTTCAGTATTCTGTAATTATTAAAAAAAAAATATATATATATAAATTTGCCCTTTAATACTTAGAAGTTTATATTTATGAAAATACTATAGAAAAATTGTACATAAAAAGATATAATGGTTCCTCTGGAAATGTAAGTCTAGAGCTTTAAAAGGGAAATACAGATTAGGAATAAATAGTTTTACTATGATCATTTAACAGAGAAAGTTTTGGCAGTCTCACATATGTAGAGTATATAAAGCAGGAAGAAAGATGACTTCAGTTAGGCCTCCGGAAAATAACCTCAAGGCTGAAGTGTGCCTGGAGAAAGACTCCATCCAACACTGAGAAGGAGGACCAGAGAGAAAAAGGAGAACCAATGTAGAAGGAGGTACTCAACAATGGGGCCCTGGAAAGCCAACTGATTGTAACTCAAAGTCCAAGTTGTTTTTAGATTCAGCATATAGGTAGTCATTAAAGACCTTTGTGAGAACAGTTGTCACAAAACATTGTTAATAGAATCTGGTCAAAAAGTGTTTAAACCAATGAATTTGAGTAAAGGGGAGAAAAAGTAGAGATAGTGATTAGGATTAATCCTTAAAAATTTATCAGTAAGTGGATGACGATTACAGAAGCGATTATATCTATTGAAGATTAAAAACCATACAAAAGGGGCCCCTGGGTGGCTCAGTGGGTTAAAGCCTCTGCCTTCAGCTCAGGTCATGATCCCAGGGTCCTGGGATTGAGCCCTGCATCAGGTTCTCTGCTCTCTGCTCAGCGGGGAGCCTGCTTCCTCCTCTCTCTCTACCTGCCTCTCTGCCTACTTGTGATCTCTGTCTGTCAAATAAATAAATAAAATCTTAAAACAAGAAGAAGTAGGAGTGGTCCACTCTTCAGAAGGAAATGTCTGGCTTTCAAAGAAAGTGTACTTCCTTGACATTTCAAGAGGAATGGGTTTAGTAGTTGGGGCCGTGTTAGAGAAAAAAATCTTAACTTGGGATATTCATTTAAAATCAAGACCATGGTATCTTTTTCATGCCAGTCTTGCTCCTTTGATGCATTTGGACTTTGGAATTAAAAGGGAAGTAGTATTAAGAGACAGATGCCCTACCTTGGTTGAGAACAGAACTGTTTAAGAGATTTCACATAGACCATGGTAAGATATTACTTTTGATAGGTTATTCTTGTAAAGTCAACTTAACTTCTTTTATTAAGTGACCTCCATTATGATGCTTACAATTCTGTTATTTAAAAAAATTGTTTACTTCAATATGAATCTATTAGACCAGCTATTTTTAAAATCACTTGGTCTCAAAATGCATGTACAGTGTAAAGTTACTGAGGATCCAAAAGTTATACAAGTTATAAGGTATTGATATTTACCAAAACGAAGACTAGAAAAATGTAAACATTTTATTTTTTAACGATTTTATTTATTTGACAGGGAGAGTGACAGCGAGCAAGGGAACACAAGCAGGGGAAAAGAGAGAAGCAGGCTTCTCACTTAGCAGGGAGGCCCATGTGGGGCTCGATTCCAGGACCCTGGGATCAGGACCTGAGCTGAAGGCAGATGCATAACGACTGAGGCACCCAGGTGCCCGAAATTCAAACACTTTAAAATAAAAATAAACCCATTATATATGAAGTCTTTATAAAAAAATGACAAAAGTTACATATACATTTACATATATATACACACATGTACATATAAAATAATATATATATATATATATATATATAGTATATTTTAGAATTAGAGGCTTTACAGAAAGTCTGTCTCCCATTTGGTTCTCTGTTCCATAAACTATTTTGATTAAATAGTATGTAGAAAACCTAGTTTCTCACAAGTATGTAGTTGGAAAAGAGAGGGGTATTATAATAGCCTTTCAGTATTCTTTGATACTACACCAAAAGTTGAAAGGTATTGTTTGCTTTTAAGTTGCAACATGGATCTAAAACTGTATCAATACAATTTTGTTACATTAAAATTGGTGTATCTTGCACTTTGGATGGATTTTTTTTGTCCATGACTAATTTTGTAATATCCTAGATTAATAATTTGAAAATAACTTGAATTAGGCCTATTTCCCAAATGTTGACTCTTTTTGTTAAACAGTATATAGAGGTCATATTCGTTATTAATGTTACCATCCATCTCATCAGAAAAGTCTTGAAGTCCTGGGAAGCTGTCAAACTTAATACGGAAAATACAAGTTTTCCAAAATTCAAAACAACACTTAAATTTTGTCATTAACACACACAGTCAACTGCCTTTCTTAATTTCTATTTTCTTAAGTCAGCTCTACTTCTCATGTGGGGGTTCGAACTCACAACCCCAAGATCAGGAGTCATTTGCTCCACCTACTGGGCCAGCCAGGTGTCCCTGTCAACTGTATCATAAAGTGACAAACTTACCTTGTCTGTTTCAGAGAACGTATGGAAATACCACCCAAGTATAAACTCGTCAGTTCTTTTCCAAGTAAAATTGGTTTTAACACAGAAGAAACCAACCAGCTCAAGTCACAACTCAAGCAACTGCCCCAGTGCTTTCCCCCACAGACATACAATCGTACTTGAGTATAGAGCAAAGCTGCCTGATGCATGCTTTCCACTTTGTCACAGAAGAGCAAAAGCTTAATTATTCAGGGGTTGGCAATTTACAAAATTCATAATTTTTACTGCTTCAGTGAGGATTTTAAGGGAAACTTGCCCTTGGTTTTTTAAGCGCACTCTGAGTGCACTGCAGTAAAAACACCTGGACAAGAACAGGTCGATGCTAATGCCTTGATTCATGCAGAAGTGGGTAATAATATGTTTGCATCAGTGCAAATATCAATAAAATGAACAAGGTAAATAATGTCTCCCATTATTAGGGAAATAGTTCAACCTTTCTGAAACTCTGAAAGGTCCACAAATCATACTTTGAGAATGGCCAGCAGAGTCACACCAAGTATATGCATTTATATTTAAAGTACTACTGATATTATGAATCTGAGCTTAAATTCCTGAGTATGGAGAAAGGATATAAAAGACACGCCATCCATTCCCCTTTTAAATTATAAGCATTTATTTCTTAGGACACTAACTGTTAGCAATGCAAACCAAGTGGAAGATTTATGGGCAAATGCTCTACCTGTGGGTGTGTGAGACACACATCCAGACAACCAAATGGACACTTTCCAGAAACCACTGGGAAAAGTTTTTCAAGGTTAGTCAGTACCATGTGTTGCTCAAATTCATTCACAGTGTTCCTATTTGCCTTATTAAGAAAGCAATTAACTGTAATTAGAAAAGTCTGCACATGAGGTGACTACACCTCATTGTAAGATAACTTCTCTTTTCAGAGTTACAAACAAAAGGTAAGTGTAGAAATATAAACAATGAAAGTCAGAAGCACCTATTTGGCAGAGAACAATCTGCAGTTCTCAATGCTGACAGGGACAGGACATTGCCAGGTGTAGATGCCAAGGACAGCCCACTTTCTCAAGCTGCCGCCCAGCACTATTTGGGCACATTTGTAAAGGGAATGCCACATTCTTGGTAGGGTAAGCAACAAAGCAGACTGCTCAAGACTCAGGCCAAAAAACTAGCTCTGATGACTGCTTACCACGTATGTATACAAAACAAATTCTCCCTATCAATCTGAAATCAGAGCTGTCTAAAGAGCTGGATGAGTAAGTGGATTGGGCAGTCTTCAGAGAGACACACAGAGAGAAGAGAAACAGTGTTTGAGGAGGTCATTACAAGGATGTGGCCACCAGATGGCCTGTGACTTGGATCCCCCTGGTCCTTGGAATGTGTGTTCCCATCTGCCTTCTCCACTCCCAGAGGCTGTCTCACAGACACAAGCCTTGAGATAATGATGTGGTGCTGAGAGGACCTAGACCATTAATAGATATGACTAAATCCAGTTAAGGTCTCTGCATAAATTTTAAAGATTCTGGCAGGCTGGCGTGGAGATCGACTCATTTTATAGCCACGCAAGACAAGCCTCCTATGTAAGTTCCTTGCTTATTAAACCTGTCAACTACTAATCTGAAGCACAGGCTTCTTCCACCTCTCCCTGCCCTCCAAATACCGATGCAGCTTTCCAATTTGACCCAGGAGCTGCAGAGAAGCTTGGAAACCAGGCACATAGACAGGCAGGCAGATGGAGGTGAGAGACAGGGAAAAGAGACAAGCCATCCAAGAGTCAATATGAGCATTAGGCACCTCCAATTAAACCAGAGAATGGATTTTGCTAAGTTCCTTATAGATTTTGGATACTAGCCCTTTATCTGATATGTCGTTTGCAAATATCTTCTCCCATTCTGTCAGTTGTCTTTTGGTTTTGTTAACTGTTTCCTTTGCTGTGCAAAAGCTTTTGATCTTGATGAAATCCCAATAGTTCATTTTTGCCCTTGCTTCCCTTGCCTTTGCCGTTGTTCCTAGGAAGATGTTGCTACGGCTGAGGTCGAAGAGGTTGCTGCCTGTATTCTCCTCAAGGATTTTGATGGATTCCTTTCTCACATTGAGGTCCTTCATCCATTTGGAGTCTATTTTCATGTGTGGTGTAAGGAAGTGGTCCAAATTCATTTTTCTGCATGTGGCTGTCCAATTTTCCCAGCACCATTTATTGAAGAGGCTGTCTTTTTTCCATTGGACATTCCTTCCTGCTTTGTCGAAGATTAGTTGACCACACCCAAAGAACAAACAATCCAATCAAGAAATGGGCAGAGGACATGAACAGACATTTCTGCAAAGAAGACATCCAGATGGCCAACAGACACATGAAAAAGTGCTCCACATCACTCGGCATCAGGGAAATACAAATCAAAACCACAATGAGATATCACCTCACACCAGTCAGAATGGCTAAAATGAACAAGTCAGGAAATGACAGATGCTGGCGAGGATGCGGAAAAAGGGGAACCCTCCTCCACTGTTGGTGGGAATGCAAGCTGGTGCAACCACTCTGGAAAAGAGCATGGAGGTTCCTCAAAATGTTGAAAATAGAACTACCCTATGACCCAGCAATTGCACTACTGGGTATTTACCCTAAAGATACAAACATAGTGATCTGAAGGGGCACGTGTACCCGAATGTTTATAGCAGCAATGTCTACAATAGCCAAACTATGGAAAGAACCTAGATGTCCATCAACAGATGAATGGATACAGAAGATGTGGTATATATACACAATGGAATACTATGCAGCCATCAAAAGAAATGAAATCTTGCCATTTGCGACGACGTGGATGGAACTAGAGTGTATCATGCTTAGTGAAATAAGTCAATCGGAGAAAGACAACTATCATATGATCTCCCTGATATGAGGACATGGAGAAGCAACATGGGTGGTTAGGGGGATAGGAGAAGAATAAATGAAACAAGATGGGATTGGGAGGGAGACAAACCATAAATGACTCTTAATCTCACAAAACAAACTGGGGGTTGCTGGGGGGAGGTGGGACTGGGAGAGGGGGAGTGGGCTATGGACATTGGGGAGGGTATGTGCTATCATGAGTGCTGTGAAGTGTGTAAACCTGGCGATTCACAGACCTGTACCCATGGGGATAAAAATACATTATATGTTTATTAAAAAAAAAATTTGGAAGGGGAGGCGAACCATAAGAGACTATGGACTCTGAAAAACAACCTGAGGGTTTTGAAGGGTCAGGGGTGGGAGGTTGGGGGAACAGGTGGTGGGTAATGGGGAGGGCACGTTTTGCATGGAGCACTGGGTGTTGTGCAAAAACAATGAATACTGTTACGCTGAAAAAATAAATAAAATGAAAAGAAAAAAAAAAAAACCACCAGAATGGAAAGAACTAAGCTACATATTTCAGGAACACAGCACAGGGCAAATTTGTGACAATCATTATTAGTTTTGATAGATCAAGGAGAGCCTAGTAATTGGTTTTCTTTTTAATTTTAATGTAAAAATCTCTTTCCTATGCAGAAACATGGAAAACCATCTTAAAGCACATGCCCCGATCTCATGACATGTTTATCACCTTTCCTCCAAGAATAGCCACAGCAAAAGGCAACACGCCAATGTACCCATTTACTAGTAGTTACTACTATTGGTTATGCCCTCAAAGGGTCTGGTCTAAGGATCAACTGTGCTATTGTTCACATGTACTGCCTTAAGAGGCCTACCTGATCTGGCCACTCAAGTGTCAGTTTTAATGTGCTGTCTTGCCAAAGCAGCCATTTATAAGGATTACTTTTCAGAATGACAAACAGAAGATTTAAAGCTTGACCCAGTTTCCAGTTATTGAACATCTATCTCCTTTAGTAGTGTTAGGGTCCATGATCAAAGATTGATGCAAAGCCAGTCGAGAAAAGCTTTATTTCACGCCAAGCATCGAAAATCAAACCAACCAGTTGGGGCCCTCTCTTACAAAGAGGCAATGAGAACACCGAGCCCAATGCCGCTGCTCTGGACAACGCCGCTCCCAACTCCGCTACCCAACCACAACGCTCTGGACAATACTTCTAGCCAATGAGGACCCTACTCGGCGTTGCCGCTCCCCGATGGCGAGGCTGCTCCAGATGGCGACGACCCTACCGGATGGCCAGCGATGACCTTCCCAGGCATGGGACCAGGAGGCGTGGCCCCTTCCAGGCAGCGAGGCCTTTTTCCTGCAGTGAGGCCGCTTCCCAGCGGCGAGACCACTTCACGACGATGACCCTACAGGACTGCGAGTGAGGATCCTACCCAGCGAGGCCACTCCCAGGCGGTGAGGCCCCCTTCTGGCGGGCGGGTGACGACCCTACCTGAGGGCGAACGACGACCCTACTGGCGAGCCTGCTCACTGGCGGAGCGGCCCTTTCCCTGTGGTGTGGCCCCTTCAAGGCAGTGAAGCCCCTACAGGGCGGCGAAGACCCTACCCAAAGGCGAGTGATGGCCCTCCCTGGCGGCAGCGACACTCCCCTGCGAGGCCGCTTACTGGCGGCGCTGCTGCTCGGTTGAGACGCCGCTTGCCAACTGAGAGGCCCCTTCTGGACAGCGATGACCCTACCCTACAGCAAGCAATAATCCTACCCAACAGAGGGCAAGGCCCTTCCCAGCGGCGAGGCCCCTTCCCAACTAGGAGCCATTACCCTACCTGGCGAAGCTGCTTCACGGCGGCGGGCGACGACCCTCCCCTGCGAGGCCGCTCCCCGAGGCACCGCTCCCCTGCAGCTCCGCTGCTCCCCTGCAGCGCCACTTCCCAGCTGTGAGGCCCCTTCCTGACTGCGGGGGAGACCCCTTCCCAACTACAAGCTATGACCCTACCCAGCGAGGCCACTCCCCGGAGGCGTGAACCCTTGCAGGCGGAGAGGCCCTTTGCCTGCAGTGAGGCCACTTCCTGGCAGTGAGACCACTCCAGGACAGCGATGACCCTACACCAGTGAAGATGCTACCCAGCCAGGCGGCTCCCCTGCCGCTAGACCCCTTCCTGGCGGCAGGCGAGGCCCCTTCCCGACTACCAGCGAAGACCCTACCCAGAGAGCCCATTCCTGACGGTGGGCGAGGCCCGTTCCCCAGGGAGGCGAGGTCCCTAAGCCGGGAGGCTGCTCCCAGGAGGGGCCCGCTCCCCAGCAGCGAGGCCCCTTCCCGAAGCCTGGTGAGGCCCCTTCCTGGTGGCAGGCGACCACCCTACACGGCGAGGCCACTCCCTGAGGACTCTGCTCCTTCCCCGCGGCGATGACCCTCCCCAGCTAGACCTCTCCCTGGTGGCGCTGCTGCTCCCCTGTGGCGCCACTTCCGGATGGCGAGGCCCCTTCCAGACAGCAGGCAAGGCCCCTACCCCAGGGCAGGCGAGGCCCCTTCCCAACTAGAAGCAACCACCCTACCAGACAAGGCCACTCCACCGTCCCGCGGCCCCATCCCGGAGATGGGCGGCGACCCTCCCCGGGGGCAAGCTACGACCCTACCCGGTGAGGCCGCTCCCCAGCAGCGTGTCCCCTTCCCGGCGAGGACCCTCCCCGGCGGCGACGACCTTCCCCTGCGAGGCCGCTCCCTGGAGGCGCTGCTGCTCCCCTGCGGCGCTGCTTCCTGACTATGAGGCCCCTTCCAGACTGCGGGCAAAGCCCCTACTCCACGGCTACCAGCGACCAGCCTACCTGGCGAGGACGCTCACCGGCAGAGCGGCCCCTTCCTGGCGGCGTGGTCGCTTCTCAACAGCAATGACCCTACCCGACAGAGAGCGACGATCCTACCCAGCGAGGCAGGTCCCCATGGCTAGACACATTCCAGACGGCGAGCGAGGCCCCTCCCTTCCCGACCACGGGAGAGGCCAATCCAGGAGCCACCGGCTCACCCGCGGGGAAGCTCTTTCCTGACACCAGGCAAGGCCCCTTCCCGACCATGAGGCATCTCGCCGGCGGCGACTACCCTCCCCCGCGGCGGGCGTAGACCCTCCATGGTGGTGGGCGACAACCCTCCCTGCCCCAAGCGACGACCCTACCTGGGGAGCCCGCTCCCTGGGGGCGCCGCTCCTTCCCGGCAGCTACGACCCTCCCCCTGGTGGCCACGACCCTCCGCGGTGGCAAGGCTGCTCCTCGGGGCGAGACTGATCCCCGGCGGCAAGGCCCGTTCCCGACGACGACGCTGGCCCCGAAGACTACCCTACCTGACGAAGACCCTTCCCGGTGGCGCTGCTCTCTGACGCGGCCGCTCCCCAGCGACGCAACCGCTCCTGACCACGAGGACGCTCTGGAGGAAGAGGCCGCTCCCGATGACGAGGCTGCTCCCCAGCGACTAAGCAGTTCTGGACGATGATGCCGCTCCCGAGGACAACGCCACTCCCGAAGACAGGCCGCTCCCAGACGAGGAGGCTGCTCCCCGGCGACGCTGCCCCTCCCGGCGACGCTGCCCCTCCTGTCGACGATGCTTCTCCCAAAGACCACCACGTGCCCGTCGCTCAGGACGCTCTGGACGCCGACTCCTCCCAGCTGCACAGACTAACCTTTATAGAGGCGGTCGAGCCCGCCCCACACACCGGCGGCCAATGAGATTGCAATACACAGGGAAAACTGCACAGTCATGCTAGATGGGCAATACGGCTGGCCAATTGAATTTCAATTTACCATAGTAAATATATGCACGTCCCACTGATTGGATGTCTCCATCCGCCTGGCCCACCACTGTATGGGGGTTTGCAAGTAAGTTTCTCTGCCCATACATCATGCTGGTCCTAGACACACACTGACCTTTATAGGGCCCCTGCTCTATCTCCTGCAACAGCACCTTGGAATAGAGATGACAGGATCTCATTTTCATGAATAATGCAAGAACCAGGGCTGTTTTACCTTGATTGCTTGTTCCCCATTCTCCAAAGCTTATAGCTTTTCCCAAATGATGTAACCTTACCATTTGCATTAATTCACGGATTTGAAACTGACCCTCTACAAGTTCCCTCCGGTAGTTTAGTTTCATTTGTATGCACGTAATCGCATCAAGGCTGACATAAAAATTAATGAACTATTTAATTTACGAGCTGATGCTTAGCTCGGAACAACAACAAAAAGGCAAATGCTTAAGTTTACTAAAATAAAATTAAATCTATGAAGTTTTAAATAATGAAGACTATGTCAAAAACTGGTCGTCTTTAGCTCTTAAAAATGTAAACTAAAAGCATACGGAACATAAACTGTGGAGCATTTGCGTCATCTTTTTTGATGCTATCACCCTCAGCAAAATGTAGTCTGATTCCGGTATCATCAGGGACTTCAGGAGGAAATCTAGTAACAGCTCAAACCAATCCAGCATGAGGGTTGCTCAAAGCATGTCAGGTTTAGGCCAGGGACGACCGAACTTTTTTAAGGTTATTTTTTTTAAGATTTTATTTATTTCTTAGAGAGAGGAAGAAAGCAGCGAGAGCTGCAGATAGAGGGAGAGGAGGAAGCAGGCTCCACAGTGAACAGGGAGCCCGACACGGGGCTTGATCCCAGGACCATGAGATCATGACCCGAACTGAAGGCAGCCGCCTAACCTACTGAGCCACCCAGGTGCCCTTCAGACTATCTTTAATTCAGAACAATACCTGTTACCATTTTTATAGCCCTGACTATAAGATGTACTACAAACATTTTTAGGTAGTTTATGTAGATTTTACTATACATTCCTCAAAGATAAGAACTACCTAATTCGACTTTTTTTTTTTTTTTTAATACCTTCCAGGGGCTCCTGGGTGGCTCTGTCATTAAGCGTCTGCTTTTGGCTCAGGTCATGATCCCAGGGTCCTGGGATGGAGCCCCACATCTGGTTCCTTGCTTAGCGAGAAGCCTACTTTTTCTCTCACACTCCCCCTGCTTGTGTTCCTGCTCTCGCTGTCTCTCTGTCAAATAAATAACATCTTTAAAAATGAATAAAGAAATAATAAAGAAATAAAACACCTTCCAATAGAGGTCACTGCCAATACCCCATAAGAATTAAGCTTTCCTTTGCTAATTCTATCCATGATAATTCTGTGGAACTTCCTCCATTTGCTCCCTCAATGCTGCTTTAATCAGCTTATTATTATAATCCTGTTGGATGCCCATTTAACTGAATCCATTTTGACTTCAGGGTTGAGATTTGTCTCTAATTTTGAAGTTTTGAAGTTGTTGAGGTTTCTGTTTTTTACCCCAGGATTTTCACTGTGAACCATACAATACAGAATAGATTTTCCCAATTCTATTTGCTTTAGAGAACCAAACTGTCAAGAACCAAACTTCACCACAAAGAGCACATAGTTTCCCTTGTTTGACGTTACTGACATATGCTTATTTATCTTTATCGTTCAATAGAGTCTATAAAGATGCTCAATAAAAATACCCATTATTCCCTTGGAGAATTTCTTCTAAGTAGAAAGAAAATGCAAAACTGAAAAATCCAACATTAAGTGATCTGTAGATACCAACAAATCTTTTGGTAGGTTGCCTCCCCATCCCCCATAGCTTTGTTACATCAAAGAATCAAAGCAAACCAACGACCCTACCCCACAGAGAGCGACAATCCTACCCAGCGAGGCAGGTCCCCCAGGCGAGACACATTCCTGATGGCGAGCGAGGCCCCTCCCTCCCCGACGACGGGCGAGGCCGCTCTGGGCGCCACCCCTGCCGCCCGCTCCCCCCCCCCCAAGCTCTTTCGGGACACCGGGTGAGGCCCCTTCCCGACCGCGAGGCATCTCGCTGGCGGCAACGACCCTCCCCCGCGGCAGGCGAAGACCCTCCATGGCGGCGGGCGACAACCCTCCCCGGCCGCCAGCGACGACCCTACGGGGAGCCCGCTTCCTGGGGGTGCCGCTCCTTCCCGGTGGCCACGACCCTCCCCGGTGGCGAGGCCGTTCCTCGGGGCGAGACTGATCCCCGGCGGCAAGGCCTGTTCCTGACCACGACGCTGGCCCCGATGACTACCCTACCTGACGAAGACCCTTCCCGGTGGCGCTGCTCTCTGACGCGGCCGCTCCCCAGCGACGCTGCCGCTCCTGACCACGAGGCCGCTCCGGAGGAAGAGGCCGCTCCCAATGACGAGGCCGCTCCCCAGCGACTAAGCAGCTCCGGACGACGCTGCTGCTCCCGACGACGACGCCACTCCCGAAGACAGGCCGCTCCCACACGAGGAGGCCGCTGCCCGGCGACGCTTCCCCTCCGGTCGACGATGCTTCTCCTATAGACCACCACCTGCGGGAAGCTCAGGACACTCTGGACGCCGACTCCTCCCAGCCGCACAGACTAACCTTTATAGAGGCGGTCGAGCCCGCCCCACACACCGGCGGCCAATGAGATTGCAATACACAGGGAAAACTGCACAGTCATGCTAGATGGGCAATACGGCTGGCCAATTGAATTTCAATTTACCATAGTAAATATATGCACGTCCCACTGATTGGATGTCTCCATCCGCCTGGCCCACCACTGTATCCGGGTTTGCAAGTAAGTTTCTCTGGGAGGGGCACGGTCAATTCCAGTTTGCTACGAAATGGCTCCATCTGGCTAACCAGGCCCTTACAGTGAAGTATCAGAACAGGCTTTCAAAAACATGCATCCAAGCAAACACACTTTGCCACAGTTCCTGCTACTTCTGAATTACTGACTTCAGGTTGGTCTTCTTGAAGGCCTCCTAACGGGATTTGTGCTGATTCTCTGGAACTGCTTCACAAAGGCCATTCCTCTTCTACCCAAAGGGCTCTGGGGCAGACGGATGACAATGCCTGTCACTTTCATGCCCTTATGGAATTCATAGTTCTCAAATAGTTACAAAAAGATGTACATAATGTGAGTAGTCATGACCTACAATTACCTTGTTCCTTTTGATAACTGTCTATATGTTTGTTTGTGGTTTTGGTTTTTGTTTTGTTTTTTTTTTGGGGGGGGTGGGGAGATTTATACAACAGTCCTACTCCTTGGTTGTTAAGAAAAAAGGAATGGATGCTTGTAAACAGACCCTTGCAGGCAGGCAATGAGAACACAAAGAGGAATAAAGATGAACACACGTGAGATGAAAGATCACATTTCTCTGTGGAGGCCACTGAAAGCTTCTGACCAAAGCAGAGCCATTAGAGAACTCAAGTTTAAACAAACAAACAAAAAACAAAACCCAGTACTCCTCATCCTGGCTGTACCCCCTGCTCTGGGTTGACTCATGGGTCATTGCTGGAGCAACATGGCCAGCAGAAGAGGGTGGACAGGGGCTTTCAACAGAATATGGCCTATATGACACTGTCCGTTTGTTCTTTCTTGAGTGATCAGGTGCACAGCTCTCTTTCAATCTTTTATCTCCCTGTTCATGTCTTTGCCTGTAATCCCTAAAGTCAAAGCCCTAGAGATATGAGAACATGAAATTTGCTGGATAGAGCATTTGTGATTCAGTGGGATAGAAACCTTCCACTGCTCGCCTTCCCTATGTTCTCTGTGTTCAGGGCAATTAGATCCAAAAACCACTGATGCGGTGATCCAACTTGGTTTTTTATATCGGGAAAAAAAAATCAGTCAAGATAGCAGGCTATAGAATCCATCTGCCTGATTTAAATACTAAGTGATGTTGAGAAAACTACTGTCAAGATTCTAATCCTTAATATCTCCATCAGTAAAATGGGAACAATAACACCTCAAGGGCAGAGGATTAAATGGCATAATATATATAAAGCGCTTACCATTCAATAATTATTAGTAAAGAAAGGGAGTGGGTAGGAGTAAAGCCTTACAGGGAGTGGGAGAGAAGAGAGGAACAGGTGCTTTTAAATATAATTAATTCAATATCCCACTTATTCTATGACAAACTCAGATGATTTTGTGTGAAAAGAATCTACAGATTCAATATAAACACACTCGAGTTTAACTTAATAAAACCCTATAAAATAACTATGATAAAATATAAGAATTCACTATATATTTATATACTATGTATTCTAACCAGCAGCTGTGCCAGTAACAAAATAAAGGAATAAAATGTCTACAGGCTTCAAATGTGTGGTTTTCACAACTTTTTTAACGGTAGCCCACCAAAAATATACTTCATGACAGATAAGATTAAGACACAAAACTAAAGTTTCACAAAACAAACCTTACACTTATTACATGTTTTATTTTAAAAAATCCTATTTTATTCTCTTGATATTTTCTATAGTTTCATTTTAAAAAGGTAGTAATGACCCAGTGAATTAATATCATGATCACCCACTGCAATTTGAAAAATAAATAGATTTAAGCTATGATGTGTTTATTTCAATTAACTTTATTACACATTTTCAGGATAGTCACCATTTGATGTGGCCTGAACAGGAATAAACCCCAGGGTAGTAAAACTAAGGGCCTCAAATATGACCGTACTCTATACCAGAGAGGGTCAGGGGTCAAAAATCATATTTCACTGGTGAAATAAGAGGTGTTCCATATAAACAGTTGGTTAGAATGATCTGCCCTGCCATCAGTCTGGCAAACGTCCACATAATAAATATTACGGCAGGTCAAGGTCTAGATCCCCATTAGTCCTGTGTCACTCTACTTCAACAATGACTTAGTCACCTGATCTAATGTAGTATAAGCCCTAATGGTTGGCTTTTTTTCTGTGTGGCATGAATGCCTGGCTTTGGCTTTGATTGCAAAGACATCCACTTCAGAGAGGACTATCCCCATTGAGCTCAATGCCGGCCACAGGACTGGATAAAGTGTTCAGAAGCACCCACATCTGGTCCAGTCTAAGACCTTGGCTGATTTTTTTTTTCCTCTTCCATGCTCTAAAATCTTACCCTCCTATTTTAAATTCACCAATAAAGAGTGAACCTGCGAAAACTCTAGGCTCCCACCCTGACCCCTAGTGAAAGCAGAACCCCAGGCGGGTTTTCTCTCCCTACCCAGGATCCTGCTGTGAGCGCCCAGGGATGCCCCACCTCATTTCCAGACTCCCCCTCACCAAAGTTTCCTGACAGCTACCAGTGAGGGCATCTTGCAGTCATGGTAGGACTCCCAAGGGCAAGTCCAGTAACAGCACTGTTTACCGATAGGTGGACAGACAGGCAGACAACACGCAAGTAGAAGGCTGGTGAATCCGGGCTGGGAGACACCATGACAGCTGCTCCAGAGAAGACCTTCCATGTGCAGGCTCACCAGATGCCTCAGGCTCTCATAGTTACTCCTGAGCTATGAGAATGGACTGTATGACAGTTTTGCAATGGCTTGACAATACATATTTGTACATTTAGCAGCATTTATTTTTATTATTATTATTTTTTTTTCATTTAGCAGAATGTAACTCGAGTGTTGCTTTTGTTGTACAGACTCACTGTTTGCAACCCCATGGTTGTAGAAGTGGCTCGTGGCCGGGGCGGGGGGGCGGGGGGGGCTGTGTGTGCAATATAGTCCACTTATCTCTAACCAACACACACTATAGTAATAGATTCTTGTAAATTTCTCAACAGCCAAATTTCCGTAGGTCAGTTAACCACACTTCTTTCTCGGTGTCCTGCTGAAAAACCTAGAATGACTTCTGTTCATTTCAACTACGCATACCCCTCCCTCTGATAAAGGACTCCCCCCCCCACTTTGGTGAGGGTGGAGGTCAGTCCTGCTCTCCTTTAGTCTATTTGATGGAGAAAATAAGTCCAGATCCTACCACCTTCACCTTCAAGTATGCATATATGACCATTGGAGCTCTACATCCTGCCAGGTCCAATTAGAGGCAACCTCTTCTGCCATGGCATGGGGGGGGGGGTGATGGCATTTGCTATAACAGTTAGAAAGCAATAGCGGTGGGTTTATAAGCAAAATGGCAAAAGTCTTCTGGGTTACAAAGGAAAGGGAATGCAATGAAGAAAGGGGAAAGAATTTGATTTCCAGTATTCTTAAGTACAGCTGTTTGAGTTTAGCAGGACCTAATGCCAATGTTCCCCTTAAACTTCTTAGTTATAGGAGCCAGTACAAATCCTCCCTCCCGCTTTGTATTTTAAGCTAGACTGGAGTTGTGCTTTTACCCTAGAAACCAGAAGCGTACTAACAAATCTTTCCCTCCTGTATTCCACTCCCTAAGGCTTACCATTTAGCACCATAGCCCCGTCTCCTACACCATCTAGATTAGCACCACTCAACAACTTTATCTCCCATAGATGCTGGGACTTCCGTCTCAGTCTGCTCACCACTGCTTGAAAGAGCCAGGTGAGTTTAAACCTTTCTCATGACATTGCTCTTCCCCTAGAAAATGTTCCTGGGTAAATTCTACTTTTTTTTTTTTTTAAGACCCTGCAGAAAGTACACCTCCTTTCAAAAACCTTTTCAACCATCCCTCCTCTCAAGAATGTTTCAGGCTATTCTCAAATGCCATGAAGCTTTTACAGTAAACATATGGAATTATTTAAAGTAAATTCTACACAAACAGTAAAAGATGCCAGGGTTTTGAACCTTGCTGGACTGTTAAGGGTGAATGACCAGAGAAAGAAAAAGATGCAGAGGAACTGGCAGGAGTTCCTCTCACTGGGAATCCTGCAGTGAGATGACAAAAGCCTGTCTCCAAGAAGGACAAAAAGAATGAATAGTTCTAAGACTCAAGGGGACTGATGAGATTGGTGGCAGATTGCCCAGCTGGCTGAAATGACTTAATAAAGATATAGCACCAAAAGCCAGGTCTTCTGAATCTTATCCCGTTGTCACCCTGATATAACCATACCAGACAATCAGAACTAATTTTCTTCACATATTAATGGATAATAAATAGGTAATTTTCTTCAAGGAAACAAATGATTGGATTTTGCCAAGTGTGTAGGACAAAAGTTTTATTTTTGTTATTTAGATGACTATGCAAAGTTGGCATTTTGCCAACATTGGTCCAGAAATAGATGAAAAGGGCAATGATATTTGGGACAATAAAATGAATATTAAGTTACAGTAGCAATAAATATTAGAAATGCAGAGGGTCAAATGAAAGCCCCGTGGATTTCCTCTGAATAAAGATGCAGCAGAGGAGTTTTTCTGCCCATACATCAGGCTGGTCCTAGACACACACTGACCTTTATAGGGCCCCTGCTCTATCTCTTGCAACAGCACCTTGGAATAGAGATGACAGGATCTCATTTTCATGAATAATGCAAGCACCAGGGCTGTTTTACCTTGATTGCTTGTTCCCCATTCTCCAAAGCTTATAGCTTTTCCCAAATGATGTAACCTTACCATTTGCATTAATTCACGGATTTGAAACTGACCCTCTACAAGTTCCCTCCGGTAGTTTAGTTTCATTTGTATGCACGTAATCGCATCAAGGCTGACATAAAAATTAATGAACTATTTAATTTACGAGCTGATGCTTAGCTCGGAACAACAACAAAAAGGCAAATGCTTAAGTTTATTAAAATAAAATTAAATCTATGAAGTTTTAAATAATGAAGACTATGTCAAAAACTGGTCGTCTTTAGCTCTTAAAAATGTAAACTAAAAGCATACGGAACATAAACTGTGGAGCATTTGCGTCATCTTTTTTGATGCTATCACCCTCAGCAAAATGTAGTCTGATTCCGGTATCATCAGGGACTTCAGGAGGAAATCTAGTAAGATCTCAAACCAATCCAGCATGAGGGTTACTCAAAGCATGTCAGGTTTTTAGGCCAGGGACGACCGAACTTTTTTAAGGTTATTTTTTTTAAGATTTTATTTATTTCTTAGAGAGAGGAAGAAAGCAGCGAGAGCTGCAGATAGAGGGAGAGGAGGAAGCAGGCTCCACAGTGAACAGGGAGCCCGACACGGGGCTTGATCCCAGGACCATGAGATCATGACCCGAACTGAAGGCAGCCGCCTAACCTACTGAGCCACCCAGGTGCCCTTCAGACTATCTTTAATTCAGAACAATACCTGTTACCATTTTTATAGCCCTGACTATAAGACGTACTACAAACATTTTTAGGTAGTTTATGTAGATTTTACTATACATTCCTCAAAGATAAGAACTACCTAATTCGACTTTTTTTTTTTTTTAATACCTTCCAGGGGCTCCTGGGTGGCTCTGTCATTAAGCGTCTGCTTTTGGCTCAGGTCATGATCCCAGGGTCCTGGGATGGAGCCCCACATCTGGTTCCTTGCTTAGCGAGAAGCCTACTTTTTCTCTCACACTCCCCCTGCTTGTGTTCCTGCTCTCGCTGTCTCTCTGTCAAATAAATAACATCTTTAAAAATGAATAAAGAAATAATAAAGAAATAAAACACCTTCCAATAGAGGTCACTGCCAATACCCCATAAGAATTAAGCTTTCCTTTGCTAATTCTATCCATGATAATTCTGTGGAACTTCCCCCATTTGCTCCCTCAATGCTGCTTTAATCAGCTTATTATTATAATCCTGTTGGATGCCCATTTAACTGAATCCATTTTGACTTCAGGGTTGAGATTTGTCTCTAATTTTGAAGTTTTGAAGTTGTTGAGGTTTCTGTTTTTTACCCCAGGATTTTCACTGTGAACCATACAATACAGAATAGATTTTCCCAATTCTATTTGCTTTAGAGAACCAAACTGTCAAGAACCAAACTTCACCACAAAGAGCACATAGTTTCCTTTGTTTGACGTTACTGACATATGCTTATTTATCTTTACCGTTCAATAGAGTCTATAAAGATGCTCAATAAAAATACCCATTATTCCCTTGGAGAATTTCTTCTAAGTAGAAAGAAAATGCAAAACTGAAAAATCCAACATTAAGTGATCTGTAGATACCAACAAATCTTTTGGTAGGTTGCCTCCCCTTCCCCCATAGCTTTGTTACATCAAAGAATCAAAGCCAAACCAACGACCCTACCCCACAGGGAGCGACGATCCTACCCAGCGAGGCAGGTCCCTGAGGCGAGACACTTTCCTGATGGCGAGCGAGGCCCCTCCCTTCCCGACGACGGGCGAGGCCGCTCTGGGCGCAGCCCGCTCCCCCCCCCCCAAGCTCTTTCTTGACACGGGGCCCCTTCCCGACAGCGAGGCATCTCGCTGGCGGCAACGACCCTCCCCGGCCGTGAGCGACAACCCCACCGGGGGAGCCCGCTCCCTGGGGGCGCCACTCCTTCCCGGCAGCCATGACCCTCCCTGGTGGCGAGACCGTTCCTCGGGGCGAGACTGATTCCCGGCGCAAGGCCCGTTCCCGACCACGACGCTGGCCCTGATGACTACCCTACCTGATGAAGACCCTTCCCGGTGGCGCTGCTCTCTGATGCGGCCGCTCCCCGGCGACGCTGCCGCTCCTGACCAAGAGGCTGCTCCGGAGGAAGAGGCCGCTCCCCAGCGACTAAGCAGCTCTGGACGACGCTGCCGCTCCCGACGACGACGCCACTCCCAATTACAGGCCGCTCCCAGACGAGGAGGCCACTGCCAGGCTACGCTACCACTCCCCAGCGATGCTGCCCTTCCCGATGACAAGGCTGCTCCCAGGCGACGCTGCCCCTCTGGTTGACGATGCTTCTCCTGAAGACCACCACGCTCCTGACTCTCAGGATGCTCTGGACGCAGACTCCTCCCAGCCGCACAGACTAACCTTTATAGAGGCGGTCGAGCCGCCCCACACACCGGCGGCCAATGAGATTGCAATACACAGGGAATACTTAGAATTTCTTCTAAGTAAAAAGAAAATGCAAAACTGAAAAATCCAACATTAAGTGATCTGTAGATACCAATGAATCTTTTGGTAGGTTGCCTCCCCCTCCCCCATAGCTTTGTTATATCAAAGAATCAAAGCCAAACCAATGTTACTTATTTAAGAAGCAAAACCTAGTGCGCCTGGGTGCCTCATGTGGTTAATCGACTGCCTTTGGCTCAGGTCATGATCCTATTGTCCCGGAATCGAGCCCCGCATCGGGCTCCCAGCTCCATGGGGAGTCTCCTTCTCCTTCTGACTTTCTCCCCTCTCATGCTCTCTCTCTCTCACTCTCTCAAATAAATGAATATATTTTTTTAAAAAAAGAAGCTAAACCTACAATTATCATTAACATAAAATGTACTTGATCAAAATATAAATACCAAAGACAAAATTAAAAGGGGTGTGCAATTGGGAAGTAACTGAGATGAAGGACTAGGTCTACACACAGCTGTACTAAATTCCATTAAAAAAAAAAATCCTAGAGGGGCCAAAAAGCAAATTGTTTCAATAAAGAACAGCGGACTCCAGCTAGTGACGCATCCTAGTTCAAAGAAAGAAGAACTTAATATCCACTTTGCAAAATCCTTTCTTGTTCCACGTAAGATCATTCACTGCCTCAAAGTAATTTGCTAGGTGGGGCGGGTCGATAGGGCCATTGTGAATTGGCACTTAGGCAAGACACTTGGCTCTGCCACTCAGACGAAGGCCACTTGAATGTTGCCAGAACAGCAGACCTGATGTTTCTGGATTCCTACCACATGGTACAGCTATAAACGGGTAGCAGTGAGTTAGATGAAACATGTTTTATAGGCTAGTTCCATTTGGCCCTGTTTATAGAGAACAGTCACAGGAATATTATAGGAGAAAATGCTTGAAATAGATTATATTCAATGCATGGTATCTATGACAGCTAGAGTTACTGATTACAAAATACATCAGCCTAAAATAAATAGCAGCTTATTCAAATGCCTTAATGTGTTTATCTTCTAATCATACACTATATTGATGGTTGACAAATTAGTTGCTGCATGCTGAAAGTCGCTATGCATCAGATAGGCACAGT
The DNA here is from genome assembly GCF_922984935.1 of Meles meles. Lineage (NCBI taxonomy): Eukaryota > Metazoa > Chordata > Mammalia > Carnivora > Mustelidae > Meles > Meles meles. Next base: position 23,539,926 of record NC_060068.1, on the reverse strand, counting down.
CCAATTATATCAAATCTCCAATATGCTTTAAAGAAAAATAATATAAAATTTGGAACAAAACACAAGTCTGTAATTCTAAAAACTCTTTCAAATGATGGTAGCAAGATGTATTCACAACTAAAATGCTGTTTCTGTTCATAAAAATAATAATTGTATTTAACCATTTTAGTAAGCTAAAATTATCTGCCAAAGTATCCATATTCAGTAATGGAGCTCAAAGGTCCTCTTAATCAGAATAAAATCTTATGAAACAAAGAGTTTCAAATAATTGGCAAGATACACTTTCTAAGAAATTTCTTACATTTTTAAATCTCAAGTAATGAAGAAGTTGGGATTTAAAGGGATTTAAAGAGAAACTATAATGTCAGTAAACGCAAAGAATTTTCAGATGTCTCAGACAAATAAGGTAAAGGTATGTATCACAGAAGTATAGAAAAAATTATATTTAGGACTTACTAATTGATAATTTGAAATTTAATAGTGCTGCTTTTAACCTTTAAGCATCCCAACTGCAATATAAAGTTTGTTCTATTTTATACATTAATATTGAGAGATTACAAACTTGTTAGCTGGAAACTAAACATTACCTTTCAAGAAAACCACTTTCATGACTGAAAATTAACCTATTATTTAAGAGTACAAAGGCATAATACTTACTTGAAAGTTTTGGAGAACGGTGAGCTACAGTAAACACTAATGGGGCCAAGTACTGAGGACCTTACTAGGAAAATATGAGAGAAAACCTGTTTTGTTTACTATTCACCATTACAGACCTGAAATTTACTTTATCTTTCAGTTTAAAAAAAGTACAAATTAATGCTGCTAAGGAAAAAAAAAAGAAGAATGAGGAAGGAAAGATGGATTAAAAATAACTGAACATTTAATAAAAGGCTTCTATGGTTTTGTTTCCTCTCTATACACCCTTTGGTTGCTTCAAATAACCTGAAGATACAAGCTTTTAGATATTTTATACCCAGATCTCACTAATTGATGAGGATTTTAATGGAAAGTGAAAATTCCCCATTTACGAAGATGACAAACTCGTTTGTTAAAAAAATTTAAAAAATTCATCTGGCTATGTTTGGTACGTGACTCCGTAGGTAGTCTTAATTCTTTGTTAAACTATTGGCAATCTCAACAATAATACTGAATGATAGAGGTATCATGTATGTATACACAACTAACTGATTGTATTGGGGACTTTCAATTTTTTTGAATAACCAAACTGTGGATTATTTAATAACTATTAAAGCCCATATACACTATGGAGTATTATGCCTCCATCAGAAAGGATGAATACCCAAATTTTGTAGCAACATGGACGGGACTGGAAGAGATTATGCTGAGGGAAATAAGTCAAGCAGAGAGAGTCAAGTATCATATGGTTTCACTTATTTGTGGAGCATAACAAATAACATGGAGGACATGGGGAGACGGAGAGGAGAAGGGGGTTGTGGGAAATTGGAAGGGGAGATGAATCAGGAGAGACTCTGAAAAACAAACGGAGGGTTTTGAAGGGGCGGGGGGGTAGGTGTTTGGGGAACCAGGTGGTGGGTAATAGGGAGGGCATGTATTGCATGGAGCACTGGGTGTGGTGCAAAAACAATGCATACTGTTAAGCTGAAAAGAAATTTTAAAAAAAAGTGAAAATAAAACCACAGCATTGTGATCACTGTGATATAGAGCTGACTGCATGGATATGAATCACTTTAAAATATAAAGTTCAGGTCATAAAATTTGTTAAATTTCAGGTAAAATGATCAAAACATATGTAATTTCTGCCATCTCACCATTGATGGTGAGAAGGCATCCGAGTCAGGTCCTCCCGAAAAGCCTGGGTGGACTTTGTGAAGGGCAGGCTTTATGGCCTCTAGTCCCCGAGAGGCATGGATGTCAGTCCACAACTAGTTGGCCATGTTCCCAAGCATTACATCCCGCAGTTATGGCTGTGGAAAGCGTCGTCTTATATAATCATCATTCTGCTGAGCCCCGCCTTGGAAGACAAGGACCCAAGGCTGCATCTGGGCAAATGATAACAGTGATCCTAATATCTAACACGCATCACCTGTTTGCTGCGTGCAGGCATCCTTTGCAACACTTTGTGTGTGTTATCTCACATAATCTTCCAACAGGCCACAGGACACTGGTGCCAGTAAGGAAACTGAGGCACCGAGCTGGGATAGAGATTGTGTCAGGTACGTAGTCGAAGCTGTGGAAAGAGCAGAGAAGGAGCCTTGTTGGGTCTGTTTTAAAGTTGGTTCCAAATTTCTATGGAGGCGCTTTCTGCTGACAAGATGGAAAACAATGACATCCTTCCTGCAACCTGACCTCAGTGTCACACTTGGCTCCATCTCAGTCCGTGAAAGTAGTCATGATCCCTCTTTAGTGAAACTCCCTGTGATGATCTAGTCTACACAGTGATGCAAGACAAAGAAGCCATATCTGCAATGGACAAAAATTGCTCTGCATCATAAAGCATGACTTTAATAAGCTCTAAGTGCTTTATGTGCATAATTTACAATGGACACTTTCTAATAATGCCATTTGAGCAGTGAATTCCCTTGCAATTTTTTTTTATTTATTTGACAGACAGAGATCACAAATAGGCAGAGAGGCTGGCAAAGAGAGGAGGAAGCAGGCTGGGATCATGACCTGAGAGGAAGGCAGAGGCCCTAACTCACTGAGCCACCCAGGTGCCCTCCCTTGCAAAATTTTTAAGGCCTAATTTTTATCAGAGAAATTATTTTCCTTTTAGCAAATGGCCTCTCAATGAGAAGAGATGTCTATACCATTATTTGACACCGGGGACATAATATTGTTCTAAAAAATGAATTCTAGAAGGGGAAGGGCAGGAAGACACAGAAAAAAGACTTTAAGTGACTTGCACACAGTGACTGCTTAAAGATTCTTTTGGCTACAGCAAGAAACATGCTTCCTATTGGTACTCTAGGCAATCACATCTCAGGCTGTCCACTGCCCACTTAGTCAGCCTTAACACCAAGTGGCATTGTATCTTATTTACCTATTGAAATAAAGCCTCTGTTAATGGAAACTAATTGGGAAAATCAACATCATTTGAACAGCTGTAGACTGTGTGTATTTTATCATGACATTGGACAAAGCCAAAGGGAAAAGCAGATGCCTCATATAGGAGGTCAAGGCCTGCCATGGCTGGGCTGTGATGTGGACGAGTGACAAGTGAGGTGGGAGAGCCACCAAAGAGAAAGAAAATCCTCCCAGATTCCCCATGCAGGAAGAGAGAAGCTCTCCACCCTCCCATAGCATAACTAGTATGTTATCCAAGCTAATTTCAATACACTGGAATCCCTGAAATCAAATTCAAAACAGTTGGACTAAAGAGAAGATTCCAACCCTTATGAGAACTCATAACAGTGAATTCTGAGGTGGTTTTCACCTTTTGAGGTAAGTGTTTCCACCTGTTCTATACCATAGCATGCATATTACCATACCGTACCTGAAAATTGCATAGATTCTGAGGCCACCCACCAATAAATCAATTCCTGCTAAACAAGACACTGACAAATGATTGTTACAGAAAGAGAGCAGCGGGAACCTGAAGAGGGTCTCAACCTGGTCCCTTCCCCTCCCCTACAGGCCATGTGATCTTCAACCTCCCAATGAAGACCTCTGAGGCCTGGTTTCAGATTTTCAAATAATACTTATTTTGTAATGGCTGCTCCATCTGAGTCAGGTCTGGCTTATCTGCCACAAGTTCCATCAAATGAATTCATGACACAAAAATATTCTGACGTAAACTCATCAAAAAAACCTTTCTCTCAGATAGACTGCATTTCACAGCCCCTTTGGTTAGCAAAGACCATTCACTGACTCCAATAGAAAGGGTAGAGATGGATCTCACGTGTGAAAAGGACATGTATTTTTGGGGATCTGAGGATGGACTATTAAGAGTTGAATTGTGGCCCACGAAAACTCATCAGTGATATGACATAGGGGTGAAGGACCAACACTGTGAAGGAGGAACAGATGAGCCCAGGATGGGGCAAGAGACAACGTAGCACATATCCTGCACCCAAGGAAGGCCCAGGGACATTCCATATGGATAACAGAGAGCAACACTTGCCTGGCTTGGGGAGGGAACCGTATCTCCAGGACAACCTCACTCAAATACAAATCCTTGCTCCCAAGTTGTAACAGCCCACTGGCAAAGCATCTTTGGTTTCCCATCAGAAAGCAGGCCCACTTCATCAAGATCAAAAGCTTCTGCACAGCAAAGGAAACAGTCAACAAAAACAAAGAGGCAACCCACGGAATGGGAGAAGATATTTGCAAATGACAGTACAGACAAAGGTTGATATCCACGATCTATAAAGAACTTCTCAAACTCAACACACACAAAACTGATAATCCTCTCAAAAAATGGGCAGAAGATATGAACAGACACTTCTCCAATGAAGATATACAAATGGCTATCAGACACATGGCAAAATGTTCATCATCACTAGCCATCATGGAGATTCAAATTAAAACCACATTGAGATACCACCTTATAACAGTTAGAATGGTAAAAATTAGCAAGACAGGAAAGAACGTGTGTTGGAGAGGATGTGGAGAAAGGGGAACCCTCTTCCACTGTTGGTGGGAATGCAAGTTGGTGCACCACTTTGGAGAACAGTGTGGAGATTCCTCAAGAAATTACAGATAGAGCTACCCTATGGCCCTGCAATTGTACTGCTGGGTATTTACCCCAAAGATACAGATGTCGTAAAAAGAAGGGCCATCTGTACCCCAATGTTTATAGCAGCAATGGCCATGGTGGCCAAACTGTGGAAAGAACCAAGATGTCCTTCAATGGACAAATGGATAAGGAAGATGTGGTCCATATACACGATGGAGTATTATGCCCCCATCAGAAAGGATGAATACCCAACTTTTGTAGCAACATGGACAGAACTGGAAGAGATTATGCTGAGGGAAATAAGTCAAGCAGAGAGAGTCAAGTATCATATGGTTTCACTTATTTGTGGAGCATACAAATAACATGGAGGACAGAGGGGCTGTTGAAGTCTGTTGAACCCCCTGAAGAAGGGGGTTGAAGGAAATTGGAAGGGGAGATGAACCGTGAGTGACTATGGACTCTGAAATTCAATCTGAGGATTTTGAAGGGGCGGGGGTGGGAGGTTGGGGGATCCAGGTGGTGGGTATTAGGGAGGACACGTATTGCATGGAGCACTTGGTGTGGTACAATAACAATTAATTCTATTATGCTGAAAATAAATAAAAAAAAGAAAGAAAAGAAAGCAGGTCCATGGGGTTGGGGAGGAAGTATCAGGGAAGCCACGGAGTATGCCAAGGGAACAGAACAGCCATGCCTCTGACAAATCTTCAGAAGGGTCCATGATCCATGGACAACTCTCCTTAGGTCTCTCACCTGGCTTATTGCTGCAGCTGACAGAATCCTATATTTTGGGTGAGTTTATCTAGATTTATCAGCAGTTACATCCACATCTCATTTGAGTCAGGTCTGAGTTGGTTTATCTATGGCCATGGGGCCTCCTGGAGTGTGAAACTCTCCCAATTTCTACCTGATAATGGACATGGTTACCAGGCAGAATGGTCAGGCCTGAGCAGGAAAGAGACACACCACATGGCCAGGCACAGTAACAAGGGGACAAGAGACCCCACAAGCCCTGGGTGGCAGCCCAGCCTGGCGTGAACAGCACGGAACCCAGGTACATGGTGTGTGGGTGGTGAGGTCATCATTCCCATGTGTATTGGACCCTAGGACGGTCCGTCAGCAGGGAGAAGGATATCAGCAACTGCAGCAGGAGAGTGAGGCCCTGTGCAGGGAAAACTCATAAAGACAGGATGGCACCAGAAGGGCAGATATCCTGCAGATCACAAGGACGGACTCAGGGGCCAGAATCAGAAACACACACACACACACACAGACACACACACACACACACACACACACACACACAAAACAAATACAGGTACGAGTACTGGGCTCAGGATCAAGGCAGAATTCCAGGTAGGCAGAGGGCCAGGCTGCTAGAGGCTAAACTGCAGAGCACAGAGCTCAGGTACTCCTGGCCCAGCCAGGCTCGTCCTGGTGAATAAGCACACAGGACTGGGCCAACAGGCCGGGTGTGGGGAGAGTGACTCCCCATGGTGGGAACTGAGAGACATCAGGGCCTTGCAAATACACCCGGTCCTGATGGTGAGAACCAACAGCTCCAGAGATACTTTTTTCCTTAAAATAAAACAGTTAAGGATGTTTCAAAAATCAGATAAGGAAGCAAGCAGAAATAAGAAATTTAAGTTATGTTTCTTTCCCTAGAAGAAATCTATTATCAGCACTTTTATACATAAGCTTCCATGTTTCTCCTTTGTATACATCTATATTTGTTGGGTTTAACATATATTTACATATGAAATTTACTCCTAAAATATATTTATACTAATGGACTATTTGATGAGCAGGTTTTGTTTTGTTTTGTTTTTTTTTTTTACTTAACAATATAATGTGAATTTCCCATGTTAATCAGTATAAATCAATATCATCATTTTAAGTAATTGTTATAGTACTTGTGTTATATTCCTACCATACATTATGTTATGTTATATTCCTACCATATAACTTATGTTCTATTCCTCCACTGGTAGACAGGAATGTTTTCCATCTTTTAAGTATAAAAACAGAAGCTTTGGATCTTGATGGAGTCCCAAAAGTTCTGCACGACGAAGGAAATAGTCAACTAAACTAAGAGACAGTCCATGGAGTGGGAGAAGATATTTGCAAATGGTATTACAGATAAAGGGATGGTATCCAAAAATCTTTAAAGAACTTCTCAAACTCAACACCCAAAAAACAAATAATTGAGTCAAAAAATGGGCAGAAGACATGAACAGACACTTCTCCAATGAAGACTTGCAAATAGCTAGCAGACACATGAAAAAATGTTCAACATCACGAGCCATCAGGGAATTTCAAATCAAAACCCCATTGGGATACCACCTTATACCAGTTAGAATAGCAAAAAGTAACAAGACAGTAAACAACAAGTGTTGAAAAGGACGAGAAGAAAGGGAAATCCTCTTACACTGTTGGTGGGAATGCAAGTTGGTGCAGCCACTTTGGAAAACAACGTGGAGATTCCCCAAAAAGTTAAAAATAGAGCTGTTTTATGAACCAGCAATTGAACTATTGGGTATTTACCCCAAAGATACAGATGTAGTGAAAAGAAGGGCCACATGCACCCCAATGTTCAGAGCAGCAATGGATATAATTGCCAAACCATGGAAAGAGCCAAGATGCTCTTAAACAGATGAATGGATAAAGATGATATGGTACATATATACTGTGGAGTATTATGCCTCCCTCAGAAAGGATGGATACCCAGCTTTTCTATCAACATGGATGGGACTGGAGGGGATTATGCTAAGTGAAATAAGTGAAGCAGAGAAAGAGAATTATCCTTTGTTTTCACTCATATATGGAAGGTAAGGAAGAGCATGGAGGACATTATGGCAAGGAAAAGAAATCTGAATGGGGGAGGATCAGAGCAGGAGATGAACCATGAGAGACTCTGGACTCCAGGAAACAAACTGAGGGTTACAGAAAGGAGAGTTTTGGAGGGATGGGGTAGCCCAGTGATGGCTATTAAGGAGGGCATGTGTTGTAATGAACACTGGGTGTTATACCCAATTAATGAATCATTGAACACTACACCAAAAGTTAATGATTGAATGTATGGTGACTAACATAACATTTTTAAAAAGATGCTTTTTAGCATTAAATAAATACATGTATAAGCAGTACTGCACTGACTATCCTTGCTTGTATTGGATATTTCCTTAACCTAAGCTCCTAAAAATGAAATCATCACATCCAAGTTCTTTTCAGGTTGTTACCAATCTCCCAGTGAAGCTTCAGGCTGCAGCCCTCACCTCATGAATATTCATGTGAGGTATAATGTTTCCCAATAGTTCTGAGACCTCAAGGGCATCTGTCACATGGAAGTCCATCTGTTTAGACCATCTGTATGGTGTGCCTCTGGCTCTCAATCCCTCAGGAAGACAGATTTACAAACCGACAGAGGCCAGATCTTTGGAAACATGCAGATAATGTCTTGAGAAAATGTGTGTGTATTTGCTGATAAAATTGACAATTCTTTTCTCATTCTTATTTCCACACGAAAAATCTTTTCCTTATTATTTGTTAATACTCCATTCAAACCATTTTTCACAATTCATATCAATGGACCACCAAAAAATAAAATCCAAAAATATACAGAAATGCTTTGCAAGAAACAGTGATATGGCCTTCACTATTTGAATTTAGGCAGACTTAACAGTCCCAGACTTGTAAAACACATAGGCCCTGAATCATGTTTATGAGCAGAAAAGCCATGTGGTTGCTTTGTATCTAGATTAGAACCATGGCACATGTCACATGCGGATGTGGCCTGTAATCAAGGTGGGGTCCCCCTGCACATAAGCACATTTACTGGGAGGCAGTGTTCTCCTTACAACAGTATCTCACCAATCAGTATCTCAGAGAAGAGAACACAGCACTTGAGGAATATGCAAACACAGGAAATAAATTTAGACTTTCAAAAAATATATCTCATCAAGTCACAAAGACTGTGTTACCAACAGGCATATTTCTATACATATGGGAAGGTGAGTAAGAACCAGGAGAGACAAGGAGCTAAGATATCAGACCAGATAAGTAGGCACCATAAAGTCCCCGAACTCCCTTAGTTCTGGTGGTAGCCCCACCCCTGACTACAGCAAGCTTTCACCCACCCACTGGGATGGGACACCTGGGTGGCTCAGTTCATCAAGCATCTGCTTTTGGCTCAGGTCATGATCCCAGGACACTGGGACCGAACACTGCATGGGGCTTCTTGCTCATCAGGGAGCCTGCTTCTCCCTATTCCTCTGCCCCAGCATGCACGCTCTCTCTCTCATTCTCATTCTATCTCTCTCTCTCTCTCAAATAAGTAAATAAACTTTAAAAAATTTAATTGTGTTTACCCTATAATTGGTCACAACCCCTTTTCTTTCCTGAATGAAAACCTATCACAAGCTCTTAGGACACCAATGTTTCATGAATCATAAGCTGATCGAAATGGGACATATGAGCCCACAAGAAGCAAAGCAATCTACAATAACTAGAAATGTAATGGTAAACTGGCTCTTGATTAAAAAAAAAAAGAAGAAATAGATGAAAGAAAAGGAAAGACAAGAAAAGAAAAGAAAGACAAGACAAGAAAAGTCTGATTTGCAGTTTCTGCCAATTTCCATGGTGTAACTGTTCCCACTATGACTGATTTGGAAAAAGGCTGTGTTTAAGCACCCTGGGCTATTTATTGAAAGTTCAGTGTGTTTCTGTCATCTGAAATAGCAAGTAAACATGATCGTAATATAAACAAAAAGGTTCAAAACACTACCATTGTTGATCATGCCCACTTGCTACCTGGAGATCCGTACACACACAGATGCACAGCCTGCAGAGAAGGTGACTCAAATGTCGCAATGGGATTTTCTTTAGTAATAAGTAGTATAGTATCAGGTATATGAAGGAAAGAAGGGCATTTAAGACAAGAGAACCCATGTTAGTCTCAGAGGTTTGAAAGCACCTGGCTCATAGTGATCTATGAAGAATACCTCTTCCTATCAAGTTATTGACATAGCAGACTTGTACTCGCAGCCTTGGGTCAACCGCCACCATTCACTTTGAATTAATAATGAAGTTGGATCCAGCCACCCTCCAGATGGGAGATATCACATCACACACACACACACACACACACACACACACACACACACACAGGCAACCCAGTTCATCTGTCCAAAGAGCTCTGAATTCCAGAAGTGCTTCTTTCTGGGAGGGAAAGCCTATAAAAGGGGCACTGAGAGAAAAGTGTTAATGACATTGGTCAATGAGAAAAAAGAGGAGCAGGAAACAATCAGACAGTTTCCAGAGAGGACAATGCTACAGTTCTGCCCCAAATCGAAATCATTTCCCTCTTTAGCTCAGAGGCAGGAACTCAGCATGGTGGAGCAGGTTGTCATTCCTTGGCCCTTCCATCCCCTCCCTTTACCTGAAGCACAGGTAAGGTGACATGGAGCAGATGGAAGCCAACCTTTCCACTGACAAGCAAGCATGCCTTGGATGTTCCCAGTAATACCTACTGGTGAGGATCACCAAAATCTTGTCAACTTGTCAAGCCTGGGAAACTTCTACTCCTGGTGATGGGGGATTTAAAAATTACCATTCCTGGGTCGCCTGGGTGGCTCAGTGGTTTAAGCCGCTGCCTTCATCTCGGGTCATGATCTCAGGGTCCTGGGATCGAGTCCCGCATCGGGCTCTCTGCTTGGCGGGGAGCCTGCTTCCCTCTTAATCTCTCTGCCTGCCTCTCTGCCTACTTGTGATCTCTGTCTGTCAAATAAATAAATAAATATCTTTAAATTTTTTTTAAAAATTGCCATTCCTCATTTCAGCATCACATTCCAGATTCAAACTTTGATGTCCTCCATTCAGAGAAACTGAACTTCTCAAAACATATTGCATGGCAATTTCCCCCCTAACAGACACACAAGCTTGATGCAATTTAGGAGCAAACAGTATAGCCTTCCTATTAAAAGGACAAAAATATTCTTGACCTGTGCTCTTTTTAATTAGGAATGAGCGATCCACATTATCAGACCAGTCCAAAGAGATTTTCCCATTGACACAGCTTCATGGGTCACACAGCACTCAGCTTCCCCAAGCCTCCAGAGATGGGGTCACTTACTACACGAGATGTTCATGCACCAGAATTAGAATTAAAAGAGCATATGGCAGAAGAAATCTGCTTGCAGAGGACAAAAATAAAAGTAATATTGCAGGGGAAATGGTACAAATTAGGGAGGCCATTAGAGGGGCTGTGGACAGAGTGATGCCAGGAGACCCAGTTGGGTGTGCTAGCCCAGGAAGGAAGCTGCATACAGGAAGTTCAGAGCACGCTTGCCTTCTTTCTGCCTACGACTTGAAACACAAATATCTTGTCCCTGCTTCTGTCCATGGCTCTTGCAACTGTTTAGCCAACAAGCCTCCTTGCTTTGAAGAATTAATCATTTTAACTAGGATTGAAAGATAATTAAAAAAAGGATAAGCAGCCAGTTTAACCTTTCACCTTAACTTATATTTCAGTTGCTTTGGCTTCAGAGAAGATTTCCTTAAAGTCTCCCTCATCATGACTCATGGGTCATAGAATCAGGTGCTCATAGGTACTCCCTATACGCAGGAAGAATGGTCATGCTAATGGGTCCTCATTCATTAAAGGCAGGTTTAGTGGCTGCACAAAGGATACCCCCAAGCCTTGGGACACCTTGTAGCAATCAAAGCAGCCAGAAAACTCTCTGATTGCCATTTCCTGTCAACTTTGGCTCCAGTTGGACACTCGGTTGGAGCTCTGGGCTGTGACACCTGTACGCATTCATCTGCTCTAGCTAAGGAGACTTAGTTACTAAAGCTGAGACTCTTGGTCCAGTGTTCTCAGGCAAAGAAAACCTACTTCGTGGTGCCCACTACAGTTCAAGTTCTTGACTATGCCCTCACAGAGTCAGCTAGCTACCACAGGGGGGATGGAACCCAGCACAAACCCAGTGTTACTATCTAAAAAATGCTTATGCTTAATTAACCACACATCCCCAACATCTTGGCCTTCTGAAGACCTCCTCACTTTGAATCTTGGCTGGCATGGTGAATAAACATGGCTGAAACACTCTTGCATGACTTCTGGGGTTGGGGTGCAAATTTCTGTCTTTCTCTCTAGAAAGCCTTGTTCTGGAGAAAGGAGGCCAGGTGCCACGTTGCAAGGAAGCCCAAACTAGCATGTAGAGAAGCAGTGTGGATGTGCCAAGCACCTGTGGCTGCTCTAGCTACCGCGTGGAATGCCAGATGTTAGCGAAATAGCCCACCAAGGAACCCTATCAGTCAAACTTCCAGATAAACTCCAGTCCCACTCATCATCTGACTGATAGCGCATGAGGGACTAGGGGACAACTGCCTGACTGAACTCAGCCAAGTCGCAGAGCTGGGAGACACAATCATATATGGTTGTTTTAAACCAGAAAGAAAACAAAAAAACAACCCACCTTCACCTCTGGTTTTAATTCTATCAGAGAAGATAAATCATTTTGCCTCTAACAATCCCTACCTAAGTAGATGTCTATGTATGTTTTATAAACATAGCACCAAGTAAATGTCTTGATGTCTAAATTTCCCTTCTCAAAGTATTCAGGTTGTTTAAAAAACAAATGGTTAGGGAAACATCCCTACCCAAAGATATAAATGCATACTCTTCTGGAAAGGGCATCGATGTTGGAGCGCTAGGTGTACAGCTGTTTCTAAGTCAGTCTGTAACATGTTGCTTGGCTTCTTTGTAAACAACATATTTTTAAATGAAATCCTACAGCCTGCTGTGAAAAAATAATTCTATACGCAACTGTAGCACCACGTTGAGAGCACTGGAACATTCTCGACACTAAAACAGACTCCTCCCAGTTATCCCACTGCCAGGACATAAGGCACTGAATAGAATGCAGCATGTGTGTAGAACATTCTTCCAGCAAAAATAAGGGCCAGATGTCAAAGGTGGTGAGGAGTGGGGAGAAGACAGTGAATGTGCTTAGAAATTCATGGCTGGTCCTTATTAATGCGCCATCGATTCACCTGCTCCCTCCACATCAAGCAGCCTGGATTGGTGTTTACACCTATAAACTGGTGTTGTCTGAGCAGTGGGCAACTGGAAGCTTCTGCTCATCTTCTCTTGACAGGGATGAATCAATCATCTTGAAAGATGTCAGTATCTGCCCAAATCATTTTATATTAGAATAAATGGCAGATGGTGGTGTTTTTGTAGTTAATTGGTTCCACCAAATACAGTTTTATCTCTTATAAAATGAAACCATTTGCAGCTTGTAGGTGTACAGATCTCATTAAACGCAGGCTACTGAACCTTTTCTATAAAAGGTAAAGCCAGATATGCTAACATGGGTTGACATTAAGCACAATAAGCCAAGAAAGCCTCATGTTTTTAATAAATACTTGCATTTCATAATGCTAAATATTTATGACTGACATGCCCTTCATATCAGGTTTGCAACAGAGGTCTTTGTTTTCATGCTCAGCCTCGCTTCTTCACATGGATCCTTCTAAACCTCCTGAAAACATTCCCACGACAAAAACAGCCCTTCTCTTTGCCTCTGAATTGTCTTTACAAGCATTTAGTCTTTATTTATTTTATTTTATTTATTTATTTGACAGAGAGAGATCACAAGTAGGCAGAGAGGCAGGCAGAGAGAGAGGAGGAAGCAGGCTCCCTGCTTCTGCGGGACTCGATCCCAGGACCCTGAGATCATGACCTGAGCCGAAGGCAGCGGCTTAATCCACTGAGCCACCCAGGCGCCCCTGGTCTTTACTTTGACAGGACTTCTTTCAGAGTAGATGGGCGCCGGCCACCAGAGGAGTCACCTTGAGGCACACACACACACACAAAGGTTCACACATTCACACCCTGTCACACTCATGCACACGTACTCACACCCACAACACCAATCCCATTAACACAGGGATTTCTGTATCTCCACAAGGGTGGGGTCTGTCCAGATGTAAAAAGCAGAATGCTTGTTTCAAAATGCTGGCAAATGGAACCCCTACATTTTTGGCCACAGAAAGCAGTGAGCAATCTTACCACCGATGGTAGTTTTCACACTTTGTTCCTGCTAGATTTGGAAGCCAAGGTCTACGTAACAGGGGTCCAGAGAATGTGCTCTGTTCCCATGGTGACTGGGTCACAGCTGGGGCAACATGTCCCTGGATGATGAGATTGCAGGTGAGGATGGTTATGCAGCCTTTGGTCCCACAGAGAACCACCTGGAGAGTAGTATGAAATCACTTTACTCTTTGACGAGCTCCACTCTCTCAAAATCCAAATTTCTCTGCTCAGCAACAGAGCTCTTTCAGCCTGGCTCCAGATTGCCTCACTCTCCCCTCTGCTCCATGAATTTCCTGTTCTGCAAGGAACTCCTTGAAGTCACCCTCAGCATCAGCTAAGGTTGTGTCCTCCACGGGTTCTCTGTGCTCTCAGTTTTTTTTTTGCAACTGAATGTCATGACTATTATCCTTGGCCACCTCTCCATCGTCCCATATTCTGTTCTATTTTTCTTTGTAGCCACCCATTTCAACATCTTATGTTAGCTTCCTGCAGAGCTGGGAGGTCAGTAAATGACCTTTGGACGAATGAACAAGACAATGAATGAGTTGAAGATATTTGCTATATTGAAATATGGTACCTAAGGCAATGGAAAATGACAGGGTTTATTATTTTTACTCTAAAGCAACAGAAAGGAAACAAAGTAAATTGAAAGAGAAGGATGAATGAAACATAAAAGGAAGGTGGTGTCATGGTGGGTGAAGCCACATTTAGTGCCTAGAAGTCAAATAAAATTAAGACCTCATGAAAGAAGTAGATTACAGTGTATTCCAAGACTTTTTAAAAAACACAACTGTAATGAAGCAGCCTGTCCTCAGTAATAAACAACGTCGTCATCCAGCAGCCATCTCAAATGCAGTGTGGTCAGAACACTCTCTTCAGTGGCCCTTCCAGCTACCCCCCTGCTCTGTACGCCTGCCACCACCAACCCAGGTGTTCCCCTTGCCTTTTCTCTCTAAGGAGATGGAACACCTCCCATCTACCAGCTGCTTAGCCAGAAACTTAGAAGTAGTGGGTCCAATGGGTGGGAACCCCAGAACAGTGCTCTCCACCACCCTGACCACATCACTCCACTGTCCCACACCTTGTGGCCATCGCCATCCATGCTATCCTAATGTGACTGCCACACTTCCATCTCACCTCCTCACATCCCCTCACCCATCTCAGGCTGTGCCCCACACAGCATCCAGTATAATTTTGGCAAAGTTTGTGTCATATCTTGCCGCTCCCAGCATAGAACCTTATAGCAAGAACCTGCCAGAAGGTCCTTCCAGAACCTTCCTACATATACAGAACAAACTTCAAATCAATGGGTTCACCAATCCCTGCCTTGAATCTAGATCTTCCTGGTCATCTGACTTATTTGGGTGCTTCATCTTGCAAAAGGTTATGCTGGCCTTCTGTCCCTGGCACAGACTAACCTCACTCTGGCCCTGGGGCTCACGTGTGTCTCAGCCTCCTGAGGATATTCTCCTGCTGTCCTCATATGACCGCTTCTCCTCCCATTTTTGTCTCATCTCCAAATCCTTCTCCTCCTCCAGGCCTGTCAAACTAGAGCTGCCGCTCCCCACTCCCCCTGCATTTGAAATTTTCTTCACACTACTTACCACTGTCTGAAATGACCTTATTTGTTTGATCATGCCTCTCACCCCACTAGAAGCTGGTGTGTGTGTGTGTGTGTGTGTGTGTGTGTGTGTGTGTGTGTGTTTTCCCCTCTTATCCTTGCTAGGTCTCCAATGCCTAGAATTGCACTAGCCCTTGAAAGACAGTCCAAATATCATCAATAGACTGATGGATTCTTCCCAAATAACCAATATTTCAGCTCTCTTTAGATGAATGGCTTAAATAAAAGTATTATATTAAATCCTTTGGAAAGTTCTTACTTCTGATTCCCCTGGCAGATACCTTCTTATCTGACTCATCACTGGTGCATTAAAAAAAAAAAAAAGGTACCTAATTCAAGAATGTAGGCTAGTTCACCTGAAAATGCCTAACTATTGTCTTTTTTCATATTTCATAAGGGCCATTGGCCTTTAGCTATTCTCCATGCATTAGACAAACTTTTGCAAACAGATTGTGATATATACCAGGCCTGTGCAAGGTGTATGCATATGGAGTGAGCTCTCAGAGGGCTGAGTGTGGTGGGAGGACAGGCTCCCCTGGGGAGAAATCAGAAATTGTTCCCAGAAGTAGCATTTGAAGAACGTTGAGGGCACCGAGATATATCAGAACGGGGACATGTCATTTGGCCTCATGTGGGGACATGAAATCACTCAGACAGTAGATGGACCAATGTGCCTAGAACCGAAAAATTATGGACATGTGTAACCATATCCTAGTTTCTAGAACAAGGGCCCCTCCAATCCCCCCAGATGAGTTCTGCATTTGGACCCAGTCAGACCAGGCAGAAGTCCTCAACTTCACAACTTGTACTTCCCATCAACTGAAACTTCCACATGCCGTCCATTTCTGTAGTTCAGAAAAGAGTCCCTTGTGCCAGTCATTGAAGTTCATACAGGAAATCAGACATGAGATGTCTTTTGGAACATAGTGCTAGTAAAGATGGGCATGATAATGCCTATCTTGAGGAGGAAACCTTTATTGCCCCTGAGAAACCGATTTGCTCTCAAAGGGCACAGAACATCTCTGTCCCCATGCCGAGAACCTCAGAGTTGGTGTGATCTCGAATCATGGTCACTCTTATCACCTTAAGTCTCAGAGTTCTCTGCATCTACTCACTTCTTTGCTGCCTTATGTTTCTATTTCCATCTCTTGGTTAAATGTACTGAGTTGTTGCTGTCACTGTTCTGGTTTGCTGGTTGGGTTGGTTGGTTGCTTTGTCGTGTGTGTGTGTGTGTGTGTGTGTGTGTGTGTGTGTGTGTGTGTGTGGAATAAATACCTTCAAATGCCTTTGAAGATAGATATATAATAAACTTTGGTGTTTTAAATGCGTTCTCATTTCCTCTGGGTACAATTTAACAAGGGACTAGAAAGGAGTTAAGTTTGCCTAATTTTGACTGAAGTGGTGAGGATCCCCTTTACATTCTGGATGTCCGTGATTGTTGGGCAGGTGCCCTGGGATTTGCAGTGTGATCCACTGGACCCAGCAATGGAAAGAGAAGCCAGTCAGTGATTAAACAAATCTATAACAGGACAAATCTTGATCAGACAGAAAGAACTCCCCCTTTCTTAGAAAATAATTTTGTTTACACTAAAGAGGGAAGAAAATAAGGAAAGGAGAAGGTTTGTATTGGGAGAAATTTGTAAATATTTAGCTGGTGAAACAGGCAAACATTTTTTGGCTTACTTTGGAATTTACAAGGATTATTCCTTCTCCTTGCCAGACATCAATAGCTATTGTCTGCCTAGCGTCCCTGTTCCCTACCTTCTTCTGACAAAAAAATAAAATAATAAAATAAAATAAATAAAGAAAGAAAATCAGCCACTTAATCCCACCCCCTTGGCCACAGGGCCAGGAGTAAAGCTGTGAGCTAGGACAGGTCATCTAGAACATTCCTTGGAAATTCAGATGTGACTACTTAGAGAGGATAGCCTCCTTTGTGCTAGAGTCCTAACCTGGCTAGTAAGCCTACAAAGGCTGCCTGCCAAGCTTCTCACTGCCTAAAGGAGGCTCATATGTAGGCCAAGATAAAGCTTCAGTTCAAATTACTAGAGTTTCTGTCACTTTCAACTGAAAGAATTCTGGCTGGCATAGTCTAATCTTATAAAGGAGGGCAGAGAAGCCCAGACAGGAATCAAGCACTCCTGGTCATGGCAAGGAGAGCCCAGGACTCCCAAAATCCACTCCTGCCCTTCTGCTGGGCCACATCCAGTTCCTCTGCCTGGGCTTAGAGGGGGGCCAGTCACCACACCCAGAGTTTACCCCCAGGAAGATGAAGGACCAAATCTTCAATGCATCCCCTCTTGGTCCGCTCCATCCCTTCTTCTGCCCCCCACCCCATGCCCTGTAGTCACAGTGACAGAAAAGACTACACCACTACTAGCGGTCTCCTAAAAATTACCAAGACTGAGAACCCAGCCATTATTCTGAGCCCTGCCCCTGGTTTATACTTCTACTCCTTTAATAAAGAACTTGAGTGATGAACTCCTGCCTTTATTTAAACAGTGCTTCCTGTCTGCTTTGCTCCGTCTCCTGCTGAAAACTCCCACCTGTGTTGCAAACATCTCAGCTGGTCTGGCTACTCCTCCTGTGAGGAAGGTGAAAGTGGAGTGAGAAAGAAGCAGAGATGTTTCTCCAGATCCCTGGAGCCGGATCAAGACAGGCCTGTCATGATTCACACTTCAGTGTAAGGGGCCCTGGTCTTGCCTCCTGGCTTAAGCACCAACTGAGTACTGTGACATGGGACACCTTCTTTCCTGCCCCAACCTTGTGTCCTTCCTCTGTGAAATGTAGAGTTTAGTGATGCTTATTTCAGAGGGACTGTGAGCATTCTGTGAGATTCCCATCTTCACAGGATCTAACATGGGTCTGGGAACATTGCGGGTCCTGGGTTAATGCTCATTTTCTCCTCCTTCCTGTTTTGGCTGATTAGAAAAAGGATGTTTCACATGACTCACGAGCCTACCTGCTCCCAAGTAAGTTACGTGGAATTATCATAT
Source organism: Meles meles (assembly GCF_922984935.1). NCBI lineage: Eukaryota > Metazoa > Chordata > Mammalia > Carnivora > Mustelidae > Meles > Meles meles. The sequence goes on along the minus strand of NC_060068.1, from coordinate 23,521,555 downwards.
CTTCTCATGCACCAAAATACATACGATGAATGTGCAATACTATTAGAATAATTAACAGTGTAATTACTGTTCTAACATTCAAGCTGGCACCAAACATTAATTCCTAGGGAATACCAATTGCCAAGGATGTAGTTGTCAACCTGCGATGGGTGTTTGTATGCAGCGACTGAACTTGTGAAATCAAGGAGCCATCACACTTTCCAAAACACAGGAGGAAATCTGTTACAGCATCGCACTAATGCATGGGCGTGCACACACACACACACACACACACACACACACACACACAAACACTGTCCCTCGCCCACTATGCCACTCTGGTCTCATTTCCATTTTCTGACGATGCTCCTGCATGGATAGATGGGGGGAATGCCAACAATTTTGCCAGCACCACTGACTAGGAGCTTCCACCAGGCTAGAAGGCTGCGAGGATGCTTCCCCAAGCTTCTCCAACAACAGCCCTGTGAGGGCTATTAGCAGTGGATTCCCACTTCATGGGTGGGGATCTGAGGTAAAGAGAAGCTGAGTAATAGTAACTGTAACCAACCAATAGTGACTGTAACCCTGCTGGATGCTTCTTATGGACTCTGTTTCTGAAGCCATGTGCCTGGGGTCTAGTCCTTGTTACCCCATTATGCAGGAGACACCACTACCTAACCATGTCATACAGAAACATACTAGAAGAGCCAGGACTGACCCTTAGGTCATTGCTCCCAAAGGGCAGCCTGAGATGCTGAGAGAGACTCCCCACTGGTCTGGGTTCACTTGGATTCCCACCAGGAAGCTGCGATCCAAACCCTGCCCCATCCAATACCGATCTATATCCTACATGCAGTATTTCTGGAGTTCAGCAATTAACTTGACATAATTTCTTATGGATTTCTTGAGAAGAAAATGACTGCAAAACTGAACCCAGGGGTTCCTCATATGGTGGGGTCACGTCTGTTCCCCGGCATAGAGGTCTGTCCCCAGAGCCACCAGCATCCAGGTTTTGGTCAATAACTCAGATGGGAACAAACCAGGTCCCACCTTGCATTTGTGGAAGGCATAAAGGCAGAAGAATGTGAAGCAGATCAGGGAGTTGGGCTGGGTGGAACCTGGCCTTGATCCTGAACTCCAGCTCTTGCCAGGTGCTGTGCCACCTGTGAGGCCCTGCTTCAGCTGATAAGATAAAACCAAACATTTTATGGAAGAAAGCCCTGCAGGAACCAGGACAGGAAGAGAGTGTCCTGCCTCAGGGTGGCTCCCAGTGGGAAAGTCAAAGGGATTGGTACATGCAAGTGTGTGAGGTTAGGAGCATGAATTCCCCTACCTGTCCCAGAAGTGGCAGGTGTCAGACAGCCCTGAATCTGGGAGCTTTGGAAGAAGGAAAGCCAGAAAAGCCAAAGATCACAGTCATCCTAAGGACCATCTGCCAGAAAGCCAATCTCTTTCTTCTCAAGGGATCGGAGCCAGGGAACAGATGAGAGCCAAGACTGTGCACAGAAGCAGGCACCAACTCCCGGGGGCTGCACTGGCCTTAGGGACTGCCCTCGAAGGTAAGAAGCAGCCAGTAAAAGTGACAAATGCATGGGGTTTCCATGCAATCATGCTGGCCCAGGCGTGCAGAATGAATGGGAGGTAAGCAGAATGGAAGGCAGAGAGACAAGTGCTGTGCTCTGGATAAGAAATCCGAAGAGGTAATTCACAAGTCTTGAAGGATGTGCGGATGGTGTGCTGATTGATTGGAATGGGTCTTTGGGCAAGAATGACATAATGGCTGGGTGAGCTCGGAGCACGGCTAGAGGCTGGGGATACGGGAGTCATTGGGTGCTGTCCTCTGGGGGCACACTGAGGAGTGGGGCCTCAGGCTCTCGGCTCCTCCCGGCCGGAGACTGGGAGGCCGCCATTTTCATTCCCGTCCTCCGGAACTCTACGGAAAGTGTTCAGGGAACAGAAGCTCCCAAGCGAACCCGAGCCGATTACTTAGTCCGGCCGCCGGTAAGGGCGGTGCAATCCCGCCTCGGGCAAAGACACTTGAGAGTCACTACAACAGGCCCCTCCCCCAGAAGATCAACAAAATATCCAGCCAGAACGAAGTTCATCTATCAAGGAGAAAGCAGGTTCAATTCCTAAGACAGCAGAGCAATTCCAGAGGAGGAGAAAGCAAAGCACGGAACTCATGGCTATCTCCCCATGATTCTTTAGTCTTGCGGCTACTTCAATTTTTTTTTCTTTTTTCAATTTTTTTCTTTTTTCAATTTTTTTTTCTTTTTTCTTTTTTTTTCTTCTGCTAATTTTTTTAAAACTTTTACCCTTTTCTTTTTTAACGTTTTTTGACTAGTTCATCTAAATATATATATTTTTTCTTTCTTTTTTATATTTTTTTATTTGTTTTATTTTTTAAATTTTTTTCTTTTTTTTCCTTTTTTTTTTCTATTTCTTTTTTTTCTTCAGTACCTGTTTTTATCCCCTTTCTCCCCCCCCCCCCCACAATTTGGGTTCTCTTCTGATTTGGTTACAGCGCATTTTTCTGGGGTCTTTGCCACTCTTTTAGTAGTTTATTTGCTCCTTCATATACTCTTATCTGGACAAAATGACAAGGCGGAAAAAATCACCACAAACAAAAGAACAAGAGACAGTACCGAAGGCTAGGGACCTATCAACACAGACATTGGTAATATGTCAGATCAAGAGTTCAGAATGACGATTCTGAACATTCTAGGCGGGCTTGAAAAAGGCATGGAAGATATTAGAGAAACCCTCTCTGGAGATATTAAAGCCCTTTCTGGAGAAATTAAAGAACTAAAATCTAACCAAGTTGAAATCAAAAAAGCTATTAATGAGGTGCAATAAAAAATGGAGGCTCTCACTGCTAGGATCAATGAGGCAGAAGAAAGAATTAGTGATATAGAAGACCAAATGACAGAGAATAAAGAAGCCGAACAAAAGAGGGACAAACAGCTACTGGACCATGAGGGGAGAATTCGAGAGATAAGTGAAACCATAAAACGAAACAACATTAGAATAATTGGGATTCCAGAAGAAGAAGAAACAGAGAGGGGAGCAGAAGGTCTATTGGAGAGAATCATTGGAGAGAATTTCCCTAATATGGCAAAGGGAACAAGCATTAAAATCCAGGAGATGCAGAGAACCCCCCTCAAATTCAACAAGAATAGGTCCACACCCCGTCACCTAATAGTAAAATTTACAAGTCTTAGTGACAAAGAGAAAATCCTGAAAGCAGCCCGAGAAAAGAAGTCTGTAACATACAATGGTAAAAATATTAGATTGGCGACAGACTTATCCACAGAGACCTGGCAGGCCAGAAAGAGATGGCATGATATATTCAGAGCACTAAACGAGAGAAACATGCAGCCAAGAATACTCTATCCAGCTAGGCTATCATTGAAAATAGAAGGAGAGATCAAAAGCTTCCAGGACAAACAAAAACTGAAAGAATTTGCAAACACCAAACCAGCTCTACAGGAAATATTGAAAGGGGTCCTCTAAGCAAAGAGAGAGCCTAAAAGTAGTAGATCAGAAACGAACAGAGACAATATACAGTTATAGTCACCTAAACAGGCCCATAACCAGTAAGGAGATTGAAACAGTCATCAAAAATCTCCAAACAAACAAAAGCCCAGGGCCAGACGGCTTCCCAGGGGAATTCTACCAAACATTTAAAGAAAAACTAATTCCTATTCTCCTGAAACTGTTCCAAAAAATAGAAATGGAAGGAAAACTTCCAAACTCATTTTATGAGGCCAGCATCACCTTGATCCCAAAACCAGACAAGGATCCCACCAAAAAAGAGAACTACAGACCAATATCCTTGATGAACACAGACGCAAAAATTCTCGACAAAATACTAGCCAATAGGATTCCACAGTATATTAAAAGGATTATTCACCACGATCAAGTGGGATTTATTCCAGGGCTGCAGGGTTGGTTCAACATCCACAAATCAATCAATGTGATACAACACATTAAAAAAAGAAAGAACAAGAACCATATGATACTCTCAATAGATGCTGAAAAAGCATTTGACAAAGTACAGCATCCCTTCCTGATCAAAACTCTTCGAAGTGTAGGGATAGAGGGCACATACCTCAATATTATCAAAGCCATCTATGAAAAACCCACCGCAAATATCATTCTCAATGGAGAAAAACTGAAAGCTTTTCCGTTGAGGTCAGGAACACGGCAGGGATGTCCATTATCACCACTGCTATTCAACATAGTACTAGAAGTCCTAGCCTCAGCAATCAGACAACAAAAAGAAATTAAAGGCATCCAAATTGGTAAAGAAGAAGTCAAACTATCACTCTTCGCAGATGATATGATACTATATGTGGAAAACCGAAAAGACTCCACTCCAACAGTGCTAGAACTTGTACAGGAATTCAGTAAAGTGTCAGGATATAAAATCAATGCACAGAAATCAGTTGCATTTCTGTACACCAACAACAAGACTGAAGAAAGAGAAATTAAGGAGTCAATCCCATTTACAATTGTACCCAAAACTATAAGATACCTAGGAATAAACCTAACCAAAGAGACTAAGAATCTATACACAGAAAATTATAAAGTACTCATGAAAGAAATTGAGGAAGACACAAAAAAATGGAAAAATGTTCCATGCTCCTGGATTGGAAGAATAAATATTGTGAAAATGTCTATGCTACCTAAAGCAATATACACATTTAATGCAATCCCTTTCAAAATACCATCCATTTTTTTCAAAGAAATGGAACAAATAATCCTAAAATTTATATGGAACCAGAAAAGACCTCGAATAGCCAAAGGAATATTGAAAAAGAAAGCCAAAGTGGGTGGCATCACAATTCGGGACTTCAAGCTCTATTACAAAGCTGTCATCATCAAGACAGCATGGTACTGGCACAAAAACAGACACATAGATCAATGGAACAGAATAGAGAGCCCAGAAATAGACCCTCAACTCTATGGTCAACTAATCTTCGACAAAGCAGGAAAGAATGTCCAATGGAAAAAAGACAGCCTCTTCAATAAATGGTGCTGGGAAAATTGGACAGCCACATGCAGAAAAATGAAATTGGACCACTTCATTACACCACACATGAAAATAGACTCCAAATGGATGAAGGACCTCAATGTGAGAAAGGAATCCATCAAAATCCTTGAGGAGAATGCAGGCAGCAACCTCTTCGACCTCAGCCGTAGCAACATCTTCCTAGGAACAACGGCAAAGGCAAGGGAAGCAAGGGCAAAAATGAACTATTGGGATTTCATCAAGATCAAAAGCTTTTGCACAGCAAAGGAAACAGTTAACAAAACCAAAAGACAACTGACAGAATGGGAGAAGATATTTGCAAACGACATATCAGATAAAGGGCTAGTATCCAAAATCTATAAGGAACTTAGCAAACTCAACACCCAAAGAACAAACAATCCAATCAAGAAATGGGCAGAGGACATGAACAGACATTTCTGAGAAGAAGGCATCCAGATGGCCAACAGACACATGAAAAAGTGCTCCACGTCACTCGGCATCAGGGAAATACAAATCAAAACCACAATGAGATATCACCTCACAGCAGTCAGAATGGCTAAAATGAACAAGTCAGGAAATGACAGATGCTGGAGAGGATGTGGAGAAAGGGGAACCCTCCTCCACTGTTGGTGGGAATGCAAGCTGGTGCAACCACTCTGGAAAACAGCATGGAGGTTCCTCAAAATGTTGAAAATAGAACTACCCTATGACCCAGCAATTGTACTACTGGGTATTTACCCTAAAGATACAAACATAGTGATCTGAAGGGGCACGTGTACCCGAATGTTTATAGTAGCAATGTCTACAATAGCCAAACTATGGAAAGAACCTAGATGTCCATCAACAGATGAATGGATAAAGAAGATGTGGTATATATACACAATGGAGTACTATGCAGCCATCAAAGGAAATGAAATCTTGCCATTTGCGACGACGTGGATGGAACTAGAGTGTATGATGCTTAGTGAAATAAGTCAATTGGAGAAAGACAACTATCATATGATCTTCCTGATATGAGGACATGGAGAAGCAACATGGGGGGGGTAGGGGAATAGGAGAAGAATAAATGAAACAAGATGGGATTGGGAGGGAGACAAACCATAAACGACTCAATCTCACAAAAGAAACTGGGGGTTGCTGGGGGGAGGTGGGATTGGGAGAGGGGGAGCAGCCTATGGACATTGGGGAGGGGAGGCGAACCATCAGAGACTATGGACTCTGAAAAACAACCTGAGGGTTTCGAAGGGTCAGGGGTGGGAAGTTGGGGGAACAGGTGGTGGGTAATGGGGAGGGCACGTTTTGCATGGAGCACTGGGTGTTGTGCAAAAAGAATGAATACTGTTACGCTGAAAAAATAAATAAAATGGAAGAAAAAAAAAAAAGAAAAGAAAATGGGTGCACCTCCAGCAGCAGGCAGTGTCCGCCCGGGCTGGGCTTTCTCCATCCTGCTGCCATCTATGTCCCGCTTTCAGACTGTAAACCCTGGGAGCAGGCCAGGCAGCACCACCCCAAGTCCATGCTTAGGCCCCCTTTGGGGTCAAGAGTCTAAGGGGCCGTTCAGCTGCAGAAGCCAAAAGCACACCTCCCTCTATGCTATGTCCCTGATTTCCCCTCAATCCATAATCCAGCCTGTCACTGATTCATTCACTTACTCATTGAATCATGTATCCATTACACATTCAGTGCACATTGTTGACCGGTGGAATTATTGACCCCTCCCCAGCGACAGAGTTGAGCTCGCTGCTCAGACTTAGATATAGTCCTCTTGCATTCCCATGAGTTTGGTGCAGGTCTGTGTGAGATCAGAGCTAATTGGAATTAAGCCATGACATTTGCTGAAGCCGTCTGAAAAGAGGGGACCTCTTTCAGCCAGACCCAGGAACTGCTGGGGGCTGTGCACATGATGGTCTGAGGCACCGACTCCAAGGGGACCAGAGCCAGAACTTGCAGAGAGCAGAGGGGTCCCAGGGACTCCCTGGCAGCCCAAGCCCTCCAGGCTTCAACTCCTGAGATATTTCCATGAAGCACAGTAATAAAGCCCATCCCCCATCTTTTTTTTTTTTTTTTTTTAACTTTAAGCCTGCCTTGAGTAGGTTTCCCATGAATGCACCTGGAAGAACGCTGACTGACTGGTCAGCTTCAAGGTTCTGCTCCTGACCTGCCTCTTCCACAAAACCCTTTTTAATGCCTCCTTGAGTTCCCCAACCAGACACGTGTCTAATTTTATATTCTCCTGTGACCTTCCCAGAGCCTGACTCAGTGCCAAATAATAAATACTTGGTATGATTTCTGGGTATTGACTGTCTAGCTGGGGTTTGAATGTTCTACCTTCTTTCAATAGAATTTTTTCCTAAACAACCCATAACCAACCCCTGCCTTTTAAAGCCTCATTTCCTCAACATAGGTCCTCGTAGGTCCTCACCTGGGGCCAGGTGACACAGGTATTAGAGTGGCCCAGCTCCTTCCTGGTCAGCAGGGGAACAGCAAGGAAACACACATGTGCCCTTGACCTGAGGAAGACCAGGACCAATGGTGAGGATGCTTCGCTAGGTCTCAGGGAGGATGTGTGAGCTCTGTGAACATGGGACATCAGCCTCTGGCTTCCCACACAGGGCTGGAGGATGAAGACGCGAGTACAGACAGGGGACTGTGTAGCATCTGTTTGTACAAGGGAATATCTATGGAAATCCATCTGTATTGGCAGACAATATTACATGAAGTCTAAGACCACAGGAAAAATAAGCACGCACATTACATCATAAATAAATAAGTGTGATTCATGTTCATAGAACTGGCTCCTTCTTACCAGAGGCCACCAATCCATGGCTTCTTTCACGTTTTAATTTGAAGATTTACAAAAGCAGGAACAAAAGGGGCAGCTTTGTATTTTCAAAAGAATATAGACCTGTGGCCCCAGAAATTAAGAATACCAGACCCTCAGGTGAAAGCAGACTTCATAAGCCTCCCCCATCCCCAAATCCTATACCAAAATAGTTCAACATGTAGTGAAGAAAATGCTGTGTCTGCTAAGCAATATGCATGATTAGAGTAACACAATAGTATTTGTTCCCAGAACTTAAAGTCTAGTGGCAGATCAAACCAGGAAACATTTCTGGATCACTTGTTAAGCACTGTGAGCAAACATTTCATTTAGACAAAATGCTACAATGCCCAGTAATAGTCTCACCATCTAGTTACTGTGCAAGCCTTTACCGTGTATATTACAATACTTGCCGACCTAACACGCACAGCCTCCACCATCGGGGAGGACCAGGCTGTGCTTTCAGGGAACCCCTGTCTGCTCTCCAGCTAGATGGTGAGGGCTAGGCTGGTAGACAGTGCACTAGAACATTCATTCCAAGATGTAAAACTGAATGTGCCTGGATCCTCCAGGTGGGAAGATGAACCTGAACAAATAATCACCTGCCGGGAGATCAAGTCTTAATAATTCCATTGAACCATGTCCCCACTTCTGCTCACATGAACCAGCTAGTCCTACCCTAAACTTTTCAATCACATGAATCAACAAATTCCCTTCTTTGCTTTAAGCTGCTGAAACACATTTCTGTCTTTCAATCAAAGCTTCTAAATTAACAATGTGTCAAATTCCCTCAAGTCTCAGTCATTGATGTGGATGAGAGTCAGGTATCATATTCTGTTTCTTCCACTCCCCCTAGCATAGTGTCCCTGGAGGGCTCACTTATGTAACACTCCCTGAGGGGACGAACTGGCCACATTCCTGACATTGCACGGTAATCCACACACTGTTCATCCACCAACACCCCCATCTCTGATGAAGGTGTTCCAGGAAAGGCAGGACTGAATACCGAGAGTCCTAGTTGGATTGGTCCTCAGCTTTGTGAGTTCTCCCATGCCTGAGCAGGCTCTGGGAGACTCATAAGTTCAGATAAAACTCACAGGAGAATAATTAAAGCAGATGGTAATTTACTAATAACCATAATGCTGTCAGTTATTGAACAGATACCATGAGACAGAAACTAAGCCACACATTCACACATTCCATCTCTGTTGCCATACAATGCTCAGGAAAGAAAAAAAAAAATCCCTCATCCATCTTCACTCACAGGGAGGGTCATGACTGCCAAGGGTGGCTTACAAAACAGATGTCACCTGCTAATGTAACCAAAGCCTCAGAGCCTTCCATTGCTTGTGTCCCTTCTGTGGCTCTGTGTGTTCCCCTCATGGACATATGGAGCCAGCAGCACCCCTAGCCAACTCTGGAAGCATACACGTTGCCAGGCTTGGGGGTCTCCCTCTCTGCCCTGGTGATGGGCGAGGGGATAGGAAGCAGCTGTGGCCACACCAGCCACGGCAAAAAGCCAGCCCTGATCATACCATGTGTCTGGGCAAGAAGGACCTGAACTGTCTGTTGTGTTGGCTTTGCCCCACACTGGGGGCTCTCTGACCCCAGTCTTAATGATCAGTTCATCAGCAGCCATGCAGGGACTTGGGGACCAGAAGTGGGGGTGTAAGGACCTCTCCGAGTGGGGCCAGCAGGTGAGGCAGTTATCCACCAGCCTGTGCCTAGAGAGAGGCAAACCTGGAACTCTCCAAGGCAGGCAGAAGCAGCCTCCAGAGGCAACCCCAAGGTGCCAGCATGTAGTCTTGCAACTGAAAGACATTTCCAGAAGGGCCAATAATCTGAAACAATATCGCTCAGCCACACCTGGAGAAAGACTGAATCCTCTTTCTACTCGCTTGAGAGAAAATAATATTCCAAAATTATTGCAATATGCTGAGAAATTTAAAATATACAGTGCCAAACACTCCAGGGAAAAATATTTTGTGAACATGTGACAGGCCATTATCCTAGTATGCTAGATATCTGGATTTTTGTTATGTTTGTGAAATTTTCAGTGTTTTAGATTTATAACTTGCTGTGATTTTTCTCCATTCTAAATAAATTTTACCTTCCATACTTGATTTTATATTCATCATTTTGTACTTTTTTTTTCTTTTTTTGAAGAAAGTACCAGAAACTTTCTACATATACTTTAAACCCCATAGAACCTGGATCCACCCCAGCTATGAAAAATTCTGAACTGTCAAAAATAAGTCTTCCTTACCTACCAGGATGCTTGTAAATGTATGCTTTATTTATCAGTAGAGAAGCATCCTTTATTTTTAAGCCCTAGAAAGTGAAATTGTGCATGACTCTTTTGGATAACTCTTATCAGAGTTTAGCTTAATGAGATTCACAAAAGCACAAAAGGCTGGTTCCATAACTCAAATATTCCCCATCACAAGACAGCGAGACACTTACCAGCTGGGTTGTGGCCACACCAAAATCATTTGCTTAATTCTAACCCCTTTTACCTCAGAATTCAACTGTCTTTGGAGACAGGGTCTTTAAAGATCTGATTAAATTACAGTAAGTCTCCTAGGCTGGGCCCGAATCCAGTATGACTGACATCCTCATGAGGAGAGACAGCAAGGTGTGTTTGCACAGAGGGGACCTTGGGAAGAAGTATCAAGAAGGTGGCCATCTTCAAGCCAAGAAGAAAGAGCTCAAAGGAAGCCAAACGTGCTGCTGTCTTCATCTTGGACTTACAGCCCAGAACTGTGAGAAAATAAAGGTCTGATATTTAAGGCACCCAGCCCATTGTATACTCTAATGGCATCCTGAACAGACGAAGACCCTGTAACATGTGACTGGGGTTCAGAGGAGAAGCGGAACTGCCTGAAGGTAAGTTTAATTCATTCCAAGTTCTACAAAGGACCTTCCCAAGGACTGCAGCTTCTTCCCCCCATGGCCCACTCACGAACTGCTGATGGCATGCCTGGTTTCTGAGGAAGCAAACCTTCTGAGGAAGTGGTGAGCACTTCTGAGTCCTCACTCCCAGCCCCAACACCACCTGCCTGTTCCACAAACCCTTCCCTTGTCTGCCTTGCTCCTCTGGCAGGCTCCTTCCCACCCAGGTACTCCACTTCCTCCTCCTACCCACAGCTATGGTCCCACACTGAAGCTACCCTAATATTCCACTAAATCTCTCCAGATAACCCCACACCTACACGCAGTATCTCCCCTGTGAGTTTCCGAGTCTGGACTTCTGCTCATAACCCCACCCCAGCCTTTGCAGGAATGATCTCTCTGTCCTTTCTTCCAAGTCACCGTCCTTATTGATCCCCAGAGCCTCCATCCACAAGTGGAGACCTTGCCGGCCACCCTATCCCTTATTTGTATTTAGTTGTTTCATTTCAAGCTACCAATCACCACATCAAATTGGAGATCTACCCATCCCTCTAGCCCCTGCATAAAATGTAATCCCCAAACCAGAGATGCCAACAAAACAAAACAAAACAAAACAAAACAAACAAACAAACAACAAAAAAAAACAAGCCTCCAGAAAACCTCCAGAGAAGCTGGTATGACTAAATATTTAGTTAATGAATGTAATGTCTCCATAAGAAGTAGTTAAATTCTTGGCATGTGCTTTATTTTAATAGTGATCTATGTGGTGCCTGAGTGGCTCAATCTGTTAAGTATCTGATTCTTGATCTCAGCTCAGATCTCGACTTCAGGGTTGTGAGTTCAAGTCCGGCATGGGGCTTGACTATTGATCTATGCATGCGTGTCACACAATGGCCTGTACATGTTTGACTGTCCTTCGGGAAAGGGTCTAGATTGGAATCTGTTCATGTGCTCTTCATCTTTGTGAAAAATCCCTGTCAGGGGAACATACCAGTAGATCCAGATCCTTGTGTTGAAAAAACTGCTCCTGAAAGCATACAGGTGAGGGAGTCATTTCAAGTCAACTGAGAGAGTCAGTGGCAGCTTGGCAGCTGGCCAAGACTGATTTGAAGGAAGCCATTCTACCCAGGACATCTCCCCACTGTGAAGCTCAGCACTCTGGCTGGGAATCAGATCCTCATAGTGCACGGCCCAGGGGCCCCGTCTCCCCAGTTATCTGATAGGATGGCTCAGCCCTCAGACTGTGCTTCCTGCCTAGTCTTCCCTGGAAGGCAGGATAGGGCAGGGGCAGTCCCTGCAGCAGAGGTGAGGTGAGTCTCTCTTCCGGCTTCCTCTCCTTTCTTCTTGTCCTTCCCTACCTCTACCCCAAGCGTGGGCAGCCATAGAGACTCTCTGTCCTCCTCATTATGAGCTTATCAGCAAGAGACCATGATAGGATGATGGGTCATTCTCTCAGGGAGGTGCAGGCTGTGTCAGGTTGAGACCACACACCAAGGGGGCCAGCAGAGGAGGGAAGAGGACAAGAGGCACAGAGGCTGTGCCCAAGCCAGGGAGGAACACAAGAGCACATAAAAACTGACACGGAAAAGGGACCCTTTCACAAGTCTCCTCACCGTCTTTTCTGTTAAGAGCCACCTACATGTAAGAAGCAAGACTGACCACCCCCTTTTCATGCCTCTTCTCGCCCCTAAGCCGGCTCCCACCTAGCTCAGGCAACCACTGTCCTGCACTGTACATGACAGGCTCAGCTTCCCACTGCCAACACGATGATGGTTAACCGATGAAGCTCTAGAAGCCCTTAATGACTAAAAGACACTTATTTCAAAATGAGATAAAAGAATGTCTCCAAATACCTGAATTCATTAGCTGTACCATAGCTGCACAACATAAGTAGGATTTTTTTTTTTCCTTAGGAGAAAGCATGTTAAAACATCACAATACTGAATAACTGCAAATGTTCCCCAGGCATTTGTAAATCAGTCCCCTTTGACCTCTTTTCTTCCCCCCTTTTGTAAAGAAATTTAACAATTACCTTTTTGCTCCATGAAAACAATTCCTGCGCTGAAATTCAATCTCCTGCTGCTGAGATTCACCTGTTCCCCTTTGGAAGGCTATTCCATTTCTCCTTCAATAATGAGCAGACGTGTAAATGCAAGAGAGAAAAAGAATTGTTGAGGTTACAGTTATTTGATCCACACTGTCCAAGAAGGCAAATTATAGAAAACCATATTTCATCCAAGGGTCGAAATTACTGAAGTCAACCAAAAACAAATATGGCATATAATGTGGAGAAATCAGATACACGGACACCCTGATGTAAGCAAACACATGAAACAAAACTAAAACTAACCTAAGCAAATGTCAACTTACCAAAGAACAGAGGAGTAAAATGATATTGGAATAAAAAATTACATACCTCCTCTGTTAAATATGAGATAAGATAATCCCAAGCAGTTCTTTACAAAAGGCCACAGATTCACTTTTGCATAGGATGCCCTTCATAGTGAAACAGCAAAAATGTTGTTGATATTTAATATATCTCTGAAGTTCATGTAATTGTATTAAACAGTTGTACATTCTAATCATGCTATTTTTAATTATGATGTAATAATCATGTCAATCTACCCAAAGATCCTAACTTCATTAACTATACCCTAGAGAATATTTCTGAAAATTTTATCATTAAGAATATGACATATTTATCACCACCCAATGGTAAAAAGAGAGATGAAAATGGCACTTGATATTTGAATCGTGCAAAGAAAAATGATTATATGTTCAGATGAGTGTATATATTTTGCAACATTAAACATTTTAAGGACTTTAGTACCTGCATGACACCAATATTCATAGAGATTAAAATATTTAGAGAGAGTTTTATGTAAACTCTACCAAAATTGTGTATACGATTAATTATAAGCCACATCACTATTTCTTCATATCAAAAAGTTTTATTTGATAATCAAGTTTAATTTGTAAGACATATAAAATTCTGTATTTAACAAAATTTCTTGAGTTGTGAGGAAGAATATGCCATGAGAAAATACCAAAAGTTACAGATTTTGCAGCACAATATCCTTTTTCAAATTTGAGTTTTTCTATACTCAAAATACAAATATTTTTAAAATGTGCTGGAGACCTCCAGTTTTAAGAGAGAAGAGTAGAAAACGAATTTCAGCCTTCTTACAAAGTCAACCTGCAATTTTCAACAAAACTCAAAGGCACACACATAAACCCAGAGCAAAGTACATAAGAAATGGGAAGGAAATGCAGTGACTGACAGTCAATCAAGAGAGAAGATGCCATGGTTGCAGAAATTTAGACAAGGATGAGAGGGTAAAAGTCCCAGAGAAAGTGGCATAGTCTGAGGGGCATGCCATGTCCGTTGCTGAGGACAGCTGAGAGAGATAGGCATTGGGCAGCTCACATCACCTGAGTTTGGTACAGAAAAACAGGATATGATGGGCTATATGGAAAATTCATCAGACCTGCCATATATTGAGGAAGCAGTCTATTCGTGAGGCAAGAAGCAGAAGAGAACCTAAGCATTATGGGCAGAGGTGCCTCAGAAAATTTCAGAGGACATGGAAAATAGACTTTGGGGCAAGTATTCTTAAACCCAAGTCCCTGTGTCTTATGAAGAATTCCTACTAATAATTCCATGGCCCTGACTTTCACTGTTATTTTGCAATTAGCTGGACAAGCTCTGAGGTGTAAAGAAAATGCTTAAAACCTACAAAAGACATAATGATCAAGATTGTAAACAATCAAAATAAAATGAAAATAAGTGAAGAATTAACAAGGACTAGAAAGAAATGTAAGACAAACCAAGAGATCCAACATATGCCTAACTGTTTGCCAAGGGGGAACAGGGTCAAATATATTTATTTATTTATGTATTTATTTATTTATTTATAAAGATTTTATTTATTTATTTGACAGAGAGAGATCACAAGTAGGCAGAGCAGCAGGCAGAGAGAGAGAGGGAGAAGCAGGCTCCCCAATGAGCAGAGAGCCTGATGCAGGGCTTGATCCCAGGACCCTGGGACCATGACCTGAGTCGAAGGCAGAGACTTAACGCTCTGAGCCACCCAGGTGCCCCTCAAATACATATATTTAGATAAATATACTAAGAAAAGTTTCCAGAAATAAAAGATTTTAATCTGCAGAATCAAAAGACATGTCTCAGGAAAAACTGACAGAGGCAATAGGCATACTGAAAAAAGAAAGAAGTAAGTATATTCTATAAAGGAACATTCGAACAAAAATACAAATCTTGGGAAATATTGAAAGAAATAGACACATACCAAAATACCAGGCCACAAAGATAACCTCTAGTAGTTCCCAAAAGTAGAAATAATAAGACAAAATGCCTTGATCACAATGAACAAAGAAATTAATAATGAAACCAAAACATAAAAAAACTAACAAAGTCTCTACCACTTGGAATCTTAAAGATTCAATTCATAGTCAAAGAAGAAATAAAAACTAAATTTTTGCTGTAACTACAAAACAGCAGTAATTAAAAGGATCCCTAGAAGAACCTATGGGTTACATCTAATTCAGAGCTCAAGGAAAAATGCATAGTATTATATGTATATGATAAACAGAAAAGATAAAAATACATGTATTTTTACATGTTGACCATCTTTCATTACATGCAGATTTTACATGTAGATTATCAAATCGTTAAAAATAGAAATTATAGAAAAATTAATAGAAAATAGATAAGAAAAGAAAACCAAGAGTAATGGGAGAATTAGTAAGCATAAACTGAAAACAAAGAGAAAAATGAAAATGATAGTAATGATAAGCCCAAGAATTTCAGTACATACATACAGACATACAGACACCTACTATTACCTAGTCTAATTTCAACAAACAAGAAAGCACAAATAAACAATCTAAGAAATTATAAGGGGAGGAACTTTAGGAATCCTAAGCCTGAATTTAATGTGACTCTAAAAATCTGAAGAGATCATTTTCTTCAAAATATAAATTGCCAAAACTTATATAAGAATGGAAATTCAAAAATCAATTACTCTAGAGGAAATACAAAAAAAAATTGTTAAAGTTGACAGCTCCCCAAATCAGTGAAATTAGATGATTTGACAAGAGAATTATATCAATCTTTTTTTTTAAAAGATTTTATTTATTTATTTGACAGAGAGAGATCATAAGTAGGCAGAGAGGCAGGCAGAGAGAGTGAGAGGGAAGCAGGCTCCCTGCTGAGCAGAGACCCTGATGTGGGACTTGATCCCAGGACCCTGAGATCATGACCTGAGCCGAAGGCAGCGGCTTAAACCACTAAGCCACCCAGGCACCCAGAATTCTATCAATCTTTAAGAAACAGATAATGCCACTGTTCTGTCAAACTATTCTACATCAGGGAAGGATAAAGAAGACTTTCAGTCCTCTGCTTTAAACTACTGTAACATTGATTCACAACAACAACAAAGATCACATTAATAAAGGAAATATAATTCATGAATGTCAATGCAAAATCCTTAAGAAAATATTAAAAGAACACTATACAACAAGCCAGTCACCTTAACCTCAAAATGCAAGAGTGGATAAAATTTATTGAGTTGATTAATGTAAATCATCATTGAGGAACTTCTGGGGGAGATGACAGAGTAGGACGATCCTAAGCTCACCTTCTCCCATGCACACAACTAGATTACAGCCACATTAGTGTAAAAAACCTAGAAAATGACTGGAAGACTAGAAGAACAGAATCTCCACAGGTAAATGTAGAGAATAGGCCATGTAAACGAGGTTATGAGGTGTGGGGACACAGCTGGGAGGCAAACAGACCCATAGGACTGTTCATGTAAGGGCAGGACATGATGGTACAGAGAGGGGGAGGTACAGATCCCCACATGTAGCTCACAGATGTAGGGTACCCACACAGGGAAGACAAATCCCCATAACATTTGGCTTTGAGAACTGGAGGGGCCTGGCTATCTGAGTTCTTACAATCAGTGGTATTTTGCAACTGGAACTTTAAAATTCAGTTGGTGCTTGGCTTTGGGAGAACTGGAGAGCAAGAGAAAAATGAGTTTCCACCCTTAAAGAGACAGTATAACAAGCAGCCCCTGCAGAGACAGGGGAACCTAGATCCCCAGATACCTCCAGAGATACACCCAGCCTAGGTCCAGGGACACTTGCAGGAGCCAGCTTTCCACCCAGGTTGGGAAAAACAAACCCCACCTTGGTGAGCTTCAGGAGATCTGCCCCTCCCAACTTGGCCATCCTAAGTAGGCATTTTCTTGGGCTGCTGCCCGCCTCCTCCAACAGAAGATCAGCATGAATCTTGCTGACCCTGTGTACCCTGTACCTGCATTCTCCTGCAGATTAGCCCCTTCAATAGTGCCCTTGGCCAGAGTCCACCCAAAACAGAGCCACAAACTAGCAGTGTACAAGCAGTCCCAAAAGGGACCAGCACCACTTCAAAATGACTCCTTCTCTGAAGAGAGGGGAAGATAAACACACACACACACACACACACACACACACACACACACACACACAGAGAGAGAGTCCAACTGCAACTCTAGCAATGGGGAAGGGGCAAGACATCAGGTATCACTGCAGGACATGTCCACCAAGTAAAGCTTCTCAGGGAACAACACAGGGAAAATACTCTGCTGCTTGGTGATACTGCATTCAGGCAAACAACAGCCCTATCTTTCAAGCCCAGAGAGGCTACACACTGGCCCACTAATAACACATGGTCCCAACTAGGCCCACAGTAGGCACAGGAGACCATTGCAGATGGCTGAATTGAAGGCAAATGCAGCTCAGCCACAATAGTGGGGCTAACACAACATACACAGGGGACCGTATGCAGCACCAGATTCTGGTGAACAGGGGACATTACACTGCAGGACACTAGGCGACCTCTTCATAAGGCCACTACATTTGAGAGCAGGAGACATAGCCTACTTTCCTGACACATAAAAACAACACAGAATTAGACAAAATGAGGAGACAGAGGAACCTGCCCCAAATGCAAGAACAGGACAAGAACTAAATGCAACAGAAAGAAATAATACACCTGACATAGAATTTAAAGTAATGGTCATAAAGACACTCACTGGACTAAGCAATGAGTGGAGGACTTCAGGGAGACCATCAACAAAGAGGTAGAAAACATAAAAAGGAACCAATCAGAGGTAAGGAACTTAAAAATTGCAATTAAAAATACACTGGATGTGGGGCGCCTGGGTGGCTCAGTGGGTTAAAGCCTCTGCCTTCAGCTCAGGTCATGATCCCAGGGTCCTGGGATCAAGCCCCACATCGGGCTCTCTGCTCCGCAGGGAGCCTGCTTCCTCCTCTCTCTCTGCCTGCCTCCTCCTCTCTCTCTGCCTGCCTCTCTGCCTAGTTGTGATTTCTCTCTGTCAAATAAATAAAATATTAAAAAAAAAATACACTGGATGAAATAGATAGTAGACAATAGAGAGAAGAAGAATGGATTAATGACCTTGATGACAGAGTAATCAAAGCAGTCAAGCTGAACAGAAGACAAGGTGGAAGAAAGAAAAAAAAAATATATATATATATATATGAAGGGACCTCAGTGACACAGTCAAGAATAATAACATTCACATTATATGGATACCAGAAAGAGGAGAGGGAAAAGGGGAGGCAGAAAATATATATAAAAAAAAAATAGCTCAGGCGCCTGGGTGGCTCAGTGGTTTAAGTCTCTGCCTTCGGCTCAGGTCATGATCTCAGGGTCTTGGGATTGAGCCCCGCATCGGGCTCTCTGCTCAGTGGGGAGCCTGTTTCTCCCTCTCTCTCTGCCTGCCTCCCTGCCTACTTGTGACCTCTCTCTCTCTGTCAAATAAAAAAAATAAATAATAGCCCAAAAACTTCCAAATGTGGGGAAGGAAACAGAAGTCCAGATCCAGTAGGCACAGAGAGTCCACAGCAAAATCAACCTGAGGTCCACACGAAGACACAATGTAATTCAAATGGCAAAAGTAGTGACAGAAATTTTAAAAGGAGCCAGAGAAATGAAAACAGTTACCTTCAAGGGAAACCCCAAAGGCTACCAGCTGTTTCTTAGCAGAAACTTTGCAGACCAGAAGAGAGTGGCATGGTAATATTCTAGTGCTGAAAGAGTAAAACCTGCAACCAAGAATACTCTACCCAGAAAGTCTATCATTCAGAGTAGAAGGAGATATAAAGTTTCCCAGACAAAGAAGACTTAAAGGAATTTATCACCACTAAATCACCTTATAAGAAAGATTAAGATTAAGATTCAGAGAAAGACTGAATAGAAAGGGAAAATCATAAGCAGGTGTAAGTAAAGTAGAAAGCACAAAAGCATTAAAATTAAGCATGTCTATAAAAATATGTCAAGGTTTTCTATTTCTTCCTGGTTCAGTTGTGGTAGTTTATATGTCTCTAGGAATGCATCCATTTCTTCCAGATTGTCCAATTTGTTGGCGTAGAGTTGCTCATAGTATGTTCTTATAATTGTCTGTATTTCTTTGGTGTTAGTTGTGATCTCTCCTCTTTCATTCATGATTTTATTTATTTGGGTCCTTTCTCTTTTCTTTTGGATGAGTCTGGCCAGGGGTTTATCAATCTTATTGATTCTTTCAAAGAACCAGCTCCTAGTTTCATTGATTTTTTCTATTGTTTTTTGGGTTTCTATTTCATTGATTTCTGCTCTGATCTTTATGATTTCTCTTCTCCTGCTGGGTTTAGGGTTTCTTTCTTGTTCTTTCTCCAGCTCCTTTACGTGTAGGGTTAGGTTGTGTACTTTGGACCTTTCTTGTTTCTTGAGAAAGGCTTGTACCGCTATATATTTTCCTCTCAGGACTGCCTTTGCTGTGTCCCACAGATTTTGAACTGTTGTGTTTTCATTATCATTTGTTTCCATGAATTTTTTCAATTCTTCTTTAATTTCCTGGTTAACCCATTCATTCTTTAGAAGGATGCTGTTTAGTCTCCATGTATTTGGGTTCTTTCCAGCTTTCCTCTTGTGATTGAGTTCTAGCTTCAGAGCATTGTGGTCTGAAAATATGCAGGGAATAATCCTAATCTTTTGATACCGGTTGAGACCTGATTTGTGACCCAGGATGTGATCTATTCTGGAGAAGGTTCCATGTGCACTAGAGAAGAATGTGTATTCTGTTGCTTTGGGATGAAATGTTCTGAATATATCTGTGATGTCCATCTGGTCCAGTGTGTCATTTAAGGCCTTTATTTCCTTGTTGATCTTTTGCTTGGATGATCTGTCCATTTCAGTGAGGGGAGTGTTCAAGTCCCCTACTATTATTGTATTATTATTGATGTGTTTCTTTGATTTTGTTATTAATTGGTTGATATAGTTGGCTGCTCCCACGTTAGGGGCATAGATATTTAAAATTGTTAGATCTTCTTGTTGGACAGACCCTTTGAGTAGGATATAGTGTCCTTCCTCATCTCTCATTATAGTCTTTGGCTTGAAATCTAATTGATCTGATATAAGGATTGCCACCCCAGCTTTCTTCTGATGCCCATTAGCATGGTAAATTGTTTTCCACCTCCTCACTTTAAATCTGGAAGTGTCTTCGCGTCTAAAATGAGTTTCTTGTAGGCAACATACTGATGGGTTTTGTTTTTTTATCAATTCTGATACCCTGTGTCTTTTGATTGGGGCATTTAGCCCATTAACATTCAGGGTAACTATTGAGAGATATGAATTTAGTGCCATTATTAGTCTGTAAGGTGACTGTTACTGTATATTGTCTCTGTACCTTTCTGATCTACTCCTTTTAGGCTCTCTCTTTGCTTAGAGGACCCCTTTCAATATTTCCTGTAGAGCTGGTTTGGTGTTTGCAAATTCTTTCAGTTTTTGTTTGTCCTGGAAGCTTTTGATCTCTCCTTCTATTTTCAATGATAGCCTAGCTGGATAGAGTATTCTTGGCTGCATGTTTTTCTCGTTGAGTGCTCTGAATATATCATGCCAGCTCTTTCTGGCCTGCCAGGTCTCTGTGGATAAGTCTGACGCCAATCTAATATTTTTACCATTGTATGTTACAGCCTTCTTTTCTCGGGCTGCTTTCAGGATTTTCTCTTTGTCACTAAGACTTGTAAATTTTACTATTAGGTGACGGGGTGTGGACCTATTCTTGTTGACTTTGAGGGGGGTTCTCTGCATCTCCTGGATTTTAATGCTTGTTCCCTTTGCCATATTAGGGAAATTCTCTCCAATGATTCTCTCCAATAGACCTTCTGCTCCCCTCTCTGTTTCTTCTTCTTCTGGAATCCCAATTATTCTAATGTGGTTTCGTCTTATGGTGTCACTTATCTCTCGAATTCTCCCCTCATGGTCCAGTAGCTGTTTGTCCCTCTTTTGTTCGGCTTCTTTATTCTCTGTCGTTTGGTCTTCTATATCACTAATTCTTTCTTCTGCCTCATTGATCCTAGCAGTGAGAGCCTCCATTTTTGATTGCACCTCATTAATAGCTTTTTTGATTTCAACTTGGTTAGATTTTAGTTCTTTAATTTCTCCAGAAAGGGCTTTAATATCTCCAGAGAGGGTTTCTCTAATATCTTCCATGCCTTTTTCGAGCCCGGCTAGAATGTTCAGAATCGTCATTCTGAACTCTTGATCTGACATATTACCAATGTCTGTGTTGATTAGGTCCCTAGCCTTCGGTACTGTCTCTTGTTCTTTTGTTTGTGATTTTTTCCACCTTGTCATTTTGTCCAGATAAGAGGATATGAAGGAGCAAATAAACTACTAAAAGGGTGGCAAAGACTCCAGAAAAATGTGCTGTAACCAAATCTGAAGAGACCCCGTAATTGTGGGGGGGAGAAAGGCGATAAAAACAGGTTCTTTCAGAAAGTGGTTGATGTTCTCTTTCTAGAGTTGCTGTTCTTCTTCTGTTCGCTCTCCCGTTGGATTTGTAGGTGTTTGCAATGTTTAGATAAGCTATCGAGCTGATCTCCTTCTACCTGATGTAGTCTCAGGCTGCTACTTCTCCGCCATCTTGACTCTCCAGACCTCAACTTTTTAAAAAAGATTGAGATCATGCCATACATATTTTCAGACCACAATGCTATGAAACTTGAAATCTAACATATGAAAACATAGGACCACAAATGCATGGAGGTTAAAAGGAATCCTATTTCAGAATGAATAGGTCAACCAGAAAATTAAAGAAGAACTTTAAAAATTCATGGAAGCAAACGAAATTGAATACACGACAGTTGTGAACCACTGGGAAGCAGCAATGGCAGTTCTAAGAGGTAAGTATATAGCAATACAAGCCCCCCCCCCCACCAAGAGAGAAGAAAAGTATCAAATGCACAACCTAATCTTATACGTAAACATACTGGAGATAAAAAGGACATAAACCATAAATCCAGTGGGAGATAAGAAATAATAAAGATTAGAGCCAAGGGCCACCTGGATGGCTCAGTGGATTAAAGCCTCTGCCTTCAGCTCAGGTCATGATCCCAGGGTCCTGGTACTGAGTCCTACATCGGGCTCTCTGCTCAGCAGGGAGTCTGCTTCCCTTCCTCTCTCTCTGCCTGCCTCTCTGCCTACATGTGATCTCTGTCAAATAAATAAATAAAACCTAAAAAAAAGATTAGAGCAGAAAGCAAAGAAACAGAAATTAAATAAAAGAACAGAGAAATGTGACTAGGAACTGGTTCTTTGAAAGAATTAATAAGATTGCTAAACCTCTAATCAGGTTTACCAAAAATAAGAGAAAGGACCCATATAAATAAAAGCATAAATGAGAGAGGAGAAAACACAGCAAAACCCAAGAAATGCAAACAATCATATGGAAATATTATGAGCAAATACATGCCAAAAAGATGGGCAAGCTGAAATAAATGGATACAGTCCTTGAAACATAATCTACCAAAATTCAATGAGGAAGAAACAGAAAACCTAAACAGACCCAAAACCAGCAAAAAGGGGGAAAAAACTGAATTACCAAAAATTTCCCAAAAAGTATCCAGAGACAAATGGCTTCCCAGGGGAATTCTGCCCAGTAATAAAATAAGAATTAATGCCCATATTTCTGAAAGCATAAAAAAATAGAAAAAAGAAAACAGCAAACTCCTTCTATGAGACCAGCATTGCCTTGAGGCCAAAACCACAGAAGAATGCCCCCTGAAAACAATTACAGACCAGTATCCCTGATGAACAAGGATGCATATAGTCTCACCAAGATACTAGCCAACAGGATCCAATGGTACATTTAAAGGATTATTCAATATGACCATGAGGGATTTATTCCTGCACTGAAAAGTGACTCAACCTCAGCAAGTCAATCAATGGGATAGACCACATTAAAAAATGGACAAAAAATAAAATAAAAAACAAACGCAAGAACCATATGACATTCTCCATAGATGCAGAAAAAGCATTTCACAAAATACTGCTTCTTCTTTGAAAAAACTCTCTACCACGTAGAAAGAGAGGGAATATAACTCAACATCATAAAGACCATATAGGAAAGACCCACAATAGATATAATCCTCAACAGAGAAAGACTGATTTTCCCCTATGTTCGGGAACACACCAGGTTTGTCCACTCTCACCACCGATCTCCAAATGTTCATGGAAATGTGTGGTTCCTCTCATAGCAGATCTCCTGTGCTTCTGCCTTTTGCCTCCCTATCCCTGGAAAACAATCCTACAACCATGCAGTAGCAAGTAGTTTATATCAACACAGAGCAGAAAACTGGCATCTAGACACTCTCTTCTCAGGCAGGTTTCCTGCTCCTAAAGCTCGGTGGAAAGATAGGGGTTTTTTTGTTTGTTTGTTTTTTGTTTGTATGTTTGTTTTGCTGTTTTGTTTTTGTTTGTTTGTTTTTAACTTTCTGAAGTCTGGGAACTCTGCCATACTCAGCACCACCCATTTTCATGTCACCCCAGGGATCCTGAGACCAATCTTGCCACTCAGGATTGACAAGGATTCCACCTGGCTTCCCTACCTGAGCATTTTTAAGCCAGGGACACCCCCACAGTAGCAGACTTCTAAATGTTACCATTTTCTGATCTGCTGCTAAGAAGACTTTGTGGTAGCTTCCCCAGGCAGGTTCCCACCCCTAAGCTATATAACACCAGATTCAAATCTGAATACCACCTCCCTTCCAAATGGTGGGTCCTTTTCTACTTGTAGACCTGCAGCATTTGTTTTCTCAGATCTCTGATTCAATTATTGTGTGTTCTGAATGATCTGATAAATATTGACTTGTATTTGAGGGAGGAGACAAACTTAAGTCCTCCTCCCACTGCTTTGTGTTGGAAGCTAGACATGAAGACAGTGAACCTGCTGACAGGCTGGATTTTGTTCTCCCCGTCTATGAGAGCTGAATATTGTTTTGGCAAAAGGTAATGACTTGGGACACAGCATCATCCTTTCTTGGTTTAAGTTTATTTTGGGAAGACGTAGCAAACATAATAGCTACCATTTTCTACATTTATATTTAAGCTTTAATGGAGGAGTGGAAAGTAGCGTTTACTTGAATGTCATATTATGAACTTACCCATGAAGTGTGACAGTTCATGGGGTTTAATGGTCCATGTCTTCATAAATACTGGCGATAGCATTTCAGGGAATGGTGACGCTGAGTGACACATTTTGCTTTATACTGGTTGAGTCTTTCAGCCTCACCATGAACTTCACTATAAATACTTCCAAAAGATGAATTTTTCATCCTGAAGAAAGTTAACCTGTTTTCCATTCGATAATGTCAGAAGGGTCACTGAAAAAGCCCTTGGTCATTGGCCAGCTGAGCTACCTGGTGACTGGCCACCTGAATGAGAACAATTTGTGAGTGCCTGGGTGATTCACCAGAACATGGTGGTGACATCACAAGAAGGCATTGTGATGCCCTAGGGTGAGGCCAGCAAGACAGGATAGGCTGTGCCGCTGATGGGGAGGCCAACTGAGCCGCCTCCTCGAAGTCTCCCCAGAAGGCTGTGGAATGGACAGGGGCTCACCCAGCAGTAAGACCCCAAGAAATTGGAAGGAGTGCTTTTCCTTCCAGAAGTCTTTCTAGGGGAGCAGCTTCTCCTTCAGGCAGAGCAGGAAGACCGCGGGAAAGCGGGGTGGCGGGGGGGGGAGCCACTGGCGAGGCCAGAGCCTCTGAGGACCTCCAGGGGCACCGCTCCAGCCTCCACAGAGATGGGCACTGCCTCTGGGAGCAGGTGGCAGCAGGTCGGGGAGGCCGCGGTGTGGACCTGACTTCCAGAGGCGCTGCTCCATCTGCTTCAGAGATGGGCCTGGCCTGGGGGAGCTAGCGTTGGTGCTGGGCATGGAGTGGGCTGTGCAGAAAGAGGGGCTGTGGGGGCGACCCACAGGAGGCCCAGCCCCAAAAGGCGGGGAGCTCAGGTAATCCTGGTCAGCCTGTACAGACCCCACACAGGAGGCCCAGCCAAGTGCAGTCCAGAAGCCCCCTGGTGGATGCAGCAAGGAAAAGGGCCCAATTGTTGAGATAATCCAAGAACTTGTCTCAAGTTTGTTGCAGGGGTGCCAGATACCGGTTTTGGAGAACTTGTCTACAATCAGGGGTTGATTTCAACCCCTTTTTTTTTTCTTTTTTTTTCTTTTTTCTTTTTTAATCGACAAATTTGGTTCCCCCTCCTTCCCCACAGATCCCATCCTAAATCCCACTGTTACCCCATTCCAACAGGTCCAGCAGATCATAAACAACTTCCTCTGCCGTGATTCTCTTTTGTTTTTAAATTTTGAATCATTATTAATTTTTTGCATGCTTTGCATCTTTGTTCTAAAATATAAACTTTGTCAATCTATGGGCATGCCTATATATGAAGGAGATTGGTGTGCCCAAAGTGATAGGATGATTTCTTAACAGAAAATTTACCTAGTTGTACTACTTTCTGTACTTAGCTAGGATATTTTTAAAAAAATGTCCTTGGGGCCCTGGGTGGCTAAGTTGGTTAAACTTCTGCCTTAGGCTCAGCTCATGATGCCAGGGTCCTGATAGTGAGCCCTGTATCTGGCTTCCTGGTTGGTGCGGTGCCTGCTTACCCCTCTCCTTCTCCCTTTGCTTGTGCTTTCTGTGACACAAAGACAATTTTTTTAAGTTAATTTAAAAAAATAAGTAAAAATAAGAAAATGAAATATAATTTTCTTTGCCTGTCACTAATTTTCCAGTGCAGTAATAGTGACAGTAATAGTAATAGAGCAAAGTTGGATACTTTATTAAAACCAATGAGTGTACTGAAACTTTTCGGGAACAAAGTCCCTGAGAAATGCAAGGATGACATGTGTATGGATAAAAAATGTATGATGGTTACTCTGCTGATTTTAGTGGCAATGGTGAAGATGGTAAAAAAAATCACAGCTACTGTGCATGGGTCACTCATGCCACTCAGATTTGACACATCCAGTATAAACTATCCCATTTAGTCTTGTCATTTTTTTTTTGCTTTTTCTTCTAATTTATTTAGGTATAATTGACCAAAATTAAATATATCTAAGGGACACAGTTTCATTTAAGTATTACGCTTCCTAATAACTACAAAGTGCATATCCACCAATTCACTTAGCTTGTGTATGTGGTGTGTATGTGTGTGTGTGTGTGTATGTGTGTGTGCATGTGTGTGTGTAAGAATACCACCAACTGGGGAGATCTCCAGTAACAGGAAATTTCCAATATACCGTGTTGTTAACTATATATAAATTGCTGTAAATATAACTTATTCAACATGTATACTGGAAACTTAGCATTTGACCCACATCTTCCCAATTTTCCCTGCCTTTAGTCACTGACAATTGCCATTCTACTCTTCTAAAGATTGACTTTTAGATTTCATTTACAATTGTAATTATAAAGTGTTTGTCTTTCTATGTCTGGCTTATTTCACTTCTCTCAATGTCCTCCTGGTTCATCCATGATACTTTTATTTCATTTTTCCATTCATTTGTCAATGAATATGTCAAATTAATTTCCACATTTTAGCTATTGTGAGTCACACTGCAATGATGATTACACGAGTAAAGTATAGCTTCAAATTTGATTTCATATCATTTTATTTCCTTTGCATAGATATCCAGAAGTGGGATTGTTGGAACTTAGGATAGTTTTACTTTCAACTGTTTGAAAAACTTCTATACTATTTTCCATAATGGCTGTACTAATTTATATTCCCATCAATAGTGCTCAAGTGTTGTTTTTTATCCGCATCCACTCCAACAGACATCATTTTGTTCAATTATTGATAATAATCATTCCAAGAAGTGTGAAATCATATCTCATGATTCTGATCTCTCCTGATGAGTTAAAGGCTCAAAGAGTTGGATTCACTAATCCATGTTTACATTTCTAGTAAGTGACAGCTAGCATTAGATCTAAAATTGGCTCCAAAAATCTGCAGCATGTTTTACAAAAAAGCAAAAATAAACTTCTCTTCAGTCTGAATCTAAAGACAAAGTATATACTGATAAATCAGATATCTCTCCATGTATCTCTCTACCTACTTACCTATTTATCAGTACTGATTCTCTGATGTGATATTTCATGACGATATATATACAGAAACACACAGATATAGGCACATACGAATACTATACATTTTAGATCTCTGTGTACAATGAAATCCTTAGGATCAAAAGCTTTATAACCATCTAAACAAATAAAAAATACACATTGGTTAACTATTTTAAATGAGTCTTAATCCCTAAGTCATGAAAGCTTTCTGAACTCTGTGCTGTTTGTCTTTTTTTTTTTCACTTTTTAAAATTTCTTTTCAGTGTAACAGTTCATTGCTTTTGCACCAAACCCAGTGCTCCATGCAAGACATGCCCTTCCTATTACCAAACATCTGGTTCCCCAACCTCCCACCAACCGCCCCTTCAAAACCCTCAGGTTGTTTTTCAGAGTCCATAGTCTCTCATGGTTCATCTCTCCTTCCAGTTTCCCTCAACTCCCTTCTCCTCTCCATCTCCCCATGTCCTCCATGTTATTTGTTCTGCTTCATAAATAAGTTGTCTTCTTTAGCAGAAACTGTTTTGGAAACATTAGAAGGCATGAAAAATTTCATGTATGACTCATTGCAGAGATACTGTAGGGAAATGTGCTTGGCTGGACTCCAGAGGATTGTCCTCTTGGCAACCTGATACATTCTAGGGAAGTCATTTCATAATATGTTAAAATCTAGATAATGGATAGCAATGCAAAATCATTATTATCTATGGGCATGCAGATACAAGTATGAACAAATTTTTCAAAGAACTGAGGTATGCTTTGTGCAGCCAGTAGGTTCATGGTAGTCCTGTGGAAAAAGGTCTGCTAGGTCTTTTAGAGATCTCTTCCCCCATAGGTGGGTAAAGAAGTTTATTTTGATAAAATTCACACAAAAGTATGACAGAGTTCTTGAAAAGAGAAGAAAAAAAAACCAAATTTATATGAAAATTGGTGATTTTTGTTTTTTACATTCAGATGCTTATTAAAGTTTAGTCTGAGATTTCTTATAAAATTTTAGGGAAAATGATAGAAATTTCTTTGTTAAAGGCGCATTCTGGTTGCAACTATGCAATAATCAGACAAAATGGATTGTGACTAGACTTATTTAGTGATCTGAATGATCTTTTTTTGAGATTTGTTTGCTTCTGAAGAAAATTCTACATTGTCTGGTATCTAGAGAACATATTTCTAGATTTGCCAATGGATCATATATAGTTTTTTTTTTTTGTTTGTTTTTGTTTTTGTTTTTGTTTTTTTCTCTTCTCATTTTATTTATTTTTTCAGCGTAACAGTATTCATTCTTTTTGCACAACACCCAGTGCTCCATGCAAAACGTGCCCTCTCCATTACCCACCACCTGTTCCCCCAACCTCCCACCCCTGACCCTTCAAAACCCTCAGGTTGCCCCAACCTCCCACCCCTGACCCTTCAAAACCCTCAGGTTGTTTTTCAGAGTCCATAGTCTCTGAAAAACAACCTGAGGAGCGGGCTATGGACATTGGGGAGGGGAAGCGAACCATAAGAGATCATATATAGTTTTAACTAAATTACTTCTCATCACATGGGATCCACATTTAATCTTTATGATAATGATCCTATATTTGAAAAATCACTTTATTCTGTAAATATGTGAATCAATAAGGTGAGAGGTTTTCCAAGTCTTATTTGTAATTGAATAAGAACATTGGAAGCCTAGGAAAAAGAATATCTGTAATATTGATAATGCTTATTAAATTATATTAAGCTAAATTCAAAATGGTAATATGCAAATTAAGTATAACTTACATTATATTGAGGACTTTTCTCATTATGAAGTAGGAATAAACTGAATATATACATTTACAAAGCAACTTATAGGGGAGAAAATAAAGAGGACGTTGATTTTGTAAGCAAAACCATGTAGAGCAACTTTGGTATTGGGTCAGGACATGAATCAGAGTTCATTGAGAGGATCTGGAAGTGATGTGTGTATTCTCTACACTATTGATCAAAGCTGTATTATTGCAGGGAACAAGAGAAAATAAGATTAAGACTGAAATAGATAGGAAACAAGAAATATCTTGAAATGACAATATAGAAGAAACAAAGCAATTTATTGAGGCATAGATAACTTGTATAAATTCTTGACTCTGTTTCATCTCTGGTACATTTTTAATTAATAGGTTTAATAATTTTCTTTTAATTTCTATTTAGTTTTGAGCGTTAAAAATGACCAATTTTATTTCATAATTGTTGCCTAAAATATTTAGTGCTATGATAGGATTCTTTTAAAATACAAATTAAAAATATAAATACCTGAATCTATTTACTATCTGTGTTAAGACAGGAAATCCAATGAATTCCCTTAAATTTCTGAAACTTGATTTATCATCAGCAACTCTCTGTATTCATATTGATGGTAGTCTCAACCTCAGGAGACTTTGGTCAGGAATAAATAAAATAAATTCCTGGCATCAGTCTCACATATGGTAGGTTCCACCCTGGGGAGATGGTCAATAGAAGTGTATAGTCCTATCCTCTCTGCCATGTATGGACCTTCTTCAGATTCAACTCTTCGTTCTCCAACTGACTAAGAAACCATCTCTCTCCCTTTTACTCCACTCCCTATTGACAGTAATGTTGATGCCAGACCCAAAAGTTTGAGTGCAGTTTAAATGATTGAAGCAGGTGCAAATCTTTTACAAAGTGAATAGACTGGCTTCCATAATGCCATTGGGTAAAATTAAAATAAGGGAGAAATAATCTAATTATTTTACATGAAAATATAATTCTTCATATTAGAGTTTGGAACCAGATATTCAATATCTAAAGTGGCTTCCATGTCAGGTGCAGTAGCTCTTTAACTATAAACACAACCAGCTTTCCCAGTTTTTCCTCTGCGAGTTTACAGTGACCACCCAATAATTGAAAATCAACTGCTTCACATAGACCCAGAACCCTGATGTAGGTATTTCAAAGTAGATTAGGAGATGCACCTCTGCAATAATTTGAGTACATGTAAATTACTAAGTGAAATAACTTTTTTATGACTTTACTATATTATTCCAAGAATGCATGGACACTGCATCAACAGACCATAGGATAAATTGATGGTCCCACAACCTATGCCTCTTGACACCAGAGGCAGATACTTCAAACCCATTTACAATTTTTACCAGTACTTCATTTTTTTAAAAGATTTGATTTATTTGACAGACAGAGATCACAAGTACGCAGAGAGGCAGGCAGAGAGAGGAGGAGGAAGCAGGCCCCCTGCTGAGCAGAGAACCTGATGCAGGGCTCCAACCCAGGACCCTGAGATCATGACCTGAGCCAAAGGCAGAGGCTTTAACCCACTGAGCCACCCAGGGCCCTCCTTCCTCAGTTTTTTAAAATAATACACTCATCTCTCATCTTGATTCCTAAATCCTAATTACCATGCCATGATTTATAACTCAACCAATGCCAAGTTAAACGTGTCTAGAAATCGCAATGCACAGATTTGAGGCCTCAGGACCACAGAGGGGCACAGACATAGGTGCTGATATGAAGGTGGTGTGTAGAGTATTGGAGAGAGGCCCAGGACAGGAGGAATGAGCAGGGGCTTGCTATGGGCAGGGGCAGGGAACAGGACAGAGAAGTCAAGGAAGAGCAGGAAGAGCAGTGACTGAACTGCCATCTCTCTCCACACTGCAGCCTGTGCTGTTGCCAAGCTTCTATAACTGCCCCAGGACATCACAATGCCTTCTTCCTGTGATGTCACCACCATGCAAAGTAATCACTATGCCCTGGCCAATCATCAGGGATTTCTCAGATTAGCCTCATTCTGGTGACCAATCACCAGACAGGTCAGCTGACCAGTTATTGTTGGCTTTCTCAGTGACACCCCTGACTGGTATTATCACCTGGAAACCATGTTTTAAAGGAAAACAAGTAAACTGTCCTTCAAGAGGAAAAGTTAATATTTGAGCTGTATTTATACTGAAAGTCATGGTGAGGCTGAAAGTCTCAACCAATGCAAAGCTAAATGTGTCACTTAGAGGCACCGTTAATTAAAACACTTACCTGGATATTAATGAAGACATTGGCCATTAGACCACATGAAGGTCATAGAAGTGGGTAACTCAGACCATGTGGCAATAGAGCAAATGCTACTCTCAACTCATCCATCACGGCTTAAATATAAGTGTAGAAAATAACAGGCATTATGTTTGTTTCATAGTAATAAAAGGGAGAGATCATGACCAATGTAAAAAAAAAAAAAACAGGGAATTCTTAGAACATATTATCAGCAACTATACAGCAATGAGTTAGGCCATTTGGAAGAAATAGATGCATTCATGGAAACTTGCAATCTACCAAGTCCAAAACAGGAAAAAATAGATAATCTGAGCAGACCCAACACCAGCCCAAAAATTGAAGCAGGTATCACAAAGCTCAAAACAACAACAACAACAACAACAACAAAACTAGATTCCAGGGCGAGATAGCTTCCCAGTGGGATTATACCAAACATTGAAAGAATAAATCAGGCCTCTTCTACTGAAGCTGTTTCAAAAGAAAGAAAGAAAAAGAATTGGATGGATAATGTCCAAACTCATTTTATGAGGCGACCATTAGCTTGATCCAAAAAACAGACACCCTACTGGAAAGGAGAATTACAGACCAATAACCTTGATGAACAGGAATGCCAAAATACTCAGCAAGATACTAGCCAATAAGATCCCATGGAATGTTAAAAGAGCTATTCATGATGAAGGGAGATCAATTCCTGAGATGCAAGGAAGGTTCAACATAGACAAGTGCATCGATGTGATAGATCATATTAACAAAAGAATGACAAGAACCATATCATCCTCTCAACTGATGCAGAAAAATCATTTGGCAAAATACAACATCCTTTCCAGATGAAAACTCCTCAAAATATAGGGTTAGAAGGCACATGTTTCATCAAAGCCATCTCTGAACAACCCACAGCAAATGTCATTCTCAATGGGAAAAATCTGAGAGCTTTTCCCTTTGGGTCAGGAACATGACAGGGATTCCCATTCTCACCACGTTTGTTCAACAGAGCATTAGAAGTCCTAACCTCAGCATTTGTACAACAAAAAGATAATGGATTCAAACTGGCAAAGAAGTCAAACTCTCTCTTTGCATATGACGATATACTTTATGAGAAAATCCCAAAAGACTCCACCCCTTAATTACTTGAACTGTAGCAGCAATTCAGCAACATGAAGGACTCAAAACGAATGCCCAGAAATCAGTTGCTTTTCTATATACTAACCATCTGAATGGAGAAAGAGTAAGGTTTCAATTCCATTTACTATAGCATTCAAAACCATAAGATACCTATGAATAAGCCTAATCTAAGAGGTCAAGGATCTGTACCATAGAAACTACAGAAGACTTATGAAGGAAACTGAGGAAGACACAAAGAGATGGAAAAACCTCTATGCTCATAGATTGGAAGAAAAACATTGTGAAAACATCTAAGCTGCCCAGATCAATCTACACATTCAATGCAATCCCTATCAAAATAAACTTGATATTCTTCCCAGAGCTAAAACAAGCAATCCTAAAATTTGCATGTAGCCAGAAAAACCCCTAATTGCCCGGGGATTGTTGAAAAAGAATACCAAAGCTTGGGGCATCACAATTTCTGTTTGCAAGCAAGTTTACAAAGCTGTGATCATCGAGACAGCATGGTAGTGACACAAAAACAGACGTATCACTCAATGGAATAGAACAGAGAGCCCAGAAAAAAACCCCTTGACTCTAAGGCCAACTGATCTTTAATAAAGCAGGGAAGAATATCCAATGGAAAAAAAGGCAATGTCTTTGATAAATGATGCTGGGAAAATTGGACAGTCACATGCAGAAGGACAACACTGGCCCATTCTCTTATACCACATGTAACAAAAAATCCAAAATGGATGAAATACCCAAGTGGGAGAGAGGAATCCTTCAGAATCCTAGAGGAGAACCCCAGGCAGCAACCTCTTCAACCTCAGCCACAGTAACTTCCTGCAACACAGGTCTCTAAAGGCAAGGGAATCAAAAGAAAAATGAACTGCTGTTTCTCAAGATAAAAAGCTTCTGCACAGCCAAGGGAACAATCAACATAACTTCTGATTGGGAGAAGATTTTTGCAAATGATATATTCAATAAGGAATTAATAGCCAAAATAAAGAAAGAAGTTATACATGAGAGACATAATATTCAAAATCTGAATAAATATATTTGTTTACCCACTGAATAAACTTGAACTCAACTATTAAAACAGCTACACAAATTATCAGAACTTGTTTCTAAATTTTGTCCTAGAGATATGATGAGCAATTGCTATTTTAATGTTACTCATATCTCAGTGAATGACACATGAGAATTGTATTCACTACTCACACTGAGTGAGTTTATGAGTGAATACACTCATAAAACATCAAGTATTCTCCTTATTCTCCAAAGATGTCCCCAGATCATGAGTCTTTATGGAGTTATCTAAAATGGCAAGAGCAGGGATGAGAGCAAAGTATACACAGTGGTTTGAAAAATACTCTATTCAGAAAAATGACTTCATTGATAGGATGATGGGAGGACCGATATCAGCTTGAGAAACCAGTACGTTTGTAACTATGCATGATAACAAAGGGTACATGTCTTATGCATATTTTTATTGTTACTTATCATTTAAATGCTTAAGATAATTTTGATTAGAATTAATAAAGAAACTATTTAATAAAATATTAGAATTAACAATTGATAGATTTTTTAAAGATTTTTTTTTTATTTGACAGAGAGAGATCACAAATAGGCAGAGAGACAGGCATAGAGAGAGGGAGAAGCAGGCTCTCCGCTGAGCAGAGAGCCCAATTCAGGGCTCTATCTCAGGACCCTGAGATTATGACCCAAGCTGAAAGCAGAGGCCTAACCCACTGAGCCACCCAGGGACCCCAACAATGGATAGATTTAAACATTTAATTAACAATGGCCGGGGCGCCTGGGTGGCTCAGTGGTTTAAGCCGCTGCCTTCGGCTCGGGTCATGATCTCAGGGTCCTGGGATCGAGTCCCGCATCGGGCTCTCTGCTCAGCAAGGAACCTGCTTCCCTCTCACTCTCTCTGCCTGCCTCTCTGCCTACTTGTGATCTCTGTCTTTCAAATAAATAAAAAAAAAAATCTTTAATTAACAATGGCCATTCAAAGGAAAATCTTATTTTGCTAAAGTCTATTAAAATATCCATATTTTACAGATTTTATATATTTCATATTTTCATATAGATATATAATTAAATGTTAAAAAGTAAATAAATTTTTACATACTTGTGTGTTTAAAAAAAATGAAGCTCTCTTTAAGCCTTAGACATACCATTATAGAATTCTTGAAAGAATTGTTGTTGTACCTTGTATTCTACTGTAAAATGGTAGTAAATATAGTGGAATTGATGTTTTAATCAATGGCTGACATCTACAATCATCAATGCACTTCTTTTCTCTATTTATGGTAAATTAAACTAAGGTCTACACTGAATACTATATTCACGTAAATACGGTCACTAAATAATTATAATTCTCTGACAAAATACACAGCACATGTATGAATGGTAATGGACCTGCAAATGTGAGAATTTGTCCAAACCAAGGTATTTTTAGTAAAATAATTGAATTTGAAAGAGGCATATTATCACTGACTGGTACAGCTAAGATGAGATAAGTGAAAAGTTCCTGTGGTTTAAATTAACTCCTAAGACTATGATCTTTTAGAAAATGTGGGTATTGGTTTTTTCTGTGTGTTTTTTCCCCCTTTCCTTCTTAATCAAGACAGTAGTGTTGTAAATCTGCCTCACAAAATACATCCTAAGAATGTTTATTAAAAAAACAAAAACAAAAACAAAACAAAAGAACAACAACAACAACAAAAAAAAACCACTAAGCCTCCCCCTGTTATTTCCAGTGTCCCATTATTCCTGGCGCTGTCATGCACCCCTTCCATTTCCCCACCAGTCCCATCACCCGCAGGTAAAGGCGCCACCTCTCCCACTCCCGGCCTAGCCAGGCTCTAAAGGATGAGCTGCAGGCCAAGGGCAGTGCTGGAGCCCAGACCTGGAGGAGCCCGTGGCTGCTGGGAGCAGGGCGGGGTCCAACCCGTGGCCCAGAAGGAAGAGCTTCCATGGTTACCCCTGAAGTCAGGCTACCTCGCCAAGAAAGAGGCGCCCTGGGAGGGGGGAGGCCGCCAAGACGGGCTAGGCTGCACCCTCTGACAGGGAGGCCGCCTTGGTCCCCTGCTGGATGTCTCCCCCAAAGGCCAGGGACCAGCCCTGCACTAACCCAGCAGCGAGAGACCCCCAGAAATAAGAAGAAGCACTTTTCCTTTCAGAAGTCTTTCTAGTGGAGGGGCTTCTCCTTCAGGAAGAGCAGCGAGTCCACAGGAGAGTGGGAGAGGCCTCGGGGGCCAGGAGACCCTCCACTGAAGGCCAGAAGGACCAGGCCTCCAGGGGCAGGGGCACAGCTTCAACTGCCACAGAGATGGGGCTGGCCTCTGGGTGAAGCAGGTGGCAGGCCAGGCGGGAGGGGGCAGCGGGGTAGGAGGGGGCAACTGGGGCAACCCACTGGAGCCCAACATCAGGAAGGGAGCAGACTGGTCAGCTTGGTCAGCCTGGTCAGCCTGCCCAGCCACTGCACTGGCAACCCAACGGAGTACAGTCCAGAAACCCCCCAGTACCGTCAGCAGAGGAAAGGACCTGAGTGTTGAGATAATCCAGGAACTTTTCTCCCTCTTTGTTTGTTGCAGGGGTGCCAGCGACTGGTTTTGGAGAACTTGTCTACAACCAGGGATCAATTTTAAAGCTTTGTTTTGGTTTGGTTTGGTTTGGTTTTTTTTTTTTTTTACTTTTTATTAAGTGGAGAATTTGTTTGCCCTCCTTCCCTACAGATTCCCTCATAAAGCTCTCTGTTACCACCATTCCAACAAGTCAAGGAAAGATTAAACACCTTCCTCTGCCTTGGTTCTCCTCTGTTTTTGTTTTTGTTTGCACCAGTTTAAAGTTTTTTACATACTTTGCATCTTTATTCAAAAATGTAAACTTTTTCTATGTGCAGGCCCATATATGAAGGAAATGGGTGGGCCCAAAGGGATAGGATTATTTTTTTAACACAAATTTTACTGCTTTCTGTATTTAACTATGGTATTAAAAAAATTGTCTTTGGGGCGCCTGGGTGGCTAAGGGAGTTAAACTTCTGCCTTAGGCTCTGCTCATGATCCCAGGCCCCTGATAGCCGTGCATCTGGCTCCTTGGTTGGAGGGGTGCCTGATTATCCCTCTCCTGCTCCCTTTGCTTGTGCTTTCTGTCAAATAAATAAATACAATCTTTTTTTAAAGTTAACTTAAAAAATAAGTAATAATAAAAACATAAAATAAAAATTTGTTTGCCTATCACTAAGTCTCCAGTGGAGGAATAGTTACATCTGTGATAGCAAAGTAGGATGCTTTGTGAAAATCAATGAGTGTTTTGAAACTTTTTGGGAACAATGTCCCTGAGAAATCCAAAGATGATATGTGTTTGGATAAAAATGTATGATGGTAACTATGTTGATTTTAGTGGCAATAGTGAAGATAGTAAAAAAGGTCACAATTAGTGTGCATGGGTCACTCATGCCACTCAGATTTGACATATCCAGTATAAATTATATAATTCAGTCTTGTCATTTTTTTTGTTTTTTTTTCCTTCAGATTTGTTTAGGAATAATTGACATATATATATATATATATATATATATATATATATACACACACATACATATGGTGCACAGCTTTATTTAAGATACTTACACTTTCCAATAATCACTACAAAGCGCATATCCACAAATTCACTTAGCGTGCGTGTGTGTGTGTGTGTGTGTGTGTGTGTGTGTATGAATACTACCAACTGGTGAGATCCATAGTAACAGAAAATTTCCAATATACAATTTTGTTAAGTACACATAAATTTCTCTAAATAGAACTTATTCAACATGTACACTGGAAACTTAGCATTTCACCCACATCTTCCCATTTCTCCCTGCCTTCAGTCACTGACAATGGCCATTCTACTCTTTACTTTTAAAGATGGACTACTAGATTTCATATACAATTGTAATTATTGTAAGTGTCTGTCTTTCTGTGTTTGGCTTATTTCACTCCTTTTAATGTCCTCCAGGTTCATAAATCTTGCTCTTATTTCATTTTTCCATTTATTTGTCAATGAACATGTAAAATTAATTTCCATATTTTATCCATTATGAGTCACACCGCAATAATGATTACAAGAGTAAAGTATAGCTTCAAATTTGATTTCATATCATTTTACTTCCTTTGGGTATATAGCCAGAGGTGGGACTATGGGAGTTTTACTTTTAACTTTTTGAAGAACTTCTATACAAATTTCCATAAAGGCTGTAGTAATATATAGTCCAATCAATAGTGCTCAAGTGTTGTGTTTTCGCCACATTCTCTCCAAAACTCATTATTTTTTCAATTATTAATTACAGGCATTCTAGGAAGTGTGAGATCATATCTCATGATTTTGATCTGCTATACTTATGAGGTAAAGGTCAGAGAGTTGGATTCACTAATCCGTGTTTACATTTCTAGTAAGTGACAGCTAGCATTAGATTTAGCATTGGCTCCAAAAATCTGCAGCTTGTTTTGCAATAAAGCAAAATAAACTTCTTTTCGATCTGAATCCAAAGTCAAAGTATATACTGGTGAATCAGATATAACTCCATACATCTGTCTACCTACCTACCTATTTTTCAGTGCTGATTTGCTATTGTGATATTTCATGAAGGTATATATAGAAGCACACAGATGTATGCACATACAAATACTGTGCATTTTAGATCTCTGTGTACAATAAAATTCTTAAGATTACAAGCTCTACATCTATCTAAACAAATGAAAATACACATTACTTAAATATTTAAGAAGCACATTAATTCCTAAGTCACTAAAGTATTTTGAACTCTGTACTGTTTGTCCATTTTAATAGAAACTGTTGTGAAAATATTAGAAGGCATGAAAAAGTCCATGTATGAAATTGCAGAGATACTGTAGGGACCTGTGCTGGGCTAGATTCCAGTGGATTCTCCTCTCAGTAATCTGATTCATTCTAGGAAAGTCATTTCACGATACTGTAAAATCTGGATAACTAATAGCAATGCAAAATAATTATCTATGGACATACAGATACAAGTATGAACACATTTTCCAAAGAACCAAGGTGGACTTCATGCAGCCAGTACTTTTAAGGAAGTCCTGGGGAAAAAGATCTGATGGGTCTTTTAGAGAACTCTTCCCCTATAGGTCCATAAAGAACCTTAATTTGGTAAAGTTCACATAAAAGTATGACAGGGTTCTTGAAATGAGAAGAAGCAATCCAAATTTATACGAAAACTGCTGGCGATTTTTTTTTTTTTTTTTACATTCAGATCATTATAAAAGATTAGTCTGAGAATTCTTAAAACATTTTGGGCAAAAACTAGAAATTTCTTTGTTAAATGCACATTCTTTTTCCAACTATGCAATAATCGACAAAAATGATTGTGACCAGACTTATTTAGTGATCCCAATGATCCTTCTTTGAGATTTCTCTGCTTCAGAAGAAAATTCCTCATTGTCTGGTATCTAGAGGACACATTTCCAGATCTGACACTGGATCACTATACTGTTTTAACTAAATTACATCTCATCACCTGGAATCCACATTTAATCTTTATCATAATGATCTTATATTTGAAAAATCACTTTATTCTGTAAATATGTGCATCAATAAAGTGAGAGGTTTTTCAAATTTTATTTGCAATCGAATACAAACATGGAAAACAAGGAAAATACCATATGTAATATAGATAATGCTTATTAAATATTCTTAAACTAAGAATTACTATGGTAATACGCAAATTATTTATAAATACCATTATTTAGAGGAACTTTCTCATTATGGTGGAGGAATAAACTGAATATATACATTTACAAAGCAATTTACAGAGGAGGTAATAAAGAGAAGGTTGATCTTTGTAAGCAAAACCACCTAGGGCAACTTTGATATGGGAGCAGGACATGGGTCAGAGTTCACTGAGAGGATCTGGAAGTGATGTGCGTATTTTCTACACTGTTGATTAAAGTTTTATGGTTGCCAAGAACAAGAGAAAATATGATTCAGACTGAAAATGAGAGGAAACAAGAAATTTCTTGAAATGACAATATAGAAGCACTAAACCAAGCTACTTAGGCTTAAATAACGTGTATGTATTCTTCATGCTGTTTCATCAATAGTGCATTTTTAATTAATAGCTTTTAAATTTTCTTTTAATTTCTATTTAGTACTGAGTAGTTAAAAATAACCATTTGTTATTTCCTAATTGTTGCCTAAAATATTTAGTGTTATGATAGTATTCTTTTTAAATAGAAAT
This sequence comes from Meles meles, assembly GCF_922984935.1. NCBI lineage: Eukaryota > Metazoa > Chordata > Mammalia > Carnivora > Mustelidae > Meles > Meles meles. The sequence goes on along the minus strand of NC_060068.1, from coordinate 23,481,943 downwards.
TTCACATATAAATATCTGCATCTATTTACCACCTATGTTAATACAAGAAATCCAAAGAATTCCCTTTAAATCTCTGAAATCTGCCTTTGCCGATGTTCCTAGGAAGATGTTGCTGTGGCTGAGGTCGAAGAGGTTGCTGCCTGCATTCTCCTCAAGAATTTTGATGGATTCCTTTCTCACATTGAGGTCCTTCATCCATTTTGAGTCTATTTTTTTGTGAGGGGTAAGGAAGTGGTCCAATTTCATTTTTCTGCATGTGACTGTCCAATTTTCCCAGCACCATTTATTGAAGAGGCTGTCTTTTTTCCATTGGACATTCTTTCCTGCTTTGTTGGAGATTAGTTGACCATAGAGTTGAGGGTGTATTTCTGGGCTCTCTGTTCTGTTCCACTGATCTATGTGTCTGTTTTTGTGCCAGTACCATGCTGTCTTGATGATGACAGCTTTGTAATAGAGCTTGAAGTCCGGAATTGTGATGCCACCCACTTTGGCTTTCTTTTTCAATATTCCTTTGCTATTCGATGTCTTTTCTGGTTCCATATAAATTTTAGGATCATTTGTTCCATTTCTTTAAAAAAACGGATGGTATTTTGATAGAGATTGCATTAAATGTGTAGATTGCTTTAGGTAGCATAGACATTTTCACAATATTTATTCTTCCAATCCAGGAGCATGGAACATTTTTCCATTTCTTTGTGTCTTCCTCAATTTCTTTCATGAGTACTTTATAATTTTCTGTGTATAGATTCTTAGCCTCTTTGGTTAGATTTATTCCTAGGTATCTTATAGTTTTGGGTGCAATTGTAAATGGGATTGACTTCTTAATTTCTCTTTCTTCTGTCTTGTTGTTGGTGTACAGAAATGCAACTGATTTCTGTGCATTGATTTTATATCCTGACACTTTACTGAATTCCTGTACAAGTTCTAGCACTGTTGGAGTGGAGTCTTTTCGGTTATCCACATATAGTATCATATCATCTGTGAGGAGTGATAGTTTGACTTCTTCTTTGCCAATTGGGATGCCTTTAATTTCTTTTTGTTGTCTGATTGCTGAGGCTAGGACTTCTAGTACTATGTTGAATAGCAGTGGTGATAATGGACATCCCTGCCGTGTTCCTGACCTTAGCGGAAAAGCTTTCAGTTTTTCTCCATTGAGAATGATATTTGCGGTGGGTTTTTCATAGATGGCTTTGATAATATTGAGGTATGTGCCCTCTATCCCTACACTTTGAAGAGTTTTGATCAGGAAGGGATGCTGCACTTTGTCAAATGCTTTTTCAGCATCTATTGAGAGTATCATATGGTTCTTGTTCTTTCTTTTATTAATGTGTTGTATCACATTGATTGATTTGTGGATGTTGAACCAACCCTGCAGCCCTGGAATAAATCCCACTTGATCGTGGTGAATAATCCTTTTAATGTACTTTTGAATCCTATTGGTTAGTATTTTGGTGAGAATTTTTGCATCTGTGTTCATCAAGGATATTGGTCTGTAGTTCTCTTTTTTGGTGGGATCCTTGTCTGGTTTTGGGATCAAGGTGATGCTGGCCTCATAAAATGAGTTTGGAAGTTTTCCTTCCATTTCCACTTTTTAGAACAGTTTCAGGAGAATAGAAATTAGTTCTTCTTTAAACAAGAAATTTCTTGAAATGACAATATAGAAGCACTAAACCAAGCTACTTAGGCTTAAATAACGTGTATATATTCTTCACACTCTTTCATCAATAGTGCATTTTTAATTAATAGCTTTTAAATTTTCTTTTAATTTCTATTTAGTACTGAGTAGTTAAAAATAACCATTTGTTATTTCCTAATTGTTGCCTAAAATATTTAGTGTTATGATAGTATTCTTTTTAAATAGAAATTTCACATATAAATATCTGCATCTATTTACCACCTATGTTAATACAAGAAATCCAAAGAATTCCCTTTAAATCTCTGAAACTTGATTTATCAACAGCAACTATCTGCATTCATATTGATGTAGTCTCAACTCCGAGAGACTTTGGTCAGGATTAAATAAAATTAACTCCTGGCACCAATCTTGACATGGTCAATGGAAGCGTATAGTCCTATTTTCTCTGCCATGTATGAACCTCCTTCAGGTTCAAGCTTTAGTTCTCCAACTCATTAAGAAACCATCTCTTTCCCTTTTTCTCTACTGTCTATTGTCAGTAATGCCGATGCTAGACCCAAAAGTTCTAGTGAAGTTTAAAAGATTGAAGCAGGTGCAAATCTTTTGCAAAGTAAAGAGAATGGTTTTCTTTACATCGTTGAGTAAAATTAAAGTAATGGGGAAATAATCTAAGTATTTTAATATAAAAATATAATTCTACAGATCAGAATTTATAAACAGATATTCAATATCTAATGCGGCGTCTGTGTCAAATTCAATATCTATTTAACTTATGAACACAACCAGCTCTCCCAGTTTTTCCTCTACAAGTTGACCATGACCACCCAATAACTGAAAATCAGTTGCTTCACATAGACCCAGAACCATGATGTAGGTATTTCAAGGTAGTTTAGGAAATGAACATCTGCAATAATTTGAGTACGTGGAAATTACTAACTGAAATAACTTTTTTATCACTTTAGCATATTATCCCAAGAATGTATGGAATGGCATCAACAAACCACAGGATAAAATTATGATCCCATAACCTGTGCCTCTTGACACCCAGGGAAAATACTTCAAATTCATTTATAATTTTCCCCAATACTCTCTCAGTTTTTAAAACAATATGCTCATCTCTAACACTTGATTTCTAAATATCCAAAATACCAGGCCATTTTTTGTAACTCAGGCCACTGTGAACGATGAGTCATCCCATTCCTACATCATTGTTTTTGCCTCCCCTTCCCATTCTGTCAACGTGGCTACATACCATGTTATGTTTGAGGATATGCATCTAGAGCTTTATTCCATCTCCTAGAATTTATTGTTCACATATAAAATATATAACAGTATTTGAAACGTGATGTTATTTTATATGCATAGCTGTATAGATTTCTTCTCATATTATCATAATTTCTCTCAAGGTGAATTTAGAATACCAGTCTACCTCATTTTGAGGATTATCAAGAAATTGTTTTCAAGACAATATTGAGTATTTTCTTTTTTTTAAGATTTTTATGTATTTATTTGACAGAGATCACAAGTAGGCAGAGACAGGCAGAGAGAGAGGAGGAAGCAGAGAGCCTGATGCTGGGCTCCATCCAAGGACCCTGAGACCATGACCTGAGCTGAAGGCTGAGGCTTAATCCACTGAACCACCCAAGTACCCCAATATTGAGTATTTTCAAGAAAATACCATTTAATGATTATTTATGTTAATTTTCTGTGTTCTTTATATCATCATTCAATATTGTAAATCATATATTGGTTTAGAAAAAAAGTTCTTTTATACAGATGTAGTGAAAAGAAGAGCCATCTGTACCCCAATGTTTATTGCAGCAATGACACGGTCGTCAAACTGTGGAAAGAACCAAGATGCCCTTCAACAGATAAATGGATAAGGAAGATGTGGTCTATATACATGATGGAGTATTATGCCTCCATCAGAAAGGATGAATACCCAACTTTTGTAGCAACATGGACAGGACTGGAAGAGATTATGCTGAGTGAAATAAATCAAGCAGAGAGAGTCAAGTATCATATGGTTTCACTTATTTTTGGAGCATAACAAAAAACATGAAGGACATGGGAAGATGGAGAGGAGAAGGAAGTTGAGGGAAATTGGAAGGGGAGGTGAACCATGAGAGACTATGGACTCTGAAAAAGAACCTGAGGGTTTTGAAGGGGTGGGGGTTGGATTGTTGGGGGAACCAGGTGGGGGGTAATAGGGAGGGCACATATTGCATGGAACACTGGGTGTGGTGCAAAAACAATAAATACTGATATGCTGAAAAAAATTTTTAAAATTTTGAAAAAAAAAAACGCAAAAAACAAAAACAACACCAAATAACAGAATAGGGAGCCTGATGTATATCTTTATTGTTCATGAAACTATATTTCTAATGTTTCTTGACCTATAGAAAAATAAAAAAAACTTTCCAGAAATGATTAGATTATAGATGGTGTACTTCAAAAGATACAGAAAATAACATGTAAAGTGACCTTTAGCCCAATTTTAAGACTCCCATTCACTTTGAAAGAAATAAGCAAACCAGGCATATATAGATGGTTATATTTTTTTTCTGTAATTTCTTTCTTCCCATATGACAATTGTTAAATTGTGTTCATTTTAAATAAACATGATTCTTTCATAGATACAAAAAAAGAAAGAAAAAACATCTTTTTGTAATATTAAATTAAAAATAAATATTGTGTCAAAAAAAATGAATGTCATACACATTTACAGAAATGCCCATAAGTATATGTTGGGTCTTCTTTTATTATTCCTCTCACTCTATTTTCTGTCCTAAGTGTCAAATTTTGTGTTTTACTGTGCTTTCTGGTTGATTTTCTTCAATTTATCTTTTCAAACTTTCATTATATTTATTACATTAATTATTATCATTTATTTTAAAAAAGGTTATTATTTGACCCTTCATTTTAAATAACACATGACATTTTTAGTATGGATTTAACAAATTCTCATTTTTGTTGTAAAAGGGTCTTGCATTTATCTTTTTTTTAAATTTAATTTTATTTTTTCTGTGTTCCCAGATTCACTGTTTATGCACCACACCCAGTGCTCCATGCAATATGTACCTCCTTAATATCCACAACCAGGCATTTATGTAGGTCATTTTTAATTCAGTATAACTATATGGGTGTGTGTCTATCTTTCATACAAAGAATTCCTCAATATTCTGATGGCTTGATCCTAGAAAAGTATGAGAGAGTGAAGCACTACAATCCTTTGTAGGCACAGCATGCTGGGCTTTACTCACTGATAGTATTCCTTCTGGAGAAGATTCTCTCCACTCCTTCCTACTTAGAATATTCTCAAAATGCCATTTCTCCTACTCTTTTTAAGTGTCTGTTCCTTAAAACGTCTTCACCCAATGTGTTCTTCACCTTTCTATCTCTGATTCCACCCTCTACTCTGTTTCCCACTTCATTTAAAGTCATGCAGATTTACTTCTGTATTATGTTAGTTGATTTCTATGACAGAGATTGATACATATAGGAGCTAAACTCACACTTATCAAAAAATTGAAAGTGTTTTAAATACACAAAATCAAAAGGTCAAACAGAATAAGAAGCAGTGTCATAAAGCAATGCTAAGTGTTATATAATTGTGACAAGCAGAAGAATAATACAGATATTTTCAGAGAGCGTAAGCAGAACCAAGGAGCTAAAATAAAATTTTAGAGAAAACTGTCAGGAAAGGAGTTTCTTTAAAGCATTTGAATATAGAGTGAGGAGGACCAAATCGGCTTCTTATAAGTTATAGTTGTCAACAACTCTTCATTGTAGACTTCTGGGGGAAAATGAAGTAGATAATATGTCTTGGCACCAAAACAAACAAATGAACAAACCAAAAGGATATATATCTACACCGTGTCCTGATAGACCACTATAATTTCAGAAATCTTAGGGCTTAATTAGAGAAAAAAATCACTGCCTGTGTGTCATAAAATATATTTATATACGGGTCTATAATTTATGCATTTACACTGCCTTACAATGCATATATAACAAGTACTAAGACTGCCATTGATAATAACTAAACTTATACAGAAAAATAAAATATGGGTATCTTAATAAAGTCACAGACATATATTATCCTTACAAATTTACACATTTCTATGAAATATTTTGGAGTTTGATATTTGTATGACATCAAGATTTTTAAATATGAGGAGATTTTTTTCAAGATATGTGCTAATTTTTTTAAGAGAGGCAATGTGTCCTGAATAAGTCAGAGTGGAACTAAAATAATGAATTAATAAGAGATTGTTTTTTCTGTACTTATTATGTGTCTCCCTTTAGGGGAAACTAAATTAATGACACACAGAAAATATTAACCAAACATCAACTGATTTATTCTTATTGGGGTTATTCTCACCATGAAGAATTATCCTGTTTTTCTTCATTCTCAGTTTTCTCCTTTTCCTAATGGCTATGTTTGGTAACATGTCCATGATCATCCTGGACACTCACTTCCACACACCCATGTATTTTCTACTTAGTCAGCTCCCTCATGGACCTGAACTATATCTCCAGGAATGTCCCCAAGATGGTTTCTGATTATCTCTCTGGAAACATATGTGCAACTCAGAGTTTCTTTTTCATTAATTTATCTGATGCAGATGGATTTTTATTGACGTCTGTGGCCTATGATCATTATGCAGCAAATTTGCTTTCCTCTCCACTATGCTGTTTGTATGAGCAAAAGAGTTTGTGTGGTGACCATAAGAGGATCTTTGATCTTGTGCTCAATCAACTCCTATGCCCACACTGCATATGACTTCCAAATCCCTTAGAATAGATCCAAAGCCATCAACCATTTCTTTTGTGATGTTCCAGTCATGTTGACTCTGGCCTGCATGGATCCTTGTTTACACTTACTCATGCCCAAGATCCTTCCAAACTCCAGAGAGGTTAAGGTCCTTGCTGTCTCCTACACTATCCTGATCCCAGTAGTCAACCCCATCATTTACAGCCTGAGAAACAAGATGATGGGGACCATAATAAGAGTAATTCAGAGGATCTGCTCTGTAGAAATGTAACAAAGTTCCCACTAGTCCTGCTTCTTAGAAGTCCATTAATTTCACCTTGTGAACTCTTTAAGAACAATGCCATTCCATCCTATTTCAGGATTTAAGACAGATTCCATTAATTCAGAAAAATAAATAATAGGGATTTGACAAAATAATTATATAGTACCAGTCACTCTATTTTTGTGGTAATTTTTCTTTTTTTTTTCTTATAAGTAATTTATAAAATGTAAGTTGATGTCTAAAAGCCACAGACATTCTCAATAGTTTGCATACATAAGCAATACCGTATATTTGACCACAGTACCCAAAATATGGAAGGAGTCCAGTTGTCCATCAACAGCTAAATAACTAAAGAAGAAAAGGTGTTTATACCATTATATAAATCTATACAGATGTATAAATATATATATGTATAAATAGATATATAAATTATATCTATACATGTGTATAGATATTTATATAGATAGATAGACAATCTATAGATATATAATATATGTCATATATAGAGATATGTATAGATATATAGATATGTAATACATATTAGACATCAGATATAGGTATATAATATAATATTGCTAAGCCATAAATACAATGAATTCTTGCCATTTGCAGTGACATGAATGAATCTAGAGAGTATTATGACAAGTGAAATAAACCACAGAAAGACAAACACCATTAAGTTTTTACTCGTATGTGAATTCAAAAAAGAAAGGAGCAAAGGGGAAAAAAGAGAGAGAGGCAAACCAATAAACAGACCCATAACTCCAAAGAAGGAGGAGATGATCACCTAGGGGAGGGTGTTGGGAAGGTATTAAATAGGGGATAGGGATTAACAAGTACACTTGTGATGAGTACCAGGTGTTGTATGGAAGTGTTGAATCACCATATTATATATCTTCAACTAGCATTATGTTGTGTATTATCTAAGTGGAATTAAAATAAAATCTTAAAAAAATGTCAGGTGGTGGGTAACAGGGAGGGCACGTACTGCATGGAGCACTGGGTGTGATGCAAAAACTATGAACACTGGTATGCTGAAAATAAACAAATAAAAAAAACATGTTAAGTGCTGACAAATGACAAAACTTTAGCTACAATGGACAATTTGTTTAGCAAGCATAGAATGTTTCCAAAATAACCCCCTTCAATGACACTGAAGTGTATAATGCAGTTCATTTTGCATTTAATTGCTGCAAATGGTTCTCACTGTTTATGCTTGGAAACAGGGGTTTAAGAAAAAAGTTCTAGATCAATGACCAATCCTACTATTGATCAATTAATAAAGAAATATAGCTTAGCTTTCCTTTGAAAAATGAACATATATAGCCATAAAAATCACACACACACAAACATAAAACATATGAACATAAAATACAAAACACTGAATCATATTGAAAGGATTAATTTAGCACTCTTAAAAGTGGAGCATTCCTGGATTATAGCCAATCCCTATCATAGCTATGGTTTTGTGAGTTTCCATTTCCACCTACAGTAGACGGACATGTTATAGATCTGTGGTGGTTCTGTTCTATTTTGATGACCTTCAGAAAGGGGTTATTCTCTGTTCTTCATGCCACCAGTGGTTCCTATCCTAATAATAGGAATGTTGTCTGAACAACATCAACATCAACATTGCTGCTTAGAGTTTGTTAATTCAGTAGAATTATAAATAGAAAATAACTAGTAGCCATCAGAATTCTAAAGCCCATTGCTCTTAATATACCAATGGTCACCTTATGATACTCACCAATGTGGCTAAGTCATTGTAATCTGCAGCCATACACATAAAAGGGATTTAGTACAACAGCATTTCCAACATTTTTTTAATATAAGTCTACCAATGATTGGTTTCCCTGGGTGACTCAGTGGGTAAAGCTTCCAACTCTTGATTTCATCTCAGGTCTTGTGAGATGTGACTGCAATATTGAGCTCCAAGGTTTGTGTGGTATGAGATTAAGATACTCCCTCTCCCTCTTCCCTTCTCCCTAGTCCCCTCAAAGTAAATAAATAAATAAATAAAAACTAACATGTGTACATATTTTTATATTCTTTATATAATAAAGAAAACCTGTATCATTTTAAAGGGATGCCAGCTTTGCATATAACCCTATGTTGATTTCAGTGCTAGCAAGCCATAGATGTCCATTTCAGTAATTCAGGATGAGGTTACCCAGCCTGGTCACCGGTTTTATTGGAACATCTTCTCCTTTATTTAGACCTAGCCCAGGAAAACACTGTTCCCATTTTCATAAATGTAAGCCAAATATATTCAATAAAAATATTATAACAATTTCATATATAAAAGGATGAAAAGGTCATATAAATTACTCTATATGGCTTTCAGCCCAGAAATTTGAGTTAGAGTCTTATTAATAGTGATTTTTCTAAGGACCCGCTGAAACCAGAAATGCCCTTCACTCTTTCCATGCTGAGAACACTTTTAAATTTAGATCCCTGAGAATGAGAAGTTTTCATGATGATCACCAGTAGGAAAGACTGGGGTTACAGGGCAGTAACTGAAGCACTTGCTCTTCACCAGAAATGCAGCCTGTACTCAGAGAAGAACAGAAATGGGAGTTCTCATCCACCCACTGGGTCCCACTTGAGTTTCCTACATTTGGGATGGACAGGTATGCCAAGGGGTCCCTTGAATGTGCTGTTGTCACAGAAACACACCACAAGTCTGTAAAGTTTTGAGCATAAACATGTGAAAAGGGGATGGTACTAAGTGCACCTTTTCCTTAGATGTGTTTTAATGTCTCCTCTATGCAGATGCCTCTTGCTTCCCTTCCTTTTCCCCTTCGCCCCATATCACTGTTCCTATCTGATTGGAGCATCTGACACAGATTGTGTTTGTGCTGGTTTTATATTTTCGTGTGGTCATGGAACCTAACTGAAAAACTGCTTTAACAAAGTGTTTTGTATTTCTCACTCAGACGGTAAGATCAAAATAAGTTTCTACCAAAGAAACAGTGTAACCTAATAAACAAAACTAAGTCATTTCCTAGTTTATGTTATTCAATAGCAAACCAAAAGATCATTTTGGAAGTGATAATTGCTAACCATGTTTAATTATTGAATTTCTTCCTGGAAACAACACATTGATATTTTGTACCTTCCAGGTATTCTTTGCAGACTTGAATTTATACAAAAACCACCTCCAAGAAATTAATATTAATTAAAAAATAAAATATATTGCCTTCAATTACCAGCTATTTGTAATTGTAAACCAAAGTAAGTGACTTCATAAGTGGTTCTGTAATGTGGGAACCAAGTTTTGTGAAAGTCGAGCATGAATCAGGAAGCCTGGGAGATTCAGGAGAGCAGGAGCTCAACGGCTGCTGCTTCCCAATCGATCTCCAGTAGGTAGAGCAGGTCAGTAGATACTAGTTCTCCCAGCTGGGAAAGAATGTGTATGCATCATATATATGTATTTTATGTATTTATTTTTCTTTATTTTGAACTTGTCCCCAAAGATGTGCAAGGAGCAAAGGCAAGAGCCAGAAAAGGTCACCACAGGGGGGTTGCAGAACCAGAAGGAAACAGGACAGAGAGGAGTGCAGAGAGAGAAAAGCAGTTGGAAGGTCGCCCCTGAGCTCGGACAGCAGTGTGGGAGTGGGAAAGGGTCTGGCAGGAAGCTGACAAGACTCCTGGGATTCCTTCCCATAGAACAAATAGAGAGATCACTTAGAAAAAGAGCAACAGCCATGTCCCTCCCATATGCAAGCTCAACAGTCCTGCTGGCAAGTACCAAAGTATGTCCAGCTGAGCAAGAGCTCTGGGGCGGGAGGAGAGCAGCAGGTGCCACAGGGACACGAGCCCTGGGAGAGTCATGGAGGCCCCTGAGAACCCATTATAGGGGACCCTAAGCCCCCCAGCAGGGACCATGACCAGTGGCTCCCCAGGATGGGCCTCTGAGCTGCCGTGGCCAGGTCTCACACTGCTAGGCCTGTGGCCTTGAGTGGCTTTGCTGGAGTGAAGAGGACAACATGGCTGGTGACATGAATGTGCACTGGACTAAGCATTCACGAATGATGTCAGAGACTGGGACACTGCTGGACAAGGGTTCTGGACATAGCCTTAAGGGGCCCCCAGGGCACGGTGATGGTGGGAATGGGGTCATCACCCATTCCTTCTCTCTCTTTCCTACTGGTGCACCAGGTTCACTATGCCTTTGCTGCCCAAATTGTTGTCTCCTTAGGTATGGTGGGTGTCCCCTGCTGATAGGAGTCCAGTCAGCCCAGGTACAGGTCAGGGATCAGGTAGGAACTCTGAGGGGTCTCAAATGAACCTCAGGACAGAATGGCTTGCAGTGGACATTTGGATTTGTTTCATATCAGGGCAGGTATCTCCCATCTTCCTCTTCTCCCCATGGAGACAAACTTCATGCACAGCAGGACAGGGATCCTACCTACTCCCAGGAGCAATTCATTATCCCACCCACCAGTTTCTCCATGATCCAACCCCCAAGTTCTTATCAGTGCCCAAACCTGATCAGAGGAAATGCTCAAAGGGAAAGTGGATTTCCCTAGTAACTGAGGGCTTAAAATAACTCACACCCCACACCAGAATCTGCACCAGGGATGCACTAGGAAAAACATCAAATCCTGTCCTCTGTGGAGATGGGATGAGCAAGAAGAGAAAGCAACTCAGTACACCTGGGCCAGCACCACAGTTACCTGTCTGATGGGTGCAAGCATTTTCTAGGGGTGGGAGAACTATCTTAGGGTTGTCCTCTACCTTTTACAGCCCCTAGTCACTGATTAAAGTTCATGGAATGTGCTTTCCCTCATCTATGCCTTTATCGACTTGAAGACATTATAATTCTATATATAACTTCAGGTGAAAAAATGAATAAATCGAAGGTCTGGTCATTATTACTGCTGAGACTACTGCCTGTCATAACCAGATTAACCAGATGCAGTCAGTCTGGTGAGTGGAGGAGACAGAGCCACTTCCATGCGCAGGAATCATACTTCAGAGTTGTTTCATCGTGGATAGGTTTGCCACTATCTTCTGGTTGGAGCTATTGTAGAAAATGCTGGGGGCAAGCTCCAGTTTCAGTCCTTATCTGAAATAAGTGGAGCGGGGCATCTGCTGGTGTTCTCTAGATCCCGATCTTAACTTAAAAAAAGGGTAAAGTGGCAAACAGGGGGTAGTGATTGGAGTCTGTTCCTGGGTCTTAGTAATAGAGACTATGAATACTTTGGACCCTTCACCAGATGCTAAAAATGCAAACTTCACTTGGTCCTCCTGGAACCCTATAGTCAGGAGAAAGGGTTGAAAGTGGAAAGATCTCTGTGGCATCCAAATGGATTGGATTCTGCTGTACTAAGTGGAATGTAATTTATCAGTAGAAAATATGAGCTTAAAATGCTATTAAATGTATATACAACATCATTGTTCTCCATTCATGTGATTATGGACATCAGAGTTCTTTACATACTTAGATAATTGTGGACATTTCTCCTATAAACATTGGGGAAACAAGTGCCCCTTTGAATCACTATCCTTCTATCCCTTGGATAAATACATATTAGAGCAGTTGATGGGCCATAGGGTAGTTATATTTTTTATCTTTTACTTTATTTATTTGATAAAGACACCATGAGTGGGAAGAGGATGAAGCATAGTCACTGCTGAGCATGAAATCCATGGCATTGTTCAATCTGGGATCATGACCTGAGCCAAAGGCAGATTTTTTAACTAACTGAGTCACTGGGTACTTGTTAGGATTACTTCTTGGGAGCCCTGAGTAGTTCTATTTTTGACATTTAGAGGAATCTCCATACCATTTCCAGAGTGTCTGTACCAACTGGCATTAAGACCAATACTGTAAGAAGGTTCTCCTTTCTCTTAATCCTCACCATCATGTGTTGTTTCCAATCTTACTAATTTTAGCCAATCTGACCAGTGTGAGGTGCTATTTCATTGAGGTTTGATCTGTATTTCCGTGATGCTGAGTGATGCTGAACATTTTCTCATATGTCTGTTGGCCATTTGTTCATACACAATAGAATATTACTATACCATAAAAAAGAATGACACATTGCCATTAACAACAACATGGATGAAAGTAGAGGTGTTGTTAGGTGAAATAAGTCCATAAGGGAACGTGAAATATCTTATTATTTCACTCATATGGTATTTTGAAACACTATTTAGACAAAAAAGGGGGGGGAGGAAACCTAGGGGAAGGAAAGGAAAAAATAATACAAAAGGAAGTCACAGAGGAAGGCAAACCATAAGAGACTCTTAACATTAGGGAAGAAATGGAGGGTTGCTGGGGGGAGAGGTCATTGGGGAAAAGGTAACTGTGTGATGGGCATTAAGGAGGGAGCTTGACATAATGAGCACTGGGTGTTATTTGCAAATTTTGATTCACTGAATTCTACCTCTGAAAGTAATAATACGTTATATTAGAAATTAAATAAATTAAATTTACAAAAAAGCTCTGCTATTGTGTTTTCTTTCACATTTAAGGTACATTGGGGAGCTTATGTTGCTAATAATTATTGAGGGTTGTGATGTTAACTAGATGTTGCTAGAAAATATTGCTATTCCTTGACAATGAGCTCTCAATCTGTTTTCTAAGGAAGGATACTGGTGAGAAGGTGATCTTGTCAAGATACAATGAAGGAAAATTGAAGAATTGCCTCAATTTTCACCTTAAGGAGAAATAAGTGTATTTTTAAGTTCATGGCATGAATCCAAGGTGAGCCCTACCACCTATGTATTTCATTGCAGTACTTGTGTGAATTATGGTGTAAGTTACACTTAAATTTATCTTTACTTTTCCTAAGAAAATTGTCAATTGTGTAACAAATGATCTACTATGTATGCTCATACCTTCCTAGACCAACCACTAAAAACATGAGGTATCACTGCTTTCAGGACATAAAGCATGCAAAGCAAACCAACAGAATTATGTGACAAGGAACTAATAAGTGGGATTGGAGACTATGACAATCTTTGCTAAAATGCCAGCAGGTGAAGGAGTCAGTGCTCAGGGGTTTGTGGACTGACCAGAAGAGGACACAGAGTTGGGTTGTGGGCTGAGTCTTGAGGAGTGGACATTGAACAGATTCCCTGGGAGAATTAAGAACAGGCAGGGGAGCCTAGGACAGAGGAGGGAGCTTCATGCCTCTCAGGGAAGGATATGATTCATTTAGAGTGAAGGAAGATTATTTAGTGTCTGGATTAAGACATGCAGTTATACATACTCTCTCACCAGGCCTTAATTTACTGTTGAATTCTATTGGCTAGTATTTTGGTGAGAATTTTTGCATCTGTGTTCATCAAGGATATTGATATGTAGTTCTCTTTTTTGGTGGGATCCTTGTCTGGTTTTGGGATCAAGGTGATGCTGACCTCATAAAATGAGTTTGGAAGTTTTCCTTCCATTTCTATTTTTTGGGACAGTTTCAGGAGAATAGGAATTAGTTTTTCTTTAACTGTTTGCTATAATTCCCCTGGAAAGCCATCTGGCCCTGGGCTTTTGTTTGTTTGGAGATTTTTGATGACTCTTTCAGTCTCCTTACTGGTTATGGGTCTGTTCAGGTTTTCTATTTCTTCCTGGTTCAGTTGTGGTAGTTTACATGTCTCTAGCAATGCATCCCTTTCTTCCAGATTGTCTAATTTGTTGACGTAGAGTTTCTCATAGTATGTTCTTATAATTGTCTGTATTTTTTGGTGTTAGTTGTGATCTCTCCTCTATCATTCATGAATTTATTTATTTGGGTCCTTTCTCTTTTCTTTTGGATAAGTCTGGCCAGGGGTTTTTCAATCTTATTAATTCTTTCAAAGAACCAGCTCCTAGTTTTGTTGATTTGTTCTATTTTTTTTTTTTCATTTCTATTTCATTGGTTTCTGCTCTGATCTTTATGACTTCTCTTCTCATGCTGGGTTAGGGTTTCTTTCTTGTTCTTTCTCCAGCTCCTTTAGCTGTAGGGTTAGGTTGTGTATTTGGGACCTTTCTTGAGAAAGGCTTGTACCACTATATATTTTCCTCTCAGGACTCCCTTTGCTGTGTCCCGCAGATTTTGAACCATTGTGTTTTCAATATCATTTGTTTCCATGAATTTTTTCAATTCTTCTTTAATTTCCTGGTTGACCCATTCATTCTTTAGAAGGATGATTTTTAGTCTCCATGTGTTTGGGTTCTTTCCAAATTTCCTCTTGTGATTGAGTTCTAGCTTCAGAACATTGTGGTTCGAAAATATGCAGGGAATGATCCCAAACTTTTGATACTGGTTGAGACCTTTTTTATGACCCAGGATGTGATCTATTCTGGAGAAGGTTCCATGTGCACTAGAGAAGAATGTGTATTCTGTTGCTTTGGGATGAAATGTTCTGAATATATCTGTGATGTCCATCTGGTCCAGTGTGTCATTTAAGTCTTTATTTCCTTGTTGGTCTTTTGCTTGGATGATCTGTCCATTTAAGTGAGGGGAGTGTTCAAGTCCCCTACTATTATTGTATTATTATTGATGTGTTTCTTTGATTTTCTTATTAATTGGTTTATAGAGGTGGCTGCTCCCACGTGAGAGGCATAGATATTTATAATTGTTAGATTTTCTTGTTGGACAGACCCTTTGAGTATCATATAGTGTCCTTCCTCTTCTCTTATTATAGTCTATGGCTTAAAATCTAATTGATCTGATATAAAGATTTCCACCCCAGCTTTCTTCTGATGTCCATTAGCATGGTAAATTGTTTTCCACCCCCTCACATTAAATCTGGAGGTGTCTTCGGGTCTAAAATGAGTTTCTTGTAGGCAACATATAGATGGGTTTTGTTTTTTTATCCATTCTGATAGCCTGTGTCTTTTGATTGGGGCATTTAGCCCATTAACATTCAGGGTAACTATTGAGAGGTATGAATTTAGTGCCATTGTATTGCCTGTAAGGTGATTATAACTGTATATTGTCTCTGTTCGTTTCTGATCTACTACTTTTAGGCTCTCTCTTTGCTTAGAGCACCCCTTTCAATATTTCCTGTAGAGCTGGTCTGGTGTTTGCAAATTCTTTCAGTTTTTGTTTGTCCTGAAAGCTTTTTATCTCTCCTTCTATTTTCAATGATAGCCTAGCTGGATATAGTATTCTTGGCTGTATGTTTTTCTCATTTAGTGCTCTGAACATATCATGCCAGCTCTTTCTGGCCTGCCAGGTCTCTGTGGGTAAGTCTGCTGCCAATCTAATATTTTTACCATTGTATGTTATAGACTTCTTTTCCCAGGCTGCATTCAGAATTTTCTCTTTGTCACTAAGGCTTGTAAATTTTACTATTAGGTGACGGGGTGTGGACCTATTCTTGTTGACTTTGAGGGGGGTTCTCTGTACCCCTGGATTCTGATGCTTGTTCCCTTTGCCATATTTGGGAAATTCTCTCCAATAATTCTCTCCAATAGATTTTCTGCTCCCCTCTCTCTTTCTTCTTCTTCTGGAATCCCAGTTATTCTAATGTTGTTTCGTTTTATGGTGTCACTTATCTCTTGAATTCTTCCCTCATGGTCCAGTTGCTGTTTGTCCCTCTTTTGCTCAGCTTCTTTATTCTCTGTCATTTGGTCTTCTATATAACTAATTCTTTCTTCTGCCTCACTTATCCTAACAGTGAGAGCCTCCATTTTTTATTGCCTCTCATTGATAAATTTTTTGATTTCAATTTGGTTAGATTTTACTTCTTTCATTTCTCCAGAAAGGCATTTTATATCTCCACAGAGGGTTTCTCTACTATCTTCCATGCCTTTTTTTGAGCCTGGCTAGAACCTTGAGAAACGTCATTCTGAAATCTAGATCTGACATATTACCAATGTCTGTATTGATTAGGTCCCAAGCCTTCGGTACTGCCTCTTGTTCTTTTTTTTGTGGTGAATTTTTCCACCTTGTCATTTTGTCCAGATAAGAGTATATGAAGGAGCAAGTAAAATAGTAAAAGGGTAGCAAAGACTCCAGGAAAATGCACTTTAACCAAATCAGAAGCGATCCCAAATCGTGGGCTGGAGAAAGGGGATAAAAAGAGGTTCAGAAATAAAGAAAGGAAAAATTAAAAAAAGAAAACAAATGAATAAAAAATATAAAAAAGAAAACATATATATATATAGATAAAATAATTAAAACGTTAAAAAAGAGAAGGATAAAAGTTAAAAAAATTTAGTAGAAGAAGAAAAAAATTGAAAAAAAAAATTAACCACAAGACTAAAGAATCATGGGGAGAAAGCCATGAGTTCCGTGCTTTGCATTCTCCTCCTCTGGAATTCCGCTGCTGTCCTTGGTATTGCACCTACTCTCCTTGGTGAACTTGGTCCTGGCTGGATTTCTTGTTGATCTTCTGGGGGAGGGGCCTGTTGTAGTGATTCTCAAGTGTCTTTGCCCAAGGTGGAATTGAACCGCACTTACCAGAGGCCGGGCTAAATAATCCGCTTGGGTTCGCTTTGCGAGCTGTTGTTCCCTGAACGCTTTCTGTAGAGTTTCAGAGGATGGGATTGAAAATGGCAGCCTCCCATCTCCGGCCTGGAGGGGGCAAGAGCCCAGGGCCCCACTCCTCAGTGCACCCCCAGAGAACAGTGCCTAATCACTCCCATATCCTGAGCCTCCAGCCGCACTCCATGCTCAAGCAACCTGCGACCAGTTCAAGGTAACCCCGAGCTCCGAGCTGAGAGCTCACTCCTCGGCTCTGTCTCTGTGGCCGGCTTCCCTGTTTTAATACCTGCAAGCTCTGCAACACTGCGACACCCCTGATCCTTCTGTGACCCTGCGGGACCTGAGGCCATGCTGACCCTGCGTGGGCTTCACCCTGATTTAGCCTCTGGAGCAATGTCCCTCAGTGGAACAGACTTTTAAAGGTCCCAATTTTGTGCTCCATTGCTCTGCCATTTGCCGGGAGCCAGACCCTCACCCCGCTGTCTATCTTCCTGTCGCTTTGGATTCACTTCACCAGTCCTACCTTTCAGAAAGTGGTTTATTTTCTATTTCTAGAATTGCTATTCTTCTTCTCTTCGATCTCCTGTTGGATTTGTACTTGTTTGAAATGTTTGATCTCCTGCTACCTGATGTAGTCTCAGCCTGCTACTTCTCTGCCATCCTGACTGGATCCTGGTATTTTAATTTAAGAACACACACTTGCAAAGAAAGAGTGAGTAATAACTTTTGGATATTTTCTTCTGGTGTTTAATTCCTTGTCATGCTGGTGCTCATACTCAGGACTGGTTCTTTATGTCAGGCAGTGGTGGAAAACTGACACTTTGTATCAGAGGACACTTGCTCTTTCTCTTATATTTTTTCCTGATTTGGCTGCTTTGCTTAGATCTTTTCCTTCAGCAGCATAATGGTCTGCCCTCTAAATCTGGCATTCACTCTGCAAAAGACATGATGTTCTCTTTTGTGGGCAGAAGTTCAGCTTCCAAGGAACTCATAAGAGATGTTAAAAAATGCAAAACTGTCAATAATGTTAAATTAAAGGTAATACGTGCAACACTGTGCTGGAAGGCCAAAGAACTCTCCATGGGGTGTTGGTGAGTAATCTTAAAGAGTGGTCAAGATTTCATCCAAAGAGATGCACAGTGGATATGTGAGGACTGCAGAACACTAACTGGTGGAGACAGAAATGCCTGATGACTGTGGAAGAGTTCAACTTGAATAATGCCAAGGGAATGTGAGGAGTAGTTATGGGAGAGTAGATCAGAAAATTAAGGCAGGTGTACATTGTTTTCCTGGAGCAAGTCTTTCTTAACTGAGGTTCCACAAGACAATAAAGCCTTACATAAATTAAATTGAGCAATTATTTTCTCAACTCTCTGAAAATTACTGCATAGCTACCATGAATTTAGAGGCATAGGAGAGAAGTTAATTCATTACATATAATGGGTGCCTGGGGTGGTTGGATTTAATTTAATTCCTTCTGAGAACCTCAAGTGAGAAAGGCTAGTCTAGATTCTAGGTAATGAGGAGCCGTGGAAAACATGTGATTTTAAGTGTGACGTGATAAAGCTATGTTTGGGGTAAATTTAACTGTCCGTCAGCAGAGTTTAGGATGATTTGAGGAATGTGAAACTAAAGATTACTGGAGCTTTTGTAACATGAAAAATTATGAAGGAAATCAAAATGGTAACTGAAAGAAGGTGGTGAAAACACAAGATTTATTAATTCACTGATTTGTTTTAAATATACAAGAGGTACCTTCTAGAAATCAGGTATTGTGGCTACTACGATGGGCAAAAAAATAGATGTTGCTATTACTGCCTATTGGTGAGTCATATATTGAGTAAAATAAGCACAAATCCATATAAGTTCTTAATAAAGATAATTGATATGATGGGAGGTTTCTCTGTGCATGTCACAGTAACATAAAGTTGGCTACAGCAAGATTAATGTATTTGGAGGAACAGATATGCCTATGATAGAATGAGGCTTTTTTATATATAGTGAGTTTGGAATTTGTTGTATCATTAGTGAGAAACTAGTGGAATTCAAAATCAAGCTCCAATTATGATAGCAATTCCCTATCTCCTTTTCCTGATCACAGGATTGTTATTTTAGTGATGGTGGGGTTTTATGTGATTCATTATAAATTATAACCTTGAGACCAATGATCCTTAAAAGCCACTGTTTCATTCTTCCATTCGGATACTTACTAAAGGATACTTTTGCAAAAAGTGTAATGACTCTTGCATAAGGTTATCAACACAAACACAAATGAGATTTTCCCTCCTTGTAAGTTATAGATGCATAATCACTGCATTTTATATACTGTGTGTTCTGTTGTTGAAAAACTGGCTCTACTAAAGCATATCCATAGATTTTTTGAGCTGACAGAGAAACAAAACTGTTGGAACTCAAATAAAAAGTAAGTGAACAGAAGTTAAAATAAAGAAACATAATTTTTAAAATTTAAATGTTTTTGAACCTCAACTCTATGGTCAACTAATCTTCGACAAAGCAGGAAAGAATGTCCAATGGAAAAAAGACAGCCTCTTCAATAAATGGTGCTGGAAAAATTGGACAGCCACATGCAGAAAAATGAAATTGGACCACTTCCTTACACCACACACAAAAATAGACTCAAAATGGATGAAGGACCTCAATGTGAGAAAGAAATCCATCCAAATCCTTGAGGAGAACACAGGCAGCAACCTCTTCGACCTCAGCCACAGTAACATCTTCCTAGGAACATCGGCAAAGGCAAGGGAAGCAAGGGCAAAATTGAACTATTGGGATTTCATCAAGATCAAAGCTTTTGCACAGCAAGGAAACAGTTAACAAAACCAAAAGACAACTGACAGAATGGGAGAAGATATTTGCAAACGACATATCAGAGAAAGGGCTAGTATCCAAAATCTATAATGAACTTAGCAAACTCAACACCCAAAGAACAAACAATCCAATCAAGAAATGGGCAGAGGACATGAACAGACATTTCTGCAAAGAAGACATCCAGATGGCCAACAGACACATGAAAAAGTGCTCCACATCACTCGGCATCAGGGAAATACAAATCAAAACCACAATGAGATATCACCTCACACCAGTCAGAATGGCTAAAATTAACAAGTCGGGAAATGACAGATGCTGGCGAGGATGTGGAGAAAGGGGAACCCTCTTCCACTGTTGGTGGGAATGCAAACTGGTGCAACCACTCTGGAAAACAGCATGGAGGTTCCTCAAAATGTTGAAAATAGAACTACCCTATGACCCAGCAATTGCACTACTGGGTATTTACCCTAAAGATACAAACGTAGTGATCCGAAGGGGCACGTGCACCCGAATGTTTATAGCAGCAATGTCTACAATAGCCAAACTATGGAAAGAACCTAGATGTCCATCAACAGATGAATGGGTAAAGAAGATGTGGTATATATAAACAATGGAATACTATGCAGCCATCAAAATAAATGAAATCTTGCCATTTGCGATGACGTGGATGGAACTAGAGGGTATCATGCTTAGTGAAATAAGTCAATCGGAGAAAGACAACTATCATATGATCTCCCTGATATGAGGACATGGAGATGCAACATGGGGGGGTTAGCGGAATAGGAGAAGAATAAATGAAACAAGATGGGATTGGGAGGGAGACAAACCATAAATGACTCTTAATGTCACAAAATAAATTGAGGGTTGCTGGGGGGAGGTGGGGTTGGGAGAAGGGGAGGGGTTTATGGACATTGGGGAAGGTATGTGCAATCGTGAGTGCTGTGAAGTGTGAAAACCTGGTGATTCACAGACCTGTACACTAGGGGATAAAAATACATTATATGTTTATTAAAAAAAAAAAAAAAGAAAGGATGAATACCCAACTTTTGTAGCAACATGTACGGGACTGGAAGAGATTATGCTGAGTGAAATAAGTCAAGCAGAGAGAGTCAAGTATCATATGGTTTCACTTATTTGTGGAGCATAATAAATGACATGGAGGACATTGGGAGATGGAGAGGAGAAGGAAGTTGAGGGAAATTGGAAGGGGAGGCGAACCATAAGAGACTATGGACTCTGAAAAACATCCTGAGGGTTTGAAGGGGTGGAGGTGGGAAGTTGGGGGAACCAGGTGGTGGGTAATAGGGAGGGCACATATTGCATGGAGCACTGGGTTTTGTGCAAAACAATGAATATTGTTACCCTGAAAAAATAAATAAATAAATTTTAAAAATTTAAATGTTTTTTATAGATCTGACATTGAAGATATTGTCAGGAGTGTTAATTGTTCTCCAATACCTTTAGGTCCTAGAAGAACATTTCCAATAAAATTTAGAACCAAGATAAAGGTCTCAGTAAGGAGTTTTTGGCTTCTTAGTATTGAAATTAAGAATTATTCTAACTTCAAAGAAGGAGCGATTTTGATAGTAAAGCATAATTAGTAGACTTGCTTCCTTGAATTAGAAGTCCTAATTTTGTTCTAGTTTATTGATTATACTGTATCCATGTCCCATTCAGTTTGCTACTTCACATAGAGAACTTTTATGTATTTTATTTTATTGTGTTTTAATTAATTAATTAATCAATTAGAGGGAGAGTGTAAGATGAGGGGAGAGGGAGAGAGAATATAAGCAGGTCTAGTGTGGAGCCTGGCATGGGGCTCAATCTCACAATGCTGAAATTATGAGTCAGATGCTGAAATCAAGAGTCATATGCTTAATAGACTGAGCTACCCAGGTGTCCCCACGTAGAAAATTTCTAAGTTAACAAGTCATTATGATTATTCTGATTTTCCATTTCTTAGCATCTAATTACTAGAGTCTCATGATACTCAGTTCTGACACAGCATGAGTTAAGAAAAGATGATAGCCTTGACTTGCCTTTACTGAGAGGACACAGCATGAACAAGCTCTATGATAATGAAACTCATTATGAAGAACAATGAGCATTCCATTCTCATTCTTGCTGTTTGTATTTTCTATTAAAACACAAGTGTCTTGTGTCTTGTGGGAAGAATCAACAAAGCAGACTTGGAATTTTTGAAAATGTGAAAGAAAAGATACTATGGAGCACTATGCTTCCATCAGAAAGGATGAATACCCAACTTTTGTAGCAACATGGATGGGACTGGAAGAGATTATGCTGAATGAAATAAGTCAAGCAGAGAGAGTCAAGTATCCTATGGTTTCACTTATTTGTGGAGCATAACAAATAACCTGGAGGACATGGGGAGATGGAGAGGAGAAGGGAGGTCAGGGAAATTTGAAGGGGAAGTGAACCATGAGAGACTATGGACACTGAAAAACCACCTGATGGTTTTGAAGGGGCGGGGGTTGGGAGGTTGGGGAACCAGGTGGTGGGTATTGGGGAGGGCATGTATTGCATGGAGCACTGTGTGTGGTGCAAAAGCAATGAATTCTGTTACTCTGAAAAGAAATTTTTAAAATGTAGGTAAATTCATTTCTTGAGATGGGGAACAAACCATAATTTTAGCTTTTATGGTTGTGTTATGAATGTCCACAAAAGTCTAGACTAACACAAAGGGATTTAGAGAAACAAATGAGTGAGCTGCTTTTAGGAAATCCCATTGAGGGGTGACTGGGTGGCTCAGAGGGTTAAGCCTCTGCCTTCAGCTCAAGTCATGATCTCAGGGTCCTGGGATCGAGCCCTGCACTGGGCTCTCTACAGAAAGCCCACTTCCCCCTCTTTCTCTCTGCCTGCCTTCTTGACTACTTGTGATCTCTCTCTCTCTCTCTGTCAAATAAATAAAAATATTTTTTTTAAAAAGGAAATCCTATTGAAAGTGCTAAAAGTGCTGAAGAAAGTGAAAACAGAAGTCTATAAAAGATTAAGTTTCAAATGGGACTATGAGATTTAATGAGATCCAAACACCAATATATGGTAACTAGTAGCCAGCTATATTTAATTGTCGTTCACATTTTCTCTGAGACTATAATCTTTTCATTTAGGAACATTGTGTTATACCAGTCTTGCCTTTATGTTATACCTTCTGTCTGAGCTGCCTCCCTGACTAGATGCTGGGAGAGAGTAAGACATAGAATCAGAATCTCAGGAAGAGAAAGACACTAGTACCTCATCTGGTTCTGTACCTTCCATTAAAGAAAATCCTTGAGTTCTAGAATCACTCATTACATTCTTAGGTGAATCCAAGTTTTCTTTTTACTGAGTTAGAAATCAGGTTGGTGACTGTCAGCAAGATTCCTAATTCTACCCAACATAGCCATCATAGGACATGTCTAATCTTCCTTCTGCCCAACATTTCTTTAAATAAAAGTGAAAATACCATAAAACTGAAATAAAATATAATCAGTTTTTACCTCGATGAGATGACATTATTAGGTATCACCCTATAGCTGTACAGTCACGACCTGATAATAATCAAGTAACCACCATGTATTGAGTCATTGAGCAACCACAAAATCCTGGACTAGGGATTTTACTTAGATTTTTTTTTCCCCTAATGTGTACATGAAACCAACAATGTGAAGCATTTGTGCAACCAACAGGGGAATTACTGTTATTCTCTAAGTTTGGCAGTTGACAGAGGTGCTGTCACTTACTTTAGGGGCCCAACCTGACCCAGGTTCAGGTCTGACCATAAATCCTGGTTCCTTTACTATCTATGCTCCTTTATACAAATTGCAAGCACGTGCCTTATTATTAACTGTATTATTCCTGGTAAAGTGCATTATGTAAATTCTGGGTCCTTTTAAAACAGTTGATCTTTGGGTTGTAGAAATAATCCAAACGATCCTCGCTTAGATAGTATAATTTTGGGGAAACTGTTTTAAATCAAGATCAAGAGGCAGATCACTAGAAGAGGCAGTTTTGTTAAGTCTCATCTCGCATGGGACAGAGAGGGAAGTTGCCTTGTCAGCAGTCAAGAAAGGATACATCAAGGCATCTTCATATTTCCCAAATCTTTAGTTGAGTCCAAGGAACATTTTATTGTAAGTTTTTGTGACTGTTTATTTCAGTGATTAAGAACTATAATTAATAAATAAATGACAGAGATTTAGCACAAAGTTCATGTATAATATGCATGGTATATACAATATATTTATATGATATAGTGATATATATGACTTATACAAGATATACTTATGTTTAGGTTTATATATATAATACTTTTTCATCACAAAGAAAAAAGTACAAATTCATAGTGGTAAATAGAAATGTTTACAGAAAAAAGTAGAAGTGTTTAAAAATAAATGTAATAATCACCTTTGCAGTATTCCCTTACCCTCCCCCAGGTCTCTTGATAATTTGAGGAATATGCAAGTATTCTTTTCTTTGTCCTCACATGTTTTTCTTTTTTCTATTTTTTATTCTTTCATTTTTATTTTTTTAGACTTTTTAAAAATGATTTTGTTTATTCATGAGTGACAGAGGAGGGAATTGACATCCAAAGTATAGGATAACTTGTTTAAATAAGAGGTGCCTTTTAAATTTACAGAGATTGATTATTTTTCAAAACAGTTTTGCAATTCATACTTGCAAATCAATTGTGGACATGCCTTTTCTCCTCAAAATCACGGGATACCATAAAGTTTTTAAACTTTGGCTAATCTGTTGAGTGAAAAACTGTATGTCATTTATGATGCAAAAATTTTTAAAGATTTTATTTATTTATTTGACAGAGAGTGACACAGTGAGAGAGGGCACAGAAGCAGGGGCAGAGGAAGGGGGAGAATCAGGCTCCCCACCAAGCTATGACCCTCAGGCAAGGCTTGATCCCAGGACTCTGGAATCATGACTTGAGCCAAAGGCAGACACTTAACAATTAAGGCACCCAGGTGCCCTCATGATGCATAATTTGGATGTCTAGTGATGCTGAAAATCTTTCTCTGTTTAAACATATGTTTATATGTTGAATTATAAAACTATATAATGTAATTATAAGGACCATTATATGTCCTTTGTGGCTTGTCTGTTAATATCCTTCACTAAATTTTCTATTGCTTTTTATTTTTTAGTTTACTCTTATTAATTAGAAGAACTTGTATATATTAAAATATTATTTTGGGGGGGCAACTAGATGGCTCATTCAGTTAAGTGCCGTGTCATGATGTCATGGTTGTGGGATCAAGCCCATTGTGGGGCACACAGTTCAGTGGTGAGTCTGTTTGAGATTCTTTCTCTCCATCTCTCTCTGCCCCTCCTCATATCTAAAACAAATACATATAATCTTTAAAAATTACTACCTTTTCGTTGGTCATATTCATTCAGAATAAATACTTTTCCCAATCTATTATCTTTTACATTTTTCATAAAAGTTTTGGCAAATGATTATTTTCTGTCATAAAATAGGGTTAGCTTAGGAAGATCCCTTCAGTATGTGTGATGGTTCATTTTATGTGTCATCATGACAAGGCTAAAGGATGTCCAGACACTAGTACAATATTATTTCTGCATGAGTTTTTGAGGATTTCTCCAGAAGACTTTTCTGGTAGGAGGAGTAAAGAAGATTACAGGTGGTCATCATCCAATCTGTTGAGGGCCTGAACAGAACAAAAAGGCAGGGGAAGGGCAACTTCTTTCTGTGCTTGAACTGAGACATCCATCTTCTCCTGCTCTTGGACTCCCTTGGGCATTCAGATTCAGCCCAGGGCTTAGAACATCAGCCTGAATCTTTGGCCTTTGGACTCGGACTGAATTATACCACCACGTTTCCTGATTTTCCAGCTTACAGATGCAGATTGTGGGCCTCCTTGCCTCCATAACTCCCTGAACATATTCCTATAACAAATCTCTTATAGATATTACTGTCTATACTTCTGGCTCTAGTTTTGTGGGGGAATACTGACTAATACAGTCTGTTACAATTTTTTTCTCTAAAACAATTGTCATACTTTTTTATTGTGAAGTTTATTTTTATACTTTGAGACCAGGGCTAAGTTTCCTTTAATATCATTAGCACAAAGGTTAGCTTTATAGGACAAACTGAAATTCTTTCCATATTTTCCTATGACCTAGAAAGAAAGGCTAAAATATTTAAAATTTGGTAGAATCAGCTATAAAACCCACTGGAGTGAGGTCATTTGAAAGGTAGATTTTTAATTAATGGCCCATTCTGTGATTGTGTGTCCATGAAGATTATTCATCTCCTGGATCAAATTTCATAGTTTTCCTCAAGATTTCATTTGGTGTCTCACAGTTGCTCTTATATCTTAAATCCTTCTGATACCTTGTTTTCTATAAACCCAACTTTATGTACCTTCAGTTTATCTCTTTTTTAAAGTCATATGACAGATGATCTGTGCATTCCTAAACCTACTCATGGTTGTATATCCCTTTAATTATATCCCTTGACATACACATTCTCTTTTACTGTGGCAAATTAGCAGGTAATGGAATGCCTGGCAGTTTCTTGCAGCTCTGAGTAAGCTGTAGACTCTAACCATTCTTTTATGGTTGGGGAGGATCCCACTCTGCTTTTTTTTTCTAAGGGGTTGCTACCATGTCCCAGATGACAGCCCTGGCCCTCAGCACTGCTTCCACCAGAGCTCACAAAGGTTTACACAGTTGAGTAGCCGTTCTAATGATCACAAGAAATAGACATGTGCTGCCTCTTATCCCAAGATCCAGTCATCTGAGATCACTCATGAAGTGTTCTCCTCAGACTGAAGAGAGACAAACCTTGTCTTTTGTTTCAGATCCCTTGGAGAAGGAAACCATGCCTTAAATTCCTTCCTCAGAAATCCCAGCAGGGTGGGAGCCTGCTTCCTCCTCTCTCTCTGCCTGCCTCTCTGCCTATTTGTAATCTCTATCTGTCAAATAAATAAATCTTAAAAAAAAAAGAAAAGAAAAGAAATCCCAGCAGGACTTGTGTCCTTGGACCCTCATGATTAACCAATAACATGCTTATCTGAGTCTATCACCTTCTCTAGAAAGAGCATATTGACAATGAAGTTGGAGTAGTGCTATGTGACCAGCATGCCATTGTCCTAGAATCCTGGAGGAATGACTTCAGTGTTTAGACATATCTTTGAAAGATAAAGAAGTCTTTTATGCTGTGTTTTTTTTTTTTTTTATATCCCTTTAACACACTTTGGAATTAAATGTAACCAGATTTTAAGTGTTTGCCTCTTACAAGCATGGTATAATAAGAACTGAAAAAAAAAAGTGGATATTGTTCTTCAAGGAATTTTTTAAAGATTTTTATTTTATTTATTTGACAGTCAGAGATCACAAGTAGGCAGAGAGGCAGGCAGAGAGAGAGGGAGATGCAGGCTCCCCACTGAGCAGAGAGCCTGATGTGGGGCTTAATTCCAGGACCCTGAGATCATGATCTGAGCCAAAGGCAGAGATTTAACCCACAGAGTCACCCAGGTTCCCCTGCAAGGAATTTTAGAACTTCAAGGCTGACCCACTTGAATTTCAGTTTCTTCATAAGCTAAATTGTGTTTTGCTTTCCTGCTACATGTCTAATCATAATCATATGAGTATTTTTCTGCTCTTCTCCATGCAGATTGCCGCGTATGTAACATCTTTCCATCTGAAGCTCCCCATGGGTTCAATCACCCTCTTGCAGAAGTGCCTCTCAACTTTTCCTAAGCATTGCTGGTGTGGTCGCAGCTGTCATTTCCTCAGCACCATTTGTAGACTGCTATTTTGTGGGAATTCGTATGGATTCTAAGTAAGAATTGAGCTCAAAAGACCAGCATATTTAGTTTTTAAGAGAAAAGGAAGTAATCGATCACTTCCTATTCTAATCCACTCTCTTTACGCCTCCCCCCACACTTCTCCCCATTCTACCCTCACAGGAAGATATTTTTACAGCTTTGAAATGGAATCAGATATCCCGGCTGCACAATTAAATTGCAGTAAAAAATGCCACTTACTAGAATGCGTACAATACTAATAGTGCTGTAAGAAATAAGACACTTGATTTAAAAATGGCACACTTGTCTATTTATTTAATGTGCATTCCTAATGAGTCCTATGAGGAGGCTGATTCACAGGAAAATGCACATTAGTTCCTCCAAGTTTAATATACTATTGTATGCACTCAGGCCCTCTCTTCATTACCGTTCGAATGCACTGTTTTCTTTGAGGTTTTGTGCAGGAAACAAATCCCTGTATATGGCACTCAGTTCTAGAATCTGATTGGTCTGCATTTGCCCTTTAGACAAAGGGTCAAAACAAAGTGCTCTGTGGTGCATTGATTTTCAATCTCTGGCTATTTTTGAAATTCTAATGTAGCCCATTTCCTTTTCCAAGGGACTTTAGGCAGTATACAGCATAGAGGTGGATATAGCCAGGGGATTTGTTTGTTATTCTGAGCAGTGGCAGGCTATCTTTCTCACATGGATTCCAGATAAAAGAGGTTACTTTAACGTCCAGTGAAATAAAATATTACTTGGAATCTGGTTTCATTATATTGAGTCTACATCACTATCTGGACTTTGAAGTCTGAGACAGCCAGTTGCCTGAAATAAAAACCGAGAAAGCAGAAGTTTTATGTAATTCCTATCAAGAAATTCATAATTTTTGGTGTTTCTGTCATGCCGTACCCCCACAGTCCTACAAACTTCCTGGTTTAATCTGGAGCAAATGAAATCAATAACATTAAAGATTCTGTGAACATTTTAAATGATTTCTTTCATCTTTTTTTCCCTCATTTTCAAGCATAATGTAATTTTAGCCTTTCAAAGAGGCTTAAATTATTGTAAAACAAATGTCTTTCTTATGACA
Organism: Meles meles; assembly: GCF_922984935.1. Classification (NCBI taxonomy): domain Eukaryota; kingdom Metazoa; phylum Chordata; class Mammalia; order Carnivora; family Mustelidae; genus Meles; species Meles meles. Next base: position 23,453,141 of record NC_060068.1, on the reverse strand, counting down.
TAGCAGGTAGTTTTTACTCTTGAGTAATGAATCGCAATAGGATATGTTACTAAGGATGAAGTCATCTTAGAAAATACAAATGGTTATCATTTTGCAGATTTACAGAGTGAAACAGAAAGATAAGGCATACTTGAGGTGCACAGATAGGCAAAATTATTATTTGTTCATAAGGTGGTGTTAAGAATAAATTACTAAGGTTAAGGAGAGCCAGGGTCACTGGAGGGCACGTGGCATATTAGAAAGCATTTGATATTAGAGTTCATTTCACCTGTCGAATTGTTTATAGTCTTTACAATGTATTATTTTTTGTCAAAATTTATTCTTAACTTCTATTAGTCTTATAATTCTTCTTTCCTATTCTTAGCAACATCTGTAAAACATAATTATAACATCCTTTATATATCATTGTTGTGAGGGTTAGAGATAAAATCACATAGACTCAGGACACCTGGGTGTCTCTGTCAGTTGGGCATCTGCCTTAAGCTCTGGTTGTGATCCCCCAGGTCCTGGGATTAAGTCCTGCATCAGGCTTCTTGCTGGGCAGGACGCCTGCTTTCCCTTGCCTGGTTTTCTCCTGCTTGTCTTTGCTCTTTCTCTCTCCTGCCAAATAAATAGAACCATTAAAAATGAATTACTTAGGGGTGCCTGGGTGACTCAGTGGGTTAAAGCCTCTGCCTTCAGCTTGGGTCATGGTCCCAGGGTGATGGGATCAAGCCCTGCATTAGGCTCTCAGTTCAGCTTGGAGCCTGCTTCCTCTGCTCTCTCAAATTCTTTGTGATCTCTGTCTGTCAAATAATTAAATTAAAAAAAAAATATTACTTAGAATCTAGTTATAAATTCATAAAGTTTATAGGATTTAAAATCTCTAAAGAACTAATGGTATCTCTGGACACTAGCAATGAATAATTTGAACTCTAAGTTAAGAAAAATTCTTATCTGGAATAGTATCAAAAAGAGTAAATACTCAGGAATAAATTTTAAAAATGAAGTACAAGAAGTCTTGTATACTAAAAAGTATAAAATGTTGATGAAAGAATCTTAGGACCTAATTAAATAGAAAGATATTCCATATTCATGGCTCAGAGATTTAATATTAGGAATATGATAATACTATCCAAATTGATCTACAGATTCAACACAGCACCTTTCAGAATCCTAGCTGTGTTTGTTTGTTTGTTTGTTTGTTGCAGAAACTGACAACCAAATCCTATAATTCATTTGGAAATGGAAGGGATCCTGATAGCCTAAACAGTCTTTTTTTTAATTTATTTTTTATTTTTTAATTTGTTTATTTACAGCATAACAGTGATCATTGTTTTGGCATCACACTCAGTGCTCCATGCAGTATGTGCCCTCCCTATTACCCACCACCTTGTTCCTCAACCTCCCACCCCCCTGCCCCTTCAAAACCCTCTGGTTGTTTTTCAGAGTCCATAGTCTCTCATGGATCATCTCCCCTTCCAGTTTCCCTCAACTCCCTCTCCTCTCCATCTCCCCATGTCCTCCATGTTCTTTGTTATGCTCCACAAATAAGTGAGACCATATGATACTTGACTCTCTCTGCTTGACTTATTTCACTCAGTATAATTTCTTCCAGTCCCGTCCATGTTGTTACAAAAGTTGGGTATTCATCCTTTCTGATGGAGGCATAATACTCCATTGTGTATATGGACCACATCTTCCTTATCCATTCATCCGTTGAAGGGCATCTTGGTTCTTTCCACAGTTTGGCGACCGTGGCCATTGCTGCAATAAACATTGGGGTACAGATGGCCCTTCTTTTCACTACATCTGTATCTTTGGGGTAAATACCCAGCAGTGCAATTGCAGGGTCATAGGGAAGCTCTATTTGTAATTTCTTGAGGAATCTCCACACTGTTCTCCAAAGTGGCTGCACTAGCTTGCATTCCCACCAACAGTGTAAGAGGGTTCCCCTTTCTCCACATCCTCTCCAACACACGTTGTTTCCTGTCTTGCTAATTTTGGCCATTCTAACTGGTGACAGGTGTTGTCTCAATGTGGTTTTAATTTGAATCTCCCTGATGGCTAGTGATGATGAACATTTTTTCATGTGTCTGATAGCCATTTGTATGTCTTCATTGGAGAAGTGTCTTTTCATATCTTCTGCCCATTTTTTGATATGATTATCTGTTTTATGTGTGTTGAGTTTGAGAAGTTCTTTATAGATCCTGGAAATCAACCTTTTGTCTGTACTGTCATTTGCAAATATCTTCTCCCGTTCCGTGGGTTGCCTCTTTGTTTTGTTGACTGTTTCGTTTGCTGTGCAGAAGCTTTTGATCTTGATGAAGTCCCAAAAGTTCATTTTCGCTTTTGTTTCCTTGGCCTTTGGAGACATATCTTGAAAGAAGTTGCTGTGGCTGATATCGAAGAGGTTACTGCCTATGTTCTCCTCTAGGATTCTGACAGATTCCTGTCTCACGTTGGGGTCTTTTATCCATTTCGAGTTTATCTTTGTGTACAGTGTAAGATAATGGTTGAGTTTCATTCTTCTACATAACGCTGTCCAGTTTTCCCAGCACCATTTATTGAAGAGACTGTCTTTTTTCTATTGTATATTTTTCCTGCTTTGTCAAAGATTATTTGAACGGGTTCTGAAGGGGCGGGGGTGGGAGGTTGGGGGAACCAGGTGTGGGTAGTAGGGAGGGCACGTATTGCATGGAGCACTGTGTGTTGTGCAGAAACAATGAATACTGTTTTGCTGAAAAAATAAATTAATTAATTAAAAATAATAAATGAAACTGATTCATCCATAGACTTATCTAGGAAGAAAAAAGAATTCAGAAATTACTGATATCCAAAATAAAAGAATAAATGAAAGAAATAACTAAAATGACAGTTCATATATATACTAAATTCATAAAAATATTATGATTAATTTTGTGGTGATTACATTTACAACTGAGATGAAGTGTGCACATTCCTTGAAATAAACTAATTACCAACACTAACTCAAGAAGGAGTGTTTTATTCTTGTTAAGGAATTAAAATCATAGTTTAAAACCATTCCAGAAAAGAAACCCCTCAAATCTTAGATCACTTTTCTAGTGAATTCAACAAAGCATTTTAGGAGGAAATACTGGCATTCCCTCTATGCCCTTCTGAAAGGAAGAGGGAACACCCCCCAGCTCAATATATGAGTCCACCATTATCCTGGTTCCAAGACCAAACATAGACAGGACAGGAAAACTGCAAACCTATCCCTAATGTGTATGGACTGAAAATACTTAATAAACCCACACATAACACTACTCTAACTGTAAGGAAACATCAGACAAACCCAAATGAAGGTCATTCTACTAAATGCCTCAAAATTGTCATGGTCATCAAAAATAGGAAAGTTCTGAACAGCTGTCATACTGTAGAGGAGCTTAAGGAAGATATAATGACTGAATCTAATATTGTACTTGGGATAAGATCTAGAGATAGAAAAAGGACATTAGGTAAAAATCTGGTAATTACAGTCTTCAGTCAATAACAATGTATTAATGCTGGTTCATTAGTTGTGACCATTGTGTTACAGTATTTTAAGATGTTTATAAGGTATACTGGTAGATGGTACTCAGAAACTACAAACATTTTGCAACTTTCCTGTATATCTGAATCTATTCTAAAATAAACATTTAAAAAATAAATGTTCATTTTTTAAAATTTTATTTATTTGTTTGACAGAGAGAGATCACAAGTAGGTAGAGAGGCCGGCAAAGAGAGAGGGGGAAGAAGACACACCCCTGAGCAGAGAACCCGAGATGGGGCTCAATCCCAGGATCCTGGGATCATGACCTGAGCCAAAGGGAGAGGCTTTAACCCACTGAGCCACCCAGGTGCCCCTAAAAGTTTATTTAAAAAAAAATCACTCTAGTTACTATATTAATACTAAAAAAAGGAAGCAGCAAGAACATATGATAATTCCAAAGTTGCAAGAGACGTATTTGTCAAACTTCAACACCCATACCAGACAAAACCCTACAAAACTAAAAAGACAATTGCTCAATTTAATACTGGACATCTACAGAAAAAATCTATAGCCAGCTAACATTATACATTATGGTGGAAGATTATTTTCCTGTCTAAACTAAGGAACTAAAAAAGTTAAGTCTCTTCACACTGATTCTATTAAACAATATAGTGGAGGTTCTAGCTAGTACATTAAAGTAAGAAAAGAAAAGGAAAATTGAACAGGTCAGAATGGAAGAAGTAAAACTGACTTTATTCATAAAGGAAATGAATGTGTACATAGAATACTCTGAGAAATCTACATGAAACTAAAAGCGCTCTTTAAAGAAAACTAACAAGTGAATTTAGAAATATCAAAGATTAAAGGTCAATTAAAAAGTCTCAGTTGTATTTCTACATATTAGCAATTATCAAATGGAACATGCAATAAAAAGTTTCAATATCAACAAAAAAACATGAACAGCTTATTAGAAAGTTCAGTAAGGAAATATGAAGTTATTGGCAAGAATAGACATATAGAGTGATGGAAGAGTATGGAGTTCAGAAGTAGACCTATACAAATATGGTGAGCTGGTTCTGGACAAAGTTTCCAGAAGGAAGACAGACCCTATTTATCCAATTGGCAAAAGAAACTCTACGCAGTCATTGGTATTGCAACAACTGGATATCTGTAAGGATAAACAATAAACTTCTACCTTTACTTTATGCCATACACAAAAATGAAATCCAATCTATCATAGTCTTAGCACAAAAGAAAACATAGGATACTATATGTGGAACTTTCAAATACTCAAATATTTATTACTTAAGGCACAGAGGAAATATTTTCCCTATATACATCTGACAAAGGACCTATATATTCAGAATATGGAATGAACTCCTATAATTCCCTAGGTTGGCATGTAAAGAAATGCACAAATTTCACTTCACGAAGGAAATGGGCAATGATTTCATGAGATGATGTCCAATATCTTAGTCTTCAGGAAAATGGCAATGAAAACTGCACTGAGATACCACTATGTACCCAATAGAAAGCATATATATTTTTTTAAATTGTCATTCATTTACTAAGTTTTGGCCAAAATGGGGAACAACTGAAGATCTCATGCATTGTTGGTGGGTATGCAAAATAGTATGAACACCTTAGAATGTTGTCTGACAGTTTATTTTAAAGGTACAGAAACACTTACTATATGATCCGGTAATTTAACTCTGTTGCATTTACCCAAAAGAGTGAAAACAGAAAAGACTTGGATACAAACATTCACTGCAGTTTCCTTCATAATAGCCCTAAAGTGCAAACAACTCAAATGTCTATTGACAGGCGAATGAAGAAGCTAACTGTGGTATATCCACAAATGGCTGCCTGGAAATAAAAAGGAACAAACTTCTGATGCATGTAACATGGAAGAATCTCAGACACATTCTACTGAGCCAAGGGAGACAGAGACGAAAAAGAAAAATTGGACAAAAGAAGGATATTTACACTTGATAAAAAGTAGAACTATCCTGAGCTTTATGGACATCACAATATAGGTTTCAAACTAATCAATTAACAAGAAGAAATTGATATGCCCACAACTGAAGTGGAAAACAACACACAGCTCTCTTAGTGAGGGACAGAAGAAGAGGACAAAATATTAGGAAGGGACTGATGATTCACATAACTGGTAATATCCTTTTCAAAACATGTGCCATACTTCTAAATATCTGAGTTTGCAACAAGTCACAAAGAAAGATATAAATCATATACCATGCAATCATATTCTCTGACATAGGCCAGAAACTTAGATGGTAACATCAAAAATTACAGTAAAAAGTGAAAATAAACCCAAGAACTATAAATGCAAAATACACATTTCAACTTCCCTACTTTATACTAGAGAATCCTGAGAGCTAAGTAACTAATTCCATTACACAATGTAATTTTTAGGCTCTTTAAGTTGGAGATAAAAGTCACTGAATCATTTCAAAGCCATTCTATAATTTCATTTAAGTGATGGTCTCTCATCTGTCATGTGCAACTACATCGGACAGAATCTAATGGCCACAAAGAGATTATAATAGTAATAATGCAGTTTCATAAATCTAGATTCTAAAAATGTTCTTTATCATATGAGATAGGAAATTCTCAAAATTGAAATGATTATATTGAGGTAATATAAAGTACATTGGGTAAGGTCACAAAATGTAAGATCATAGAGAAACTGAGGTTTCTGGAGGTGAGGGGGTGGGGGAGTGGAGGGGGTTGTGGGAGTTGGGCGAGCCTGGAGGTGGGTATTAAGGAGGGCACAAATTGCATGGAGCACTGGGTGTGGTGCATAAACAATGAATATACAATGAACATTGGAAACATGAAAAAATTAAATTAAATTAAAATGTTTATATATACATATACATATATACCTACACACACACACACACACACACACACACACACACACACACACACACACAAATACTTAACTGGGAACCTGGTAAATGGTTAGCATTCAATTTAAATTGTAACTTTCATTGTATTGCTAATACTAACACTTTATCCTATACCATTAAAATTCACCATGTTAAAAATTTGCTCAACTGGCCAATCTGTTAATGTCACCATAATTATCCAGGCTTCGAAAGCTAGAAACTTCATTCTTAATTCCTTCTTTCTTTCATCCACATCTAATTCTCACTCTCTAAATTTTCCCCTTCAACATGCAAGCTGTTCATTAACATTTGATTGAATATTTTTCAACTATCTCCTACCTGTCTGGACCATCTCTCTTCCCATCAGTTCTTTGAGAGAACTGTCTTTCTAAAAACAAAAATTAAATCACATGATTAACTCTGATTTTCTTAGATTATAGCTCTACTATCAAGAAATTCTGAGTTCTGAGCTGACAAAGGCGATTCCCCATCTGGACTTTGTTTTGCTATCCTCATCACCTGTCATTCCTTCCTATGAACGTTGAGCATTCTAATAGTACACTATGTCACCTGTTCCCTCTGCTAAAAGTCTCCTACTTATCCATCAAACCCTAGCATAGACTATATCACCTCTAGGAGACTTTCCCTCAAGGCCTAAGGCATTTGCTTTGTTGTTGTTTTTTCTACCTGCATGATAGCACTTATAGTCTATTAAAGTAATTTATTTCTGACCTTTTTTTTTTTTCCTTAACTACTTGAAGGCTAGTATTGAGAAACTCTTATCTAGTAAGAGTGCTTTCCTCATGGTGGGCAGTCTTTGAATAAATAAATGACATTTTTGGGGGGAAAATGCTGAGCTGTCAGAAATAAAACATATACATTGTTACAACATCCAAAAGCTTAGTATATGTATTACTTGAACATCTAAGCACACCTGAGAGTCTGACCACTACCTAGGGGCCCCTGAGTCTGTTGGAAGTGAGGTGTGGGGTCAGGAACATCACAGTCACATGCCATCCACCAGAAAAAAGTGCCCAGCGGCTGTCCCTCAGCGTCCAGGTGCAAAGCACATCACCACAGCACCCCCCACCCCCACCTACCTTCCTTAGCATGTGTTGCCACTCCCTGGCTGATGCCAGGGGCCCTGAGGACATGGAGGGGAACGTGTTCCCAGACAGTGAGTGCCCAGGGACCTCAGAGGCACCCAAGAGGCCAAGCTCTTGGGGAGGGGTGGTGCCCGAGAAAGGCAAGGCCCCAATGCCTGCCCATGGGCCCTGAATGAAGGGGGATCCTGGCCACCGGAGGCAAGCCCTGGCAAATGGAGATGGGGAGGGAGCTTGTGGGTCTGCTCAGAGACCCTCTAGGACTCTAGATGGGAAACCTTGGATCAGGGTGTGACTTCAAGCCTTTGTCCTGTGAGGGCAGGGTAGGCAGGAAGATCAGAGAACTCACACAGCAGGCCATGAGCCTAGAGCCTTAATTACCTGTCACAGCTGGCTCAGGCAAGGCAGTGAAGATTCAGAGGGTTGGCGATTTGGGGCAGTCATTGGGGGGTGGGGCGATGGAGGCAGCAGGGGCAGGGCACCACTCAGCATCCTCACATTCTTGGTGTCTGGGCCTCCTGCTATCTGAGACAAGCCTGTGAGAGAAGAGGAGCTGCCCCCACTGCCCCCTAGAGTCTTCTTCTGTGGGGACATTGCTTCCATGAAGAAGACTTTCCCACAAATCCCAGCCCAAGAGAAGGCTACACAGTTGTGTCCTGGGGGAGCACGTGGGTCAGGTGAGGATACGGGGCCCTAGGCTGCTGTCCCTACCAGGTAGGGAGCCGGGCTCCTGGTGCTGATGGCGCGCCTACAATTGCTGCCATGCACCACCCTATGCTGGGCACCACAGGCTGCAAACGATTGTGGCCATGACCACCAGAGGTCTCTGAGGCCCACCCTGCTCAGACGTGCCCCCTCCACGCAGGACATTCCATGCCTGGACCTTCCCCCGTGGCCCTCCTTGGACAATGGTGCTCAGAGGGGCTTCCTAGGACTGTGACGCTGGTAGGCCTGGTTTCTTTCTCGTCTTGTAGAGATATACTAGGAGATAGGCAACCTACCTACCTTACCAGTTTGTGACTCTAGTAGATAGGCCCAGCCCACAGGAGTGAAGCTAGTGGGGTGGGGGGAGAAAAAATCCCTGTGAAACACTTGTGAAGTTCACAGTCCAGAAGCACAGGCACACTAAAACACAGGACTCATAGTAGAAATATAGAATGTTTTCCCTTTCCAACACCTCACCAGCACATTATTTTTATTAAAGATTTCATTTCTTTTTTTGATAGAGAGAGATCACAAGTAGGCAGAGAGGCAGGAAGAGAGAGAGGAGGAAGCAGGCTCCCACTGAGCAGAGAGTCCAGGCCACGTTTGATCCCAGAACCCTGGGATCATGACCTGAGATGAAGGCAGAGGCGTTAACCCACTGAGACACCCAGGTGCCCCTCACCAGCACATTATTAAAGGCCTACTTACTGCAGTTCTTTTACTCAGTACAGCATGTCTAGCTATCAAGATGGAATTATAAGGCATTAAAAAATTGGAAACAAAACAACCTCCACCACACACACACACACACACACACACACACACAACCTGGAGACACAGAGTTTGTATCACATCCAGACATGGTAGGGGCATTGAATTATCAGCCAGGGAATTTAAAACATCTATGAGTTATATAGGAACAGCTCTACTGGATAAAGCAGACAATGCATGAATAGATGGACAATGTAAGCCGAAAGATGGAAATCCTAAGAAAGAACCAAAAGAAATGCTAGAGGCAAACAAAACAAAACAAACAAACAAAAAACAGAAAGGATGTCTTTGATGGGCTCATTACTAGATTAGGCATGGCTGAGGAAAAACACTCTTAGTTAGAGGATATATTAACAGAATACCTGAAAATCTATAAGGAAAGAGAACAGTGGCTGAAGAAGAATGTAGTTTCTAAGGACTGTGGGACAACTGTAAAAGTGTAACATACACATAATGAGGATACCCATCAGAAAACCCAGTGGGAAGGAGAACAAAAATAGAATGGAACAGAAGAAATGTTTGAAACAATAATCACAGAATTGCCCCGAAATAATGTCAGACATGAAACCACAGATCCATCACCAAGGAAGATAAATACCAACAGACTATACCTAAGTGTATCCTTCTCAAATCACAGAACATAAAAGATGGAGAAAAAATAGAAAATGAAGCCAGAGGAAAAAGACACCTTACTTAAAGCAAAGCCAAGATAATTACATGTGATTTCTCAGGAACCATGCTACCCTGGAGACAGTGGAGTGGAATATTTAAGGTATTGAGAGAAAAGAAAATGCCAACTTAGAATTGTGCACCCTGAAAATATTTTATTAAAAAGTGAAGGAGAAATAAAAATTAAGACAAAGAAAAATTAAGGGAATTTCTTGACAAAAGACCTGCCTTACAAGAAATGTTAAAAGAAATTCTTTAGACAGAAAGAATATAATGCAGATCAGAAACTCAGAGCTACATAGAGAAAGGAAAAAAAAATCAAACAGAAGAAGTGAAGATAAAATAAAATCTTTTTACTTATTTTTAACTAATCTGGCATAACAGTTTGTTAAAAAAATAATAGTAGTGACGTACACAGTTATGTATGCCTATGCATATGCCATAAGCATATATATATTCATATATGCATATCCACACACAAATACAGTTAATATTAACATTAATGGTGAGAAACTCAGAGGTCCCACTAAGATCACATGAAAGACATGTATGTACCATCTCACCACACGTTTTCAACATTATACTGGAAGTTTTGCTAATGCGTTCAGGCAGAAAAGAAAAAAGGTAGAAACTAGAAACACAGTAACATTTCCATTACCATCCAAAGAAAAATGAAATACTTAGGTATATGCAGCCACTCTGGAGAACAGTGTGGAGATTCCTCAAGAAATTAAAAATAGAGCTTCCCTATGACCCTGCAATTGCACTGCTGGGTATTTACCCCAAAGATACAGATGTAGTGAAAAGAAGGGCCATCTGTACCCCAATGTTCATAGCAGCAATGTCTACAGTCGCCAAACTGTGGAAAGAACCAAGATGCCCTTCAATGGGCGAATGAATAAGGAAGATGTGGTACATATACACGAGGGAGTATTATGCCTCCATCAGAAAGGATGAATACCCAACTTTTGTAGCAACATGGATGGGACTGGAAGAGATTATGCTGACTGAAATAAGTCAAGCAGAGAGAGTCACGTATCATATGGTCTCACTTATTTGTGGAGCATAACAAAGAACATGGAGGACATGGGGAGATGGAGAGGAGAAGGGAGTTGTGGGAAATTGGAAGGGGAGATGAACCATGAGAGACTATGGATTCTGAAAAGCAACCCGAGGGTTTTGAAGGGGCGGGGGGTGGGAGGATGGGGAACCAGGTGGAGGGTAACAGAGAGGGCATATATAGCATGGAGCACTGGGTGTGGTGCAAAAACAATGAGTACTCTTAAGCTGAAAATAAATAAAGTAATTAAAAAAAGAAAAAAGAAAAAAAAAGACATACATAGTAGAATTCTAACATTAAATATATATATATATATATATATATATATATACACAAGATCCATATGAGGAAAACTGTAAAATTTTGATAAGTGATATTAAAGTGGAGCTAACCAAATGAAGTGATATTCCTTATTAGTTTATAGGAAGACTTAATATTGTCAAGGTGTCAATTATCCCCAAATTTATCTATGGATTCAGTACAATCCCAATCAAAATCCCAGCAAGTTATTTTATGAATTTTGATAAACTTATTCTAAAGTTTACACAGAGAGGCAAAAGAACCAGAAGACCCAACACAATACCGAAGGTGAAGAATAAAGTTGGAGGACTGATGTTACCTGATTTCAAGACTTACTGTAAAGATTCAGTAATCAAGAGACGGTAATGTTGATAAATAAAAATACATTGATGGGACAGAATACAGATCCCAGAAATAGACCCTCATGAATACAGCAAACTGATCTTTGATCAAATTGCAAAGGCAATATACTGGAGCAAAGATAGTTTCTTTAGTAACAGTGTTGAAACAACTAGACTGCTTCTGGCCCCCACCAAAGAAAAAAAATCTAGACACAGAGCTTACAACCTGAGCTGAAACCAAGAGTCAGACACTCAGCTGACCGAGCCACACAGGCATCCCTGAAATTAATTACGTATATGGTATAAGATGGAGGAACTGAGGGTAATTTAAATATATATATAGATAGATAGATAGATAGATAGATAGATAGATAGATATAGATACAGATATAGATATAGATATATAGATATCTATATCCCTATAGATACATATAGATAGATATCTAGATCTATATATAGACATATCTAGATCTATCTATCTATATATATATCCAATTGTGTGAAAAATTTCCCTCTTTTTAACTACTTCTTAACTCTTTTTTAATATTGTCGCTTAAATCAATTATTATGTGTATGTGACCCTATTTCTTCATTCTTTAATTGGTTACATTGATCTATGTCTCCATCTTTATGTCAACAGAACACTCTCTTGATTACTCTGCCTTTATAGGAAGTTTTAAAGTCTTATGGATAAATTTTTCATTCTGACTAATTCCAAGATTAGTGTTTCCAAAAAAAAAAAAAAAGATTTGTTTATATATGTGAGGGAAAGAGAGAGAGAGAGAGAGAATGCAAGTAGGAGGAGGAATAGCAGGGAGGAACGCTCCCATTGAGTGGGGAGTCCAACACAGGATGCAGTCCTGTGAATCATGAGATCATGATGCAAGCTGAAACCAAGATTTGGAGGCCTAAGCAACTGAGCCACCCAGGTGCCCAATTTTCAAGATTGTATTAGCTATTCAAAAGTCTTTTGAATTTCCTCAAAATTTGAGAATTAGCTTTTAATTTTCAAACAAACCAATAACCTCGCCTTTGATTTTAATTAAGACTGCATCGGACATATAGATCAATTAAGGAGTTTAGAATTGATCTTTTCATAGTCTCTATTCTTTCCAACCATGAACATGGTGTATCTTTACCTTTATTTAGTTCTTATTTAATTTTTCCTAGAACATTTAGCACTTTTTTTTAAAATTCAGGATAGCTAGGATCATAGTATTATATTAGTTTCAGGTGTACAATATAGTGAATTAACATCTTTAAAGAGTTATATATTTCTTTGACAGAGACAGAGGCAAAGAGAGTGCAGGGGGGAGGATCAAAAACAACAGTAAAAAACAATCGAAAAAAGTTCCCAACTCATTTTATAATATTAAATGACCTTTACAATCATAATAACCAAATCTGGACAAAGAGAATAAATTAAATAAAATACCAAAGAAAGAGATTGAATGAATAAAATACCAATCCACTTTCTTTCCCCCTTAGAAAATTAGAGTTCTATTTACCTTTACTTCTTCTATCTGCTAAGATCCATCTCTACTTTAGAGTTCACTAGTATTGATACAATGATTTTGCCTGCAAGATTTCTGAGTCCCCTGGTTTTAGTCCCCTGGGGAACTTGAACTCACTGGGAATGGCCGATGATTTCTTACAATCTCTATATCTCCCTCACCCATTTTATTCACTCCTTTTCAATACGGAGATAATTTTGCCTGAAAAGGAAGAAGTAAAACAGGAATTGCACTCTATTTTTTCATTTGTTATCCATTAACATTTCACCATCATTCTTAAGTTAATGTCTGAAATTATTATTATTAAAAGTAGTATTTAGTATTTTTATTAATAACCCATAACTTAATAAATTCCAAAGTGTGATCACATACTGGGCACAGAGTACTTATTGCAATTAAACAAAGAATTATCCTGGATATAACTTGTACCAAAACCAAAGAGGGCAGATGGTTTCACTCATTTATTCAACAACTATTTATTGATTATCTGTTCCATGTCAGGAATTATGCTAAGCACTATGGACAAAAAGTTATGTGGTCCTGACCTAGAAGAGCTCACAATTTAGGAGGTAGGAAGGGGTGGGATGCGGAGTTGGAGAGGTGGGATAATCACTAGGCATTTTAAAACTAGAAAAGAAAATTGTGATTGTCAGGAGGCAGAATGAACCATAAAAAAGGGTTTATGTTCCTTCATTGTAGACCAGGGAGTACTGTACAGAGAATATATCTTAATTTTAACAAAACACCCTGGTTCCTTCTTACCTAACATGGCTCCTCAGTGAAATATTCTGGTGAGCAAAACTGAAAAACATGGATTGACTGATAGCACAGGGAGGTAAAATTTAGAGTTGGTTCCATTTCAAAAGGGTAACTAATAACTAGGTATTTACATGAAAGGGTGTCTTTCATGGTGCTATGAGTTCCTGTTCATGACTGTCCTCTTCAGTAAACCTAGAAAAGATGTAGAAGGGATGCTTGTTGAATCTACAGAAGAGGCAAACCTTGTTGGGGGGAGCTAGGGTCCACAAGGACACTTAGATTTCAAACCATCCTGAAAAGTTAAAACAATGTGCTTAAAGCAGATGAGATATAATGCAGTTATGTATATATATAAATTTGATTACATGTTATACCAATAAACAGTGGTTCCTAGGACAAAAGCTTTACATTTTAGTTGACCACAAGTTGAATTTTAGCCAGTGGTTTGATATAGCTTGTAAAAAGTGAAGGCATTCGTATGCTCTGCTAGAAAAGTATATCATGAAGATATGCTTGTACAAACTCCTCACTTATCAAATACCAAGCTATATTAAAATGATTTGCTTAGTGTTTTTCCATTAGACTATGAAATATTTGAACATAGGGACTATAAATTCTTTATTTATATATTCCCAGGATTTAGCTCAACTCTTGGAATATAGCAAATATTCAGGAAATAGCTGTTGAATGACTAATGAATAATTATGTGTAGAGGCTTCCCGGAGCATTTTAATGCAATTCACTTACTTTTTTCTCCCAAAAACCTATTGAAGAAAGTTTTTATTTTTAATTTCCATTATATACAGGAGGAACCTGAGGCCTCAGTATGTGGTTTATGAAATAAGGGGCACAGAAAAGCAATATACCAAAACTTTCAAAATCTCAGTATAGAAAGTACTTCCAAACTTTCCTTTCAAGGTTTTTTTTTTTTTTTTCAATAAACAACTTGTCCAAGGTCACATGCTTATGAGTGGTAGAGCTGAGAGTTATGTAGTGTCTACATAATAGTATGCCTCAGGACTACATAGCTTAAAGCATAGTAAGCTCCAAGGGTTAATGGAGATACTTGCCATTCTCCCCTCCCTCTTTCTTTCCTTCCATTTCCTTACCCTTTTATCAAAAATGAAACAAAAAGATTTAAGTCGGCATAAAAAATAGAAATGTAACAAATGGGAAAAATTAAAAAAGGGTAAATCCCAACTAAAAGGAAAGAATGGTAGGTAAATAAGTTGGAGCCATCGTAAGTCTATGGCACAAAACACATATAATGAGGTCCTATCCCCATGAAATTCTTTGTGACTATGTATCTTTCCGGATCCCTTTTACCTTCTATTGCATTTCTTGCGACTTGATGCATTTGGCACTTAATGATGGACTTCTAACAATTTTATGGGTACAACTTTTTACTCCTCAGCAAGCTTGTATATGTCTAGACATAAGGACCTGGTGATATTAAGGTTAATATTCATTTGACCCCTTATATAATGCTATATTCCTAGTAGATTCTTTACAAGTAACCACTGCATTGAGAGAATTTTCAATTACTGGGATTAATACCTACTTCTGGACTTTTCTCACACCCTTTTTTCCTTTCTTTCTCTTTTTCTTTCTGGAGCACAATGCAGAATTAACTGTTCATCCCCAGTGGGTATAAACGTGGCTTATATTTTTCCTATGCTCAAGAGCATAATTGATATGAGGCAGGCAAAGGTCTAACTAATGGAGCACTGGAGAGGAGTTTCTGGGGATGGGAGGATGGTTCCCCCCAAACACAATGACTCAATTATGACATTCCTGACAGCTGGACTTAGGAGCTGGCTCCAGGATATGAATCCAAGTTTACAAATTCCTTGCATTAAAAGACATGGACAGAGGCAACTGAAGCTGGCTGCATTTTTATTGTTAGAAGAATAGCTTCATGTGGCATAGTCTTTTGAAGTTGTCAAATATTCTATCCAATACATTATCTCTTAATCCACCTGTCAGAAATAAAGGGTGGATATCTTTCTTTAAAATGTGTAATATAAAAATAAGTATTACGGGGAAGATACAAATTCACTTATCACTTCTAAAGTCATTTCTAATCTTTCTTTTCCTACCCATTGGAGTTCAGTTTTCTTAAAGAGATAACACCCTGGGCCCGGAAGTAGAGAAATAAGTTTTGGCAAATAGAATCATTGAAAGAATCTTCTTGGGGGACATCTAGGTAAGAAGACCATTACTGGTATCAGAAACATGGCTCAAATGTTTGAATTTGACTGTATACCCTAAGCCTGTCCAGAAGGCCATGAGAGACACAATTCCTCCAATCTTGCGGTTTACTGCTTCAGCTGTATCCTAAACTCTGACTAGAATCTACTCCAGATTTGCACTTACGCGAGCTATCCTGCTTTGCTCAATCTAGATATTCCCAGTAGGAAGTGGTAGCTGATGGGCAAATAGGGCATTAAATTCAGTTCAACATTTTATTTATCGAGCCCCTAATAATACAAATTCCATGAATGTGCAAATCTACGTGAATGAAGTAAGGTCAGGACTGGACATACAATGTCATTAAGGTTTTCCTGCCTTTAAAGGAGCTCCCAATTTAATGAGATACACCTACATAAAACTAGGTATAAGGGCAGGGCTGCGAGGTGTCTAATATGGGAAAGTAAAAAAAAAAAAAGGGATTGTAAGGTCACAGAGGAAAATATCATATTGATCAAAATTGGCGAGAGTGGACATCCTTTTCATGTTCCTGATCTCAAAGGAAAGACTGTCAGCTTTTCCCCATTGAGAATGATTATTTGCTATGGATTTTTCATAGACAGATTTTATGAAGTTGAGGAATGGTCCCTTTATTTCTGTACTTTGATGCGTTTTAATCAGGAATGAATGCTGAAAACCTCCAGATTCTTCCTATGAAGCCCACATTATCCTGATCTGCAACCAGGCAAAGATGCCATCCAAAACGAGAATTTCAGACCAATAGTCCTGATGAAATGAAGGCTATGGTTCTCAACAAGATCCTAGCTAATAGGATCAAAGAGCACAGAAAAACATTATCCACCATGAACACGTGGGATTTTTCCCTGGGACACAAGGGTGGATCGACATTCACAAATCAATCAATGTGTTAGAACAAATCAATAAGAAAGAGAGAAGAAACACAAGGTCTTCTGAATTGAGACAGCAAATGCATTTGAAAAGATCTATTTGTATTCTTTAGTGCTTTACTTTTTTTCTTTTTAAACTTTTTATTATTTTTGATGTTTATTTTTACATATAAGTTATGTACATGTATATCTTTTTCTAGTCCTTTTCATTAAATTGTTTTATATTTCTAAGATTTTCTTTTTTTCTTTCTTTCTTTTTCTTTTTCTCCTTATTTTGGCATCTAGTTTCTTTTCATGAACAGTCCAAAACACGTACTGGGTCCAGTTTTTTGTATTCTTTTGTTGTTTATTTTGGTTTCCATTTTTTTTTATTCCTGTTTTTTTCTGCTCTATCTGTCATGGCTGATTTTGCTTTCATAATTATTTTCTGGGCGAAATGAGGAGATGGAGAAATTCACCCCAAAAGAATGGCCAGGGGGCAGTCCCCACTCCCAGGGATTGCATCAATATGGATATAAGTAAGATCTCTGTACTAGAATTAAAACCAATGATTAGGAAGATAGTAACTGGGATTGAAACAAGCATACAAGGCCCAAGAGAAACCCTCACTATAGACATAAAAGAACTAATATCTACTCAGGTCCGCTTTAAAAATGCTATTACTGAGATATAGTTCAAGTGGAGGCTATACAAAGGGGATGAATGAGGGAGAAGTATGAATCAGTGATTATAGAAGATCAAAGGATGGATCAAAATGCTGAAAAAATGAGAGAAACAAAGCTACTGGGTCACGAAGGGAGACTTCGAGTGCTTGGGAATTCCATAAACTGAAATGATATCTTTATTATTAGAGGGGTCCCAGAAGATGAGGGTCAGGAGAAAAGAGCAGAAGGTTTATTTCAACAAATTGTAGTGAGTTGAGAAACTCCCAAATATGGGGAAGGAAACAAGTCCAGGAGCCACAGAGAATACCCCTCAAAATCAGTAAAAATATGTCAACATATAAAAATATAATCCTGAAGTGTGAAATTCAAAGGCAACCAGAAAATCCTGAAAGAAACTTGGGCCAAGAGTTTCTTCACCCCTAAGGGTAGGTGCATGAGGCTGGCAGCAGACCTGTCCACAGAGACTTACCAGGCTAGAAAGGACAGGTTGGGTATAGGCAATGTACTAAATGGAGGAAAAGAATATGCAGCCACAAATAAGTATATAGCCCAAGGCTATCTTTCAAAGTGAAAGGAGGGGTAGAGAGCATCTAGGACAAACAAAAATGAAAGTAATTTCTGAACAATAAACCCTCACTGCAAGAAGCAATAAGGAGATCCTTTGAGTCAAGAGAGAGGGAGCGATATCAAAAAAGAGAGAGAGAGAGAGAGAACACAGACGAGGTACAGAAACAGTGACATTACACATTCTAAAAGGCACTAACTTTATATCTTTCAATAATTACTCAGAATGTAAATAGACAAAATGCAACTACTGAAAGACATAGGGTGTCAGAATGGAATGAAACAAACCAAAATGAAACAAGAAGACCCACTGAGAGATGCCTGGGTGGCTCAGGTGGCTATACCTTCTGCCTTCAGCTCAGGACATGATCCCCAGATCCTGGGATCGAGCCTCAGGTTGGGCTCTCTGCTGGGCACGAGGCCTGTTTCCCCAAACCCCCTCTCTTTCTCTGCCTGCCTCTATGCCTACTTGTGATCTATGTCTGGCAAATAAATACATAAAAACTTTACAAAAAAGAGAAGAAGACCCATTGATATGGTCTGCACAAGAGACTCATTTTAGACAAAAGACACTTCCAGATTCAACATGAGAGTTGAGGAAGTATTTATAATGGTAGTGGACATCAAGAGACCACTGGAGTAGTCACCCATAAAGCCAAAACTGTAGTGAGAGTTAGAGGAAGACCCTCTATAAAAATAAAGGATTCTATGAAATAAGAAGATGTTTCAATTGCCATTGCTGATGCCCCTATCTTTAAAGAAACCAAAATATAAACTGATTAATCACTAAATTAAAGGCACACATTGATAGTAATTCAAGGATAGTGGGGTACTTTAACACCCCACTCACAGCAAGGGACATGTTGTCTAAGCAGATCACCAAGGCAACAAAGGGCTTTAAGTGACACATTGGACCTGATGAACTTCAAAGAGATGTCCAGAGCATTTCACCCTAAAGCAAAGGAGTATACCTCTTTCTCGAGTGCACAAGGAATGTTCTCCAGAATAGATCATGTGCCAAGTCAAAAATCAGTTCTCCTCTGGTTCACAAAGATTGATTTCATACCCATGCATTTTTCAGACCACATGGCATAGATACCTGAAGTCAACCAAAAAGAAACATGTAGAAAGGCCACAAATACATGGAAGCCAAAGAACGTCTTACCAAAGAGTGAATGGGAGAACCAGGAAATTAAGAAGACTATTTGAAATACTTGGAAGGAAAGGAAAAGTAAAACCACGACAGTGCAAAAGCTTTTGGGTGCAGCAAATTGTGTCTTAAGAGGGAAGTATACAGCAGGACAGGCCTTCTTTTAGAAACAAAACAAGTCTGAAATACAAAATGTAACATAAAGGAGCAGGAAAAATGACAGCAAAGAAAGCCAAAATCCAGCAGGTGGAGAGAAATGATAAAGATGCAAGCACTAGGGGCACCTGGGTGGCTCAGTGGGTTAAAGCCTCTGCCTTGGCTCAGGTCATGATCCCAGGGTCCTGGGATGGAGCTCCACATCGGGCTCTCTGCTTGGCAGGGGGCCTGCTTCCTCCTCTCTCTCTGCCTGCCTCTCTGCCTGCTTGTGGTCTCTGTCTGTCAAATAAATAAGTAAATCTTAAAAAAAAAAAGATTAAAGTACTACACAACATACAGAAGTTAAAAATATAGATCACTGAAACAAAGAGCTGGTTCCTTGAAAGAACTAACAAGATTGAGAAACCATAATCAGGAATGGAGGAAAAGAGATCACAACCAACCCCAAAGAAATAGAAAAAAATGTAAGGGAATATGATGACCAATTTTGTGCCAACACACCTTCCAAAGTCATTCTAAGAGGCCAGCATAACCTGGATCCCCAATGCAGATGAATACTCCACCAGAAAGGAGCATTATAGGCCAATATGCCTGGTGAATATGGGTGTAGAACTTCTCACAAAGATACCAGCCAAGATGATCCAAGAGTACATTAGAAGGATTCTTCAACAGGACCAAGGGGGGTTAATTCCTGCATTTCTGCAGAAGTGTTTCAATATCTGCAAGCCGATCCATGTGATACACCACATTAATATAAGAAAGAACAACAACCACATGATCCTCTCCACAGATGCTGAAATGGCACATGAAAAAAACACACACCATCTTTCTTGAAAAGATCCCACTGTGTGTCGGAATAGAGGGAAAACACCTCAATATCCTATGTCACAGAGGAAAGGCTGAGAGGGGATATCATTTTCAATGAGAAAACACTTGGAACTTTTCCACTAAGGTCAGGAACACAAAGGGACTGTCCACTCTCAACACTGCTGTTCCACATTGTACCGGAAATCCTATCATCAACAATCAGACAACAAAAGGAAATAAGAGGCAACCAAATCAGCAATGATGGAATTAACATATTTACACTTTTATCCTCATGAGAAGACATGATGCTGCATGTAGAACACCAAAAAGGAGGCGCCTGGGTGGCTCAATGGTTAAGCCTCTGCCTTTGGATCAGGTCATGATCCCAGGGTCCTGGGATCGAGCCCCACATTGGGCTCTCTCCTCAGCAGGGAACCTGCTTCCACCCCCCCGCCTGCCTCTCTGCCCACTTGTGATCTCTGTCTGGCCCTAAAAGCACACTGCATAAAAGAAAACATTTGATAGACAGGACTTTACCAATATCGAAAACTTTTATGCTACTAAGAACTTTGTTCTTATTAGGGTCACAAAAATACAAGTTATAGACCAGGTGAACATATTGGCAAACCACATATCTGACAAAGAATTTCTATGGAGTGCATGTGAAGAACTCTCAGTGTTTAATAGGAAAAAAACAAACTATCTAAACAGAAAATGGACAGAAATATGTGGACAGCCATTATATCAAAAAGAACATGCAGATATCACATAAAGCTAAGGGAAAAAAAATGTTCAACCTCTCTAGCCATGAGAAAAATGCCACTGAAAACCTGACGGACTTACCAGTACTACCCGCCTTTTAGGTTAGCTGGCTAATATAAAACACAGTACAAATATCAAATGTTGGAAAGAGCCAGCTCTCCTACACTGAAGGTGGAAAGGTCAATGGAAGAGCCGTTCTGGTAAGAACATGTGATGGGTTCTAAAGAAACAAAACCTAAACCATGTAACCTAGCAAGCACTTTCCTGAACCCAGAGAATGAAAATTTGAGATGCCATGAAACACAGTGCACAATGTTTCAGTTCAGATTCATTTGAAACTGCTGAAAAGAATGGAAGCAGCCAAAATGAGTGAAGATTGCCTCTGTGAAGGGACCTTCTGAAATACCTGTGGCTTCTGGTCATCTAGAAATCTACCTCTCTACCTCCCTCATCCTATATGTAGTAGTGCTCTACCTGTCAGCACATCCCTAAGCCTAGTAGTGCCACCCTGGCTCACGGGAGTTGGAAATGTCCCTGAAGGCCCCAGAACCATAAGGTGTGGCTGTCAAGCAACAGTGAAGGAGTCAGGGTGGGTCTGGTGCTGGCCTGTGACTTGGCAGATGCTGTCCTGTGATTTCCTGTAGCCCATAGGGGCAGCGAAGGTTGGTTATGGGACAGAGTCATCTCATGAACTACCTTCCCAAAGGTGATATTTTGCCTTTGGGGAGAAAAGGCCAGGAAAAGGACCCAGCTCACTGTCTACCATCCTATCTTCCCTCCCTCCTCTAGACTGCCTCTGTTCCTGCCCTTGTAGATCCCCTCCCCAAACCTGACTTCTCCTGCCTCCTGCTCACGCAATCACCTCCTACGAAAGTTACCCTCATTTTCCATATGATGGAAGAGGGACTGAAGAGGTGAGCAGCTCTGGGGTGACAGCCCACCCAGGGGCCTGATGTTTGTGGAACCATTGGTTCAGTGAGCATGATCTGAGCAGCTAATCACAGGAGTTTCTGAGGGCTAGCATCACATAAGCAACCCATACCTGCCTTACATTTAAGTGATCTGGACTCAACTAGCATCCACCCAGGCTCCTGGAAGCAGCCCCTCCAATCAGCCCAGACATCATCCATCTTATGATTGCAAGTCTCCCACTTTCCAAGTTCCCTTGAACTTCAATACAGCCCCAAAGGAAACTTCCTCATGGTTCCCTTCTGTGTATGCCCAGTTGCTATGAGCACACTGTCATTACGGAGGTCAGCCCAGGAGACACAGCTCTAGGCATTTCCCCTACAATCTCAGTTGGTGTCAAATGTAGATGCCAAATTACGCTAGTGGCACCCCACCTGCATTCCCACTCCACATCCCTGGAGCTAAGATGGAGCATAGCCCAGGAGGAGTCAGCCAGGAATCTCACCTTCCAACTCCATTCTGACACCCAATGTCCAATTTATCAGAAGATCAGCACTGACTCTCTGGAGTGGCCCCATTCCTCATACCCAAGCAGACCCTAGAGTCTCCAAGGTGCCCCTGTTCCCACCTCTGTCCCACTGCGCCTTACTCTGGGCAAACCTAAAGCACCCAAAGTGAATCCCACATGTCCCCCCAATTCCGGCAGTGCCTTTTGGTCAGAATGGAGCCCACCAGCCTGGCCACCATTCTGCCTCCTGCTCTGACCCCAAACCTATTCACCCAGAGACAGGGCATCGTCCCCCACCTCTGGAGTCACTCTACCCTTCCTGCCTGGTCTTGTCACACTTGTTCTTCCAAGGACTGCATCATAGACGAATCTGTCCCCAACCAACAGCTGTTTTCCTGGCAACAATCTGAAGCCATAACATCAGGGGCCAACCTCCCACTTAGCAAAAATCTGACAAAAATGGTCTCTGCCAATGCTTTAGGCAGAAATGCCTGTGAACAGACACACAGATTCTCTATTCCTTCCGATCAGAATGCTGCTGAACTTAGGTCCTCTGCTTTGCTTCTAGAGTTCAGTGTGTCTGAATGTGTTGATGAAGACAGGCAGGTTGTGCTCAATGTCAACTCTGCATCCTTAATTGACATATCCTCAGAGCCATGGACACCCCAACCTCAGAAGAATGCAATGGATCATAAGGGATAGTAGTGACTGTAAGACAGGCTGCCCTTTATAATCACCCAGGGTTTGCTTTCTGTAAACCAGTTATTTAGAAATCATCAATTTTGGTTGTTTTTCTTTTAAATTTTTTTTTATTTTAAACGGTTTATTTGCCTAATATTTAAATTCACACATACCATCAATTGGGGAGATGAACACCTATTTTCCAACTCCCCTTCAATGCCATAGTGGGTAGGTACACAAACACTAACCCTTGGGCACTGCGCGTAAGGCAGAAACATGGAGGAAGACCTTCATTTGAATAAAGAAGCTCTCCACCTCATGGAGCTGAGCCAGCGTCTCAGTGCACTGCTTGGCTTCTTGCCTTAAGGCCTGCACTTCTCCCTTGAGGATGGAACACTGCTCCTTCAACTGGAGGATTTCTGCCAATGACTCCACATAGTTCAGTGCCTGGGTCTCCTGCACTACTTCCTCCCATTGCCCCTCTTCATTTCCTGCCATGAATTCGAAAACAAAGTGTTGAAACCACTGGCATAGTTTTCTCATCAGGAGGAGACCTCCCCACAAAATGAATAATGCAGCGATAGCTGGCCACAAGGACCTTAGGCTGAAGGACGTTGAAAGTGAGAAGAGACTCAAATGCTCCCTTCCCTGCAGAGGTGAAAAGCATGCAGTCGTAGATTTGGGGGTCAAGTTGGTGTGCCAGTGGCTTCTTAGTCCCGTGCTGTCCGGGGATGGAGGGCTCATGGTTTGGAGGCTCCTAGGTCTCCATGGCTGCATTGGACAAATCGACGCAATGCTGATCAGGTTTGCAGGTCTCCTAATCTGCCACCAGCTGGAAAGCCCAGTGTTTGAGTGCCCTGTCCTCTGGGGAGGAGGAAAGATCTGTGTCCATGGAAACATGCTGAACTCGCTGTCCTGGTGCGTTCTTGACCTCGTGCAGAACTCTTTTGTTGGTCTCCAGGTCCAAGGGCACGTGGTGAGCCTGCTGTCCAGGTGCCTGCTTGGCCTAGTACAGACCTGATTTTGTGGTTTCCATGTCCATGGGCCCATGGTGAGCCAGCTGTAAAGCTGCCTCCTTGGCTGGTCACAGAGGTGGATTGTCGCTCTCCAGGTTGAAGGGCACCAGGCATAATGACAGTCAAAATGCCTGCTTATCCCATTAGACAGCACAGTTGTTGTTTTCCAGGTCCAAGGACACATGGGAAGCCTGTTGCCAAGGTAGCCACTTGGCCAAGCCAAGAGCTGAGTTGCTGGTCTCCCAGTCCAGGGGTACAGGGTGAGCCTCCTATCTAGGTGTCTGCTTGTCCTAGCCCAGATCTCATTGCTTTGGCTCAAGGTCCAAGGGAACGCATTTAGCCCACTATCCCGGTGCCTGCATAAGCCACAAGACAGCTCCATTTTTGGTCTCCAGGTCCAAGGGCACTCGGTGAACCTTTTGTCAAGGTGCCCCCTTGGCCAAACAAAGAGCTGAGTTGTTGGTCTCAGGGTTCTAGGGCACATGGTAAGCCACATGTCTAGGGGTCTGCTTGGCTTAGCCCAGAGGTCCTTTGTTGTTCTCCATGTCCATGGGCACATAGTGAGCCAGCTGTCCAGGTGCATGCTTGGCCTAGTAGAGACCTGATGTTGTGGTTTCCAGGTCCATGGGCCCATGGTGGTCCAGCTTTGAAGTAGCCTGCTTGGCTTATCATGGAGCTGCATTGTTGGTCTCCAGGTCCAAGGACACATGGTGAGCCCATTGTCCTGGTGCCTGTTTGGCCAAGCAATGAGAGGCATTGTTGGTTGCCAGGTCCAAGGGCACATGGTGAGCCTCAAGTCCTGTTGTCTGCTTGGCCTAGCCGAGAGCTCTTTTCGGCTCAGTATCCAAGGGCCCATGGTGAGCCCACTCTCAAGGTGCCTGCTGGGCTTACCAGACAGCTCACTTGTTGGTCTCCATGTCCATGGGCACATAGTGAGCCAGCTGTCCAGGTGCATGCTTGGCCTAGTAGAGACCTGATGTTGTGGTTTCCAGGTCCATGGGCCCATGGTGATCCAGCTTTGAAGTAGCCTGCTTGGCTTATCATGGAGCTGCATTGTTGGTCTCCAGGTCCAAGGGCACATGGTGAGCCCACTGTCCTGGTGCCTGCTTGGCCAAGCAATGAGATGTGTTGTTGGTTGCCAGGTCCAAGGGCACATGGTGAGCCCATTGTCATGGTGCCTGCTTGGCCAAGCAATGAGAGGTGTTGTTGGTTGCCAGATCCAAGGGCACATGGTGAGCCTCAAGTCCAGTTGTCTGCTTGGCCTACCCGAGAGCTCTTTTCTTGGGCTCAGTATCCAAGGTCCCATAGTGATCCCACTCTCAAGGTGCCTGCTGGGCTTACCAGACAGCTCACTTGTTGGTCTCCAGGTCCATGGGCACATGGTGAGCCTGCTGTCAAGTTGCCTCTGTGGCCATACAAAGAGCTGATATGTTGGTCTCAATGACAAAGAACACATGTTGAGCCCAGTGTCAAGGTGTCTCCTCAGTCTATCAGACTACTGAGCTGTGGCTCTCCAAGTCGATGGGCACATAGTGAACCCACGGTCATGGTGCTTGCTTGACCAAGCAAAGAGCTGAGTTGTTGCGGTCCAGGGCCAAGCGTACATGGGGAGCCCACTGACAAGGTGCCTACTTAGCTTGTCAGACAGCTCAGTTGTTGGTCTCCTGGTCCAAGAGCACCTGGTCAGTGGGCTGTCCAGGTGCCTGCTTGGCCTAGGGGAGAGCTGATTTTTTGTACACTGGGTACAAAGGCCCATGGTCATGCTTCTGTTGAGTGGAGTCGCTTTCCCGATACAGTGCTGGGATGCAGGAATCATGGTTTCATGGCTCTTGGCAAACCTGTTCTTGGGGCTTACTTGCCTTGTGCTACATTGGGCTGGCCAATTTGAGGTATGGAGGCTCCTTGTCCACCAAGTGTCTGTGTGACTCATCGGCCCAGTTTCAAATGGGATCAGAAGCCTCCCAGTCTCTGGGATCTTGGCAGGTGCTCTGTTCTGAGGCCTGACTTTCTCTTTCTTAGGCTGTGTTTGAGGATTGATGGTCTGTAGGCTCCAGGTTAGCCAGGTTTCTGGGGAATTATTTTGTCCACTGATGATTTGTTTCAGACAGTCCATGGATGGAGGGTCACTGTTGCAATGACTAACACTGCATACAGAGATGTGGTGATTCCTTTTCCCAGTACCTACTTGTTTCGTAAAATTCCCTCTCTGCCTGGTGTCTCCAGACATTCCACACACTGTGCACATCTGGGTCAGCTGGATGTTCAGAGCATTCATGTGCCCTGTGCTGGGCCAGGTTGGAGGGCTCCAGAGTAGTAGTGTGTCCAGTGTTCCCTCTGGATGTGGAACCAGCTTTCCTGTACTGAACACGCCTGTGACCCGAGAGGTGTGGGGCCCAGCTGGCTGAGAATCCATGGTACTCCGGTAGACAGTGTCCCACTCCCACGTGCCAAATGAGAATGTCTCCCTGAGGGCCTGGGCCATCCTGCGAGTGCGAAATGCGTCAGCGAGTCGGCGTGTACGGGTTCGGGGACTATCTGGACCACAGAGGGGCGCAAAAGTAGGTGCTATCATGAAGGTGGTGTGTAGCGTATTGGAGAGAGGCCCGGGGCATTTGGAGTGGGCAGGGGGCTTGCTATGAGCAGGGACAGGGAACAGGACATAGAAGTCGAAGAAGAGCAGCAGGAAGAACTGTGAGCGAACCACCATCTCTCTTCTCACTGCAGCCTGGGCTGTTGCCAAGCTTTTATAACTGCCCTGGGACATCACAATGCCTTCTTCATGTGATGTCACCACCATGTGGTGTCACCAATGTGTGCTGGCCAATCACCTGGGATTTCTCAGATTGGCCTCATACTGGTGACCAATCACCAGGCAGGTCAGCTGGCCAATTACTGATGGCTTTCTCAGTGACACCCCTGACTGATATCATCACATGGAAACCATGTTTTAAAAGGAAAAGAGGCAAAAAGTCCTTCAAGAGGAAAAATTAATATTTGAGTTATATTTAGACTGATGGGCACAGCGAGGCTGAAAGATTCAAACACTACAAAGGTTAATCTGCCACACAGAGGCACCATTAATTAGAACACTAAGGTGGATATTAATAAAGATATGGAGCATTAGACACCATAAAATGTCACAGTTGTACTTAAGTCAGACCACATGGCCATAGAAAATGCTACTCTCAGCTTGTCCATCAAAGCTTAAATAATACATGGAGAAAATGGCAGGCATTACGTGTAGGACATCTTCCCACAATAAACGTCAACCTGGAGCGGATGAAGTGGTGTCACCAGGAAGTACCTGCTTGCCCATATCATAGTGGCCTTTAGCTCTCATAGAAGGGGGGCAACAAAATCCACCCTGTCACCGGGTTCATAGTCTTCATGTCGAGCATCCAATCACGAAATTCTGGGGGGAAGAATTACATTGCTCTCCTCCCTCAAATACAAGTTCATACTTTTCAAATCATTCTGTACACTCAAGAAATCAATCAAAGGTGTGATCATATACTTTCTGCAAGTAGACAAGTAGAAACATGACCGCCATTGGGAAGGCAGGAGGATGGAGATTTGAATCAGGTGTAGTAGAGCTGACGATACCATGGAGGGGAGGCAGTCTGTTTCAGGAAGATACCACAAAATAATATAAACAGCTGGGTGCAAAAGCAGAACTTTTTCAAGTCTTGATAATGAAGAGGTGGTACCTAGATACCTTGTTATATTACTCAGCCACCAAAAGATTGACACCTTGTCATTTGTAAGAAGGAGGATGGAACCAGAGGGTATTAACGCTAAGGGAAAGAAGTCAGTCACAGAAAGCCAAATGCCATATGATTTCTATCATAAGCATATTATAAGAAACAAAACCAATGAACATAGGGGAGGGGGAGAAAAAAAAAGATGCATATAGAGAGGGAGGCCAACCATAAGAGACTCAACATTAGGGAACAAACTGAGGGTTGCTGGAGAAGAGGTAAGCTGGGACATGGGGTGACTGAATGAGCACCACATATTATATCCAACTGATGCATCACTAAATTGAACCCCCAAAACTTAAAAAATAAAGAATATTTTCAGGGGCATTCCATAGCTCTTCCCCACCAGCATGTAAGAAGTTCCAATAAAGTACTTGTTGAACGAGTGAGATGTCAGATGGAGCCGTCTCATCTCTGTTAAGATACACAAGCTCTAGAGCTCAGGGGAGAGAAGAATGAGAACAGAGAGGTACTCTGGAAGAAACGGGAGCAGATGGGCTTCCCCATGTGGTCCTTGAAAAGAAGAAGAGCGTGTGTGGCCTGGCACTGAACACCAACCAAAGGGGCACACAGGAAAAAGCTGGCAACAGGTGGGTTTGACTTAATTTGTGGTTGATTTTCTAGTTCTTTAAGGTATAAAGTGATTTGGTGTATTTGGGGTTTTTCACTTTTTTTTTTCTTTTGAGTGAGGCTTGGGTGGCTATATATTTCCTCTTTCAGACTTAGGACTAAGGACTGCCTTTGCTGTATCGCATGGGTTTAGAACAATGTGTCTGCATTCTCATTAGTTTTCATTAATTTTCTTGTGGGTGAGTTCCAGTTTCAAAGCATTGTGCTCTGATAATTTGGAGGGAATAATCTCAATCTTTTGGGATCCTGAGTGTCTGCCTTTGGCTCAGGTTATGATGTGTGGGTTTTGTGATCAAGCCCTGAGTCAGGCTCCCTGGACAGTAAGGAGTCTGCTTCTCTTCCTTCTGCCCCTCCACCATGCTCATGCTGTCTCTCTCTCTCTCTCAATTAAATAAATGAAATGAAATATTAAAAAAATAAAACTATTAAACCTTTGGTAGATTGGCCAACCATTAAAAAAAAAAAGATGCTAACACTACTGCTATATAATATACTAATATTAGAATTACTACTATCAAAAGTTTGTGACAAAATTTGACTACAAATTCTATAGATATTAACAGGACAATAAGGAATCATTATGAATAATTATATGGCTATAAATTTGACAATGTTGATGACATTGAAAAAAATCCATAACCTATGCAATCTATCACAGTTTACTCAAAAACAAACAAATAACCTGAATAGTCCTATAAGGGACATTGAGTATATAGTGAAAGCCTTCCCCCAAAATAAAACTCAAATCCCATAAAGCAATCACAGCTGAATTCTAAAACAAGAAGTAAAGAAGGAAGGAAGGAAGGGAAAGGAAAGGATAGGAAAAGAAAAAAGGAAGAAAGGACGAAAGGAAAAACAAACAAACAAACAAACAACCTAACCCTACATAACCTGCTCCATAAACCTAAAGGGAAGACACAGAAACTCATTCATAGGAGCTGGTATTAATCTGATTACCAGAGGCAGACAAAGACATTATAAGAAAAGAAAATTACAGACCAGTATCCCTCAGGAATACAGATGCCAAAATTCTAAAAATACTCTTTGGCAAATTGAATTCAACAATACATGAAAAAGGAAGTTACATCATGACAGAGTAGGGTTGATCTCAAGAATGCAGGTTGCTTTAACATTCTAAAACCAATGAACAGAATTTACATATTAACAAATTGATAATAAAAAAATCATATGTTTATTTCAATTGACAATAGAAAAAATTGACAAAATTCAGTATTCGTGATAAATTCAGCAGGCGAGGAATAGAAGGGAAATTCCCCTGTCCTCTTAATAGCAAGTGTAGGAGAATGATGTTTATCATCACCACTTCTTTTCCACAATATATTTAGACTTCAGCCAGAGAAATCAGGACAAAATGGGAAATAAAGGGAATCTAAATTGGAACGAAGAAGTAGAACTATCCTTGTTTATAGACAAATGATCATCTATGTGGAAAGTTCAATAGAACAAGCAAAAAAAAAATCTACTAACAGTAATAAGTGAGTTTTTCAAAGGTACAGGATACAAAACATACAAAGAACAACAACCAGCTGTATTTCTGCATACAAGCAACAAACTCTTAAAAAAAAAAAACTCTGTTTACAAATAGCAGTTAATATGAAATGCTTAGGGTAAATATGATAAAATATGTAAAATATGAGTACACCAAAAAAGATAAACGCCGCTGAGGAAAAATAAAGAAGACCTAAATAAATGAGACATCCATTTTGTTCATGTTGAGTTGGAAGACTCCGAATGATTAAAATATGAGTTCTACCCTGATTGATCTACATATTCAGAATCCTAGTAATTTGAAGAAATCATACAGAGTATGTTATCCAATAACAGGAGAATTAAAATAGCAATTAATAACAGAAAAGCATTGGGTGGAGTCAAGATGGCAGGGAAGGAGGAGGAGGCGCCGTTTCAACCTGTACCCTAAAGTGAGCTGATTATCAACCAAATAACTCTGATCACCCACAAAATCAGCCTGAGATCAGAATTATACACGTGTGGATCTCTACAGGAGCGGAAGACGCCAGTGGCAGGTAAAGCAGAGTGGGAACGTTGGACTGATATCGGAAGATAAACAAAAGGGGGAGGGGGCCACCAGAGGTGACCCATTGGAAAGTAATACCCCAATACGAGAGTGCCCTGCATGTGGGGACCAGCATTAACTTGGAGCCTGGGTGAAAGCACAAGAAAGAAAGAAAGAAAGAAAGAAAGAAAGAAAGAAAGAAAGAAAGAAAGAAAGAAAGAGCGAGCAAAAGACCGTGGGGGGAAATAGTGGGATTCTGGGCGGTTAGGAACAGGGGCTTAAGTCCCTGGACCCAGGACAACCTCCCCTGGCACTGAGCCAGAGAGAGTGCAGCAGAGAAACCAGGTCTTTGACCCTGACCTGCCAGCTGGCCTGAGCAACCAGCTCTGTGTCCGTGAAGGCCTGGAGTCCGGCTCCCATGAGGAGCTGGGAGCCTGGCCAGACAGCAATCCTGAAATGCATGCGTCCCACATCCTCCCCTGGGAGAGGTGCTCAAAGGTTCTAGCCTGGAGGTCTGGCATTCAGACAAAACAGACATTCCCAGCCCAGGCCAGCGGGAAAATCTCAGTATGCGATTGATGCTTGGAACCTCTCTGGCAGTCTGGAGCTGCCCAGACAGCTGACACTGCCCTGGTATTTGGTACCACGAGGAGATCCTACATCCCCAGGGACCGTGAGTCAGAACCTACTCTGCCAGCAGCTCTGCAGAGCATTCTGAGGCTTCTCTCTGAGAGGGAGGTCGGGGTGCAGTTTTCTCTCCTCTAAACCTCCAAAAACCATCAAAAGCTGTCTAAGCAAGAGAAAACAGATGAAAGAACATAAAAACCTCTAGAGAACAAAAGTCTGAAAAAAATGGTTTCCTCAGAGCCCACCCCCTTGAGGGGGGTGGGAGGACCTAACTCAGGCAACATCATAGTATGAAAACACACGTGGCAGGACCCTCCCCCAGAAAACCAACCAGGACGGAAGAAAAAAAAAAAAAAAAGAAGAAGAAGAAGACTACAAGAGAACAACCACCACTACTTCATAAATACAACTTTTAATTTTAACTCTTTACCAACATTCTGGTTCTTTTTTTTTATATACAAACAGATAATTTTTAACCTATTTACCATCACACTGAGATGTCCAGTACATCAAATTCCTTAATAACCTTCTAAACTGAACTTTTAGATACATACACCCGTGTTTTTCTTTTGCTTTTCTATTTTTTTAATATTTTAAAATTTTATCTTAGTTTAGTCAGGTTTCTTCTTTTTTAATTTTTATTTTCTAATATACATATAGAGTTAAACTTCAAGGTAATCCCCTTTCCCCAATCAATGCTACCCTATAGACAAACCAATTTTTAATCCCCCTGTATCTTAGGAAAGTTGAGTCCCTTAACAAAAACATCAAGATACATACAGGAAGAATCAAAGTAACCTTCCTCACCCACACTGAGAATTTATAACCACTCTCCCAACTTTTCCTTCTACCTGTGTTTCTGTGTATTTGTGTTTGTCCTGATAGTATATAAATCTTATACTTGGGATTCTTTCTGATGAGTTTCTTCATTTTTTTTTTGCATATATATATATTTTTTATTTATTTATATATAAATAAATAAATAAATAAATAAATAATTTTCTCTTGTCATATAATTTTAATAGACTTTGTGTTTGTCTGTTTCTGTTGGTATACTTCATAAATCTTACCATGGGGCCCATTTGGGCTGAGCCTTCTCTTTTATCTTCCCTTTTTTCCTGTCTCTCTCTCTCTTTTCCCCCCTTTTTTTTTCTTTTCTTTTTTTTTTCTTCTGTTCTATTTCTTTTTCTTTTCTTTTTTCTCTCATTTGGGTGGGGAACCCTGATTGCACAGAAGGTTCCAGGGTGCACCTTGACTGCACCACAATCAATACATCTAGCTGCATCTGTTCATTCATCTCTTACCAAAATGACTAGGAGGAGGAATGCCCAACAGAAGAAAAATACAGAGGATGGACCTTATGCAACAGAGCTAATGGCTATCGACATAGACAATATGTCAGAAAAGGAATTCAGGCTAACAATTATCCAGGCAATAGCTAGGTTGGAGAAAGCCATGGATGACCAAACGGAATTGATTAGGGCAGAACTGAAAGCCACCAGGGATGATGTTCACAATGTTAGGGCAGAACTGAAAGCCACCAGGGATGATGTTCAAAATGCTCTTAATGGATTCCAATCTAATATAAGTTCTCTAAAAGCTAGGGAAACTGAGATAGAAGATAGAATTAGTGATCTGGAGGACAAACAGATAGAGAGAAAGGATCAGGAGGAAGCCTGGAACAAACAGCTCAGAAGCCAGAGAAACAGAATCATGGAAATAAATGATGCCATGAAACGTTCCAACGTCAGAATTATTGGAACATTCATGTACTAGAGGCAGACAGGTTCCCCCCAAGGTTTTAGATTCTTGAAAGTCCTCGTGACACCTTATAATTAAAATGAGTAATTATGATTCTAGACAGACCCTCTTAAAAGCAGCTAGGACAAAGAAGCTCCTGCAGAGGAAAGCCCATTAGAATAATGTCAGACCTGTCCACAGAGACCTGGCAAGCCAGGAAGGGCTGGCAAAATATATTCAGAGTACTAAATGAGAAGAACATGCATCCAAGAATACTTAATCCAGCAAGACTGACATTCAAAATGGATGGAGAGAGAAAGAGATTGGAAGACCGGCAAAGCTTAAAAGACTATGCAACCAGCAAGCTGACACTGCAGGAAATACTAAGGGGGATTGTATAAAAGAGAAAAAATCCTAGGAATATCATTGAACAGAAATATAGAAACAATCTACAGACAGAAAGACTTCAAACGTAACACGATGTCAATCAAAACGTATCTATCAATAATCACTCTCAATGTGAATGGCCTAAATGTGCCCATAAAATGACACAGGGTTGCAGATTGGATAAAACGACAGGACCCATCCATATGTTGCCTAGAAGTGACCCCTTTTGAACCTAAGGATACACCCAGACTGAAAGTGAAGGGATGGAGAAGCATCTTTCATGCCAATGGGCCTCAAAAGAAGGCCAG
This sequence comes from Meles meles, assembly GCF_922984935.1. Taxonomy (NCBI): domain Eukaryota; kingdom Metazoa; phylum Chordata; class Mammalia; order Carnivora; family Mustelidae; genus Meles; species Meles meles. Next base: position 23,419,731 of record NC_060068.1, on the reverse strand, counting down.
GGTAGTAATTCTAATATCAGATAAATTTGACTTTAAACTAAAGACCGTAGTCAGAGATACAGAAGGACACTACATAATTCTTAAAGTGAATATCCACCAAGATGATTTGACATCTTTTACAATTAACAACTGTAAATATCTACACCCCAATATGGGAGCAGCCAATTACATAAGAAAATTATTAATCAAGATAAAGAGTCAAATTGATATGAATACATTGATAGTAGGAGATCTTAATATGCCTCTCTCAGTAATAGACAGATCATCGAAGGAGAAAATTAATAAATAAGAGCATTGAATGAAACATTGGGCCAGATGGACCTCATAGACATATATAGAACATTCCACCCTAAAACAACAGAATACTCATTCTTCTCAAGTGCACATGGAACCTTCTCCAGAATAGACCACATACTGGGTCACAAAGCAGGACTCAACCAATACCAAAAGACTGACATTATTCCCTGCATATTCTCAGATTACAATGCTTTGAAACTGGAACTCAATCACAAGGAAAAGTTCAGAAGGAACTCAAACACCTGGAAGCTAAAGACCACCTTGCTTAAGAATGCTTGGATCAACCAGGAGATCAAAGATGAACTTAGCCTAAACAGTCTTAAAAAAAAAAAAAAAAAAAGAGAGAGAGAGACCAAATTTAGTGGACTTACATTTCCTCATTTACAACAAAATCATGATGTCTGACTTTGTGGTAGTGGCATAAAGACAGAGCTTTAGAACAATGGAACAGAATCAAGAATGAACAAAAATATCCATACATCTATACATCTAGTGGAGGTCAGGCAGTTGCCATAGTGAGCACTTTAAAGAAGTAACTAGTAAAAAAGTACCTTGGGGGAAGATGGTGCAGTGAGGACCCTAAGATCACCTTGTCCCCTGGAGAAAACTAGATAACACTCATCTCAGTGTAAATATCCAGAAAATGACCAAAAGACTGGCAGAACAAATCCACAATTAAAGGTCGGAACATGGGTGTATGTATCAAAAAGTTCAGGTTAGAAGGTTATTAAAGAATTTGATGTACTGGACATCTCAGTGTGGTGGTAAATAGGTTAAAAAATTTTCTGTATGTATATATAAAAAAAAAGAACCAGAATATTGGTAAAGAGTTAAAAACAAAAGTTGTATTTATGAAGTAGTGGTGGTTGTTCTCTTGTAGTCTTTTTTTTTTTTTTTCTTCCTTCCTGGTTGTTTTTTTGGGGGAGGGGCCTGCCACGTGGGTTTTCAGACAATGATGTTCCCTGAGTTAGGTCCTCCTGCTCCCCTCAAGGGGGTGAGCTCTGAGGAAACTGTTTTTTTTCAGCCTTTTGTTCTCTGGGGGTTTTTATGTTCTTTCATCTGCTTTCTCTCACCTTGACAGCTTTTGATGGTTTTTGGAGGATTAGAGGACAGCAAGCTGCACCCCGACCTCCTTCTCAGAGAGAAGCCTCAGAATGTTTTGCAAAAGCTGCTGGCAGAGTCAGTTCTGAGTCACTGTCCCTGGGGATGCAGGAGCTCCTCTTGTACCCAAAACCAGGGCAGCGGTGGCTGTCTAGGCAGCTCCAGGCCGCCAGAGAGGTTCCGAGCAGAGATCACACACTGAGATTTTCCTGCTGTCCCGGGCTGGGAATGTCTGTTTTTTTCTGGATGCCAGAGCTCCAGGCTAGCGCCTATGAGCACCTATCCCAAGGGAGGGTGTGGGATGCCCGTGTTTCAGGATTGCCATCTGGCCAGGCTCCCAGCCCCTCACGGGAGCCAGACCCCACTTGTTCTCCGGCGTGCTGGCGTTCAGGCACACTGGAGGCTCAGGGACGGAGACCTGATTTCTCTGCCACACTCTCTCTGGCTCAGCACCAGGAGAGGCTGTCCTAGGTCCTGGGACTTAGGTCCCTGACCCTAACTGCCCAGGTTCCCACTATTACCCCCATGTGATCATTTGCTCTTTGTTTTTTGCGTGCTTTCAACCAGACTCCAAGTTAATGCTGGTCCCCAAAGGCAGAGCTCTCTTGTGTTGGGGTATTACTTTCCAATTGGTCACCTCTGGTGGCTCCCTCCCTCTTTTTTTTTTATCTTCCTATATCAGTCCAAAGCTTCCAGTCTGCTTTACCTGGCGTCTTCTGCTCCTGTAGAGATGCAGACATTTATAATTCTGATCTCAGACTGATTTCATGGGTAGTCGGAGTTCTTTGGTAGATAATCAGCTCACTTTAGAGTACAGGTTGAAACAGTGCCTCCTCCTACTTCCCCGCCATCTTGACCGAAGCTAATGTTTTAATTGAAGTATAGTAGACACACAGTGTTGCCTTTGTTTTAGGCATACGATATTATGGTTCGAACACTCTAATTGTGATGCTATGTCCACCACAAGGCTAGCTGCCATCTGTCCCCATACAATGCTGTTATAGTACCACTGACTATGCTCTGTGTTTATCTTTCATCCCAGTGACTTACTCATTCTGTAACTGGAAGCCTGTATCTCCCACTTCCTTCACCCATATTGTCCATGCCACTACTCCCCTTCCCTGGGTCAATCAGTTTGTTCTCTGTATTTATAGGTCTGTTTCTGTGGGTTTTTTTTTTTTTTGGTACATTTGCTTTGTTTTTTAGAAAAAAAATATATCAAGTGATTTGTCTTTCTCTGCCTTATTTCACTTAGCATAATAAATTCTAGGTCCTTCCACATCATCACAATGGCAAGATCTCATTTTTTAAAGGATTATTTTATTTTATTTATTTATTTTAAATTTTTTTTAAGATTTTATTTATTTATTTGACAGAGATCACAAGCAGGCAGAGAGGCAGGCAGAGAGAGAGGAAGGGAAGCAGGCTCCCTGCTGAGCAGAGAGCCTGATGTGGGGCTCCATCCCAGAACCCTGAGATCATGACCTGAGCTGAAGGCAGAGGCTTTAACCCACTGAGCCACCCAGGTGCCCAAGGTTTATTTGTTTTAGAGAGAGTGAGAGAGACAGAGAGATTGAGTGAGCACAGCAGGGAGGGTCAGAAGGAGATGGAGGCAGTAATCTCCACCAGACTTCTTGCTGAGCAAGGAGCCCAGCACAGGGCTTGATGCTAGGACCCTGAAATCATGCCCTGAGCTGATATTGAGAGTCAGATGCTTAACTGTATGAGCTGCCCAGGTGCCCCTCATTCTCTTTTTATGGCTGACTTATAGTCCACTGTGTGTGTGTGTGTATGCACTAAATTTTCTTCAACCATTCATTCATCAGTGGACACTTGGGATGATGAAGCTGATTTTTTTAATAGTTATAGAATTTTTATGTCATGTAAAACAATATTCCTTTTGTTGTTCTTTAAAATAATTGATTATTCAGATAAGGTTTGATGGTATTAGGAATTAGGTATTAGTTAAGCAAAGAAGAATCATCCCCATTCCTGCAACCTGAGGTTTGCCAAACTCATCCCTTGGAGTTTGACCAATCTTTAAAGATGGAAACCACCTTATTCTGTGTTTTTCTAATGCTTTGGAGTTCTAGTGGATATCTGACTTTGCACAGTCTGATGAACTCAAGGCAGAGAGAAATAAGTAGATTTTACTCATCACTTATTAGCCTCAACAACTTTTAAACAATTTGTTTATAAATCATATTTGTATTATTTGAAGACATTTCCCACGGAAACTGAACAAGGGCACATGGAGGTTTTATGCCTGATTGTCTATAGCTCCCCAGGTACAAGCCAGTATATATGGCAGAATCAGGACCAGGTATTTGTTTGTATACATTATCCATCTTCACCTCTTTTTTTTTTTTTAAATTTTTGACTCCATTAATCTACCTAAGAGAGAATGAGAGAGAGCACCAGAAGGGGGAGGGCCAAAGAGAGAAGCAGACTCCCCACTGAGCAGAGAACCAGATGGGAATCTTGGGACTCCATGATCAAGAAGAAGGCAGTCACTCAACTGACTAAGCCACTCAGGCATCCTCATCTCTTTCTCTTCTTACCCAGATTTCTTTACTCCTTTCCAAATACCCTCTCCCTGTCCCTCCCTATCTTGACTTCATTTGCCAAATAATGGACTCTGACAGGCACATTGCTTGCCCTAGAGGGCACTGAGATCTACTTTAAAAAACACAAGATAGGGGCACCACGGTGGCTCAGTGGAATAAGCCTCTGCCTTAGGCTGAGGCCATGATCTAAGGGTCCTTGGATGGAGCCCCACATAGGGCTTTCTACTCCGAGGGGAGCCTGCTCCCCCCACCCCTGCCTGCCTCTCTGCCTACTTGTGATCTCTCTCTCTCTCTGTCAAATAATAAATACAATCTTATAAAAATAAAAGACACATGATAAGTAAGTCAATCACAAAACAATATGCCGAGCAGTAGAGCAAAAATATGAAGGAGATGAATATTCAGTTGATCGGATTTCTGTAAGACAAACAGTTGCCTTTCCTGAGTCAAGGTACAATACTTAGCATTTGAATTCCGCAATCAGATTTACTTTCGAGTCTTTTCTTAACCACTGATTAACTGTGTGACCTTTGATAACTTTCTTATTGTGGATTGCTTTGTAATTCTTAGAGAAGGAAGATGCAATCAGACAAGCATTGCCCCTTCTTCCTACTCATAAATCCTTGGGAACGTCTATCTACCTAAAGGAAAAATCATTTTCCTTCACTCATAGCACTCTGACACTGCATGTGTACGTTTCCCTCCCCCAAACCAACTAATTCTTCAACTCTCTGGATACTAATTCTTTTTCTTGCAATTCAATTATGAGGCTAACTAGCTGGAGACTCTACTAACTAGCTGTAGACCCCAGAAGTTAAGGGCTCAGTTCTACAAGATGTCCCATGACACCAGACGCCGGTCACAAGGTTTAGGTTGTTGCCTATACTTCTGATCAACCACTTATGAATTGGGAGTTCTACAACACCCTCCTTATGTACCATAATTTGCTGTAAAGACTCCAAGAACTCAGGGAAAGACTTATGTCCATTGTTTCATTATAAAGGATATGAAAAAAGATACAGATGAACAGCAAGATAAAGAGGTAGTAGGGCAAGGTCTGGGAGCATCTCAAGCACAGGGACTTCTGTCCCCCTTGATGTTGGGGTGAGCCAACATCCCAGCATGTGAATGTAGTCTCCAACCTAGAAGTTCTTAGTTTAGGTACTTTCATGGAGGCTTTTCACATAGTTATGATTGATTTATCTCCAGCTCTTCTTTCTTCCTTGGAGGATGGGGGATGGGGCAGAAAGTTCCAAACTTCTAATCATGTTTGGATGGTTGGCCAAACATTTTGGTTTCATTCTTAGAGGAGTTCCTATTAAAGGTCTGGTGTTGGTGTTTCCCAGCTGTTAATCTCCGCTATTCTTAGTACTTTACTTTACAGTTTATTTCAAAATATTCTGGATGCATCCTGCTTGTGTCAGACGTGGTCATCACACGCCTCCAATTGCCTTTGTTATCAGTATTGCTTTCTGGCTTCACATTTTCTACAAGCTAAGATTCCCAGTGCAGGGAAAATGCTTTCACGTTCTAAGGAATGAGAGGACTAGTCTACCAATAATTCTCCCACATCAGAGCATCTTCATTAACCTGTATAGAGAATGAAAATGGTTATTTTTACTACTTCACTCATTCATTCAAAGCTAAGTCATTGGGGGTGGATCATTGAGAGTCTAACTCTGTGCTTGTCACAAAATAGGGAGGGAGGGAGGGAGAGAGAGAGAGAGAGAGAGAGAGAGAGAGAGAGAAGACAAAATATAACCTTTAATTTCAAGGAGCTTAAAGTCAAGTCAACCAGATGGTAACAGCCTAGTGTAATGTGTGCTGTAAGGAGAAGGAAGCACACAGGAGAGGCAGGATGGACAAGGGGTTAAGAGCACTGATTCTGGAACAGACTACCAGGTTCCAACTTTGGCTTCACTACTTACCAGCTGTTGGAACAAGTTATCTAACATCATTGTGACTTGGGTTTTCCCATGGTTAAAATGGGGTGTAAGGGACTCTAGCTTGTAGTTAAGATTTAAATGAATTAAAATGGGTAAAATGCTTAGATTAGTACCTGGCATAAAGCGACTCAATCAATTTTGTTACTAATACAGAAGGTGCACTTAACCTTGTGTGTGTGGTTGGTGTGTGGTGGAAGCTAGGTAAAAAGAAAGACAGAAAGAGTTTCTTGAGGTACTTATAGATATGAGCCTTAAAGATTTCTTTCCTCAACAAATGCATACCAGGTATTTGCTATGCAGCAGGCCCTAGAGGAATCCATGTAAAACAACAGGTTGAAATATATAGAAGGGAAACTTCCTAGGCAACAAGAACAGCAGGTTCAAAGCCATGACCATGGGCTAGATCAAGCCATTCCTGGAAGTGCACATAGTTCAGTGTGAGGGAGAACAGGGCTAGAGTTGAAGTAGAGCAGATGATAACACAAGGGAGTGGGAGTGAGGTATCAGATTGTAGAGAGTCTTGTCTATCACACTGTAGCATTTGATATTTATAGACATAGGAGCCAAGGAAGATTTTAAGTCCAGGAGTGACTGTGATCTTATCTGTGTCCTTTCCAATAGTACTCTGATGATAATATTAATCTGAGCAAACACAATGTTCCTTAGGAAGTGAGTTCTCCCTCAAAGCTCCTTACAGGAGAGGGGTGGGATGGATTTTATGCAAATAAAAACTAATGGAATTTGAAATAAAAGCACTTACAAACTCTAAAGTGAAAGTGAGTTTTCCACATGTGATTAGAGCATGATGTATCATCTCAAAGAGAAACAGCTGATAATCCGTGAGACTCTCAGCACAAAATAACCATCCAGGGTTGGTCCTTCTGGAACCGATCCCATATTCTTTTTGTGTCTCATTCATTCATTTAATCAAGAAACATTTATTGTGCCTGGCACTTCTCTAAACAACAATAATAAAAATATTTCTGACCGCTGGAAGACAGGCAGATAATAAACATTAAAGATAATAAGTTAATCACATGAAATATTAAAAAGAGATGAGTATAAATTAAATTTTAAAAATGAACCAGTGTAAGGAACCTGGGATTGTCCATTCATGATAGGAAACATAATAGCATGATTTCAGCCCAGATGAAAGGAACTGCAAAGCCATCTGCAGTATACAATCCTTGATAAACTCTGTAGTGGGTGCAAAGTCCTCTCAGTACACTTGGGTCTAAGCTGCAGAAAGACAGCTACCCCTGAAAAATTGCATCTGAACACATATACATACATATATATTGGAATAATTTATAAATATGTTTATATATATATTTATATATAATATATTTTATATTTTATAAATATATATTAAATATATTATATATTAAATATTATATATATAATATATAAATATATATATATCTAATATATATTATATATAATAAACATTACATAAACCAAGATTTTTACAGCCTGTGTAAGTTTGTTTTGAACAATGTGTGAACAAGGCTTAAAATGGGCTGGAACATTTTCTACCCATTACTTCCACAATAAACATGGCCAGTGACTTGGGGTGGGGGTTGTAGGTAAATGTGTGTGTGTGTGTGTGTGTGTGTGTGTGTGTGTGTGTTTTGGATAGCATCTCTTGCTGGGAACAGAGTCTGCCAGAGCCCTATTCTTCTACAGCTTGTCTTGATATCAGCCGAACCCCACAGGAACCTCAATTAAAAAAAAAAAATCACAAAACAAACAAAAGTCCTTCAACAACATAGTATCATGGAGTGTGTCCTTTGTCACTCATCTACCCTTCATGTAGACCTGACTCCAAGGGGGAAGGCCACCTATGGAATCATCTGCACCCATCAGTCAGTTCTGCAAAGTACATCACTCAACTCAATCTGGTTTGGTTCCAAATCCCCTTCCTGATTACTCTCTGGCAAAAACAAACAAACAACAACAACAACAACAAAAACACCCACTATTAGGGCTGTATGGAAGTCATGCTCTCAGCGCAGATATCTGATAAACACTCCCACATATCATAGCCTTCTCAATAGCTAAGCCATATTTCAGAGTCCTTCTTGCCTGCATTTTCCCTAGTTGCACTTTGAGGATTGGAATGCCCTTGTCTTTACAGCCTCAGACAGCTGAAACCACTGGGGCAAATGGTGCAGAGGCTGCTGACCTGCAGCTGCAGAAATCGAGGAGGGCTACACAAATGTTCAGGATTGCTCAGGAGGCCAGGTGATGCCTGGGGCTTCCCAATTTGCACAGCCCTGGCACCCTGCCATGCGCAGCTCCAACCTAAGACCTCCTGAGTGGGGGCCCAGGGTCCGGGTTGTGGGGGTTTTTTTGGGAGGGCGGGCAGGGACACAGCCAGGTGCTCTTGGTCTGGTCAGCGGGAGAGGCGCGCGTTGGTGCCCTAGAGGTTCCCATTCATGACACGGGCCCCTGAGTCGCAGGCTAGTAAGGTCCATCGGCTGCCTGTCCCCCAGCAGATCTCTGCAAGCAGAGAAAGACACCCAGCCTGGCTGCGCCCCAGTTGGAGGAAGCGTCCAGGACCTGCAGCCCGTGGTGCCAAGCACAGCGGCGGTGCATGGCCCCGGTGGGAGGCACGCTGGTAGCACCCGGAACCCGGCTCCCAGCCTGAGCGCGACAGCCGCCTAGACCCGCCCGTCCTCGCCTGTTTGGCCAGCTTCCCCCGGACATGACTGTGCGGCCTCTTCCTGGGCTGGGATTTGCGGGAAAGTCTTCTTCATGCAAGCGATGTCCCCCCAGCAGGACACTTTAGGGGAGCAGCCAGGGCCCTCCTCTTCTCTGACAGGCGAGTCTGGAACCTCAGGAGGCCCGGGCACCAAGAACGTGAGGACATGGAGCTGCTCCTGCTGCCGCTGCCGCTGCCACCCCCCACCCTCTCCACGCGCGTGCCCTCTGTGCCGCAACCGCCGCCCTGGAGATCGCCGCCTGGGGGATTTAACGCTCCGGACTAGCGGCTCCTGGCCTGCAGCCTGAGTTCCCTGATGTTCCGCCATCCCCGCCCTCCAGCGCCCAGGTCTGGCAAGTCACCCTGAGTCCCCGGGTTTCCAGTCTAGAGTCTTAAAGGCTCTCGGAGGGGCCCCCAGTCTGGCTCCTCATCTCCGTCTGCCGCCGGACTGATGGCCGGGCCACTCCTTCAATCTGGGCCCGCGGACGGACACTGGGGCCTCGCCTTTCCCCGGCCCCCACCCTCCCTGAGGGTTTGGCCTCTGGGTGCCCCCGAGGTCCCCCTGGCGCTCACCATCTGCAGACAGGGTCCCCTCCAAGTCTTCAGGGCCCGCGGCTTCCGCTGGCCTCTGCAACCCGCGCTGAGGAAAGTAGGCGGAGGGGCTGGGGCGCTGGGCCTCCCACCTGGAGGCTGAGGTGCGGCCACTGCGAGGTTTTTTCTGGTGGGTGGGGTGGGGGAAGGTCCCTGCGCCCGCACTGCGCTTCGCCAATGTTCCGGGGCTCGGGGGTGGTGGTCTGACTCACATGTGTGCTTGGGATGCTCAGGGTCCATCCCGCAGGGGCATGGAGGTTTGTTTAGGCTGGAACCGGCCTGGCTGGGCGGTGGACTGCGGAGGAGGGTCCCAGGCCGGCACAGGGGCCTTCGCACTGGGGGTCCCTTGGTCCCCAGGCTGCTGCGGGCTGGATAGGGGCCCGGGCGGGGGCATGGGGCAGCCCGCGGGTGCTCTGTCAGAGTCTGGAGCGGGGACTCTGGCGACCACTTGGAGCTTTTGGTCCTGGTGCACAGGGCGGCCCCGTCTGTGGCGTGCTGGTGCAGACCAGCCAGGTGTCTGGAAAGGGTCCCCTGAGCAAGAATACATGGCTCAGAGTCGCAGACCTCTGCAGCCCATCTGTGTGTTGGCGGCATTTGGGTTTTCTGGCCCTGTCCACTCTTCCTCCACCCCTCCCCCAAAGACCTACTATTTGGACCCCCTATTTTGCCCTGTGTCCTGGTGGTGCCCCTCCAGTTTCTCTGGAAACCAACTGGGATTAGAGGAGTCACTGAACAGTTGCATAAGAAATGTCTGGAGGTACCAGGTGTCTATTGTGAGAACCTGGAGGGGCGACGGGGAGCTTCTGATGGTCCAGACCTCACAGCCTTTCCTGAGTCCACGCACCAGGATCCCAGGTTGGCAAGAGGTCATTTGAGGAGAGGGGAGATGCTGTTCTGAGTATGGAAGGGAATGGGCCTCCCTGGGATCTTGACTGTGTTGCGGGGCACCTAGGGATGCCTGTGCACTTGATGATGTATGGGCCTAAGTGCTGGTGTCCTTTGATATATTGAGACTGTCTGTGGAGTGTCCTTGTGGCTTTTCCCCTTCTGAAATGAGATGCAGGGATATGTGTGTGTGTGTGTGTGTGTGTGTGTGTGAGAGAGAGAGAGAGAGAGAGAAAACTCACCAAGTTAGCGCCACATTCAGGAAGGTAAATGAATGTTCGGAGTAATTGACATGGACTTTAAAGCACTTTTCTTTTATTCTTGTAAACTTAAGCATTTGGGGGAAAATCAAAGATTGATACTCCTGAGCAGTTTTCTTCCTTTACTAAGGGAAATTAAGCATTCTGGCAAAGGATATTTGAGTAGCTTGATCATTTAACAAGTAGTACTTATCCAATAAATGAAAGATTACTTGCATCTTAAGCCATTGTCCTCAAGATGCTGTCTTTCATTATATATATTAATGGGCTGCCACATTATCACCTCTCTCTCTCTCTCTCTCTCTCTCTCTTTCTCTCTTTCTTTCCAAAGGAAATAGATTTTGCTAATCTGGGCATTCTGTAGCTCTTTACTACCTTTGGGGCAAAGACAAGGTGAAGCACTTTTTTGTTGTTTTTAATTTTTTTTTTCCATAAAAGTGGACCTCTCTCATTTTAAATATTAGCAGGCATGCCTTGATTTCAGACCTCCATATTAGGATTGATTACTATTCTATTGATGATTAGGAAATAATCATAATAAAGAATTTTTCTAAACTGTAGTTCATGCAATCACTGCCATTTATACTCTTACAGACACTAGTCCTCAATACTCAGCAAACTCATCTATATGTTCCATCTTGCCCTTTTGGGTTTTGATAGTTTTTGTGAGCCATGAGACTTATTTCCTAAAAAGTCTACTATGTGATTGCAGTATGTGTTGTAGTGTTAATTACCAAGGTGTGGATCAATGTTGTTTAAATTGCTAGTTACAATCAAAATTATAAAAAAAAAAGAAAAGAAAAAGAAATCCTAACAAATTAGTAATGGTGAGAACAGTTTTGTATTACTTCTTTTTCTCCATTTCACATATGTATCCGTATTTGGGGTAGTGATATAAAACACGTTTTTGTTAGTTTGTTTGTTTGTTTTTCTGAACGGTCTGAATTTTTAAAGACACACTTTGGCCAGATCACTACATAGAGTCAGTTGGTCTGGCTTCTAGTTCTAGTTCTGTTACTCTCTTGATGATCTTAAGGAAATCACTGGACTTGTTTCAGTTTCCTCCTTTGTAAATGGGAATCAAAGGGTAATGCTGCAGAAAGTGCTTTGAAAAATGCATAGATGCCAATTATTTCTTTTATTGTAAGAATACAGGGTGATGTTTAAGAGATAAAGCATAACAGTAGCATCTTTCAAACTAGTCATTCTGAGAGACTGTTAATCCAGTGGTACCGCCATTGCCTCTAATGAAGTTCATATTCCCCGAAATTACTGTTAAGGAGGCAATTACATACAATGTGGTGAAATTTCGAGTGCGGTGACCCAGGTTCAAGTCTTCACTGTGTTGGTCCTATTTTTCTGACCTTCACCTTCAGTTTCCTATTTATACAATGAACATGACAGTAGTACCTATTATTCAAGATGGTTGGGAGTATTAACTGTGAAATGGAGTGAATACTGTCATAGAATAAGCACACAGTATTAGGTCTTACAGTTAGTAGTTTCTCCCATATTTGCGGTTCATACTGTTGTCCCACTCGTTCAAGCTAAAATCTATGGTTCATTTTTAACTCCTTCATTTCCTTACCTCTACCACAACCATCAGAAAGGCCAGTCAACTATTACTTCACAACACAACTTTACTTTCTCCACTTCCTCTGTACTGCTGCCGCGTAGCCCAAGCCAGACCAACACCGTCTCTCACATGTACCTTTCCAGAAACTCTGTAACTTTTCTAACACCTTCCTTGCTCTTGTCTGGCCCGGTTTTCACTTCACAGCACCAGAGTGATCTGTAAAAATGTGCACTGATCAGACTGCTCCCTGCCTTGAAGTCCTATAGTGGCTTTCCATCATACTTAGATAAAATTCAGACACCTTTTCTTAGCCTTCTCTATTTCTCCCTCCTTACCTACCTTTTCCACCTTGTGTATTCTCCCGCCACATGGGCCTTCTTTTGCACGCATCAGGTCTTCCAATTAATTCCTGTCCTGAGGCCTTGGGTGTTGCTCCTCCCTTGGCTTCTGCCACAGGTCTCTGCAGTGTTGGCGCTCTCATGTTCAGATGTCTGGTCCTCTCAGAGGCCTGTGCTGACTACCTAAGTGGAAGTTGCTGCCCTCACTCATGCTCCATACCTCTGTTTGATTTTCATCTTAGCATTCATCCTTGCCTCTTTTCTTATTTACTTCTCATGTGACCTGAACCCTTTGCCAGATTGTGAAAACTATGAGAATTGTGATCTTATTTTCTGTATTGTTGAAGACTGCCTCTCTAATGTTTAGGACAGTGCATTCATGAGGTACTCCATAAACACCGCTTGGGTTATACAGCAGTGAACAGGACAGATGTAGCCCATGTTCAGAGTGTTTTATTTAGACCAGGATCAGCAAATCCTTTCTTAAAGGGACAGATAGCAAATTATGTAGATTTGTAGATAATAAGGCCTCTATTGCAACTAGCGACTTTGCCCTGGTAGCACCATAGCAGCCACTTACAGTATGTAAATGACTGGGCATAAGTGTGTTCCAATAAAAAATGGGTTTAGAAGAACAGGCAGTGTGTCTCTGGTATATAGTTTGCTCAGCCCCTGCTTTAGAGCATTGCTGCTGACTAGAACTATCTGTGCTGATTTACTGCTCTTTATCTACAATGTCCAGTCTGATAGCCACTAGCTACATGTGGCTATTGAGCACTTGACTTGTGGCTGGTACAACTGAGGAACAGCTTCATTGAGGTATAATTGACATACAGGAAACTGTACATATTTGAGGTCTATACACCAGGAAGCTTTGGCACATGTATATATTAAGGAAACCATCATGGTCAAGACAGTGAACATACTTATAATCTCCCAAATTTTATGTCCCTTGCGAATCACTTTTGCTCCCCATTCCTAGGAAACCACCAGTCTGTTTTCTGTCATTGTAGATTATTTTGCATTTTCAAGAATTATATATAAATAGAATCATACTATGTATTTTTAACATCTTTAATTCAATATAATTATTTCACGAATCACCCATGTATTTGCATTTATCAGTGCTTCATTTCATTGCTGAGTAGTATTTCATCATGCAAAGAAGCCATAGCTTGTTTATCCATTCACCTAGTAGTGGATATTCGGGTTGTTTCCAGGTTTTGGCTACTATACGTAAAGTTACTATGAACATACACGTATAAGTCTTTGTCTGGACCAACACTTTCATTTCTTTTGGGTAAACACTTAGGGGTTGAATGGCTGGGTCATATTTTATCTGTAAATTTAACTTTTTAAGAAAATATCCAGTTGTTTTCCAAAGTGGTTTTATATTCTTACCAACAGTAGTGTAAGAGTACAATTTCTCCACATCTTCACCCAGACTTACTGTCCTTTTGATTATAGCCATCTTAGAGGGAATGATATGGCAGTTCAATGTGGCTTTGATTGGCATTTTCCTAATGACTAGTGATGGTGAAAATCTTTTTACGTGCTTATCATCCATATGTTAAGTTGAGTAAAGTTCGTATTCAAAGATTTTGCCCAATTTAGTTGGATTTTTAGTTTTTATATTACTGAGTTTTGAGAGTTTTATATTCTGATTCAAGTTCTTTATCATATATGTGATTTACAAATATTTTCTCCCATTATGTGGCTAGTCATTTTATTCTTTTCACAGTGTTTTTAAAGGAACAGAGTTCTCAATTTTAATGAAATCAAAGTCATCTTTTTTCTGTAATTTTACTTAATTATCATTTATTTGAATTTAAATTTGAGTTGCCACAGGTGTCTATTGGATACTAGAATGGAGAGTGCATGTTGATAGAAAGAGACAAATGCTATATTAACAAGAATTAATAAATGGTGCTGACTCTTTTTTTTAACTCTTATTAAAAAAAAACAAAACATGGAAATGGAGCTAGGCCACTCTCATTAAGGTTTCCAGGAAGGCCTCTTTTAAGTGAGGATTTACTCTTTTGTGAGTGAAAACAAGATGCTGTAAAAAAGATTTTAAGAAGTAGGAGCAATTATTTAAGGATCCTGTGGTAGGAAAGGAGCCAGTGTGTAGAGGCCATATAAGAAGCTATTCACTTTATTTTATAGCCACAGTTAGTATTTTAACCTGAAGCAGAATCACATACCTGGTTCATCCGCATTTATTCACTAGTCAGATGATTTGATTATTTCTAGAAATCAAGGATTTTCTGTCACTTAGACTCTACAGAATAATGCACAAGAGATTTTTCTAGTAATTTCTAAACATATGGATCTAAAAGATAATAGGAACGTAGAGATAATGCTTCGGGATAATGCATTCTGGATGGAATACTGGATTAATCCTTCTGGATAATGTATCCTTGAGGATATCCACATTTGGATAGAACAGTTTTTTATAGAATGAAATGGAAGCACGTATTAGAGTAATTTTGGTTAGGGATCATTTGTGTCAAACTCAGTCACTCTGACCCTCTGGTTTCCCATAGTAATTGAAAACCCCTTGAATAAGATGGGTGTTGGGATGGGAAAGAAAGACTTAAAGGCACAAAAATTCAGTTGGAGCAATGGGATTTTGAAATAGCTCCAACATATTAAAATGTAGCAGCTGTTGTTGAAAACGTCATTCTGTCTAGTCTTTCTGCATTCTTTGGGTCCAGATCTCTTAATAGCTGTTCATGGTAGAATACCCCCGAGAGCCAGCTTTGGCTATGTGTGTGTTTTACACTGGGGTTTGAAGGAAACATCTTGGTGAGTAAGCTTTAGTTTTACTCTATAATACTGAGAAAATATTATGCTTGTGGATAAACTGATATTTTCCTGACTTCTTTTCTTGTGTTATTCACAAAATGACTTGATAAAATCAGGCACATTTCTTGTATTGTCTCAGAGGAGTCTGAAGTGATCAAAATCTGAATTAGATTAGTCAGAAATGGCCTCTGTTCTCACTGGTGTGATCTCCAAACTTGTGAGTGTACTTTGTTTCTTTGTCTGTAAAATGGTGGTAATAATCCATATCTTGTATAGTTCACATTTGTTTCTTATGGGTCAGAAGAAGAATGTATATTCTGCACTTTTAGGTAGAGAAGCCAACTCATTATCTTTTACCCAGTGAAAGAAGGTGTAAACCAATAAAAAGAGTTTTATTTCTTTGAATTTGATAAGGGAACATTGACATGCAAATGAATGGATGCTATCTGTCTCATTCAGCTCAGGCTGCCATAACAAAATACCCTAAACTGTGTGGTTTATATATCAGACATTGATTTCTTACAGCTCTGGAGGTGGTGGATGCCTATGATCTGGGCGCCATCCAGTTCCTGGTAGAGGGTTCCCCTGGCTTGTGGTTGGCCATCTTCTTCTGTGTCTCCATGGGACTGGGAGGATAACGGCGGATGGAGAAGAGAGGGAGAGAGGTGGAGATGGAACTAGATACCTCTGTTCTCTTCTTTTAAGGGCACAAGTCTTATCCTAGGGGGCCTCACTTTCATGACTTCATCCAAACCTAAATCAACTCCCAAAACCCCTGCCTCCTAATATAATGCATTTAAAATTAGACCTTCATCATATGAATTTAGGTGGGATATAGGCATCAGTCCATAGCACTATGCTTCCAAGTGGTCAACTTTGAAGGAGAGAAATATCAAATAATGTAGAAACTTGAACAGAAAGATAACAATTAATGTTTATATTTTATGGGATAATAAGAGGAAATTTTAAAACTTCTTTAAGTGAATACCTAACTACATATAATACACATCAATTAGATGAGGTAAGTTTTATTAACTTAATTCTTTTTTTTGACGTTTCTTTTTTTTAAAAGGTTTTATTTATTTATTTGACAAGACAGAGATCACAAGTAGGCAGAGAGGCAGGCAGAGGAAGAGGGAGAAGCAGGCTCCCGCTGAGTGGAGAGCCCAATGTGGGGCTCGATCCCAGGACCCTGAGATCATGACCTGAGCTGAAGGCAGAGGCTTTAACCCACTGAGCCACCCAGGTGCCCCTATTAACTTATTTCTAAAGAAGGAGTGAGCCCCGCCAAGGCCACATGTAGTAAGCAGTAAAGCTATAATTTGGACCAGATCTCCCAACTGTGTTTTTTCTTCTAACTAGATTATAGATGCTTTTCTTGCTATTTCTAACAGCATGTGTAGGAGAGAGTAGGTTAGAATTCCATATGACCAGCTGAGAAAAGCACATATGAGAGGTGTTCCTCCTGAAGGTAATTTTCTTCTTTGGGGAGCAGAATCTCTACTTTCTCCTTCTACCATTGAATGTTATGTTCACGGCTGCCATTCATTAGGTAAATTTTTAGATAACTGCTTTAGTCAGGGTTCTCCAGAGAAAGAGACCAGTGACAGTCCTGTGATTTGCCATGTGTAAGTTGAAGACCCAGGAAAGCTGGTAGTTCAGTTCATCCCCATCTTTTCCTGAAGCAATATGAGATGAGATGTCCCAGCTCAACAGTGAGGCAGGAAAAAAAGTGCAAATTTCTCCTTCCTCCACTCTGTTCTGTGAAGGCCCTCAAGAAATGGACTAATGCCTACCCGCTTTGGGGTGGGCCATCTGTCCTATTAAATCCAGTGATATAAATGACAATCTCATCCAGAAATACCTCACAGACACACCAGAAATGGTTAATCTGGGCACGTTGTGGCAGTCGAGTTGGCCAATAAAATTAATCATCAAAGTAAGTATTAATTAACAGTATCAATAAATGACACAATCATTACTCTGGTTACCTTGGAAATGTTTGATTTTTATGCCTTGGTATCTGTCATTTTCAGAAGCTTTATATAAGGCACTCATTGTCCTTCTGGAGTTCCTTAGCAAGGTCTGTTTTCCAGGCTAGTATCTCGAGAAGTCCTTCTCACTTTTGGAAAGCTTGGCATCTTCCACAAACTTTGAGAATTTTATTTCAAAGTTACATGTGGGTGCATTGAATTCTGTACCTCTATAGCCAGTCACATGTTTGGCACACCCATTTGAAACTCTCTCAATTCAGAAAACATTTTATGTCATGAATCTTGATTGTAGGGAAGAACTCTTGCTTCCATAATTATATTTACTTACAATGTGAACACAACAGTGTGTTTTAACAGGGCAAAAGAAAAATTAATTTATGACTCTAACATTCATGTGTTAGAATAAATTGGTTTTTATGGTTTTTTTAAAAGATTTTATTTGTTAGACAGAAAGAGATACACTGAGAGAGGGAGTGGGAGAAGGAGAAGCAGGCTTCCCATGGAACAGGGAGTCCAATGTGTGGTTCCATCCCAAGACCCTGGGATCATGACTAGAGCTGAAGGCAGATGCTTAAGGACTTAGTCATCCAGGCATCCCTAAATTGTTTTATTTATTAATAAAATATTTATTTATTTATTTATAACTTATGGACAATCTTATTTTTACACATTTGTATAAAAAATCAAAGTAAAATAGTTTAGAGATTTGCAACTTAGACTGAAAATTCACAAGTCACAGATACTAAATAGTGCAATTGTTGTTCTCAGTTCCAAGGGAAGATGGCTGTGAATCAATCTGTCACTCTCTGTGATTTTGCCATTGTCCAAGGGAAAGATCTGTAGGACAAAATATGGATCATATCCAGAAGACAATTCCCGCCCCCCACCCCCACAGTGTTCTGTAGACTAGGAGAGGTGACACAGCTTGATACCTACAGCAAATGAAATTTCAGTAACTGAGGTATCCGTTCAAAGATCTTATCGTGCCATCCAGGACTTGGTAGCTGTTCTTTTCAAGGTAAAGTCATGTTTAGAACCACATAACAACTTAAGAGAAATATGGGATTATAAAGCTTGCCCTCCTAGAAGTTATTAGTCATGGAAATTATACTAAATTTCAGTTTAAATTGCCACTAATATGGATTTGTGAACTCTAAAATATCACAGAAATAAATGAAATTTATATATGCATGTGTACACGCACTTACACGTACATACACTTGTGTACACAGTGCTTGAAGAAATGCATGCATATTTTGTTTACTGTGATTCACTAGAGTTCCATGACTCACACCTCTCTCATCCCCAAAGCATTTGACAAAAACTGTGTTACGGATTGAATGTGCCCTCGCCAGAAACTCACATTGAAGTCCTGATCCCCTGGGTGAGATGAGGTCAGGAGGGCAGAATCCCCATGATGGGATTAGTGCCCTTTAAAGAGACCAAAGAGCTTACTCTCTCTGTCTGTGTCTGTCCCCCATGTGAGGAGGATACAGCTGACAGGCGGCTGGCTACAGATGCAAAAGAACTGAATCTGCTGGCACCTTAACTTTGGACTTGCCAGCCTCCAAAACTATGCATCCTAGGTGTCTAGATGTGTGTGGTTCAGTCTGCCCAGTGGTTTTTATTTTTGTTTTTTTTTTTTTTTTTGTTACAATACCAGAGCAAACTACCTCTGAAAGATAATTTCATAGAGGGGATAGCCTGCTCTCCCACTTGGTATCCTAAGTGTTGGAGATCTCAGGGACTGTGGCTTCCTGGTGTGTGCACAGAGCCCATGAGCTGGATGTTGAGTTCGGTATTGGCAACTGCAGCGGTTTTCTGAAGCAGCTTTGGATGGGGTGAGGGTTAGCCTTTGTTTACTTAACAGAGAACTTAGCTACAG
This sequence comes from Meles meles, assembly GCF_922984935.1. Taxonomy (NCBI): domain Eukaryota; kingdom Metazoa; phylum Chordata; class Mammalia; order Carnivora; family Mustelidae; genus Meles; species Meles meles. The sequence goes on along the minus strand of NC_060068.1, from coordinate 23,400,779 downwards.
TGTGGGAGGCTGGAAAGGGAGCAGAGGAAACTGCTTTCTGTCAGCCACCAGTAACGGGGCTTGCAGGCAACACAGCCCAGTTTATTTCATAATTTTGCTTCAGTCTGAATTTCTTTATCTAGGACAAGTTTGGATTAGAAACATCTGACCAACAGCAGAAACAGTCCTATCAGCACTGTGTGTTGGTGCTGTGTTGAGCAGCCTTGACCACGTTTTGACAGAGAGCTATCCCATGGCACAACTGAAAGGTAAAACCTATTTCTGGTTGTTTGTTCACTTGCATGTGGACTGTATGTGTGCCCACATCAGCTCCCATTTCAAAGATGTGGAAAACCCAGCTACTCTGTGGCCTTTGGCTTTCCTTGTTTACCTGGATCCTAATTTACACCTAGGAGAGGATATGTATTTCCTCTTCTACCCCTGCATTGACCCTCTGGAACCTCAGCTTTGGCAGTAGTCTTTGCTAGGTTAGACTACATCCAGATCTGGATAGACGTGAGCCTGCTTTCCATTCGCATTTTACACATTCTGTTTCTCACCATTATGGCTTCTGAGTTTGATGACCGTTCCCTTCCCCTCTGTATGAGGAAGGTGAGAGTGTGCTGCAAGGCAGAGCTTCCCAACCATAAGAGATGTCTCTTCTACAGTCACCCCTTCGGCTGCTAAGCAGGTAGGTGGCTACCAGGGCAGCCGGAGAGCCTCTGTTTAGCAGGGTGTGCCATGGATGTGTAAATCTTATCCCCTTGTCTGGGCCAAGATGGGAGAACTGTAGTGAAACCCCACCTCGTAAGGGAATATTAGGTGGTTGGCCCTGTCTACTCCTCGGTGCTTCTGAAAAGGAATCATGACCTGAGGTTGCAACTGGTGGTTTTGCCAAAGAAGAAAGTCCAGCCAACTTCAAGGCCCACAGTGATACTCCAGAAGCCTGCTCGGGTCAGGTGGAGCAGAGAAACAAAGCATAACATATAAGGACAGGACTGCTCTCATATTTATGTATGTACCCTACTTATGTGCTCCAGAGCCTCACTGGGTACTTCACACTACCACGTTGTTTTCCACATAATCTTACTGTGTTCTTTGTGCTAGGTCGGATGGTTCTATCATCTCACAGAGTGGGCTCAGAAGTTAAGAGCTAGAACCACGGTGCAGAATATAGGTCCAGGGTCTCCTAGTCCAGTTCCCATTATCCTATGTTTCATAGATTCTCACGTTTATTGTTTTATTTCAAAATGGTTGTCTAATAGAGAGAGGAAAGACAGACAAAAGGAAAAGTATTTCTTAATCCAAGAAAAGAATTTATATCCTTCTACACGGTCTGGTGTGATGACATTTGTGTTAATGAAATACTCACATTGATTCTGGTTGGGATGATTATGAGTAAATAGAGGATCACACACATCCCAGACCAAAGTGACAGTAGTGAGACGCTTCAGCTCACTCAGTGGTCAAAACCTGGTTGTGACAATAGGACATAGAAGCAAGGTGCAGGCTTAAAACTTATTTTCCTGTTTCCTTTCAGAGCCACTGTCCCTGAGGTATGGCTCCACAAATTAAATACTGCAGACGTTTTGGGAAGACAAGAAAGAAACAGCTTATTGCTTACAAGATTGTATAGACTAGCGAGAAAAGGATTCATGGTTAAATTTAAATAAGCTAATTTGTAAATTTGATAACTTTTTTTTTTTCTTGCCTTGAAATTTGAATTCTATAAAATCTTTCCTCCAAGCCCCTCTTGATATCTGGCTGCCGTACACTCTGAAGCAAGCCCTCAAAGCCCTCATTTTAATGCTTTGCTAATTTTAAATGTTTGGAAGTGAATTCAGCACAGTGGGCTTAAATTCAACTGAAGTGCTTGATGTTTTTCTTCATGACTTGACTGTAACAGAAGAAAGGATGAAAAATTGCAGTTCACCAGGCTTAAATCTTTTATCCTTTTCCTTTCATTTGACAGACGTTCTCTTCCTATGATCTCTGTGAAAATTAGGAATGACCAGATTCAGAATGATTTAGAGGGTCCAAAATTAGTACTGTATCTCTTGGTTAATATGAAGTTAACTTCTAATGAGAGACTACCTACAGGTTTTTATGTAAACAGTGTTTTCTGAGTTGTTGAAAATAAAAGACCAACAATATTTTTCTTCAGTTACCTGTCTACGGCTTCATTTTCCTACATAGGCACACTTGTATTACCAACTTAAACTCTCAGATATGAGCAGTGTTAATTCACTGACTTGATACACTGCTACTGAAAATTTACTGTGTGGAAACAGTAAGGCTAAACCCCAGGCAAGGACTGATGGGTCTATTCCTCAGACCTCTGAGGAATTCAGATGGAGAGCCACACGCACATTTTGTACAAAAACATATGGACAAAAGCAAATAATTTTCATTTACTTGTATTTTACTGCAGATGATTATTATACACATAAAGAAAATGATGACTCTTGACTCTGAGCCAATTTGTTGGGATGGAACCCAGTGGCTTAGTAGTTTGGTATTTGCTATTTAGCTCTAGATTTTTCCTTTTCACAGCTTTACTGAGATATAATTCGCATGGCATAGTATATTGAGAGAATGGTGCATCTGTTGTTGCAGTCAATTTCAGAATATTTTCATTCCCCAAAAAGAAACACCACACCCCTTCATCATCATGTCCCAGGAACCTTATCACCTCAAAGTCTGGGCAAACACTAATCTGCTTTCAGTTTCTGTAGACTTGTTCACTCTGGATGTTTCATGTAACTGGGACCGTAATAACATGCGGTCCTTTGGACGTGATGTTGTTTAATTACCACAGTGTTTTCAAGATTCATCGGTGTTGTTACAGTGTGTCTTTTATGGCCAGGTAATTCTCCATTGTGTGGATATTCCACCATGGGTTCATTCGTTCATCAGTGAATGGGCATTGGGCTTGTTTTCCACTTTTTAACTCTTCTAAATATAGCTGCTATGAACCTTCATATGCATGTTTTTCTCTGGATATGTGTTCATATTTCTTGTTTATGTACCTGGGAGTGAATGTAGGATCCTAGGTAACTCTGTGTTTAGCCATTTGCAGAGCTTCAGAACTAGGTCCCAAAGTGACATCACCATTTGACATTCCCACTAGCAGTTTATGAGAGTTGAGTCTATCCGTGTCTTTGCTGGCACTTTCTATGTCTTTTTTAACATAGCCATCCTCATGAGTATAAAGTCATGAGTATAAAGTCATGGTTTTGGTTTGCCTTTCCCTGATGTCTAATAATGTTGAGTATCTTCTCTTGTGCTTATTGGCCATTTGCATATCTTCTTTAGAAAACTGTCCATTCAGATCCTTTGGCCACTTAAAAACTGGCTTCTTTATCTTTATTTAATTGTGACAATTCAAAAACAATTCTTCATATACAAATTCTTTGTCAAATATATGATTTACAAAGTTTTCTTCTACTCTGTGGGTTTTCATTTTACTTTGTTAATAGTACTCCTCTAAGCATATAAGATTTTAATCTTTGCAGAGTCCATGATATCTATTCTTTTCTTTTGATTGCTTGTGCTGTTGGTGTCATAACTAAGAAACCAGTGCCTAATCCCAATGAACAAATAGCCTTTGTATTTTTTTCTATTTTTTAAAAATTATAGATCTTAATTTTATATCTTTGATTCATATTGAGCTAATTTTTATATATGGCATGAGATAGGAGTCCAACAATTCTTTTGCATGTGGATGTCCAGGTGTCCCTGCACCATTTGTTGGCAGGTAATTAACTTTAATCATCAGGTGTTTACCCTGTAGTTCAAAGTGGTAAATGAGCACTATGTTAGAAGATGTAGTCTGCAGTATACAAGGAAGACTCTTCCCCACCCAGTTCCACAGCAATGCTTACATATCCTTAAGAACAGCATTCCACGGAGTCCCTGAAAGGTTGGTATGTGGATAGTGATATAGATATGGAGGAGAGTGGATTTTAAAAACACACATAACCCTTCACTTCTTGAGTATATAGTTTGTACAAGGCATTGTACTAGGCTTTGGGAATGCAAAGAGAACCCTACTATAGAGCAGAATTCCAGTAAATAATCTTTAAAGGACTGGAGACAGTTGGAAAAAAGTTACAGTCCCAGCTCTCTAGTAATGGGCAGAAAGATAAATAATCTAATATGAAATGCTATAACTGAGCCATAATATGTGAAGCAGGAGAGGAACACGGGGACTGAACATATAATGGATATAACTGACTAAAAAAAAAAAGTCAAAATGGATAGCAACTTACAGATTAGCTGGTAATAGTCCATCAATTTTGTCATTATTGAAGTATTTTAAAAAATAATTTCAGGCATTTTGTTCTCATGTTCAGTTATGACCTCTATTTTACTTTTTGGCAGAATAAGACTTGGCCCTTATGACTGAATATAACTGTAGGAGAGACAGCTTAGAAAATCAAAGATCGAAATAACTTTCTTCTGTTTATCTTACATTTCATTCACAAATTGCTGCTAGTAAAATCACAGCCATTTTAAAAATGGAATCACCTTTATTCCCTTTTGCAACTTCTTCCAAGGTCCTCTTTATCTTTCCCAATTGGAAGGGGAGGTATAAATAAATGCTACTTCGTACTTGTTTTTTAGCTCATATACAATTCTTGTTTCATTTTATGGGCCCTTGAAGACTAGACAAGTGATGCAATATCAAGAGAATCATTACCAAAAGGTCAATGCAATTAATTCTTTTAACTAATATGTAGTTTCTCTGTTTGGGAAAAAAAATAGACTACTAGGGCACCCAGGTGGATGAGTCAGATAAGTAGTGCACTCTTGATTCTGGCTCAGGTGTGGGTCTCAGGGTCCTGAGATTGAGCTCTGCACTGAGCATGGAGCCTGCTTGAGGTTTTCTCTCTTCCTTTCCTTTTGGCCCTCTCACTTTTCTCCCTCCTCCCTCCCTCTCTTAAAAAAAATTAAAAAAAAATTAAAAAAAACCAGATTGCCACTTTAAAAATATTCAGTTTCAGAATGGGATCTAGTATTTGTGAGGTCATCTGGCTGTGAATGTCAAGCTTCTGGGCATTCTGAAAAATCTTACTCTACATTGTGATTTAAGTTAACAGCAACAATAGGAAACACTGTTTTAAACCTAGCCTCTGTTCTCTGTGAGGCAAAGAATCATAGTTTTTACTAACATTGAATAGCTGAAATGTGTTGTTGCTAGTATAGGCATAGCCTCAACCTGCCCTGACAGGCATACAGGGTAATCTATTTGTAGAGGAATCAATAGTCTCTTTTTCTATTTCCATGTGTTGTATTTCACAGAGTTGTTATAAACAAAAAGTAAAATCCAAGTCTTTGTTGCGAGAGAACAGACTCTTTGATAGATATGGGAATTTGTTTTGAAATGACAATTGCCCTTTTGTTTTGTTATGCTTTTGAAGAAAAAGAGTTGTGTGTAATTTTAATGAATAGACACGTAAATTTTTTCTTAACATCCTACTATATTGCCCATTTGGCCATGGGGGAAAGGCAGAGAGAGAATCTTAAGCAGGCTCCTTGCCCAGCATGGAGCCCAACATAGGGCTAATTCTCAAGACCCTGAGATCATGACCTGAGCTGAAATCAAGAGTCTGAAGGTTATGGGGCGCCTGGGTGGCTCAGTGGGTTAAAGCCTCTGCCTTCGGCTCAGGTCATGATCCCAGGGTCCTGGGATAGAGCTCAGCATGGGGCTCTCTGCTCAGCAGGGAGCCTGTTTCCTCTCTCTCTCTCTCTCCCTCTCTCTCTCTCTCTCTCTGCCTGCCTCTCTGCCTACTTGTGATCTCTGTCAAATAAATCAATAAAATCTTAACAACAACAGCAAAAAAGAGTCCAAAGTTTAACAACTAAACTACCCTAGTGGACTTGTAATTACTTCCAAGAAGAATGAATCCCATGAATCTTAAATTGGCTCATATAATGTTTATTTACTTTCTTGCATGTCCAGGGTATATCTTTGGTGGACACTCAACATGAGAATATCAGAAATAGAAGGGCTCTAAGAGACTGTGTAGTCCAAATTTTCTCATTTCCTATATTAGTAGTTGAAAGCCCAGAGAAGTGACTGAGCTGCCTTGGGTTGCATATCTCAATAGTGGTGAGACTTACTGCAAACAGTAGGATCTCAAATAAAAATAACATTCTTCCTGTAGTTTGATTATATTCTGTTGCATGTGACTCCAAAAGATGAGGTAGGTACACTCTTCATTTCACTCCTTGTTCATCTGATAATTTTGTAACTAAGGAAACATGGTGAACTTAGCCTGGATATGAACCTCTGTGTTAGGTCTCCATGAGAAAGTCCATGAGATTCTCCATGAGAAACTCCTATTTTAAAGAAAGTTTTACAGAAGAAGATTGGTGACCCTTATTTGATTATTCATTCTCATGTTTACCAGCCTTCGCTCTCAGGAAGACTTCTTTGTCCAAAGGTTTCAAATTTGGGGTCCATGAATCCCTAAGGAATCCATGTTATGCAGGTCTCTGAACCCTTTGGAGTTACATGCACAATGTAATTCACAGCTTTTTAAATTTTTCAGAGAACCTCTCCCCTAGGTTTCAATGTGGTTTCTCAGTCTACAGATTAGCAATGATTCTTTTTGTGTTGCCTTCCTTGGAAGACACTTTCTATCCTCCATATTATGACCCAGCATTAAAGTGAAGATTATTTCTCCTTCTGAATGAAGAACTTCAGATCATATTAGCGTTTCTCACAGACTCTTCTTCCCCCAACACTTTGAATACTATCTATGGTTGTCTTTTGAACATTTCTAAATTCTTTGTAAACCTGAAAGGTGAGGAGTGTAGAATTAGAAATCCTCTATGAATGAAGCTGCAGTGAGGAGCACGGATCTGCTGCATATGATGTCAGAGTTTTAGGGGCCACATAAGCAAGGCTGCTGAGATAGATCCAGGAATGTGGTTCTACTAAGATGGACTAGGCCTATACTAACCTAGCTCAACACGGAGTAAGGAACCCAGGGAAGACTTAAAGGATTCACACATTTCAAAGCTCAAAGCATGGTAAATAGATGCTGAATAAAGGGAGTTTGGAGGATTGGTGTAAGGAATCTAGCACAGGCCCAAAGGTGAAACAGAATTCTCAGAATACGTGCCTGTGAACAAACAAACAAACTATCCTTCTTAGGAACATCAACCCATCTTTTACGGTTGACATTCTTCACATGGGGACAAGTCACTGGACCTCATAGTGCAAGTACTTGTCTCCCAGGTTTCCTTCTCCCCGCCACCTCTGCAGTCACACTAGGCTCAGAATGGTGGATTGAGGAGAGTTATGTTCGCAAGAGATGTGAGTAATGGCAACAGTGGGATGGAGCTGACCATCTGTAAGATAGAACGTAGGTTATCAAACCCACAGACTTTTCTGGGAATCTGATGAAAACTGTGGGTTCTCTCTCCAGAAAGAAGGCATAAGTACATACCATCTAAACAAAAGAAGTACACAATTGAACCATCCCTGAAACTCATTCCTGGTTAATAATTCCTGATTGAGAAGTATGGTATTGTCTATTTCTCACCCATTTGCTTCCTGTCTTTTACTCATGGTTTATGTAATTGTGTCAGTTGCCCTCTGAGCTATACTCAGAGGTTGGGGCATAGAATTTACATATGTGAGCTAAAAGATTAAGGTGGGGATAGCAACACCTTATATGGGGAATATGATTATTCCCCTGTTCCTGTGCGAGGATCTACTTTTGATTATACTAGAAGCAGTTCCCTTATGAATAATGTAACGATGTGTGCTGATCCTGAGCCAGTTAGCTTTCTCTAGTTGCCCCTAAAGCAGCACTCAGTTCCCAGGATTGCTGACCTAGGCCCTCTGGTGGTAGGGGAGACCTCTGGCCAGTATAAGGTCAGAGAGTAGAGCAGGAAAAATGGCCAAAGCCTGAACTTCAGCCCTGGCCATTGAGAAGCATATTGGTGATTTTACCTATTTGTTTCCAGTGGCAGGCCCACTGACTCTATCTAGAATGGTGAATCTATAAGGTGTAATTTAGAGAGTGATTATCTGGAGCATATAAGTTGAATAAATCTCCACTTACCAAAAAGCATAGGTCCTCTGAAACAAAGTACTTGAATTATAGTTAATCCTATGTGTATATATCACTAAGAAAAAGAAACAAAAAAAGACTTTTTTTTAGTTATAGCAAGAAAAAAAATCTGTTTGGAAGATGGGATCCTAAATATGTAAGTATTTAAATCTATTAAATATGTAAGATAGTCTCTTTTGCTGTAGAGGATTTCTTTTGTCTCCCTTTACTTGATCTCTTCAAATCCTGACTTTTTTTGAGGCCCAGTTTATGTTCTGTCCTGCCTATGAAAGAGAGATAATAGAGCTACTCGATGGCATTTTGGAATATAAATGAGAGAGTCCACTTCTGCCTTTAGCAGAGTGGCTGGAACATAGTAAACGATCTATGTATCTATTAGCTCCAGTTCATGCTAATGGGTATGATACTACTTTTCCCAAATGCTCTGATCAACTTTTAACCTCCTTATTCTCTGTCCATAAAAAATATTTAAAGCCTCTTCCACTTTTGGACCCTTACTATCCTAGTGAAAATGTTAAGTTATCTCCACAGTGAGATTGGGGTCTCTTTGAGAGGTAAGGGCAGGCAATACAAAATTTGCTGAATTGGTTTCAAAATTGGCACTTACTCACTTTACAAGACACATGGTCTTCATTTTATTTAGTTATTTTTTTTTTTCTCAACAGAAAATGAAAACACTTGCAGAAAGGAGGAGTGCCCCATCTCTTACCCTGGATTAAGCCCTACAAAAAAATCCAAGTACCAAGTAATTGAATAGCTTTATTTTACACATTTGGTATGTTTTGTTGTTTTTGTTGTTGTTGTTTGTTTTTTTCTTTTAGTTTTGTTTTTTTTAATGTGTGTTTGTTTTTTATCAACAGCAAAATGTTCTGTTTAGTAATAGAAAGTATGACTTTGCTTGTTTGTTTTTTATCAACAGCAAAATTCTCTGTTTAGTAATAGAAAGTATGACTTCTGTGCTGATGTTATTTAATAAGGTCTGTATTTTATGTGATTCATAAAGACTTCTAGAGCTGGTGTTTATGACCAGTTGCTTTAAAACTACTTTAAAAATCTCCTAGGACCTGTTACACAAATGTGGAGGCTCTGCATACTGTTGAAGTTTAATGATAGAAATATGTAGGCATCAGAATCCTAAAAGATGAGTTATTTTAACCACCACCTATCTTGGTTTTGCACAGATGTTAGCTAATTTTTTTCATAAGGTGATACTTGTGCCTGGGCATGAGGCAAATTTTTCCTGTTTTAAATATTAAGAAAGATAACCAAAATGAGATTATAAAAAATGGAATGCTGATTTCTTATACACATTATTAAATTAATTAATGAATGTATCAGGAAATTTGAAGTGGGAAAACAGGCTAACTTTCTATGGAAATGACCATTTTACCCATGAAGACTAAATATCATTTCGATAGACATTTTCAACAAGTCTTTCATAATATGTAGAAATTGAATGAATATTCAGTCATTAACTTATTCATTAATTTTTCAATGGCATTTTACACAGGAGGAGTTTTTATGTTCAAAGGAATCCTGTGATGATTTTCCTCTAATCTGTGAATCATTTTATATAAAGTGAAATCCTTATCACATTTTCTTAAAATAAGAGTATAACTGAAATTTCTGTGAATGATGTGCTAATTGAACATAAAATCAGTATGAAGTCGTGGTGGTCTTTTTTTTCAGTGCCAAAAATAAATTATAGAACCAAATCCCAATTAGTGAAACTTCTAGAGTACTGTGGCCACTCTCTTAGTACTCAGTATGTTCTCAGCTCTGGCAGTTCCCACACGTGTCCCTAGAAGACACATTAGGCATTAGGTTGAACAGGAAATATAAATTACTTTTGATTGAAGCCGAATCAAAATGTAATTAGAAAGATACTCTTCTTCCAAATAAATAATACTTTTCAGTGTTTATAGAAATGACTTCTGGATCATTGGCATTAATTTACCTTGGCCTTTGTGTGGAAAAAAGATAACAGTAATATTTTCACAGTTTGACCATGATTATCTAGAAAACTCAAGAGTAAGTATTGTTCGATGGAGGCAGACAGAAGAGGCAGAATTATTAGTACAACTGTATATATGGATATATTGTTAATACAAAAATAGCTTTATTATCTACTTTATAAAAACAGTGTTAGGTATAATTGCTTATTGGAAGCTTCTATGATAGATATGTTTCAGGCTTTTCAATGATAAGGAGTCCTTTTATCAGTGGAATTTTAGCCCAAGATCAGGGGTCATACTGGCCTACTTGCCCCCAAGCTTGTGAGACTCTGTAATCGCAGGCATGTAGATACTTAAAGTTTGTGTTTGGAAGTTTGGAATATTGTGGAGCATTTGCATTGATCTCAGCGATTTAGTGGGCAATGGCCAGAGATGGTAGGCATCATGTAATGCACAGGGTATCCTGCACATCAAAGATTTGTGGGGACCTCTATGGTTTTGAGGGTCCCATGCATGGCATGTTTGTGTAGGGAGCTGAAAAACTTTATATGATTGTTTCCTTCTATAACTTCACTTTGTTTGAGGTATAAAGACAAAGTATTTTTATATGCTTTTGTTTTAATAAACACTAAATTTTCCACAAGTGCCACTACCTCGCCTATCAAAAGTTAGTTGTACCTTATATTGTTTGGGACGATTTCAGGAAATCATTTGACTTCATTTTCTTGTACTTGTGTGGTATGGCTTCTTACCCTCTGTCTATTCTTAAACTTAAATATATCATTTGAAAGTTCTATAACCATATGGGTCCGTCATTGTCTTTTAGTATAGTCCTGCAAGAGCATATACCTGTTGAAATACATAATTTACTAGTGATTACATTTATTTTAATTTCTTTGTATTGCTATTAGGGAATTGTATTGATATTTTTGAAATTCTTTTAAATATGTCTGAATTTCATTTCATGGTAGAAAAGAAGGAATGGAAATGAATACATACATGTGGACGTCACTATCCCATTAGGGATCTGGGTCTCATAGGGTTGAGAAGGAAGAGGCAGTTGAAGTACTGGGTCAGTAACGCTGACAACACCTACCCACCTTAGTGAAATTGTGGTGCACTAGAGAACCCATGCACTAAGACAGCCGTGTCCTTCCCAATCCTGCCTTCCCATTACCTCTGCAATAATTAGGGCTTACATTAGACCCAGTTCCTAAATTTCTGCCTCAGGAATAATGAAATATGGCAAACTTGTATCAAGATAACCACAGGAAATAAAAGTATATTTAAGTTGAGGTTGTATATGTTATAATCTTCAATTTATTTCTTATGAATTTCTCCAGGTCAGGAAAGTGAGTGCATAGCACAGGGGAATAGGGTCTTCGTCTATCATACAGAAAGAGTGCTTTTACTCTGTGCAGTGCTGGGCAGTCGATGTGTACAAAAAGAAAGCTGTTGGGTGTTGAATATGTACAAGGTTTTTGTACGTAATGTAGTTTCCGCATCTGAAAGAACCATAAATGTCTTCTAATCTGGTGGTTTCCAGAGCTTTCTAGTTAGTGTTCTGCAGTGGGATCCAGAGAACTGCACAATTGTCAGAGATTCCTCATGGTTGATTTCAATACACCCTTGGTGGAGAACCACTATGACAAGCTACAAAAGAATCCCTTTTTTCAAAGAGTAGTTTTATGGAAGCCTGGATGGATTGGTCATTTAAGTGTCTGACTCTTGATTTTCACTTAGGTCCATGGTCTAAGGGTTGTGAGATCAAGCCCTGTGTTTTGCTCCATGCTCAGTACTGAGTCTGCATGAGATCCTCTCTCTTCGTCTGCACCTCCCCACCCCCTCACACATGTGCTTTTTCTCTCTCTCTTAAATAAATCAATGAATACATAATTTAAAAAAAAGAATTTTGCTTTACTGTCACTTGCACCAAGGAAACATGAAAACTTTACAAATGCTAAGCCAATAGGACACTTGTTTTAAGTCAAACTATGTAGAGTAAAATCTAGAACCTAGAAAGAAAGAAAAATAATATTTACTATTTCTTTATGAGTAATATCATGGGAATGAACCTGTAAGAGAAATAGACTTCTCTGGCACTTCATATTTCTTTTTTTTTAAATTTCTTTTCAGCATAACAGAAATCATTGTTTTTGCACCACACCCAGTGTTCCATGCAATACGAGCCCTGCATAATACCCACCACCTGGCTCCCCCAACCTCCCACCCACCCCGTCCCTTCAAAACCCTCAGGTTGTTTTTCAGCGTCCATAGTCTCTCATGGTTCATCTCCCCCTCCAATTTCCCTCAACTCCCTTCTCCTTTCCATCTCCCCATGTCCTCCATGTTATTTGTCATGCTCCACAAATAAGTGAAATCGTATGATACTTGACTCTCTCTGCTTGACTTATTTCACTCAGGATAATCTATTCCAGTCCTGTCCATGCTGATACAAAAGTTGTGTATTCATCCTTTGTGATGGAGGCATAATCCTCCATCGTGTATAGGGACCACATCTTCCTTATCCATTTGTCCATTGAAGGGCATCTTGTTTCTTTCCACAGTTTGGTGACCATGGCCATTACTGCTATAAACATTGGGGTACAGATGTTCCTTCTTTTCACTACATCAGTATCTTTGGGGTAAATACCCAGCAGTGCAATTGCAGAGTCATAGGGAACCACATGGTCCTCTCAATTGATTCAGAAAAAGCATTTGACAAAATCCAGAATCTGTTCTGATTAAAACACTTCAAAGTATAGGGATAGAGGGAACATTCCTGAACTTCATAAAATCTATCTATGAAAGACTCACAGCAAATATCATCCTCAATGGGAAAAAAGTTCACAGCCTTCCCGTTGAGATCAGGAACACGACAAGGATGCCCACTCTCACCACTCTTGTTCAACATAGTATTAGAAGTCCTGGCAACAGCAATCAGAAAACAAAGTGAAATAAAGGTTATCCAAATTGGCAAGGAAGAAGTCAAACTCTCTCTCTTCGCAGATGACATGATTCTTTATATGGAATACCCAAAAGATGCCACCCCCAAACTACTAGAACTCATACAGCAATTCAGTAACGTGGCAGGATACAAAGTCAATGTACAGAAATCAGTGGCTTTCTTATCCATTAAGAATGAAAATACAGAAAGGGAAATTAGAGAATCGATTCCATTTACTGTAGCACCAAGAACCATAAGATACCTGGTAATAAACCTAACCAAAGGGGTAAAGGATCTTTACTCGAGGAACTACAGAATACTCATGAAAGAAATCAAAGAAGACACAAAAAGATGGAAGACTGTTCCATGCTCTTGGATTGGAAGAACAAACATTGTTAAAATGTCTATACTGCCTAGAGCAATCTATACTTTTAATGTCATTCTGATCAAAATTCCACCGGTATTTTTCAAAGTGCTGGAGCAAATAATCCTAAAATTTATATCAAATCAGAAGAGACCCTGAATTGCTTAGGAAATGTTGAAAAACAAAACAAAACAAAAATTGGCAGCATCACGTTGCCTGATTTCAAGCTTTACTACACACTGTGATCACCAAGGCAGCATGGTACTGTCATAAAAACAGACACATAGACCAGTGGAACAGAGTAGAGAACCCAGATATGGACCCTCAACTCTATGTTCAAATAATCTTTGACAAAGCAGGAAAAAATATCCAGTGGAAAAAAAGACAGTCTCTTCAATCAATGGTGCTGCGAAAACTGGATATGTTGACAATATGTTGATACGTTGATATGTTGAACAACAGCCATATGTTGAAGAATGATGCTCGACCATTCTCTTACACTGTACTCAAAGATAAACTCGAAATGGATAAAAGACCTCAACGTGAGACAGGAATCCATCAGAAACCTAGAGGAGAACATAGGGAGTAACCTCTTTGATATCAGCCACAGAAACTTCTTTCAAGATATGTCTCTCCAAAGGCGAAGGAAACAAAAGCAAAAATGAACTTTTGGGACTTCATGAAGATCAAAAGCTTCTGCACAGCAAAGGAAACAGTCAACAAAACAAAGGGGCAACCCACAGAATGGGAGAAGATATTTGCAAATGACAGTACAGACAAAAGGTTGATATTCACGATCTATAAAGAACTCCTCAAACTCAACACACACAAAACAGATAATCCTATCAACAAATGGGCAGAAGATATGAACAGACACTTCTCCAATGAAGACATACAAATGGCTATCAGACACATGAAAAAATGTTCATCATCACTAGCCATCAGGAGATTGAAATTAAAACCACATTGAGATACCATCTTACACGAGTTAGAATGGCCAAAATTAGCAAGACAGGAACAACGTGTTTTGGAGAGGATGTAGAGAAAGGGGAACCCTCTTACACTGTTGGTGGGAATGCAATTTGGTGCAGCCACTAGGAGAACAGTGTGGAGATTCCTTAAGAAATTAAAAATAGAACTTCCCTATGACCCTGCAATTGCACTTCATATTTCTTAAGTTAAATACACAGTCACCATAACATTGCATATTTCTTGTACTGTATGTTACTTAATTTTGGCTTTGTGATGGGGGTATTGCTGTTTCTAATGTTGTTTCCCAGTAATGCGTTGCTTAGTAATTAATGATGGTAAAATTTTTGTCCAAGATTTAGCAAACATCCACACGGGATTTATAAGAATCACTTCATTTGATAGCTGTTGCATCTCAATTTTTATTGAATGTAATGGATAAGATCTCATTTTATTTATGTTTTTAATAAGACAGTATTTTTGTTTATTTTTTGTATTTAATTTTTTTTACTTTATTTTTCCACTGTACGAAGATTCATTGTTTATGCATCACACCCCATGCTCCAAGCAACGCCTGTCCTCCTTAATACCCACCACCAGCTAGTTTTAAAAGACAGGAAGATTTAGGTTAATTGGTGAGTTAACTGTGTTGAAGTGTTATCTCCAGTGTTCTTCGATTAGCCTTTACAGTACATAAGGAGTGGTCATTTATAGATCTTTAACTTTTCTTTTTTGTATGCGGATACCTTTCAGATCAGCTAGAGGTGATTTCTGTAAGTAATTATTTTAGTTAAGTTTCATCGTGGTTCTCCGACGTGGCTGCATTCAACTCTTTTTACTCTCAAATGTAACAGCTTCGGTTCTGTCTTTGAGAACAGCCTCCCCTCATGTGCTAGCGTCCTCATGGTAACATACTCTCTCATGGTAACAAGACGGATTAGTTTCCCTAAACATAAAATGAGAGTGTGTAGAACTTATCGTGTCATAAAACCCTTCTACCTCCAGTTTTGTGGCTACATGATTATGATTTGTGAAAATAAGTGCATAGACTTCCTTATGCATACTTTGAATCCTAGTCATTCTTAACTACTTGCAGTGTCCTGGGAATACTGTACTCTCACGTTGGCTCAGCTGTCACTTCCTTCAGGTGTGCCTCTAGCCCATTAGAGATAACATCCAGGCTTCTGGAGCATTTCACTGTAAGCACTCCTGCCCCTGATTTGACATCACCATCTACGCCATGCTCACTTGTGGGTCCCTGCCACTTAAAATGACATTTTGTACATAACTTGTGTTAAATTATGATTTGTTGGCTGAATTGGTGACTGAATAAGTGACTCCATGTCCAGACTAGAGCAGATCTTAGTAAGTTTGCACAATTTAGTAATTTCTTAAGTTTCTGCCTTTCCTGCCCTCCTGTAGGTAGTCAACACATGAGAGACTATCCTTGTTCATCAGTATTATTGGTGAAATTCTGGCTAGGGAGAAAGGCAGAGTCCTTTTGACAAAGTGACTCTGAGTTATTGTTAGGAAGTTTTTTTCATGCAGCAAAATACCCCACAAACTCATATATCTGATCTATAAATACCACACTTATTGGCATTCTCACTGTATTTCTTCACTGTTTACTCAGGGTGAGATTCAAGTCATACAGATTCAAATCATACAGAGATTCAAGTCATACAAAGTTTCCCCCCAGAAAATCACTTGTTTTGTTTTGATAGGTACCACCCTGTAGAAGTTACGGAGAAATGTCTCTGCTTTTGTTTGAAGTTGCCATCTGTTAGCACTTTTCAGTTGATATTCACCTATTACCATCCCCACATCCAAATTACTTGATTGTGTGTGTGCTCTTTGCAAGACTTTGTGCTAGAGACTAATATAATTTCCCTCTTTGATATCGGCTCCCTGCTGCTAAGAGGACAGGCAGGGAAGCATTGTGGTGCCACAGGAAGGGCTGGGGCTTTAGCTGCATTCCCATGCCAGCTATCCATCCTTTCTGTGTGACCTTGGAAAAATCACCTAATCTCTGAGTCTCAGTGGTTTCCTCTGTAAGGTTTAAATCTAATGCTTGCATCACAAAATACAAAGTGGGAAAATTCTTAGAAGATTGACTTTGTTATTATTCATTGCCTCTTTCCTTCCCTGAGATACATTTCATTTTCAGGCCTTAAACCTCCTGACTCATCCAGCAAAGTCAAATTTGTTAGTGAAGAGTTCCTACTTCATCATTATAGCATTGTGTAACCAGAAGAAAATCATTGAGCCTGGCTTCTTATGTGGTGAACATTGAGTCAAAGATTGGCTCTAGGGGCGCCTGGGTGGATCAGTGGGTTACGCCGCTGCCTTTGGCTCAGGTCATGATCTCGGGGTCCTGGGATCGAGTCCCGCATTGGGCTCTCTGCTCAGCAGAGGGCCTGCTTCCCTTCCTCTCTCTCTCTCTGCCTGCCTCTCTTGTGATTTCTCTCTGTCAAATAAATCTTTAAAAAAAAAAAAAGATTGGCTCTAGGTCACACAGTTGATTAATAGACTTAGAGATGGGATTGGAAATGACAGTCCTCTGGTTTTGATGGTGTATTCTTTGAATCGTTCAAACAGAATGACTATGGTCTAGAGTCTAAGAGCATGGATTCTTGAGCCAGATTGCCAGGTGTGACTCGTGATACTGGTCCTTACTAGCTTTATGATGTTGTAAGGTTCTAAACCAGGAATACTTAGCTATCTCTTAAGATTGTAAGGACAGCTCAGTGGGTCTTCCATATGAAAATTCCTTAATGGAATCACCAGCATGTAATCAGTGTTCTGTGTATGACAGTTATTGTTATTAGTAGTCATACTATTAGTATTGCTAGTAGTAGCAGTAGTAACAACAGAAGTAGAAGTA
This sequence comes from Meles meles, assembly GCF_922984935.1. NCBI lineage: Eukaryota > Metazoa > Chordata > Mammalia > Carnivora > Mustelidae > Meles > Meles meles. Next base: position 23,383,591 of record NC_060068.1, on the reverse strand, counting down.
AATAGAACATAGGAAAACTGTCTGAACCCCAGGGCAAATTAGAAATAAAAAGGATGAAAGATGCAATCTAGAAGCTAAACTGAACTCTAATATTAAATTTATTTTATAAGATAATCATATTTATGGATCTGGCCTGATGCAATATTGACTCAGGACATCTGGTATTTATACTTGGTAGACCCTGTCAACTCCTCAGATCTCCCTAAGCAGAAGTTCAAAGTATGTGTGAAATGATTCTGGGAATTAAGGGGCTAAGACAAAGGGATTGACGTGGTTTGCTTGACCCCTCCAGAATAAGGGTCTCTCGGAGAGCCATATGTGCCAATGCTATGAATCAAGATGAGACACATATAGAATTGGCCACTTTGGGATAAGGATGCTAAGATGAGTGAGCCACATCCGAAGGTGTTGGATATCTAGGACAAGCAGCTGTTTGCTGGCTGGCTTCTGCTTCCTTTTGGCCAGATCACTCCTGTTGTGTATGGCTACACACACACACACACACACACCACGCAAAAGCACACACACTAACATTACCTTACCTAGAATATCCCCCATTGTGTTCTATGCACTTCTCATTACCCCATTTGCTTTTCTTCTATGTTATTTTATCATTATAACTTTAATACTCATCTAACACATCATCCTTCCATATGCAAGGAGTAGAGTGCATTTGTACTCTGGAGTGTTTTACTAAGAAGAGTGGCCACGTCTACTTTCATAACAGAATAAAAAACCACCTCCACTTGTGATTATTCAGTGTGAAATTCCCAGACAGGATAACTGGAATGAATTGAATGACCTCAAAAAGGCCATTCTCATACCGAAGAGCCTAAGACAGTTATGGTAACAGTTAGATATAATTTACAGGAATGGACAGTTATTAGACTTTCTTTTGGAACTCTGTATACCTTCTATATCATGATACAGATTCTTTGTACAAGATTTTGAAATAAAATTTTGAATTTTAGAGGAATTATTTAAAAATCCTTAATAGCTTTTCTTTTTTTAAGATTTATTTATTTATTTATTTGACAGAGAGAGATCACGAGTAAGCAGAGAGGCAGGCAGAGAGAGAGGAGGAAGCAGATTCCCCGCTGAGCAGAGAGCCTGATGTGGGGCTCGATCCCAGGACCCTGAGATCATGACCTGAGCTGAAGGCAGAGGCTTAACCCACTGATCCACCCAGGTGCCCCCCTTAATAGCTTTTCAAGTCACAAATAAACTGCATAGACACATTGTCTTAGAAGAAAATCTGTGCGGATACTCATCATTGTGCTGCCTTGTACTCTATGCCAGCCGGCTCTGCAGGAGGCCTCTTCCTACAGTTAGGGACCATGCATCCATTGGTTTTCATGGAGAGACGCATAGATAATTCAGGGTGTGTGATCAGAAGAACACAAAGTAAGATTAGATACCTGAAGATTGCCAGTGGCCTGCAAGGCCTTTCCTTGTGAGGGAAATTTTCCAAAGGTGTAAAATTCGATTGTAAAGGAAAGAGATACCTATTGCTTTATAACGTGACAAAGTTGGCAAATTTTTACCAAAATAGAATTTATTGCTTTTTTTAAGGAAAAAGGCTTTCAGACCCACAGATCACCTTATTCTTTTCAAACTACTTTTCATCTTCTTGAAAAATAATCTGATACATCTGTTCCTGGTATGTTGTGCTGTTTTCCTATGTCATGATGCTGCGAAGGCATCATTAGAAGATAATATTAAGAATCTCCACTTTCTAGTGGATACTGATAGTCAAATTAATTTATTTTTGCACTTGCAGATCAATGTATCTATTTAATTTCTTCTTTGCAACTATAGCTTAATTTCCTAACTACAGTTATGATTCAGTTTCATCTTTCATATTGGCACCAGGAAAGCACTGACTGTCTCAATATTGATATTTACTTCCCCTTCCACACCCCTCTCCACAGGGATGGCCACTGTCCTCAAACATCCTTACTCTACAGGACTAGGTCCTCCCTTCCCCTGTGCCCCTTGAAAGCTAGGATTCCTCAGAGGAGCTTTAAAATTCCATTGCTGAACTTCCCTCAAACCCTGAAAAAGGACTTAGGAGGTAGGTGGGAGAATAATTGTCCCTATGATCAAGAAGATTCATAGAATGTTGGTTAAGAAAGTATAAACCCTGCAGCCATCCTACCAGGGTAGAATCTGGCCCTGCTTCTTAACAAGACAGAGAACTTTGACAAGTTCTTTAACCTCTGCAGAACCTGCTTTCCTCATCTATAAAATGAGTATAAGCTCATAGGGACTTCAGAGAATTGATAATATAATGTATCTGGATCACTGTAAGTATTATGTAAGATTTTTATTAAATAAAACTGTTGAAATACATAAATCCTTGCTCTGCCCTGTCACATGGGGCATAATTTTCTTAGCGTTCCATGTTTAGGTCTTGTTTTATCAGCTTGAATATCTGCTTTGTGAGTGAAGGAACCATGTCTTCTGTTCTTCACATCTTCATGTTCAGGTGTGGGTATAGAACAGAGACTGTAATATTCACTGAGCTGAATGAGTGAGTCGTTTCACTTCCAGCTAAGTAGGACAGCTCTCAGTTGGAGTGGAAATAAGGGTAAGAGTCCACTACTGCCTGGGAAAGTAACAGAGCCAGTATCAGAAAACCACAAAAAGAAGTATCATTTCTGGAGTGACTGGCCATTTAATGCATGTGATGTAATGCTCCTGTGTATACAATATCATCTGTACTATGAGTTCCTGCCTCTGGTTCTCTGATGTATAGCTTCTGGTGTATTGAGAAGACACAGAGAATGGATCTTGTTCCTGTTCAATCAGTGTTTGACATTGGTAGAGTCACCTAGCCTTCCTGCAACAAAGGACTGTTTGCTCATCTGTCAGTGGCAGGGAGGAGGGGAGAGTGAGTTTGACTACATCATTTATGTACTTCTCCCATCAGTCGTCAACTTCTCAGTTTTGTTTTATACGGATTGTAGCTTCATTACATGGAGAACAGAAAATGGCATGACTGTTCCTTGCAAAACTTTTTATCACAAGGTTTGCATCCCCAGGAGTGTGTCCGTGGTCCTACTAAGGACTCCGAATCCCATCTATCCATTCATTGAAAAGGTCAAGCATTCACTTGTGTGGGATCTTTAGGTTCCTTATTGATAGAATGTTATTTTGGTAGCTGGCCTCCATAATGACCCTAGTGATTCCCACCTCCTGGTAGTCACACTCTTGTCCAATGCCTTCCCACACTGATCAGAACTGATCTGTGTAACCAGTAGAATATTGCAAAAGTGATGGTGTATCACTTGTAAGATTAAGGCCGAGCTTCTGACTTAATTGTTGTCATACTCTGTCTCTCTGATCTCTTGTTCTGTGGAAAACAGTGTCCTGAACAGTCCTATGTAGAGGCCGATAGGGGAGGAACTGAAGCCTCCAACCTGCAGCCATATGACTGAGCTTGGAATCCGGTATTCCAACCCCAGCCAAGTTTTCAGCGATTGCAGCCCCAACTTGACTGCAGCCTCCTAAGGGATCTGAGCCAGGACTAGCCAGCTAAGCCACTCACTCTTTCCTGACCAGTACAAACTGTGTGAGACAATACGTGCTTGTTTTAAGCTGCTATGTTTGGGGGTATTTGTTAGGCATCAATAGATTACCAACAGTCATCTTCACTTTACTGAACTAGCTTTCTAGAATGTTTCTGCCATGTACTTTTTATGTCCTCTTACAGCTAGAGGTGGACAGATGGGAACACATACTGTTTCCATTTGCAAATGAAAATGCTCACTTCCCAGATCATGTATTTTGTTGGAAAGGGGGCCAGATGGCATTCTTCCTTTCTTTAAACAGTTTTACTGAGATACAGTTTATGCCATAGAACTCATCCATTTAAAGTATACAATTCAGGGGCACCTGGGTGGCTCAGTGGGCTAAAACTATGCCTTCAGCTCAGGTCATGGTATCAGGGTCCTGAGATTTAGCCCCACATCAGGAATCTCTGCTCAAGAGGAGCCTGCTTCCCCCTCTCTCTCTGTCTGCTTCTCTGTCTACTTGTGATCTCTCTCTCTCTCTCTGTGTCAAATAAATAAATAAAATCTCAAAAAAATATTACAAGCATACAATTCAATTATTTTTAATATATTCACAGAATTGTGCCACTATTCCCACAGTCATCTTCTTTTAAGTATTTCTTTATTTAAGTTGAGAGCCTTGGCACAAAGTGATGGGAGGAGCAGAGGGAGAGGAAGATGGGATCTGAAGCAGACTTCCTGCTGCGCAGGGAGCCTGACAGGACATAGGGCTCTACCCCAGGACTGCAAGATCATGACCCGAGCCGAAACCAAGAGTCCAGTGCTTAACTAACTGAAGCCATCCCGGCGCCCCCTATTACCATAGACTTAGAGAGTTATCATCCCTCCTGAGGAAACCCCATAGCCATTAGCTGTCCTTCCGCTTTGTCTCACATGTCCCTTCTTCCCCATGTGCAGTTCTAAGCAGCCACTCATCTCTTTTTGGTTCCTATAGCTTCAGCTCTTCTAGACATTTTGTATAAAAGCAGTCATGCACGGGTGGTCTTTTTTGACTGGCTTCTTCCAGTTGGTGTAACGTTTTCATGGTTCTTCCGTGTTGTACCTTACATTAGTCCTTCATTACTTTCAATTGTAAAATAAGATTTCATTAGGTGGTAGATACACCACATTTGGTTTATTTGCTGATTGGTTCATGGGCATTTGGATGATTTCCACTTTGTAGCTATTATGAATAATGCTGCTGTGAAAATCCACATACAAGTTTTTGTGTGGACATATGTTTTATTTCTCTTGGGTATAGACCTAAGGTGGAATTGTTGGGCCCTGTGATAATCCTCTGTTTAGCTCATTGAGGAGCTGCCGAACTGTTTTCCAGCACAGCTGTACTGTCATACACTCCCGCCAGCAACATGAGAGAGCTCCGCTTTTACTATGCCCTTAAGCACCCTTGTGATTTTCTGGCTTTTTGACTATATCTGCCTCAGCCAGCATGAAGTGGCGACTCTTTTTGCTTCTCATTTCATTATGACATTGATCAAATTTCATGTGTTTACCTGCCAGTTGTATCTTTTGGGGGAAAGGTTCTATTTAAAACTTAGAGCATTTTTTTTAATTTTTATAAATTTATTTATTTTTTTTCAGCGTAACAGTATTCATTCTTTTTGCACAACACCCAGTGCTCCATGAAATATGTGCCCTCCCTATTACCACCACCTGTTCCCCCAACCTCCCACCCCTGACCCTTCAAAACCCTCAGGTTGTTTTTCAGAGTCCATAGTCTCTTATGGTTCGCCTCCCCTTCCAATTTTTTTTTTTTATAAACATATAATGTATTTTTATCCCCAGGGGTACAGGTCTATGAATCGCCAGGTTTACACACTTCACAGAACTCAGGATAGCACATACCCTCCCCAATGTCCATAACCCCCTCCCCCTCTCACAACCCACCTCCCACCAGCAACCCCCAGTTTGTTTTGTGAGATTAAGAGTCATTTATGGTTTATCTCCCTCCCAATCCCATCTTGTTTCATTTATTCTTCTCCTATCCCCCTAACCCCCATGTTGCATCTCCATGTCCTCATATCAGGGAGATCATATAATAGTTGTCTTTCTCCGATTGACTTATTTCACTAAGTATGATACCCTCTAGTTCCAGAGCAATTTAATTCAGTTATTTGTCTTTTTTATTAATGAGTTTATTAATGAAAGAGTTTTTTATGTATTGCCAAACAGTATTGTTAGTATTATGTGCATATAAACACAAAGCAAAGAACAGGATTGTGGCACTAATTTGAGGCTTGTGAGGCCCCCCAAAGCACCTGAGCCTGAAACACCTGGATAGCTAAAGACCAACCAAGCTTCAGTTGTCCACTTCATTTTGCAATTGTGTATCTTTGGTTTTGGTTGCTTTTTTCCTCCTTCATTAAAACTAACCCTTCCATTTTGGGGGGAAAATTAATTTCTATAAGCATGATCTTCAGCAGATTTCTGAGATACATTCTCAGATTTAATCATCTTAAACTTTTGGATAACCATGGCTTTTCAGAGTATCTATTTTCTTGTTTTTTCGTTCAATACATAGTTGTTAGAAAGTTAAATATGTGCATTTTAGAAAATCTAAAAAATACAAGGGGTAAAAAGGAAATTTTGGTCTGTATTCATGGATATCCACCTTGATACCTTTTTCTGTCAGTTGGCTTCAAAGTTTCTGTATGTAATTTTATGATTGAATCACAAACACCATGTATGATGCTGTGCCTGATAGAAATACTCCCTACTTACTGTATTTGTAGATCATGTATGCAAATGTATTAAAAATAAATACAATTCTATGGGTTTGCTTTAACTTTTAACATGAAGAATGGAGTTGAGGAATAAATATGCTCATCTTTTGGTAGTTGTAACAATGTATATGTTTTATTTCTGACATCTAGCATTTTCCTACAAAAATGTCATTTATTTACTCAAAGACTGCCCACCCTGAGGGAAGCACTCTTACTAGATAAGAGTTTTTCTATACTAGCCTTCAGGGAGCTCAAAGTCAAGTAGCTAAGGAAATAAGGTCAGAAATAAATTACTTTAATAGACTATAAGTGCTATCATGCAGGTAGAAATAAAACAACAAAGCGAATGCCTTAGGCCTTGAGGGAAAGTGTCCTAGAGGTGATACTGTCCATGCTGGAGTTTGATGGATAAGTAGGAGACTTTTAGCAGAGGGAACAGGTGACATAGCGTACTATTCAAATGCTCAAAGTTCTTAGGTGAGAATGACAGGTGATGAGGATAGCAAAACAAAGACCAGATTGGGAATCCCCTTTGTCAGGTCAGGACTTTGGATTTCTAGATAGTAGAGCTATAATCTAAGAAAATCAGAGTTAATCATGTGATTTAATTTTTGTTTTTAGAAAGACTGCTCTATCAAAGAATTGATGGGAAGAGAGATGGTCCAGACAGGTAGGCTATTTAGGAGACAGCTGAAAAAAATTCAGGCAAGTGTTATTGAGGAGCTAGCATGCTGAAGGGGAAAACTTTAGAGTGTGACAATTAGATGTGGATGTTAGAAAGAAGGAAGTACGAATGAAGATTCTAGCTTTTGAAGACTGGATAAATATGGTGACATTAACCTATTGGCCAATTGAGCAAATTTTCAACATGGTGAATTCTAATGGTATAGGACAAAGTGTTTGTATTAACAACACCAATAAAAGCTACAATTTAAATTGAATGCTTATCATTTACCATGTTCCTAGTTACATATTTATGTCTGTGTGTGTGTGTGTATACGTACATATGTATATGTATATGTATATATATTAACGTCTTAAATTAATTTATTTTTTTCACGTTTCCAAGGTTCATTGTTTATTCATTGTTTATGCACCACACCCAGCGCTCCATGCAATATGTGCCCTCCTTAATACCCACCACCAGTCTCACCCAAGACACCACCCTCCCACTCACCCACCCTCTCTCCTCCAAAACTCTCATTTCTCTATGATCTTAGATTTTGTGACCTTACCAAATGTACTATATACTATCTCAATAAAATCATTTCAAGTTTTAGGATTTCCTATCTCATACAATAAAGAACATTTTTAGAAGCTAGGTTTATGAAACAGCATTATTACTATTACAACCTTTTTGTGGCCATTAGATTCTGTCCAAAGTAGTCGCACACAACAGATGAGAGATCATCACTTAAATGAAATTATAGAATGGCTTTGAAATGATTCAGCTACTTTTATCTCCAACTTATAGAGGCTAAAAATTACATTGTTTAATGGAATTAGTTACTTAGCTCTGGGTATTTTCTAGTATAAAGTAGGGAAGTTGAAATGTTGTATATTGCATTTTGTAGTTCTTGGGTTTATTTTCACTTTTTACTGTAATTTGTTAATTTTTTAAAATTTATTTCTTATTTTTTTATAAACATATAATGTATTTTTCCCCCACGGGTACAGGTCTGTGAATCACCAGGTTTACACACTTCACAGCACTCACCATAGCACATACCCTCCCCAATGTTTACTGTAATTTTTAATGTTACCATCTAAGTTTCTGGCCTTTGCCAGAGAATATGATTGTATGTTATATGATCTCTGACTTTTCTTTATGACTTGTTGCAAAATCAGATATTTGGAAGTATGACATGTCTGTTGAAAAGGATGTTACCAGTTATGTGAATCATCAGTCCCTTCCTAATATTGTGTCCCCTTCTTCTGTCACTCAGTAAGAGAGCTGTGTGTTGTTTTCCACTTCAGTTGGGCGCATGTCAATTTCTTCTTCTTAATCGATTAGTTTGAAACCTAGATTGTGAGGTCCATAGAGCTCAGGATAGTTCTATCTTTTATCAAGTGGAAATATTTTTCTTTTGTCCGATTTGTTTTTTGTTTTGTTTTGTTTTTCTTCTCTGTCTCCCTTGACTCAGTAGAATGTATCTGAGATTCTTCCATGTTACATACATCAGAAGTTTGTTCCTTTTTATTTCCAAGCAGTATGCCATTTGTGGATATACCACAGTTAGCTTCTTCATTTGTCTGTCAATAGACATTTGAGTTGTTTGCACTTTAGGGCTATTATGAAGGAAACTGCAGTGAATGTTTGTATGCAAGGCTTTTCTGTTTTCAGTCTTTTGGGTAAATATACACAGAGTTAAATTACTGGATCATATAGTAAGTGTTTCTGTACCATTAGAACCTCCAGTATGTTGTTTAATAGAATTGATGTGAACAGACTTAACATTTTTGGTTCCACAGTTTAGGTAGGAAAAGAGTCTTTCACCATAACATATGATGTTAGCTAGCTATAGTCTTTTTGAAGATGTCCAGTATTAAATTGAGGAATTGTCTTTTTAGTTTTGTAGTGTTTTCTCAGGTATGGGTGTTGAATTTTGTCAAATAGTTCCCTTGCAACTTTGAAATGATCATATGTTGTTGTTGTTGCTTTGTTTTTTTAAGTCTTAATAAAGTAATTACAGTGATCTTTTTATTTTTTTTATTTGTTTATTTACAGCATAACAGTGTTCATTGTTTTGGCATCACACCCAGTGCTCCATGCAGTACGTGGCCTCCCTATTACCCACCACCTGGTTCCTCAACCTCCCACCCCCCGCCCCCGCCCCTTCAAAACCCTCTGATTGTTTTTCAGAGTACATAGTCCCTCATGGTTCATCTCCCCTTCCAGTTTCCCTCAACTCCCTCTCCTCTCCATCTCCCCATGTCCTCCGTGTTCTTTGTTATGCTCCACAAATAAGTGAGACCATATGATACTTGACTCTCTCTGCTTGACTTATTTCGCTCAGCATAATCTCTTCCAGTTCCGTCCACGTTGCTACAAAAGTTGGGTATTCATCCTTTCTGATGGAAGCATAATACTCCACCGTGTATATGGATCACATCTTCCTTATCCATTCATCCATTGAAGGGCATCCTGGTTCTTTCCACAATTTGGCAACCGTGGCCATTGCTGCAATAAACATTGGGGTACAAATGGCCCTTCTTTTCACTACATCTGTATCTTTGGGGCAAATACCCAGCAGTGCAATTGCAGGGTCATAGGAAAGCTCTATTTGTAATTTCTTGATGAATCTCCACACTGTTCTCCAAAGTGGCTGCACTAACTTGCATTCCCACCAACAGTGTAAGAGGGTTCCCGTTTCTCCACATCCTCTCCAACACATGTTGTTTCCTGTCTTGCTAATTTTGGCCATTCTAACTGGTGTCAGGTGGTATCTCAATGTTGTTTTAATTTGAATCTCCCTGTTGGCTAGTGATGATGAACATTTTTTTTTCTCTCTCTCTCTCATTTTTTTCCTTTTTTCTTTTCCCTTTTTTTTTCTTTCTTCTTCTCTATTACTTTTTCTTTTCTTTTTTCTCTCATTTGGGTGGGGAACCCTAATTGCACAGAAGCGTTCCAGGGTGCCCATTGACTGCACCACAATCGATAAGTCCGAATGCATCTGTTCTGTCATCTCTTACCAAAATGACTAGGAGGAGGAATACCCAACAGAAGGAAAATACAGAGGATGGACCTTCTGCAACAGAGCTAATGGCTATCGACATAGACAATATGTCAAAAAAGGAATTCAGACTAACAATTATCTAGGCAATAGCTAGGTTGGAGAAAGCCATGGATGACCAAACAGAATTGATTAGGGCAGAACTGAAAGCCACCAGGGATGATGTTCAAAATGCTCTCAATGAGTTCCAATCTAATCTAAATTCTCTAAAAGCTAGGGTAACTGAGACAGAAGATAGAATTAGTGATCTGGATGACAAACAGATAGAGAGAAAGGATCAGGAGGAAGCCTGGAACAAACAGCTCAGAAGCCACGAAAACAGAATCAGGGAAATAAATGATGCCATGAAACATTCCAACATCAGAATTATTGGAATCCCTGAAGGGGAGGAAAAAGAAAGAAGTCTAGAAGATATAGTGGAAGAAGTTGTCTATGAAAATTTTCCCAATCTCACAAATGGGAACAACATTTATGTACTCGATGCTGAGAGATTTCCTCCCAAGATTTTAGATTCTCCAAAGTCTTCATGACACCTTATAGTTAAAATGAGGAATTATGTTTCACGACAGACCCTCTTAAAAGCAGCTAAGACAAAGAAGCTCCTCACATACAGAGGAAAGCCTGTTAGAATAACATCAGACCTTTCCACAGAAACCTGGCAAGCCAGGAAGGGCTGGCAAAATATATTCAGAGTACTAAATGAGAAGAACATGCAACCAAGAATACTCTATCCAGCAAGACTGACATGTAAAATGGATGGAGAGATAAAGAGTTTCCAAGACCGGCAAGGCTTAAAAGACGATGGAACCATCAATCCGACACTGAAGGAAATATTAAGAGGGGTTCTATAAAAGAGAAAAATCCTAAAAATATCATTGAACAGTAACATGGAGACAATCTACAGACAGAAAGACTTCAAAGGTAACACGATGTCAATCAAAACCTATCTCTCAATAATCACTCTCAATATGAATGGCCTAAATGCGCCCATAAAATGACACACGGTTGCAGATTGGATAAAACAACAGGACCCATCCATATGTTGCCTAGAAGTGACCCATTTTGAACCTAAGGATACACCCAGACTGAAAGTGAAGGGATGGAGAAGCATCTTTCATGCCAATGGGCCTCAAAAGAAGGCCGGGTTAGTGATTCTCATAACAGATAAATTAGATTTTAAACTAAAGACTGTAGTCAGAGATACAGAAGGACACTACATAATTCTTAAAGGGACTATCCTCCAAGATGATCTAAAAATTGTGAATATCTACACCCCCAATATGGGAGGAGCTAATTACATAAGGAAACTATTAATCAAGATAAAGAGTCATATTGATATGAATACAATAATAGTAGGAGATCTTAATATGCCTCTCTCAAAAATAGACAGATCATCAAAAGCAGAAAATTAATAAAGAAATAAGAGCATTGAATGAAACATTGGACCAGATGGACCTCATAGACATATACAGAACATTCCACCCGGAAACAACAGAATACTCATTCTTCTCAAGTGCACATGGAACCTTCTCCAGAATAGACCACATACTGGGTCACAAAGCAGGACTCAACTGATACCAAAAGACTGACATTATTCCCTGCATATTCTCAGATCACAATGCTTTGAAACTGGAACTCAATCACAAGGAAAAGTTCAGAAGGAACTCAAACACCTGGAAGCTAAAGACCACCTTGCTTAAGAATGCTTGGATCAACCAGGAGATCAAAGATGAACTTAAACAATTCATGGAAACCAATGAAAATGAAGACACTTTGGTCCAAAACCTATGGATACAGCAAAGGCGGTTCTAAGGGGGAAATACATAGCCATCCAAGCCTCCCTCAAAAACATTGAAAAATCCAGAATACACCAATTGTCTCTACACCTTAAAGAACTGGAGAATCAACAACAAATCAAACCAACTCCACACGCAAGAAGGGAAATAATCAAGATTAGAGCACATATCAATGAGGTAGAAACCAGAGATACAGTAGAACGTATCAATGAAACTAGAAGCCAGATTTTTGAAACAATAAGATCGATAAACCATTGACCACACTAATCCAAAAGAAAAGAGAGAAAGCCCAAATTAATGAAATTATGAATGAAAAGGGAGAGATCACAACGAACACCAAGGAAATAGAAACAATTATCAGAAATTATTACCAACAGTTATATGCCAATAAGCTAAGCAACCTAGATGAAATGGATGCATTCCTGGAAAACTACAAACTCCCAAAATTGAACCAGGAAGAAATTGAATAGACAGATATCTAGTAACGAGATTGAAGCAGTGATAAAAACCTCCCAAAAAACAAGAGCCCAGGACCTGACAGATTCCCTGGGGAATTCTACCAAACTTTCAAAGAAGAAATAACACCAATTCTCCTGAAGCTGTTCCAAAAAATTGAAGCAGAAGGAAAACTTCCAGACTCTTTTTAGGAAGCCAGCATTACCCTGATACCCAAACCAGGCAAAGACCCTATCAAAAAGGAGAATTGTAGACCAATAACACTGATGAATATGGATGCAAAGATTCTCAACAAGATCCTAGCAAACAGAATCCAGCAGCACATTAAAATGATTATCCACCATGACCAGGTGGGATTCATCCCTGGGTTGCAAGGTTGGTTCAACATTCGCAAATCAATCAGTGTGATAGAACAAATCAATAAGAGAAGAGAGAAGAACCACATGGTCCTCTCAATGGATGCAGAAATAGCATTTGACAAAATCCAGCATCTGTTCCTGATGAAAACGCATCAAAGTATAGGAATAGAGGGAACATTCCTGAACTTCATCAAATCTATCTATGAAAGACCCACAGCAAATATCATCCTCAATGGGAAAAAGCTTGTAGCCTTCCTGTTGAGATCAGGAACACGACAAGGATGCCCACTCTCACCACTCTTGTTCAACATAGTATTAGAAGTTCTAGCAACGGCAATCAGACAACAAAGAGAAATAAAAGGTATCCAAATTGGCAAGGAAGAAGTCAAACTCTCTCTCTTCGCAGATGACATGATTCTTTATATGGAAAACCCCAACAACTCCACCCCTAACCTACTAGAACTCATACAGCAATTCAGTAACGTGGCAGGATACAGTGATCTTTTTAAATAAACATTTATTCTAGAATAGATTCAGATTTATAGGAAAGTTGCAAGACATTTACAGAGTTTCTGAGTGCCATCAGCCAGTGTAGATTTTATTTACTACTTATTAAAGATTTTATTTACTTGACAGAGGGAGATCACAAGCAGTCAGAGGGCAGGCAGAGAGAGAGAGAGAGAGAGAGAGAAAGGGAAGCAGTCTCCTGCTGAGCAAAGAGCCTGATGCTGCGCTGGATCCCAGAGCCCTGGGATCATGACCTTAGCTGAAGGCAGAGACTTTAACCCACTGAGCCATCTAGGGGTCCCAAGTGTACGTTTTAAACATCTTAAAATACCATAATACAATTGTCACAACTAATGAACCAGCATCAATTCATTGTTATTGACTGAAGTATGAACTTACAGATGTTTACCTAATGTCCTTTTTCTATCCCAGATCTCATCCCAAGTACAATACAGATTCAGTCATTATATCTTACTTAAGCTCCTCTAGAGTATGACAGCTGTTCAGACCTTGCTTATTTTGATGTACTTGAAATTTTGAGGCATTTAGTAGAATGTCCTTCATTTGGGTTTTTCTGATGTTTCCTTACAGTTAGAGCAGTGTTATGTGTGTGTTTATCAAGTATTTTCAGTCCATACACGTTGGGAGATAGGGCTGCAGTTTTTCTCTCCTGTCTTTGTCTGGTCTTGGCACCAGGATAATGGTGGACTCAAAAACTGAGCTGGGGGGTGTTCCCTCCTCCTTCGAGAAGGGTATATAAGGGAATGCCACTCTTTCCTCCTAAAATGCTTCATTGAATTGACTAGAAAAGTGATCTAGGGCTTGAGGGGTTTCTTTTATGGAAAGGTTTTAAATTATGATTTTCATTCTTCAACAAAAATAAAACACTCCTTCTTGAGTTAGTGTTGGTAACTAGTTTATTTCAAGGAATATGCACACTTCATTGCAGTTGTCAACTTAATCACCGCAAAGGTATTCATAATATTTTTAAGTGTTTATTATATGTAGGAACTGTCCTTTTATTTGTTTTATTTTTAGTAGTAATTTCTGAATGCTTTTTCTTCCTAGATCAGTCTACAGATGCATCAGTTTCATTTATCTTTTCAAAGAACTAGCTTTTGCTTTTGTTGATTTTCCCTATTGTGTGTTTAGGTTTTATTTCATTAATCTTTTTTTCTTTGTTTTAAGGTTATTCTAGTATAATTATGGACAGTAAAGTGCTCATATTTGAAGTATGCAGTTTGATGAATTTTTATGCATTATGTCCATGAACCTACCACTACAATCAAGATAATGAACATTTTCATAACCTCCAAAAGGTTCCCCGTGTGCCTTTTTGATTCATTCTTTCCTGCTGCCCTACCAACTTGTCCTCAGACCATCAGTGATGGGTTTGGGGTCACTTGAGGTTAGTTTGCATTTCTGAGAATTTCATATAAATATGCCATGTTACTTTTTATTGCTGAGCAGTATTATACAGTATGGGTATACCACAATTTGTTTATCCCTCTTACCTACTGGTAGGGCTTTCGACAATTTCGAGATTAAAAACAAAGCTGCTTTGTACATTCATGCACAGCATTTGTGTGTACTTTTACTTCATATGTTTTTATATTTTGATAAGTACAAAGACTTAGGGTGCCTGGGCTGTATGGTAGATATATTAAGATTCCACCAAAGTCTTTTCACCATTTCATATGCTTAGTAGCAGCATATGAAAGTCACAGATCCACATCTTCACCAACATGTTGTATGGTCATCTCTGAAAAATTTTAGTCTTTCGGGTATGTGTGTTATACCTCTTTGTGGATTTGATTTGTATTTTCCTGATGACTAATGAAATTGAGCATATTTTCTTGGGTTTACTTGGAATCCATATATCATCTTTAGTAAAGTGTCAATCCACATCACATGTTGATTTTGAGGTTTTGTTGTTGTTGTTGTTGTTTTCCTGTTTTTTTTTTTGTCTTACTGCTGCATATTAATTATTCTTTATAAATTCTGGATCTATGCTGCTTATTATGGTAGCCACGAACCACTGGAAACTTACATTTAAATGAATTAATTTTATTATGTTCAGTTAACCAACATATGATACCTCATTATTTTTTGGTATAGTGTTCAACAATTCATTAGTTGTGTATCACACCCAGTGCTCATCACCACACATGCCCTCCTTAATACTCATCACCCCGTCACTCCATCCCCCCATCCTCCTCCCTTGTGTAACCCTTGGTTTGTATCCCAGAGTTCACAGTCTTTCATGGTTTTTCTCCCTCTCTGATTTCATCCCCCTTCAGTTTTTCCTAACTCCCCCTATTGCCCTCTGCCCGTTCCTTAGGTTCCACATATGAGTGAAAACGTTTGATAAATGTCTTTCTCTGATTGACTTATTTCACTTAGCATAATCCCCTCCAGTTCCATCCATGTCAGTGCAAATGGTGGGTATTCTTCCTTTCTGATTCTGAGTAAAATTCCATTGTATATATGAACCACAACTTCTTTATCCATTCATCTGTTGAAGGACATCTTAGCTCTTTCCACAGTTTGGCTTTCATGGACATTGTGGCTATGAACATTGAGGTGCATGTACCCCTTTTTTTCACTACATCTGTATCTTTGGGGTCAATACTTAGTAGTGCAATTGCTAGGTCCATAGGGTAGCCTTTTTTTAACATCATGAGAAACCTCCAACTGTATTCCAGAGTGGCTGTACCAGCTTACATTCCCACGAACAGTGTAAGAGGGTTCCCCCTCTTATCAGAAAATTAAATTGGCAGTGTAGTTCTAAATAAAAGTCCCTTATTGAGCCACGTGTTTTGTGAATATTTTTCTCCAGTATGTAGCTTCCTTTTCATTAGGTCCACAATGTCTTTCCAAGAGCCAGGTTTTCAATTATGATGAAATATATCTTTTCTTTGTTTATACTTCTGTGTATTCTATCTACTATTAGGTTTTTTTTCCCTAGACCCAAGGACAACACTTCTTTTTGTGCCTTATGGTACAATTGTTATCATTTCTGATTTTACATGTAGGGCTCTGATCCATTTTGAGTTCATTTTTCTATCTCATATGAGATCAGTGTTGATACTTACACTGCATATGGATCTACAGTTGCTTTAGTGCTGTTTCTGAAAACATTTTTCGGTCCTTCTTAATTGTCTCTGCGCCATTCTCACATATTCATTTGGCTGTATAAGTGTGTGTTTGGTTCTGGACACTCTGTTCTTCATGCTAGTATAACACTTATCTTTTTTTTTTTCTGTATGATTCAATTTTACTTATTTATTTTCAGTGTAACAATATTCATTGTTTTTGCATGACACCCAGTGCTCCATGCAATATATACCCTCCCTATTACCCAACACCTGGTTCCCCAACCTCCCACCCCCTGCCCCTTCAAAACTCTCTGGTTGTTTTTCAGAGTCCATAGTCTCTCATGGTTCATCTCTCCTTCCAGTTTCCCTCAACTCCCTTCTCCTCTCCATCTCCCCATGTCCTCCATGTTCTTTGTTATGGTCCACAAATAAGTGAAACCATATGATACTTGACTCCCTATGTTTGACTTATTTCGCTCAGCATAATTCTTCCAGTCCCATCCATGTTGCTACAAAAGTTGGGTATTCATCCTTTCTGATGGAAGCATAATACTCCATCGTGTATATGTACCACATCTTCCTTATCCATTCGTCCATTGAAGGGCATCTTGTTTCTTTCCACAGTTTGGCGACCGTGGCCATTGCTTCAATAAACATTGGGGTACAGATGGCTTTTCTTTTCACTACATCTGTATCTTTGGGGTAAATACCCAGCAATGCAATTGCAGGGTCATAGGGAAGCTCTATTTGTAGTTCCCTGGGGAATCTCCACACTGTTCTCCAAAGAGGCTGCACCAACTTGCATTCTCACCAACAGTGTAAGAGGTTTCCCCTTACTCCACATCCTCTCCAACACACATTGTTTCCTATCTTGCCAATTTTGGCCATTGTAACTGGTGTCAGGTGATATCTCAATATGGTTTTAGTTATTATTTTATTTTTATTAAATATTTTATTTATTTATTTGACAGACAGAGATCACAAATAGGAAGAGAGGCAGACAGAGAGAGAGGAAGCAGCAGTCTCCCTGCTGAGCAGAGAGCCGGATGTGGGACTCGATCCCAGGACCCTGAGATCATGACCCAAGGCGAGGTCAGAGGCTTTAACCCACTGAGCCACCCAGGGACCCCTCAATATGGTTTTAATTTGAATCTCCCTGATGAAGTAGTGATGATGAACATTTTTTCATATGTGTGAGAGCCATTTGTATGTCTTCAATGGAGAAGTGTCTGTTCATATCTTCTGCCCATTTTATGAAATGATTATCTGATTTGTGTGTGTTGAGTTTGAGGAGTTCTTATAGATCCTGGATATCGACCTTTTGTCTGTACTGTCATTTGCAAATATCTTCTCCCATTCCGTGGGTTGCCCTTCTGTTTTGTTGACTGTTTCCTTTGCTGTGCAGAAGCTTTTGATCTTCATGAAGTCCCAAAAGTTCATTTTCGCTTTTGTTTCCTTTGCCTTTGGAGACATATATTGAAAAAAGTTGCTGTGGCTGATATCAAAGACGTTATTGCCTATGATCTCCTCTAGGATTCTGATGGATTCCTGTCTCACGTTGAGGTCTATTATCCATTTTGAGTTTATCTTTGTGTACGGTGTAGAGAATGCTCGAGTTTCATTCTTCTACATATCACTGTCCAGTTTTCCCAGCACCATTGATTGAAGAGACTGTCTTTTTTCTATTATATATTTTTCCTGCTTTGTCAAAGATTATTTGAAGATAGAGTTGAGGGTCCATATCTGGGCTCTCCACTCTGTTCCACTGGTCTATGTGTCTGTTTTTATGCCAGTACCATGCTGTCTTGGTGATCACAGCTTTGTAGTAAAGCTTGAAATCGCATAACGTGATGCCACCAGTTTTGTTTTTGTTTTTCAACAATTTCCTAAGCAATTCAGAGTCTCTTCTGATTCCATACAAATTTTAGGATTATTTGCTCCAGCTCTTTGAAAAATACCAGTGGAATTTTGATCAGAATGGCATTAAAAGTATAGATTGCTCTAGGCAGTATAGACGTTTTAACCATGTTTATTCTTCTGATCCAAGAGCATGGAATGGTCTTCATCTTTTTGTGTCTTCTTCAATTTCTTTCATGAATGTTCTGTAGTTCCTCAAGTACAGGTCCTTTACCTCCTTGGTTAGGTTTATTCCCAGGTATCTTATGGTTCTTGGTGCTATAGTAAATGGAATCAATTCTATAATTTCCCTTTCTGTATTTTCATTGTTAGTGTATAAGAAAGCCACTGATTTTGTATCCTGCCACATTACTGAATTGCTGTATGAGTTCTAGTAGGTTAGGGGTGGAGTCTTTGGGGTTTTCCATATAAAGCATCATGTCTTGAGAAAGACATCATCACTTGAGAAAAATGAGTATTCTGTTGTTTTAGGGTGGAATGTTCTTTATATGTCTATGAGGTCCATCTGGCCCAATGTTTCATTCAATGCTCTTATTTATTAATTTTCTCCTTTGCTGATCTGTCTATTACTGAGAGAGGCATATTAAGATCTCCTACTATCAATATATTCATATCAATTTGACTCTTTATCTTGATAAATAGTTTTCTTATGTAATTGGCTGCTCCCATATTGGGGGTGTAGATATTTACAATTGTTAATTGTAAAAGATGTCAAATCATCTTGGTGGATAGTCACTTTAAGAATTATGTAGTGTCCTTCTGTATCTCTGACTACGGTCTTTAGTTTAAAGTCAAATTTATCTGATATTAGAATTACTACCCTGGCCTTCTTTTGAGGCCCATTGGCATGAAAGATGCTTCTCCATCCCTTCACTTTTAGTCTGGGTGTATCCTTAGGTTCAAAATGGGTCACTTCTAGGCAACATATGGATGGGTCCTGTCGTTTTATCCAATCTGCAACCCTGTGTCATTTTATGGGCACATTTAGGCCATTCACATTGAGAGTGATTATTGATAGATACGTTTTGATTGACATCGTGTTACCTTTGAAGTCTTTCTGTCTGTAGATTATTTCTATATTTCTGTTCAATGATATTCCTAGGATTTTTTCTCTTTTATAGGATCCCCCTTAGTATTTCCTGCAGTGTCAGCTTGGTGGTTGCATAGTCTTTTAAGCTTTGCCGGTCTTCCAATCTCTTTCTCTCTCCATCCATTTTGAATGTCAGTCTTGCTGGATTAAGTATTCTTGGCTGCATGTTCTTCTCATTTAGTACTCTGAATATATTTTGCCAGCCCTTCCTGGCTTGCCAGGTCTCTGTGGACAGGTTTGACATTATTCTAATGGGCTTTCCTCTGTATGTCAGGAGCTTCTTTGTCCTAGCTGCTTTTAAGCATGTCTGTCTGGAATCATAATTACTCATTTTAACTATAAGGTGTCACGAGGACTTTCAAGAATCTAAAATCTTGGGGGAAACCTGTCTGCCTCTAGTACATGAATGCTCCAATAATTCTGATGTTGGAACGTTTCATGGCATCATTTATTTCCATGATTCTGTTTCTCTGGCTTCTGAGCTGTTTGTTCCAGGCTTCCTCCTGATCCTTTCTCTCTATCTGTTTGTCTTCCAGATCACTAATTCTATCTTCTATCTCAGTTTCCCTAGCTTTTAGAGAATTTCTATTAGATTGGAACTCATTGAGAGCATTTTGAACATCATCCCTGGTGGCTTTCAGTTCTGCCCTAACATTGTGAACATCATCCCTGGTGGCTTTCAGTTCTGCCCTAATCAATTCCGTTTGGTCATCCATGGCTTTCTCCAACCTAGCTATTGCCTGGATAACTGTTAGCCTGAATTCCTTTATTGACATATTGTCTATGTCGATAGCCATTAGCTCTGTTGCATAAGGTCCATCCTCTGTATTTTTCTTCTGTTGGGCATTCCTCCTCCTAGTCATTTTGGTAAGAGATGAATGAACAGATGCAGCTAGATGTATTGATTGTGGTGCAGTCAAGGTGCACCCTGGAACCTTCTGTGCAATCAGGGTTCCCCACCCAAATGAGAGAAAAAAGAAAAGAAAAAGAAATAGAGCAGAAGAAAAAAAAAAGAAAAGAAAAAAAAGGGGGGGGAAGAGAGAGAGAGACAGGAAAAAAGGGAAGATAAAAGAGAAGGCTCAGCCCAAATGGGCCCCATGGTAAGATTTATGAAGTATACCAACAGAAACAGACAAACACAAAGTCTGTTAAAATTATATGACAAGAGAAAATTATTTATATATATATATATATATATATATATATATGCAAAAAAAAATGAAGAAACTCATCAGAAAGAATCCCAAGTATAAGATTTATATACTATCAGGACAAACACAAATACACAGAAACACAGGTAGAAGGAAAAGTTGAGAGAGTGGTTATAAATTCTCAGTGTGGGTGAGGAAGGTTACTTTGATTCTTCCTGTATGTATCTTGATGTTTTTGTTAAGGGACTCAACTTTCCTAAGATACAGGGGGATTAAAAATTGGTTTGTCTATAGGGTAGCATTGATTGGGGAAAGGGGATTACCTTGAAGTTTAACTCTATATGTATATTAGAAAATAAAAATTAAAAAAGAAGAAACCTGACTAAACTAAGATAAAATTTTAAAAAATTAAAAAAATAGAAAAGCAAAAGAAAAACACGGGTGTATGTATCTAAAAGTTCAGTTTAGAAGGTTATTAAGGAATTTGATGTACTGGACGTCTCAGTGTGATGGTAAATAGGTTAAAAATTATCTGTTTGTATATTAAAAAAAAAAGAACCAGAATGCTGGTAAAGAGTTAAAATTAAAAGTTGTATTTATGAAGTAGTGATGGTTGTTCTCTTGTAGTCTTCTTCTTCTTATTATTTTTTTTTTCTTCCGTCCTGGTTGGTTTTCTGGGGGAGGGTCCTGCCACGTGTGTTTTCATACTATGATGTTCCCTGAGTTAGGTCCACCAACCCCCCTCAAGGGGGTGGGCTCTGAGGAAACCATTTTTTTCATGCTTTTGTTCTTTAGAGGTTTTTATGTTCTTTCATCTGTTTTCTCTTGCTTTGACAGCTTTTGATGGTTTTTGGAGGTTTAGAGGAGAGCAAACTGCACCCCAACCTCCCTCTCAGAGAGAAGCCTTAGAATACTCTGCAGAGCTGCTGGCAGAGTAGGTTCTGACTCACGGTCCCTGGGGATGTAGGATCTCCTCGTGGTACCCAATACCAGGGCAGCGTCGGCTGTCTGGGCAGCTCCAGACTGCCAGAGAGGTTCCAAGCATCAATCGCACACTGAGATTTTCCCGCTGGCCCGGGCTGGGAATGTCTGTTTTTTCTGGATGCCAGAGCTCCAGGCTAGCACCTTTGAGCACCTCTCCCAGGGGAGGATGTGGGACGCACGCATTTTAGGATTGCGGTCTGGCCAGGCTCCCAGCTCCTCATGGGAGCCGGACTCCAGGCCTTCACAGACGCGGAGCTGGTTGCTCAGGCCAGCTGGCAGCTCAGGGACAAAGACCTGGTTTCTCTGCTGCACTCTCTCTGGCTCAGTGCCAGGGGAGACTGTCCTGGGTCCAGGGACTTAAGCCCCTGTTCCTAACCACCCAGAATCCCACTATTTCCCCCCACGGTCCTTTGCTCTTTCTTTCTTTCTTTCTTTTTTGTGCTTTCACCCAGGCCCCAAGTTAATGCTGGTCCCCAGATGCAGGGCACTCTCGTATTGGGGTATTACTTTCCAATCAGTCACCTCTGGTGGCCCCCTCCCCCTTTTGTTTATCTTCCGATATCAGTCCAACGTTCCCACTCTGCTTTACCTGCCACTGGCGTCTTCTGCTCCTGTAGAGATCCAGACGTGTATAATTCTGATCTCAGGCTGATTTTGTGGGTGATCAGAGTTATTTGGTTGATAATCAGCTCACTTTAGGGTACAGGTTGAAACGGCGCCTCCTCCTACTTCCCTGCCATCTTGACTCCACCCAATGCTTTTCTGTTATTAATTGCTATTTTAATTCTCCTGTTATTGGATAACATACTCTGTATGATTTCTTCAAATTACTAGGATTCTGAATATGTAGATCAATCAGGGTAGAACTCATATTTTAATCATTCGGAGTCTTCCAACTCAACATGAACAAAATGGATGTCTCATTTATTTAGGTCTTCTTTATTTTTCCTCAGCGGCATTTTATCTTTTTTGGTGTACTCATATTTTACATATTTTATCATATTTACCCTAAGCATTTCATATTAACTGCTATTTGTAAACAGAGTTGTTTTTTTTTTTTTTAAGAGTTTGTTGCTTGTATGCAGAAATACAGCTGGTTGTTGTTCTTTGTATGTTTTGTATCCTGTACCTTTGAAAAACTCACTTATTACTGTTAGTAGATTTTTTTTTTGCTTGTTCTATTGAACTTTCCACATAGATGATCATTTGTCTATAAACAAGGATAGTTCTACTTCTTCGTTCCAATCTAGATTCCCTTTATTTCCCATTTTGTCCTGATTTCTCTGGCTGAAGTCTAAATATATTGTGGAAAAGAAGTGGTGATGATAAACATCATTCTCCTACACTTGCTATTAAGAGGACAGGGGAATTTCCCTTCTATTCCTCGCCTGCTGAATTTATCACGAATACTGAATTTTGTCAATTTTTTCTATTGTCAATTGAAATAACCATATGATTTTTTTTATTATCAATTTGTTAATACGTAAATTCTGTTCATTGGTTTTAGAATGTTAAAGCAACCTGCATTCTTGAGATCAACCCTACTCTGTCATGATGTAACTTCCTTTTTCATGTATTGTTGAATTCAATTTGCCAAAGAGTATTTTTAGAATTTTGGCATCTGTATTCCTGAGGGATACTGGTCTGTAATTTTCTTTTCTTATAATGTCTTTGTCTGCCTCTGGTAATCAGATTAATACCAGCTTCTATGAATGAGTTTCTGTGTCTTCCCTTTAGGTTTATGGAGCAGGTTATGTAGGGTTAGGTTGTTTGTTTGTTTGTTTGTTTTTCCTATCGTCCTTTCTTCCTTTTTTCTTTTCCTATCCTTTTCTTTCCCTTCCTTCCTTCCTTCTTTACTTCTTGTTTTAGAATTCAGCTGTGATTGCTGTATGGGATTTGAGTTTTATTTTGGGGGAAGGCTTTAACTATATACTCAATGTCCCTTATAGGACTATTCAGGTTATTTGTTTGTTTTTGAGTAAACTGTGATAGATTGCATAGGTTATGGATTTTTTTCAATGTCATCAACATTGTCAAATTTATAGCCATATAATTATTCATAATAATTCCTTATTGTCCTGTTAATATCTATAGAATTTGTAGTCAAATTTTGTCACAAACTTTTGATAGTAGTAATTCTAATATTAGTATATTATATAGCAGTAGTGTTAGCATCTTTTTTTTTTAATGGTTGGCCAATCTACCAAAGGTTTAATAGTTTTATTTTTTTAATATTTCATTTCATTTATTTATTTGAGAGAGAGAGAGAGACAGCATGAGCATGGTGGAGGGGCAGAAGGAAGAGAAGCAGACTCCTTACTGTCCAGGGAGCCTGACTCAGGGCTTGATCATAAAACCCAGACATCATGACCTGAGCCAAAGGCAGACATTCAGGATCCCAAAAGATTGAGATGATTCCCTCCAAATTATCAGAGTACAATGCTTTGAAACTGGAACTCACCCACAAGAAAATTAATGGAAACTAATGAGAATGCAGACACATTGTTCTAAACCCATGCGATACAGCAAAGGCAGTCCTTAGTCCTAAGTCTGAAAGAGGAAATATATAGCCACCCAAGCCTCACTCAAAAGAAAAAAAAAAGTGAAAAACCCCAAATACACCAAATCACTTTATACCTTAAAGAACTAGAAAATCAACCACAAATTAAGTCAAACCCACCTGTTGCCAGCTTTTTCCTGTGTGCCCCTTTGGTTGGTGTTCAGTGCCAGGCCACACACGCTCTTCTTCTTTTCAAGGACCACATGGGGAAGCCCATCTGCTCCCGTTTCTTCCAGAGTACCTCTCTGTTCTCATTCTTCTCTCCCCTGAGCTCTAGAGCTTGTGTATCTTAACAGAGATGAGACGGCTCCATCTGACATCTCACTCGTTCAACAAGTACTTTATTGGAACTTCTTACGTGCTGGTGGGGAAGAGCTATGGAATGCCCCTGAAAATATTCTTTATTTTTTAAGTTTTGGGGGTTCAATTTAGTGATGCATCAGTTGGATATAATATGTGGTGCTCATTTCATCAAATGCCATCCATGATGCCCACAATTCAGTCACCCCATGTCCCAGCTTACCTCTTCTCCAGCAACCCTCAGTTTGTTCCCTAATGTTGAGTCTCTTATGGTTGGCCTCCCTCTCTATATGCATCTTTTTTTTTTCTCCCCCTCCCCTATGTTCATTGGTTTTGTTTCTTATAATATGCTTATGATAGAAATCATATGGCATTTGGCTTTCTGTGACTGACTTCTTTCCCTTAGCGTTAATACCCTCTGGTTCCATCCTCCTTCTTACAAATGACAAGGTGTCAATCTTTTGGTGTCTGAGTAATATAACAAGGTATCTAGGTACCACCTCTTCATTATCCAGACTTGAAAAAGTTCTGCTTTTGCACCCAGCTGTTTATATTATTTTGTGGTATCTTCCTGAAACAGACTGCCTCCCCTCCATGGTATCGTCAGCTCTACTACACCTGATTCAAATCTCCATCCTCCTGCCTTCCCAATGGCGGTCATGTTTCTACTTGTATACTTGCAGAAAGTATATGATCACACCTTTGATTGATTTCTTGAGTGTACAGAATGATTTGAAAAGTATGAACTTGTATTTGAGGGAGGAGAGCAATGTAATTCTTCCCCCCAGAATTTCCTGATTGGATGCTCGACATGAAGACTATGAACCCGGTGACAGGGTGTATTTTGTTGCCCCCCTTCTATGAGAGCTAAAGGCCACTATGATATGGGCAAGCAGGTACTTCCTGGTGACACCACTTCATCCGCTCCAGGTTGACGTTTATTGTGGGAAGATGTCCTACACGTAATGCCTACCATTTTCTCCATGTATTATTTAAGCTTTGATGGACAAGCTGAGAGTAGCATTTTCTATGGACATGTGGTCTGACTTAAGTACAACTGTGACCTTTCATGGTGTCTAATGCTCCATATCTTTATTAATATCCACCTTAGTGTTCTAATTAATGGTGCCTCTGTGTGGCAGATTAACCTTTGTAGTGTTTGAATCTTTCAGCCTCGCTGTGCCCATCAGTCTAAATATAACTCAAATATTAATTTTTCCTCTTGAAGGACTTTTTGCCTCTTTTCCTTTTAAAACATGGTTTCCATGTGATGATATCAGTCAGGGGTGTCACTGAGAAAGCCATCAGTAATTGGCCAGCTGACCTGCTTGGTGATTGGTCACCAGTATGAGGCCAATCTGAGAAATCCCAGGTGATTGGCCAGCACACATTGGTGACACCACATGGTGGTGACATCACATGAATAAGGCATTGTGATGTCCCAGGGCAGTTATAAAAGCTTGGCAACGGCCCAGGCTGCAGTGAGAAGAGAGATGGCGGTTCGCTTACAGCTCTTCCTGCTGCTCTTCCTCGACTTCTATGTCCTGTTCCCTGTCCCTGCCCATGGCAAGCCCCCTGCCCACTCCACCTGCCCCGGGCCTCTCTCCAATACGCTACACACCACCTTCATGTTAGCACCTACTTTTGCGCCCCTCTGTGGTCCAGATAGTCCCCGAACCCGTACACGCCGACTCGCTGACCCATTTCGCACTCGCAGGCTGGCCCAGGCCCTCAGGGAGACATTCTCATTTGGCACGGGGGAGTGGGACACTGTCTACCGGAGTACCATGGGTTCTCAGCCAGCTGGGCCCCACACCTCTCGGGTCACAGGCGTGTTCAGTACAGGAAAGCTGGTTCCACATCCTGAGGGAACACTGGACACACTACTACTCTGGAGCCCTCCAACCTGGCCCAGCACAGGGCACATGAATGCTCTGAACATCCAGCCGACCCAGATGTGCACAGTGTGTGGAATGTCTGGAGACACCAGGCAGAGAGGGAATTTTACGAAACAAGTAGGTACTGGGAAAAGGAATCACCACATCTCTGTATGCAGTGTTAGTCATTGCAACAGTGACCCTCCATCCATGGACTGTCTGAAACAAATCATCAGTGGACAAAATAATTCCCCAGAAACCTGGCTAACCTGGAGCCTACAGACCATCAATCCTCAAACACAGCCTAAGAAAGAGAAAGTCAGGCCTCAGAACAGAGCACCTGCCAAGATCCCAGAGACTGGGAGGCTTCTGATCCCATTTGAAACTGGGCCGATGAGTCACACAGACACTTGGTGGACAAGGAGCCTCCATACCTCAAGTTGGCCAGCCCAATGTAGCACAAGGCAAGTAAGCCCCAAGAACAGGTTTGCCAAGAGCCATGAAACCATGATTCCTGCATCCCAGCCCTGTATCGGGAAAGCGACTCCACTCAACAGAAGCATGACCATGGGCCTTTGTACCCAGTGTACAAAAAATCAGCTCTCCCCTAGGCCAAGCAGGCACCTGGACAGCCCACTGACCAGGTGCTCTTGGACCAGGAGACCAACAACTGAGCTGTCTGACAAGCTAAGTAGGTACCTTGTCAGTGGGCTCCCCATGTACGCTTGGCCCTGGACCGCAACAACTCAGCTCTTTGCTTGGTCAAGCAAGCACCATGACCGTGGGTTCACTATGTGCCCATTGACTTGGAGAGCCACAGCTCAGCAGTCTGATAGACTGGGGAGCCACCTTGACACTGGGCTCAACATGTGTTCTTTGTCCTTGAGACCAGCAAATCAGCTCTTTGTATGGCCACAGAGGCAACTCGACAACAGGCTCACCATGTGCCCATGGACCTGGAGACCAACAAGTGAGCGGTCTGGTAAGCCCAGCTGGCACCTTGAGAGTGGGATCACCATGGGACCTTGGATACTGAGCCGAAAAGAGCTCTCGTGTAGGCCAAGCAGACAACTGGACTTGAGGCTCACCATGTGCCCTTGGACCTGGCAACCAACAACACCTCTCATTGCTTGGCCAAGCAGGCACCATGACAATGGGCTCACCATGTGCCCTTGGACCTGGAGACCAACAATGCAGCTCCATGATAAGCCAAGCAGGCTATTTCAAAGCTGGATCACCATGGGCCCATGGACCTGGAAACCACAGCATCAGGTCTCTACTAGGCCAAGCATGCACCTGGACATCTGGCTCACTATGTGCCCATGGACATGGAGACCAACAAGGGAGCTGTCTGGTAAGCCCAGCAGGCACCTTGAGAGTCGGCTCACCATGGGCCCTTGGATACTGAGCCCAAGAAAAGAGCTCATGGCTAGACCAAGCAGACAACTGGACTTGAGGCTCACCATGTGTCCTTGGACCTGGCAACCAACAACGCCTCTCATTGCTTGGCCAAGCAGGCACCATGACAATGGGCTCACCATGTGCCCTTGGACCTGGCAACCAACAACACATCTCATTGCTTGGCCAAGCAGGCACCAGGACAGTGGGCTCACCATGTGCCCTTGGACCTGGAGACCAACAATGCAGCTCCATGATAAGCCAAGCAGGCTACTTCAAAGCTGGATCACCATGGGCCCATGGACCTGGAAACCACAACATCAGGTCTCTACTAGGCCAAGCATGCACCTGGACATCTGGCTCACTATGTGCCCATGGACATGGAGACCAACAAGTGAGCTGTCTGGTAAGCCCAGCAGGCACCTTGAGAGTGGGCTCACCATGGGCCCTTGGATACTGAGCCCAAGAAAAGAGCTCTCGGTTAGGCCAAACAGACAACTGGACTTGATGCTCACCATGTGCCCTTGGACCTGGCAACCAACAATGCATCTCATTGCTTGGCCAAGCAGGCACCATGACAATGTGCTCACCATGTGCCCTTGGACCTGGAGACCAGCAATGCAGCTCCATGATAAGCCAAGTAGGCTACTTCAAAGCTGGATCACCATGGGCCCATGGACCTGGAAACCACAGCATCAGGTCTCTACTAGGCCAAGCATGCACCTGGACATCTGGCTCACTATGTGCCCATGGACATGGAGACCAACAAGGGAGCTGTCTGGTAAGCCCAGCAGGCACCTTGAGAGTCGGCTCACCATGGGCCCTTGGATACTGAGCCCAAGAAAAGAGCTCATGGCTAGACCAAGCAGACAACTGGACTTGAGGCTCACCATGTGTCCTTGGACCTGGCAACCAACAACGCCTCTCATTGCTTGGCCAAGCAGGCACCATGACAATGGGCTCACCATGTGCCCTTGGACCTGTCAATCAACAACACATCTCATTGCTTGGCCAAGCAGGCACCAGGAGAGTGGGCTCACCATGTGCCCTTGGACCTGGAGACCAACAATGCAGCTCCATGATAAGCCAAGCAGGCTACTTCAAAGCTGGATCACCATGGGCCCATGGACCTGGAAACCACAGCATCAGGTCTCTACTAGGCCAAGCATGCACCTGGACATCTGGCTCACTATGTGCCCATGGACGTGGAGACCAACAAGTGAGCTGTCTGGTAAGCCCAGCAGGCACCTTGAGAGTCGGCTCACCATGGGCCCTTGGATACTGAGCCCAAGAAAAGAGCTCATGGCTAGACCAAGCAGACAACTGGACTTGAGGCTCACCATGTGTCCTTGGACCTGGCAACCAACAACGCCTCTCATTGCTTGGCCAAGCAGGCACCATGACAATGGGCTCACCATGTGCCCTTGGACCTGTCAATCAACAATGCATCTCATTGCTTGGCCAAGCAGGCACCAGGAGAGTGGGCTCACCATGTGCCCTTGGACCTGGAGACCAACAATGCAGCTCCATGATAAGCCAAGCAGGCTACTTCAAAGCTGGATCACCATAGGCCCATGGACCTGGAAACCACAACATCAGGTCTCTAATAGGCTAAGCATGCACCTGGACAGCGGGCTCACTATGTGCCCATGGACATGGAGACCAACAAGTGAGCTGTCTGGTAAGCCCAGCAGGCACCTTGAGAGTGGGCTCACCATGGGCCCTTGGATACTGAGCCGAAAAGAGCTCTCGGCTAGGCCAAGCAGACAACTGGACTTGAGGCTCACCATGTGCCCTTGGACCTGGCAACCAACAATGCCTCTCATTGCTTGGCCAAACAGGCACCAGGACAATGTGCTCACCATGTGCCCTTGGACCTGGAGACCAACAATGCAGCTCCATGATAAGCCAAGCAGGCTACTTCAAAGCTGGACGACCATGGGCCCATGGACCTGGAAACCACAACATCAGGTCTCTACTAGGCCAAGCATGCACCTGGACAGCTGGCTCACTATGTGCCCATGGACATGGAGACCAACAAAGGACCTCTGGGCTAAGCCAAGCAGACCCCTAGACATGTGGCTTACCATGTGCCCTAGAACCCTGAGACCAACAACTCAGCTCTTTGCCTGGCCAAGGGGGCACCTTGACAAAAGGTTCACCGAGTGCCCTTGGACCTGGAGACCAAAAATGGAGCTGTCTGGTGGCTTAGGCAGGCACCGGGATAGTGGGCTAAATGCGTGCCCTTGGACCTTGAGCCAAAGCAATGAGATCTGGGCTAGGACAAGCAGACACCTAGATAGGAGGCTCACCCTGCACCCCTGGAGTGGGAGACCAGCAACTCAGCTCTTGGCTTGGCCAAGTGGCCACCTTGGCAACAGGCTTCCCATGTGTCCTTGGACCTGGAAAACAAGAACCGCGTTGTCTAATGGGATAAGCAGGCATTTTGACTGTCATTATGCCTGGTGCCCTTCAACCTGGAGAGCGACAATCCACCTCTGTGACCAGCCAAGGAGGCAGCTTTACAGCTGGCTCACCATGGGCCCATGGACATGGAAACCACAAAATCAGGTCTGTACTAGGCCAAGAAGGCACCTGGACAGCAGGCTCACCACGTGCCCTTGGACCTGGAGACCAACAAAAGAGTTCTGCACGAGGTCAAGAACGCACCAGGACAGCGAGTTCAGAATGTTTCCATGGACACAGATCTTTCCTTCTCTCCAGAGGACAGGGCACTCAAACACTGGGCTTTCCAGCTGGTGGCAGATTAGGAGACCTGCAAACCTGATCAGCATTGCGCCAATTTGTCCAATGCAGCCATGGAGACCTGGGAGCCTCCAAACCATGATCCCTCCATCCCAGGACAGCATGGGACTAAGAAGCCACTGGCACACCAACTTGACCCCCAAATCTACGACTGCATGCTTTTCACCTCTGCAGGGAAGGGAGCATTCGAGTCTCTTCTCACTTTCAATGTACTTCAGCCTAAGGTCATTGTGGCCTGCTATCTCTGCATTATTCATTTTGTGGGGAGGTCTCCTCCTGATGAGAAAACTATGCCATGCCGTAGAAGGTGAATCAGGCCAGTGGTTTCAACACTTTGTTTTCGAATTCATGGCAGGAAATGAAGAGGGGTAATGGGAGGAAGTAGTGCAGGAGACCCAGGCACTGAACTATGTGGAGTCATTGGCAGAAATCCTCCAGTTGAAGGAGCAGTGTTCCATCCTCAAGGGAGAAGTGCAGGCCTTAAGGCAAGAAGCCAAGCAGTGCACTGAGACGCTGGCTCAGCTCCATGAGGTGGAGAGCTTCTTTATTCAAATGAAGGTCTTCCTCCATGTTTCTGCCTTACGTGCAGTGCCCAAGGGTTAGTGTTTGTGCACCTACCCACTATGGCATTGAAGGGGAGTTGGAAAATAGGTGTTCATCTCCCCAATTGATGGTATGTGTGAATTTAAATATTAGGCAAATAAACCGTTTAAAATAAAAAAAAATTTAAAAGAAAAACAACCAAAATTGATGATTTCTAAATAACTGGTTTACAGAAAGCAAACCCTGGGTGATTATAAAGGGCAGCCTGTCTTACAGTCACTACTATCCCTTATGATCCATTGCATTCTTCTGAGGTTGGGGTGTCCATGGCTCTGAGGATATGTCGATTAAGGATGCAGAGTTGACATTGAGCACAACCTGCCTGTCTTCATCAACACGTTCAGACACACTGAACTCTAGAAGCAAAGCAGAGGACCTAAGTTCAGCAGCATTCTGATCGGAAGGAATAGAGAATCTGTGTGTCTGTTCACAGGTATTTCTGCCTAAAGCATTGGCAGAGACCATTTTTGTCAGATTTTTGCTAAGTGGGAGGTTGGCCCCTGATGTTATGGCTTCAGATTGTTGCCAGGAAAACAGCTGTTGGTTGGGGACAGATTCGTCTATGATGCAGTCCTTGGAAGAACAAGTGTGACAAGACCAGGCAGGAAGGGTAGAGTGACTCCAGAGGTGGGGGACGATGCCCTGTCTCTGGGTGAATAGGTTTGGGGTCAGAGCAGGAGGCAGAATGGTGGCCAGGCTGGTGGGCTCCATTCTGACCAAAAGGCACTGCCAGAATTGGGGGGACATGTGGGATTCACTTTGGGTGCTTTAGGTTTGCCCAGAGTAAGGCGCAGTGGGACAGAGGTGGGAACAGGGGCACCTTGGAGACTCTAGGGTCTGCTTGGGTATGAGGAATGGGGCCACTCCAGAGAGTCAGTGCTGATCTTCTGATAAATTGGACATTGGGTGTCAGAATGGAGTTGGAAGGTGAGATTCCTGGCTGACTCCTCCTGGGCTATGCTCCATCTTAGCTCCAGGGATGTGGAGTGGGAATGCAGGTGGGGTGCCACTAGCGTAATTTGGCATCTACATTTGACACCAACTGAGATTGTAGGGGAAATGCCTAGAGCTGTGTCTCCTGGGCTGACCTCCGTAATGACAGTGTGCTCATAGCAACTGGGCATACACAGAAGGGAACCATGAGGAAGTTTCCTTTGGGGCTGTATTGAACTTCAAGGGAACTTGGAAAGTGGGAGACTTGCAATCATAAGATGGATGATGTCTCGGCTGATTGGAGGGGCTGCTTCCAGGAGCCTGGGTGGATGCTAGTTGAGTCCAGATCACTTAAATGTAAGGCAGGTATGGGTTGCTTATGTGATGCTAGCCCTCAGAAACTCCTGTGATTAGCTGCTCAGATCATGCTCACTGAACCAATGGTTCCACAAACATCAGGCCCCTGGGTGGGCTGGCACCCAAGAGCTGCTCACCTCTTCAGTCCCTCTTCCTTCATATGGAAAATGAGGGTAACTTTCATAGGAGGTGATTGTGTGAGCAGGAGGCAGGAGAAGGCAGGTTTGGGGAGGGGATCTACAAGGGCAGGGACAGAGGCAGTCTAGAGGAGGGAGGGAAGATTGCATGGTAGACAATGAGCTGGGTCCTTTTCCTGGCCTTTTCTCCCCAAAGGCAAAATATCACCTTTGGGAAGGTAGTTCGTGAGATGACTCTGTCCCATAACCAACCTTCTCTGCCCCTATGGGCTACAGGAAATCACAGGACAGCATCTGCCAAGTCACAGGCCAGCACCAGACCCACCCTGACTCCTTCACTGTTGCTTGACAGCCACACCTTATGGTTCTGGGGCCTTCAGGGACATTTCCAACTCCAGTGAGCCAGGGTGGCACTACTAGGCTTAGGGATATGCTGACAGGTAGAGCACTACTACATATAGGATGAGGGAGGTAGAGTGGTAGATTTCTAGATGACCAGAAGCCACAGATATTTCAGAAGGTCCCTTCACAGAGGCAATCTTCACTCATTTTGGCTGCTTCCATTCTTTTCAGCAGTTACAAATGAATCTGAAATGAACCATTGTGCACTGTGTTTCATGGCATCTCAAATTTTCATTCTCTGGGTTCAGGAAAGTGCTTGCTAGGTTACATAGTTTAGGTTTTGTTTCTTTAGAACCCATCACATGTTCTTACCAGAGCGGCTCTTCCATTGACCTTCCCAACTTCAGTGTAGGAGAGCTGGCTCTTTCCAACATTTGATATTTGTACTGTGTTTTATATTAGCCAGCTAACCTAAAAGGCGGGTAGTACTGGTAAGTCTGTCAGGTTTTCAGTGGCATTTTTCTCATGGCTAGAGAGGTTGAACTTTTTTTCCCTTAGCTTTATGTGATATCTGCATGTTCTTTTTGGTATAATGGCTGTCCACATACTTCTGTCCATTTTCTCTTTAGATAGTTTGTTTTTTTTCCTATTAAACACTGAGAGTTCTTTACATGCACTCCATAGAAATTCTTTGTCAGATATGTGGTTTGCCAATATGTTCACCTGGTCTATAACTTGTATTTTTGTGACCCTAATAAGAACAAAGTTCTTAGTAGCATAAAAGTTTTCGATATTGGTAAAGTCCTGTCTATCAAATGTTTTCTTTTATGCAGTGTGCATTTAGGGCCAGACAGAGATCACCAGTGGGCAGAGAGGCAGGCGGGGGGGGGGTGGGGTGGGGTGGAAGCAGGTTCCCTGCTGAGGAGAGAGCCCGATGTGGGGCTCGATCCCAGGACCCTGGGATCATGACCTGATCCAAAGGCAGAGGCTTAACCATTGAGCCACCCAGGCGCCTCCGTTTTGGTGTTCTACATGCAGCATCATGTCTTCTCATGAGGACAGAAGTGTAAATATGTTAATTCCTTCATTGCTGACTTGGTCGCCTCTTATTTCTTTTTGTTGTCTGATTGTTGATGATAGGATTTCCGGTACAATGTGGAACAGCAGTGTTGAGAGTGGACAGTCCCTTTGTGTTCCTGACCTTAGTGGAAAAGTTCCAAGTGTTTTCTCATTGAAAATGATATCCCCTCTCAGCCTTTCCTCTGTGACACAGGATATTGAGGTGTTTTCCCTCTATTCCGACACACAGTGGGATCTTTTCAAGAAAGATGGTGTGTGTTTTTTTTTTTTTCTCATTTTATTTATTTTTTCAGCGTAACAGTATTCATTCTTTTTGCACAACACCCAGTGCTCCATGCAAAACGTGCCCTCCCCATTACCCACCACCTGTTCCCCCAACCTCCCACCCCTGACCCTTCAAAACCCTCAGGTTGCCCCAACCTCCCACCCCTGACCGTTCAAAACCCTCAGGTTGTTTTTCAGAGTCCATAGTCTCTTATGGTTCGCTTCCCCTCCCCAATGTCCATAGCCCGCTCCCCCTCCCCCAATCCCACCTCCCCGCAGCAACCCCCAGTTTGTTTTGTGAGATTAAGAGTCATTTATGGTTTGTCTCCCTCCCAATCCCATCTTGTTTCATTTATTCTTCTCCTATCTCCTACCCCCCCATGTTGCTTCTCCATGTCCTCATATCAGGGAGATCATATGATAGTTGTCTTTCTCCGATTGACTTATTTCACTAAGCATGATACGCTCTAGTTCCATCCACGTCGTCGCAAATGGCAAGATTTCATTTCTTTTGATGGCTGCATAGTATTCCATTGTGTATATATACCACATCTTCTTGATCCATTCATCTGTTGATGGACATCTAGGTTCTTTCATGTGCCATTTCAGCATCCGTGGAGAGGATCATATGGTTGTTGTTCTTTCTTATGTTAATGTGGTGTATCACGTGGATCGGCATGCAGATATTGAAACACTTCTGCAGAAGTGCAGGAATTAAACCCCCTTGGTCCTGTTGAAGAATCCTTCTAATGTACTCTTGGATCATCTTGGCTAGTATCTTTGTGAGAAGTTCTACACCTATATTCATCAGGCATATTGGCCTATAATGCTCCTTTCTGGTGGAGTATTCATCTGCATTGGGGATCCAGGTTATGCTGGCCTCTTAGAATGACTTTGGAAGGTGTGTTGTCACAAAATTGGTCATCATATTCTCTTACATTTTTTTCTATTTCTTTGGGGTTGGTTGTGATCTCTTTTCCTCCATTCCTGATTATGGTTTCTCAATCTTGTTAGTTCTTTCAAGGAACCAGCTCTTTGTTTCAGTAATCTATATTTTTAATTTCTGTATGTTGTGTAGTACTTTAATCTTTTTTTTTAAGATTTACTTATTTATTTGACAGACAGAGATCACAAGCAGGCAGAGAGGCAGGCAGAGAGAGAGGAGGAAGCAGGCCCCCTGCCAAGCAGAGAGCCCGACGTGGAGCTCCATCCCAGGACCCTGGGATCATGACCTGAGCCAAGGCAGAGGCTTTAACCCACTGAGCCACCCAGGCGCCCCTAGTGCTTTCATCTTTATCATTTCTCTCCACCTGCTGGATTTTGGCTTTCTTTGCTGTCATTTTTCCTGCTCCTTTATGTTACATTGTGTATTTCAGACTTGTTTTGTTTCTTTTTTTTTTTTTAAAGATTATTTATTTATTTATGTGATAGAGAGAGATCACAGGTAGATAGAGAGGCAGGCAGAGAGAGAGAGAGAGAGGGGGAAGCAGGCTCCCTGCCGAGCAGAGAGCCCGACGCGGGACTCGATCCCAGGACCCCGAGATCATGACCTGAGCTGAAGGCAGTGGCTTAATCCACTGAGCCACCCAGGCGCCCCTCTTGTTTTTTTTCTAAAAGAAGGCCTGTCCTGCTGTATACTTCCCTCTTAAGACACACTTTGCTGCACCCAAAAGCTTTTGCACTGTCGTGGTTTTACTTTTCTTTCCTTCCAAGTATTTCAAATAATCTTCTTAATTTCCTGGTTCTCCCATTCACTCTTTGGTAAGACGTTCTTTGGCTTCCATGTATTTGTCGCCTTTCTACATGTTTCTTTTTGGTTGACTTCAGGTATCTATGCCATGTGGTCTGAAAAATGCATGGGTATGAAATCAATCTTTGTGAACCAGAGGAGAACTGATTTTTGACTTGGCACATGATCCATTCTGGAGAACATTCCTTGTGCACTCGAGAAAGAGGTATACTCCTTTGCTTTAGGGTGAAATGCTCTGGACATCTCTTTGAAGTTCATCAGGTCCAATGTGTCACTTAAAGCCCTTTGTTGCCTTGGTGATCTCCTTAGACACCATGTCCCTTGCTGTGGGTGGGGTGTTAAAGTACCCCACTATCTTTGAATTACTATCAATGTGTGCCTTCATTTAGTGATTAATCAGTTTATATTTTGGTTTCTCTAAAGATAGGGGCATCAGCAATGGCAATTGAAACATCTTCTTATTTCATAGACACCTTTATTATTATAGAGGGTCTTCCTTTAACTCTCACTACACTTTTGGCTTTATGGGTGACTACTCCAGCGGTCTCTTGATGTCCACTACCATTATAAATAGTTCCTCAACTCTCATGTTGAATCTGGAAGTGTCTTTTGTCTAAAACGAGTCTCTTGTGCAGACCACATCAATGGGCCTTCTTCTCTTTTTTGTAAGGTTTTTATGTATTTATTTGCCAGACATAGATCACAAGTAGGCAGAGAGGCAGGCAGAGAAAGAGAGGGGGTTTGGGGAAACAGGCCTTCTGCCCAGCAGAGAGCCCAACCTGAGGCTCGATCCCAGGACCTGGGGATCATGTCCTGAGCTGAAGGCAGAAGGTATAGCCACCTGAGCCCCCCAGGCGTCTCTCAGTGGGTCTTCTTGTTTCATTTTGGTTTGTTTCATTCCATTCTGATACCCTATGTCTTTCAGTAGTTGCATTTTGCCTGTTTATATTCTGAGTAATTATTGAAAGATATGAAGTTAGTGCCTTTAAGAATGTGTAATGTCACTGTTTCTGTACCTCGTCTGTGTTCTCTCTCTCTCTCTTTTTTGATATGGCTCCCTCTCTCTGGACTCAAAGGATCTCCTTTAATGCTTCTTGCAGTGAGGGTTTATTGTTCAGAAATTACTTTCATTTTTGTTTGTCCTAGACGCTCTCTACCCCTCCTTTCACTTTGAAAGATAGCCTTGGGGTATACACTTATTTGTGGCTGCATATTCTTTTCCTCTATTTAGTACATTGCCTATACCCAACCTGTCCTTTCTAGACTGGTAAGTCTCTGTGGACAGGTCTACCAGCCTCATGTGCCTACCCTTAGGGGTGAAGAAACTCTTGCCCCAAGTTTCTTTCAGGATTTTCTAGTTGCCTTTGAATTTGACACTTCAGGATTATATTTTTATACATTGACATATTTTTACTGATTTTGAGGGGTATTCTCTGTGCCTCCTGGACTTGTTTCCTTCCCCATATTTGGGAGATTCTCAACTCACTACAATTTGTTGAAATAAACCTTCTGCT
The DNA here is from genome assembly GCF_922984935.1 of Meles meles. Taxonomy (NCBI): domain Eukaryota; kingdom Metazoa; phylum Chordata; class Mammalia; order Carnivora; family Mustelidae; genus Meles; species Meles meles. The sequence continues at coordinate 23,346,320 of NC_060068.1, read as the reverse complement.
CTTTTCTCCTGACCCTCACCTTCTGGGACCCCTCTAATAATAAGGATATCATTTCAGTTTATGGAATTCCCAAGCACTCGAAGTCTCCCTTCGTGACCCAGTAGCTTTGTTTCTCTCATTTTTTCAGCATTTTGATCCATCCTTTGATCTTCTATAATCACTGATTCATACTTCTCCCTCATTCATCCCCTTTGTATAGCCTCCACTTGAACTATATCTCAGTAATAGCATTTTTAAGGCGGACCTGAGTAGATATTAGTTCTTTTATGTCTATAGTGAGGGTTTCTCTTGGGCCTTCTATGCTTGTTTCAAGCCCAGTTACTATCTTTATAATCATTGGTTTTAATTCTAGTGCAGAGATCTTACTTATATCCATATTGATGCAATCCCTGGGAGTGGGGACTTCCTCCTGGACATTCTTTTGGGGTGAATTTCTCCATCTCCTCATTTCGCCCAGAAAATAATTATGAAAGCAAAATCAGCCATGACAGACAGAGCAGAAAAAACAGGAATAACAAAAAATGGAAAACAAAGGGGCGCCTGGGTGGCTCAGTGGGTTGGGCCACTGCCTTCGGCTCAGGTCATGGTCTCAGGGTCCTGGGATCGAGTCCCGCGTTGGGCTCTCTGCTCAGCGGGGAGCCTGCTTCCCTCTCTCTCTCTCTGCCTGCTTCTCTGTCTACTTGTGATCTCTCTCTGTCAAATAACTAAATGGAATCTTTAAAAAAAAATGGAAAACAAAATAAACAACAAAAAATACAAAAAACTGGACCCAGTACCTGTTTTGGACTGTTCATGAAAAGAAACTAGATGCCAAAATAAGGAGAAAAAGAAAAAGAAAGAAAGAAAAAAAGAAAATCTTAGAAATATAAAACAATTTAATGAAAAGGACTAGAAAAAGATATACATGTACATAACTTATATGTAAAAATAAACATCAAAAATAATAAAAAGTTTAAAAAGAAAAAAAGTAAAGCACTAAAGAATACAAATAGATCTTTTCAAATGCACTTGCTATCTCAATTCAGAAGACCTTGTGTTTCTTCTCTCTTCTCTTATTAATTTGTTCTAACACATTGATTTGTGAATGTCGACCCACCCTTGTGTCCCAGGGAAAAATCCCACGTGTTCATGGTGGATAATGTTTTTCTGTGCTCTTTGATCCTATTAGCTAGGATCTTGTTGAGAACCGTGGCCTTCATTTCATCAGGACTATTGGTCTGAAATTCTCGTTTTGGATGGCATCTTTGCCTGGTTGCAGATCAGGATAATGTGGGCTTCATAGGAAGATTCTAGAGGTTTTCAGCATTCATTCCTGATTAAAACGCATCAAAGTACAGAAATAAAGGGACCATTCCTCAACTTCATAAAATCTGTCTATGAAAAACCCATAGCAAATAATCATTCTCAATGGGGAAAAGCTGACAGTCTTTCCTTTGAGATCAGGAACATGAAAAGGATGTCCACTCTCGCCAATTTTGATCAATATGATATTTTCCTCTGTGACCTTACAGTCCTTTTTTTTTTTTTTTACTTTCTCTTATTAGACACCCTGCAGCCCTGCCCTTATACCTAGTTTTATGTAGGTGTATCTCGTTAAATTGGGAGCTCTTTAAAGGCAGGAAAACCTTAATGACATTGTATGTCCAGTCCTGACCTTACTTCATTCACGTAGATTTGCACATTCATGGAATTTGTATTATTAGGGGCTCGATAAATAAAATGTTGAACTGAATTTAATGCCCTATTTGCCCATCAGCTACCACTTCCTACTGGGAGTATCTAGATTGAGCAAAGCAGGATAGCTCGTGTAAGTGCGAATCTGGATAGATTCTAGTCAGAGTTTAGGATACAGCTGAAGCAGTAAACCGCAAGATTGGAGGAATTGTGTCTCTCATGGCCTTCTGGACAGGCTGAGGGTATATAGTCAAATTCAAACATTTGAGCCATGTTTCTGATACCAGTAATGGTCTTCTTACCTAGATGTCCCCCAAGAAGATTCTTTCAATGATTCTATTTGTCAAAACTTATTTCTCTACTTCTGGGCCCAGGGTGTTATCTCTTTAAGAAAACTGAACTCCAATGGGTAGGAAAAGAAAGATTAGAAATGACTTTAGAAGTGATAAGTGAATTTGTATCTTCCCCTTAATACTTATTTTTATATTACACATTTTTAAGAAAGATATCCACCCTTTATTTCTGACAGGTGGATTAGGAGATAATGTATTGGATAGAATATTTGACAACTTCAAAAGACTATGCCACATGAAGCTATTCTTCTAACAATAAAAATGCAGCCAGCTTCAGTTGCCTCTGTCCATGTCTTTTAATGCAAGGAATTTGTAAACTTGGATTCATATCCTGGAGCCAGCTCCTAAGTCCAGCTGTCAGGAATGTCATAATTGAGTCATTGTGTTTGGGGGGAACCATCCTCCCATCCCCAGAAACTCCTCTCCAGTGCTCCATTAGTTGGACCTTTGCCTGCCTCATATCAATTATGCTCTTGAGCATAGGAAAAATATAAACCATGTTTATACTCACTGGGGATGAACAGTTAATTCTGCATTGTGCTCCAGAAAGAAAAAGAGAAAGAAAGGAAAAAAGGGTGTGAGAAAAGTCCAGAAAAGTCCAGTAGGTATTAATCCCAATAATTGAAAATTCTCTCAATACAGTGGTTACTTGTACAGAATCTACTAGGAATATAGCATTATATAAGGGGTCAAATGAATATTAACCTTAATATCACCAGGTCCTTGTGTCTAGACATATACAAGCTTGCTGAGGAGTAAAAATTGTACCCATAAAATTGTTAGAAGTCCATCATTAAGTGCCAAATGCATCAAGTCACAAGAAATGCAATAGAAGGTAAAAGAAGGGATCCGGAAGATAGATAGTCACAAAGAAGTTCATGGGGATAGGACCTCATTATATGTGTTTTGTGCCATAGACTTTCGATGGCTCCAACTTATTTACCTACCCTTCTTTCCTTTATTTGGGATTTGTCCTTTTTTAATTTTTCCCATTTTGTTACATTTCCATTTTTTATGCCAACTTAAATCTTTTTGTTTCATTGTTGATAAAAGGGTAAGGAAATGGAAGGAAAGAAAGAGGGAGGGGAGAATGGCAAGTATCTCCATTAACCCTTGGAGCTTACTATGCTCTAAGCTATGTAGTCCTGAGGCATACTATTATGTAGACACTACATAACTCTCAGCTCTACCACTCATAGGCATGTGACCTTGGACAAGTTGTTTCTTGAAAAAAAAAATCTTGAAAGGAAAGTTTGGAAGTACTTTCTATACTGAGATTTTGAAAGTTTTGGTACATTGCTTTTCTGTGACCCTTATTTCATAAACCACATACTGAGGCCTCAGGTTCCTCCTCTATATAATGGAAATTAAAAATAAAAACTTTCTTCAATAGGTTTTTGGGAGAAAAAAGTGAGTGAATTGCATTAAAATGCTCTGGGAAGCCTCTACACATAATTATTCATTAGTCATTCAACAGCTATTTCCTGAATAGTTGCTATATTCCAAGAATGGAGCTAAATCCTGGGAATATATAAATAAAGAATTTATAGTCCCTATGTTCAAATATTTCATAGTCTAATGGAAAAACACTAAGCAAATCATTTTAATATAGCTTGGTATTTGATAAGTGAGGAGTTTGTACAAGCATATCTTCATGATATACTTTTCTAGCAGAGCATACGAATGCCTTCACTTTTTACTAGCTATATCAAACCACTGGCTAAAATTCAACTTGTGGTCAACTAAAATGTACAGATTTTGTCCTAGGAACCACTGATTATTGGTATAACACGTAATCAAATTTATATATATATATATATATATTACTGCATTATATCTCATCTGCTTTAAGCACATTGTTTTAACTTTTCAGGATGGTTTGAAATCTAAGTGTCCTTGTGGACCCTAGCTCCCCCCAACAAGGTTTGCCTCTTCTGTAGATTCAACAAGCATTCCTTCCACATTGTTTCTAGGTTTACTGAAGAGGACAGTCATGAACAGGAACTCATAGCACCATGAAAGACACCCTTTTATGTAAATACCTAGTTATTAGTTACCCTTTTGAAATGGAACCAACTCTAAATTTTACCTCCCTGTGCTATCAGTCAATCCATGTTTTTCAGTTTTGCTCACCAGAATATTTCACTGAGGAGCCATGTTAGGTAAGAAGGAACCAGAGTGTTTTGTTAAAATTAAGGTATATTCTCTGTACAGTACTCCCTGGTCTACAATGAAGGAACATAAACCCTTTTTTATGGTTCATTCTGCCTCCTGACAATCACAATTTTCTTTTCTAGTTTTAAAATGCCTAGTGATTATCCCACCTCTCCAACTCCGCATCCCTCCCCTTCCTACCTCCTAAATTGTGAGCTCTTCTAGGTCAGGACCACATAACTTTTTGTCCATAGTGCTTATCATAATTCCTGACATGGAACAGATAATCAATAAATAGTTGTTGAATAAATGAGTGAAACCATCTGCCCTCTTTGGTTTTGGTACAAGTTATATCCAGGATAATTCTTTGTTTAATTGCAATAAGTACTCCATGCCCAGTATGTGATCACATTTTGGAATTTATTAAGTTATGGGTTATTAATAAAAATACTAAATACTACTTTTAATAATAATAATTTCAGACATTAACTTAAGAATGATGGTGAAATATTAATGGATAACAAATGAAAAAATAGAGTGCAATTCCTGTTTTACTTCTTCCTTTTCAGGCAAAATTATCTCTCTATTGAAAAAGAGTGAATAAAATGGGTGAGGGAGATATAGAGATTGTAAGAAATCATCGGCCATTCCCAGTGAGTTCAAGTTCCCCAGTGGACTAAAACCAGGGGACTCAGAAATCTTTCAGGCAAAATCATTGTATCAATACTAGTGAACTCTAAAGTAGAGATGGATCTTAGCAGATAGAAGAAGTAAAGGTAAATAGAACTCTAATTTTCTAAAGGGGAAAGAAAGTGGATTGGTATTTTATTCATTCAATCTCTTTCTTTGGTATTTTATTTAATTTATTCTCTTTGCCCAGATTTGGTCATTATGATTGTAAAGGTCATTTAATATTACAAAATGAGTTGGGAACTTTTTTCGATTGTTTTTTACTGTTGTTTTGATCCTCCCCCCTGCACTCTCTTTGCCTCTGTCTCTGTCAAAGAAATATATAACTCTTTAAAGATGTTAATTCACTATATTGTACACCTGAAACTAATATAATACTATGATCCTAGCTATCCTGAAATTTTAAAAAAAGTGCTAAATGTTCTAGGAAAAATTAAATAAGAACTAAATAAAGGTAAAGATACACCATGTTCATGGTTGGAAAGAATAGAGACTATGAAAAGATCAATTCTAAACTCCTTAATTGATCTATATGTCCGATGCAGTCTTAATTAAAATCAAAGGCGAGGTTATTGGTTTGTTCGAAAATTAAAAGCTAATTCTCAAGTTTTGAGGAAATTCAAAAGACTTTTGAATAGCTAATACAATCTTGAAAATTGGGCACCTGGGTGGCTCAGTTGTTTAGGCCTCCAAATCTTGGTTTCAGCTTGCATCATGATCTCATGATTCACAGGACTGCATCCTGTGTTGGACTCCCCACTCAATGGGAGCGTTCCTCCCTGCTATTCCTCCTCCTACTTGCATTCTCTCTCTCTCTCTCTCTCTCTCTCTCTCTCTATCTCTCTTTCCCTCAGTGTTTTTTCCTTAGTGTTTTTTTAAACACTAATCTTGGAATTAGTCAGAATGAAAAATTTATCCATAAGACTTTAAAATTTCCTATAAAGGCGGAGTAATCAAGATAGTGTTCTGTTGACATAAAGATGGAGACATAGATCAATGTAACCAATTAAAGAATGAAGAAATAGGGCCACATACACATAATAATTGATTTAAGCAACAATATTAAAAAAGAGTTAAAAAGTAGTTAAAAAGAGGGAAATTTTTCACACAATTGGATATATAGATAGATAGATCTAGATATATCTATATATAGATCTAGATATCTATCTATATATCTATATCTATCTATAGAGATAGATATCTATATATCTATATCTATATCTGTATCTATATCTATCTATATATCTATATCTATATCTGTATCTATATCTATCTATCTATCTATCTATCTATATATATATATATTTTAATTACCCTCAGTTCCTCCATCTTATACCATATACGTAATTAATTTCAGGGATGCCTGGGTGGCTCGGTCAGCTGAGTGTCTGACTCTTGCTTTCATCTCAGGTTGTAAGCTCTGTGTCTAGATTTTTTTCCTTTGGTGGGGGCCAGAGGGAGTCTAGTTGTTCCAACACTGTTACTAAAGAAACTATCTTTGCTCCAGTATATTGCCTTTGCAATTTGATCAAAGATCAGTTTGCTGTATTCATGAGGGTCTATTTCGGGGATCTGTATTCTGTCCCATCAATGTATTTTTATTTATCAATATTACCCTCTCTTGATTACTGAATCTTTACAGTAAGTCTTGAAATCAGGTAACATCAGTCCTCCAACTTTATTCTTCACCTTCGGTATTGTGTTGGGTCTTCTGGTTCTTTTGCCTCTCTGTGTAAACTTTAGAATAAGTTTATCAAAATTCATAAAATAACTTGCTGGGATTTTGATTGGGATTGTACTGAATCCATAGATAAATTTGGGGATAATTGACACCTTGACAATATTAAGTCTTCCTATAAACTAATAAGGAATATCACTTCATTTGGTTAGCTCCACTTTAATATCACTTATCAAAATTTTACAGTTTTCCTCATATGGATCTTATGTATATATATATATATATATATATATATATATATATTTAATGTTAGAATTCTACTATGTATGTCTTTTTTTTTCTTTTTTCTTTTTTTAATTACTTTATTTATTTTCAGCTTAAGAGTACTCATTGTTTTTGCACCACACCCAGTGCTCCATGCTATATATGCCCTCTCTGTTACCCTCCACCTGGTTCCCCAACCTCCCACCCCCCGCCCCTTCAAAACCCTCGGGTTGCTTTTCAGAATCCATAGTCTCTCATGGTTCATCTCCCCTTCCAATTTCCCACAACTCCCTTCTCCTCTCCATCTCCCCATGTCCTCCATGTTCTTTGTTATGCTCCACAAATAAGTGAGACCATATGATACGTGACTCTCTCTGCTTGACTTATTTCAGTCAGCATAATCTCTTCCAGTCCCATCCATGTTGCTACAAAAGTTGGGTATTCATCCTTTCTGATGGAGGCATAATACTCCCTCGTGTATATGTACCACATCTTCCTTATTCATTCGCCCATTGAAGGGCATCTTGGTTCTTTCCACAGTTTGGCGACTGTAGACATTGCTGCTATGAACATTGGGGTACAGATGGCCCTTCTTTTCACTACATCTGTATCTTTGGGGTAAATACCCAGCAGTGCAATTGCAGGGTCATAGGGAAGCTCTATTTTTAATTTCTTGAGGAATCTCCACACTGTTCTCCAGAGTGGCTGCATATACCTAAGTATTTCATTTTTCTTTGGATGGTAATGGAAATGTTACTGTGTTTCTAGTTTCTACCTTTTTTCTTTTCTGCCTGAACGCATTAGCAAAACTTCCAGTATAATGTTGAAAACGTGTGGTGAGATGGTACATACTTTTCTTTCATGTGATCTTAGTGGGACCTCTGAGTTTCTCACCATTAATGTTAATATTAACTGTATTTGTGTGTGGATATGCATATATGAATATATATATGCTTATGGCATATGCATAGGCATACATAACTGTGTACGTCACTACTATTATTTTTTTAACAAACTGTTATGCCAGATTAGTTAAAAATAAGTAAAAAGATTTTATTTTATCTTCACTTCTTCTGTTTGATTTTTTTTTCCTTTCTCTATGTAGCTCTGAGTTTCTGATCTGCATTATATTCTTTCTGTCTAAAGAATTTCTTTTAACATTTCTTGTAAGGCAGGTCTTTTGTCAAGAAATTCCCTTAATTTTTCTTTGTCTTAATTTTTATTTCTCCTTCACTTTTTAATAAAATATTTTCAGGGTGCACAATTCTAAGTTGGCATTTTCTTTTCTCTCAATACCTTAAATATTCCACTCCACTGTCTCCAGGGTAGCATGGTTCCTGAGAAATCACATGTAATTATCTTGGCTTTGCTTTAAGTAAGGTGTCTTTTTCCTCTGGCTTCATTTTCTATTTTTTCTCCATCTTTTATGTTCTGTGATTTGAGAAGGATACACTTAGGTATAGTCTGTTGGTATTTATCTTCCTTGGTGATGGATCTGTGGTTTCATGTCTGACATTATTTCGGGGCAATTCTGTGATTATTGTTTCAAACATTTCTTCTGTTCCATTCTATTTTTGTTCTCCTTCCCACTGGGTTTTCTGATGGGTATCCTCATTATGTGTATGTTACACTTTTACAGTTGTCCCACAGTCCTTAGAAACTACATTCTTCTTCAGCCACTGTTCTCTTTCCTTATAGATTTTCAGGTATTCTGTTAATATATCCTCTAACTAAGAGTGTTTTTCCTCAGCCATGCCTAATCTAGTAATGAGCCCATCAAAGACATCCTTTCTGTTTTTTGTTTGTTTGTTTTGTTTTGTTTGCCTCTAGCATTTCTTTTGGTTCTTTCTTAGGATTTCCATCTTTCGGCTTACATTGTCCATCTATTCATGCATTGTCTGCTTTATCCAGTAGAGCTGTTCCTATATAACTCATAGATGTTTTAAATTCCCTGGCTGATAATTCAATGCCCCTACCATGTCTGGATGTGATACAAACTCTGTGTCTCCAGGTTGTGTGTGTGTGTGTGTGTGTGTGTGTGTGTGTGTGTGGTGGAGGTTGTTTTGTTTCCAATTTTTTAATGCCTTATAATTCCATCTTGATAGCTAGACATGCTGTACTGAGTAAAAGAACTGCAGTAAGTAGGCCTTTAATAATGTGCTGGTGAGGGGCACCTGGGTGTCTCAGTGGGTTAACGCCTCTGCCTTCATCTCAAGTCATGATCCCAGGGTTCTGGGATCAAACGTGGCCTGGACTCTCTGCTCAGTGGGAGCCTGCTTCCTCCTCTCTCTCTTCCTGCCTCTCTGCCTACTTGTGATCTCTCTCTATCGAAAAAAGAAATGAAATCTTTAATAAAAATAATGTGCTGGTGAGGTGTTGGAAAGGGAAAACATTCTATATTTCTACTATGAGTCCTGTGTTTTAGTGTGCCTGTGCTTCTGGACTGTGAACTTCACAAGTGTTTCACAGGGATTTTTTCTCCCCCCCACCCCACTAGCTTCACTCCTGTGGGCTGGGCCTATCTACTAGAGTCACAAACTTGTAAGGTAGGTAGGTCACCTGTCCCTTAGTAGATCTCTGCAAGACGAGATAGAAGCCAGTCCTACCAGCGTCACAGTCCTAGGAAGCCCCTCTGAGCACCATGGTCCAAGGAGGGCCACAGGGGAAGGTCCAGGCATGGAATGTCCTGCGTGGAGGGGGCACGTCTGAGCAGGGTGGGCCTCAGAGACCTCTGGTGGTCATGGCCACATTCCCTTGCAGCCTGTGGTGCCCAGCATGGGGTGGTGAATGGCAGCAATGGTAGGCGCGCCATCAGCACCAGGAGCCCGGCTCCCTACCTGGTAGGGACAGCAGCCTAGGGTCCCGTGTCCTCACCTGACCCACGGGCTCCCCCAGGACACAACTGTGTAGCCTTCTCTTGGGCTGGGATTTGTGGGAAAGTCTTCTTCATGGAAGCAATGTCCCCCCAGAAGAAGACTCTAGGGGGCAGTGGGGGCAGCTCCTCTTCTCTCACAGGCTTGTCTCAGCTAGCAGGCCCAGACACCAAGAATGTGAGGATGCTGAGTGGTGCCCTGCCCCTGCTGCCTCCATTGCCCCACCCCCCAATCCCTGCCCAAAATCGCCAACCCTCTGAATCTTCACTGCCTTGCCTGAGCCAGCTGTGACAGGTATTTAAGGCTCTAGGCTCATGGCCTGCTGTGTGAGTTCTCTGATCTTCCTGCCTACCCTGTCCTCACAGGACAAAGGCTTGAAGTCACACCCTGATCCCAGGTTTCCCATCTAGAGTCCTAGAGGGTCTCTGAGCAGACCCACAAGCTCCCTCCCCATCTCCATTCACCAGGGCTTGCCTCCTGTGGCCAGGATCCCCCTTCATTCAGGGCCCATGGGCAGGCATTGGGTCCTTGCCTTTCTCGGGCACCACCCCTCCCCAAGAGCTTGGCCTCTTGGGTGCCTCCGAGGTCCCTGGGCACTCACTGTCTGGGAACACATTCCCCTCCAAGTCCTCAGGGCCCCTGGCATCAGCCAGGGAGTGGCAACACATGCTAAGGAAGTTAGGTGGGGGGGGGGGTGCTGTGGTGATGTGCCTTGCACCTGGACGCTGAGGGACAGCCACTGGGTACTTTTTTCTGGTGGATGGCGTGTGACGGTGATGTTCCTGACCCCGCACCTCGCTTCCAACAGACTCAGGGGCTCCTAGGTAGTGGTCAGACTCTCAGGTGTGCTTAGATGTTCAAGTAATACATATCCTAAGCTTTTGGATGTTGTAACAATGTATATGTTTTATTTCTGACAGCTCAGCATTTTCCCCCAAAAAAGTCATTTATTTATTCAAAGACTGCCCACCATGAGGAAAGCACTCTTACTAGATAAGAGTTTCTCAATACTAGCCTTCAAGTAGTTAAGGAAAAAAAAAAAGGTCAGAAATAATTTACTTTAATAGACTATAAGTGCTATCATGCAGGTAGAAAAAACAACAACAAAGCAAATGCCTTAGGCCTTGAGGGAAAGTCTCCTAGAGGTGATATAGTCTATGCTAGGGTTTGATGGATAAGTAGGAGACTTTTAGCAGAGGGAACAGGTGACATAGTGTACTATTAGAATGCTCAACGTTCATAGGAAGGAATGACAGGTGATGAGGATAGCAAAACAAAGTCCAGATGGGGAATCACCTTTGTCAGCTCAGAACTCAGGATTTCTTGATAGTAGAGCTATAATCTAAGAAAACCAGAGTTAATTATGTGATTTAATTTTTGTTTTTAGAAAGACAGTTCTCTCAAAGAACTGATAGGAAGAGAGATGGTCCAGACAGGTAGGAGATAGTTGAAAAATATTCAATCAAATGTTAATGAACAGCTTGCATGTTGAAGGGGAAAATTTAGAGAGTGAGAATTAGATGTGGATGAAAGAAAGAAGGAATTAAGAATGAAGTTTTAGCTTTTGAAGCCTGGATAATTATGGTGACATTAACAGATTGGCCAGTTGAGCAAATTTTTAACATGGTGAATTTTAATGGTATAGGATAAAGTATTAGTATTAGCAATACAATGAAAGTTACAATTTAAATTGAATGCTAACCATTTACCAGGTTCCCAGTTAAGTATTTGTGTGTGTGTGTATGTGTGTAGGTATATATGTATATGTATATATAAACATTTTAATTTAATTTTATTTTTTCATGTTTCCAATGTTCATTGTATATTCATTGTTTATGCACCACACCCAGTGCTCCATGCAATTTGTGCCCTCCTTAATACCCACCTCCAGGCTGGCCCAACTCCCACAACCCCCTCCACTCCCCCACCCCCTCACCTCCAGAAACCTCAGTTTCTCTATGATCTTACATTTTGTGACCTTACCCAATGTACTTTATATTACCTCAATATAATCATTTCAATTTTGAGAATTTCCTATCTCATATGATAAAGAACATTTTTAGAATCTAGATTTATGAAACTGCATTATTACTATTATAATCTTTGTGGCCATTAGATTCTGTCTGATGTAGTTGCACATGACAGATGAGAGACCATCACTTAAATGAAATTATAGAATGGCTTTGAAATGATTCAGTGACTTTTATCTCCAACTTAAAGAGCCTAAAAATTACATTGTGTAATGGAATTAGTTACTTAGCTCTCAGAATTTTCTATTATAAAGTAGGGAAGTTGAAATGTGTATTTTGCATTTATAGTTCTTGGGTTTATTTTCACTTTTTACTGTAATTTTTAATGTTACCATCTAAGTTTCTGGCCTATGCCAGAGAATATGATTGCATGGTATATGATTTATAACTTTCTTTGTGACTTGTTGCAAACTCAGATATTGAGAAGTATGGCATGTGTTTTGAAAAGGATATTACCAGTTATGTGAATCATCAGTCCCTTCCTAATATTGTGTCCTCTTCTTCTGTCCCTCACTAAGAGAGCTGTGTGTTGTTTTCCACTTCAGTTGTGGGCATATCAATTTCTTCTTGTTAATTGATTAGTTTGAAACCTATATTGAGATGTCCATAAAGCTCAGGATAGTTCTACTTTTTATCAAGTGGAAATATCTTTCTTTTGTCCGATTTTTGTTTTTCGTCTCTGTCTCCCTTGGCTCAGTAGAATGTGTCTGAGATTCTTCCATGTTACATGCATCAGAAGTTTGTTCCTTTTTATTTCCAGGCAGCCATTTGTGGATATACCACAGTTAGCTTCTTCATTCGCCTGTCAATAGACATTTGAGTTGTTTGCATTTTAGGGCTATTATGAAGGAAACTGCAGTGAATGTTTGTATCCAAGTCTTTTCTGTTTTCACTCTTTTGGGTAAATGCAACAGAGTTAAATTACTGGATCATATAGTAAGTGTTTCTGTACCTTTAAAATAAACTGTCAGACAATATTCTAAGGTGTTCATACTATTTTGCATACCCACCAACAATGCATGAGATCTCCAGTTGTTCCCCATCTTGGCCAAAACTTAGTAAATGAATGACAATTTAAAAAATATATATGCTTTCTATTGGGTATATAGTGGTATCTCAGTGCAGTTTTCATTGCCATTTTCCTGAAGACTAAGATATTGGACATCATCTCATGTAATCATTGCCCATTTCCTTCGTGAAGTGAACTTTTGTGCATTTCTTTACATGCCAACCTAGGGAATTATAGGAGTTCATTCCATATTCTGAATATATAGGTCCTTTGTCAGATGTATATAGTGAAAATATTTCCTCTAAATCTGTCTTTTCATTTTCTTTAGTACTCGTTTTTGAGGGATAAAACTTTTTAGTTATGATAAAGTCCAATTGGACAAGATTTCTCTTTCATAGCTTACATGTCTGTGCCTTAAATAATAAATATTTGAGTATTTGAAAGTTCCACATATAGTATCCTATGTTTTCTTCTGTGCTAAGACTATGATAGATTGGATTTCATTTTTGTGTATGGCATAAAGTAAAGGTAGAGGTTTCTTGTTTATCCTTACAGATATCCAGTTGTTGCAATACCAATGACTGTGTAGAGTTTCTTTTGCCAATTGGATAAATAGGGTCTGTCTTCCTTCTGGAAACTCTGTCCAAAACCAGCTCACCATATTTGTATAGGTCTACTTCTGAACTCCATTCTCTTCCATCACTCTATATGTCTATTCTTGCCAATAACATCATATTTCCTTACTGAACTTTCTAATAAGATGTTCATGTTTTTTTGTTGATATTGAGACTTTTTATTGCATGTTCCATTTGATAGTTGCTAATATGTAGAAATACAACTGAGACTTTTTTATTGACCTTTAATCTTTGATCTTTCTAAATTCACTTGTTAGTTTTCTTTAAAAAGCGCTTTTAGTTTCATGTAGATTTCTCAGAGTATTCTATGTACACATTCATTTCCTTTATGAATAAAGTCAGTTTTACTTCTTCCTTTCTGACCTGTTCAATTTTCCTTTTCTTTTCTTAATTTAATGTACTAGCTAGAACCTCCACTATATTGTTTAATAGAATCGGTGTGAAGAGACTTAACTTTTTTAGTTCCTTAGTTTAGACAGGAAAATAATCTTCCACCATAACGTATGATGTTAGCTGACTATAGAGTTTTTCTGTAGATGTCCAGTATTAAATTGAGGAATTGTCTTTTTAGTTTTGTAGGGTCTTGTCGGTATGGGTGTTGAAGTTTGACAAATACGTCTCTTGCAACTTTGGAATTATCATATGTTCTTGCTGCTTTCTTTTTTTAGTATTAATATAGTAACTAGAGTGATTTTTTTTTAAAATAAACTTTTAGGGGCACCTGGGTGGCTCAGTGTGTTAAAGCCTCTCCCTTTGGCTCAGGTCATGATCCCAGGGTCCTGGGATCGGGCCCCATCTCGGGTTCTCTGCTCAAGGGTGTGTCTTCTTCCCCCTCTCTCTTTGCTGGCCTCTCTACCTACTTGTGATCTCTCTCTGTCAAATAAATAAATAAAATTTTAATAAATGAACATTTGTTTTTTAAATGTTTATTTTAGAATAGATTCAGATATACAGGAAAGTTGCAAAATGTTTGTAGAGTTTCTGAGTACCATCTACCAGTATACCTTATAAACATCTTAAAATACTGTAACACAATTGTCACAACTAATGAACCAGCATTAATCATTGTTATTAACTGAAGACTGTAATTACCAGACTTTTACCTAATGTCCTTTTTCTATCTCTAGATCTTATCCCAAGTACAATATTAGATTCAGTCATTATATCTTCCTTAAGCTCCTCTACAGTATGACAGCTGTTCAGACCTTTCCTATTTTTGATGACCATGACAATTTTGAGGCATTTAGTAGAATGACCTTCATTTGGGTTTGTCTGATGTTTCCTTACAGTTAGAGTAGTGTTATGTGTGGGTTTATTAAGTATTTACAGTCTATACACATTAGGGATAGGTTTGCAGTTTTCCTGTCCTGTCTATGTTTGGTCTTGGAACCAGGATAATGGTGGACTCATATATTGAGCTGGGGGGGGGGGTGTTCCCTCTTCCGTCCAGAAGGGCATAGAGGGAATGCCAGTATTTCCTCCTAAAATGCTTTGTTGAATTCACTAGAAAAGGGATCTAAGATTTGAGGGGTTTCTTTTCTGGAATGGTTTTAAACTATGATTTTAATTCCTTAACAAGAATAAAACACTCCTTCTTGAGTTAGTGTTGGTAATTAGTTTATTTCAAGGAATGTGCACACTTCATCTCAGTTGTAAAAATAATCACCACAAAATTAATCATAATATTTTTATGAGTTTAGTATATATATGAACTGTCATTTTAGTTATTTCTTTCATTTATTCTTTTATTTTTGATATCAGTAATTTCTGAATTCTTTTTTCTTCCTAGATTAGTCTATGGATGAATCAGTTTCATTTATTATTTTTAATTAACTAATTTATTTTTTCAGCAAAACAGTATTCATTGTTTCTGCACAACACACAGTGCTCCATGCAATACGTGCGCTCCCTACTACCCACACCTGGTTCCCCCAACCTCCCACCCCCGCCCCTTCAAAACCCGTTCAAATAATCTTTGACAAAGCAGGAAAAATATACAATAGAAAAAAGACAGTCTCTTCAATAAATGGTGCTGGGAAAACTGGACAGCGATATGTAGAAGAATGAAACTCGACCATTCTCTTACACCATACACAGCGATAAACTCGAAATGGATAAAAGACCTCAACGTGAGACAGGAATCTATCAGAATCCTAGAGGAGAACATAGGCAGTAACCTCTTCGATATCAGCCACAGCAACTTCTTTCAAGATATGTCTCCAAAGGCCAAGGAAACAAAAGCAAACATGAACTTTTGGGACTTCATCAAGATCAAAAGCTTCTGCACAGCAAAGGAAACAGTCAACAAAACAAAAAGGCAACCCACGGAATGGGAGAAGATATTTGCAAATGACAGTACAGACAAAAGATTGATATCCAGGATCTATAAAGAATTTCTCAAACTCAACACACACAAAACAGATAATCATATCAAAAAATGGGCAGAAGATATGAACAGACCCTTCTCCAACAAAGACATACAAATGGCTATCAGACACATGAAAAAATGTTCATCATCACTAGCCATCAGGGAGATTCAAATTAAAACCACATTGAGACACCACCTGACACCAGTTAGAATGGCCAAAATTAGCAAGACAGGAAACAACGTGTGTTGGAGAGGATGTGGAGAAAAGGGAACTCTCTTACACTGTTGTTGGGAATGCAAGTTGGTGCAGCCACTTTGGAGAACAGTGTGGAGATTACTGAAGAAATTAAGAATAGAGCTTCCCTATGACCCTGCAATTGCACTGCTGGGTATTTACCCCAAAGATACAGATGTAGTGAAAAGAAGGGCCATCTGTACCCCAGTGTTTATTGCAGCAATGGCTACGGTCGCCAAACTGTGGAAAGAACCAAGATGCCCTTCAACGGATGAATGGATAAGGAAGATGTGGTCCATATACACAATGGAGTATTATGCCTCCATCAGAAAGGATGAATACCCAACTTTTGTAGCAACATGGACAGGACTGGAAGAAATTATGCTGAGCAAAATAAGTCAAGCAGAGAGAGTCAAGTATCATATGGTCTCACTTATTTGTGGAGCATAACAAGTAACATGGAGGACATGGGGAGATGGAGAGGAGAGGGAGTTGAGGGAAACTGGAAGGGGAGATGATCCATGAGAGTCTATGGACTCTGAGAAACAACCAGGGGGTTTTGAAAGGGCGGGGGGGTGGGGGGTTGAGGAACCAGGTGGTGGGTAATAGGGAGGGCACATACTGCATGGAGCACTGAGTGTGATGCCAAAACAATGAACACTGTTATGCTGTAAATAAACAAATTAAAAAATTAAAAAAATTTAAGAAAAAGACTGTTTAGGCTATCAGGATCCCTTCCATTTCCAAATGAATTATAGGATTTGGTTGTCAGTTTCTGCAACAAACGAACAAACAAACAAATACAGCTAGGATTCTGAAAGGTGCTGTGTTGAATCTGTAGATCAATTTGGATAGTATTATCATATTCCTAATATTAAATCTCTGAGCCATGAATATGGAATATCTTTCTATTTATTTAGGTCCTTAGATTCTTTCATCAACATTTTATACTTTTTAGTATACAAGACTTCTTGTACTTCATTTTTAAAATTTATTCCTGAGTATTTACTCTTTTTGATACTATTCCAGATAAGAATTTTTCTTAACTTAGAGTTCAAATTATTCATTGCTAGTGTACAGAAATACCATTAGTTCTTTATAGATTTTAAATCCTATAAACTTTATGAATTTATAACTAGATTCTAAGTAATTCTTTTTTTAAAGATTTATTTATTTGACAGACAGAGATCACAAAGAGGCTGAGAGAGCAGAGGAAGCAGGCTCCAAGCTGAACCGAGAGCCTAATGCAGGGCTTGATCCCATCACCCTGGGACCATGACCCAAGCTGAAGGCAGAGGCTTTAACCCGCTGAGTCACCCAGGCACCCCTAATTAATTCATTTTTAATGGTTCTATTTATTTGGCAGGAGAGAGAAAGAGCACAGACAAGCAGGAGAAAACCAGGCAAGGGAAAGCAGGCTTCCCGCCCAGCAAGAAGCCTGATGCAGGACTTAATCCCAGGACCTGGGGGATCACAGCCAGAGCTTAAGGCAGATGCCCAACTGACAGAGACACCCGGTGTCCTGAGTCTATGTGATTTTATCTCTAACCCTCACAACAATGATATATAAAGGATGTTATTATTATGTTTTACAGATGTTGCTAAGAATAGGAAAGAAGAATTATGAGACTAATAGAAATTAAGAATAAATTTTGACAAAATATAATACATTGTAAAGACTATAAACAAATCGACAGGTGAAATGAACTCTAATATCAAATGCTTTCTAATATGCCACGTGCCCTCCAGTGACCCTGGCTCTCCTTAACCTTAGTAATTTATTCTTAACACCACCTTATGAACAAATAATCATTTTGCCTATCTGCGCACCTCAAGTATGCCTTATCTTTCTGTTTCACTCTGTAAATCTGCAAAATGATAACCATTTGTATTTTCTAAAATGACTTCATCCTTAGTAACATATCCTACTGTGATTCATTACTCAAGAGTAAAAACTACCTGCTATGTCATAAGAAAGACATTTGTTTTACAATAATTTAAGCCTCTTTGAAAGGCTAAAATTACATTATGCTTGAAAATGAGGGAAAATAGATGAAAGAAATCATTTAAAATGTTCACAGAATCTTTAATGTTATTGATTTCATTTGCTTCAGATTAAACCAGGAAGTTTGTAGGACTGTGGGAGTATGGCATGCCAGAAACACCAAAAATTAATGAAAGGTCAAATTATAATCTTGATAGGAGTTACATAAAACTTCTGTTTCTCGGTTTTTATTTCAGGCAACTGGCTGTCTCAGACTTCAAAGTCCAGATAGTGATGTAGACTCAATATAATGAAACCAGATTCGAAGTAATATTTTATTTTACTGGACGTTAAAGTAACCTCTTTTATCTGGAATCCATGTGAGAAAGATAGCCTGCCACTGCTCAGAATAACAAACAAATACCCTGGCTATACCCACCTCTATGCTGTATACTGCCTAAAGTCCCTTGGAAAAGGAAATGGGCTGCATTACAGTTTCAAAAATAGCCAGAGATTGAAAATCAATGCACCACAGAGCACTTTGTTTTGACCCTTTGTCTAAAGGGCAAATGCAGACCGGTCAGATTCTAGAACTGAGTGCCATATACAGGGATTTGTTTCCTGCACAAAACCTCAAAGAAAACAGTGCATTCAAATGGTAATGAAGAGAGGGCCTGAGTGCATACAGTGGTATATTAAACTTGGAGGAGCTAATGTGCATTTTCCTGTGAATCAGCCTCCCCATAGGACTCATTAGGAATGCACATTAAAGATACAGACAAGTGTGCCATTTTTAAATCAAGTGTCTTATTTCTTACAGCACTATTAGTATTATACGCATTCTGGTAAGTGGCATTTTTGACTGCAATTTAATTGTGCAGCTGGGAAATCTGATTCCATTTCCAAGCTGTAAAAATATCTTCCTGCTAGGGTAGAATGGGGAGAAGTGTGTGGGGTGGGGGAGGCGTAAAGAGAGTGGATTAGAGGTGGGATTGGGAGAGGGGGAGGGGGCTATGGACATTGGGGAGGGGAGGCGAACCATAAGAGACTATGGACTCTGAAAAACAACCTGAGGGTTTTGAAGGGTCAGGGGTGGGAGGTTGGAGGAACAGGTGGTGGGTGATGGGGAGGGCACGTTTTGCATGGAGCACTGGGTGTTGTGCAAAAAGAATGAATACTGTTACGCTGAAAAAAAATAAATAAAAAAAAAAATAAAAAAAAAAAGAGAGTGGATTAGAATAGGAAGTGATCGATTACTTCCTTTTCTTTTAAAAACTAAATATGCTGGTCTTTTGAGCTCAATTCTTACTTAGAATCCATAAGAATTCCCACAAAATAACAGTCTACAAATGGTGCTGAGGAAATGACAGCTGCGACCACACCAGCAATGCTTAGGAAAAGTTGAGAGGCACTTCTGCAAGAGGGTGATTGAACCCATGGGGAGCTTCAGATGGAAAGATGTCACATACGGGGCAATCTGCATGGAGAAGAGCAGAAAAATACTCATATGATTATGATTAGACATGTAGCAGGAAAGCAAAACACAATTTAGCTTATGAAGAAACTGAAATTCAAGTGGGTCAGCCTTGAAGTTCTAAAATTCCTTGCAGGGGCACCTGGGTGACTCTGTGGGTTAAGCCTCTGCCTTTGGCTCAGATCATGATGTCAGGGTCCTGGAATTAAGCCCCACATCAGACTCTCTGCTCAGTGGGGAGCCTGCTTCTCCCTCTCTCTCTGCCTGCCTCTCTGCCTACTTGTGATCTCTGACTGTCAAATAAATAAAATAAAAATCTTTTAAAAATTCCTTGAAGAACAATATCCACTTTTTTTTTTTCCAGTTCTTATTATACCATGCTTGTAAGAGGCAAACACTTAAAATCTGGTTGCATTTAATTCCAAAGTGTGTTAAAGGGATAAAAAAAAAAAACCCCACAGCATAAAAGACTTCTTTATCTTACAAAGATATGTCTAAACACTGAAGTCATTCCTCCAGGATTCTAGGGCAATGGCATGCTGGTCACATAGCACTACTCCAACTTCATTGTCAATATCCTCTTTCTAGAGAAGGTGATAGACTCAGATAAGCATGTTGTTGGTTAATCATGAGGGTCCAAGGACACAAGTCCTGCTGGGATTTCTTTTTTTTTTTTTTAAGATTTATTTATTTGACAGATAGAGATTACAAGTAGGCAGAGAGGCAGGCAGAGAGAGAGAGAGAGGAGGAAGCAGGCTCCCACCCTGCTGGGATTTCTGAGGAAGGAATTTAAGGCATGGTTTCCTTCTCCAAGGGATCTGAAACAAAAGACAAGGTTTGTCTCTCTTCAGTCTGAGGAGAACACTTCATGAGTGATCTCAGATGACTGGATCTTGGGATAAGAGGCAGTACATGTCTATTTCTTGTGATCATTAGAATGGCTACTCAGCTGTGTAAACCTTTATGAGCTCTGGTGGAAGCAGTGCTGAGGGCCAGGGCTGTCATCTGGGACATGGTAGCAACCCCTTAGAAAAAGAAAGCAGAGTGGGATCCTCCCCAGCCATAAAAGAATGGTTAGAGTCTACAGCTTACTCAGAGCTGCAAGAAACTGCCAGGCATTCCATCACCTGCTAATTTGCCACAGTAAAAGAGAATGTGTATGTCAAGGGATATAATTAAAGGGATATACAACCATGAGTAGGTTTAGGAATGCACAGATCATCTGTCATATGACTTTAAAAAAGAGATAAACTGAAGGTACATAAAGGTGGGTTTATAGAAAACAAGGTATCAGAAGGATTTAAGATATAAGAGCAACTGTGAGACACCAAATGAAATCTTGAGGAAAACTATGAAATTTGATCCAGGAGATGAATAATCTTCATGGACACACAATCACAGAATGGGCCATTAATTAAAAATCTACCTTTCAGATGACCTCACTCCAGTGGGTTTTATAGCTGATTCTACCAAATTTTAAATATTTTACCCTTTCTTTCTAGGTCATAGGAAAATATGGAAAGAATTTCAATTTGTCCTATAAAGCCAACCTTTGTGCTAATGATATTAAAGGAAACTTAGCCTTGGTCTCAAAGTATAAAAATAAACTTCACAATAAAAAAGTATGACAATTGTTTTAGAGAAAAAAAATTTGTAACAGACTGTAGTAGTCAGTATTCTCCACAAAACTAGAGCCAGAAGTATAGACAGTAATATCTATAAGAGATTTGTTATAGGAATCTGCTCAGGCAGTTATGGAGGCAAGGAGGCCCACAATCTGCATCTGCAAGCTGGAAATCCAGGAAAGGTGGTGGTATAATTCAGTCTGAGTCCAAAGGCCAAAGATTCAGGCTGCTGTTCTAAGCCCTGGGCTGAGTCTGAATGCCCAAGGGAGTCCAAGGGCAGGAGAAGATGGATGTCTCAGTTCAAGCACAGAAAGAAGTTGCCCTTCCCCTGCCTTTTTGTTCTGTTCAGGCCCTCAACAGATTGGATGATGACCACCTGTAATCTTCTTTACTCCTCCTATCAGAAATGTCTTCTGTAGAAATCCTCAAAAACACAGGCAGAAATAATATTGTGCTAGTGTCTGGACATCCTTTAGCCTTGTCATGATGACACATAAAATGAACCATCACACATACTGAAGGGATCTTCCTAAGCAAACTCGATTTTATGACAGAAAATAATTATTTGCCAAAACTTCTATGAAAAATGTAAAAGATAATAGATTGGGAAAAGTATTTATTCTGAATGAATATGACCAACAAAAAGGTAGTACTTTTTAAAGATTATATGTATTTATTTTAGATATGAGGAGGGGCAGAGAGAGATGGAGAGAAAGAATCTCAAACAGACTCACCACTGAACTGTGTGCCCTACAATGGGCTTGATCCCACAACCATGACATCATGACATGGCACTTAACTGAATGAGCCATCTAGTTGCCCCCCAAAATAATATTTTTAATATATACAAGTTCTTCTAATTAATAAGAGTAAACTAAAAAATAAAAAGCAATAGAAAATTTAGTGAAGGATATTAACAGACAAGCCACAAAGGACATATAATGGTCCTTATAATTACATTATATAGTTTTATAATTCAACATATAAACATATGTTTAAACAGAAAAAGATTTTCAGCATCACTAGACATCCAAATTATGCATCATGAGGGCACCTGGGTGCCTTAATTGTTAAGTGTCTGCCTTTGGCTCAAGTCATGATTCCAGAGTCCTGGGATCAAGCCCTGCCTGAGGGTCATAGCTTGGTGGGGAGCCTGATTCTCCCCCTTCCTCTACCCCTGCTTGTGTTCCCTCTCTCACTGTGTCACTCTCTGTCAAATAAATAAATAAAATCTTTTAAAATTTTTGCATCATAAATGACATACAGTTTTTCACTCAACAGATTAGCCAAAGTTTAAAAACTTTATGGTATCCCGTGATTTTGAGGAGAAAAGGCATGTCCACCATTGATTTGCAAGTATGAATTGCAAAACTGTTTTGAAAAATAATCAACCTCTGTAAATTTATAAGGTACCTCTTATTTAAACAAGTTATCCTATACTTTGGATGTCAATTCCCTCCTCTGTCACTCATGAATAAACAAAATCGTTTTTAAAAAGTCTAAAAAAATAAAACTGAAAGAATAAAAAGTAGAAAAAAGAAAAACATGTGAGGACAAAGAAAAGAATACTTGCATATTCCTCAAATTATCAAGAGACCTGGGGGAGGGTAAGGGAATACTGCAAAGGTGATTATTACATTTATTTTTAAACACTTCTACTTTTTTCTGTAAACATTTCTATTTACAACTATGAATTTGTACTTTTTCCTTTGTGATAAAAAAAGTATTATATATATAAACCTAAACATAAGTATATCTTGTATAAGTCATATATATCACTATATCATATAAATATATTGTATATACCATGCATATTATACATGAACTTTGTGCTAAATCTCGGTCATTCATTTATTAATTATAGTTCTTAATCACTGAAATAAACAGTCACAAAAACTTACAATAAAATGTTCCTTGGACTCAACTAAAGATTTGGGAAGTATGAAGATGCCTTGATGTATCCTTTCTTGACTGCTGACAAGGCAACTTCCCACTCTGTCCCATGCGAGATGAGACATAACGAAACTGCCTCTTCTAGTGATCTGCCTCTTGATCTTGATTTAAAACAGTTTCCCCAAAATTATACTACCTAAGCGAGGATCATTTGGATTATTTCTACAACCCAAAGATCAACTGTTTTAAAAGGACCCAGAATTTACATAATGCACTTTACCAGGAATAATACAGTTAATAATAAGGCATGTGCTTGCAATTTGTTTAAAGGAGCATAGATAGTAAAGGAACCAGGATTTATGGTCAGACCTGAATCTGGGTCAGGTTGGGCCCCTAAAGTAAGTGACAGCACCTCTGTCAACTGCCAAACTTAGAGAATAACAGTAATTCCCCTGTTGGTTGCACAAATGCTTCACATTGTTGGTTTCATGTACGCATTAGGGGAAAAAAATCTAAGTAAAATCCCTAGTCCAGGATTTTGTGGTTGCTCAATGACTCAATACATGGTGGTTACTTGATTATTATTAGGTCGTGACTGTACAGCTATGGGGTGATACCTAATAATGTCATCTCATCGAGGTAAAAACTGATTATATTTTATTTCAGTTTTATGGTATTTTCACTTTTATTTAAAGAAATGTTGGGCAGAAGGAAGATTAGACATGTCCTATGATGGCTATCTTGGGTAGAATTAGGAATCTTGCTGACAGTCACCAACCTGATTTCTAACTCAGTAAAAAGAAAACTTGGATTCACCTAAGAATGTAATGAGTGATTCTAGAACTCAAGGATTTTCTTTAATGGAAGGTATAGAACCAGATGAGGTACTAGTGTCTTTCTCTTCCTGAGATTCTGATTCTATGTCTTACTCTCTCCCAGCATCTAGTCAGGGAGGCAGCTCAGACAGAAGGTATAACATAAAGGCAAGACTGGTATAACACAATGTTCCTAAACGAAAAGATTATAGTCTCAGAGAAAATGTGAATGACAATTAAATATAGCTGGCTACTAGTTACCATATATTGGTGTTTGGATCTCATTAAATCTCATAGTCCCATTTGAAACTTAATCTTTTATAGACTTCTGTTTACACTTTCTTCAGCACTTTTAGCACTTTCAATAGGATTTCCTTTTTAAAAAATTATTTTTATTTGACAGAGAGAGAGAGAGAGATCACAAGTAGTCAGAAAGTCAGGCAGAGAGAAAGAGGGGGAAGTGGGCTTTCTGTAGCCAGCCCAGTGAAGGGCTCGATCCCAGGACCCTGAGATCATGACTTGAGCTGAAGGCAGAGGCTTAACCCTCTGAGCCACCCAGGAACCCCTCAATGGGATTTCCTAAAAGCAGCTCACACATTTGTTTCTCTAAATCCCTTTGTGTTAGTCTAGACTTTTGTGAACATTCATAACACAACCATAAAAGCTAAAGTTATGGTTTATTCCCCATCTCAAGAAATGAATTTACATACATTTTTAAAATTTCTTTTCAGAGTAACAGAATTCATTGTTTTTGCACCACACACAGTGCTCCATGCAATACCTGCCCTCCCCAATACCCACCACCTGGTTCCCCTAACCTCCCAACCCCCACCCCTTCAAAACCATCAGGTGGTTTTTCAGAGTCCATAGTCTCTCATGGTTCACCTCCCCGTCCAATTTCCCTGACCTCCCTTCTCCTCTCCATCTCCCCATGTCCTCCATGTTATTTGTTATGCTCCACAAATAAGTGAAACCATATGATACTTGACTCTCTCTGCTTGACTTATTTCACTCAGCATAATCTCTTCCAGTCACGTCCATGTTGCTACAAAAGTTGGGTATTCATCCTTTCTTTTCTTTTTTTTTTTAATAAACATATAATGTATTTTTATCCCCACGGGTACAGGTCTGTGAATCACCAGGTTTGCACACTTCACAGCACTCATGATAGCACATACCTTCCCCAGTGTCCATAAACCACTCCCCCTCTCCCAACCCCACCTCTGCCCAGCAACCCTCAATTTGTTTTGTGAGATTAAGAGTCATTTATGGTTTGTGTCCCTCCCAATCCCATCTTATTTCATTTATTCTTCTCCTATTCCCCTAACCCCCCATGTTGCATCTCCATGTCCTCATATCAGGGAGATCATATGATAGTTGTCTTTCTCCGATTGACTTATTTCACTAAGCATGATACCCTCTAGTTCCATCCACGTTGTCGCAAATGGCAAGATTTCATTTCTTTTGATGGCTGCATAGTATTCCATTGTGTATATATACCACATCTTCTTTAGCCATTCATCTCTTGATGGACATCTAGGTTCTTTCCATAGTTTGGCTATTGTAGACATTGCTGCTATAAACATTCAGGTACACGTGCCCCTTCGGATCACTACGTTTGTATCTTTAGGGTAAATACCCAGTAGTGCAATTGCTGGGTCATAGGGTAGTTCTATTTTCAACATTTTGAGGAACCTCCATGCTGTTTTCCAGAGTGGTGCACCAGCTTGCATTCCCACCAACAGTGGAGGAGGGTTCCCCTTTCTCCGCATCCTCGTCAGCATCTGTCATTTCCTGACTTGTTAATTTTAGCCATTCTGACTGGTGTGAGGTGATATCTCATTGTGGTTTTGATTTGTATTTCCCTGATGCCGAGTGATGTGGAGCACTTTTTCATGTGTCTGTTGGCCATCTGGATGTCTTCTTTGCAGAAATGTCTGTTCATGTCCTCTGCCCATTTCTTGATTGGATTGTTTGTTCTTTGGGTGTTGAGTTTGCTAAGTTCCTTATAGATTTTGGATACTAGCCCTTTATCTGACATGTCATTTGCAAATATCTTCTCCCATTCTGTCAGTTGTCTCTTGGTTTTGTTAACTGTTTCCTTTGCTGTGCAAAAGCTTTGATCTTGATGAAATCCCAATAGTTCATTTTTGCCCTTGCTTCCCTTGCCTTTGCCGATGTTCCTAGGAAGATGTTGCTGTGGCTGAGGTCGAAGAGGTTGCTGCCTGTGTTCTCCTCAAGGATTTGGATGGATTTCTTTCTCACATTGAGGTCCTTCATCCATTTTGAGTCTATTTTCGTGTGTGCTGTAAGGAAGTGGTCCAATTTCATTTTTCTGCATGTGGCTGTCCAATTTTCCCAGAACCATTTATTGAAGAGGCTGTCTTTTTTCCATTGGACATTCTTTCCTGCTTTGTCGAAGATTAGTTGTCCATAGAGTTGAGGTTCAAAAACATTTAAATTTTAAAAATTATGTTTCTTTATTTTAACTTCTGTTCATTTACTTTTTATTTGAGTTCCAACAGTTTTGTTTCTCTGTTGGCTCAAAAAAATCTATGGATATGCTTTAGTAGAGCCAGTTTTTCAACAACAGAATACACAGTATATAAAATGCAGTGATTATGCATCTATAACTTACAAGGAGGGAAAATCTCATTTGTGTTTTTGTTTATAACCTTATGCAAGAGTCATTACACTTTTTGCAAAAGTATCCTTTAGTAAGTATCAGAATGGAAGAATGAAACAGTGGCTTTTAAGGATCATTGGTCTCAAGGTTATAATTTATAATGAATCACATAAAACCCCACCATCACTAAAATAACAATCCTGTGATCAGGAAAAGGAGATAGGGGATTGCTATCATAATTGGAGCTTAGATTTTGAATTCCACTAGTTTCTCACTAATGATACAACAAATTCCAAACTCACTATATATAAAAAAAAGCCTCATTCTATCATAGGCATATCTGTTCCTCCAAATACATTAATCTTGCTGTAGCCAACTTTATGTTACTGTGACATGCACAGAGAAACCTCCCATCATATCAATTATCTTTATTAAGAACTTATATGGATTTGTGCTTATTTTACTCAATATCTGACTCACCAATAGGCAGTAATAGCTACATCTATTTTTTTGCCCATCGTAGTAGCCACAATACCTGATTTCTTGTAGGTACCTCATGTATATTTAAAAGAAATCAGTGAATTAATCACTGATGTGATTTCACCACCTTCTTTCAGTTACCATTTTTATTTCCTTCATAATTTTTCATGTTACAAAAGCTCCAGTAATCTTCAGTTTCACATTCCTCAAATCGTCCTAAACTCTGCTGATGGACAGTTAAATTTACCCCAAACATAGCTTTATCACGTCACACTTAAAATCACATGTTTTCCACGGCTCCTCATTACCTAGAATCTAGACTAGCCTTTCTCACTTGAGGTTCTCAGAAGGAATTAAATTAAATCCAACCACCCCAGGCACCCATTATATGTAATGAATTAGCTTCTCTCCTATGCCTCTAAATTGATGGTAGCTATGCAGTAATTTTCAGAGAGTTGAGAAAATAATTGCTCAATTTAATTTATGTAAGGCTTTATTGTCTTGTGGAACCTCAGTTAAGAAAGACTTGCTCCAGGAAAACAATGTACACCTGCCTTAATTTTCTGATCTACTCTCCCATAACTACTCCTCACATTCCCTTGGCATTATTCAAGTTGAACTCTTCCACAGTCATCAGGCATTTCTGTCTCCACCAGTTAGTGTTCTGCAGTCCTCACATATCCACTGTGCATCTCTTTGGATGAAATCTTGACCAGTCTTTAAGATTACTCACCAACAGCCCATGGAGAGTTCTTTGGCCTTCCAGCATAGTGTTGCACGTATTACCTTTAATTTAACATTATTGATAGTTTTGCATTTTTTAAACGTCTCTTATGAGTTCCTTGGAAGCTGAACTTCTGCCCACAAAAGAGAACATCATGTCTTTTGCAGAGTGAATGCCAGATTTAGAGGGCAGACCATTATGCTGCTGAAGGAAAAGATCTAAGCAAAGCAGCCGAATCAGGAAAAAATATAAGATAAAGAGCAAGTGTCCTCTGATACAAAGTGTCAGTTTTCCACCACTGCCTGACATAAAGAACCAGTCCTGAGAATGAGCACCAGCATGACAAGGAATTAAACACCAGAAGAAAATATCCAAAAGTTATTACTCACTCTTTCTTTGCAAGTGTGTGTTCTTAAATTAAAATACCAGGATCCAGTCAGGATGGCAGAGAAGTAGCAGGCGGAGACTACATCAGGTAGCAGGAGATCAAACATTTCAAACAAGTAAAAATCCAACAGGAGATCGAAGAGAAGAAGAATAGCAATTCTAGAAACAGAAAATAAACCACTTTCTGAAAGGTAGGACTGGCGAAGTGAATCCAAAGCGACAGAAAGATAGACAGCGGGGTGAGGGTCTGGCTCCCGGCAAATGGCAGAGCAATGGAGCACAAAATTGGGACTTTTAAAAGTCTGTTCCACTGAGGGACATTGCTCCAGAGGCTAAATCAGGGTGAAGCCCACGCAGGGTCAGCATGGTCTCAGGTCCCGCAGGGTGACAGAAGGATCAGGGGTGTCGGAGTGTTGCAGAGCTTGCAGGTATTAAAACAGGGAAGCCAGCTACAGAGACAGAGCTGAGGAGTGAGCTCTCAGCTCGGGGTTACCTTGAACTGGTCGCAGGTTGCTTGAGCATGGAGTGCGGCTGGAGGCTGGGGATATGGGAGTGATTAGGCACTGTTCTCTGGGGGCGCACTGAGGAGTGGGGCCCCAGGCTCTTGCCCCCTCCAGGCCGGAGATGGGAGGCTGCCATTTTCAATCCCATCCTCTGGAACTCTACGGAAAGCGTTCAGGGAACAACAGCTCCCAAAGCGAACCCAAGCGGATTATTTAGCCCGGCCTCTGGTAAGTGCGGTTCAATTCCACCTTGGGCAAAGACACTTGAGAATCACTACAACAGGCCCCTCCCCCAGAAGATCAACAAGAAATCCAGCCAGGACCAAGTTCACCAAGGAGAGTAGGTGCAATACCAAGGACAGCAGCGGAATTCCAGAGGAGGAGAATGCAAAGCACGGAACTCATGGCTTTCTCCCCATGATTCTTTAGTCTTGTGGTTAATTTTTTTTTCAATTTTTTTCTTCTTCTACTAATTTTTTTTAACTTTTACCCTTCTCTTTTTTAACGTTTTAATTAGTTTATCTAATATATCATATATATATATATATATGTTTTCTTTTTTATATTTTTTATTCGTTTGTTTTCTTTTTTTAATTTTTCCTTTCTTTATTTCTGAACCTCTTTTTATCCCCTTTCTCCAGCCCACGATTTGGGATCACTTCTGATTTGGTTAAAGTGCATTTTCCTGGGGTCTTTGCTACCCTTTTAGTATTTTACTTGCTCCTTCATATACTCTTATCTGGACAAAATGACAAGGTGGAAAAATTCACCACAAAAAAAAAAAAAAAGAACAAGAGGCAGTACCGAAGGCTTGGGACCTAATCAATACAGACATTGGTAATATGTCAGATCTAGATTTCAGAATGACGTTTCTCAAGGTTCTAGCCAGGCTCAAAAAAGGCATGGAAGATATTAGAGAAACCCTCTGTGGAGATATAAAATGCCTTTCTAGAGAAATGAAAGAAGTAAAATCTAACCAAATTGAAATAAAAAAATTTATTAATGAGATGCAATAAAAAATGGAGGCTCTCACTGTTAGGATAAATGAGGCAGAAGAAAGAATTAGTTATATAGAAGACCAAATGGCAGAGAATAAAGAAGCTGAGCAAAAGAGGGACAAACAGCAAATGGACCACGAGGGGAGAATTCAAGAGATAAGTGACACCATAAAACGAAACAACATTAGAATAATTGGGATTCCAGAAGAAGAAGAAAGAGAGAGGGGAGCAGAAAATCTATTGGAGAGAGTTATTGGAGAGAATTTCCCAAATATGGCAAAGGGAAAAAGCATCAGAATCCAGGGGTACAGAGAACCCCCCTCAAAGTCAACAAGAATAGGCCCACACCCCGTCACCTAATAGTAAAATTTACAAGCCTTAGTGACAAAGAGAAAATTCTGAATGCAGCCTGGGAAAAGAAGTCTATAACATACAATGGTGAAAATATTAGATTGGCAGCAGACTTACCCACAGAGACCTGGCAGGCCAGAAAGAGCTGGCATGATATGTTCAGAGCACTAAATGAGAAAAACATACAGCCAAGAATACTATATCCAGCTAGGCTATCATTGAAAATAGAAGGAGAGATAAAAAGCTTTCAGGACAAACAAAAACTGAAAGAATTTGCAAACACCAAACCAGCTCTACAGGAAATATTGAAAGGGGTGCTCTAAGCAAAGAGAGAGCCTAAAAGTAGTAGATCAGAAACAAACAGATGATATACAGTAATAGTCACCTTACAGGCAATACAATGGCACTAAATTCATATCTCTCAATAGTTACCCGGAATGTTAATGGGCTAAATGCCCCAATCAAAAGACACAGGATATCAGAATGGATAAAAAAAACGAAACCCATATATATGTTGCCTACAAGAAACTCATTTTAGACCCAAAGACACCTCCAGATTTAATGTGAGGGGGTGGAAATCAATTTACCATGCTAATGGACATCAGAAGAAAGCTGGGGTGGAAATCTTTATATCAGATCAATTAGATTTTAAGCCAAATCCTATAATAAGAGAAGAGGAAGGACACTATATGATACTCAAAGGGTCTGTCCAACAAGAAAATTTAACAATTATAAATATCTATGCCTCTCACATGGGAGCAGCCACCTCTATAAACCAATTAATAAGAAAATCAAAGAAACACATCAATAATAATACAACAATAGTAGGGGACTTGAACACTCCCCTCACTTAAATGGACAGATCATCCAAGCAAAAGACCAACAAGGAAATAAAGACTTTAAATGACACACTGGACCAGATGAACATCGCAGATATATTCAGAACATTTCATCCCAAAGCAACAGAATACACATTCTTCTCTAGTGCACATGGAACCTTCTCCAGAATAGATCACATCCTGGGTCATAAAAAAGGTCTCAACCAGTATCAAAATATTGGGATCATTCCCTGCATATTTTTGAACCACAATGTTCTGAAGCTAGAACTCAATCACAAGAGGAAATTTGGAAAGAACACAAACACATGGAGACTAAAAAGCATCCTTCTAAAGAATGAATGGGTCAACCAGGAAATTAAAGAAGAATTGAAAAAATTCATGGAAACAAATGATATTGAAAACACAATGGTTCAAAATCTGCGGGACACAGCAAAGGGAGTCCTGAGAGGAAAATATATAGTGGT
This sequence comes from Meles meles, assembly GCF_922984935.1. Taxonomy (NCBI): domain Eukaryota; kingdom Metazoa; phylum Chordata; class Mammalia; order Carnivora; family Mustelidae; genus Meles; species Meles meles. The sequence goes on along the minus strand of NC_060068.1, from coordinate 23,315,194 downwards.
ACAAGCCTTTCTCAAGAAAGGTCCCAAATACACAACCTAACCCTACAGCTAAAGGAGCTGGAGAAAGAACAAGAAAGAAACCCTAACCCAGCATGAGAAGAGAAGTCATAAAGATCAGAGCAGAAACCAATGAAATAGAAATGAAAAAAAAAAAAAAATAGAACAAATCAACAAAACTAGAAGCTGGTTCTTTGAAAGAATAAGATTGAAAAACCCCTGGCCAGACTTATCCAAAAGAAAAGAGAAAGGACCCAAATAAATAAATTCATGAATGATAGAGGAGAGATAACAACTAACACCAAAAAATACAGACAATTATAAGAACATATTATGATACGCTCTAGTTCCATCCACGTCATCGCAAATGGCAAGATTTCATTTCTTTTGATGGCTGCATAGTATTCCATTGTGTATATATACCACATCTTCTTGATCCATTCATCTGTTGATGGACATCTAGGTTCTTTCCATAGTCTGGCTATTGTAGACAAAACAAACTGGGGGTTGCTGGGGGGAGGTGGGATTGGGAGAGGGGGAGTGGGCTATGGACATTGGGGAGGGGAGGCGAACCATAAGAGACTATGGACTCTGAAAAACAACCTGAGGGTTTTGAAGGGTCAGGGGTGGGAGGTTGGGGGAACAGGTGGTGGGTAATGGGGAGGGCACGTTTTGCATGGAGCACTGGGTGTTGTGCAAAAAGAATGAATACTGTTATGCTGAAAAAATAAATAAAATGGAAAAAAAAAAAGAACATATTATGAGCAACTCTACGCCAACAAATTTGACAATCTGGAAGAAAGGGATGTATTCCTAGAGACATGTAAACTACCACAACTGAACCAGGAAGAAATAGAAAACCTGAACAGACTCATAACCAGTAAGGAGACTGAAAGAGTCATCGAAAATCTCCAAACAAACAAAAGCCCAGGGCCAGATGGCTTTCCAGGGGAATTATACCAAACAGTGAAAGAAAAACTAATTCCTATTCTCCTGAAACTGTCCCAAAAAAATAGAAATGGAAGGAAAACTTCCAAACTCATTTTATGAGGTCAGCATCACCTTGATCCCAAAACCAGACAAGGATCCCACCAAAAAAGTGAACTACAGATCAATATCCTTGATGAACACAGATGCAAAAATTCTCACCAAAATACTAGCCAATAGAATTCAACAGTATATTAAGGCCTGGTGAGAGAGTATGTATAACTGCATGTCTCAATCCAGACACTGTAAATAATCTTCCTTCACTCTAAATGAATCATATCTTTCCCTGAGAGGCATGAAGCTCCCTCCTCTGTCCTAGGCTTCCCTGCCTGTTCTTAATTCTCCCAGGGAATCTGTTCAATGTTCACTCCTCAAGACTCAGCCCACAACCCAACTCTGTGTCCTCTTCTGGTCAGTCCACAAACCCCTGAGCACTGACTCCTTCACCTGTTGGCATTTTAGCAAAGATTGTCATAGTCTCCAATCCCACTTATTAGTTCCTTGTCACATAATTCTGTTGGTTTGCTTTGCATGCTTTATGTCCTGAAAGCAGTGATACCTCATGTTTTTAGTGGTTGGTCTAGGAAGGTATGAGCATACATAGTAGATCATTTGTTACACAATTGACAATTTTCTTAGGAAAAGTAAAGATAAATTTAAGTGTAACTTACACCATAATTCACACAAGTACTGCAATGAAATACATAGGTGGTAGGGCTCACCTTGGATTCATGCCATGAACTTAAAAATACACTTATTTCTCCTTAAGGTGAAAATTGAGGCAATTCTTCAATTTTCCTTCATTGTATCTTGACAAGATCACCTTCTCACCAGTATCCTTCCTTAGAAAACAGATTGAGAGCTCATTGTCAAGGAATAGCAATATTTTCTAGCAACATCTAGTTAACATCACAACCCTCAATAACTATTAGCAACATAAGCTCCCCAATGTACCTTAAATGTGAAAGAAAACACAATAGCAGAGCTTTTTTGAAAATTTAATTTATTTAATTTCAAATATAACGTATTATTACTTTCAGAGGTAGAATTCAGTGAATCAAAATTTGCAAATAACACCCAGTGCTCATTATGTCAAGCTCCCTCCTTAATGCCCATCACACAGTTACCTTTTCCCCAATGACCTCTCCCTCCAGCAACCCTCCGTTTCTTCCCTAATGTTAAGAGTCTCTTATGGTTTGCCTTCCTCTGTGACTTCCTTTTGTATTATTTTTTCCTTTCCTTCCCCTAGGTTTCCTTCCCCCCTTTTTTTTCCTAAATAGTGTTTCGAAATACCATATGAGTGAAATAATCAGATATTTCACTTTCCCTTATGGACTTATTTCACCTAACAACACCTCTATTTTCATCCATGTTGTTGCTAATGGCAATGTGTCATTCTTTTTATGGTATGGTAATATTCTATTGTGTATGAACAAATGGCCAACAGACATATGAGAAAATGTTCAACATCACTCAGCATCACGGAAATACAGATCAAACCTCAATGAAATAGCACCTTACACTGGTCAGACTGGCTAAAATTAGTAAGATTGGAAACAACACATGATGGTGAGGATTAAGAGAAAGGAGAACCTTCTTACAGTGTTGGTCTGAATGCCAGTTGGTACAGACACTCTGGAAATGGTATGGAGATTCCTCTAAATGTCAAAAATAGAACTACTCAGGGCTCCCAAGAAGTAATCCTAACAAGTACTCAGTGACTCAGTTAGTTAAAAAACCTCCCTTTGGCTCAGGTCATGATCCCAGATTGAACAATGCCATGGATTTCATGCTCAGCAGTGACTATGCTTCATCCTCTTCCCGCTCATGGTGTCTTTATCAAATAAATAAAGTAAAAGATAAAAAATATAACTACCCTATGGCCCATCAACTGCTCTAATATGTATTTATCCAAAGGATAGAAGGATAGTGATTCAAAGGGGCACTTGTTTCCCCAATGTTTATAGGAGAAATGTCCACAATTATCTAAGTATGTAAAGAACTCTGATGTCCATAATCACATGAATGGAGAACAATGATGTTGTATATACATTTAATAGCGTTTTAAGCTCATCTTTTCTACTTATAAATTACATTCCACTTAGTACAGCAGAATCCAATCCATTTGGATGCCACAGAGATCTTTCCACTTTCAACCCTTTCTCCTGATTATAGGGTTCCAGGAGGACCAAGTGAAGTTTGCATTTTTAGCATCTGGTGAAGGGTCCAAAGTATTCATAGTCTCTATTACCAAGACCCAGGAACAGACTCCAATCACTACCCCCTGTTTGCCACTTTACCCTTTTTTTAAGTTAAGATCGGGATCTAGAGAACACCAGCAGATGCCCCGCTCCACTTATTTCAGATAAGGACTGAAACTGGAGCTTGTCCCCAGCACTTTCTACAATAGCTCCAACCAGAAGATAGTGGCAAACCTATCGGCGACCAAACAACTCTGAAGTATGAGTCCTGCGCATGGAAGTGGCTCTGTCTCCTCCACTCACCAGACTGACTGCATCTGGTTATGACAGGCAGTATTCTCAGCAGTAATAATGACAAGACCTTCGATCTATTCATTTTTTCACCCGAAGTTATATATAGAATTATAATGTCTTCAAGTCGATAAAGGCATAGATGAGGGAAAGCACATTCCATGAACTTTAATCAGTGACTAGGGGCTGTAAAAGGTAGAGGACAACCCTAAGATAGTTCTCCCACCACTAGAAAATGCTTGCACCAATCAGACAGGTAACTGTGGTGCTGGCCCAGGTGTACTGAGTTGCTTTCTCTTCTTGCTCATCCCATCTCCATAGAGGACAGGATTTGATGTTTTTGCTAGTGCATCCCTGGTGCAGATTCTGGTGTGGGGTGTGAGTTATTTTAAGCCCTCAGTTACTAGGGAAATCCACTTTCCCTTTGAGCATTTCCTCTGATCAGGTTTGGGCACTGATGAGATCTTGGGGGTTGGATCATGGAGAAACTGGTGGGTGGGATAATGAATTGCTCCTGGGAGTAGGTAGGATCCCTGTCCTGCTGTGCATGAAGTTTGTCTCCATGGGGAGAAGAGGAAGATGGGAGATACCTGCCCTGATATGAAACAAATCCAAATGTCCACCGCAAGCCATTCTTTCCTGAGGTTCATTTGAGACCCCCCAGAGTTCCTACCTGATCCCTGACCTGTACCTGGGATGACAGGACTCCTATCAGCAGGGGACACCCACCATACCTAAGGAGGCAACAATTTGGGCAGCAAAGGCATAGTGAACCTGGTGCACCAGTAGGAAAGAGAGAGAAGGAATGGGTGATGACCCCATTCCCACCATCCCCTTGCCCTGGGGGCCCCTTAAGGCTATGTCCAGAACACTTGTCCAGCAGTGTCCCAGTCTCTGACATCATTAGTGAATGCTTAGTCCAGTGCACATTCATGTCACCAGCCACGTTGTCCTCCTCACTCCAGCCAAGCCACTCAAGGCCACAGGCCTAGGAGTGTGAGACCTGGCCACGGCAGCTCAGAGGCCCATCCTGGGGAGCCACTGGCCATGGTCCTTGCTGGGGGGCTTAGGGTCCCCTATAATGGGTTCTCAGGAGCCTCCATGACTCTCCCAGGGCTCGTGTCCCTGTGGCACCTGCTGCTCTCCTCCCGCCCCAGAGCTCTTGCTCAGCTGGACTTACTTTGCTACTTGCCAACAAGACTGTTGAGCTTGCATATGGGAGGGACATGGCTGTTGCTCTTTTTCTAAGTGATTGCTCTCTTTATTTGTTCTATGGGAAGGAATCCCAGGAGTCTTGTCAGCTTCCTGCCAGACCCTTTCCCACTCCCACACTGCTGTCCGAGCTGAGGGGCGACCTTCCAACTGCTTTTCTCTCTCTGCACTCCTCTCTGTCCTGCTTCCTTCTGGTTCTGCAACCCCCCTGTGGTGACCTTTTCTGGCTCTTGACTTTGCTCCTTGCACATCTTTGGGGACAAGTTCAAAATAAAGAAAAATAAATACATAAAATACATATATATGATGCATACATATCCTTTCCCAGCTGGGAGAACTAGTATCTACTGAACTGCTCTACGTACTGGAGATTGATTGGGAAGCAGCAGCCGTTGAGCTCCTGCTCTCCTGAATCTCCCAGGCTTCCTGATTCATGCTCGACTTTCACAAAACTTGGTTCCCACATTACAGAACCACTTATGAAGTCACTTACTTTGGTTTACAATTACAAATAGCTGGTAATTGAAGGCAATATATTTTATTTTTTAAATAATATTAATTTCTTGGAGGTGGCTTTTGTATAAACTCAAGTCTGCAAAGAATACCTGGAAGGTACAAAATATCAATGTGCTGTTTCCAGGAAGAAATTCAGTAATTAAACATGGTTAGCAATTATCACTTCCAAAATGATCTTTTTGGTTTGCTATTGAATAACATAAACTAGGAAATGACTTAGTTTTGTTTATTAGGTTACACTGTTTCTTTGGTAGAAACTTATTTTGATGTTACCGTCTGAGTGAGAAATACAAAACACTTTGTTAAAGCAGTTTTTCAGTTAGGTTCCATGACCACACGAAAATATAAAACCAGCACAAACACAATCTGTGTCAGATGCTCCAATCAGATAGGAACAGTGATATGGGGCGAAGGGAAAAAGGAAGGGAAGCAAGAGGCATCTGCATAGAGGAGACATTAAAACACATCTAAGGAAAAGGTGCACTTAGTACCATCCCCTTTTCACATGTTTATGCTCAAAACTTTACAGCCTTGTGGTGTGTTTCTGTGACAACAGCACATTCAAGGGACCCCTTGGCATACCTGTCCATCCCAAATGTAGGAAACTCAAGTGGGACCCAGTGGGTGGATGAGAACTCCCATTTCTGTTCTTCTCTGAGTACAGGCTGCATTTCTGGTGAAGAGCAAGTGCTTCAGTTACTGCCCTGTAACCCCAGTCTTTCCTACTGGTGATCATCATGAAAACTTCTCATTCTCAGGGATCTAAATTTTAAAAGTGTTCTCAGCATGGAAAGAGTGAAGGGCATTTCTGGTTCCAGCGGGTCCTTAGAAAAATCACTATTAATAAGACTCTAACTCAAATTTCTGGGCTGAAAGCCATATAGAGTAATTTATATGACCTTTTCATCCTTTTCTATATGAAATTATTATAATATTTTTATTGAATATATTTGGCTTACATTTATGAAAATGGGAACAGTGTTTTCCTGGGCTAGGTCTAAATAAAGGAGAAGATGTTCCAATAAAACCGGTGACCAGGCTGGGTAACCTCATCCTGAATTACTGAAATGGACATCTATGGCTTGCTAGCACTGAAAACAACATAGGGTTATATGCAAAGCTGGCATCCCTTTAAAATGATACAGGTTTTTTTTTTTTTTTTTACTATATAAAGAATATAAAAATATGTACACATGTTAGTTTTTATTTATTTATTTATTTACTTTGAGGGGACTAGGGAGAAGGGAAGAGGGAGAGGGAGTGAGTATCTTAATCTCATACCACACAAACCTTGGAACTCAATATTGCAGTCACATCTCACAAGACCTGAGATGAAATCAAGAGTTGGATGCTTTACCCACTGAGTCACCCAGGGAAACCAATCATTGGTAGACTTATATTAAAAAAATGTTGGAAATGCTGTTGTACTAAATCCCTTTTATGTGTATGGCTGCAGATTACAATGACTTAGCCACATTGGTGAGTATCATAAGGTGACCATTGGTATATTAAGAGCAATGGGCTTTAGAATTCTGATGGCTACTAGTTATTTTCTATTTATAATTCTACTGAATTAACAAACTCTAAGCAGCAATGTTGATGTTGTCCAGCCAAATAAGGATGGTTATTATTAGGATAGGAACCACTGGTGGCATGAAGAACAGAGAATAACCCCTTTCTGAAGGTCATCAAAATAGAACAGAACCACCACAGTTCTATAACATGTCCGTCTACTGTAGGTGGAAATGGAAACTCACAAAACCATAGCTATGATAGGGATTGGCTATAATCCAGGAATGCTCCACTTTTAAGAGTGCTAAATTAATCCTTTCAATATGATTCAGTGTTTTGTATTTTATGTTCATATGTTTTATGTTTGTGTGTGTGTGTGATTTTTATGGCTATATATGTTCATTTTTCAAAGGAAAGTTAAGCTATATTTCTTTATTAATTGATCAATAGTAGGATTGGTCATTGATCTAGAACTTTTTTCTTAAACCCCTGTTTCCAAGCATAAACAGTGAGAACCAATTGCAACAATTAAATGCAAAATGAACTGCATTATACACTTCAGTGTCATTGAAGGGTGTTATTTTGGAAACATTCTATGCTTGCTAAACAAATTGTCCATTGTAGCTAAAGTTTTGTCATTAGTCACCACTTAACATGTTTTTTTTTAATTTGTTTATTTTCAACATACCAGTGTTCATAGTTTTTGCATCACACCCAGTGCTCCATGCAGTACGTGCCCTCCCTATTACCCACCACCTGACATGTTTTTAAGATTTTATTTTAATTCCACTTAGATAATACACAACAAAATGCTAGTTGAAGATATATAATATGGTGATTCAACACTTCCATACAACACCTGGTACTCATCACAAGTGTACTTGTTAATCCCTATCCCCTATTTAATACCTTCCCAACACCCTCCCCTAGGTGATCATCTCTTCCTTCGTTGGAGTTATGGGTCTGTTTATCGGTTTGCCTCTCTCTCTTTTTTCCCCTTTGCTCCTTTCTTTTTTGAATTCACATACGAGTAAAAACTTAATGGTGTTTGTCTTTCTGTGGTTTATTTCACTTGTCATAATACTCTCTAGATTCATTCATGTCACTGCAAATGGCAAGAATTCATTGTATTTATGGCTTAGTAATATTATATTATATACCTATATCTGATGTCTAATATGTATTACATATCTATATATCTATACATATCTCTATATATGACATATTATATATCTATAGATTGTCTATCTATATAAATATCTATACACATGTATAGATATAATTTATATATCTATTTATACATATATATATTTATACATCTGTATAGATTTATATAATGGTATAAACACCTTTTCTTCTTTAGTTATTTAGCTGTTGATGGACAACTGGACTCCTTCCATATTTTGGGTACTGTGGTCAAATATACGGTATTGCTTATGTATGCAAACTATTGAGAATGTCTGTGGCTTTTAGACATCAACTTACATTTTATAAGTTACTTATAAGAAAAAAAAGAAAAATTACCACAAAAATAGAGTGACTGGTACTATATAATTATTTTGTCAAATCCCTATTATTTATTTTTCTGAATTAATGGAACCTTTGTCTTAAATCCTGAAATAGGATGGAATGGCATTGTTCTTAAAGAGTTCACAAGGTGAAATTAATGGACTCCTAAGAAGCAGGACTAGTGGGAACTTTGTTACATTTCTACAGAGCAGATCCTCTGAATTACTCTTATTATGGTCCCCATCATCTTGTTTCTTGGGCTGTAAATGATGGGGTTGACTACTGGGATCAGGATAGTGCAGGAGACAGCAAGGACCTTAACCTCTCTGGAGTTTGGAAGGATCTTGGGCATAAGTAAGTGTAAACAAAGATCCATGCAGGCCAGAGTCAACATGACTGGAACATCACAAAAGAAATGGTTGATGGTTTTGGATCTATTCTAAGGGATTTGGAAGTCATATGCAGTGTGGGCATAGGAGTTGATTGAGCACAGGATCAAAGATCCTCTTATGGTCACCACACAAACTCTTTTGCTCATACAAACAGCATAGTGGAGAGGAAAGCAAATTTGCTGCATAATGATCATAGGCCACAGACGTCAATAAAAATCCATCTGCATCAGATAAATTAATGAAAAAGAAACTCTGAGTTGCACATTTGTTTCCAGAGAGATAATCAGAAACCATCTTGGGGACATTCCTGGAGATATAGTTCAGGTCCATGAGGGAGTTGACTAAGTAGAAAATACATGGGTGTGTGGAGGTGGGTGTCCAGGATGATCATGGACAGGTTACCAAACAGAGCCATTAGGAAAAGGAGAAAACTGAGAATGAAGAAAAACAGGACAATTCTTCATGGTGAGAATAACCCCAATAAGAATAAATCAGTTGATGTTTGGTTAATATTTTCTGTGTGTCATTAATTTAGTTTCCCCTAAAGGGAGACACATAATAAGTACAGAAAAAACAATCTCTTATTAATTCATTATTTTAGTTCCACTCTGACTTATTCAGGACACATTGCCTCTCTTAAAAAAATTAGCACATATCTTGAAAAAAATCTCCTCATAGTTAAAAATCTTGATGTCATACGAATATCAAACTCCAAAATAGTTCATAGAAATGTGTAAATTTGTAAGGATAATATATTTCTGTGACTTTATTAAGATACCCATATTTTATTTTTCTGTATAAGTTTAGTTATTATCAATGGCAGTCTTAGTACTTGTTATATATGCATTGTAAGGCAGTGTAAATGCATAAATTATAGACCTGTACATAAATATATTTTATGACACACAGGCAGTGATTTTTTTTCTCTAATTAAGCCCTAAGATTTCTGAAATTATAGTAGTCTATCAGGACACGGTGTAGATATATATCCTTTTGGTTTGTTCATTTGTTTGTTTTGGTGCCAAGACATATTATCTACTTCATTTTCCCCCAGAAATCTACAATGAAGAGTTATTGACAACTATAAGTTATAAGAAGCCGATTTGGTCCTCCTCACTCTATATTCAAATGCTTTAAAGAAACTCCTTTCCTGACAGTTTTCTCTAAAATTTTATTTTAGCTCCTTGGTTCTGCTTACGCTCTCTGAAAATATCTGTATTATTCTTCTGCTTCTCAATAATTATATAACAGCATTGCTTTATGGCACCTCTTCTTATTCTGTTTGACCTTTTGATTTTGTGTATTTAAAACACTTTCAATTTTTTGATAAGTGTGAGTTTAGCTCCTATATGTATCAATCTCTGTCATAGAAATCAACTAACATAATACAGAAGTAAATCTACATGACTTTAAATGAAGTGGGAAACAAAGTAGAGGGTGGAATCAGAGATAGAAAGGTGAAGAACACATTGGGTGAAGACGTTTTAAGGAACAGACACTTAAAAAGAGTAGGGGAAATGGCATTTTGAGAATATTCTAAGTAGGAAGGAGTGGAGAGAATCTTCTCCAGAAGGAATACCATCAGTGAGTAAAGCCCAGCATGCTGTGCCTACAAAGGATTGTAGTGCTTCACTCTCTCATACTTTTCTAGGATCAAAGCCATCAGAATATTGAGGAATTCTTTGTATGAAAGATAGACACACACCCATATAGTTATACTGAATTAAAAATGACCTACATAAATGCCTGGTTGTGGATATTAAGGAGGTACGTATTGCATGGAGCACTGGGTGTGGTGCATAAACAATGAAACTTGGAACACAGAAAAAATAAAATTAAATTTAAAAAAAGAAAAAGGCAAGACCCTTTTACAACAAAAATGAGAGAATTTGTTAAATCCATACTAAAAATGTCATGTGTTATTTAAAATGAAGGGTCAAATAATAACCTTATTTAAAATAAATGATAATATTTAATGTAATAAATGTAATGAAAGTTTGAAAATATAAATTGGTGAAAATCGACCAGAAAGCACAGTAAAACACAGAATTTGACACTTAGGACAGAAAATAGAGTGAGAGGAATAATAAAAGATGACCCAACATATACTTATGGGCATTTCTGTAAATGTGTATGACATTCATTTTTTTTGACACAATATTTATTTATTTTTAATTTAATATTACAAAAAGACCTTTTTTCTTTCTTTTTTTGTATCTATGAAAGAATCATGTTTATTTAAAATTAACACAATTTAACAATTGTCAAATGGGAAGAAAGAAATTACAGAAAAAAAAATATAATCATCTATATATGCCTGGTTTGCTTATTTCTTTCAAAGTGAATGGGAGTCTTAAAATTGGGCTAAAGGTCACTTTACATGTTATTTTCTGTATCTTTTGAAGTACACCATCTATAATCTAATCATTTCTGGAAAGTTTTGTTATTTTTCAGGAAACATTAGAAATATAGTTTCATGAACAATAAAGATATACATCAGGCTCCCTATTCTGTTTTTTGGTGTTGTTTTTGTTTTTTTGCGGGTTTTTTTTTTTTATTTCTTCAAATTTTTAAAATTTTTTTTCAACATAACAGTATTTAGTGTTTTTGCACCACACCCAGTGTTCCATGCAATATGTGCCCTCCCTATTACCCACCACCTGGTTCCCCCAACAACCCAACCCCCACCCCTTCAAAACCCTCAGGTTGTTTTTCAGAGTCCATAGTCTCTCATGGTTCATCTCCCCTTCCAATTTCCCTCAACTTCCTTCTCCTCTCCATCTCCCCATGTCCTTCATGTTTTTTGTTATGCTCCACAAATAAGTGAAACCATATGATACTTGACTCTCTCTGCTTGATTTATTTCACTCAGCATAATTTCTTCCAGTCCTGTCCATGTTGCTTTTGTAGCAACATTCATCCTTTCTGATGGAGGCATAATACTCGATCATGTATATGGACCACATCTTCCTTATCCATTCATCTGTTGAAGGGCATCTTGGTTCTTTCCACAGTTTGACGACTGTGGTCATTGCTGCAATAAACATTGGGGTACAGATGGTGCTTCTTTTCACTACATCTGTATAAAAGAACTTTTTTCTAAACCAATATATGATTTACAATATTGAATGATGATATAACGAACACAGAAAATTAGCATAAATAATCATTAAATGGTATTTTCTTGAAAATACTCAATATTGGGGTGCTTGGGTGGTTCAGTGGATTAAGCCTCAGCCTTCAGCTCAGGTCATGGTCTCAGGGTCCTCGGATGGAGCCCAGCATCAGGCTCCTCCTGCTTCCTCCTCTCTCTCTGCCTGTCTCTGCCTACTTATGATCTCTGTCAAATAAATACATAAAAATCTTAAAAAAAAGAAAATACTCAATATTGTCTTGAAAACAATTTCTTGATAATCCTCAAAATGAGGTAGACTGGTATTCTAAATTCACCTTGAGAGAAAATATGATAATATGAGAAGAAATCTAGACAGCCATGCATATAAAATAACATCACGTTTCAAATACTGTTATATATTTTATATGTGAACAATAAATTCTAGGATATGGAATAAAGCTCTAGATGCATATCCTCAAACATAACATGGTATGTAGCCACGTTGACAGAATGGGAAAGGGAGGCAAAAACGATGATGTAGGAATGGGATGACTCATCATTCAGAGTGGCCTGAGTTACAAATCATGGCCTGGTATTTTGGATATTTAGAAATCAAATATTAGAGATGAGCATATTGTTTTAAAAACTGAGAAAGTATTGGGAATAATTGTAAATGAATTTGAAGTATTTTCCCTGGGTGTCAAGAGGCACAGGTTATAGGATCATAATTTTATCCTGTGGTTTGCTGATGCCATTCCATACATTCTTGGGATAATACACTAAAGTGATAAAAAAGTTATTTCAGTTAGTAATTTCCACGTACTCAAATTATTGCAGATGTTCATTTCCTAAACTACCTTGAAATACCTACATCATGGATCTGGGTCTATGTGAAGCAACTGATTTTCAGTTATTGGGTGGTCATGGTCAACTTGTAGAGGAAAAACTGGGAGAGCTGGTTGTGTTCATAAGTTAAATAGATATTGCATTTGACACAGAAGCCACATTAGATATTGAATATCTGTTTATAAATTCTGATCTGTAGAACTATATTTTTTATTAAAATACTTAGATTATTTCCCCATTACTTTAATTTTACTCAACGATGTAAAGAAAACCATTCTATTTACTTTGCAAAAGATTTGCACCTGCTTCAATCTTTTAAACTTCACTAGAACTTTTGGGTCTAGCATCGGCATTACTGACAATAGACAGTGGAGAAAAAGGGAAAGAGATGGTTTCTTAATGAGTTGGAGAACTAAGGCTTGAACCTGAAGGAGGTTCATACATGGCAGAGAAAATAGGACTATACGCTTCCATTGACCATGTCAAGATTGGTGCCAGGAGTTAATTTTATTTAATCCTGACCAAAGTCTCTTGAGGTTGAGACTACATCAATATGAGTGCAGATAGTCGCTGTTGATAAATCAAGTTTCAGAGATTTAAAGGGAATTCTTTGGATTTCTTGTATTAACATAGGTGGTAAATAGATGCAGATATTTATATGTGAAATTTCTATTTAAAAAGAATACTATCGGGGCGCCTGGGTGGCTCAGTGGATTAAGCCGCTGCCTTCGGCTCAGGTCATGATCCCAGGGTCCTGGGATCGAGCCCCGCGTCGGGCTCTCTGCTCCGTGGGGAGCCTGCTTCCTCCTCTCTCTCTGCCTGCCTATCTGCCTACTTGTGATCTCTCTGTCAAAAAAAAAAAAAAAAAAAAAAGAATACTATCATAACACTAAATATTTTAGGCAACAATTAGGAAATAACAAATGGTTATTTTTAACTACGCAGTACTAAATAGAAATTAAAAGAAAATTTAAAAGCTATTAATTAAAAATGCACTATTGATGAAAGAGTGTGAAGAATACATACATGTTATTTAAGCCTAAGTAGCTTGGTTTAGTGCTTCTATATTGTCATTTCAAGAAATTTCTTGTTTAAAGAAGAACTAATTCCTATTTTCCTGAAACTGTTCCAAAAAATAGAAATGGAAGGAAAACTTCCAAACTCATTTCATGAGGCCAGCATCACCTTGATCCCAAAACCAGACAAGGATCCCACCAAAAAAGAGAACTACAGACCAATATCCTTGATGAACACAGATGCAAAAATTCTCACCAAAATACTAACCAATAGGATTCAACAGTCCATTAAAAGGATTATTCACCACGATCAAGTGGGATTTATTCCAGGGCTGCAGGGTTGGTTCATCATCCACAAATCAATCAGTGTGATACAACACATTAATAAAAGAAAGAACAAGAACCATATGATACTCTCAATAGATGCTGAAAAAGCATTTGACAAAGTACAGCATCCCTTCCTGATCAAAACTCTTCAAAGTGTAGGGATAGAGGGCACATACCTCAATATTATCAAAGCCATCTATGAAAAACCCACCACAAATATCATTCTCAATGGAGAAAAACTGAAAGCTTTTCCGCTAAGGTCAGGAACATGGCAGGGATGTCCATTATCACCACTGCTATTCAACATAGTACTACACGTCCTAGCCTCAGCAATCAGACAACAAAAAGAAATTAAAGGCATCCAAATTGGCAAAGAAGAAGTCAAACTATCACTCCTCACAGATGATATGATACTATATGTGGAAAACTGAAAAGACTCCACTCCAAAAGTGCTAGAACTTGTACAGGAATTCAGTAAAGTGGCAGGATATAAAATCAATGCACAGAAATCAGTTGCAATTCTGTACACCAACAACAAGACAGAAGAAAGAGAAATTCAGGAGTCAATCCCATTTACAATTGCACCCAAAACTATAAGATACCTAGGAATAAACCTAACCAAAGAAGCTAAGAATCTATATGCAGAAAACTATAAAGTACTCATGAAAGAAATTGAGGAAGACACAAAGAAATGGAAAAATGTTCCATGCTCCTGGATTGGAAGAATAAATATTGTGAAAATGTCTATGCTACCTAAAGCAATCTACACATTTAATGCAATCCCTATCAAAATACCATCCATTTTTTTCAAAATGGAACAAATGATCCTAAAATTTATATGGAACCAGAAAAGATATTGAATAGCAAAGGAATATTGAAAAAGAAAGCCAAAGTGGGTGGCATCACAATTCCGGACTTCAAGCTCTATTACAAAGCTGTCATCATCAAGACAGCGTGGTACTGGCACAAAAACAGACACATAGATCAGTGGAACAGAATAGAGAGCCCAGAAATAGACCCTCAACTCTATGGTCAACTAATCTTCGACAAAGCAGGAAAGAATGTCCAATGGAAAAAAGACAGCCTCTTCAATAAATGGTGCTGGGAAAATTGGACAGCCACATGCAGAAAAATGAAATTGGACCACTTCCTTACACCACACACGAAAATAGACTCAAAATGGATGAAGGACCACAATGTGAGAAAGGAATCCATCAAAATCCTTGAGGAGAACGCAGGCAGCAACCTCTTCGACCTCAGCCACAGCAACATCTTCCTAGGAACATCGGCAAAGGCAGATTTCAGAGATTTAAAGGGAATTCTTTGGATTTCTTGTATTAACATAGGTGGTAAATAGATGCAGATATTTATATGTGAAATTTCTTTTTAAAAAGAATACTATCATAACACTAAATATTTTAGGCAACAATTAGGAAATAACAAATGCTTATTTTTAACTACTCAGTACTAAATAGGAATTAAAAGAAAATTTAAAAGCTATTAATTAAAAATGCACTATTGATGAAACAGCATGGAGAATACATACACGTTATTTAAGCCTAAGTAGCTTGGTTTAGTGCTTCTATATTGTCATTTCAAGAAATTTCTTGTTTCCTCTCATTTTCAGTCTGAATCATATTTTCTCTTGTTCTTGGCAACCATAAAACTTTAATCAACAGTGTAGAAAATACACACATCACTTCCAGATCCTCTCAGTGAACTCTGACCCATGTCCTGCTCCCATACCAAAGTTGCCCTAGGTGGGTTTGCTTACAAAGATCAACCTTCTCTTTATTATCTCCTCTGTAAATTGCTTTGTAAATGTATATATTCAGTTTATTCCTCCATCATAATGAGAAAGTTCCTCTAAATAATGGTATTTATAAATAATTTGCGTATTACCATTTTTATTTTAGTTTAAGAATATTTAATAAGCATTATCTATATTACATATGTTATTTTCCTTGTTTTCCATGTTTGTATTCAATTGCAAATAAAATTTGAAAAACCTCTCACTTTATTGATGCACATATTTACAGAATAAAGCGATTTTTCAAATATAAGATCATTATGATAAAGATTAAATGTGGATTCCAGGTGATGAGACGTAATTTAGTTAAAACTGTATAGTGATCCAATGTCAGATCTGGAAATGTGTCCTCTAGATACCAGACAATGAGGAATTTTCTTCTGAAGCAGACAAATCTCAAAGGATCATTGGGATCACTAAATAAGTGTGGTTGCAATCATTTTTGTTGATTGCATAGTTGGAAAAAGAATGTGCATTTAACAAAGAAATTTCTAGTTTTTGCCTAAAATGTTTTAAGAATTCTCAGACTAATCTTTTATAATCATCTGAATGTAAAAAAAAAAAATCGCCAGCAGTTTTCATATAAATTTGGATTGCTTCTTCTCATTTCAAGAACCCTGTCATACTTTTATGTGAACTTTACCAAATTAAGGTTCTTTATGGACCTATAGGGGAAGAGTTCTCTAAAAGACCCATCAGATCTTTTTCCCCAGGACTTCCTTAAAAGTACTGGCTGCAGGAAGTCCACCTTGGTTCTTTGGAAAATGTGTTCATACTTGTATCTGTATGTCCATAGATAATTATTTTGCATTGCTATTAGTTATCCAGATTTTACAGTATCGTGAAATGACTTTCCTAGAATGAATCAGATTACTGAGAGGAGAATCCACTGGAATCTAGCCCAGCACAGGTCCCTACAGTATCTCTGCAATTTCATATATGGACTTTTTCATGCCTTCTAATATTTTCACAACAGTTTCTATTAAAATGGACAAACAGTACAGAGTTCAAAATGCTTTAGTGACTTAGGAATTAATGTGCTTCTTAAATATTTAAGTAATGTGTATTTTCATTTGTTTAGATAGATGTAGAGCTTGTAATCTTAAGAATTTTATTGTACACAGAGATCTAAAATGCACAGTATTTGTATGTGCATACATCTGTGTGCTTCTATATATACCTTCATGAAATATCACAATAGCAAATCAGCACTGAAAAATAGGTAGGTAGGTAGACAGATGTATGGAGTTATATCTGATTCACCAGTATATACTTTGACTTTGGATTCAGATTGAAAAGAAGTTTATTTTGCTTTATTGCAAAACAAGCTGCAGATTTTTGGAGTCAATGCTAAATCTAATGCTAGCTGTCACTTACTAGAAATGTAAACACGGATTAGTGAATCCAACTCTCTGATCTTTACCTCATAAGTATAGCAGATCAAAATCATGAGATATGATCTCACACTTCCTAGAATGCCTGTAATTAATAATTGAAAAAATAATGAGTTTTGGAGAGAATGTGGCGAAAACACAACACTTGAGCACTATTGATTGGACTATATATTACTACAGCCTTTATGGAAATTGGTATAGAAGTTCTTCAAAAAGTTAAAAGTAAAACTCCCATAGTCCCACCTCTGGCTATATACCCAAAGGAAGTAAAATGATATGAAATCAAATTTGAAGCTATACTTTACTCTTGTAATCATTATTGCGGTGTGACTCATAATGGATAAAATATGGAAATTAATTTTACATGTTCATTGACAAATAAATGGAAAAATGAAATAAGAGCAACATTTATGAACCTGGAGGACATTAAAAGGAGTGAAATAAGCCAAACACAGAAAGACAGACACTTACAATAATTACAATTGTATATGAAATCTAGTAGTCCATCTTTAAAAGTAAAGAGTAGAATGGCAATTGTCAGTGACTGAAGGCAGGGAGAAATGGGAAGATGTGGGTGAAATGCTAAGTTTCCAGTGTACATGTTGAATAAGTTCTATTTAGAGCAATTTATATGTAGTTAACAAAATTGTATATTGGAAATTTTCTGTTACTATGGATCTCACCAGTTGGTAGTATTCATACACATACACACACACACACACACACACACACACACACACACAGACACACACACACAAGATAAGTGAATTTGTGGATATGTGCTTTGTAGTGATTATTGGAAAGTGTAATGTAGTGATTATTGGAAAGTGTAAGTATCTTAAATAAAGCTGTGCACCATATATATGTGTGTGTGTGTGTGTGTGTGTATTATATATCTATATCTATATCTATATCTATATCTATATCTATATCTATATTTGTCTATTATTCCTAAACAAATCTGAAGGAAAAAAAAACAAAAAAATGACAAGACTGAATTATATAATTTATACTGGATACGTCAAATCTGAGTGGCATGAGTGACCCATGCACACTAATTGTGACATTTTTTACTATCTTCACTATTGCCACTAAAATCAACATAGTTACCATCATACATTTTTATCCATACACATATCATCTTTGGATTTCTCAGGGACATTGTTCCCAAAAAGTTTCAAAACACTCATTGATTTTCACAAAGCATCCTACTTTGCTATCACAGATGTAACTATTACTCCACTGGAGACTTAGTGATAGGCAAATAAATTTTTATTTTATGTTTTTATTATTACTTATTTTTTTAATTAATTAATTTATTTTTATTTGCTTATTTACAGCATAACTTATTATTTTTTAAGTTAACTTTAAAAAAAAGATTGTATTTATTTATTTGACAGAAAGCACAAGCAAAGGGAGCAGGAGAGGGATAAGCAGGCACCCCTCCAACCAGGGAGCCAGATGCAGGGCTCACTATCAGGGGCCTGGGATCATGAGCATAGCCTAAGGCAGAAGTTTAAATCACTTAGCCACCCAGGCGCCCCAAAGACAATTTTTTTAATACCATAGTTAAATACAGAAAGCAGTAAAATCGGGCAAAATTTGTGTTAAAAAAATAATCCTATCCCTTTGGGCCCACCCATTTCCTTCATATATGGACCTGCACATAGAAAAAGTTTACATTTTTGAATAAAGATGCAAAGTATGTAAAAAACTTTAAACTGATGCAAACAAAAACAAAAACAAAGGAAAACCAAGGCAGAGGAAGGTGTTTAAACTTTCCTTGACTTGTTGGAATGGTGGTAACAGAGAGCTTTATGAGGGAATCTGTAGGGAAGGAGGGCAAACAAATTCTCCACTTAATAAAAAGTAAAAAAAAAAAACAAACCAATCCAAACCAAAACAAAACAAAGCTTTAAAATCGATCCCTGGTTGTAGACAAGTTCTCCAAAACCAGTAGCTGGCACCCCTGCAACAAACAAAGAGGGAGAAAATTTCCTGGGTTATCTCAACAATCAGGTCCTTTTCCTCTGCTGAGGGTACTGGGGGGTTTCCGGACTGTACTCAGTTGGGTCGCCAGTGCAGTGGCTGGGCAGGCTGACCAAGCTGACCAGTCTGCTCCCTTCCTGATGTTGGGCTCCTGTGGGTCGCCCCAGCTGCTCCCTCCTACCCCGCTGCCCCCTCCCGCCTGGCCTGCCACCTGCTCCACCCAGAGGCCAGCCCCATCTCTGTGGCAGCTGAAGCTGTGCCCCTGCCCCTGGAGGCCTGATCCATCTGGCCTTCAGTGGAGGGTCTCCTGGCCCCCGAGGCCTCTCCCGCTCTCCTGTGGCCTCGCTGCTCTTCCTGAAGGAGAAGCCCCTCCACCAGAAAGACTTCTGAAAGGAAAAGTGCTTCTTCCTATTTCTCGGGCTCTCTCGCTACTGGGTTAGTGCAGGGCTGGTCCCTGGCCTTTGGGGGAGACATCCAGCAGGGGACCAAGGCGGCCTCCCTGTCAAAGGGCGCAGCCTAGCATGTCTTGGCGGCCTCCCCACTCCCAGGGCTCCTCCTTCTCGGCGAGGTAGTCTGACTTCAGGGGTAACCATGGAGGCTCCTACTTCTGGGCCACGGGTGGGACACCGCCCTGCTCCCAGCAGCCATGGGCTCCTCCAGGTCTGGGCTCCAGCACTGCCCTTGGCCTGCAGCTCATCCTTTGGAGCCTGGCTAGGCCGGGATTGGGAGAGGTGGCGCCTTTACCTGCGGGTGATGGGACTGGTGGGGAAATGGAAGGGGTGCATGACAGCGCCAGGAATAATGGGACACTGGAAATAACAGGGGGAGGCTTAGTGGTTTTTTTTTGTTGTTGTTGTTGTTTTGTTTTGTTTTGTTTTTGTTTTTGTTTTTTTAATAAACATTCTTAGGATGTATTTTGTGAGGCAGATTTACAACACTACTGTCTTGATTAAGAAGGAAAGGGGGAAAAAACACACAGAAAAAACCAATACCCACATTTTTAAAAAGATCATAGTCTTAGGAGTTAATTTAAACCACAGGAACTTTTCACCTATCTCATCTTAGCTGTACCAGTCAGTGATAATATGCCTCTTTCAAATTCAATTATTTTACTAAAAATACCTTGGTTTGGACAAATTCTCACATTTGCAGGTCCATTACCATTCATACATGTGCTGTGTATTTTGTCAGAGAATTATAATTATTTAGTGACCGTATTTACGTGAATATAGTATTCAGTGTAGACCTTAGTTTAATTTACCATAAATAGAGAAAAGAAGTGCATTGATGATTGTAGATGTCAGCCATTGATTAAAATATCAATTCCACTATATTTACTACCATTTTACAGTAGAATACAAGGTACAACAACAATTCTTTCAAGAATTCTATAATGTTTTGTCTAAGGCTTAAAGAGAGTTTCATTTTTTTTAAACACACAAGTATGTAAAAATTTATTTACTTTTTAACATTTAATTATATATCTATATGAAAATATGGAATATATAAAATCTATAAAATATGGATATTTTAATAGACTTTAGCAAAATAAGATTTTCCTTTGAATGGCCATTGTTAATTAAAGATTTTTTTTTTTATTTATTTGACAGAGAGAGATCACAAGTAGGCAGAGAGGCAGGCAGAGAGAGTGAGAGGGAAGCAGGCTCCCTGCTGAGCAGAGAGCCCGATGTGGGACTCGATCCCAGGACCCTGAGATCATGACCTGAGCCGAAGGCAGCGGCTTAAACCATTGAGCCACCCAGGCGCCCGGCCATTGTTAATTAAATGCTTAAATCTATCCATTGTTGGGGTCACTGGGTGGCTCAGTGGGTTAGGCCTCTGCCTTCAGCTTGGGTCATAATCTCAGGGTCCTGAGACAGAGCCATGAATTGGGCTCTCTGCTCAGCGGAGAGCCTGCTTCTCCCTCTCTCCATGCCTGTCTCTCTGTCTATTTGTGATCGCTCTCTGTCAAATAAAAAAAATTCTTTAAAAAAATCTATCAATTGTTAATTCTAATATTTTATTAAATAGTTTCTTTATTGATTCTAATCAAAATTATCTTAAGCATTTAAATGATAAGTAACAATAAAAATACCCATAAGACATGTACCCTTTGTTATCATGCATAGTTACAAACATACTGGTTTCTCAAGCTGATATTGGTCCTCCCATCATCCTATCAATGAAGTCATTTTTCTGAATAGAGTATTTTTCAAACCACTGTGTATACTTTGCTCTCATCCCTGCTCTTGCCATTTTAGATAACTCCATAAAGACTCATGATCTGGGGACATCTTTGGAGATTAAGAAGAATACTTGATGTTTTATGAGTGTATTCACTCATAAACTCACTCAGTGTGAGAAGTGAATACAATTCTCATGTGTCATTCACTGAGATATGAGTAACATTAAAATAGCAATTGCTCATCATATCTCTAGGACAAAATTTAGAAACAAGTTCTGATAATTTGTGTAGCTGTTTTAATAGTTGAGTTCAAGTTTATTCAGTGGGTAAATAAATATATTTATTCAGATCTTGAATATTATGTCTCTCATGTATAACTTCTTTCTTTATTGTGGCTATTAATTCCTTATTGAATATATCATTTGCAAATATCTTCTCCCAATCAGAAGTTATGTTGATTGTTCGCTTGGCTGTGCAGAAGCTTTTTATCTTGAGAAACAGTAGTTCATTTTTCTTTTGATTCCCTTGCCTTTAGAGACCTGTGTTGCAGGAAGTTACTGTGGCTGAGGTTGAAGAGGTTGCTGCCTGGGGTTCTCCTCTAGGATTTTGAAGGATTCCTCTCTCCCACTGGGGTTTTTCATCCATTTTGGATTTTTTGTTACATGTGGTAGAAGAGAATGGGCCAGTGTCGTCCTTCTGCATGTGACTGTCCAATTTTCCCAGCATCATTTATCAAAGACATTGCCTTTTTTTCCATTGGATATCCTTCCCTGCTTTATTAAAGATCAGTTGGCCTTAGAGTCAAGGGGTTTTTTTCTGGGCTCTCTGTTCTATTCCATTGAGTGACACGTCTGTTTTTGTGTCACTACCATGCTGTCTCGATGATCACAGCTTTGTAAACTTGCTTGCAAACAGAAATTGTGATGCCCCAAGCTTTGGTATTCTTTTTCAACAATCCCCTGGCAATTAGGGGTTTTTCTGGCTACATGCAAATTTTAGGATTGCTTGTTTTAGCTCTGGGAAGAATATCAAGTTTATTTTGATAGGGATTGCATTGAATGTGTAGATTGGTCTGGGCAGCTTAAACGTTTTCACAATGTTTTTCTTCCAATCTATGAGCATAGAAGTTGTTCCACCTCTTTGTGTCTTCCTCAGTTTCCTTCATAAATCTTCTGTAGTTTCTATGGTACAGATCCTTGACCTCTTAGATTAGGTTTATTCATAGGTATCTTATGGTTTTGAATGTTATAGTAAATGGAATTGAAACCTTACTCTTTCTCCATTCAGATGGTTAGTATATAGAAAAGCAACTGATTTCTGGGCATTCGTTTTGAGTCCTTCATGTTGCTGAATTGCTGTTATTTCATGTAATTTAGGGGTGGAGTCTTTTGGGATTTTCTCATAAAGTATATTGTCATATGCAAAGAGAGAGTTTGACTTCTTTGCCAGTTTGAATCCATTATCTTTTTGTTGTACAAATGCTGAGGCTAAGACTTCTAATACTCTGTTGAACAAAAGTGGTGAGAATGGGAATCCCTGTCATGTTCCTGACCCAAAGGGAAAAGCTCTCAGATTTTTCCCATTGAGAATGACATTTGCTGTGGGTTGTTCAGAGATGGCTTTGATGAAACATGTGCCTTCTAACCCTATATTTTGAGGAGTTTTCATCTGGAAAGGATGTTGTATTTTGCCAAATGATTTTTCTGCATCAGTTGAGAGGATGATATGGTTCTTGTCATTCTTTTGTTAATATGATCTATCACATCGATGCACTTGTCTATGTTGAACCTTCCTTGCATCTCAGGAATTGATCTCCCTTCATCATGAATAGCTCTTTTAACATTCCATGGGATCTTGCTGGCTAGTATCTTGCTGAGTATTCTGGCATTCTTGTTCATCAAGACTATTGGTCTGTAATTCTCCTTTCCAGTGGGGTGTCTGCTTTTGGATCAAGCTAATGGTCGCCTCATAAAATGAGTTTGGACACTATCCATCCCTTCCTTCCTTGCTTGCTTTCTTTCTTTTTTTTGAAATAGCTTCAGTAGAAGAGGTATGATTTATTCTTTCAATGTTTGGTAGAATTTCCCTGGGAAGCTATCTCACCCTGGAATCTAGATTTTTTGGGAGCTTTGTGATCACTGCTTCAATTTCCATGCTGGTTATGGGTCGGCTCAGATTATCTATTCTTTCCTGTTTTGGACTTGGTAGATTACAAGTTTCCATGAATGCATCTATTTCTTCCAGATGGCCTAATTTGTTGCTGTATAGTTGCTGATGATATGTTCTAAGAATTCTCTGTTTCTCTTACATTGGTCATGATCTCTCCCTTTTATTATTACTATGAATCAAACATAATGCCTGTTATTTTCTACACTTATATTTAAGCCGTGATGGATGAGTTGAGAGTAGCATTTGCTCTATTGCCACGTGGTCTGAGTTACCCGCAACTGTGACCTTCATGGGGTCTAATGGCCAATGTCTTCATTAATATCCATGTAAGTGTTTTAATTAACGGTGCCTCTAAGTGGCACATTTAGCTTTGCGTTGGTTGAGACTTTCAGCCTCACCATGACCTTCAGTATAAATACAGCTCAAATATTATCTTTTCATCTTGTAGGACAGTTTACTTGTTTTCCTTTAAAACATGGTTTCCAGGTGATAATATCAGTCAGGGGTGAAACTGAGAAAGCCAACAATAACTGATCAGCTGACCTGTGTGTTGCTTGGTCACCAGAATGAGGCTAATTTGAGAAATCCCCAATGATTGGCCAGGGCATAGTGATTACTTTGCATAGTGGTGACATCACATGAAGATGGCATTGTGATGTCCTGGGGCAGTTATAAAAGCTTGGCAACAGCACAGGCTGCAGTGTGGAGAGAGATGGCAGTTCAGTCACTGCTCTTCCTGCTCTTCCTTGACTTCTCTGCCCTGTTCCCTGCCCCTGCCCATAGCAAGCCCCTGCTCATTCCTCCTGTCCTGGGCCTCTCTCCGATACTCTACACACCACCTTCATATCAGCACCTATGTCTGTGCCCCTCTGTGGTCCTGAGAGGCCTCAAATCTGTGCATTGTGTTTCATAGACACATTTATCTTGGCATTGGTTGAGTTATAAATCATGGCATGGTATTTCGGATTTAGGAATCAAGATGAGAGATGAGTGTATTATTTTAAAAAACTGAGGAAGGGGACGCTGGGTGGCTCAGTGGTTTAAAGCCTCTGCCTTTGGCTCAGGTCATGATCTCAGGGTCCTGGGATCGAGCCCAACATTGGGCTCTCCGCTCAGTGGGAGCCTGCTTCTCCCTCTTCCTCTGCCTGCCTCTCTGGCTACTTGTGATCTCCGTCTGTCAAATAAATAAATAAAATCTTTAAAAAATGAGGAAGTACTGGTAAAAATTGTAAGTGGGTTTGAAGTATCTGCCTTGGGTGTCAAGAGGCATAGGTTGTGGGACCATCAATTTATCCTATGGTCTGTTGATGCAATGTCCATGCATTCTTGGAATAATATCCTAAAGTCATAAAAAAGTTATTTCACTTAGTAATTTACATGTTCTCAAATTATTGCAGATGTTCATCTCCTAATCTACTGGGAAATACCTACATCAGGGTTCTGGGTTTATGTGAAGGAGTTTATTTTCAATTATTGGGTGGTCACTGTCAACTCGCAGAGGAAAAACTGGGAAAGCTGGTTGTGTTTATAGTTAAAGAGCTACTGCATCTGACACGGAAGTCACTTTAGATATTGAATATCTGGTTCAAAACTCTAATATGAAGAATTATATTTTCATGTAAAAATAATTAGATTATTTCTCCATTATTTTAATTTTACCCAATGGCATTATGGAAGCCAGTCTACTTACTTTGCAAAAGATTTGCATCTGCTTCAATCATTGAAACTTCACTCGAAGTTTTGGGTCTAGCCTCAGCATTACTGTCAATAGGGAGTGGAGTAAAAGGGAAAGAGATGGTTTCTTAGTCAGGTGGAGAATGAAGGCTTGAACCTGAAGAAGGTCCATACATGGCAGAGAGGATAGGACTATACACTTTTATTGACCATCTCCTCAGGGTGGAACCTACCATATGTGAGATTGATGCCAGGAATTTATTTTATTTATTCCTGACCAAAGTCTCTTCAGTTTGATACAACCATCAATATGAATACAGAGAGTTGCTGATGATAAATCAAGTTTCAGAAATTTAAGGGAATTCATTGGATTTCCTGTCTTAACACAGATAGTAAATAGATGCAGGTATTTATATATTAAATTTGTATTTAAAAAGAATCCTATCTTAGCACTAAATATTTTAGGCAACAATTATGAAATAAAATTGGTCGTTTTTAACTGCTCAAAAGTAAATAGAAATTAAAAGGAAAGTATTAAACCTATTAATTAAACATGTTCCAGAGATGAAAGAGAGTCAAGAATTTATACAAGTTATCTATGCCTCAATAAATTGCTTTGTTTCTTCTATATTGTCATTTCAAGATATTTCTTGTTTCCTATCTATTTCAGTCTTAATCTTATTTTCTCTTGTTCCCTGCAATAATACAGCTTTGATCAATAGTGTAGAGAATACACACATCACTTCCAGATCCTCTCAATGAACTCTGATCCATGTCCTGCCCCAATACCAAAGTTGCCCTACGTGGTTGTGCTTACAAAGATCAAACTCCTCTTTATTATCTCCCCTGTAAATTGCTTTGTAAATGTATATATTCAGTTTATTCCTACTTCACAATGAGAAAAGTCCTCGAAATAATGTAACTTATACATAATTTGCATATTACCATTTTGAATTTAGCTTAATATAATTTAATAAGCATTATCAATATTACAGATATTCTTTTTCCTAGGTTTCAAATGTTCCTATTCAATTGCAAATAAGACTTGAAAAACCTCTCACTTTATTGATTCACATATTTACAGAATAAAGTGATTTTTCAAATATAGGATCATTATAAAGATTAAATGTGGATCCCATGTGATGAGAATTAATTTGGTTCAAACTATATATGATCCGTTGGCAAATCTAGAAATGTGTTCTCTAGATACCGGACAATGTAGAATTTTATTCAGAAGCAAACGAATCTCAAAAAAAGATCATTCAGATCACTAAATAAGTCTGGTCACAATCCATTTTGTCTGATTATTGCATAGTTGCAACCAGAATGCGCCTTTAACAAAGAAATTTCTATCATTTTCCCTAAAATTTTATAAGAAATATCAGACTAAATTTTAATAAGCATCTGAATTTAAAAAACAAAAATCAATTTTCATATAAATTTGGGTTATTTCTTCTCTTTTCAAGAACTCTGTCATACTTTTGTGTGAACTTTATCAAAATAAACTTCTTTACCCACCTATGGGGGAAGAGTTCTCTAAAAGACCTAGCAGACTTTTTCCACAGGACTTCCATGAACCTACTGGCTGCTCAAAGCATACCTCCGTTCTTTGAAAACTTTGTTCATACTTGTATCTGCATGCCCATAGATATTAATTATTTTGCATTGCTATCCGTTACCTAGATTTCATGGTATTATGAAATGACTTCCCTAGAATGTATCAGGTTGCCGAGAGGACAATCCTCTGGAGTCCAGCCAAGCACAGTTCCCTGCAGTATCTCTGCAATGAGTCATACATGAAATTTTTCATGCCTTCTAATGTTTCCACAACAGTTTCTGTTAAAAAGAAAACAACTTATTTGTGAAGCATAACAAATAACATGGAGGACATGGGGAGATGGAGAGAAGGGAGTTGAGGGAAACTGGAAGGGGAGATGAACCATGAGAGACTATGGACTCTGAAAAACAACCTGAGGGTTTTGAAGGGGCAGGGGGTGGGTGGGAGGTTTGGGAACCAGGTGGTGGGTAATAGGGAGGGCACATATTGCATGGAGCACTGGGTGTGGTGCAAGAACAATGAATACTGTTACGCTGAAAGGAAATTTTAAAAAAAGTAAAAAAAAAAAAAGCAAGAAGACAAACAGCAGAGTTCAGAAAGCTTTCATGACTTAGGGATTAAGACTCATTTAAAATAGTTAACCAATGTGTATTTTTCATTTGTTTAGATGGTTATAAAGCTTGTGATCATAAGGATTTCATTGTACACAGAGATCTAAAATGTATAGTATTTGTATGTGCCTATATCTGTGTGTTTCTGTATATATATATCGTCATGAAATATCACATCAGAGAAGCAGTACTGATAAATAGGTAAGTAGGTAGAGAGATATATGGAGAGATATCTGATTTATCAGCATATACTTTGTCTTTAGATTCAGACTGAAGAGAAGTTTATTTTGCTTTATTGTAAAACATGCTGCAGATTTTTGGAGCCAATGTTAGATCTAATGCTAGCTGTCACTTACTAGAAATGTAAACATGGATTAATGAATTCAACTCTTTGAGCCTTTAACTCATCAGAAGAGCAGATCAGAATCATGAGATATGATCTCACATTTCTTGGAATGATTGTTATCAATAATTGAACAAAATGATGTCTGTTGGAGTGGATGCGGATAAAAAACAACACTTGAGCACTATTGATGGGAATATAAATTAGTACAGCCATTATGGAAAATAGTATAGAAGTTTTTCAAACAGTTGAAAGTAAAACTATCCTAAGTTCCAACAATCCCACTTCTGGATATCTATGCAAAGGACATAAAATGATATGAAATCAAATTTGAAGCTATACTTTACTCGTGTAATCATTATTGCAGTGTGACTCACAATAGCTAAAATGTGGAAATTAATTTGACATATTCATTGACAAATGAATGGAAAAATGAAATAAAAGTATCATGGATGAACCTGGAGGTCATTGAGAGAAGTGAAATAAGCCAAACATAGAAAGACAAACACTTTATAATTACAATTGTAATTGAAATCTAAAAGTCAATCTTTAGAAGAGTTGAATGGCAATTGTCAGTGACTAAAGGCAGGGAAAATTGGGAAGATGTGGGTCAAATGCTAAGTTTCCAGTATACATGTTGAATAAGTTATACTTACAGCAATTTATATATAGTTAACAACATGGTATATTGGAAATTTCCTGTTACTGGAGATCTCCCCAGTTGGTGGTATTCTTACACACACACACACACACACACACACACACACACAAGCTAAGTGAATTGGTGGATATGCACTTTGTAGTTATTAGGAAGCGTAATTCTTTTTTTAAATATTTTATTTATTTGACAGAGAGAAATCACAACTAGGCAGAGAGGCAGGCAGAGAGAGAGGAGGAAGCAGGCTCCCCGCGGAGCAGAGAGCCTGATGTGGGCCTCGATCCCAGGACTCTGGGATCATGACCTGAGCCGAGGGCAGAGGCTTTAACCCACTGAGCCACCCAGGTGCCCCAGGAAGTGTAATTCTTAAATGAAACTGTGTACCTTATATATATGGAATATTTGTCAATTATACCTAAATAAATCTGAAGAAAAGGCAAAAAAAAAATGACAAGACTAAATGGGATAGTTTATACTGGATGTGTCAAATCTGAGTGGCATGAGTGACCCATGCACAGTAGCTGTGATATTTTTTTTACCATCTTCACCATTGCCACTAAAATCAGCATAGTAACCATCATACATTTTTTATCCATACACATGTCATCCTTGCATTTCTCAGGGACTTTGTTCCCGAAAAATTTCAGTACACTCATTGGTTTTAATGAAGTATCCAACTTTGCTCTATTATTATTGCTGTCACTATGACTGCACTGGAAAATTAGTGACAGGCAAAGAAAATTATATTTCATTTTCTTATTTTTGCTTATTCTTAAAATTAACTTAAAAAAAGAAAAAGATTGTCTTTGTTTCACAGAAAGCACAAGCAAAGGGACCAGGAGAGGAGTAAGCAGGCACCGCACCAACCAGGAAGCCAGATGCAGGGCTCATTATCAGGACGCTGGCATCATGAGCTGAGCCTAAGGCAGAAGTTTAACCAACTTAGCCAACGAGGGCCCCAAGGACATTTTTTTAAATATTCTAGCTAAGTACAGAAAGTAGTACAACTAGGTAAATTTTATAAGAAATCATCCTATCACTTTGGGCACACCCATCTCCTTCATATATAGGCATGTCCATAGATTGACAAAGTTTATATTTTAGAACAAAGATGCAAAATATGCAAAAAAATTAATAATGATTCAAAATTTAAAAACAAAAAAGAATCACAGCAGAGGAAGTTGTTTAAGTTCTCCCGGACCTGTTGGAATGGGGTAACAGTGTGATTTAGGATGGGATCTGTGGGGAAGGAGGGGGAACCAAATCTGTCACTTAAAAAAGAAAAAAGAAAAAAAAAAGACATCCTTGAAATCAATCCCTGATTGTAGACAAGTTCTCCAAAACCGGTATCTGGCACCCCTGCAACAAACTTGAGAAAAGTTCTTGGATTATCTCAACAATTGGGCCCTTTTCCTTGCTGCATCCACCATGGGGCTTCTGGACTGCCGTTGGCTGGGCCTCCTGTGTGGGGGGCTGTGCAGGCTGACCAGAATCACCTGACTCTCCCTGCCTTTTGGGGCTGGAACTCCTGTGGGTCACCCCCGCAGCCCTCATTCTGCACAGCCCACCCCATGCCCAGCACCAATGCCAGCTCCCCCAGGCCAGACCCATCTCTGAAGCAGATGGAGCAGTGCCTCTGGAAGTCAAGTCCACACCACGCCCTCCCAGATCTGCCGCCACCTGCTCCCAGAGGCAGTGCCCATCTCTGTGGAGGCTGGAGTGGTGCCCCTGGAGGTCTGGTCCTCAGAGACTCTGGCCTCACCGGTGGCTCCCCCTCCCCAG
Source organism: Meles meles (assembly GCF_922984935.1). NCBI lineage: Eukaryota > Metazoa > Chordata > Mammalia > Carnivora > Mustelidae > Meles > Meles meles. The sequence continues at coordinate 23,285,100 of NC_060068.1, read as the reverse complement.
CCGCTTTCCCGCAGTCTTCCTGCTCTGCCTGAAGGAGAAGCTGCTCCCCTGGAAAGACTCCTGGAAGGAAAAGCACTTCTTCCAATTTCTCGGGGTCTTACTGCTGGGTGAGCCCCAATCCATTCCACAGCCTTGTGGGGAGACTTCGAGGAGGCGGCTCAGGTGGTCTCCCCATCAGCGGCACAGCCTAGCCCGTCTTGCTGGCCTCACCCTAGGGCATCACAATGCCTTCTTGTGATGTCACCACCATGCCCTGGTGAATCACCCAGGCACCCACAAATTGGTCTCATTCAGGTGGCCAGTCACCATGTAGCTCAGCTGGCCAATGACCAAGGGCTTTTTCAGTGACCCTTCTGACATCATCGAATGGAAAACAGGTTAACTTTCTTTCAGGATGAAAAATTCATCTTTGGGATGTATTTATAGTGAAATTCATGGTGAGGCCGAAAGACTCAACCAGTATAAAGCAAAATGTGTCACTCAGCGTCACCATTCCCTGAAATGCTATCGCCAGTATTCATGAAGACATGGACCATTAAACCCCATGAACTGTCACACTTCATGGGTAAGTTCATAATATGATGCTACTTTCCACTCCTCCATTAAAGCTTAAATATAAATGTAGAAAATGGTAGCTATTATGTTTGCTACGTCTTCCCAAAATAAACTTAAACCAAGAAAGGATGATGCTGTGTCCCAAGTCATTACCTTCTGCCAAAACAATATTTAGCTCTCATAGACGGGGGAGAACAAAATCCAGCCTGTCAGCAGGTTCACTGTCTTCATGTCTAGCTTCCAACACAAAGCAGTGGGAGGAGGACTTAAGTTTGTCTCCTCCCTCAAATACAAGTCAATATTTATCAGGTCATTCAGAACACACAATAAATGAATCAGAGATCTGAGAAAAAAAATGCTGCAGGTCTATAAGTAGAAAAGGGCCCACCATTCGGAAGGGAGGTGGTGTTCAGATTTGAATCTGGTGTTATATAGCTTAGGGGTGGGAACCTGCCTGGGGAAGCTACCACAAAGTCTTCTTAGCAGCAGATCAGAAAATGGTAACATTTAGAAGTCTGCTGCTGTGGGGGTGTCCCTGGCTTAAAAATGCTCAGGTAAGGAAGCCAGGTGGAATCCTGAGTGTGACAAGATTGGTCTCAGGATCCCTGGGGTGACATGAAAATGGGTGCTGCCTGAGTATGGCAGAGTTCCCAGACTTAAAAAAGTTAAAAACAAACAAACAAAAACAAAACAGAAAAACAAAACAAAACAAAACAAAAAACAAAACAAAACGAAACAACAACAAAAAAAACCCTACCTTACCACCGAGCTTTAGGAGCAGGAAACCTGCCTGAGAAGAGAGTGTCTAGATGCCAGTTTTCTGCTCTGTGTTGACATCAACTGCTTGCTACTGCATGGTTGTAGGATTGTTTTCCAGGGATAGGGAGGCAAAAGGCAGAAGCATAGGAGATCTGCTATGAGAAGAACCACATATTTCCATGCTAAACATTTGGACATCGGTGGTGAGAGTGGACAAACCTGGTGTGTTCCCGAACGTAGGGGAAAATCAGTCTTTCTCTGTTGAGGATTATATCTATTGTGGGTCTTTCATATATAGTCTTTATGATGTTGAGTTATATTCCCTCTCTTTCTATGTGGTAGCGAGTTTTTTCAAAGAAGATGCAGTATTTTGTGAAATGCTTTTTCTGCATCTATGGAAAATGTCATATGGTTCTTGCGTTTGTTTTTTATTTTATTTTTTGTCCATTTTTTAATGTGGTCTATCGCATTGATTGACTTGCTGAGGTTGAGTCACTTTTCAGTGCAGGAATAAATCCCTCATGGTCGTGTTGAATAATCCTTTAAATGTACCATTGGATCCTGTTGGCTAGTATCTTGGTGAGACTATATGCATCCTTGTTCATCAGGGATACTGGTCTGTAATTCTTTTTAGGGGGCATTCTTCTGTGGTTTTGGCCTCAAGGCAATGCTGGTCTCATAGAAGGAGTTTGCTGTTTTCCTTTTTTCTATTTTTTTTTTATACTTTCAGAAATATGGGCATTAATTCTTATTTTATTACTTGGCAGAATTCCCCTGGGAAGCCATTTGTCTCTGGATACTTTTTGGGAAACTTGGTAACTAATTCAGTTTTTTCCCCTTTTTGCTGGTTTTGGGTCTGCTTAGGTTTTCTGTTACTTCCTCATTGAATTTTGGTAGATTATGTTTCAAGGACTGTATCCATTTATTTCAGCTTGCCCAGCTTTTTGGCATGTATTTGCTCATAATATTTCCATATGATTGTTGCATTTATTGGGTTTTGCTGTGTTTTCTCCTCTCTTGTTTATGCTTTTATTTATCTGGGTCCTTTCTCTTTTATTTTTGGTAAACCTGATTAGAGGTTTAACAATCTTATTAATTCTTTCAAAGAACCAGTTCCTAGTCACATTTCTCTGTTCTTTTCTTTAATTTCTGTTTCTTTGCTTTCTGCTCAGATCTTTTTTTTTAAGGTTTTATTTATTTATTTGACAGAGATCACAAGTAGGCAGAGAGGCAGGCAGAGAGAGAGGAAGGGAAGCAGACTCCCTGTTGAGCAGAAAGCCCGATGTAGAACTCAGTACCAGGACCCTGGGATCATGACCCGAGCTGAAGGCAGAGGCTTTAATCCACTGAGCCATCCAGGTGCCCCTTTGCTCTAATCTTTATTATTTCTTATCTCCCACTGGATTTATGGTTTATGTCCTTTTTATCTCCAGTATCTTTAAGCATAAGATTAGGTTGTGCATTTGATACATTTCTTGTCTCTTGGTGGGGGGGAGGGGCTTGTATTGCTATATACTTACCTCTTAGAACTGCCATTGCTGCTTCCCAATGGTTCACAACTGTCATGTATTCAATTTCATTTGCTTCCATGAATTTTTAAAGTTCTTTAATTTTCTGGTTGACCCATTCATTCTGAAATAGGATTCCTTTTAACCTCCATGAATTTTTGGTCCTTCTATGTTTTCATATGTTAGATTTCAAGTTTCATAGCATTGTGGTCTGAAAATATGTATGGCATGATCTCAATCTTTTTCAAAAAGTTGAGGTCTGATTTATGATCCAGTATGTAATCCGTTCTGGAAAACTTTCCATGTGCACAGAAGAAGAATGTATTTTTGAGTGCTTTAGGATGAAATGCTCTGACTATCTGTTAAGTCCAGCTGGTCCAGTGTGTCAAAGCCCTTGTTTCCTTGGTTATCTTCCGCTTAGACGATTTGTCCATTGCTATGATTAGGGTGTTAAAGCCCACCATTATTGTAGTATTTTCAATGAAATCCTTTAAGTTTATTATTAATTAATTTATACATTTGACTACTCCTATATTATGGGCATAAATATTTACATTTGTTAGATCTTCCTTTTATATAGACCGCTTTATAATCATATACTGTCCTTCTTCACCTCTTCTTGTCATCTTTGGTCTAATACTTATTTTCTCTGGCAAAAGGATGGTTCCTCCGACTTTCTTTTGATGTCCATTAGTATGATAAATCATTCTCTACACCTTCATTTGAAATCTGGAGGTGTCTTTCTGTCAGAAATGAATCTCCTGTAGGCAGTGTACTGATGAGTCTTTTTTAAAATTTTTTAATCAATTATGTTATCCTTTGTCTTTTAATTGGAACATTTTATCCATTTATATTTAGAGAATTATTAAAATATAAATTTAGTGTCATTTTATTACATGTAAGTTTGCCATATCTGTGGATTATCTCTGTTCCTTGATGGATTTTTTTACTTTTGGGATCTCTTTTTGCTTTATGTGTCCCTTTAATATTTCTTGCAAGGCTGGGTTAGTGTTCATGAATTCCTTTATTTATTTATTTGGTCTGAATGACAACCTAGCTGGATATAGTGTTCTTGGCTACATATTTTTCCAACTTAGCATATTGAATATGCCAGTCTTTTCTGGCCTGCTAGGTCTCTGTGGACAGGTCAGCTGCCAGCCTTATGTGCCTACATGTGTAGGTAAGTACATCTTGTCTCAGGGTGATTTTAGGATGTTCTCTTTATCTTTGAAATTTCACTTTGAATTTTCACTCTAGTATGTCGTGGTGTTGACTTATTTCTGTTGATTTGGGGGGAGTTCTCTGTGCCTCTTGTACCTGAATACCTGTTTCCTTTTTTGGTTTAGGTAAGTTCTCAACTATAATTTGTTCAACTAAACCTGCTGCTTCTTTTCTACTCTTCTTCTGAGACTCCTACAATACAGATATTCTTTCACTAATGGAATGCTGAATTCCCTAAGTCTACCTTCATTATCTAAGAGTCGTCTATCTTTCCTCTGATCAGCTTCATTAGTTTCCATAACTTTGGAAATATCACTAAATTCCTCTTCTATTTCGTTCATCCTCACTTATATGGTCTCCACTTGGGACTGGACCTCAGTGATAGCATTTTTAATTTCAGCATGTCTATATTGTAGTCCTTGTATGTCTATAGTGATGGATTTTCTAGTACCTTCTATGTATTTGTTTTTCAAACAAAGCTAGTATGTTTATAATCTTTGCTTTAAATTCTAGTTCAGACTTCTTACTTGTAACTGTATGATTAAATCTGTGGCTATGAGAACCACTTCCTTACTCTTGTGATAAATTTCTCCATCTCATTATTTTTTTTTCAAGATGAGAAAAGAATAAGGAAGAAAAGAACACAAGAAAAACAACAACCAAAACAAGAAACTAGATATCTTTGTGTCCTCATCTGCTTGTTTAGAGAAACTAAATCCCAACATGTTAAAAAAAATAAGAATTAGAATATAATAAAAGCAAAAAATAATAAAACATATATAAAAATTAAAATTAGAAAATTGTTCTGATTTTATGCTCCACTACTTCTAGTACTTTGCAATAGTATCTCTAGGAGGACTTCTTTCCATCCCCTGTATCTTTAGCTGTATCACAGCATTTTCAAGTCTCTGCACCTTCTACCTTCCAAAAGGAGGTCACTTTCCTACCTGTAGCTCTGCAGCATTTCTTTTCTCAGATCTCTACTTGATTTATGAGGTTTCAGAATGATTTGATAGGTATCTAACTCTATTCAAGAAATGAGAAAAACTTAGAATCCCTTCTCTTCTGCCCTCCTGTCTCCTATTTATCCTTTTCTTGAAGAGAAAGTGTGTTCACTTTGGTTTCTAGTGAAGAAATTTTGAGAATTTGTGTTCTTAGCTGAATCTCAGAATGCAATTGCTGTAGTAAAACATTGCTCTATAATCACCTGATATTAATGATTTTATAAGGTGGGGCACCTGGGTGGCTCAGAGGGTTACGCTGCTGCCTTCGGCTCAGGTCAGGATCCGGGGTCCTGGGATCAAGTCCTGCATTGGGCTCTCTGCTCAGTGGGGAGCCTGCTTTCCTTTCTTTCTGCCTGATTCTCTGCTTACTTGTAATCTCTGACTGTCAAATAAATAAAAATAAACTTATATGGACTTTATTGAGGTTTGTTCCCTCTAAACTTACTTTATTGAGGTTTTTTATCATAACTGGATGCTGTCTCTTTTCCAAATATATTGTTTTCATTTAATCAAATGATCATACAGTCCTTATCCTTTCTTTTATTATGTGGTGTATCAAATTGATTGATTTGTAAATACTAAACAATCATTACAACACAGGAATAAATCCCACTTACGTATGGTAAATGTTTTAAGGATTTTATTTATTTATTTGATAGAAAGACTGTGAGAGAAATCATGAGTAGCTGAAGAGGCAGATGGAGAGGGAGATGCAGACTTCCCTGTTAAGCAGGGAGCCCAAAGCAGGGCTTGATCCCAGTCCCCGAGATCATGACCTAAGCTGAAGGCAGAGGCTTTACCCACTGAGCCACCCAGTGCCCCTAAATCAACAATTTTAAGGATACTAGCTGGGCTTAAATAATGCTAATAAGATCTAAACAATGCCTTACTGAAGAGACCAATGAACTAAGTACCAGTCATGCTAAAATGAAAAAGAATTTTATAATTAAGTCACAAAACCAACTGTATGTAATGACACTGACGATGGATGAAACAGGAATGAATCGTTGACATGAAGATAACATTATGGAAAATAAGGAAGCTGAAAAGAAGAGGGAAAGTAAAGTATTGGCTCACCAATGTGGACTTAGGAAACTCAGGCAATTCACAAAACACAGTAACATTCATTTCAAAGGAATCCAAGAATATGAAGAAAGGGACAGAAGGCTTATTTGATCAAAGGGTAGCTGGAAACATTCTCAAATTTAGGAAGACATAAACATCAAAATCCAAGTGGCACAAATAAGGAAGGAATCCTGAAAGTAGCAAGTGGAAACAAACAAACAAAAATTCTACAAGGACAACCAAACCAGGTCTATAGAAGAGATGTCCACAGAAATATGATAGGCCAGAAGAAAGTGACATGATATATTCAAAATGCAGAATAGCAACACTATTCATCCAAGAATACTTTATCCAGCAAAGCTGTCATGTAAAATAGGACTGACAAAAAAGTCCCAGAAAACAAAATTAAAGAAGTTCATGACTACTGCAGTCCTGTAAGAAATAATATGGGGGACTCTTTGAGAGGGGAAGACCAAGAACATCAAAGACTAGAAAAGGAACAGAGAAAATCCCCAGAAACACTAAATTAGAGGCAATGAAATGGCACTAATTTCTTTTATTTTTAAATTTAATTAATTTATTTGAGACAGAGAGAGCAGGAAGAAGGGGAGGGGATAGAGAAAGGAAGAAGCAGACTCTGTGCAGAACAGAGAGTCCAACGTGGGGCTCAATCTCAGGACCCTGAAATCATGACCTGAACTAAAGTCAGACACTTAACTGACTGAGCCACCCAGGGGCTCTTTGGTGACATGAAATTCTTATCAAATATTCCTCTGAATGTAAATGGAATAAATGTTATAATAAAAAGGCACTGGTATCAGAATGGATTTAAAAAACAGATCTATATACTTCTTACAAGAGACTCATTTTAGATATAAAGATACCACCAGATTGAAAGTGACTGGATAGAGAAAATCTACCATGATAATGAATGTGAAAAGAAAATCAGAGTAACCATATTTATATCAGAATAACTAGATTTTAAACCCAGGATTGTAATGAAAGATGAATGAGGACACTATTTCCTGATTAAGGAGCCTCTCCAACAAGAAGATCTGACAAATGTACATATTTTTGCTACAAACATGTAAACATCCAGATATATAAGCAATAAGTCACATAAAGAAACTGATTGAAACCAATATGATAAGAGTGATTGTCTTAGAAGAGCGAGGTGTGAGGTGACTGGATGATGGACAGTGTGGAAGGTGTATGCTATGGAGAGTGCTGTGAATTGTGTAAGACTGATGAATCAAAGACCTATACTCCTGAAACAAATAATACATTATCATTAATAAAAATATAAATTAAATAAAAACCCCTCAACAACATTGTTATAGAAAGAATATAAACCAACATGATAAAAGTCATATGTAAAGACCCACAGTCAATATAATCTTCAAAGCAGAAAAACTGCTTCACTGTTACAGTTAGGAATAAGACTCTGTCATAAATGTTATTTAACATAGTACTGCAAGTATCAGACTTAGCAGTCAGGTAACAAAAAGAAAAGAAAAAGCACAAAATAAAACATCCAAATTGACAAGGACCAAGTCCAAACTTCAGTGTATGCAGATGACATGATACTCTATGGAGAAAACATAAAAGACTCAGTGCTGCAGGATATAAAATCTGCATACAGACATCTGTTGCATTTCCAACAATGAAGCAGCAGAAAGGGAAATCAAGGAGTCAGTCTCATTCACAATGGAACCAGACACAAGATACCTAAGAATAAACCTGATGAAAGAGGTAAATGTCTCTACATTGAAAACTATAGAACACGTAAAGAAATTGTAGAGTATACACAAAGAAATGGAAAAACACTCCATGCTAATGGATGGGAAGAATAAATATTGTTAAAATGTCTATGCTACCAAAACCAATCTACCCATTTAATGCAGTCCATATAAAAAACCACCAGCACTTTGAGCAGAACTAGATCCTAAACTTTTTAAAGAACTACAAAAGACTCTGATAGTCAAAATAATTCTCAAATTCCATAAAGAATGAATCAAACTCAGCATGCCAAAATTTAATATTCCATTTAAGAAATGGGCAGAAGATATGAACACACATTTGTTTGTTTGTTTGTTTGTTTTTCCCAAGGAAGACATACAGAAGACTAACAGCCAGAGGAAAATATTCTCAACATCATTCAGCATCATGTAAATGCAAATAAACACCAGGATAAGATACCACCTCACAACTATCAAAATGCTAAAATTAACAAAACAGAAAATGACGAATTTCAGTGATGATGTGGAGCTACAAGAAGCCTCTGTCATGTTTTGTGGTTATGCAAACTTGTACAGTCACTCTGGAAAAGTGTATGGAGGTTTGACCGCAGTTAAAAATTGAACTACCCAATGACACAGCAATCACAGTGCTAGGTATTTACCTGAAGGACAGAAAATTACTGGTTCATAGGGGTACATACATCTCAATGTTTATAGTAGCATTATCAACAGTAGTGAAATTATAGAAAAAGACATATGTATGTGTAATATAAACACACACACACACACTACACACCCACCCAAAAGAATGAAATCTTGTCATTTCCCATGACATTGACACAGCAAGTGTTTGTTATGATAATGAAATGTTGCAGTCACAGAAAAGCAAATACCATATGATGTCACTCATATATGGAATTTAAAAACAAGACAGATAAAAATAGGGATATTAAACACCACCACCAACAACAAAAGGGAAGCAAGCCATAAGGAACTCCAAAATGTAGAAAAAGAGACTGAGGGTTGATGGAGGAAGTTTGAGGGGGATGTGTTATGTGGGTAATGTGTATTAAGGAATATATGTGCTGCGATGAGCTCTGGGTGATATGTGTAAGTGATAAATCATTAAATTCTACACCTGAAATCAATTTCACCATATATATTACCTAACTAGAATTTAAATAAATATTTGGAATAGTAATTTTAAAAATCTGCATAATGAACATGTATAGACATATTCCAATATCATCAACTCATATATTATTTCATACTTTTATGGATTATACACCAAAATAGGTCACATTCTGAGCTGTGAAATACACCTTTACAAATGTTAATAGAAGTCATATAATGTCTGTTCTCAGAATATAGTGCAATGCAACTAGAAAGGGAGTACTGGGTGTGGTGCATAAACAATGAATTCACTGAAAAGAAATAAAAAAAAATGAAAAGGTAAAAAAAGAAATCAATGTTGAAACCTAAAGTAAACATTTCAACATGTAAGGATTAAACAACATACATTTAAATAACACAGGCAAACACATAAATCTCAAGAAAATTGTATTTTTTAAAGTTTATTACTTATAATCTCTACAACCAGATGAGGGATTGAACTCATGACCCCAATGTCAAAAGCCACATGTTCTTCTAAGTGAGCCACCCAGTTTCACCTCAACTGTTGCAACACATAAAAAAGAAAAAAAAAAACTTAGTGAATTTTATTGAATGCGGAGACATACAGCTTACATGGAAATATGTTGTGTTGAATGCATATATTAAGAAAGAAAAGTCTAATATCAATAATTTACATTCATTTCTAAGGAATTATAAATACTAGATCAATAAATACAATGCAACAAAAACTAAATTAATGACAATGTAACAAAAGACAAAGAAATGATAGGAATAATAAATACTAGAGCAAAATCAGTTAAATCAATAGAGAAAAATCAAGAAAAGGAAAAAAATAATTCAAAATTAGGTGATTTCATTAAAAAATGCACTTTTTTGGTGATGAGCACTAAGTGATGTATAAAAGTATTGAATCACTGTATTATAAACCTGAAACTAATATTATGCTGTATCTTAACTAAGTGGAATTTAAATAAATCCTTATAAAATGATTAATGAAATTGATAAAACTCTAATCAGGCTAATGAAACAGTAAGAGAGGGAGAAGACACAATTGATTAATATCACAAATGAAAGAGGGGAACATGAATACTGATCCCACTGAGATTAAATGAATAGAAAAGGAATACTATAAATAACTCAAAGGTGACAGGTTTGCTAACTTAGTGGAAATCGAGAAATTTTTGAAAGACACAGTTTGCTAAAACTCATTAAGAAGAAAGAGACAAGGGGTGCCTGGGTGGCTCAGTGGATTAAGCCACTGCCTTCGGCTCAGGTCATGATCTCAGGGTCCTGGGATCGAGTCCCACATAAGGCTCTCTGCTCAGCAGGGAGCCTGCTTCCCTCTCTCTCTCTCTCTGCCTGCCTCTCTGCCTACTTGTGATCTCTCTCTCTCGCTGTCAAATAAATAAATAAAATCTTAAAAAAAAAAAGAAGAAAGAGACAAAATGAATAGGACTTTATCTATTGAATAAATTGAATAATCATTAATAACCTTCCAAAACAGAAACTACAGGCCCAGGTGGGTTCACTGGTGAATTTAATTAAACATTGAAAGAACAGATTAAATTAATTACCTACAAGTACTTTCAGGGCATAAAAGCAATTGGAATACTTCTGATTCCTTCGATGGTATCATCATTACCCTATTATAATTAAAACAATGCTATAAAAAAGACACATCAGATTCTCTTATGAACATAGCTACAAACATCCTCAAAAATGCTACAAATTGATTACATAATGTATAAAAGAATTATATATCACAATTAAGTAGATATATTGCAATTATGTGAGATTGAACATTCAAAATCACTTAATGCAGTTCATTATATCAAAAGAATAAATAAGAAAATAATCACCTCCCATATAAATACATACTTAAAGAGCATTGTACAATATATGACACCCACTCACAATTAAACCTCTTAATATACTAGAAATAGAGGTAACAGTTCATCGTGACAAAAAATATCTACAAGAAACCTACTGTGAAATTTATAGTTAATCGTGGGAAACTAGAAACTTTCACACTAAGATCGGGAACAATACAAGTATGTTCCCTCTCATTAGTCCTTTTCAACATTGTGCAGAAAGTGTTAGGAAATTCAATTAGAAAAGCAAAAGAAATGGAATATATATAAATTGAGAAGGAAAAATTAAAAACACTTTTGTTCATACATGATCGATTTATTGGGTAGAAAGTGTAAGAGTAGACAAAAGCTCTCATGAAATAATAAGAAATTTAGCAAATTTGCAAGGCAAAATTTTAATATAGAAACTGCAACCTTGCCCTATGCCATATGGCATCAATGAACAAGTGTAATAGGAAATATTAAAAACAATATCATTTACTTTAGCACCAGGAAAGAAAGAAGAATGAAAGAGAAGAAAAGAGGGAAAGAAAGAGAAAAACATTGTTAGGAACAAATAAAATAAAATATGTATCATACCTCTAAGGAATATGCCACAAAATTCTGATGAATGCAGTTAGAACTAAATAAATGTTTAGATGATCCAGTTTCATGGATAGGAAGATTTAAAGTTGTGAACGTACTGATTTTACTAATTTAGATTTATAGATTTAATGAAATCCAAATCAAAATTATATCAAGTTATTTGTGGACATTGACAAATTGATTATAAACTTTATGTGAGAGGAAAAAATAAGCCTAGAATAGCCAACATTATATTGAAAAGGAAGAAAGTAGAAAGACGGATGATGTCCAAATTGAAGAATTTATACAAAGTTGGAGAAATCATGACTGGTAGTTTGGTGTGAGACTAGATGAAGATATCAACGGAAAAAAAGAAGACTAGAAGAAACCCAACATAAGTATAGTTAACTGAATTTTGTCAAAAACAAAGACAACATGATGAAGCAAATACTGTCTTTTAAAAAGGATGCTGGAACAACAGTGTCCTGTTGCAAATAAAAAATCTAGAAAAACACATAAACTGAAAAAGCATTGTAGAACTAACTGCAAAACTACAATGTTTGTAGACAATAACACAGGAGAAACCTAGATGATGCCGAGAGTGAAAATGATCATTAGATACAATGCCAACTCATAACTTATGTTCTTCAAGAAATCTCTACACCCAAAATGGGGCTCAAACTTAAAACCCTGAAATCAAGTGCCATGTACTACACTGACTGAGATAGCATAGATCACAAGGCATAATTTATTTAAAAAAAATCAATATACTGCATTTACTAAAAATAAAAAATAAAATAAAATAAAAATAAAGATTTACTAAAAATTAATCTTTTGTTCTATGAAGGAAAGAATTAAAAACAAACAGGAAACCCCAGATTCAGAGAATTTTGAAAGAATCACTTCCTAAAACATATATGTGATAATTTTTTTGTAAATATACAGAAAACTCTTGGAATCAGCAATGGAGAAAATAACTTGATTAAGAAAACAGAGGGGGTACCTGGGTGGCTCAGCAGGTTAAGCCTCTGCCTTCAGCTCAGGTCATGATCTCGGGGTCCTGGGATCGAGTCCTGCATCGGGCTCTCTACTCAGCAGGGAGCCTGCTTCCCCTTCTCTCTCTGCCTGCCTCTCTGCCTACTTGTGATCTCTCTCTCTCTCTCTCTGTCAAATAAATAAATAAAATCTTAAAAACAGACACATAGACCAGTGGAACAGAGTGGAGAGCCCAGATATGGACCCTCAACTCTATGGTCAAATAATCTTCGACAAAACAGGAAAAAATATTCAATGGAAAAAAGACAGTCTCTTCAATAAATGGTGCTGGGAAAACTGGACAGCGATATGTAGAAGAATGAAACTCGACCATTCTCTTACACCGTTCACAAAGATAAACTCGAAATGGATAAAAGACCTCAACGTGAGACAGGAATCTATCAGAATCCTAGAGGAGAACATAGGCAGTAACCTCTTTGATATCAGCCACAGCAACTTCTTTCAAGATAAGTCTCCAAAGGCCAAGGAAACAAAAGCAAAAATGAACTTTTGGGACTTTATCAAGATCAAAAGCTTCTGCACAGCAAAGGAAACAGTCAACAAAACAAAGAGGCAACCCACGGAATGGGAGAAGATATTTGTAAATGACAGTACAGACAAAAGGTTGATATCCAGGATCTACAAAGAACTTCTCAAACTCAACACACACAAAACAGATAATCATATTAAAAAATGGGCAGAAGATATGAACAGACACTTCTCCAACGAAGACATACAAATGGCTATCAGACACATGAAAAAATGTTCATCATCACTAGCCATCAGGGAGATTCAAATTAAAACAACATTGAGATACCACCTAACACCAGTTAGAATGGCCAAAATTAGCAAGACAGGAAACAACGTGTGCTGGAGAGGATGTGGAGAAAGGGGAACCCTCTTCCACTGTTGGTGGGAATGCAAGTTAGTGCAGCCACTTTGGAGAACAGTGTGGAGATTCCTGAAGAAATTAAAAATAGAGCTTCCCTATGACCCTGCAATTGCACTGCTGGGTATTTACCCCAAAGATACAGATGTAGTGAAAAGAAGGGCCATTTGTACCCCAATGTTTATTGCAGCAATGGCTACGGTCGCCAAACTGTGGAAAGAACCAAGATGCCCTTCAACGGATGAATGGATAAGGAAGATGTGGTCCATATACACAATGGAGTATTATGCCTCCATCAGAAAGGACGAATACCCAACTTTTGTAGCAACATGGACAGGACTGGAAGAAATTATGCTGAGCGAAATAAGTCAAGCAGAGAGAGTCAAGTATCATATGGTCTCACTTATTTGTGGAGCATAACAAATAACATGGAGGACATGGGGAGATGGAGAGGAGAGGGAGTTGAGGGAAACTGGAAGGGGAGATGAACCATGAGAGACTATGGACTCTGAAAAACAACCAGAGGGTTATGAAGGGCGGCGGGAGGGGGTGGGGTGGGGTGGGAGGTTGAGGAACCAGGTGGTGGGTAATAGGGAGGGCACGTACTGCATGGAGCACTGGGTGTGATGCCAAAACAATGAACACTGTTATGCTGTAAATAAGCAAATAAAAATAAATAAATTAATTAAAAAAAATAAAAATAAAAATAAAAATACAAAAAAAAAAAAAAGAAAACAGAGGAATCCCAAAGACCCATCACTAAAGAAGATAGATGGCAAATAAGCATAGCATACAATGTTTCACATTACATGTCATCTGTTTCATGCAAATTAAAACATAAATAAGATATTACTACATATCTATTGAGTGGTCAAAGTCCAGGCAACAACAAGACTAAATGCTGATGATGATGTGGCAAAGCAGAAGTGATATTTTTACTGACAGGATTGCAAAATGACACAACCACTTTGGAAGATAGTTTGACAGTTTTTTAATAAAATAAACTTATCTTAACCATGCAATCCAGCAGTCCACAACACATGAAAACATATCCACGTAAAAACTACACTTCAGGATGCCTGGGTGGCTCAGAAGTTAGGTATCTGACTTTTGATCCAGTAATGGTCCCAGAATCCTGGAATCCAATCCAGCTTCTTGCACAATGGAGAACCTGCTTCTCCCTCCAACAGCATCTCTCCCTGCTTGTGCTCTCCCTCTCTCTGACAAATAAAATATTTTTAAAAAAATCATTACATAGATATTTATCATAGTTTTATTTATAATTGCAAAACTTGGAAGCTAACAAGATGTTAGCTTATCAGTCCATGTTAAGGCATGGAGGAATTTCATACACATATTTTTAAGTGAAGGAAGCCAATCTGAAAACCCTATATACTGTCTAATTCCAGCTACAACATATTCTGGAATGAGCAGACTATGAAGACACTGGAAGTTCAGTAGCTCTCAGGATCATGTGTTGGGGAGAAATAAATTGGCAGAGCACAGAGGAGTTTGAAGGCAGTAAAACTACTTGCTTGGCTCTATGATAATGGACATAAGTCTGCAAAAAATGGGAGAGAAGGCAATTTTTTTTTTATTTCCAATGCCCATTTTTTGGCCAGTAGCAACAACAACAACAAAATCACAAGGATCAGAAAGAAGTAGGAAAACCTAGTCCTTATGTTGATATAAGGACTATATTGATAGAAACTGTCCTTTAGGAAACACAAAGATGAGAATTGCTAGATCAAAAAAAAAAATGAATACAATCAAATGAGTAAATAAAAAAAAACAGTAAAATAACTAAAGGAATTTTGTTTCAAATATCAGGTAAATAAAATGAGAATATCACCAAAGAGCTATGAATTCTAAAACAAAACAACAACAACAAAAAGAAAGCAATCAGAAATTCTAAAGTTGAAAACTACAAAACCTACAGTAAAAAAGTTACTAGGAGATTCAATGGGACATTTGAACAGTCAGAAAAAAAAAATCACTAATGAAAATGAAGGCAGGCCCATATTTGTAGATTCTGATGAGCAAAAACAAAAAAGCAAAAGAGCAAAAAGACAAAAAGACAAGGGAGATGTGAAGATAGCCAATGGTATAACTGGATCATCATGAAGTAGAACAATATATGTGTTATAGGAATCCCAGAAGAATATTAAAGTGAAAGAGGCAGAGAGATCATCTATATGAAAAAACTGGCTAAATTTCAAAATTGATGATAGATATAATTATACAATTCAAAAAAACTTAACAAAATCCAAGTTGGATACCCTTAGAAAGATCCACAAAAAGACACAAAGTATCAAAATATGAAATAAGATATTGCAAGCAGCAAGAAAAATGCAACTTGTCATGTAAAAGAGAACATCAGTAAAATTATCTTCTGAGTTCTCAGCAGAAATTGAGAACTGAGCACAGGGAAAAATATATTCAAAGTGATGGCAGAATAAAAACTGTTAACTGAAAATATTGTGACTGTAAAGTTATCCTTCAAAAGAAAAGAAAAGAAAGAAACTAAGACATACATACAATCAGTGAAAGGTTTTTATTACGAGGCCTTTCTTACAGGAAGTGTGAAAGGAACACTTTATTTCAGGTTGAAATAAAATGATGTAATATGGATTTGTAAACTTAATTTAAATTTCCTAAAGAGATTAGAAGACATACATATGAGATTATTATTAGTCTGTACATGAAAAACGAGGAATTAGTTTGTGAGGAAGAAATTAATACCTAAAGTGAGGAGAAATTAGGTATACTAATAGAGTTTATAGATGTGATTAAATTTAAGAAACAAACCAGATGCATATAGGGGAAGGTAAGAAAGAGAGAGATGGAAGCAAAGCATAAAAGATTCTTAAATATAGTTAATCAACTGAGGGTTAATGGAGAAGTGGGTTGGGGTTGGGCTCAATGAGTGACAGGAATTAAGAAGGGCACTTGTGATCAGCATTAGCTGTTATATATAAGAGATGAATCAGTAAATTTACTCCTGAAACCAAAATTGCCCAATATGTTAACGAACTAGAATTCAAATAAATAATTGAAACAAAATTTAAGTATCAATTAAAATTCAATTTTTTTTATACTTTATTTATTTGACAGAGAGAAATCACAACTAGGCAAGCAGAGGGAGAGGAGGAAGCAGGCTCCCTGCGGAGCAGAGAGCCCGATGTGGGGCTCGATCCCAGGACTCTGGGATCATGACCTGAGCCGAAGGCAGAGGCTTTAACCCACTGAGCCACCCAGGCGCCCCTAAAATTCAAATTTTAAATCTGTAGTATGTTATATGTAATCCCCATTATAACTTTAAAGAACATATCTTTTCTTAATTCTTATTTTGTTATTATCATGTTCAATTAGCCAACGTTTGGTACCTCATTAGTTTTTGATGTAGTGTTCCAAGATTCATCAGTTGAGTATATCACCCTGTGCTCATCACATCACACACCCTCTTTAAGGTCCATCACCCAGTTACCCCATCTCTACTATGTATTTTATAAAACACTACCTCTGAAACAAATACTACACTATATCTTAATTAAATTTAATTTAAATTAAAAATACAATATATTATAAATATAATGATTACCAATATGGTATATATTTTGTTCACCATTTTAAGATTCTATTTATTTGGCAGAGAGACCCTGAGAGAGGGACACAAGCAGGGGGAGTGGGATAGGGAGAAGCAGGCTTCCCACTGAGCAGGGAGCATTATGAGGGGCTCAATCCCAGGACTATGGGATCATGACCTGAGCTGAAGGCAGACGCTTAGTGACTGAGCCACCCAGGTGCTGCTGTTTTATTCATTCTCTGTGCTTTACTTAATAAGACCATTTCTACTTCAAGGTCATAAACACATTTCCCTTTTATATAAGAAGGAAAAGAAAGGGAATTTGACCATGCCATTACAAAATAAAATCAACTGCACACACACACACACACACACACACACACAAAATACTGGGGAAGTTAAGAAACAAATTATATGATGTACAGAAAACAAATGGCAAAATAGCAAAATATATTCCATATTTATCAGAAATTACCTTAAGTGTAAGTTGGCTAAATATCCTAGTTACATCACACGTTGTCAGAATGGAATAGATATAGATGATATAGATATAGATATATATACACACACTATAAGACATTCAGTGTACATTGATGAAGTTTCAATACTGTGAAAAATAAAAGGATATGAATAAAAGATAACCCATGCAAAGGATAGTCAGAAAATATGAAGTTGTAGTAATATGAGAGAAAGTGGACTACAAGTCAAAAATTATTGATGAGTTGAGTATTCCAATTTTCTGATAAAGATGTAGGAGTCCATTATACATATGGACCATATCTTCTTTATCCATGCATCTGTTGAAGGGCCTCTTGGATCCTTCCACAGTTTCGTGATTGTGACCATTGCTGTTATGAACATCTTATTTTATTCTTATGTATTTTTAAGTTAACTTTTTAAAAAATATCATATTTATGTATTTGGCAGAAAGCACAAGCAAAGGGAGCAGGAGAGGGGTAAGCAGGCGCCGCACCAACCAGGAAGCCAGATGCAGGGCTATCAGGACCCTGGGATCATGAGCTGAGCCTAGGGCAGAAATTTAACCAACTTAGCCACCCAGGAGTCCCAAAGACATTTTTTTTTAATACTATAGTGAAATACAGAAAGCAGTACAACTAGGTAAAACTTGTGTTAAGAAATAATCCTATCACTTTGGGCCCACCCAACTCCTTCATATATGGGTATGTCCATAAGTTGACAAAGTTTATATTTTTGAATAAAGATGCAAAGTATGCAAAAACCATTAATACTGATGAAAAAAAAAATAACAAAAGAGAACTACAGGCGAGGAAGGTGTTTAAGCTCCACTGGACCGGTTGGAATGGGGTAACAGTGATTTAGGATGGGATCTGTGGGGAAGGAAGGGGAACCAAATTTGTTTCTTACAAAAGAGGAAAAAAAAAAGAAAAAAAAAAAAGACATCTTTGAAATCAATCCCTGGATCCCTGGTTGTAGACAAGTTTTCCAAAACCAGTATCTGGCACCCCTGCAACAAACTTGGAGAAAATTCTTGGATTATCTCAACAATTGGGCCCTTTTCCTTGCTGCCTCCGCCAGGGGCTTCCGGACTGCACTTGGCCTGGCCCCCCGCGTGGGGGCTGTGCAGGCTGACCAGGCTGAGCTGGAGCTGGGCCTCCTGTGGGTCGCCCCCGCAGCCCCTCCTCCCGCGCCACCCCTTCCTCCCAGGAGGCCTCCTCCCCGCCCAGCCCAATGCCTGCTCCCTCGAGGCAGCGCCCATCTCTGCAGAGGCTGGAGTGGCGCCCCTGGAGGCCCGGTCATCCCGGCCTTCAGGGGAGGCTCCAGGCTCGCCTGCGGCCTCCCGCCGCTCTCCCGCGGCTTCAGCCTCCCCGCTCTTGCTGAAGGAGAAGCCGCTCCCCAGGAAAGACTTCGGAAGGAAAAGCGCTTCTTCCTGTTTCTCCTGGTCTCGCTGGGTCCCGTCCGCGGCCTTCTGGGGAGATGGGGAGGAGGCGTCCGAGGCGGCCTATCCATCAGGGGTCAGGGCCCAGCCCGTCTTGGCGGCCTCGCTGCCCTGGGGGCCTCTGTCTCTGCGGGGCGCCAGGCCTCCAGGAGGGCAGCAGCGGCTCTTCCTTCTGGGCCCCAGTGGGTGGAGCGGTTCGACGCCCAGCTCCAGGCAGCTGCGGGCTCCTCTGGTCCCCGCCAGGGCGCTGCCCTTGGCCTCCAGCTCCTCTTTGGAGCCAGGCTGGGAGGCCTCTGGATGGGGGTGCCTTTACCTGCTGGTGATGAGACCTGTGGGGAAAGCAAGGGGTGCGTGACCGCTCCAAGAATAATGCACCAGGGGAGGCTTAGTCTTTTTTATTTTATTTTTAAGAAAAGTTATTATGATGTATTTTGTGAGGGAGATTTACAACAGTATGGGTCTTAATTAAGAAGGAAAGAGGGGGAAAATGCGTATCACCAAACCCAATTTTTAAAAAGATCATGATCTCAGGAGTTAATTTAACTTATAGGAAATTGTCACTTGCCTCCTATTAGCTGTACCAGTCAGGGATAATCTGTCTGTTTTGAAATGAATTGTTTTTCTAATTATCTCTGGGTTCAGACAAATTCTCATATTTGCAGTTTCATTTGATTTATTTTATTTACTACCTATTTTATCAGAGAGAATTATTGGTATTTTAAAGTGATCAGATTTACATGAATATAGTATCATTTAGTGTAGACCTTAGTTTGATTTACCATAAATTAAGAAAATAAGTACATTGATGCTTGTAGATATCACCGTTGATCCAAAAACCACTTTCAGCACATTTACTACCATTTCATAAGAGATAAGAAGGTACAACACGAATTCTTTCAAGAATTCTATCATGATTTGTTTTAAATTTAGAGAGCTTCGTGTGTTTTTTTTTTTTAAAGCACACAGGTATGTAAGTAATTGACTTACTTTTTAACATTTGATTATGTATCTATATGAAAGTTGAAATATATAAAATATACCCTTAAATTGACTTTGACAAATAAGAGTTTCCTTCGGACTTCCGTAGTTAATTAAATACTGGAATGTACCAATGGTTAATTCTAATACTTCATTAGAACAGTTTTTTATTAATACTAGTTAAAATCATCTTAAGGATTTGGAGAAATATATCAACCTTAAACAATAAATAAAACTAAAAATACCACAAGACATATACCATTTATAATCTTGCATATTAACAAACGTATTGGTTTGGAGAGCTGACATTGGTGCTCCTACCATCCTATGAACTCATTTTTCTGAATAGGCTTCTTTGAATATTTTTCTGCCAGTGCATATACTTTTCTCTCATCCCTGACCTTTTTAGATAACTCCATAAAAACCTAACAGCCGTCATGAATTCAAGACATCTTTGTGGATTAAGGAGAATACCTGTTGTTTTATGTGTGTACTCACTTGAGAATGTCCACAGAGACATGAATAACGTGAAAATACCAATTGCTCAGCATGTCCCTAGGACAAAGTTTAGAAATGAGTTCTGATACTTTGTGGAGCTGTTTTCATAGTGGAGTTAAAGGTTAATTCATTGGGCAAACAGATATATTTATTCAGACTTTTTGAATATTATGTCTCTTGTATATAAGCTGTTTCTATATCTTGGACATTAATCCCTTATTGGATATATCATTTGCAAACATCTTCTCCCAAACAGAAGTTCTATTGATTGGTCCCAATGCTGTGCAGATGATTTTTATCTTGAGAAAGAGTAGTTCATTTTTGCTTTTGTTTCCCTTGCCTTTAGAGACACGTGTTGCAAGAAGTTGCTGTGGCTGAGGTTGAAGAGGTTGCTGCCTGGGTCTCTAGGATTTTGAAGGATTCCTGTCTCACACTGAAGGATTTAATCCATTTTGAATGCATCATTGCAGATGGTGTAAGAGAAGGTCCAGTGTCATCCTTCCGTATGTGATTCCAATTTTCCCAGCACCACTTATTGAAGACACTGTCCTTTTTTCCATTGCATATTCTTTCCTGCTTTGTCAAAGAATAGTTCTCCATAGACGTGAGGGTCCACTTATGGGGTCTCTAATTTGTTGCATTGAGTGATGGGTGTGTTTTTATGCCAGAACCATGCTGTCCTGATGATCACAGCTTTATTAACTGGCTTGAAGTCAGG
This sequence comes from Meles meles, assembly GCF_922984935.1. Classification (NCBI taxonomy): domain Eukaryota; kingdom Metazoa; phylum Chordata; class Mammalia; order Carnivora; family Mustelidae; genus Meles; species Meles meles. The sequence continues at coordinate 23,264,058 of NC_060068.1, read as the reverse complement.
CATTGTGATGTCCCCAGCTTTGGTTTTCTTATGCAACAATGCCCTGGCTATTTGGGATCCTTTATGGCTACATGCAGATTTTAGGATTGTTTGTTTTAGGGCTGTGAATAATTTTGAGGGTATTTTGATAGGGATTGCATTGAATGTGTAGATTGCTCTGGACAGCATATGCATTTTTACAATGTTAATTCTTCCAATCCAGGAGCATTGAATGACTTTCCATCTTTTTGCATCTTCCTCAATGTTTTGTAGTTTATATTGTGGAGATCATTTACCTCTTTGATTAAGTTTATTCCTAGGTATCTTATGGGTTTGGGTGCTATGGTTAAGGGGATTGACACCTGAATTTCTCTTTCTCCATTCCCATTATTAGAGGATAGAAAAGCAAGAGAATCTTGTGCTTTGATTTTGGAATCCTGCACATTGCTGAATTCATGTATGAGTTCAAACAGTTTAGGGGTGGAGTCTTTTGTGTTGTCATATGCAAAGAGAGATGATTTAACTACTTCTATGACAACTTGAATGCCTTTTACATGTTATTGTCCAAATGCTAAGGCTAGGACTTCTAATGCTGTGTTCAATAAAGTGGTACGAGTGGGCTTCCCTGTCATGTTCCTGACCTTAAGGGAAGAGCTGTCAGTTTTTCCCCATTGAGAATGAAATTTGATGTGGGCTCTTCATAGATGGTTTTTATAATATGAGATATGGTACCTCTATCCCTCTATTTTGAGGAGTTTTAATAATTAATAATAATAATATTAATATTATTATTATTAATAATAATGAGAGGAGTGTTGTATTTTGCCAAATGCTTTTTATGCATCAAATGAGAGGATGTTATGGTCCTTGTCTTTCTTTTGTTTATATGACTAATCACATCACTTGATTTGTGAATATTGAACCTCCCTTACATCCCAGAAATGAAACTCACCTGGTGGTGGTGAATAACCCTTTTAATGTACCTTGGAATCCTACCGGCTTTTATCTTGTTGAATATTTTTGTATTAGGGCTCACTAGGGTTATTGATCTATAATTCTTTTTCACAGGGTCTTTGTCTGCTTATGCATCAATGTAATGCTCTGCCTCAGAAAATGAGTGTGGAAGCTTTCCATTTATTTCCATTTTTTGGAAGAAGCTTCTATAGAATAGGTAGGACTTATTCTTAAAATCTTTGGTAGAATTCCACTGGGAAGGGATCTGGTCCTGGACTCTTGTTTTTCCGGGGGAGGTTTTTGATTCCTGATTCAATTTCCTTGCTAGTTATTAGTCTCTTCAGATTGTTTATTTCTTCCTGTTTCAGACTTGGTACATTACAAGTTTCCAGGAATGCATCTATTTCTTCCAGATGGCCGAATTTTTTGGCATATAGTTGTTGATAATATATTCTAACATGTCCCTGTTTCTTTTGCATTGGTCATGATCTCTCCCCTTTCTTTCCTGGTTTTGTTAACTTAAGTCTTTTATCTTTACTTTCGGCTAAATCTAGCCAGAGGTTTATTGATCTCATTAATTTGTTCGGAGAAACAGCTTCTAGTTTGTTGGTGGGTTCTGCTATTCTACTAGTTTCTGTTTCATTGATTTCTGCTCTCATCTTTATTCCTTCTTCTCTCCTGCTTGGTTTCAGCTCTATGTGCTGTTCTTTTTTCCAGGTGTAAGGTTAGCATGTGCATTTGGATTTTTCTAATTTTTTGAGACAGTCTTGGATGGCTAAGCAATTCCCTCTAAAGACCAACTTTTCAGTATCACATAGATTCTGAACCAATGTGTTTTCATTTTCATTAGTTGCATTGAATTGTTTAAGTTCTTTAATTTCCTGGTTGTCCCAACCATTTCTTGGCAGGATGCTCTTTGACCTCCAAATGGTTGAATTCCTTCCAAAACTCCTCTTCTGATTCAGTTCCACTTTCAAAGCACTATTGTCTGAAAAAATGCAGGGGAAAATCTCAGAAATGTGGTATTGTTTGAGACCTGATTGGTGACCCAGTATGTAATCCTTTTTTTTTTTTTAATTTTTGAGTATGTAATGTTAGTCACCCAAACTATGAACTATGTTCATAACTACTAACTATGAACTATGAGTTCATAGACTCATGGTTTAAGTATAACAACCAGTGTTTTATTCAGTACATGCCCTCCTTAATAACCACCACCAGCCTCACCAATCTCCCTAACCTCTTCCCCTCTAAAACCCTCTGTTTCTTCGAGTTTACATTCTGTTGTGGTTCATCTCTCCCTCCAATTCCCCCAGCTTCACTTTTCCCTTCCTTCCCCTAATGTGGTCTCTGTTATTCTTTATTTTCCCAAGTAAGTGAAACCGTGTGATAATTGACTTTCTCTGCTTGACACCTTATAATCATTATAATTTCCGGCAATCCCTTCCATGTTGATGCAAAAGTGGGGTATTCCTCCTTTCTGATGGCTGAGTATTATTCCATTGTATATATGGACCACATCTTCTTTATCCATTCGTCTGTTGATGGGCACCTTGACTCTTTCCACAGTTTGGCTTTTGTGGCCATAGCTTCTATGAACACTGAGGTTCATATGACCCTTCATTTCAATATATCTGTAGCTTTGTTGTAATTAACCAGTAGTGCAATTGCAGGGTCAGAGGGTAGCTCTATTTTTAATATTTGGAGGACTCTCCACACTGTTTTCCAAGGTGACTACACCAACTGGCATTCCCACCAACAGTGTAAGAGGGTTCCCCTTCCTCCACATCCTCTCCGGTACTTAGGGTTTCTGGCCTTATAATTGTCATTCTAACTGGTAAAATGTGGTTTTGATTGGAATTTCCGTGATGGCTAATGATGATGAACATGTTCTCATGTGTCTGTTAGCCATTTCTATGTCTTCTTTGGAGAAGTCTCTGTTCATGTCTTCTTCCCATTTTGTGACTTGATTGTCTGCTTTCTTGGTGTGGAGTTTGAGAAGTTCTTTATAGATCTTGGATACCAGCCTTTTGTCTGTAGTGTCATTTGGGAATATCTTCACCCAATCCATGGGTTGTCTCTTTGTTCTGTTGACAGTTTCCTTTGCAGTGTAGAAGCTTTTTGTCTTAATGATGACCCAAATGTTCATTTTTCACTTTTCTTTCCCTTGCCTATGGAAATGTGCCTTGAGAGAAGTTGCTGTGGCTGATGTCGAAGTGCTTACTGCCTATGTTCTCCTCCAGGATTTTGATGGATTCCTGTCTCACACTGAGGTCATTTATCAATTTACAGGTTATATTTGTGTCTGATGAAAGAGATTGGTGGACTTTCATTCTTCTGAACATAGCTGCCCAGTTTTCCCATCAGCATTAATTGAGGAGACAGTTTTTTCCACTGGATATTTTTTTCCTGCTTTGTTAAATTTTAGTTGACTGTAGATTTGACCATCTATATCTGGGCTCTCCACACTCTTCCATTGGTATATGTGTCTGTTTTCATGCCAGTACCATGCTGTCTTAGTGATCACAGTTTGTTATACCTTGGAAGAAACCTAACCAAAGAGGTAAAGGATACATACTTGTGGAACACCTAACACTCAAGAAAGAAAATAAAAAACACATAAAATGGAAAAAAACATTCATGCTCTTGGATCAGAAGAATAAACAATGATAAAATCTCTATGCTGCCCAGAGAAATCTATACTTTCACCCCCATCCTGATCAAAATACCATCAGCATTTTCCAAAGTGTTGAAACAAGCAATCCTAAAATGCGCATGGAACAAGAAAAGACCCTGAACTACCAACAAAATGTGGAAAAAGAAAACAAAGCTCAGGGCATTTCATTGCCTGATTTCAAGGTTTATGACAAAGCTCTGATCAACCCGTGTGTAATCTATTTTGGAGGAAGTTATGTTTGTACTCGACAACAATGGCATTCTCTGGTTTTAGGACTGAATGTTCTGTTTTTATCTTTGAAGTCTAGCTGTTCCACGGGTCCTTCAAAGCTATTGTTTCTTTTTGAACAGTCTTCTACTTAGGTGATCTATTTCTGTGTGTGGGATGTTGTGGTCTCTGCCTATTCATGTGTTATTATATGAATAGGATTCTTTATTTTGTTTAATATTTGGATGATGTAGTTGGCTACTCCCATGTAGGGGGCAGAGATATTTAAAGTTGCTAGATTTTCATGTTGGATAGACCCTTGAAATATGATATTGTATCACTCTACACCTCTTACTACAGTCTTTGGTTTAAAATCTAACTTGTCTGATATGAGAATTGCTACTCCAGCTTTCTCTTGATTCTTTGGAATGAAGAATAGGTCTCAGTCCCCTCTATTTCAGTCTGGAGGTATCTTTAGGTTCAAAATGAGTGTTTCTATACAACATGTGGATGGATCCAGTCTTTTTCTTCAAATCAGAAACCCTACTATGTTTCATGGGACCATATAGCCTGTTCACGTTTTCAGTAACTATTGGGAGATAGGACCTTCTTGCCCTCATGTTGCCTGTGATGTCCCAGTTTCTATAGATTGCTTCTGTAAGTGTCTTGTCCATATTACTCTTGGGGTCTTTCATCTTTCAAAGAAACCCCCTTAATCATTCTTGCAGGGCTGGCTTGGTTTTCACGTATTCATTCAGTTTCTATGAGTCCTGCAAGGCCCTTGTCTCTCCATCCATTCTGAATAGCAGCCTTGATGGATAACATATTTTTAGTTAACATGTCTCCTATAGCACCCTGAATATGCCTTGTCAGCTCTTTCTGGCTTGTTAGGTCTCTGTGGATGGGTCTGATGTTATTATAATGCTCCTCCCACTGTGTGGAATACATCTCTTCTCTGTAGCAACTTTCAAGGTAGCCTCTTTGGCTCTAAGATTTGCAAGTTTAATTATTATATGCCAGGACTTTGGCCTATTTTTATTGATCTTTGGATGGGTCCTCTCTGTTTTATGGAGAGGAAGGCTTGTTTTCTTCCTCAACTTAGGGAAGTTCCCTGCTATGATTTACTCAAATATATCTTCTACTGTCTGCCTTCATTCCCACAGGGATCCCAATAATTCTGACACTGGGCCAAATTTATGGTGTCATTGTTCTCTCTATGTCTGTTCTCATGAGCTTCTAACTGTTTGTCCCCCTCCTCCTCAGTTTCCTTTCTTTCTCTCAGTTTACCTTCTAGCTCACTAATTCATTCTTCTGCCTCTTTTACCCTGGCTGTTTGAGTTTCCAGTTTAGACTGCGATTCATTCATAGCATTTTAATGTCATCCTGATTAGATCTCATTCTGCCCTTGTAGATTTTATGTTGTCTCGAATGCTTTTCTCAAGCCTAGCTATGGACTTTGTGATTGCTCCTCTGAAGTCCATCTCTGATATCTTGCTTATATCCATAGCCATTAGATCTGTGGCAGGGACCAGTGTCTCTGGATCTTTTCATGACTGGACGTTCTTTCCCCTTGTCATTCTGCTAAGGGCTAGTTGAGGGAATATACAGAGTCCAAAATATTAATCACAACCCAAGCAAAGTGCACCTATGTAAAAATCCAAAGAGGTCAATACTTTGTTGAATGAAAGTGGTGAGATTGAATATCCTTGTCTTCTTTCTCTTCTTAGGGAAAAAGCTCTTAGTTGTTCACCATTGAGTATAATGTTTCCTGTAGGTTTTTCATAGATAGACTTTATTATGTTGATGTATGTTCCCTCTAAACCTACTTTGTTGAGGGATTTTTGTCATGAGTTGATGCTATACTTTGTCAAAAGCTTTTCCTGCACTATTGACATGATCATATGGTTGATGTGATATATCATGTAAAATATGTACTCTTGAAACACCCTTGCATTGCAGGAATAAATCCCACTTGATTGTGGTGAATGATATTTAAAAATATATACATTGTTAGATTCAGTTTGCTAACATTTTTGTTCAGGAGTCTCCATCTATGTTTGTCAGAGATACTGGCCTCTAATTCTATTTCTTTTTCTTTCTTTCTTTCTTTTCCCCATAATGTCTTTATCTGGGTGTGGTTTTATTTTTGTTGTTGTTGTTGTTGTTTCTTTGTTTTTGTATTTTTGTTTCTTTGCTTGTTTGTTTGCTTTTGGCATCTGCATAATTTTGGCATCATGGAATGAATTTGGAAGCTTTCCTTCTTCTACTATTTTTTTGGAATAGTTTCAGAATAATAGGTGTTCGGTCTTCTATCATATGTGGTGGAATTTGCCTGTGAAGCCATCTGGTTCTGGTTTTCTGTTTGGGAGTTTTTTGATTATTGATTCAATTTCATTTTTGCTAATGGGTCTCTTCAAATTTTCTATTTCTTCTGGATTCAGTTTTGGGAAATGATATGTTTCTGGGAATGTATCCATTGTTTTTAAAGTTGTCCAACTTGTTGGCATATAATTTTTCATGATAATCTCTTATAATCCTTTGCATTTCTCTGGTGTAAGTTGTTATTCTTCCTCTCTCATTTCTAATTTTGCTTGTGTCTTCCCTCTCTCTCTCACTCTTTCTCTCTCTTTCTCACTCTCTCTGGCTAAAGGTTTTTAGTCTGCGACTGGCTAAAATTTATCAATTTTTTTTATTTTTTCAGAGAAACAGCTCCTGGTTTCATTGATGTTCTCAACTTGTTTTTGTTTGCTTTGTTTTTTAGTTTCTGTTCCATTTATTTCTGCTCTAATCTTTATTATTTCCTTCTTTCTGCTGGTTTGGGGTTTTGTTTGTTCTTTCTCTAGCTCCTTTTGGTGTAAAGTTAGGTTGTTTAATTGAGATTTTTCTAGCATTTTAAGGTAGGTGTGTATAGTTATTAAATTCCCTTTTAGAATGCCATTTGTTGCATCTCTAAAATTTTGGAGCATTGTGTTTTCATTTTCATTTGTCTCTATGTCTTTTTTTATTTTCTTCTTGATTTCTTGATCCATTTGTTGTTTGGTAGCATATTATTTAACCTCCTCATATTTCTGTTCTTTCTAGATTTTTTTCTTTGTGGTTAATTTCTACTTTCACAGCTTTGTGGTGGGAAAAGATGCATAGTATGACTTCAATCTTTTTGAATTGTTGAGAATTGTTTTGTAGCCTAAGGTGTGATCTAATCACTAAAATGCTCCATGTGTACTTGAAATGGATGTGTATTTTGCTGTTTTAGGATGGAATGGTCTGACTATATCTTCTAGCTCCATCTTGTCCAATGTGTTATTCAAAGCCACACTTTCCTTGTTGATCTTCTGATTGGATGATCTATCCATTGATGTCAGTGTGGTGTTAAAATCTCCTACTATTATTGTATTATTTCTTTTATGTTTACTATGGGTTACTTAATGTATTTGAGTGCTCCCAGATTGTGAGCATAAATATTTACAATCATTATATCTTCTTTTTGGATTGTTACCTTTATGATTATATAGTGTCTTCTTTGTCTCTTATTACAGTCTTTGTTTTAAAGTCTATTATTTCCAATGTAAGTATTGCTGCCTCAGCCTTCTTTTAACTTCCATTTGTATGACAAATGTATTTCCATCCCTTCATTTCAATTCACATGTATTTTTAGATCTGAAGTGAATCTCCTGTAGGCAGCATGTAGATAGGTCTTGCTTTTTTATCCATTCCTTGTTACTTATGTCTTTTGATTTGGAGTATTTAACTCATTTCCATTCAGCGTAATTACTGAGAGGTATATACTTATTGCCATTTTGTTACTTGTTCTCTGGTTGTTTTTGTAGTTGTTCTCTGTTCATTTATTCTCTTGCTCTATTTTCTCGCAGTTTTCTGGCTTTCTTTAGTGATACCCTTGATTCCTTTCTCTTTATTTTTTGCGTGTCTATTATGGCTTTTTGATTTGTGGCTACCATTCAGTTTATATATATCTTAGGCATATGGCAGTCTATATGAAGTTGATGGTTGCTTAAGTTTGAACTCATGCTTTACCCCTATCCCTTCCCACATTAAAAAATATTATTTATTTGTTTGACTGAAAGAGGGAGAGAGAGACAGAACAAGTAGGGGGAACAACAGAGGGAGAGGGAGAAGCAGACTCTCTAGTGAGCAAGAAGCCCAATGAGACTTGATCCCAGGGGATCATGACCGAAGCTGAAGTCCGACGCCAAATCAACTGAGGCACCCATGTGTCCCCCTTTCCTCACATTTTAAAATATGGCATCATACTATACATCCTTTTCTTTTGTGAATCCCTTGACATATTTTTTATAGACATGCTTAATTTTACTGCTTTTGTGCTTTCTACTTTACTTACACCTGCTTATGATTTTCCCTTTCTATTCAGAGTCTTTCTCTGAATCTTAATCTTAATCTTTCTTATAAGGTGATTTAGTGGTGATAAATTCCTTTAAGTCTTCTTTGTCTGGGAAACTTTATATCTCCTTCTACTCTGAATGATAGACTTTCTGGATAGAGTATTCTTGGTTGCAGGTTTTACTCTTTCAGCACTAGAATATTACCATGCCACTCTCTTCTGGTCTGCAAAGTTTCTGCTAAGAAACAGTTGGTAGCCTTTGGGGTTTCCCTTGAAGGTAACTGTTTTCATTTCTCTGGCTCCTTTTAAAATTTTCTATCACTACTTTTGCCATTTGAATTACATTGTGTCTTCGTGTGAACCTCAGGTTGATTTTGCTGTGGACTCTCTGTGCCTACTGGATCTGGACTTCTGTTTCCTTCCCCACATTTGGAAGTTTTTGAGCTATTATTTATTTTTTTTATTTGACAGAGAGAGAGAGGTCACAAGTAGGCAGGGAGGCAGGCAGAGAGAGAGGGAGAAACAGGCTCCCCACTGAGCAGAGAGCCCAATGCGGGGCTCAATCCCAGGACCCTGAGATCATGACCTGAGCCGAAGGCAGAGACTTAAACCACTGAGCCACCCAGGCGCCCGAGCTATTATTTTTTTTTAAATATATTTTCTGCCTCCCCTTTTCCCTCTCCTCTTTCTGGTATCCATATAATGTGAATGTTATTATTCTTGACTGTGTCACTGAGGTCCCTTCATATATATATATATATTTTTTTCTTTCTTCCACCTTGTCTTCTGTTCAGCTTGAAAGTTTTAATTACTCTGTCATCAAGGTCATTAATCCATTCTTCTTCTCTCTATTGTCTACTATTTATTTCATCCAGTGTATTTTTAATTGCAATTTTTAAGTTCCTCACCTCTGATTGGTTCCTTTTTATGTTTTCTACCTCTTTGTTGATGGTCTCCCTGAAGTCCTCCACTCTTTGCTTAGTCCAGTGAGTATCTTTATGACCATTATTTTAAATTCTGTGTCAGGTGTATTATTTCTTTCTGTTGCATTTAGTTCTTGTCCTGTTCTTGCATTTGGGGCAGGTTCCTCTGTCTCCTCATTTTGTCTAATTCTGTGTTGTTTTTATGTGTCAGGAAAGTAGGCTATGTCTCCTGCTCTCAAATGTAGTCACCTTATGAAGAGGTCCCATAGTGTCCTGCAGTGTAATGTCCCCTGTTCACCAGAATCTGGTGCCTCATACGGTCTCCTGTGTATGTTGTGTTAGCCCCACTATTGTGGCTGAGCTGCATTTGCCTTCAATTCAGCCATCTGCAATGGTCTCCTGTGCCTACTGTGGGCCTAGTTGGGACCATGTGTTATTAGTGGGCCAGTGTGTAGCCTCTCTGGGCTTGAAAGATAGGGCTGTTGTTTGCCTGAATGCAGTATCACCAAGCAGCAGAGTGTTTTCCCTGTGTTGTTCCCTGAGAAGCTTTACTTGGTGGACATGACCTGCAGTGATACCTGATGTCTGCCCCTTCCCCATTGCTAGAGTTGCAGTTGGACTCTGTGTGTGTGTGTGTGTGTGTGTGTGTTTATCTTCCCCTCTCTCCAGAGAAGGAGTCATTTTGAAGTGGTGCTGGTCCCTTTTGGGACTGCTTGTACACTGCTAGTTTGTGGCTCTGTTTTGGGTGGACTCTGGCCAAGGGCATTATGGAAGGGGCTAATCTGCAGGAGAATGCAGGTACAGGGTACACAGGGTCAGCAAGATTCATGCTGATCTTCTGTTGGAGGAGGCGGGCAGCAGCCCAAGAAAATGCCTACTTAGGATGGCCAAGTTGGGAGGGGCAGATCTCCTGAAGCTCACCAAGGTGGGGTATGTTTTTCCCAACCTGGGTGGAAAGCTGGTTCCTGCAAGTGTCCCTGGACCTAGGCTGGGTGTATCTCTGGAGGTATCTGGGGATCTAGGTTCCTCTGTCTCTGTAGGGGCTGCTTGTGATACTGTCTCTTTAAGGGTGGAAACTCATTTTTCTCTTGATCTCCAGTTCTCCCAAAGCCAAGCACCAACTGAATTTTAAAGTTCCAGTTGCAAAATACCACTGATTGTAAGGACTGAGATAGCCAGGCCCCTCCAGTTCTCAAAGCCAAATGTTATGGGGATTTGTATTCCCTGTGTGGGTACCCTACATCTGCGAGCTACATGTGGGGATCTGTACCTCCCCCTCTCTGTACCATCATGTTCTGCCCTTACATGAACAGTCCTATGGGTCTGTTTGGCTCCCAGCTGTGTCCCCACACCTCATAATCTCGTTTACATGGCCTATTCTCTACATTTACCTGTGGAGATTGTGTTCTTCTGGTCTTCCAGTCATTTTCTAGGTTTTTTACACTAATGTGGCTGTAATCTAGTTGTGTGCATGGGAGAAGGTGAGCTTAGGATCCTCCTACTCTGTCATCTCCCCCAGAAGTTCCTCGATGATGATTTACATTAATCAACTCAATAAATTTTATCCACTCTTGCATTTTGAGGTTAAGGTGACTGCTTGTTGTTTAGTGTTCTTTTAATATTTTCTTAAGGATTTTGCATTGACATTCATGAATTATATTTCCTTTATTAATGTAATCTTTGTTGTTGTTGTGAATCAATGTTACAGTAGTTTAAAGCAGAGGACTGAAAGTCTTCTTTGTCCATCCCTGATGTAGAATAGTTTGACAGAACAGTGGCATTATCTATTTCTTAAAGATTGATAGAATTCTCTTGTCAAATCATCTAATTTCACTGATTTGGGGAGCTGTCAACTTTAACAATTTTTTTTTGTGTTTCCTCTAGAGTAATTGATTTTTGAATTTCCATTCTTATATAAGTTTTGGCAATTTATATTTTGAAGAAAATGATCTCTTCAGATTTTTAGAGTCACATTAAATTCAGGCTTAGGATTCCTAAAGTTCCTCCCCTTATAATTTCTTAGATTGTTTATTTGTGCTTTCTTGTTTGTTGAAATTAGACTAGGTAATAGTAGGTGTCTGTATGTCTGTATGTATGTACTGAAATTCTTGGACTTATCATTACTATCATTTTCATTTTTCTATTTGTTTTCAGTTTATGCTTACTAATTCTCCCATTACTCTTGGTTTTCTTTTCTTATCTATTTTCTATTAATTTTTCTATAATTTCTATTTTCAACCATTTGATAATCTACATGTAAAACCTGCATGTAATGAAAAATGGTCAACATGTAAAAATATATGTATTTTTATCTTTTCTGTTTATCATATACATATAAGACTATGCATTTTTCCTTGAGCTCTGAATTAGATGTAAGCCATAGGTTCTTCTAGGCATCCTTTTAATTACTGCTGTTTTGTAGTTATAGCAAAAATTTAGTTTTTATTTCTTCTTTGACTATGAATTGAATCTTTAAGATTCCAAGTGGTAGAGACTTTGTTAGTTTTTTTATGTTTTGGTTTCATTATTAATTTCTTTGTTCATTGTGATCAAGGCATTTTGTCTTATTATTTCTACTTTTGGGAATTACTTGAGGTTATCTTTGTGGCCTGGTATTTTGGTATGTGTCTATTTCTTTCAATATTTCCCAAGATTTGTATTTTTCTTCTCATGTTCCTTTATAGAATATACTTACTTCTTTCTTTTTTCAGTATGCCTATTGCCTCTGTCAGTTTTTCCTGAGACATGTCTTGATTCTGCAGATTAAAATCTTTTATTTCTGGAACGTTTTCTTAGTATATTTATCTAAATATATGTATTTGAGGGGCACCTGGGTGGCTCAGAGGGTTAAGTCTCTGCCTTCGACTCAGGTCATGGTCCCAGGGTCCTGGGATCAAGCCCCGCATCAGCCTCTCCACTCACTGGGGAGCCTGCTTCTCCCTCTCTCTCTCTGCCTGCTGCTCTGCCTACTTGTGATCTCTCTCTGTCAAATAAATAAATAAAATCTTTAAAAATAAATAAATAAACAAATAAATAAATAAATGTATTTGACCCTGTTCCCCCTTGGCAAACAGTTAGGCATATGCTGGATCTCTTGGTTTGTCTTACATTTCTTTCTAGTCCTTGTTAATTCTTCACTTATTTTCACTTTATTTTGATTGTTTACAATCTTGATCATTATGTCTTTTGTAAGTTTTAAGCATTTTCTTTACACCTCAGAGCTTGTCCAGCTAATTGCAAAATAACACAGTGAAAGTCAGGGCCATGGAATTATTAGTAGGAATTCTTCATAAGACACAGGGACTTGGGTTTAAGAATACTTGCCCCAGAGTTTATTTTCCATGTCATCTGAAATGTCTACTGTTCTTTATTGAAACAATTTGCTTTTTGGCCCCTCTAGGATTTTTTTTTTTTATTTTGAATTTAGTACAGCTGTGTGTAGACCTAGTCCTTCATCTCAGTTACTTCCCCATTGCACACCCCTTTTAATTTTGTCTTTGGTAGTTATATTTTGATCAATTACATTTTATGTTAATGATAATTGTAGGTTTTGCTTCTTTTTTTTTAAATATATTCATTTATTTGAGAGAGTGAGAGAGAGAGAGCATAAGAGGGGAGAAAGTCAGAAGGAGAAGGAGACTCCCCATGGAGCTGGGAGCCCGATGTGGGGCTCAATTCCGGGACTCCAGGATCACGACCTGAGCCAACGGCAGTTGATTAACCACATGAGCCACCCAGGCGCACTATGTTTTGCTTCTTAAATAAGTAACATTGGTTTGGCTTTGATTTTTTGATATAACAAAGCTATGGGGGAGGGGGAGGCAACCTACCAAAAGATTCTTGGTATCTACAGTTCACTTAATGTTGGATTTTTCAGTTTTGCCTTTTCTTTTTACTTAGAAGAAATTCTAAGTATTCCCTGTGTATTACAATCTCATTGGCCGCCGGTGTGGGGGGCGGGCTCGACCGCCTCTATAAAGGTTAGTCTGTGTGGCTGGGAGGAGTCCGCGTCCAGAGCGTCCTGAGCGTCGGGAGCTTGGTGGTCTTCAGGAGAAGCATCGTGGACCAGTGGGGCAGCGTCGCCGGGGAGCAGCCTCGTCGTCTGGAAGGGCAGCGTCGCTGGGGAGCGGCAGCGTCGCCGGGGAGCAGCCTCCTCGTCGTCGGGAAGGGCAGCGTCGCCAGGCAGCGGCCTTCTCGTCTGGGAGCGGCCTGTCTTCGGGAGCGGCAGCGTCGTCCAGAGCTGCTTAGTCGCTGGGGAGCAGCCTCATCACCGGGAGCGGCCTCTTCCTCCGGAGCGGCCTCGTGGTCAGGAGCGGCAGCGTCGCCGGGGAGCGGCCGCGTCAGAGAGCAGCGCCACCGGGAAGGGTCTTCGTCAGGTAGGGTAGTCATCGGGGCCAGCGTTGTCGTCGGGAACGGGCCTTGCCACCGGGGATCAGTCTCGCCCCGAGGAGCGGCCTCCGCCACCGCGGAGGGTCGTGGCCACCAGGGGAGGGTCGTGGCCGCCGGGAAGGAGCGGCGCCCCCAGGGAGCAGGCTCCCCCAGTATGGTTGTCCCCCGTGGCAGGGGAGGGTTGTTGCCCGCCGCCATGGAGGGTCTTCGCCCGCCGCGGGGGAGGGTCATCGCCGCCGGCATCTCGCAGTCGGGAAGGGGCCTCGCCCGGTGTCACGAAAGAGCTTGGGGGGGGGGGAGCGGGCATTGCCCGGAGCGGCCTCGCCCGTCGTCGGGAAGGGAGGGGCCTCGCTCGCCATCAGGAACGTGTCTCGCCGCGGGGACCTGTCTCACTGGGTAGGATCGTCGCTCTCTGTGGGGTAGGGTCGTTGGTTTGGCTTTGATTCTTTGATGTAACAAAGCTATGGGGGAGGGGGAGGCAACCTACCAAAAGATTCTTGGTATCTACAGATCACTTAATGTTGGATTTTTCAGTTTTGCATTTTCTTTTTACTTAGAAGAAATTCTCCAAGGGAATAATGGGTATTTTTATTGAGCATCTTTATAGACTCTATTGAACGATAAAGATAAATAAGCATATGTCATAACATCAAACAAAGGAAACTATGTGCTCTTTGTGGTGAAGTTTGGTTCTTGACAGTTTGGTTCTCTAAAGCAAATAGAATTGGGAAAATCTATTCTGTATTGTATGGTTCACAGTGAAAATCCTGGGGTAAAAAACAGAAACCTCAACAACTTCAAAACTTCAAAATTAGAGACAAATCTCAACCCTGAAGTCAAAATGGATTCAGTTAAATGGGCATCCAACAGGATTATAATAATAAGCTGATTAAAGCAGCATTGAGGGAGCAAATGGGGGAAGTTCCACAGAATTATCATGGATAGAATTAGCAAAGGAAAGCTTAATTCTTATGGGGTATTGGCAGTGACCTCTATTGGAAGGTATTTTATTTCTTTATTATTTCTTTATTCATTTTTAAAGATGTTATTTATTTGACAGAGAGACAGCGAGAGCAGGAACACAAGCAGGTGGAGTGTGAGAGAAAAAGTAGTCTTCTCGCTAAGCAAGGAACCAGATGTGGGGCTCCATCCCAGGACCCTGGGATCATGACCTGAGCCAAAAGCAGACGCTTAATGACTGAGCCACCCAGGAGCCCCTGGAAGGTATTAAAAAAAAAAAAGTCAAATTAGGTAGTTCTTATCTTTGAGGAATGTATAGTAAGATCTACATAAACCACCTAAAAATATTTGTAGTACATCTTATAGTCAGGGCTATAAAAATGATAACAGGTATTGTTCTGAATTAAAGATAGTCTGAAGGGCACCTGGGTGGCTCAGTAGGTTAGGCGGCTGCCTTCAGTTCGGGTCATGATCTCCCGGTCCTGGGATCAAGCCCCGTGTCGGGCTCCCTGTTCACTGTGAAGCCTGCTTCCTCCTCTCCCTCTATCTGCAGCTCTCGCTGCTTTCTTCCTCTCTCTACGAAATAAATAAAATCTTAAAAAAAAAACCTTAAAAAAGTTCGGTCATCCCTGGCCTAAACCTGACATGCTTTGAGCAACCCTCATGCTGGATTGGTTTGAGCTGTTACTAGATTTCCTCCTGAAGTCCCTGATGATACCGGAATCAGACTACATTTTGCTGAGGGTGATAGCATCAAAAAAGATGATGCAAATGCTCCACAGTTTATGTTCCATATGCTTTTAGTTTACATTTTTAAGAGCTAAAGACGACCAGTTTTTGACATAGTCTTCATTATTTAAAACTTCATAGATTTAATTTTATTTTAGTAAACTTAAGCATTTGCCTTTTTGTTGTTGTTCCGAGCGAAGCATCGGCTCGTAAATTAAATAGTTCATTAATTTTTATGTCAGCCTTGATGCGATTTACATGCATACAAATGAAACTAAACTACCCGAGGGAACTTGTAGAGGGTCAGTTTCAAATCCGTGAATTAATGCAAATGGTAAGGTTACATCATTTGGGAAAAGCTATAAGCTTTGGAGAATGGGGAACAAGCAATCAAGGTAAAACAGCCCTGGTGCTTGCATTATTCATGAAAATGAGATCCTGTCATCTCTATTCCAAGGTGCTGTTGCAGGAGATAGAGCAGGGGCCCTATAAAGGTCAGTGTGTGTCTAGGACCAGCCTGATATATGGGCAGAGAAACTTACTTGCAAACCCCCATACAGTGGTGGGCCAGGCGGATGGAGACATCCAATCAGTGGGACGTGCATATATTTACTATGGTAAATTGAAATTCAATTGGCCAGCCATATTGCCCATCTAGCATGACTGTGCAGTTTTCCCTGTGTATTGCAATCTCATTGGCTGCCGGTGTGTGGGGCGGGCTCGACCGCCTCTATAAAGGTTAGTCTGCGCGGCAGGGAGGAGTCTGCGTCCAGAGCGTCCTGAGCATCGGGCACGTGGTGGTCTTCAGGAGAAGCGTCGTGGACTGGAGGGGCAGCGTCGCGGAGGAGCAGCCTCGTCGTCTGGGAGGGCAGCGTCGCTGGGGAGCGGCAGCATCGCCGGGCAGCAGCCTCCTCATCTGGGAGCGGCCTGTCTTCGGGAGTGGCGTGGTCGTGGGGAGCGGCAGTGTCGTCCGGAGCTGCTTAGTCGCTGGGGAGCAGCCTCGTCATTGGGAGCGGCCTCGTGGTCAGGAGCGGCCGCGTCGCCAGGGAGCGGCCCCGTCGCCAGGGAGCGGCCGCGTCAGAGAGCAGCGCCACCGGGAAGGGTCTTCATCAGGTAGGGTAGTCTTCGGGGCCAGCGTCGTCGTCGGGAACGGGCCTTGCCGCCGGGGATCAGTCTCGCCTGGAGGAGCAGCCTTGCCACCACGGAGGGTCGCGGCCACCAGGGGAGGGTCGTAGCCTCTGGGAAGGAGCGGCGCCCCCAGGGAGCGGGCTCCCCCGGTAGGGTCGTCGCTCGCGGCCGGGGAGGGTTGTCGCCCGCCGCCATGGAGGGTCTTCGCCCGCCGCGGGGGAGGGTCGTCGCCGCCGGCGAGATGCCGTGCGGTCGGGAAGGGGCCTTGCCTGGTGTCAGGAAAGAGCTTCCCCGCGGGTGAGCGGGCGGTGCCTAGAGCGGCCTCTCTCGTGGTCGGGAAGGGAGGGGCCTCGCTCGCTGTCAGGAACGTGTCTCGCCTCGGGGACCTGCCTCGCTGGGTAGGATCGTCGCTCTCTGTCGGGTAGGGTCGTTGCTGTTGAGAAGCGACCTCGCCGCCAGGAAGGGGCCGCTCTGCCGGTGAGCGTCCTCGCCGGGTAGGCTGGTTGCTGGTAGCCGTGGAGTAGGGGCTTTTCCCGCAGTCTGGAAGGGGCCTCACGGTTAGGAAGCGGCGCCGCAGGGGAGCAGCAGCGCCTCCAGGAAGCGGCCTCGCAGGGGAAGGTCGTCGCCACCGGGGAGGGTCCTTGCCAGGAAGGGGCCACGCTGCTGGGGAGCGGCCTCACCGGGTAGGGTCGTTGCTTGCCACCAGGGAGGGTCGCCGCCCGTCTCCGGGATAGGGCCGCGCCTCCGTGGAGCGGCCTCGTCTGGTAGGGTGGTCGCTACTAGTCGGGAAGGGGCCTCGCCTGCCCTGGGGTAGGGGCCTTGCCTGCTGTCCAGAAGGGGCCTCGCCATCCGGAAGCGGCGCCACAGGGGAGCAGCAGCGCCATCAGGGAGAGGCTTAGCTGGGGAGGGTCATCGCCGCGGGGAAGGAGCAGAGTCCTCAGGGAGTGGCCTCGCCATGTAGGGTGGTCGCCCGCCACCAGGAAGGGGCCTCACCAGGCTTCGGGAAGGGGCCTCGCTGCTGGGGAGCGGTCCGCGCCTGGGAGCAGCCTCCCGGCTTAGGGACCTCGCCGGCCGTGGGAACGGGCCTCGCCCACCGTCGGGAATGGGCTCTCTGGGTAGGGTCTTCACTGGTAGTCGGGAAGGGGCCTCGCCTGCCGCCAGGAAGGGGTCTCGCTGCAGGGGAGCCGCCTGGCTGGGTAGCATCTTCACTGGTGTCGGGTCATCGCCGTCCTGGAGTGGTCTCACTGCCAGGAAGCGGCCTCGCTGCAGGCAAAGGGCCTCTCCGCCTGCAAGGGTTCCTGCCTCTGGGGAGTGGCCTCGCTGGGTAGGGTCATAGCTTGTAGTTGGGAAGGGGCCTCCCTCGCAGTCGGGAAGGGGCCTCACAGCTGGGAAGTGGCGCTGCAGGGGAGCAGCCTTGCAGGGGAGGGTCGTCGCCTGCCGCGGTGAAGCAGCTTCGCCAGGTAGGGTAATGGCTCCTAGTTGGGGAGGGGCCTCGCCGCTGGGAAGGGCCTTGCCCTCTGTTGGGTAGGATTATTGCTGGCTGTCGGGTAGGGTCATTGCTCTCCGGAAGGGGTCTCTCAGTTGGGAAGCAGCGTCTCAACTGAGCAGCAGCGCCGCCAGGAAGCGGCCTGGCAGGGGAGTGTCGCCGCCGCCAGGGAGGGCCATCACTCGCCTTTGGGTAGGGTCTTCGCCGCCCTGTAGGGGCTTCACCGCCTTGAAGTTGCCACACCGCAGGGAAGGGGCCACTCCGCCAAGGAGCAGGCTCGCCGGTAGGGTCGTCGTTCGCCCTCAGGTAGGGTCATCACCCGCCCTCCAGAAGGGGGTCTCACCGCCTGGGAGTGGCCTCGCTGGGTAGGATCCTCACTCGCAGTCCTGTAGGGTCTTCATCGTGAAGTGGTCTCACCGCTGGGAAGCGGCCTCACTGCAGGAAAAAGGCCTCGCTGCCTGGAAGGGGCCACGCCTCCTGGTCCCATGCCTGGGAAGGTCATCGCTGGCCATCGGGTAGGGTCGTCGCCATCTGGAGCGGCCTCGCCATCGGGGAGCGGCACCGCCGGGTAGGGTCCTCATTGGCTAGGAGTATTGTCCAGAGCGTTGTGGTTGGGTAGCGGAGTTGGGAGCGGCGTTGTCCAGAGCAGCGGCGTTGGGCTCGGTGTTCTCATTGCCTCTTTGTAAGAGAGGGCCCCAACTGGTTGGTTTGATTTTCGATGCTTGGCGTGAAATAAAGCTTTTCTCGACTGGCTTTGCATCAGTCTTTGATCATGGACCCTAACACTACTAAAGGAGATAGATGTTCAATAACTGGAAACTGGGTCAAGCTTTAAGTCTTCTGTGGTTTAATTGGAGGTGCCTAATGCTCATTTTGACTCTCTTCGGTGGCTTGTCTGTTTTCCCTGTCTCTCACCTCCATCTGCCTGCCTGTCTATGTGCCTGGTTTCCAAGCTCCTCTGCAGCTCCTGGGTCAAATTGGAAAGCTGCATCGGTATTTGGAGGGCACGGAGAGGTGGAAGAAGCCCGTGCTTCAGATCAGTAGTTGACAGGTTTAATAAGCAAGGAACTTACATAGGAGGCTTGTCTTGCATGACTATAAAATGAGTCGATCTCCACGCCAGCCTGCCAGAATCTTAAAAATTTATGCAGCGACCTTAACTGGATTTAGTCATGTCTATTAATGGTCGAGGTCCTCTCAGCACCACATCATTATCTCAAGGCTCGTGTCTGTGAGACAGCCTCTGGGAGTGGAGAAGGCAGATAGGAACACACATTCCAAGGACCAGGGGGATCCAAGTCACCGGCCATCTGGTGGCCACATCCTCGTAATGACCTCCTCAAACACTGTTTCTCTTCTCTCTGTGTGTCTCTCTGAAGACTGCCCAATCCACTTACTCGTCCAGCTCTTTAGCTAGCTCCGATTTCAGATTGATAGGGAGAATTTGTTTTGTATACATACGTGGTAAGCAGTCATCAGAGCTAGTTTTTTGGCCTGAGTCTTGAGCAGTCTGCTTTGTTGCTTACCCTACCAAGAATGTGGCATTCCCTTTACAAATGTGCCCAAATAGTGCTGGGCGGCAGCTTGAGAAGGTGGGCTGTCCTTGGCATCTGCAGATTGTTCTCTGCCAAATAGGTGCTTCTGACTTTCATTGTTTATATTTCTACACTTATCTTTTGTTTGTAACTCTGAAAAGAGAAGTTATCTTACAATGAGGTGTAGTCACCTCATGTGCAGACTTTTCTAATTACAGATAATTGCTTTCTTAATAAGGCAAATAGGAACAATGTGAATGAATTTGAGCAACACACGGTACTGAGTAGCCTTGAAAAAGTTTTCCCAGTGGTTTCTGGAAAGTGTCCATTTTGTTGTCTGGAGTGTTGATGTGTGTCTCACACACCCACAGGTAGAGCATTTGCCCATAAATCTTCCACTTGGTTTGCATTGCTAACAGTTAGTGTCCTAAGAAATAAATGCTTATAATTTAAAAGGGGAATGGATGGCGTGTCTTTTGTATCCTTTCTCCATACTCAGGAATTTAAGCTCAGGTTCATAATATCAGTAGTACTTTAAATGTAAATGCATATACTTGGTGTGACTGTCTGCTGGCCGTTCTCAAAGTATGATTTGAGTTTCAGAAAGGTTGAACTATTTCCCTAATAATGGGAGACATTATTTACCTTGTTCATTTTATTGATATTTGCACTGATGCAAACATATTATTACCCACTTCTGCATGAATCAAGGCATTAGCATCGACCTGTTCTTGTCCAGGTGTTTTTACTGCAGTGCACTCAGAGTGCGCTTAAAAAACCAAGGGCAAGTTTCCCTTAAAATCCTCACTGAAGCAGTAAAAATTATGAATTTTGTGAATTGCCAACCCCTGAATAATTAAGCTTTTGCTCTTCTGTGACAAAGTGGAAAGCATGCATCAGGCAGCTTTGCTCTGTACTCAAGTAGGATTGTATGTCTGTGGGGGAAAGCACTGGGGCAGTTGCTTGAGTTGTGACTTGAGCTGGTTGGTTTCTTCTGTGTTAACACCAATTTTACTTGGAAAAGAACTGACGAGTTTATACTTGGGTGGTATTTCCATACATTCTCTGAAACAGACAAGGTAAGTTTGTCACTTTATGATACAGTTGACAGGGACACCTGGCTGGCCCAGTAGGTGGAGCAAATGACTCCTGATCTTGGGGTTGTGAGTTCGAACCCCCACATGGGGAGTAGAGGTGACTTAAGAAAATAGAAATTAAGAAAGGCAGTTGACTGTGTGTGTTAATGACAAAATTTGAGTGTTGTTTTGAATTTTGGAAAACTTGTATTTTCCGTATTATTTTCCATATTAAGTTTGACACCTTCCCAGGACTTCAAGACTTTTCTGATGAGACGGATGGTAACATTAATAACGAATATGACCTCTATATACTGTTTAACAAAAAGAATCAACATTTGGGAAATAGGCCTAATTCAAATTATTTTCAAATTATTAATCTAGGATATTACAAAATTAGTCATGGACAAAAAAAAATCCATCCAAGTGCAAGATACACCAATTTTAATGTAACAAAATTGTATTGATACAGTTTTAGATCCATGTTGCACCTTAAAAGCAAACAATACCTTTCAACTTTTGGTGTAGTATCAAAGAATACTGAAAGGCTATTATAATACCCCTCTCTTTTCCAACTACATACTTGTGAGAAACTAGGTTTTCTACATACTATTTAATCAAAATAGTTTATGGAACAGAGAACCAAATGGGAGACTCAGACTTTCTGTAACCCTCTAATTCTAAAATATACTATATATATATATATACTATATATATACTATATATAGTATATATATATTATTTTATATGTATATGTGTGTATATATATATGTAAATGTATATGTAACTTTTGTCATTTTTTTATAAAGACTTCATATATAATGGGTTTATTTTTATTTTAAAGTGTTTGAATTTCGGGCACCTGGGTGCCTCAGTCGTTATGCATCTGCCTTCAGCTCAGGTCCTGATCCTGGGGTCCTGGAATCGAGCCCCACATGGGCCTCCCTGCTAAGTGAGAAGCCTGCTTCTCCCTTTTCCCCTGCTTGTGTTCCCTTGCTCGCTGTCACTCTCCTTGTCAAATAAATAAATAAAATCGTTAAAAAATAAAATGTTTACATTTTTCTAGTCTTTGTTTTGGTAAATATCAATACCTTATAACTTGCGTAACTTTTGGATCCTCAGTAACTTTACACTGTACATGCATTTTGAGACCAAGTGATTTTAAAAATAGCTGGTCTAATATATTCATATTGAAGTAAACAATTTTTTTAAATAACAGAATTGTAAGCATCATAATGGAGGTCACTTAATAAAAGAAGTTAAGTTGACTTTACAGGAATAACCTATCGAAAGTAATATCTTACCATGGTCTATGTGAAATCTCTTAAACAGTTCTGTTCTCAACCAAGGTAGGGCATCTGTCTCTTAATACTACTTCCCTTTTAATTCCAAAGTCCAAATGCATCAAAGGAGCAAGACTGGCATGAAAAAGATACCATGGTCTTGATTTTAAATGAATATCCCAAGGTAAGATTTTTTTCTCTTACACGGCCCCAACTACAAAACCCATTCCTCTTGAAATGTCAAGGAAGTACACTTTCTTTGAAAGCCAGACATTTCCTTCTGAAAAGAGTGGACCACTCCTACTTCTTCTTGTTTTAAGATTTTATTTATTTATTTGACAGACAGAGATCACAAGTAGGCAGAGAGGCAGGTAGAGAGAGAGAAGGAAGCAGGCTCCCCGCTGAGCAGAGAGCAGAGAACCTGATGCAGGGCTCAATCCCAGGACCCTGGGATCATGACCTGAGCTGAAGGCAGAGGCTTTAACCTACTGAGCCACCCAGGGGCCCCTTTTGTACGGTTTAATCTTCAATAGATATAATCGCTTCTGTAATCGTCATCCACTTACTGATAAATTTTTAAGGATTAATCCTAATCACTATCTCTACTTTTTCTCCCCTTTACTCAAATTCATTGGTTTAAACACTTTTTGACCAGATTTTATTAACAAGGTTTTGTGACAACTGCTCTCACAAAGGTGTTTAATGACTACCTATATGCTGAATCTAAAAACGAGGTGGACTTTGAGTTACAATCAGTTGGCTTTCCAGGGCCCCATTGTTGAGTACCTCCTTCTACATTGGTTCTCCTTTTTCTCTCTGGTCCTCCTTCTCAGTGTTGGATGGAGTCTTTCTCCAGGTACACATCAGCCTTGAGGTTATTTTCCGGAGGCCTAACTGAAGTCATCTTTTCTTCCTGTTTTATATACTCTACATATGTGAGACCGCCAAACCTTTCTCTGTTAAATGATCACAGTAAAACTATTTATTCCCTAATCTGTATTTCCCTTTTAAAGCTCTAGACTTACATTTCCAGAGGAACCATTATATCTTTTTATGTACAATTTTTCTGGAGTATTTTCATAAATATAAACTTATAAGTATTAAAAGGCAAATTTATATATATATATATATTTTTTTTTAAATAATTACAGAATACTGAAAATAGTGTTAGTGTCCAGTGCTAGAAGTCTTGTTGGGGAAAGCTGAAGTATGCGTGTTGACGTAGAAAGATCACAACATACTACTGACTGAAAGAATAGGTTATAACATAGGACTGATTGGAAGAGGAGTACAATACTGTGCATTTATTTATTTATTTATTTGACATGGAGAGAGAGATCACAAGTAGGCAGAGAGGGAGGTGGAGGGGGGAGAAGCAGTCTCCCCACTGAGCAGAGCACCCTGAGATCATAACCTGAGCCAAAGGCAGAGGCTTAACCACCGAGCCACCCAGGCACCCTTAATTAAATGGATATTATCAGACTGTCATCAAGGAAATTTTAATTTGGCTCATGACTAGCAGAACATGAAGGGCATATGCTGCCAGCCTTCCTGCCTACAATTGCTTCTATTTTCTTGCCTCTGGAGTAGATATTATGTTTGGGTTACTCCAGCTTCAGGAAGGGGATACTTTCTTGAGGGTAAATTCTGATGAGTAAAGCCAACTGTATTTAATTCTCTTCCCTTTGTCCGTGAATGTTCTAGGAATGGCACCATGACACAGTTTTAGCCAAAATCTTTAAGTTTTTGGAGGGGGCGGTGGCATCTGGGTGGCTCAGTGTGTTAGGCCTCTGCCTTCAGTTCAGGTCATAGTCTCAGGGTCCTGGGATCGAGCCCCGCTTCAGGCTACCTGCTCTGTGGGGAGCCTGTTTCCTCCCTGCCCCCTCTGCCTGCCTGTCTACTTGTGATCTCTCTCTCTGTGAAATAAAGAAAATATTTATTTTTTTTCTTTGCTCTTAAAGAGAAATGGTGAACTTTTCCTTCCCTCCCCAAATTATATTTATCAATATTTGATTATTTTTATAGAGTTTAAGTTTTAATTTCTTATTCCTTTAAATTTTCAAGTCGAACCCTGCCTTTTTAAATCCCATCACCATGAAGTTACGCAGTGTGTGTCATGCCTGAGAGCCTCTTATTGGATCATTTCATAGCTCATTAAAAGAACCATATTTTGAATGGTTCAGCTGAGAATAAAATCCACAATGAGTTACTAAAAAGCTGTTCTGTAAGTTTTGCATAACTCCTCAGGCCTCTGATTTCCGCTATAAAATCATTAGCTGTGATTGATTCCTTAGTAACGATAGCATCTCCTTTGATAACATACATCAGTCCAAAGAAGTTTGGTCCATTTTATTTTAGGCATCTCCCATAACAATCAGTATTTACGAGCTCTTCTCTTGATGTACCATTCCAGATGTGGTTTTAGTTCTCCCCTAAGTGCTCTGGGGGATGCTGTACCTTCTACAGTGACCAGTGCTAGGGATGGATGTGATTACTGGATTTCTGTCCTGGAATACACCTTGCAGACTTCCCCTTTGTTTCTTCCTCTCCCTCTCTCACTCTTTCTCTCTCTACCACCAACCCTTACTATGCAATCAGTCTACACTGCTGAAGTTCTTCTAAACCACATTTTGTATCTTTCTAGTTTATATATATACATTTTTTCTTTCTAGATATTTTCCAATTTTGATCTGTGGATTCAGAGATTTATAGAATACCTTGCAAATTCTAGAAAGCGTGAAAACTATTTGGCTCTTTTCCAATTTTTGCATTTAAACATTTAAAACTTAGATTTTAAGGTCACAGCTTGGGGAATATTACTTACCAGTTACATGTAAATAGAATAAAAACTGCCGGTGTAAGATCTCTTCTGGCAAAGATTATGTGTGCAAAGGAAACCAAATATTCCCTTCTAATGATTAATGAAAGGCTAAGGAATCGGACCAGGATTTGTTGTAAAATTTGCAGAATTAAAAACTCTTTTTATTTTTAAAGATTTATTTATTTATTTATTTGACAGAGAGAGAGATCACAAGCAGGCAGAGAGAGAGTGAGAGGGAAGCAGGCTCCTCGCGGAGCAGAGAGCCCGATGCGGGACTTGATCCCAGGACCCTGAGATCATGACCTGAGCCGAAGGCAGTGGCCCAAATCACTGAGCCACCCAGGTGCCCCAGAATTAAAAACTCTTAAGGAAGTTTGTTCAAGCCTCAACAAATCATACTGTCCAGATCTAGTGAATCATAAACATAATAATCTGAATTGCTGGAATTTTTTTTAAACAATTACATTTTTATATAATGCATGATATACCTTGGTTAATTGGGCAGTTTAGTGCAGTCTTTCCCTGAAAGCAATGATCAATTTTTACTCAACATAAATTGAACTGTTGTACGAATTCATGCCACAGTCCACAACAATTTTAAGTAGTTTGGAAGAAGCTGAAATTACCTGTTAAACGTGGCTTTGAAATTGTCTTTGCTTAACTTTCTTCCCTCAAACAATGTCACTGTTTCTGAGGCATTTTCTTGAGACTGTTCCTGGCATTTTCTGAGGCCTCGACTGTGAACATAACTTAGGCACCCTAACAAGAAAACCACCGTCTTTCAACTTTGGGGATGACTTAGGGGGTTTCTGTTTTGTTGCAGGTACAGATTTTCCTCCTTTAACTTCTTTTCTCTTATGGTCCCTAGAGTAGCTGTGTGAGGTTGGTTCTTTTTACTTCTGTTTTACAAATTAAGAGAAACAACCAAAGACCAGAGATTTTAATGGCATTTTCCTGCCTAAGGTATGTGCTGGAGCCAGTAGTTGAACCCAGGTTTGCTCTGCTGCAAGTGCCTGATGCTGTGTTCGAGTTAGACACCCCCCAGACTGTCAACATGCCTGTCCAAACATCACACTGACCCGCTCTGGTACAGTTTCTCACCATAAGATGGAACCAATTAGTGACGTGGTTCCTGCCCCCCCCCCGACTTTAACATTTCTATCTTACTGTGCAAATCTTAAAATATAATAAAGTGACATTGGCTTGACTTTTCAGAGCATAATTTTCAGAGCATAATTCCACTGTGAGGGTGGAAAGAAAGCATATTGAAGTAAATTAAAATATTATTTGGGATCTGAATCATAAAAATTTGTGAATTTTGTTTTAAGCGTCTTTGATCTTGAAGTTTAAGTTGTTAGGTTCAAGAACAATTATTTTTTTTTCCAAAATGGAGTTTATTTTCTACAGTATTAACTCTTCTTGGTTACTTGTACCTAATGTCATTATTTTTGTATCTTAGCAAACACTTAGTAAATATCTTAGATCATCTTATAGAAAGGATAAATGTTTTAGAGCACTTTAAATATAAGAGTGTCTATTTGGAGGGAACTGTACATCTCTGGTCTGGAAATTTGGTTGTTTTGTCATCTGCATTTAGAGAAATTAATGTA
Organism: Meles meles; assembly: GCF_922984935.1. NCBI lineage: Eukaryota > Metazoa > Chordata > Mammalia > Carnivora > Mustelidae > Meles > Meles meles. The sequence goes on along the minus strand of NC_060068.1, from coordinate 23,237,944 downwards.
TAAATATTATCTAGAATTCTTAAATTCTTGGCATGATCACTGTGAAAAATCCTCCTACCTCCTACCTTCCCCTTGTTGGAGATAACTTTGTTTTTTCCATTATAACTAAACAGTTTCAGAAAATATTGAAGATACTACTTCTAAATAGAAACTCATTTTGATGAAAAACATGTTCAGTTTATTAGTGGCTGTTTTTATTAGTAAATTTGAATATTCTAGGTGGTGTGGAAGAGAGGCATCTATCTTACTGCTTATTCATTCATTCTCTTTTATATGATTGTTCACTTCAGCCTGAAATATCATCACTTTGAATGATCTCTCTATTCCTCTTCAGAGTATTTGAAAAGAAGGGGCAGTAGGAAGCATAGATGACTTTTCCTCCTGAGATTCTACGAAATGTACATCTGTACCCGCATTCTCCATGCGTTTTTTATATTTCCAAAAGCCAGTGTGAAAATGGGGCATTTTCTCCTGGTGAAGAAGTAATGTTTTTCTTGCCAAAATTAATGGATATCATTGATTGATGTCCTTTGCATATTAATATTAGAACCGAGTTTTGAGACTTTTTATTGGGTTAATTCTCAGCATCATTTCTTCCAGTGTGAGTTATCCAATATCCAAAATGGGAGATTAAGGACAACAGTCCCTGGTGTTCTAACTTTTGTGTTTGTATCTTGCGAACGGGCTAAAATAGAAGTAACATAAAATCTTAACGTTTCCTGCCTCTTCTATGTACTTCAGGAAAGGACTTGATAGATATATAGAAGGACAAAATGTAATCTTTTGAAGGAAGGCAGAGGGCAACATAAAATTATTTATGTTGACTATTAAAAGCTTGTGAAAGATTGTCTTTTTTTTCTTTTTAGAGATTTTATTTCTATGTTTGACAGAGAAAGACAGAGCTGAGGGTAGCCGCTTAACTGCTGAGCCACCCAGGCACCAGACTGTCTTTTTTTTTTTTAAAGTCTATTCAGAATTATTACGTATGTCACTTCAATTTGTATCACCTATATTTGGCATACGACATCTCTTAATATTTCAATACCACATACATAGACTATTTATATTATTCTCTCAAATCATCATAGATTTTTCTCTTCTAAAAGTGGTCCGGAAGGAAAGGAAATTTTTATACTTGTCAACCTACATGTTTTATGGAGTTTTTAACCACATAAATGTTTCTTTTAAAAAGAAAAATCAGTTTTTAACTTTTTAATTTATGGGTTTGCTAAATAGGCACTTTTGTACTCCTTTGCTGGAAAAATTTATCTGGGAAGACTTCCTTTCTCCCCATTTTACTGCCTTTAATTATATCTAGATTTTCATGAGATTTCTGTAGAAGTTAATTGAATACATATAATATCTAGTCATATCATGATCACAATCTTTACCTGGGAGGATGTAACGACTGGAGTTCCAATTTTAGTGCATGTAGACATTTTTGACCAAGTATTTTTGAGATTAAATAAAAGGAAGATAAATGACAATTTATTATGTTCTTTTCCAATTACAAGCTAGGGTTAGAAAAGCCAAGTTCAGTCAGCTGAGGATGAGATATCTACAAATGAGCTTACTTGGAAACAGATTAGCAATTTAAATGACTAAGTTAGTAAGATCCAATTATAGCTAATTTGCCCATCCTTTCTTTCTCTTGCCCTCCCACAGGCTTCAGAGTGTGAAAGCCTTGCAGGAATTCCTGGGAGCAGAGGGAGAGGATCCTAGGTCAGGGGAGTTTGTAAGGAAAACAGTCACAATTAATTACACCTGTGTCAGCTCTATGGGCTCTGCTGTCCATATATATTTATTAACAAATAAATATGTATTTTAACATATGTATGTTTATTATATGTTTAAAAATGCGTGCATATATACAACATGTAGATACGCATATGCATGTATATACGTATGCATGTTATAAAACGTGTGTATTATATAATGTGCATACATGTGTATATACTCATATACAGCCTATGTATAGTATGTATACATACAGCCATATTCCAATTCATATTCTGATTTTTTTCCTTTCTTACGTCGCTGGAACATCTTTTCCTAACTACTTCAAATTTACATTTTTCCCAGTGTGCTGGCATACTGCCCAATTATCCTTTATATATTTTTTTCATAGCTTTTCCCCCCCTTATTACTATTTTAGTGATCCCCTACCACCTTTCAAATACTAAATTTTCCTGCTCTGTGGCTTTTTTTTTTTTTTGAAAAAATGTACTTTTGTTCATTTTTATATCAGTATGTATCTTTGAAATGTTAGCTCATTGATATTAATAACACATTGTTACATTTAAGAATGCCAGCATTATCAGTAATATATTTTAAAGAATTTCAGATTTTAGAGAATTTCTCATTATTGCAGGATAGATGAAACTTTACATCGATTTTCTCATTACCTCTGCTCAAATGCAGATACTATTTCCCCAAGCCCTGTCTTGTTCAAAGAAGACACTTAGATGTTCCTATTACATTTTTGCAACAGAAGAGTTACAGTATGTAAAGCCAAATGGGGGAGGGATATCGGCTAGGCAGTACAGAGGGAAATTAAGAAATGTGGCTTCCAGAGTTAAGAGGCAACCTGTATTGATAGAGTACCAGGTGGGATGAGGGAAGGATTGATACAGAAAAGCCATATGAAATTAATGTTTAGGGATATAATAGAAAGAGTATACTATCATTAAGAATTGTTAGGAAACAAAATGTTTCAGATTTAAAAATTAAAAATTGGATGATAGGGGACAATTTTTAAAAAATGAAATAGTGATGCTTTGTCAGTGATGTCCTGCACTTAAATCATGTCCAAATGACTTTTGGTGCAAGAACAAAGTTTCAAGTTTCCTGGTTTTTGCGTTTATTTTTTAAATGATGTGTCATTTGTTTTAGTCAGTTTTTCCTCAATTCAGGAATTGATAAACATCTCACTAAAGGTGTTATTAACACCTTATTAAACACCTTGTATTAAATCAATCCTATCAGGTCAGCCTTCAGAAAATTTACTAGGTGTAATAGTTTATATATATATAGGTCACTTATAGTTTATCATTATCAAATGGCTTTCATAAACTGGTACGTGATGGCAGAGAATGCACAGAGAGAATTGTAGAGCACCTGAGGCATGTGGACTTTTCCCCCTGTTATACTCTTTCATCAAAACCAGTCCCCTCCCACTGGAGAAAGCGTTTTGTTTTGTTTTGTTTTGTTTTTAAATAAAGAAGGAGGAAAAACAAAACAAATACTTAAGAAATTAATGTAAGAAGATATGAAATAACCTTTTAAAATAAGACTTTTAAAATATATACTTATTGTCCTTTATGTTTAAAAGTTTTTGATAAAACAGGTTTTATGATTGCTGTTTATGTTATTTTGATTATCAAACAATTATGCAAATTAAAAAATGCTGCCACATCAACAGAGTTCTTTTCCTAATTATTAAAGTAAATTTTATGATAATTCATTACTAGTATGCATCCATTTTCTCAATGGCCTGTATTAAGCTGTCTTGCTCCTGTTTGTATAGTAGACCTAAAGTACAGGGAAATGGATTTTGCTTTAATCCAAGGCCGATTTCTTCATAAGGATTCTGCTCTTACGTCACTAATACATACTCATTTTCTATCTCTCTTTTCTCTCTGTTTCTGAGGTTAAGGATTGGAGCGAACTGTCTTTTTTTTCCAGGACTGACCTTAGAGATCCTCTGTATAGATGAGCTGGGCTGGGACATGCAGTAGATCTGTTTCTGTCCCAGCCCAGTGAACCCACAACTCTAGAGAACAGCAAGGTCACAACGCATTAAGAACCCCTCCCAGATTCTTGCAGTGAAATCCAGGTTAGAACCACTAAGTGAGTGAAGCAGAAACCCCAGAAAAAAAAATGAATGTCCTTAACGAGTGGTGATGGTCTCTTTTTACCTTTCTTAAAATTTTTTAAGGTCATAACTTCAAATACATTGTTACTTAGGAAAATAATGCCTTTGTATTTGCTTGTTTATTTAATATTCTAGTAAGCAATTTATTGAATCCGAGGGTGGCTGATTTCTATGCAACTCAGTTGGTTGTTCAGTAACTCCTTACCAAGAATACCTTGTTCTTCAATTCTCCTCTCCTTTGCTAATCATAAAACGGCACTGTCTACAAGAATGTCCAATGTGCATCTCATGTATAAATAACCCTAGACCTTTGGAGTAAAACTACAAAGGAATGGCAAATCTAGGATATCCACACCACTACTCCCTCCTCCCGCTTGGAGCAGACACTCCTCATCAATCACTGTTTTCTTCGCCCACTGAAATTTACAGGCATCCCAGTTCTTGACCTTGTGTTCAGACAACCAATGCTGATCATTGTTAGCACATACAAACCTAGTTCTTATCCCTTCCTTTAAGCATGTTAACCTCTTGTCCTGGGCACCTGGGTGGCTCAGTGGGTTAAGCCTCTGCCTTCAGCTCAGGTCATGATCTCAGGGTCCTGGGATCGAGCCCCGCATCAGGCTCTCTGCTCAGCAGGAAGGCTGCTTCCCCCTCCCTCCATGCCTCCCTCTCTGCCCACTTGTGATCTCTCTGTCAAATAAATAAAATCTTAAAAAACAAACAACAACAACAAAACTCTCTTGTCCCAAAACAAAACCAAACCTTGAGCCCACCTTGCTACTATCCCTTAATCTCTTTTTTCCTTAGCTAAACTTCTTGAAAGAGTTTCTCCACTAGCTGTCCTAACTTCCTCAGTTTCTGTTCTTGGCTTAGCCTATTTGTGGCCTTCTGTGTCCACTGCTCCATTGAAGCTGTGCTGGTAGGTCTCTGGGAACCCTGAGGCTACACTGCCTTTAAGCTTTTATCTTCCTGCCACGGGGTTTATCCTTCATACTCTTTCTCTGCACTCTCCCATTGGTTCTTCATTTCTCCTCCTGATTGTCTTCTGATGACTCATGAGCTCCTCATGCCACTTATTTTCCTCATTTTCCGGGGATGTCCTTGACTGCCAGTGGGTCTCGATCTCCAATGTCCTCTGTCAATCTCCCTCAGGTTTTCATTATTATAGCTTGAAGTCTATGTGTCCTTCCTTAGCCTTTTCTGATATTTATTTAGTCCTTTATGTCAAAATTCCTTGGGGCCATGTCCTCCCGGATATCCTACAAGAAACCCATCTATAACATTCACCTCCTGAATTCTGTCTTTCAGGTGGACATGGTCATCTCCCCATCAAGTCTGAGTCAGCTGGATATAGGCATTCGCTGTCATTCTTTATTTCATCCATTGCCCTCACCTCAACTGAATCAACTGTCAAGTTTCACTTGAACTCCAAGTAGCTCTTAAATTTGTTCTCCCTCTCTGTATCTCGTTACCATTGCCCTAAGTCAAGGTTTGTAACCTTCTACCTAGGCTCTTAATTACTCATTCTGTTGCCCTTCTACTCTTTGCTGCAGGGAAAGAAAAAATATACCTTACATGAAAATTCAACCATGTCATTCATCTAATCAGAATCTTGAAGTGCCTCAGATACCTAAAGAATAGAGGCCAGTGTCGTTAGCATAGAATATATAGTGTTCATAATGTGGTTCTTATATAATGGCATCTTTGGGATTTAGTAAAGTTGGAATGACACTGGAAGGTGAACTGTTCTCTGCACAAACTGTGGTGTTTCATGAATTTATGTCTTTCCTCTTGGTGCTATCTGGAATATCTTCTCCTTCCCTTTCTGCCAGTCTAACAGACACATCCTATAGGATTCTAGGTATGCTTCCTTGAACCTGTGAAATCTTCACTGAGGTTTGGTCCAGCTTAAAGTCCTCTTTGGACCTCTGTAGCATTTTTCCTTTTTGCATGCAGCGGTTTGCTGTACATTCACATTTAATGTATCGTGCCATTTTTTTTTAAAGATTTTATTTATTTATTTGACAGAGATCACATGTAGGCAGAGAGGCAGACAGAGAGAGGGAGAAACAGGTTCCCCACCGAGCAGAGAGCCCCATGCGGGGCTGGATCCCAAGACTCTGGGATCATGACCTGAGCTGAAGGCAGAGGCTTAACCCACTGAGAAACCCAGGTGCCCCAAGGTGCCATTTTCAAAATCAGAGAATGAAGAGTGGACGACTTACTGCATTCCATGTTCAAGAACCTGAGAATGATAGTTATGAAGTGAGGCCACAGTAAGTGACACCAGTTTGGAAGGACAAAGGAGCCCATGGCCAGCTCTTTGTGGTTTTCAGTGTTGCAGATCTGATAAAGATTTAGATCAAATACGGCAAGCCCTTATTGGTAGCCACTGTGTGCCAGACCGTAATTACATGCTTTAAAATATATTATCATCTTTAAACCTCACCAAAAAAAAAAAAAAAAAAGCTCTCTTTAAAGACGTGAGGTTTCATATACATGATATGGGATGCATGAATATATTCTCAAGAATTTTCTGTGTTCTCTGAGCCCAGTTTAGTGCCTGGAATGAATGAATTAAGTGCTCATTAAATCTTTGTTGAACTGGAGGTCAATACTACTAGTGCCCAAAATAGAGATGAGCCACCTGCTCCCTTGTATTGGCTGTTAAGACACAGTGATTCCTATGTTGTGTTTTTCCTTAAGACAAACCAAGCAGATTCTCTGATGTATGTGGCGACGGAGCTGGCAGAAAGGCAGAATGAAAAGCAGTACTTTGAAATTTTGGGGGGAAGAAAGCAAGACAAAAGATGAAGCTGAAATGTGGGTGGGGGTAGATGTGGTTGGGTTTTACAGTAACGAAGACTGATGAAGCAGAAATGTAATGTCAGAGGTTCATGATTCCAGGTGGCCAGTATTACTCCACTGAAATATGTTTCAGTACAGCAGGAGATGTTCAAGAAATAATCATTCCACTATGGTCTTCACTGACCTGTCTTTAAACAGTGTGTGGAGCCCGTGTTTTCAAAAGTCGTTAGGAAGAAACTGATGATCTCTCTGTGGAATTTTAGAAATTCATTTAATGAAAGTAATCTCTCTGCATACCTCCCAGTTTGTTGTAATTTTTACTGTTGAACAAAATTAAGTAGGTGAGTAGATAGCTCATTCACACTGGAGTATTTGTTAAAAGCCTCAGGGGAAAGACACATATTTTGAGGGCAAGGACTACAAAGCAATTTAAAAATGATCAGGATCGCCATGTTAGTGTAATTATGGAATAAGAATATATTTAACATCACTTATTTTTTTTCTAAAGAATAAAAGTTTAGAAGTCCAGACATTGAAAGGCAAGATTTACTTGAAAAAATGTATCTCTTTAGCTATTCCTTCATTGTATTGTCATAGTGGCAAACCAATGAAGGGCATATAGCAATAATATAACAATATCTCCTTTCCGGTAATGTTTATTTGCCTGGTGCCCTATTTTTTGTCTATAATACTTTATGTGTTAGTTTATCCTTTGGAGAAAAGAATCAGTAAAATGTCATTGATTAACAATGTGTAGCCTACATGTTTTAGTAAACCGAACAACTTTGCCTATTGCTCGTGTGATAGACACTTTTTAATGGAAAAATTGTGAACCAAAGGACAGCAAATATGTTTCTCTTTCAGGAAAAGATGTAGGGAATAGAGAGGAGAGTGGTTCACAACATAAAAAGTTGAAAACATTAAATTACTTGATACATTAGCCATTTACAAGTATTCAGGAATAGCATATTGTCCGGTTTCAGAGACTTGAGAAGGGATGAAGATTACTGCTCTATATGTAGAGTTAAACGTGTTGCATTAATGTCTTAAAATAACATGGATGATGATGTAAAAACCAGTTAAATTTTTAAATACCTGATATCTGAGTAAAGACTATTTAACCCTTCCCTTTTTAGCTGTAACATTAAAATATATTATCTAAAATAAATTAGCAATATATGAATGGGTAAAAGAAAGCCAACCATTGTGTTTTAAATGGCTGCTTATTTAGAGCCCATGGATGTCCATTGTACCACAGTTAAAAATGTACTTTCTGTGTAGCATCCAGTGTAAAATAATTTGGGAATTAATTAACAAAGGTTAAATTACAATTTGGACTTTGAAAAGAAAACTGATGAGCAGATTGTTGTTGATGGGTGATTCCATTCCCACTAAGAGAACACGCCATCAAAAGAAAGCAAGGCCTTTGCATTATTAAAAGCTTGTTCTGTAACACTGTTGGGAATTTGTTTGGGTCATGAATGCTGGCAGGTTGTCAGGAAAACAGAAATAATGCAACCGAATGTATAGTCTTCTTGAAAAGTGGCTTTAGGATTGCTACTTTTGGTTATCTAATGGCTGATCTGGAATTTCTAAAAGTAATATTAATGGAGAGGAACATATTTTCTAGTTTAATTACCTATGCTCCTTTGTTGATATAATAGTAATAAAAATGTTTTTCTCTGTATAGAATATTATAATACAAAAGGATTTTTTTTTTTTGCAACAAAGGTTTGAGATTTTTGTTTTGATAACAGTATGTGCTGCTCTGTGTTCATTTTTTTGATGATGGTATTACTGATTAATGGTATTACTGATTAATGGTTAAGATTTCTAGTAGTTGTGTGAGGGTTTCTGTTAGTTACATTCACGTTCCCATGACCCCTTTTTCTAATCATTGCTATTTAGAAAGAGGTATGAGAGGATCTACTTCCACTGTATTATCTTTCACAACGGCTGTCTGTCTTTTTTTTTTTTTCCTTAATTTTTTTTTCTTTGAGAGAGAGAGAGAATGAACAAGCAGGGAGGAGGGTCAGAGAGAGAGGGAGAAGCAGACTCTCCACTGAGCAGGGATCCTGATGTAGGGCTCAATCCCAGGACCCTGAGATCACAGCCCGAGCTGAAGGTAGACACCCAACCAATTGAGCCACCCAGGCGCCCCAAAAGCTGACTTTCTGATACCATGATAGACCCCCTGATCCTGGTTATAACTACATGAAGACAGACATCCAATAACACTGTATCATAAGTATTTATGATTCAAATTTATAGAAATGTGAGAAAATAAAAACACTGGGTGGGCCCTTACTGCAAGAGGCTAAAAACACCTGAAGTGAAAGATAGCTATAAAATTGTTGTTGGTTTTTCTCCGTCTCTGATTCCAAACCATGAGAGACTCTGGACTCCAGAAAACAAACTGAAGGTTACAAAAGGGTAGGGGAGTGGATCGGGTAACCGTGTGATGGGTATTAAGGAGGACATGTGTTATTACGAGCACTGGGTGTTATATGCAACTAATGAGTCGTTGAACACTACATCAAAAACTGCTGTACTCTATGTTGGCCAACTGAACATAATAATAAAAAAAATTGTTAATGAGTTAGGTTTTGGTCTTTTCGAAATACAATCAATAATTGGACTGTACATAGATGTTTAAATTATGGGTTTAAGAACATTCAGACATTCACATGGGCTAAGAAAGCCTTGACGTTAAATTAGAGACATTTTTTGTGGATATACCACATTTATCTTGAGGAATAACTTCTTTTCCTTAGCTTGTCCAAGCAAACCTTTAATATTTCTTTAATATTTGTAGAATAGAAGCATTATCTTCATCTTATCCTAGCATTCAGGATCATGCATGATCTCCCCTCAAAATGATCCCAAGCCACTCTCTTCTAATTTCCCCATGCCTTATTTCTTTAGATACCCAATGTTCTTATCCAGCTACCCCACTTACCATGTGATTCTGTGCAAGTTATTTCAACCCTGCATCTTTTGTTTCATCTAGGACTTGACCTAAATAAAAATAGCAGCTGATATGTAAGTGCTGAAGAACTTCTAGTCAAAGGTTTTATTTGTTTGTTTTGTTTTGTACTTTTTTGGTTTTTTCTCTTTTTTGTTGTTGTTTTTATTATTTTTTAGTAGGTTCCCTGCCCAGCCTAACATGGGGCTTGAACTCATGACCCTGGGAGATCAAGACCTGAGCTGAGATCAAGAATTAGAGGCTGGACTGAATGAGCCACCCTGTCCCACCCTAGCCATTGTTTTGATTATTATTCCCATCCATGTGATTGACTCATGCTGCTCCCGCCCTAAGTGGCCCACATCTTATTTGCTGTCATTCAAACCCTGCCATGCAGTAAGAAGAGAAGGTTTTTATTTAACTGTGCAAGAAATTCAAAACTGTATTTTTGATACCAGTATGTATCAAGGTTGTAAAATTATTGTACTTGAGTACTGCTTTTGAGTTCAAGGTAGTGTGAAGGGCTCTCCTGTGGTAGTAGGAGTGGGTAGGCCCCGGGTCCCAAAGGAACCTGTCCGCAGGCGTGTCTGGTGGTAATGCTGGAGGGAAAATGATAAGGATGCTAGAAATGTGTTTTGAAAAGCATGCATGGTAGTAATAATGGATCAGAATGACATGTTATTAAAAGAATAAGAGATATTGTCTCTTAAGATTGATATCATGTAGACACTGTGTAATTAGAAATTATCTATTATACCTCAGCCTACATGTTATACCCATAATAACATTGATCCGATAGCCACAATCCCAACAAAGCCCACATGGTATCTGGCAGGTAGGATTTTCTCAAGGCCAGACCTTCAGGTAGGAAACCTTTTAAAGTATTGGTACTTAGAGACATGATCTTGACTTTACCTATTTTACTGTTGACAAAATTGTCTGATCTTTGAGTGATGTATTTTGGGTTGATGCACCCATTTTCTGGTTTTACTTAGCTAAGGGTATTTTCATTTATTATTCTTCCCTCCCACCCCTTTCCGGAAGTTTAAGGGAGATTGTCCGTTCTCCCAGTTCCCATTCTTACTGCAACTCCTCTATAGTCTAAGCCAAATATTTTTATACTGTGTTTAAATGTGAAAATCGTGCCTTTACACCCAGCCTGAGGAGATAGTTTCTCTAGAACGAACTTTCCTCTCTTTCTTCACTTGCTGTAACAGATGCTTATCTTTCATTGAAGGAACTAAATGAGCAGTTCAACAGTTAATCTCTCTCCTATATATCTTATAAGCCCAATAGCAGTAAAAGAAATGCCTGACCTTGCCTATTTTTGAAAGAATGGGGAGTTAAACTACACCCTATAGCAATCAGGATTCAAAGTCATTTCTTTCCTACTTCAAAAGTGTATGTGTTTTTTTTTTTAAAAACTGCTAATGAAAGCATTGCAGAGATTAGCTTTTGAAGTGGTGAGTACCTTTCATTTATTTTCCTTCTGGTATTCCCTCTGCCTGTAGCTAAAATTTAGAACCTTAAAAGTGTTGCTCTTCTGTGCTAAATTCAGTGGATGTTCTATCAAAGTGCATTTGGATTATCAAAGTTTTGTTCTTATCTTGCAGTTCAGTATTCCCGAGAGTACACTAGTCGGATTATAATCGACAAGTCTGTTTCTGTTGCTTTCAAACTAGAACGCGGTTTCTTCTCTACCATGGGCCTGCCTACCTGCACTGCACTTTCTCCAGTTGCCCTGCAGGGAGATGGGTGCCCACACTGTGAGGCTAAGGGAGGCAGTGTTCCCCTCCGAAAAGCAGAAGAGCTGCTTTTAGTGGTTGATTCAGTGGGGAAGAGTCACACAGGAATTACCAGCAGGAAGAGCTACATGATGAGATTAGTAGATTCATAAAACTCAAATTTGGAAACATTTTGCTGTATTATATTACCTAAAGCAGGAGGCTTAATATTTTTGATGCTTGAATGACTCCTAAAATGGAAAAAAAAAAATGGACACTAGTCATTGCAGAGATGATTTTATTTCAACAGTCTTTCTCTTTTCTTTTTTTTTTTAAAGATTTTATTTATTTTAGAGAGAGAGAGAGAGAGAGCAAGCAGAGGGGCAGTGGGAGAGGGAGAGAGAGAATCTCAAGCAGGCTTTCCACTGAGTGTGGAGCCCAACCTGGGGCTGGATCCCAGGACCCTGAGATCATAACATGAGCTGAAACCAAGAGTCGGACACCTAGCCGACCATGCCACCCAGGCACCCCCAGTCATTTGCTTTTGAATGGCATAAACTAGCACCAGTAAAATTTGCTTTTATATTATTTCACAGATATTATATCATTCTGAGGCCCTGTGGTTATTTGTTCCTGAAAAGCTGTGTAACTTGAGATTTCTTAGAAGTTGTCTCCTCCAAAAACAACAACAACAAAATAATAATAATAATAATAATAATAATAATAATAATAATAATAATAATAATTTGGGGCACCTGGCTGGCTCAATGGGTTAAGCCTCTGCCTTCAGCTCAGGTCATGATCTCAGGTTTTTGGGATGGAGCCCCGCATCTGGCTCTCTGCTCAGCAGGGAGCATGTTTCTTCCCCCCCCACCCCACCCCACCCCCCGCCTGCCTCTCTGCCTACTCTTGATCTCTGTCAAATAAAATATTTAAAAATAATAATAACTCAGACACATTAAATTTAACCATGGTTTTGGTTTAATGTGATTTAATTCTATCTCCCTCTGTACCAGCTAGCATCTTGGGACAGATTTGGAAACTGCATGGTTTGATTTGGAGGCTTTGTTGACCCTCAAGTGTTCCATTATAATAACATTTACCCAAAGACTAGAATGGCCAGCTTGGGTTTGGAAATCTGTAATTTTCTGGGATTAGGGGAGATGACTAAACTTACATAAAGTGAGTGGAGCAAAAGTCAACTTGAAAGGTCTAAGAAATTGAAAGGTCTCATAGCATCTGGCATGAACCCTGTGCTCAGCGAGCTGGTGACTGGGCAGAAGGGAGGAGGAGGAGCAAAGGCAGGTGAATGTACTTTAAAGCAGAGCTTATTTGTGAAAGGCAAGATCATGGGATTTTCCTGAGTGGTCTGGTAAGGCCTGAGTCTTGGATGAGTATGTCCCCTGAAGGGACAAGCATCGCTTGCTTGCTTGAATTGAGGACAGCAAAAATGGGGTTGTAAGAGATCCCTTCATCTTAAAATCTTGAAATCAACCAACCTAACCACACATTTCACATTAGGTGAGGCTCAAAGATGGTATAATTTAGTGAGGTGGCCCACAATCCCCCTGATGTGACTCATTTAGTTTTATCACCGTAGATTTCAGTTTTGACCTGAAACTGACCAGGATAATTAAACTGTCTAATCTCAAAAGGAAATAGGAGACCCAAGAAGGACTGTGTCTAGGTATTGGTGTATTGAATAACTTTTATTTTAAATAACTTTAAATATTTTAAATAACTTTTATTTTCATACTATAAGATTTGAGGTAAAATACAAGAAATCAGAAGACCCAGAATCGTGAGTTTTGAACAAAATAGATACTGAATTTTCTACTCTCCTTCCTTCCTGCAACCCTTCTTCCCAAACACATGCACAAGTGTGTGCACACACATGCGCACACACCACACACACGCACGTGCACGTATTCACCCATGAGTTGATAGTTTCTATACCGTAACTGCCTCAGATAATAGACAAGAAAGCAATTTCTCTGATATCATGCAAATGAAATGCACCCAAGAAGTTTCATTTTAATGAGTGGGTACATTAAGATCTTGGCACTTTTATTTAGGACTGTGTGTACACTGATACTTTCTAGTTTCATCAAGAACAAATTAACAGAAGAATTCAAGGTTTTATAAATTGCTGTACTGAGAATCAAGGGTACTTTAGCCAATGGTGTCTTCCCTCCCTCAGGGATCTGTGGCAACTCCGACAATTTTAAATTAAAGTCTCCTTTCAGACAAGTTTTTCATGGTCATGGATAATAGTTGGGAGCCTTCGTATTCTCATTATGTGTGTATCTCATACAAAAAGGACATTCTTTCAGAAGTCTTTTAACATCTGCTGAAGTTTTAATATCTTTGCTTAACTACATGCTTATTTTAATAATACAAACAAGGTTGCTAAATATCACCAAAGAAAATAATGTGTGAAATACCAGCATCTATAGGTAGGCTGATACATAGGTTCTGTTGCAACACAGGATGGTATTGCTTTAGTTACTGGGACTTTATAATATTACTTCATGTCCGATAGGGCAATTAACCCTCCTCAGTCTTCTATTTAAAATATTAAGGCTGATAATAACTGTTTCTGGAAATGCAAAATAGTTTGTTTCATTTCTGGGAATGAATTATGTTCATATATGTATGTGTATACATGCATATTTATATATATTTATAATAATGAGCTCGGTCACTCATTTAGTCAGTTATTTTACATCTTCTTATAGACTAGATGCAATTTTTTTCTTTTTTTCTTTCCTTTTTAAAAAATGAATTAATTAATTAATTTTAGAGAGAAAGTGGGAGCCAGGCCAGGAGCAGAGGGGGAAGGAGAAGAGAGGGAAAGAATCTCAAGCAGACTCCACCCTGAGCAGGGCTCCATCATCGCATGACCAGAGATTGTGACCTGAGCCAAAACCAAGAAGTCTGATGCTTAACAGACTGAGCCACCCAGTTGCCCCAGATGAATTTTTTCTTAATCCTACATATTTCACATTTTGGGTTGCTACCATTAATTGACAAGTTCGTTGTTGTTGTTGATTTTTGCTTATATTTTAATAATTCACATATTCAATTAACAACTACGGAATGCTTTCCAGACATTGGGCATCATTTAATTGTAGAGAAGAGGCAATTCTTCTTTTTAGCTTAGGAGAGTGATTTATTTTTTTTAAAGTCATTGTAAAAACTGTCCTTTGCTGAATCACACCTTTTTTTAAAAAAGCAGGTTTTTCGGTTGTCTCTCTCAGGCTGTAATTTACCCATATTTCCACTTTCTACAAAATGAATGTCTTTTTCCATTCTCTTTCTTTCCTTCTGTTGCCTGATTGCAATGATACTTACCAAACCTCTATATTAGTAGACATTTTTACTTTCATACGGATGCTTCCTATTATTCACTACTCTGGCTTTTAAGACACACATATACACATCTCCTTTCCTCAACCCCCCTTCCAGCCCACACACTTAAGCACAGGTATGTGTTTATGATCTGACTCAAGTTTTTCTCTTTATCAGGTCCTTGCTGGGGGCTAACTTCATATTAACATACATGTAACTTACTTTAACAGATTTCCTCTTCATTATTGTTAAAATTGTTATACATTTACTAAGTATTTACCAAGCTCCAAACTCCGTTCCAAACCATTGCTTGATGGTATCATTGAATGCTCCCCACCAACTAGGTTGTGGTTGTAGGTGTTCTCAGAGACTCCAGGACTCCCTCAGGGGTTAGACGTGTGACTGTGCCTGTAGTTGTATCTGCCCTGAGCTTCCTGGGTTCAGATTTTAGTCTTGGTGTTCTCATCTCTAAAAAGGACACAAAAGGCATATTTATTTTAATGACATAAAAATTAAATGATAAAATGCAAGCGATTACCATGGAAATTATTTTGGTTATTGGTGCTGGTGGTAAAGATGAAGAATTTGTCAAAAAGTCCTAGAGTCAACGAGTGGGAGAGAGGAAAAGAGCCTGATTCTAATGCTCAAGGTCTTCTATTCTTTATTGGCTTCTATTGCTGGACTCCATTCGAGTTTGCTATTTTGTGTATTTTTATTTGTTTGAGTAGTTCACAATCAGGAGAATTTTTTTTTCTTTAAGATTTTATTTATTTGTTTGACAGATAGAGATCCCAAGTAGGCAGAGAGGCAGGCAGAGAGGGAGAGAAGAGGAAGCAGGCTCCTTGCTGAGCACAGAGCCGGAAGTGGGGCTGGATCCCAGGACCCTGGGATCATGACCGGAGCCGAAGGCAGAGGCTTTAGCCCACTGAGCCACCCAGGTGCCCCTTTCAGGAGAATTTTAAACTGTGCATTAACAAGGCCACATTCTAAGAAGTCATGTGAATATACACAGACATCACATCTCGTGCCCTCCTTAATGCTTATCATCCAGTTACCACCACCTCCCCGCCCCAGATGGCCCCTTCTAAACTCTGTTTGTTTCCCAGAGTCACGGATTGTCTTGCTATCTGAGGATATACTTCTGATTCTGCCATTGTTACGGGAGTATCCTCTATTGTTGTTACAGTACCTACTGTGCCTTCTTTAGCCTTTGATTCATGAGTGGGAGCACCACTCCTGTCATTATTACCAGCTGAATGACTCAGGCTTTTAGTGATGAGCGTATCATCTGTTGTGAGGACATCCCTGCCATATGGCCATAGAAACGGAAATAATTCAGGAAACTTGTGTCTTTTAATATTGTTTTGGACAAGCAGAGATCCTGAGAACTTGAGGCCAAAGTAAGTTTGTTCAAGCTCACTGCATATATTTGCATTTTGTTAATTTTATCCTATTGACATTCTTATGGATTTGTTACCATTCACCATTTTAGTAATGTTTTCCTGCTTTGAAATACAAACACTATTTCAATGAGATTAGTTTCATTCTAGGTAAAATGAAGTAAGAGTTGACAGCTTTCCCTTCCAGCATGAAAGTAGGCCTCTTGAGAAGAAATTTTGTAAGCAGAAATGATGGGAAGCAAAGAATATCCCATTTTCTAAAAGCTCACCTTATGCCACTTAGCTTTTACAAATACGTGTGTTAGTCAGTTTGAAGTTGCTGTCTTAATGCAGGTCTTTAATAAAAGTATAGTGGTGTAACAGGAGCTTTCAGAAAACGGGGGTTACTGTATTACAATTCAGAGGTTGAAAATTCTATTTTAGGGACTGGAGTTTGTTCGCTTTAGTGGTTTTGGTATAAAATACTCATGCTAGACAATAAAACCAATACGTTTGTTACTGTTGATGAAGAAGAAATGTTGTCTCTCCTATGCAGAGAAGGGAAAGCAAGGGAAGGAAAACATGCTTTCATAGTCTATGAAAGCAAATGTGCATGTTTTCCTTCCAATTCAAATTGGAATAAAGATGAAGTCCTTGAAGGATCATGCTTTTAAAAATTAATAAAATGAAGCTAATTTTAATCGAATCATAGGTGTCCATTGGCCTATGATTAACTTGTTTTCTGAAAATTGCCCTTTTTTAGTTGCCTAGATCATTTGCAAGAAGAAAGAAAGTGCCCATGCCTTTCCTTCCTTGAATGAACTGGGAAAATATATTATTATTACTAAATTCTAAATAGGAATAAATGAATGGTTTGCTTTGTCTTCACAAACTGAATGACATTCGGGAATGTCACAGTAATCATAAAAGGGCCTTGTTTTTATTAGATCAGGCTTACTATTAGAAAGGAAGACCTGATACGAGGATGAGGAAGTGGAGATGCAACATGGGGGGTTAGGGGAGTAGGAGAAGAATAAATGAAACAAGATGGGATTGGGAGGGAGACAAACCATAAGTGACTCCTCATCTCACAAAACAAACTGAGGGTTGCTGGGGAAAGGGGGGTTGGGAGAGGTGGGTGGGGTTATGGACATCGGGGAGGGTATGTGCTATGGTGAGTACTGTGAAGTGTGTAAACCTGGCGATTCACAGACCTGTACCCCTGGGGATAAAAATACATTATATGTTTATAAAAAAAATAAGAAAGAAAGAAAGGAAGACCTGGATTCAAATGATGGCTTACTTAATGATAGTGAGCCAGTGTGTGTTTTCAGTGAAAGAGGAGGATCCTTCACTTGACCTCCAGTCTATTCCGGTGCCCCTGCTTGTGTAATCAGTAGCACAGTGAGTCCCCTCCTCACCTGGTGGTTGGCCACAGTGTTTAGAGCCAGAGCACAGAGAAACCTGTTAAGAGAAACTTATGAGGATGGCACTTGGGGGAGGCATTAAAACCGCTCCTGACTGGACATAGGGTTCCCAAAGCTCTAGAGCGTAGTGCAGAAGAATCACATTGATGTGTGACCATCAGCAAGTGGCTGGCCAGGGCTCCAAAATACCACTGCATTAATTAGAAAATACAAGCCCACTTAACTCACTCCCTCGTTCTACTCTTACATAATTTGGGAAATGTAAATTGGTTTCAATATTCACTTGACTCACAGAGGGAAAGAACAATTCATAAATTGATCTCTGAAGACCAGAGCTGTGTATAATCTTCTATCCTGGGGAACAAAGTGGTACAGCTGGAGGCTTTGCACTAATTCTGAGACCTGAAAGCCTGTGGGCTGCTGAAATTGATAGTTTCAACTCCTAGAAGTCTGTGCATAGTGTGGAGCTAGTTAAAAGGAATACATTCTATACTCTATTCTCTAAATTTTTAAACCTTTAAGGCACTGTGAAGGATCAGAATAATTTTTTTCATATGAAAATTACCTCTAGAGTATCCGTGTGAAATCTAGACAAATTCTATTTTGAAAAAAGATTTTAAAGTCCTATCTATACATATCAGCCTTTTCTTTTTGTGAGAGGTCTCTTATGTTCTGGATGCATGAAAAATGCTGGTGAAATGAAGTTAATTCCAAATAGAACGAGTGTCTCTGATTTATTTAGCACGTGTAATAATCCCTTTATTTTGATGGATAATTAAACATTTTTTAATAAAAGGATCTGTTTTTCCTCTATCCCTATTAAAACACGAGGCAGATAGCTAAAGGGTATTTCAGTGAAGGGGTGCTAATTTAGAAACCTTCCGAGCTGTCTGTCCTAAGTTCTATCCCCTTCCATGATAGCAACTAATCTAAAAATATAATTTTCTACAGATATCAAGGCCCTTTTAAAAAGGTAAAAAAAAAATCCAACTGTGTTTATAAACTCACAATAAACAAGATATCCTATAGCCTTTCAGGGTCAGGATCTGCTGAATATTTAAATATTTTGAGAATATTTAAAGCAATACCTCTTAAAACCAGAACATGGCACAGTATCATTCAGGCTAAACAACTGGGTAGTGGTTAAGATCGTGTGTTTTTAGAATTATGGCTTTTAAACGTTGTAGAGTTCGGAGATGATTTTTTTAGCAGGTTGTCTTAACATTATTCAGATGTTCAACTCAGGCAGCTCTATATTGAGATTGTATTGGGCACTGACAGGAGGAAGAAGGAGGTGCTCTTTATTTGAAGAAAATAATGCACACAACTGTAGATCATATACATCATTAAACACTGACTTCCCTGGTGAATGGAAAATAAGACAGTGTAAAGTTTCCTGCAAAAGGCAGAATAAAGTAGTCCTCTCCTCATTATGAGCTAGACAAGCTTTCTAGTTGTAAACCTCTAGTGAGTCACGGTTATGGTTATGGTAGAAAGAGACTTGGGTTGGTGAGCCAAACCCTGTTTTCAGTCTCTTATCTGCTACCTGTGACCTTGAGCAAATCCCTCCCTGTTTTTCAGTCTTGGCATCTTACATTACAAAGGAATCTTACATTACAAAGGAACAAGTCAAGTTTCCAGGGTTCTTTGTAAAGCCTTCAGTTGCTGATACTGTAATTTCTCATTATTACTTAGTAGGCTTTGACGGTGGAGGCCAAGAAAAACATGGCCGTACCCATCTCGAGTCGACCCTGACATAAGTGCAGCCATCTCGATGTTCCAGATTATCACAAAATATTTCTTGGGCTCTGACCTACTCAGGTTCAGCACGTTAAAGAGTCCCTCTCTCCTTTAATGATTGATTTAAACCCCTGGACTCAGCTGCCTCTGTCTTTCATAACTCCTCTATACATTCCCCAACTGATCAATGTTGACCCGAGTAGGTAGGGACAACTCTACGCCCCTACTCAGCAGGAAGAAGTTACAGAAGATGAGACCTTCCACCTTCAACAACCTTAAAGATTTAAGGGTCAAAATTGTTCAGGGGGAAATGCATAGGCCGAGAAAAATCAAGGCCATCCCACCCCAGGTTTAGCCTTAGCTTAAGTACAGCCATCTCAGACCCCTGTGCCCAAGGGCTGAACTTTCCCCCACACTGCTTTAGTAACCCCCACCCTACTTTAGTTCCAGAGACCCCCACCCTGCTCTAGTAAGCCCCTTCCTCCTTTAGTAACAGGAGCCCATCAATACCCCTGCCTTAACTAAGCTCGGGGTCCAAGTCCCTACTCCACTGCATCGAGTATACTTGGGCCCAAGCTTAAGCATGTCACCTCTGGGTCCAAGACCCTACTCCACTGTGTTGGGTGTACTTGGGCCCAAGCTTAAGTTTGGCAAATAAACCCTTGTGTGATTGCATTGGTGCTTGGCTCCTTGGTGGTCTCTCGGAGGTGAAAATTCGGGCACAACATTACAAGATGGCCCCACTATTTTAAATAGTCAACAATTAATGATGAAATTAGTTTTAGGAAAGAAAAAGCGAAGTTCCAAGGCATCTGTGAAAGAGGGCAGTAAAATTTCCCCAATATTAAAACTTGTAGAAAGGTATAAGGGGCTATTTAGCCAGAGCGGCTCCACCTTGGTTGAACAGCCATTTTGTAGTTTATGCAGTAAAACTTAAACTGACCCTGCCCCCCCCACCCCCCACTTACTTAAAAGCAAGTCCGGGAAGCTGGTAAAACGTGGTCAGTCAGTCCCTGATAAGGTACCAGGTGGTGGGTAATAGGGAGGGCACGTACTGCATGGAGCATGGGGTGTGGTGCAAAAACAATGAATACTGTTACACTGAAAATAAAAAAAAAAATTTCCTGGAAAATAAAAGCCCATGTACGAGGGCGGGTCAGGTGAGGTGGAGATAACAGAGCCTGAATGCAGGGATGAGTCGGGCCTGGTGGAGACACCCAATCAGTGGGGCTGTAATACTGTCTCCCTATCTACAAAGGAGTGTGGGTTCCGCCTTTTGGGCTCCTTTTGGGTGCCAATTCTGACCAAGGTGATAGGCTAGTTCAAATAGCTACTATGGGATGAATTGTGATTCAATTGGCCACCCGTGTGTGACCTAGCATGACTGTGCAGCTTCCTTTGTGTGTTACAATCTCACTGGCCACCTGTGTGTGGCCGGGCTCAACCACACGGCTTTTGCTCTATAAAAGTTAGTCCGTAAGGCAGGGAGGGGTCGCCCTCTCTATAAGAGGCGGCCCCAGATGGGTCAGTTTGGTTCTTGATGCTTGGCATGAAATAAAGCTTTGCTTGACCTTCGCTTTGTATCAGTCTCCTTCCTTTGACCACGGACCTAACAAAAGGGTTTCCCCAGACATTGGGTTGGGATATTTCTGAACCACACCTTCGTTGCTCTTCCATCTCAGAAAATGTTCGGTTTCGAAATCTCAGGACCGTCAGGAACTGCCTTTTGAAATAGCTTCTCCCTTCAGTAGCTGCCGTCACTTCTCTCAGTACTGGAGCAGTGAGAGTCGGGTCCTGAAGACCAGAACTTCCATCCCTCTGCTGGAGCCATTCATCTCACTGCTGGGATTCTGCACACACTACTAGGGCTCCAGGCCCCTGTTAAGGCTCTCTCAGTGCTCTTTCCTCATTCCCTATGCGTTATACAAGCTCAGTCACCTGGCAGAATTTAAATGGTATTTTTTGACCTCCTACTTTGCCAGTCAGTTGCTTTAGCAGAATACTAACTTTTACCCGAGTGCTGACCAGTTATCTGTATTTTCTGCAACACCCTCAATTACCATTGAAAGATGTTAAGGGTGGAATTTTCTTCCCTGCAGTAGAGAAGCAAAATCAGAAGAAAACTTCCTTTTAATCAGTAAAGCTGAAGTTGAGTACACATCATTACTCTAAGGGAAGGGAGTGTTTTAGTCTTCGCGCCACACTTGACTCCCTCCAGAAGCCTAAATGTGTTTTCTGATTCTTTGAAAGAATAGTAGTAGCTTTAGTCTCTGTGTCTGGAATTGTCCAGAAGAAATAATGTAGTGGGCTCCTCAAAAAGCTCTCTCTCCATTAATGCAACTCTCTTTGGCTTCACATATAGTCAGTTGAGTCAAAAATCATTCTGTATGTTTCTGATTTGTTGTCATTGTTATTGTCTTGCTCTGGTCTGTATCCTCTCTTGTATGTCACTGGAGCTAAAATACTAGCTGAGTGGATGAATGAAGGAACATCTGCCATCTTGCCATGGAAAAATGGAACAGGTTTGTGGATTTTACATAGTGGTATAAAGCAATAAGAACTTCTTGATATTTATGTTTTTGGTTAATTTTAAACACATTCATAGAGAAAGGAAATCCTTACAGATGTGGTTATAAATACAGTTTTTCATCTCAAAGTCTTGATTTTGTGCTCCGTTGCTCCGCCGCTTGCCGGGAGCCGGCCCCTCCCCCTGCAGTCTATCTTCCCGTCGTTTTAGATTCACTTCTCCGCCAGTCCTACCTTTCAGAAAGTGGTTGATTTTCTGTTTCTAGAGTTGCTGTTTTTCTTCTCTTCGCTCTCCCATTGGATTTGTAGGTGTTTGCAATGTTTAGATAAGCTATCGAGCTGATCTCCTGCTACCTGATGTAGTCTCAGGCTTCTACTTCTCCGCCATCTTGACTCCTCCCATACATTTAAGTTCTTAAACACCAAGGACATAACTTCAAAAGCTCTCATAGTCTCTAAGTGTGCATTTGTGTGTACATGTGTACGTGTGATAGCCACATGTCTGCGTACATGCAACAGCATAAATGCAACTTTCTGGGCTTGTGTGAGGGTATGCATGATATCTAGATGAGGAAAGCCACTGTAAAGATGAGGAAGCATGTGACTCAAGTGATTTCAGACTTGCTTTGTGAAGTTAGCACCCCATGCTGTTTCAGCTTTTTGATTGCATTCTCCAGGTCTTGGTACCCAGGAGTATGATTTGGCCCATTAAGAACTAGGCAGAAAGGTGTGTGGCCTCTTCCTCTGTTCCTATCATGTTATGAGACTGTTATTTTTCTGAATTATAGGTATACTTGAGGCCTACACATAATTACTTTTTATCTTCCTGTTTCCTAAGCCACCCCATCAGTGCGGCTGGCTTTCACTCTCCACTGCCATCGCTGCATCTCCCCTCCTTGTTTGACTGAGGCTCCTAATTGCACTGGCAGGAATATGCACAGCTTTAGCTAATTAATTGCTTCGACAGAGCCATTACCTAGAGTGCACTCCTGGAAGGAGACATAGATTTATTAGAAAAGAGTTATGGATCATGATTCATAGCTCGTATATGCATATGCACATTAGAACTAAAGCTGAAATTTTATAAATAGTATGTTAATGACCTCTCAGCAATAACAGGTCCGAAGACGATTATAAATTTAAGAACTAGAAGCAGCAGGGCTTAATTGTACAAATAAAATTATAACATATGATTTAGCCATATGTGTTTATAGGTAAAAAGCTTGTTATTTAGAATGGGTTTCCTTTTGCCTCTGTAACTGCCTTAATAGGCAGGAAAGCATGTAATCCTTTGGGTGTGGAGCATATTGAGGATCCTCTCTCAAAACGCACTGATGCTTCTTGAAAGTGTATTTCATCTGTGCTGCATTTTGTTTGTGTTAAAAGCGGCAAATACTCCAACTCCTAGCTTGAGAATCTCTTAAATGCAAAATGTCCTTCATTTGTCAATCTAAGCTAGCTTTCTTAGGCTAGAAGAGAATATCCTCCCCTTGATAATGTGCAGTGTGACAGAGGCATCTCGTAATGGACCTATGTAAGCATTGCATGGTAGATTTCTCCCTATATTCTTAGTCTCTTTTCTTGTCGGCTACTCAGCTCCTTTCAGCCTCTTCCAAGTTCTCTCTGGAGGCTGAGGCAGATGGACAGAGCAGGTTGGACTTCAGTGAGACAGCGGGGCATTCTTCCTAGAACAGACCCAGCATGGGTAATATTTCTGAATCACATTACCTTTCTCATGCTCAACGGTCTCCAAGGAAAACATTGGTGTTGGTACCATGGTATCTCGCCACTTGTGAAGACCATTCTCCTAATTCTGTCTGTATTTGTCTCCTTTTGTTCCTGCCTTCGTTTTTACTCCAAAGCCTTTTCCTTTTTTGACCACAGTCCATTATGAGAAACACTGATTCTCACTGTACTTCACTTTTCTGCTAGAAATAGAAGTCTAAGGATGAGATACATAATGACTTAATTATAATAAGAATCTCTACAATGAAACAACCTGAAAACACCTTTGTACTGTACTGTATTTGTTGGAAATTCCTCCAAATGAAGCTTTCATGCAGTTGTGTTTTTGAATAGCAAGGCTTTATCATCATTCTCAATTTCTCTGTGGGATACAGTAGAAAAGCGTGGACTCTTGATTTCAAATCTCCCTTCTTCCAAATAGCTTCACTTCCTCCCTTTTTTAAACATATAACTTTATGTTAATTTCAGGCATACAACATGATGATTTTATATATGTATATGTTGTGAAATGTTTATGAAAATAAGTTAACATCCATGACCTCACATAGTTACAGTATTTATTCTTGTGATGAGAACTTTCAAGTTGCACTTTCTGAACTTCTGGATGTACAATACAGTGCCTGCTGTACATTACACCCCCAGAACTCATGTGTCTCATAACTGGAAGTTTGTATCTTTTCACCACCTTTCCTCTTTTCCCCTGCCCGTCATCCCTTGCTTCTGGCAACTGCCCATCTGTTCTGTTTCTAGGAATTTGGGTGGGGTTTTTGTTTGTTTTTGTTTCTTTGTTTTCAGATTCCACATATAAGTGAGTTCATGAGTATTTCTTTCTTTGACTTACTTCACTTAGCAAAATGTCCTCAAGTCCCATCTATGTTGTTGGAAATGACAGAGTTTCCTTCTTTTACATGGCTGACTACTACTCTATTGTTTATATGTGCACCCTGTTCTTTCGACTCATCTCTCGGTGGACACCTAGGTTTGTTTCCATGGCTTAGATATTGTAAACCATGCTATAGTGCACATGGTGGGTGCAGCTATCTCCTTGAGAGAGTGATTTTGTTTCCTTCAGCTGTATATCCGGAAGTGGAATTGTTGGATCATATGGTCATCCTATTTCTTAATTCTTGAGGAACCTTGATGCTGTTTTCTATGTGCACCTTTTCTTGAAGATACAAGTTCCTCAGGTATAATCCAAATATAGTGATATCTATATCACAGAACTAATGTGTAAATAAAATGCATCTATTTACCTATATATTTATTGGGCACCTGTTTCTGTGACAGGCTTCTAAGTTCCAGGGCAACAATTGGGATAGAACGAAATGAGGTTGGGAGATGGACATATAAAGAGAAGAGAAGTAGTATTGTCAATGCTCTAATATGCTAGAGTAGAGTATAAAATCTTTCCTTGGGCTACATATAGTCCATAATATAACTGTGAAAGAGACATTATCTTACTCATTTTACATGTGTGAAAACTGAGGCATAATGAAGTCTTAGTGACTTGATCAAGGTGATGCAGTTAGTAAGTAGAAGAGTAAGATACAATCCTAAGTGTTCTGGCTGTAGTATCTAACCTCTTTTTTATTATTATTATTATTTTTTATTATTTTTTTATATTTTTTATTTGTTTATTTTCAGCATAACAGTATTCATTGTTTTTGCACCACACCCAGTGCTCCATGCAATACATGCCCTTTCTATTACCCACCACCTGCTTCCCCAACCTCCCACCCCCCCCGTAGTATCTAACCTCTTAAAACTGTTGATGATAATTACAGTAGAACAAAGTGAGAAAAGAGAAATGCAGTTTCTTAAGACATCCAGATGGCCAACAGACACATGAAAAAGTGCTCCACGTCACTCGGCATCAGGGAAATACAAATCAAAACCACAATGAGATATCACCTCACACCAGTCAGAATGGCTAAAATGAACAAGTCAGGAAATGACAGACGCTGGCGAGGATGCGGAGAAAGGGGAACCCTCCTCCACTGTTGGTGGGAATGCAAGCTGGTGCAACCACTCTGGAAAACAGCATGGAGGTTCCTCAAAATGTTGAAAATAGAACTACCCTATGACCCAGCAATTGCACTACTGGGTATTTACCCTAAAGATACAGACGTAGTGATCCGAAGGGGCACGTGTACCCGAATGTTTATAGCAGCAGTGTCTACAATAGCCAAACTATGGAAAGAACCTAGATGTCCATCAAGAGATGAATGGATAAAGAAGATGTGGTATATATACACAATGGAATACTATGCAGCCATCAAAAGAAATGAAATCTTGCCATTTGCGACGACATGGATGGAACTAGAGCGTATCATGCTTAGCGAAATAAGTCAGTCGGAGAAAGACAACTATCATATGCTCTCCCTGATATGAGGACGTGGAGAAGCAACATGGGGAGTTAGGGGGATAGGAGAAGAATAAATGAAATAAGATGGGATTGGGAGGGAGACAAACCATAAATGACTCTTAATCTCACAAAACAAACTGGGGGTTGCTGGGGGGAGGTGGGATTGGGAGAGGGGGAGGGGGCTATGGACATTGGGGAGGGGAGGCGAACCATAAGAGACTATGGATTCTGAAAAACAACCTGAGGGTTTTGAAGGGTCAGGGGTGGGAGGTTGGGGGAACAGGTGGTGGGTAATAGGGAGGGCACGTTTTGCATGGAGCACTGGGTTTTGTGCAAAAACAATGAATACTGTTATGCTGAAAAAAATAAATAAAATGGGAAAAAAATGCAGTTTCTTAGAGAAGCATTCCAGTTAGGGAAAATGATATAATGTACAAGATACACAGTAGGTATCAGTGAGTGTTAGTCTTCTTTCCTGATTTTCAGTAGAGTTTGGGGTAACATGCAACATGTTGTATGTCCGTGAAACCTAAAATAATTCAGCCAACTCTGTCTCCTGCCCATGATGATTAAATAAGATTTATTTATTAATTTTGGAGAGAAAAAGAGTGCATGTGCACAAGCAAGGGAAGGGGTGGAGGGAGAAAGAGAAGCAGACTCCACAGATCAGGGAGCCCAACACAGGGCACCATCCCAGGACCCTGGGATCATGACCTGAGCAGAAGGCAGATGGTTGACTGAGCCACCCAGGTGCCCCACCATCTTTGCTCATGTGGGGAAGAGCTGTGAGAGAGCCTAGTTGTGGCTAGAAGGGCACTTAGTGATTGGTGGATGTGGACAGCACTGAAGAATGTTTTTCAGCTTGAAAAATTCTCTTGCTTATTGAGCTTTTGAACTTATTTGGAAGGATGACTTAACTATAAATCTTTGGGAGAAGGAGCGACATGACCAAATCCAATTATTATTTTCCAAGTGGCAACATGGCTGATATCGGGGATGGAGGAATGAGGGAGGCTTTCCTGAAAATGGATCTTCTGAGAGATGTGTGGAGATTGGGCTCACGAACCCGTGTCTTCTGGTCCCATGGGCCTGTGCGTTACGTGGCAAAACTTGGACTACCGTAGAGTGGAGCCAATAGGTCAGTCATGCTTTGTTAGTTCCGGGAGTCCTCAAAGTGATTTTATGTCCTGTCAACAGAGAACATACCTTCTCCAGCCCGCCACCCCCCACCACTTTCTTTTAAAATTCTGTTATGTTTTGAAAACCTGCTTTGTTATCTTTTTCTTATATTTCAGGAATTCTGAGAAACCATTCTGCCAACACCGTTGACCACCACATCATCTGTGTAGGCCAAGGAAAACAAGGCTGTACCCACCCCAAGCCTTGACATAAGTACAGCCATCTTGGCCCCGGCTGCCATCTTAGGTCTCCGAGACCGGTAAATGACCCCTGGCTCGGGGAATACTGACCGGAGCAAACACAATGATCAATCAGGAATAGGACAGCTCTAGGAAGACTGACTGGAGCAAATACAATGATCGATCAGGAATAGGATGGCTTATCATTTTAATAACTCATATCAGGAATAACATGGCTTGATGTTATAATAGATTATGTCAGAAAGAAAAAGGAACAACATGGTTTGATGTTGTAATAGATCATGTCAGAAAGAAAAAGGGAAAAAAAAAACAGGAACATGGGGCTAGTAGTCGTGGCCCAATCACCTACTGACACCCCTGCTCTGCCTTTAAAAACTCTGACTGTAATCTGGTTCGGAGTCCAAGTCCCTACTCCGCTGTGTCGGGCACACTTGGGCCCAAGCTTAAGCTTCTCAAATAAACCCTCGTGTGATTACATCGGTGTTGGCTCCTTGGTGGTCTCTCGGATGTGAAAAATCGGGCATAACTGATGAAGTTCTAGAACCTAGGTGAGGTTCGGTGGGTTGAGGTCCGGAGCCAATGACCAAGAAAGAATTCTTGAGACATCTTTGGTGCAAAGTGGTGGTTTATTAAAGCACGGGGACAGGACCTGTGGGCAGGAAGAACTGCTGCCCTGTTATCCTGAGAAGTGACTGATTATATACACAGGAGTTGGGTAGGTGAGAACAAAGGGGGGGTGTGATGTTAGTCTCTAAGGAATTTTTAAGCAAAGTCCCCAGGACCTTGAGGGCTAACTATTGTTGGGAGAAAGGTTATTTATTACTAGTAGTAAAAATCTTCTTGTGAGACCCTTTAGATGTGTATCAGTGGGCCATATGCTTGGGAATGATTTTCGACACTATCTTGGAGATGTAGAGATAAAGTTTCACATTTCTCCTCTCAAGTGTCCTTGTTAGTGAGATTTGGGTTTAGAAGAAATTTAACTTTATTTAGGGCTTGAGGAACTGAGTTATTTGCCTCTGGAAATTGTGCTACTGATAAGTTAACTTCTTTGTAGATCTCTAGGACATTTGTAAACCAAGGGGAACTATTTGTTTCTCATTTATGGTGGTCCAGGGTGCCTGAGGAATGTTACACATATTACCGAAGGGAGCGGATGGAGACGGGATGCAAGGTGCCAGCTTTGGCTTTGTCCTCAGCCAGCCTCCTGCTCCCTCATCATAACAGTCTCTCTATTTTACTGCAGATGGAATCTCATCTTTATTACTCAGGTTCTATTAAATTTTTAACATTTTCTCTTAGAAATTGTTTCGTCAGTTCAATTTCATGGAGCAATGGCCTAGCAAAGTTTTCACATGTGAACATAGCTTCATTTGAATTGTCAGCTAAAAATCCCTGAGTTTTAGGTGAATTGTGAGTGAGAGTCTGTGAGACTGGCTGCCTAGGTTAACCCCTAGAATCATCCACTTGGGGCAGCTGGCCAGTTAGCCTGTTTGGCTACTGTAGTCACTCCAGGCAAGGGTATGCAAAATAAACCTGGATTCAAGTCATTCAGGAAAGCCACCCCATTCCCTTGTTCCAAGTGGGTGTGAATTTTCCATTGTGTAATTCAGATTAGCCTGGGGGTTGGGGGAGGAGCAGACCTAGCACAGAAGCAGCTCCTTGTGTGTGATCCAACAGGTGACCTGCAGCACATCTAGACCAGGTCTGTTGGCTTGCTCAGGCCCAGCTTCCCCATGGAGATAAGGCTCAGGTGTGGGTAGATGGAGGAGAGCCATGCATAGAGGTTATGTTGCTATTTTTACTCTTAGTTGCTGCTAGCAGATGCCACCTGCCTCAACCAAGAGCATCACTGATGGCTGTGCGAGCTCAGCGGCCAGCAGGAGGCACTTTTTCCCTTCTGGCAGTCATACCAAATTCCACATGGTCTCTTATGAAGCTGACCTCTGATTCCAAGCCAGGGTTAAGCTGTAACTCATCAGGGTTGTATCTGCAACTTAATGACATTTTCTTCATCCTTGTCAATTCCCTGGTACAAAATGGCCTCGGGTCCTGGATTAAGAAACAGAGAAGCCATTGACTTAATTTTTAACCTAACAGATTGGTATCTACTATGCATATTTTACCTTCAACCACACTACTGTCAGGAAGCCTATAACTCATTTATGGCCCTCCCCCTCCCCCAGCGGGCACAAGGCTCACTGCTTTCCTTCAACTAGGTCACTTGTGAGCTTTTGTTCTGCCGGTTGTGTACACATTTTAGATAACTAATGAACCTGTTTTGGTCCAGAGCATGACTTACAGACCTTCATCCCTTTCTAATTCTAATTCTAATTCTTTCAACCTGTCATTTCTATCATGGCTATACTTGGCCTCTGACCAGAAGCCAGAGGCTGTGTATAATTCTTCAGGTAATGCATTGACTTCCAACCTGCCTTAAACTCCTTGAACTTGTTTTCATTTCTGCTTTTTTTTTTTTTTCATTTGTATTTTTATTTTTATTTTTATTTTTTTAATTAATTTATTTATTTTTATTTGCTTATTTACAGCATAACGGTGTTCATTGTTTTGGCATCACACCCAGTGCTCCATGCAGTACGTGCCCTCCCTATTACCCACCACCTGGTTCATTTCTGCTTTTAATTCCTTAAACATAATGTGTTTATTTGTTCTGGATTTGAGTGTGCTTTGATACAAACATCGCTAACCAGGGTGGGTGGTCTCATTGTAACCTGTTGGTAGCTGTACTAAGAATCCTTGGCTTTAGCTCTTGGCCTCCTGTCCCGAGTGGCAGTCCTGGAGTGGAGTAGAACTGGAGAAGCCTCTAGAAGTACAATTTCTGA
The DNA here is from genome assembly GCF_922984935.1 of Meles meles. Classification (NCBI taxonomy): domain Eukaryota; kingdom Metazoa; phylum Chordata; class Mammalia; order Carnivora; family Mustelidae; genus Meles; species Meles meles. Next base: position 23,207,817 of record NC_060068.1, on the reverse strand, counting down.
GGCTTGGTTGCCAGCCTTGTCCGTTCCTCTGAGCCCAATCTGAATATATCACACCTATGTTCAAACACCAACAAAGGATGCCCAGTGCCTATCAGGAATTTCATTTTCCTGTAGCATTCGCATGGCTCCAGAGTTTTGCCATTGCCTTCCTTCTCAGGCATATATACCATTACTTCCCTCCATCTGTCCCACCATATAACAACTCATTAAACCATTTACTTTGTCCTCACTCTCTTTAATGGCTGGATGGCAATGACTCACTTTCTGAAAATGCCAATGATTTCTAGATTCTCAAGGAATATTTCAAAACCTACCTTCTCTGTGAAGCATCTTTTTATTCACCAAAGCAAGTTTTATTTCTTCCTCCTTTGACCTGTGTACTTCTGTCATTACAGTCATCATAATCTACTTTGTAAGTTACTTATTTTTTTTATTCGTTTATTTGTTTATTTACAGCATAACAGTGTTCATTGTTTTGGCATCACACCCAGTGCTCCATGCAGTACGTGCCCTCCCTATTACCCACCACCTGGTTCCTCAACCTCCCACCCGCCCCCCCCCCCCCGCCCCTTCAAAACCCTCTGGTTGTTTTTCAGAGTCCATAGTCTCTCATGGTTTATCTCCCTTTCCAGTTTCCCTCAACTCCCTCTCCTCTCCATGTCCCCATGTCCTCCATGTTATTTGTTATGCGCCACAAATAAGTGAGACCATATGATACTTGACTCTCTCTGCTTGACTTATTTTTCTCAGCATCATCTCTTCCAGTCCCGTCCATGTTGCTACAAAAGTTGGGTATTCATCCTTTCTGATGGAGGCATAATACTCCATTGTGTATATGGACCACATCTTCCTTATCCATTCATCCGTTGAAGGGCATCTTGGTTCTTTCCACAGTTTGGTGACCGTAGCCATTGCTGCAATAAACATTGGGGTACAGATGGCCCTTCTTTTCACTACATCTGTATCTTTGGGGTAAATACCCAGCAGTGCAATTGCAGGGTCATAGGGAAGCTCTATTCTTAATTTCTTCAGGAGTCTCCACACTGTTCTCCAAAGTGGCTGCACTAACTTGCATTCCCACCAACAGTGGAAGAGGGTTCCCCTTTCTCCACATCCTCTCCAACACACGTTGCTTCCTGTCTTGCTAATTTTGGCCATTCTAATTGGTGTCAGGTGGTATCTCAATGTGGTTTTAATTTGAATCTCCCTGATGGCTAGTGATGATGAACATTTTTTCATGTGTCTGATAGCCATTTGTATGTCTTCGTTGGAGAAGTGTCTGTTCATATCTTCTGCCCATTTTTTGATATGATTATCTGTTTTGTGTGTGTTGAGTTTGAGAAGTTCTTTATAGATCCTGGATATCAACCTTTTGTCTGTACTGTCATTTGCAAATATCTTCTCCCATTCCGTGGTTTGCCTCTTTGTTTTGTTGACTGTTTCCTTTGCTGTGCAGAAGATTTTGATCTTGATGAAGTCCCAAAAGTTCATTTTTGCTTTTGTTTCCTTGGCCTTTGGAGACATAGGAAAGTTGAGTCCCGTAACAAAAACATCAAGATACCTTCAGGAAGAATCAAAATACCCTTCCTCACCCACACTGAGAATGTATGTTACTTATTTTTTTTAATTGATGCTTAGTTTCATGGAACATTCTTGACCTACCTCAATTCCCAATTAAATTGTAGGGTCCTTAAGGACTGAGCCACTGTCTACATTATTTTTAGTGCATTTGTACTGGCTGCATTAGGTCATTTTCCCCAGGAAATACACTCTGAAATGGAGATTTGCACGCAGGTAGGTTGACTAAGTCCTCTTGGAAATGCTAGTGAGGGAGAGAGGAAAGCACTGTTGATCAAGGGAGAAATTGAACTGTAATAAAGTTGCCACAGAGATGCAGTCAATCCCACAAGGAGCTCTAGACCTCATATAATAACTTCATTTTCCCTAAATTGAGGCAGGAAGTCTGGAGTTATTTACTGCCATCTTGGCCAGTTACTGGATGCCAAAGGCATCCAGGAAGGATCTGTAATTGTGGCAAAAAGCGTCTCCCACTGACCAGACAGTTCTAAGAGGGACTCAGGTCCTACCTCTCAGCAGGCAACAATGCCAGCAGCAGCTGCGGGAATGAGTGTTTTGGCCCTGAAGAGAGGTTGGCGAGGCACACGTCAGCATCCACTGTACTAGGACAGAGACTTACATGTGATCCAGGATCAGTGACTATTTTACCCAACTTTATTTAAAGTGGTTCGTAAGTGTTTTACAGCTTCTAAGACTCTATGAGGCCAAATTCTTTAGACAAATTTGGCCACGACTATAGAGGCCACGGAAGACCTCGCATATGGCTGTCCTTTCTTTTCTCAGCTGTCTTTCCTATGGATAGTGTTCTGTTGTTTTTAATGGAATAGCAACAGTTCTTTATTCTAACTTATGTCCAGAATCACATCAAGTATATTTACAGAAAGAAAGTAATACTTCTCTCTTTCTACCATCTGTTTTGATCTTTTCAGGGGCTGTCCTGTTGTGTGTGTCTCTGATGACACCTCCCAGTAGAACTACTGTCCCCCACCCAGCTGAAGGAGGATCCAGAATCTGTGGTTCAAAGGGATACTGTTATGCCCAAATAATGGGTCCATGATTAAAGGAGCGAGACTGATATAAGGCGAAAGTCAAGCAAAGCTTTATTTCGCACCAAGCATCCAGAATCTAACCGAAAGTTCAGTGCCGCACCCCTTACAAGAGAGGGCGACCGACCCTTCTCTGTTTCACGGACTAGCTTTTAAGGGCAAAGGTCATGCGGTTGGGCCTGGCCATGCACAGGAGGCCCTAGTAGACATTAGAACCAGCCTATTAACACCTTGATTAGGATTGGAGCCAAAAAGGCTCCCAGAGGGCGGGGGTCCCTACTCCTTGGTAACCAGGGAGACAGTATGCAAACCCCCACTGGTCAGATGTCTTCACCTAGTCTGACCCACCCTGGTATCTGGGCTTTGTTACCTGGAGCTGGTTTCTGGAACTTGTCTCCAAGTAAATCCCCTGGGGGAAGGGGAGCAGGGACAGTTTCTAAATAGGTCCTTACAGATACAAACCTTTCTTATCTTTGAACATTTTATAAAGCATCCTGTGTTGGGGGTTTCCAAGATCTCCCAGGTTTGATGCTATGCTAGGAGGACTCCCAAGGTTGAGAATTTAATTGCACTCACAGCTTTATGGCTATGATTTATTACAGTGGAAGTTTACAAGACAAAATCTGCAAAAGGAAAATGTTCATTGGGCAGAGTCCAGAGAAAATCAGGTACAAACTTGCAAGAGTCCTCTCCCAGTGGGGTCACGTAAGATGCACTTAATTTTTCATGCAGTGGATTGGGACGAGTCTGAACTGTTGCCTACCAGAAAAGCTCATCTGAGACTCACTGCTCGGGTTTTCTTTATTGGGAGCTTGTCATGTAGACACCGTTTGTCTAACATGTACCAAAATTATCAATTCCCAGGAAGAGAGCAAGTGTTTCAGCATAAAGCATGTTGGTTGTAACAAACATTGTAGGTGCAGCGAGCCACTCTTAATCATTTATGGAGCGGTGGGAACCTTCCTGAAGTCTGAGATCCCAGATGCCAGCCAGGGAGAGCAGACCTTTCCAAGGATAACAGTCTCAGGCTTGCTAGGGTAACTCTTTCCTGTACACAAGGAAACATTTGAACCCACTGTGAGGTTCCTTCCAGGGCCTTGGAAAGGGCTGGTGCAAGTGGTGGACTTGAAGCTTAAGCTTTAATAGCTTCTGTGTTAAGTGTTTCTCTACTTCCAGCCATACTGAGACCTTTTCGGTATCCAAACTCACTAGTCCTTGCTCTTCTCTGATGGGCTAATCCATTATCCAGAACCACTCACATTGCTTTCTTCATCAAAATCTTGTTCCTTGGGGCGCCTGGGTGGCTCAGTGGGTTAAAGCGTCTGCCTTCAGCTCAGGTCATGATCCCAGCATCCTGGGATTGAGCCCTGCATCGGCTCTCTGCTCAACAGGGAGCCTGCTTCCTCCTGTCTCTCTGCCTGCCTCTCTGCCTACTTGTGATCTCTGTCTGTCAAATAAATAAATAAAATCTTTAAAAAAAAATCTTGTTCCTATGGACTCTGAAAATCAACCTGAGGGTTTTGAAGGGGCGGGGGTGGGAGGTTGGGGGAACCAGGTGGTGGGTAATAGGGAGGGCACGTATTGCATGGAACACTGGGTGTCGTGCAAAAACAATGAATACTGTTATGCTGAAAAAATAAATTAATTAATTAAAAAAAATCTTGTTATTTTTTCTTTCAGTGTAGGTGTTGTAAGGACCTATTTAGAAAGTGTCCCTGCTCCCCTTCCCCCAGGGGATTTACTTGGAAACAAGTCCTGGAAACCAGTTCCAGGTAACAAAGCCCAGATAAAGGGTGGGTCTGGCCAGGTGGAGACATCAGATCAGTGGGGGGTTGCATACTGTCTCCTTAGCTACCAAGGAGTAGGGACCCCCGCCCTCTGGGAGCCTTTTTGGCACCAATCCTAATCAAGGTGTAATAGGATGGTTCAAATGTCTACTAAGGTAAATTGTAATTCAATTGGTCACCTAGCATCACTGTGGAGTTCCCTGTGTGTGTTCCATTTTCATTGGCCACCTGTGCATGGCCAGGCCCAACCGCATGGCCTTTGCCCTTAAAAGCTAGTCTGTGAAACAGAAAAGGGTCGCCCTCTCTTGTAAGGGGTGCGGCCCCGAACGTTCGGTTAGATTCTTGATGCTTGGCGTGAAATAAAGCTTTGCTTGACTTTCGCCTTATATCAGTCTCGCTCCTTTAATCATGGACCCATTATTGGGGTACCCAGTTTTGGGGGGAACCCAACAGTGTCCCATCCACCTGTGTTTCTGACTTACCCACTATGAACCCCTAGTGAACTGAACTTTCCTGTCATAGTACTTGGCAAATATACTCTCGTTACTTAATCACTTCCCTCCAGGACCCATGAAACCTGAGCCCCAGGAAAGAAAAGGCTGTTTATTTTTCATATTTGTACTCCCATGCCCAGCATTTGTACTCCCTGCTCTAGAGCAGACTTTTATTAATACTTGTTGAATGGTCTGCTTACTCATCACTATTGACCAGAGTTACCAAAGTACTGAAGGTAGTTCTCCAGCAGATATAATTTAAGTATTTAGGTTAAGTTTTGAGACATATTAAATAATAGTATTAATAGTACAGTGATATCAGAAAAAAACCTGCCGTTGCCCGTCTTCAAGGCTCTAAAGCTATTGGAAAACCTCTAGGCAGTTTCTCTTAGCACCAGATAATCAATTAAGAAACAGATTAGGGATACAGGGAAGCTCTGTGACCTATACAGATTGGCTAATGAAATGCTTGGGTAGATTTTCATGCAACTAGGTTTCTCTTTTCTTGTAACATTTATTTATTTTCCGTGTTTGTGCATAAAAGCATGGTATCCTAATTGACATTAATCAGAGTTAGATTAATTGTATTAAAATTTCAGAAATCTGTTATTATGATGGGCATTAGCCTTGTTGTAAGAATTTTAGAACCCGTTTCAAGACATGCTATAACTCAAGCAGGCCTACTGAGAATTCTGTGACTCAAAGATGTGTCACTCATGGCTTCGATAAAACTTGAAGAAGTATGACACTTTAAAGGGGTCCTTCTTGCTTGGTGTATGAAGTACATATGCATGCATGTGTTTCTTTATTCATTCGTATATGCAAAAGATAGACATGGAAAAAGACATTCTACTTGATGTATATTCCACAGGCAGGATCACGGTGAGATTAGCATGAAAGATGCTGGGAAAAAAAAAAAAAGTTACAGGTGGTTGGTGTCCCTGTAACCCCAGCATTGGTGGCCACCAGATGTTAAGAATGAAAAGGTTACCTGAGGAGGAGAAAGATGGTGGAGAAGTAGGAGGTGCTGTTTCAACTGGTCCCCTAAAGTGGGCTGATTACCTACCAAAGAACTCTGATCACCCATGAAATCAGCCCGAGATTAGAATTCTACACTTCTGGATCTCTGTGGGGGCAGAAGTTGCCAGTGGACAGGTAAAGTGGAATGGGAACATCAGACTGATAGCAGAAGATAAACCAAAGGAGGAGGGAGCCACCAGAAGCAACGCACTGGAAAGTAATACCTCAATACAAGAGCTCCCTGTGATTAGGGACCAGCATTACCTTGGAGTCTGGTTGAAAGCACTCAAAAAGAGCAAAAGATCTTAAGGGGAAATTGGTGGAATTGGGTGGTTAGGGACAGGGGATAAGCCCGTTGACCCAGGTTGGCCACTGCTGGTGCTGAGCCAGAGAAAGTGCAGGAAGAAAGCAGGCCTTGGTCCCTGAGCCAGCGGCACCTGTGAAAGAGTCTGGTGTGGATACCAGCCGGCGGTCTCTAGAACCCTTTTCACTCTGCACGTGTGCTGTGCAATTGGGGTCTGAGGCACGCTCCACAACCACCTCCCTTGAGAGAGGTCCCTGCGGGCACTAGCCGGTACTCTCTAGGGCCAGAAGAATCTGAATACTCCCAGCCTGGGCCAGCGTGAAAATCTCAGTGTGCTATGCTATCTCTGGTTGGGACCTTTCTGGAAGCCTGGACCTGCCTAGAGAGCTGTGGGGGAAGCAGCCGCTGGAAGCCAGCTCTCTGGACTACTATTTCTCATGGTTTTGGGTACAAGCGGGAGCTTCTGCGGCCCCTGAGACCATGACTGGGGACGTGCTCTGCTGGCAACAGAGGGGCAATTTATGTAATCTGGAGCACCCAGAGGGGAACAGACTGAGGCTTCTCTCTGAGACAGAGGTCTGGGTGCAGTTTGCCTTCCTCTAAACCTCCAAAGAAGCTCCAAAAGCTGCCAATGGGAAAAAAAAATCGAAAACAAAAGACAAACAAACAAAAACCTCCAGAGAACAAAAGCCTAAAAAACCAGGTTCCGCAGAGCCCAGGCCCTTGATAGGGAGCAGGAGGACTCAACTCTAGCAAGGCTACCTGAAAAAACATGCAACAGGCCCCTCCCCCAGAAAGCCAGTCAAAAACCAAAAAAGACAAAAAACAAAACAAACAAAAAACACAAGAGGACACCCACCACTACTTCAGAGATACTTTTATTTTTAATTCGTTCCCACTATTCTCATTCTTTTCAATTTTTTAATAATTTTAACCTATTTACCATCACAATGAGAGTTCAGTACCACAAATTCCATAATAAACTTTAAATTTGTACTTCTTTGATACATATACCTGTGTTTTTCTTTTGCTCTAATATTTTTTAATTATTTTATTTTTTTTAATATTCATACAGAGATAAGCTTCAAGGTAATCCCCTTTCCCCAATCAATGCTACCCCTGTATCTAAACCAGTTTTAATCCCCCTTTATCTCAGGAAAGTTGAATCCTTTAACAAAGATACCAAGATATGCCCACAAAGAATCAAAATAAATTTCCTCACCCACACTGAGAATTTAACCACACTCCCATCTTTTTCTTCTGCCAGTATTTCTGTGTATTTGTTTTGTTCCGGGAGTACATAAATCTTATAAATGGGGTTCAATTTGGCTGGGTTCTTTTTTTGTTGTTTTTGTTTTTCTTGTCATTTACTTTGGTTGGTCTTTTTGTTTGTCTGTTTTTGTTTGTATACTTTATAAATCTTACCTTTGGGGCCCATTCTGGCTGGGCCTTCTCTTATTTTTTCTTTTCTCTCTCTCTCTTATTTCTTTCCTTTTTTTTTTTTTTTTTTTGTTCTTTTTTGTGGGAACTCTTGATTGCTCTGAAGCCTTCCAGAGTATACCTTGTCTGTGCCAGGTTTGATACATTCAGCTACACATCCCTTCAGCGTCTCTCACCAAAACGACTAGGAGGAGGAATGCCCAATAGAGGAAAAATTCAGAGACTGTGCCTTTTCCATCAGCGCTATTGGATATGGACATAAACACTATGCCAGAAAGAAAATTCAGGCTAACAATTGTGCAGGCAATGGCTGGGTTGGAGAAAACCTTTAATGACAAATTGCAGTTGATTAGGGCAGAAGTGAAAGCCACCAGGGATGATGGTAACAGTGCTCTCAGTGAGTTCCAATCTAATCTAAATTCTATAACAGCGAGGGTAACTGAGGCAGAAGACAGAATTAGTGATCTAGAGGACAAACTAATAGAGAAAAAGTATCAGGAGGAAGCCTGGAAAACAGCTTATAAGCCATGAAAACAGAGTGAGGAAAATAAAGGACACCATGAAATATTCCAAAGTCAGAATTATTGGAATTCCTTAGGGGGGAGGAGAAATAAAGAAGACTAGATGATATAGTTAAATGAAAAAATTTCTCCATGAAAATTTTCTTTTTTTTAAAGATTTTATTTATTCATTTGATACAGAGAGATCACAAGTAGGCAGAGAGGCAGGCAGAGAGAGAGAGAGGAGGAAACAGGCTTCCTGGCGAGCAGAGAGCCCGATGCGGGACTCGATCCCAGGACCCTGAGATCATGACCCAAGCCAAAGGCAGTGGCCTAAACCACTGAGCCACCCAGGTGCCCCTCCATGAAAATTTTCTTAATCTGGGGAATAGAACCAGCATTTGTGTCCTAGAGTCAGAAAGGTTTCTCCCCAAGAGCATAGATTCTAGAAAGTCCTTGAGACACCTGATGGTGAAAATGCTGAATCATTATTTTAGACAGAAGCTCTTGAAAGCAGCTACGGGGAAGAGATTCCTTACACACAGAATAACCTCAGACCTGTCCACAGACACCTGGCAAGCCAGAAAGGGCTGACAAGATGTATTCAGGGAAATAAATTAAAAGAACATACAGCCAAGAATACTTTCTTTATCCAGCAAGACTGATAATTCAAAATGGATGGAGAGATTAAGAGCATCCAAGACCGGCAAGGTTTAAAAGAGTATGTGAACACCAAGCTGGCACTGCAAGAAATATTAATGGGTGTTCTATAAAAGAGGAAAAAACTCAAGAATATCTTGAGCAGAAATATATGGAGACAATCAATAGATGTAAGGACTTCACAGGTATCACAAGTCAATAAAAATGTATCTCTCAATAATCACTCTCAATGTGAATGGCCTAAATATACCCATAAAACAGCACAGGGTTGTTGATTGGATAAAAACGTCAGGACCCATCCATATGTTGTCTATAAGAGACCCATTTGGAACCCAAGGATACATCCAGACTGAAAGTGAAGGGATGGAGAAGCATCTTTCATGCCAAAGGGCCTCAAAAGAAGGCTGGGGTAGTGATTCTCATATCAGAGATATTAGATTATAAACTGAAGACTATAGTCAGAGATAAAGACACTACATCATTCGTAAAGGATCTATCCACCAAGAGGAACTAAAAATTGTAAATATTTATGCCCCCAATATGGGAGCAGCTAATTATATAAGACAGCTGTTAATCAAGATAAAGAATCATATTGATATGAATAAATTAATAGTGGGGGATCTTAACATGCCACTCTTGGTAATAGATAGATCATCCAAGCAGAAAATCAATAAAGAAACAAGAGTATTGAATGACACATTGGACCAGAGGGACCTCATAGATATATACCCAACATTCCACCCTAAAAGAACAAAATGCTCATTCTTCTCAAGTGCACATGAAACCTTTTCCAGAATAGACCACATATGGGGTCACAAATCAGGGCTCAACTGATACCAAAAGATTAAGATTGTTTCCTGCATATTCTCAGATCACAATGCTTTGAAACTGGAATTCAACCACAAGAAAACCTTTGGAAGGAATTCAAACAGCTGGGAGCTAAAGAGCACCTTTCATAAGAATGCTTGGATCAACCATGAAATCAAAGAAGAACTTAAACAATTCATGGAAACTAATGAGAATGAAGACACTTCTGTCCAAACCCTATGGGATACAGCAAAGCTGTCCTAAGGGGGAAATACATAGCCATCCAATGCTCCCCCCAAAACAAACAAACAAACAAACAAAAAACCTTAAAAGTCCAGACTACACCAGTTCTCTTTACACCTTAAGGAACTGGAGAATCAACAACAAATTTAGCCAACTCCACACACAAGAAGGGAAATAATCAAGATTAGAGCAGAGATCAATGAGATAGAAAGTAGACACACAGTAGAATGCATCAATGAAACTAGAAGCTGGTTTTTGGAAGGAATAAGATCAATAAACCATTGTCCAAACTAATCCAAAAGAAAAGAGAGAAGACCCAAATTAATAAAATTATGAATGAAAAGGGAGAGACCACAGTTAACACCAAGGAAATAGAAACAATCATCAGAAATTACTAACAACAGTTATATGCCAATAAGTTAAGCGACTTATAAGAAATGGATGCATTCCTAGACCCTGTAAACTTCCAAAATTGAACCAGGAAGAAATTGACAACATGAATAGATCGATATCTAGTGAATGATATTCAAGCAGGGATCAAAAACCCCTCAAAAAACAAGAGCCCAGGACCTGACAGATTCCCTGGGGAATTCTACCAGACTTTCAAAGAAGAAATAATATGTATTCTCCTGTTTGGGGGGGGGGGGGTGGGAGGTTGAGGAACCAGGTGGTGGGTAATAGGGAGGGCACGTACTGCATGGAGCACTGGGTGTGATGCCAAAACAATGAACAATGTTATGCTGTAAATAAACAAATAAAAATAAATATAAAAAAAAAGAAAAAAAAATTGAAGCAGAAGAAAAACTTCCAGACTCTCTTTATGAAGCCAGCATTACCCTGATCCCCAAACCAGGCAAAGACATTACTAAAAAGGATTTCAGACCAATATCCCTCATGAATATGGATGCTAAGATTCTCGAGAAGATCCTACCTAATAGGATCCAACAGTACATTAAAAAGATTGTGCACCATGACCAGGTGGGATTTATCCCTGGATTGCAAGGGGGGTTCAACATTCACAAATCAATCAGTGTGATAGAACAAATCAATAAGAGAGGAAATCCACACGATCCTCTCAATTGATGCAGATAAAGCATTTGACAAGATAAAGCATCCATTCCTGATTAAAACGCTTCAAAGTGTTTTAATGGGGGAATGTTCCCCCATTACTTCATAAAAGCCAACTATGAAAATCCCACAGTGAATATCATTCTTAATGGGAAAAAGCTGACAGCCTTCCCTTTGAGGAAGGAACATGACATCCTTTGATGTCAGGAACATGACGAGGATGCCCACTCTAGCCACTCTTGTTTAACATACAGTTAGAAGTCCTAGTAAGAGCAGTCAGAAAACAAAGAGAAATGAAATGCATTCAAATTGGCAATGAAGAAGTCAAACTCTCTCTCTTCACAGATGACATGATACTTTATATGGAAAACCCGAAAGACTCCACCCCCAAACTACTAGAATTCATATAGCAATTCAGTAACCTGGAAGGATAGAAAATCAATGTACCAAAATCAGTTGCTTTCTCATACACTAACAATTAAAATACAGAAAGGGAAATTGGAGAATTGATATCATTTACTATAGCGCCAAGAACCATAAGATCCCTGGGAGTAAACCTAACCAAAGAGGTAAAGGATTTGTACTCGAGGACTAGAGAACACTCATGAATGAAATTGAAGAAGACACAAAAAGATGGAAGACCCATTCCATGTTCATGGATCAGAATAATAAACATTGTTAAAATATCTATACTGCCTAGAGCAATCTATATTCTATGCCATTCTGATCAAAATTCCACAGGCATTGTTCAAAGAGCTGAAGCAAACTATCTTAAAATTTGTATGGAATCAGAAGAGAACCTGAATTGATAAGCAAATGTTGAAAAAGAAAAAACTCTGGGCATCACATTGCCTGATTTCAAGCTTTACTACAGAGCTGTGGTCACCAGGGCAGCATGGTACTGGCACAAACCCAGACATACAGACCGGTGGAACAGAGTAGAGAGTGCAGATATGGACCTTCAACTCTATGGTCGAATAATCTTTGACAAATCAGGAAATACAAAATACACAGTGGAAAAAAGACAGTCTCTTCAATAAATGGTGCTTCAATAAATGGTGTCCAGTAATTGGACAGCTAAATGTAGAAGAATGAAACTCGACCATTCTCTTACACCATACACAAAGATACACTCGAAATGGATAAAAGACCTCAACCTGAATCAGGAATCCATCATAATCTTAGAGGGAACATAGGCAGTAACCTCTTCAAGATCGATCACAGAAACTTTTTCAAAACATGTCTCCAAACACAAAGGAAACAAAAGCAAAAATGAATTTTGGGGACTTCATCAAGATCAAAAGGCTCTGCACAGCAAAGGAAACAGTGAACAAAACAAAGAGGCAGCCCACGGAATGGGAGAAAATATTTGCAAATGACAATACAGTCAAAAGGCTGATACCAGGATCTAAAAAGAACTCCTCAAACTCAATACACACAAAACAGATAATCATGTCAGAAAATGGGCGGAAGACATGAATAGACAATTCTCCAATGAAGACATACAAGTGGCTAACAGCCATTTGAAAAAATGTTCATCATCACAGGCCATCAGGGAGATCAAATCAGAACCACATTGAGATATTACCTGACACCAGTTAGAATGGCCAAAATTAATAAGACAGGAAACACTGTGTTTTGGGGAGGTTGTGGAGAAAGGGGAACCCTCTTTCACTGTTGGTGGGAATGCAAGTTGGTACAGCCACTTTGGAAAACAGTGTGGATATTTCTTAAGAAATTAAAAATAGAGCTTACCTATGAGCCTGTATTGCACTACTGGCTGTTTACCCCAACGATACAGATATTGTGAAAGGTAAGGGCTATCTGTACCCCAGTGTTCACAGCAGCAATAGCCACAGTCCGCAAACTGTGGAGTGAACCAAGATGCCCTTTCAGCGGAAGAGTGGATAATGAAGATGTGGTCCATATAGAGTATAGAGTATTATGCATCCATCAGGAAGGATGAATACCCAACTTTTGTAGCAACATGGACGGGACCGGAAGAGATTATGCTGAGTGAAATAAGTCAAGCAGAGAGAGTCAATTATCATATGGTTTCACTTATTTGTGGAGCATAAGAAATAATGTGGAGGACATGGGGAGATGGAGAGGAGAAGGGAGTTGGGGGAAATTGGAAGGGGAGAGGAACCATGAGAGATGGTGGAGTCTGAAAAACAATCTGAGGATTTTGGAGTGGCGGGGGGTGGGATGTTGGGTGAGCCTGGTGGTGGGTATGGTGGAGGGCATGTATTGCATGAAGCACTGGGTGTTTTGCATAAACAATGAATTCTGGAACACTGAAAAGAAATTGAAGAAATTAATGCAAGTGTAAAAAGGAAAGTTTACCTAATCTAATATTCATGGTTTTAATTAGAAATAGTTATTTCTGGGGCCACCTGGGTGGTACATTCTGTTAAGCATCAGACTCTCGGTTTCAGCTCAGGTTATGATTTTGGGCTCATGAGATTGAGCCCCTGTGTGCTCTGTGCTTAGCGTGAGTCCGCTTGAAATTCTCTCACTGCCTTTCCCTCTCTACCCCCTCCCCTACTCAAGTGCACTCTCTCTCAGAAAAATAAATAAATAAATAAATAAAATCTTTTAAAAATAAAAAAAAAACAGTTAATTTTGAAGTAATTTATACCTGAAGGCAATCATAGAAGGATGAGAAATCAGTAGCAATGTCAAGAAAATTTCCCAGGAGTAAGGGTCTTAGAAAGTTGATGCAGATGTCAGCGATCTGAGCTGGAAAGAGGGACTCGATAAAGGGGTCGAGGAGGAATGGAAAAGAGTTGAGGTGATTGATATTCCCAGGGGACCTTTTCATTTGTGTTTGTTTCAGAGGCTTTTTCCGGAGTCATAGCTAATGACTGGATTGAAGGTCTCTGTCTTGCTATGTTGTTTGTGAGCAGACTGCAAACAAAGAGTAAGTCAAGAGGAGGTGAAGGAGAGTTAACCCACCCTTTTCTACTGTCTGTATATATGCTTCCGACAGAGTATCTGAAGGTGAAAAATGAGTCATTTAATATAGTTTATATATATAACATAGAAATAGCTGAAGTCTTTTTACTTCACAGACTTTTTAAAAAAGATTTATTTATTTGACAGATTGAGAGAGGAAATGTAAGGAGGGGGAGAAGCAGGTCTCCCCCTGAGCAGGGAGCCTGATGCAAGATCAATCCCAGGGCCTTAGAATCATAACCTGAGCCGAAGGCAGATCCTTAATGACTGAGTCATCCTGGTGTCCCCCTCTTTACAGATATTTCTCAAATGCCTTAAGACCTCCTTCCAGGTGTTCTTCCATATGAGATGGTAGTCGAAAACTCAAGATTTCTGCACTGAGGCTTACTGCTTGAAGAGCTCTGAAAATGTGAGCTTACGTCTGGAATGCAGAGATCTGGAGTCACCTTCCAACCCTACTATCTTCCAGCTTTGGGACTACATACATCATAGATGACTACATAGATGACTACATAGGTTTAATACTGTCTCCCCTTTCATAAATGGGAGATTATAAACCCTATCTCAGGTCTGGCTGGGCAAGGATTCAATGAATAAGTGCTTCGTAGACACTTTTACTGAATGAATGTATATAAAGCCCTTAAAACATAAGGCACTTAGTAAGTACTAAATAACAGTAAATCGTCACTTGCCTTGTTAAAGGGAATGTACTTGAGATCCCATAAGCCTGGTAACTCAGAGCCATCCTGCTGGGAATTAGTTATCATTTTGTATTGTAGCAGAGCCTCGAGCCTCCTCTGTTGCTGGAATACATTCATTCGGACAGTCTGTGTGTAAGCCTACGTGCACACCCACACCTACCCGGTGGCATTTTGAATCTTTTCCGTGATTATTCTTTCATGCATGTGGTTTGCTTTTGTCAGTGTTTTTGTGTCCATCTTTTCATTCTTCTATTTTGCTGCTTATAAGCTGCTGTTAGCTTGGAAGCCATATTAAGAGATTTGCTATAAATATGGATGAGCTGAGAATGAACCATTTTACAGGAAGGAGGCAAGGGGTTCACTTACTATTCACGTGGGTGAGGGTTTTGGTCCAGGAGACATCGATTTGATCTTGCCTGTGGCCTTTTAAAATAACTAATTCTTGGGTTTCACCAACATGGTAGCCAAGTGAAGTGCAATGAGAACGTTTCATTTTCTCACTGCTAGTGAAATGAATATCATATACTGAATTTGAAAATTCTTCATTGTATTTCATTATGAAAAACTGCAAGTTTAATTACAGAAGATAAATTAGCATTGAGGTTAAAATTTCTTTCGGTTTGCAATTTATTTCATATGACTACTGTACTCCATTTGTGCTTCAGTCCTCTTAGTTTCATTCTTACTTAGGAAATGTATTGGGAAAAGAATATAGTTTTTTCTTATCAGGTCTGTAGAGTAGTACCTTTAAAAGGGTTTGGGGGTTGGAACTTGAAGATCTGAATCAACCATTTCCATAGAAAACTAACCATTTTAGTGTAGTTTTTTCTGCAGAAATGGACTGTTTTCTGCATTTTTGGACTCGAACTATTACTTTTGATCAAGATTCAGCCTCGCTGAAAATAATTTCTTAAGGATTTGTAGGGCAGAAGGGGAAATTAAATCTGCTTTTGAATCCACAAGTACTTATTAACATGTCAACTATATGCCACCATGAGACAGTGTTGTTAGCGCTTTACAAATATTAACGCATTGAATCTTACAATAAGAGCCCTTTGAGGTAGATACTATTATTGAGCCCACTTTACAGGTGAGAAAATTGCAGCCCAGAGAGGTTAAGTAATTTGGCAAAGGTCACACAGCTCATAAATGGCAAAAGGGGGTTTGAATCCAGACAGTCTAACCCAGTCCATGCACCCCAGTCCATGCACTTAATCAGGCCGTAGAATTATCTGCACAGCCAAGCAAATTGAAGAGCTCTTTTCTTCCACATGCTCTAATCTTAGTCTAAAGAAGTTCCCTTATTTTTTTAAATACCTCTAATATTAAATATGTTCACCTGTTTTGAAAATGAGGTGTTTATTTTATATACATCACATTAAGGGAAAAAAGCATAGATGACTACATTTATTTGTGTATGTGTGTACAATTATAAACCAAATGAAGTGGAGATTTTGTTTATTTTCATATAGATCATAGGTTTAAATCTTGTATCTCTAATTATTTTGTCATTTCTTATGAAAATGTTGAAGTTACTTGAGTTAGCAGTTCTAACAAAAATGTATCCTGGATTCATTTCCTTCTTCCTCTTGCTGTGTTATTTTCTGGTAGTTTTATGTATTTGTCAGGCGCTAGCAGTGGAGGCAAAGAAAATGGTCAAACAGAATTAGTCAGTTTTGACAAAGCAGTAGAATTGGTGAAAGATTCTTTATTGTGAGGTAGAAACCACTGGAAAATATTTTGTTTTGAATTCTCTTCTCCAGGTGAAAGTATAAATTAGAATTTATTTTGTTTTGGGCTTCTGGGTGGCTTAGTCATTAAGCAGCTGTCTTTGGCTCAGGTCATGATCCCAGAGTCCTTGGACGGAGCCCCACATTGGGCTTCCTGCTCAGTGGGAAGCCTTCTTCTCCCTCTCCCTCTCCCCCTCTTTGTGTTCCCTCTCTCTCTGTGTCTCTCTCTGTCAAGTAAATAAATTATTTTGTTTCCCCTTGCCATATGTGCGTGCGCGTGTGTGTGTGTGTGGGAGAGAGAGAAAGAGAGAGAAAGGGATATGTTTTAATTTTGACAGTATTTATAACTTTAGATAATAATGTGATCACTTCAAAAAATGAAGTGCTTTAATTTTTCAAATAGCCGGAGAACGATACGGTGTACTGACTTGTAACGATTCTCGTGTGTTTCCTTTCTGCTTAGCATTTTCACTAATTTGGCATATATATATATATATATATATATATATATATATATATATATGATAATGGGCTGTATGTCAGTTTGAAACTTCTTGTTCTGGGCATGCCATTTATTTTGCGAAGCTTATAGCACTGAAGAATATTAATAAAAGCATAACTTATTCTAACGCGACAGCCTGGACCCAGGAAACTTGCCTTTCTCTTGCCACTGAGAGAAGAAAGTATTACTCAAGGCAAAATTAAAGGTAGTGATCAGAGAGGAAAGGATTGATGCTGAGATGGGTGGTCGTCTCTGTCCTCAGAGAGAAATGATGGAAAGACCTAGAGGGGAAAGGAAGCTTGGGCCTCAAAGGAAGCTTGCATTCACGCAGAAGTGGGAACTATAGATTAATGCCCAGGGCAAACCCATGTGGTACGGAAGCTGGGACCTCAGGTTTGCCAGGTTTGCTCAGCTGTCTTCTGAGAGTCAGTCCTGCAGGGTAGGGTCTGTACACTGGGCGTCTTGCCTGAGTTAGCTTAGGTTGGTGCATTTCCCCATCTCTCCTTGGAGTTCCACATTGGTAAATTGCAGATACTCTAAGATTTGCCACAGATATGTATTAAATTCTTCAAGATCTTTCATGAAGGCTCCTTTGTTCCTAGGTTAGAACTGAGTTGGTGGGTCTCTTGCGATTTCTTCTAGGTCTATCAGTCTCCATAAACTCAAGGTACACTTTTCATTTTTTTACTTAAATACTTCTGATGATCAGCGATATTTCTTTTCAAAAATTGAATATCACTTTTTACTACTTTCTTGTATACCTTAAATATTTTATCAATTTCCAATTTATATATAATGCATGGATAGATGGGATTTATTTATAATCTCCAAAAGCTATAAAATTCCCTTGAGTTTATATTATACCAAAAGTCATTGTAAACACTGAATTCTTTAATAAAAGAAAGAAAAAAGAAGAAAATAAACTGAAGATAATTAGCTAGCACTTTAATTAAATGGTCCTCCTTGACTGAATCTCTCTTTGCTCTCAAGCACACACACAACTCCTAGCAAAATCATTTCCCAGCTCATTGTAGGAGATCTTTTTACATTTCTCTATCTCCAAGTATTTATATAAATGAGAAAAATATTTTTGAAATAAAACTCTGGGGATACAAATGCTTAACATTTTTCTAGTACTAATCTTGCCAGATACGTCTCACATTGCCAGAAACTTCAGAGAAATTAAGAAGCCTTATAGACTACATTTTTTATCATAAACTAAATTATCTCCATCAGTGCAAATATCACCATAGTAATAACTGGATTGCAAGGCACTTGGCTTTAAGGACTTATTTATCCACTGGCATTTGATTGTTTAGTTAAGACAAAGTAAAAATAAATTCCCTAGTATTGAAAAATAATCATTTAGCCTGATATTAAAAGATTTGTATTGCATAATGATGTTCCTGGATGTTCCCGGAGTCACTTTTCATCAGCACCTGTATTTCAAAGAATTTTATCTGCCAAGGAACCCTGGATGACTGAAGAACTTACTTTGCCAATTATTTGCCAATATAATTGTAAAAAATATAAGGAATGGTGTTTCTGCACATTAATGAATCAAAAAGTTTTGTTTTGTTTTTCCCTTAGAGGTTCCTTTTATTATTCATTCATTGAGAAATAAAAATTTGGATTAAAAAGGTATTTTACTAAAATATGAAACTTATAAAAATAAAATATATGCCTGCTTCAAATACCTGTTTTTAGTAAGTGGTCAATATGAAAAAGAAGATACTCATTAGAATTCTTCCAAATTTAGGAAGCTGTTCACAAGATTCAGAATCCAAATTTCAAAATAATTCTTTTTTTTTAAGATTTTATTTATTTATTTGACAGACAGAGATCACAAGTAGGCAGAGAGGCAGGCAGAGAGAGAGAGGGGGAAGCAGACTGCCTACTGAGCAGAGAGCACAATGCGGGGCTTGATCCCAGGACCCTGAGATCATGGCCTGAGCTGACGGCAGAGGCTTAACCCACTGAGCCACCCAGGCGCCCCTCAAAATAATTCCTATAAGCCAAAGTCCATGGGTTTCTTAATGATAGTGTTATCTAGGGAGGATCTTATAAAATACAACTGTGACTAATATTGAGAATTGAATAATTTATACACATGTCTCCCAAATATGCAGTGTATACAGTGCCTATTAACAAGTTGTGGGTATTTATGCTCATGAAATGAAGAATATTATTTAGGCTCTATTATAGTAGGTAATCATTATTGCTTTCATTTATATTAACTATTTTATCTCAAATGTCTCCCCAATGGGAGAAAAATTTATTTGGAAGAAAATAGGATTGCTTTTTATTTTGATTCCTAATAAACTCATGCTATAATAGATACATACTTATGAGCCCTTATATCCACAATATGCACATTATATTTCGTTTGAATGATTTGGGGTTACACTAAATCGAGTGCTAATTTTTTTATTACTAATTGTGTGACTTCAGGCAAATTAATTAGCATCTTAACATTAGTGTGTTCATCTATAAAATGAGATATTTAAGGAACTTCTTAATAGGATTGTATCAAGATTTAAATGAAATAATCCACGAAAAACATCAAGTAGAGCTTGGTACACAGTTATGTTTATTAAGTGTTAACCATTCTATCACTGTTACCATTGCCATCATTACTTTTGTAAACATAAAAATATTACCAGGAAACAAACTGAGGGTTGCTGGAAGGGAGGGAAGTGGGAGGGATGGGGTGACTGGGTGATGGACATTGGAGAGGGTATGTGCTATGGTGAATGCTAATGTATTGTGTAAGGCTGTTGAGTGACAGACCTGTACCCCTGAAGTAAGTAATATATGTCAAAAAATATTTTTGGTAAATATTACATGTGTAAATATTTTTCTTTTGGTTAAAGATAATGCTATTTTATTTTTTCTAGGTCCCAAATTTCCCTTAATTTCCATGACATAAAATTTATATTTAGTGGTGGTTCTTTCATCAATACATACCTTCCTTATGTGCTCATAAGAATTTTTAATTGATAATCACACACTTCAATTTCAAATCAATCTGTACTGTTCATCAGGGTCTTTGACACTTTCCTCTCATTCTATGCCAAATTCTAGTTGGGACCATTTCTCAGTTATCTGTAGCAGTGGATCAGATCTCTGCAATTGGGGTATCTACAAAAAGGGAACAAATCCTTTTTCAAATGTGCTAAGAAGAGAGATCTGACAATAATCAGGTCTCTGTGATTGGAATGAGTGTATTGGCACTTTTAAAGGCCCCTGTGTTACAGGGAGCATGAGGATTTCACAGAATTGCAAATTCCAGCAAAGCTGATCCCCAGCTGATAATCGGGGAACTAAAGGGGGATCAAAAATGACCCTAGAAAATATCATAAATGCTTTACTCTTAATCCTGAGAGTAGCAGGAACCCATTGTTTTGAGTAGTGATGTGGCAAAGTGAGATTTTCTATTTAGGAGAGTCATTTTGGCTGCCACTCGATACTGAACTAAAAGGTGCAAGGTCCCCTGTGGGGACCATACAATCATCTGCATGAGAAGTGATGAAGGCCTAGATTAATGTGGTAAGGAGTAAAGACGGATGTGAGGGTGCAGAGAAGTGAGGCTTACTAACTGGTTAGCATAGTTGTATCTGGAGTGAAGTGGATGTGGTGGGTTTAGATGCTGTCAGGTTTCTGGCTTGGTTGTCATGGGGGTATGTCCTTTACATGAGAGGAAAGAGGAAATAGGACAAATTGGAACTGGAAAGAGGAGATGAACACGTTGGTTTTGGACATCTTGTGTCTCATATTTCAGATCAAAACTATATTCTTGTGGTTCCTAGGTGGCTCAGTGGGTTAAGAATCTAACTCTTGATTTTGGCTCAGGTCATGATCTCAGGGTCATGAGATCAAGCCCCACATTGCTTGATTTTGCGGGCCCAGCTCTGTGTTGGGTGTGGAGACCACTTTAGATTCTCTCTCTCCCTCTGCCCCTTCACCTGCACGTTCTCTCTCTCTCTCTCTCTCTCTCTCTCTCTCTCTTAAAACAAAACCGAAACCAAACCAAACCAAAGCAAAACAAAACAATGGTGTGTTCTCTTGTACAACT
Organism: Meles meles; assembly: GCF_922984935.1. NCBI lineage: Eukaryota > Metazoa > Chordata > Mammalia > Carnivora > Mustelidae > Meles > Meles meles. The sequence goes on along the minus strand of NC_060068.1, from coordinate 23,186,904 downwards.
TCTGTGAATAGTATTAATCTTATATTTTTACACAGCCTGATAGTTTTCAAACTGCTTCCACATGCCCTATGTCATCTCCCCTGTGAGATACTATGTGTAGAAAAGGAGAGATGTTCTCTATCCCCTTTTAGACACCACGGCTCAGAGTTCAAACACATACAACTTGACATGTCTAGACCTGAAGTCAAGGTAATTGTATTAGAGTCCTATAAGAATCTTTTTGGGTCAAGAAGAAAGCTTACTGGAAGAGAAGGTAGCAGGATTTACAAGGAACTTCTCCTGTCTTTATAGAAAAGAAAAATATCTCTCCACTTAAAAAATGTGCTAGTCTTGCTGAGAAACCCAAAGGGCATTTTCCATCAAAAAGCAGTGCATAGTGGGTAAATGCTAGGATGATATTTGCTTAAAGAGTTTAAAATTTGTTAAAGGAGGCTCACACCAGGATCTTACATGTCAGTTTTCCACATGTGTTTTCTAAGTTAGAAAGGCTCTAAATAGTGTAGTTTGTAATGAAAAACTGACAGTGTTTTCTTCACTATGTGAAACCAAACTCAGGAAAATGCTTTTAAAAAAATATATTATGATTACAGTTCAGTAAATTATTTTATGCTCATCAGTTGGAATTCATATTTATGTGGCAATGGGGATTTTTAAATGCAATTACTAAATTTAAAATCTATAAAAATTCCAGTGGTCTATTTACTAAAGAACATTGAGAAGTATAATTTATGCTAAAGAGAAATGAATGAAATAAGGAAATAACCTTGAATTTGGCATTTAACAAAAATGCATTGAATGACAAATTTAAAATCATTGTATCAAATGACATATAGAGTATACATACTGTCACAGAACTGGGTGGGGGATTAGGCAGATTGGAAGAATAGGCAGTGGGGCAGGTAGCCTTTTGCATCTGGCAGATGCAGTCTTCGGCTCAAATCCCAGATCATCTGTTTTCTGGTTGTTATCATTGGCACATAGCTGACTTTTGCTGGTCTTCCTTTCTTTACCTGTACACCTAAGTCCTAAGTTAGTAATACTTCATATGGTGTTAAGAGGACTAAATTAAAAAAAAAATGCATGCAATCTATCTATCTATGTATCTATCTATATCCATATCTATATCTAGACAACTTTGTGCTAAGCACTACTTTATTTTTTTATTATTTTATTTTATTTTTTTTATTTTTTAAGATTTTATTTGGTGAGCAGGGAGCCTGAGACAGGGCTCTATCTCAGGACTCTGGGATCATGACCTAAGCTAAAGCAGATGCTTAACCACCTCAGCCAACCAGGTGCCCCTGTTTTATTTTATTTTCATTGAAATAAGTATGTTCTTATTCCCCATACCCTTTTTAACCCATACTGCCACTCACCTTTCCTCTGATAAATGTCAGTTTGTTCTTCATACTCTGTCTCCTGGTTTGTCTCTATTTCTCTCTCTCTCTCTCTCGGTCTCTCTCTCTCTCTTTTTTTTCCTTTGTGCCTTTTTTATTTCTTAAATTTCACATATGAGTGAGTCTTTCTCTGACCGAATTATTTCACTTAGCATTATACCCTCTAACTCTATCCATGTCATTGCAAATGGCAAGATTTCATTCTTCTTAATGGATGAGTAATACTCTGCTGTATATGTAAACATCACTTTATCTTTATTCATTCATCTGTGGATGGACACTGGGCTGCTTCCATAATTTGACTATTGTAGATAATGCTGAATAAATCTAGAGGTGCATGTATCCCTTTGAATTAGTGCTTTTGTATTTTGAGGGTAAATACCAAATCGTACAATTACTAGATTGTAGGGTATTTCTGTTTGAATTTTGGGGGGAACTGCCCTACTGTTTCATACAGTTGCTGCAACAGTTCACATTCTCACCAACAGTGCCCAAGAGTTCCTTTTTCTCGACATCCTTGCCAACACTTGTTTCTTGTAGTTTTGATTTTAGCCCTTCTGACAGGTGTGAGGTGATAGCTCGTTGTAGTTTTGATTTGCATGTACCTGATAAGTGATATTGAGCATCATTTCATATGTCTGCTGGCCATTTGGATGTCTTCTTTGGAGAAATGTCTGTTCATGTCTTCTATTTTTTTTTGTAATATTTGTTTTTTTGGGGGTAATGAGTTGTATGGGTTCTTTACATATTTTTGATAAGAACCCTTTATCAGATATGTCATTTGCAAATATCTTCTCCCTTTCAATTGGTGGCCTTTTATTTTTATTTGATCATTTCCTTTGTTATGCAAATGCTTTGTATTTTGATGAGACCCCAATAGTGTATTTTTGCCTTTTTTTTTCCCTTGCCTCCAGAGATATATCCAGTAAGAAGTTGCTATAGCAGCTCTTTGCTCTTCTCTAGGATTTTCATGGTTTCATGTCTTATATTTAGGTATTTAATCCATTTGGAGTTTATTTTTCTATATGGTAAAAGAAAATGGTCCCATTTCATTCATTTGCATGTAGATGTACAGTTTTCCCAATACCATTGTTTGAAGAGACTGTCTTTTTTTCCATTACATATTCATCTTCCTTTGCCAAAGATTAACTGTCCAGATAATCATTGCTTTGTTTCTGGCTTTTCTATTCTAATCCATTATCTGTGTGTCTATTTTCATGCCAGTACCAAACTGGATTAATTTCTACTGCTTTATAACTTTAAATCTGAATTGTGATTCCTCCACTTTTATTTTCTCTTTTTCAAGATAGCTTTGCTATTTGAGGTCTTTGGGGTTCCGTACACATTTTAGGATCATTTGTCCCATTTCTGTGAAAAATGCTGTTGGTATTTTGATAGAGATTGCATTAAATCTGTAAATTTCTTGGACTAGTATATACATTTTAATGGTATACATTCTTCCAGCCCATGAGCGTGGAATGCCTTTCAATTTCTTTGTGTTGCTTGGATTTCTTTTGCCAGTGCTTGATAATTTTCAGAGTATATATCTTTCACCTCTTGGTTATGTTTAATTCCTAGATATTTTATTGTTTTTGGTGCAGTTGTAAATGGGACCATTTTCTTAATTTATTTTCTGCTGCTTCATTATGATTGTATAGGAATGCAACAGTTTTCTGTACATGGGTTTTTATATCCTGCAACTTTACTGGATTCATTTATCAGTTATAGCAGTTTTGGGTGGTGTCCTTAGGGTTTTCTACATATAGATTACCACACTACATCTGCAAATACCAAGAGTTTTACTTCTTCCTTACCAATTTGGATGCCTTTTATTTCTTTATGTTGTCTAATTGCTATGGCTGAGACATCTAGTACTATATTAAATAAAAGTGGTGAGAGTGGACATCATTTTCTTGTTCTTGGCCTTAACAGAAAAGCTCTCAGTTTTGAGTATGATGCTGGCTGTGAGTTTTTAATGTAAGGCCTTTATTATTTTGAGATGTGTTCTCTCTAGTCTTACTTTGCAAAAGATTTTTATCATGAATGAACGTTGTGCTTTGTCAAGTGCTTTTTCTGCATCTGTTGAAATGATTATATGGTTTCTGTCCTTCTCTCATTGATGTGATGTACTATATTGGTTGTTTTTCAAATGTTGAACCACCTTTGCATTCCAGGAATAAATCCCACTTGATTGTGGTGTATTTTTTAATGTATTGTTGGGTTCAGTTTGCTATATTTTTGCTGAGGATTTGTGCATCATAGTAATGTAGTTTTTTGTTGTTTTGTTTGTTTCTTTTTTGTCATGCCTTTATCTGGTTCTGGTATCAGGGCCATCCTGGCCTCAGAGAAAGAATTTGAAAGTTTTCCTTCCTTTTGTATTTTTTGGAATGGTTTGAGAAGAAGGAGTGTTAGCCTCTCTAAATGTTTGGTAGAATTTTCTTGTGAAGCCATCTGGTCCTGGACTTTTGTTTTTTGGAAATTTGTGGATTACTGATTCAGTTTTATTGCTGGTAATTGGTCTGTTCATATTTTCTGTTTCTTCATTTCTTCCTGCTTTCATTTTGGTTAGTTATGTGTTTCTAAGAATTTATCCATTCTAAGGTATCCAATTTGTTATCATTAAGGTTTTCATAATTTAATATTTATAATATCTGTGTTCTTGGTTTTTATTTCTCCTTTTTCATTAGTGAGTTTGAGTCCTCTTTTTTTTTAATGAGTCTTGCTAGAGGTTTATCAACTTTATTTTTTCAAAGAATCAGCTCCTTGTTTTATTGATCCATTCCTTTGTATTGGTTGTTATTTAATTTCTATATCATTTATTTCCACTCTAATTCTTTATTATTTCTGTCCTTTTGCTGGATTTGGTTTTTTTTTTTTTTTTTTGTTTTGTTTTTGTAGTTCCCTTAGAGTAAGGTTATTAGGTTGTTTGAGAATTTTCTTGCTACTCGAGGTAGGCCTGTATTGCTATAAACCTCCCTCTTAGAACCACTTTTATTGAATCCCAAAGAATTTCAACTATTCTGTTTTCATTTTCATTTGTTGCCATGTAACTTTTTATTTTTCCTTGATTTCTTGGTTGACCCATTCATTGTTAGGAGCATGGTATTTAACCCCTGTGTATTTGTGTTATTTCCAGATTTTTTTCTTGTGGTTGATTTTTAGTTTCCTATCATTGTGACCAGAGAAGATACATGATATGACAGATTTTTCTAAATTGTTGAGACTTGTTTTGTGGCCTAATGTGTAGTCTATTCTGGAGAATGTTCTGTATGCATTTGAAAAGCTACTGTTTTAGGATGGAATGTTCTAAATATGTCTGTTAAATCCATGTGGTCCAGTGTGTCATTCAAGGCCACTGTTTCCTTGTTGATTTTATGTTTGGATTATCTGTCCATAAATGTAAGTAGGGTGTTAGAATCCCCTTCTATTATTATTATCAATTATTTCCTTTATGCCTTGTATTAGCAGCATTATATATTTTGCTCCCCCATGGTGTGCACACAAATATTTCCCATTGCTATATCCTCTTATTGGACTGTCCTCTTTATTATTATATAGTGTTCTTCTTTGAAACTTGTTACAGTCTTTGTTTTAAAGTCTGCTTTGTCTGATATAAGTATTGCTACTCTGCTCTTCTTTTGACACCCATTTGCATGATAAATGTTTTTCCATCCCCTCATTTTCAATCTGCAAGGTTGGTTTTGTTTGTTTGTTTTTTGTTTTTCCCTGAAATTAGCCTCTTGGAGGCAGCATATAGGTGGGTGTTGTGTTGTTGTTGTTTTTAAATCCACTCTGTCACCTGGTATATTTTAATTGGAGTGTTTAGTGCATTTACATGTGAAGTAATTATTGATAGGTATGTATTTATTGCCATTTTGTTACTTGTTTTGTGTTTGTTTCTATAGATTTTCTCTGTTCCTTTCGTCCCTTGGTCTCTCTTTTATGATTTCTTGGCTGGAGGTGATGTGCTTGGATTCCTTTCTCTTTTTTCTTTGCATATTTCTTGTTAGTTTTTGATTTGTGGTTACCATTAGGTTTATATATAACATCTTCTGCATATAACAGTCTATATTAACTTGATATATCGTTGCTGAAGTTGAAACCTATTTTTTAGTTCCTCTCCCCCCAAGTCCACATTTTAGATGTGTGGTGCCATGTTTTGCATCTTTTATTTTATGAATCCCTTGACTGGTTTTTACAGAAATACTTATTTTCACTTATTTTGTTTTTGTTTTGTTTTGTTTTTGTTTTGTTTTCGTTTATGGTCTTTCCTTTCCATTCAAAGAATCCTCTTTAATATGTCTTATAGGGATTTCTTAATAGTCATGAAGTTTTTAGTTTTATCTGTCTGAGAATCTCTTTACCTTTCCTTCAATTTTGAATGATAGTCTTGCTGGATAGAGTATTCTTGGCTGAAGATATTTCCCTTTTGGCACTTTGAATATATCATGCCATTCTGTTTTGGCCTGCAAAATTTCTGATGAAAAATTGACTGATGGCCTTATGGGGTTTCTTTTATATATAACAGCCTTCTTTTCTCTTACAGCTTTTACATTATTGTTGTTGTTGTTATTTATTGCTACCTTTTGCCATTTTGATTCCTGTGTCTCTTGGTGTGGACCCCCTTGGGTTAGATTTTTAGGGGGATTTTTATACGTCCTGGATCTGTATCTCTGTTTCCTTCCCCAGATTAGGAAAATTTTTACCTACTATTTCTTCAAAAACATTGCCTGCCCCCTTTTCTCCCTTCTTCTGGGACACCTATAATGCGAGTGTTATTATACTTGATGGAATCACTGAGTCCCCTAAGACTATTCACAATTTGCTTAAGTTTCTTTCCTTTTCTTTGCTCAGCTTGATTACTCGTCATTTTTCTGTCTTCCAGGTCATGTGTTCATTCCTCTGCTTCATATAGTCTGCTGTTTATTCTGTGAATTGTATTGCATTTTTTGTGTTCTTGATCTCTGATTGGTTCTTTTTTATCTTTATGTTAAGGGCTCATTGATGTCTTCTACTCTTTTTCCAAGTCCAGTGAGTATCTTCATGATCATTTTTCTGAAATTAGCCTCTTGAAGGCAGCGTATAGGTGGGCTATGACCATTACGTTAAATTCTCTACCGGGCATATTACTTATAACTGTTTTGCTTTGGCCCCTTGCCATAGTTTGACTCCGTTCCTTCATTTGGGAGCTATTTCTCTGTCTGCTCCTCCTGTCTGACTTTCTGTTTCTGTTTTGTTTTGTTTTGTTTTTTTAGGGAATTCAGCTATTTCTCTTGTCCTTAATGATAATAGCCTTATGAAGAAGGAGTCCTGTAGTGCCCTGCAGAGCAGTGTAGCCTGTTCTCCAGGGCCTGGCAGTTCAGGGAGCATCTCCTATGTCTTATGTCTGCTCTCCTGTTGAGTCTTGGTCTATTTTTCCTTTCCAGTTGTCTGAAGAGGCTCTCTTTGCCTCTCATGGGCAATGTCTGGTCCTGAGCAGGGGTGGTGGGGTGCATTTTAACAAGTTGTGTGGTGCTCTGCTTGCTAAAGGAGACCTAGCACCCCCAAAAGTAAAGTCCCACAAAACACAAGGGTCAGGACATATGTTGGCAGGGTTTGCATTGCTCTCCTGAGGGTGGGATCTGCAGCACCAGGACTAAGGGGAGCATGACTGTGAAAGCCTTGGTGGGGAGGGGAGCAGGCTTGGTGCAAGTCAGTTAGATAATGAGTGTTGTGGCTAATTTCTGGAGTTGGTGGTTATTTATGCTGAGGGTGGGGAAAATGGCAACTGCCAGCTCCTTTGCTCCTGAAGGGCTCTCTCTGTGATCCTTCTTTCTCTGGGCCATGCTCTAAGATGAGCAAATCCCTCTCCCTCCCATCTGTTGCCTTCTCCCTGCCCCTGCCCCAACCCCCAGCATTTTTCAAACTGCTGCTTATAGGCTGTATCTGCATAGGTTATTTGTCCTACTATGTCTTTAAGGGCAGGGACTCTGCTTAGTAATGTCCTCTGAGCTCCCCAGGAACCCACAATTTGGCCCCTCCTGTTTTCACAGGCAAATATCACTGGGATTCATCCTCTCTGTGTGCTCCGCAGTGTGAAAGACTCTCTTCTGCCCTCCATCACACCAGTAGTTTCCTCCCCACATAAAAATCCTGCATACTCTATTAATCTTGAATACCTTGACCAAATTAGCATACCTTGTTAACAGTGGTAGACATGAGTAGTTGGCATACAACTGACCACCTGTGGGGGAAAATGTTTTAGCTACAGTCTGAGAACATAACACAGATGAGAATGTCAGTTAACACTCTGAAGATTGTATTATAGAGAAATCTACTGAATTGAAATATCCCCATGGAATCCAAAACTGTACAGCTTAAGTATTCACCACAATTATTAGGGAAGTTTATATTATTCACATTCTCATTTTTACTTTTAGGATTTCCTTCAGGATCAGCCTTTTTTGGGAGCATCCTTATAAATAGCTGTAGTAAAGGACATGAGTAACATGAAATTGTCCAAGGTCTATATGGCACATAATGTGTCTTGCAGAAAAATAAATTCAGTTATTTGCAGAAGACAGTGTTTTGGATGTCTCTGCTACAAAGATAGCAAATCAAAACATTGACAAGTAGCTCAGCTTGGGAAATGGAAAACTGACATGATTCTGAAGGCAGTCTTTATCAGTCACTAGTTCACTCATCCACTTAGCAATTTGGTCACTAAAAAGTTTTTCATTGTTCTTAAAAAAGGATGTATCTAGCTTTCACCTGCTCAATATAGTCCTCCTCAGTACCATTGCATTCTGTAGCAATAGTGGAACCTGAACGAAAGAGAAATCTAGAAAATACTCTTTGAATTTAATGATGTGAGCAAAATCCATAGGAAGAAAACAATGTTGATTGGCTTCTTAAGATACTGAGTTGATTTACATATGATCCATGTGTTGCCATTGATTTCTGTTTAGAAAAAGTGTCTGGTAGGATTTCTTTGCTGAAATCTTCTGAGCTCACCTGTACAATATTCTCAAGCTCATAAAATTTAAGTACCTGGATACATAGTCTATATTATATATTAGTGTTAGGAAAGTTCATTTTCATGACTTCATTTTAGTACAAAAGTGTGAAATGTTGCTATAGGGTATTGCCTGTGGGACCTTTGCAATTATTTAACTTTTTGAATAATCTCTACTTCTTCAAGAAATGCTTTGTAAAATTATGGTGAAAATGGTTGAAGTTAACTATGATATAATAATTTTGATTGAATATAAAACAAAGTCAATCACCATTGGGTTGATATATCATCTGTTCCAATCCTTATTTCTTTTGAAATTGAACACTTGGGTTAGTTACTCTCAACTTAATTAGTAACGTGTACCATGCTTGATTAAATTAAGTGCAATGCAGTTGTAGCTTACTTCTTCAAAATGGGCTATTTATAATTAATGATATGAATTACTTTGTAGTCACCATTGATTACCCATGCTAATGCAGAGGCACAGAATTCATTGAAGCCATTATATTATTTTTTTGAAGTGCACAGTATGCTTTTATGTTGAATATTAGGAGATATGTAAATTGCTTCATTATCTGGGCCCTTATTTGGCCTTTCCCCTTGTATCATTTAGCGTCTACTAACTCAGTTGACAGTAGAGGATTCCTGCTGGTAGACACTGATAGCTTCTTTCTTTTAGTTTCTTTTGTCTTTATAATCTGTCTCTTACTACTACTTCTTTCATTTTCTCCAAGGCGCACAATGTGTCCTGAGAAGGAGGCCTGAAGGCCAAGTAGAGACCGTGAGGCGCGAGCAGACTAGTTTACTCAGCTCCCGGCAGCAGTGCAGCCTGGGAGGGCCGGCTCCCCATGGCCACACTTTCTTTATATTATGTTATTTTTCACCTTCTTCCCTTCCTCCCTTCCTCTTTCTTCCTTCCTTCCTTCCTTTCTTTCCTTCTTTCTTTTCTTTTCTTCTTTCTTTCTCTCTCTCTCTTTCTTTCTTTCTTTCTTTTCCTTAACAGATGTTCTTTGTTGAATTTAGAGGGTGGGAATGACCTGGGAGATGGGGCAGAGAGAGAAGACAATTCCCCGCTGTGCAGGGAGCCCAATGCCAGACTGGATCCCAGGGCTTTGAGTTCAGGACCCGAGGTGAAGGCAGAGGTTTCACAGACTGCCCCCCCCCCAGGTGCCGCACCAGTCTTGATTTTTAGGAGGAATCCAAATTCCAGAGTTTTAGTTGCATTCCTCCACTTGATAAAGAAATGCATGGGAGTAAAAATGGTATGTGAGATTGTGCCTATGTGGTGATAGTGTCTGTCGTCCAGTGTCTTGGGGCTGGGTCCCCGACCTCCCCGTGAGGATGTCAAGCGTGAAGGCTTGTGACCAGCTCAGGCTGACCCCAAGGAAAAGAGTCCGCAAATTCTGCCGGCAGCTGAGATCTAGTACCCTGTATACCCTAGAACTTGACCCAGCATGGGACTCCAGCTAGCTGTGGAAGCAGCCCAAGAGGTTAAGCTGGGGACCCCACAGTCTAGAGCCACTCTGGCTCCCTCCCACGGAACTCCCCGGAGGGCAGAGTAGCGCCAGCATTCATTCCCAAGGAAAGCCAGGTGCACACCCGTTCTCCCAGCCAGTCCGCCACCAGGACCCGGTTCAGAGCCCAAGAGCAGAACCAGTTCTGGAGTTGGCTTGGCGCCACTCCAGAAGGCTGTGGGCTGTTTCCTTCCAGAAGGCACAGGGATAGGCGGTCAGCCTGGTGACCTTCTCTCCTGCTTCGGCACCGTGTCAAGTTGCAGAACGGGCCGCTGGCCCAGGGTTGGTAAACACCCACTGGCAGAGGGGACCCAAAGCCCGCACCAGTGCCTGAGGCATCTCCATCCTCTTCCCAGAAGGGGCGGCATGCACAGTTACCGCCAAAGGCTGAAGTAGCCAAGATATTGACGAAAGGAGACAAGTCCCATTGTTAAGTAGTGTTTTTTTGTTTTCTTTTTTTGGTTCTTTTTTTTAACCAGGGACCTAAGGACAGAAGGATGTCTTGGGGACCAACAGACACAGTTCATCTCCACAAGCCCCTGTCTGGTGACACCTGTTCTCAGTCCCGGGAGGAGGATATGGGAGGACAGGTATGTGATACCACCTATCGCCAGGGTAGATGGAGGAACTTTTGGCCAGAGGCTGTCCTTAAGGGCTCGCAGATGGAAAGGAAGTGCAAGGGGTAGTGGGGGGCAGCTGTGTTCAGGAGGTTGCAGTGGATCGCATCCATCACTTGGGCATTAGCGCTCTTCCACTCAATGCTCTCTCTAGCACCTCTGGGCTGGGAAACCCTGACAATACATCTTTAAAAAATGCGCCAGTATTTCTGGGGTGAATACCAGGACGAGTACTGCTAGGTGAAGATTGCAACGGCAGACTCGGATAGGAGTTGCCGACTGTTGTGCCAGACAGGGGGGCCCAACACCCTACCCTCCGGGGGAACTGCACTGGAATTTCGTGTCCACAGGTTCTGCCCAGGACGGCTGGATGACAGGACAGACCTACGGGTCTGTGGGGGAACCATGCGAACTACACGAAGGGGAAGAGATGGAGCAGGGGAAGAGGCAGGGACAGGGGCAGTGGAAGGGGCTGGAGCTGGGGCAGGTGCCCCGGGCGATGTCCAGCGCAGGATCCAGGCCAGGAGCCGGGACTAGGTCAGAATTAGGGGCACAGGCGAGGACAGGGGAGGAGTCCGTGGCCTGGGTCAGGGCAGCCGAAGGGGCAGGATCAGGCACACCAGCTGGGTGTGGGGAAAGAAGAATGGCAGAAGCACGGGCAGGGGAAGGGGCAGCAGCTGTCTCCGGGGCAGGGGCCGGGCAAGGGGAATGAGTCCTTGCAGGGACTGGGGCAGGGGCTGGGTGTGGGGCAGTAAGAGGGGCGCAGGCCGGGGAAGGGGCCGGGGCCAAGGCCGGGGCAGGGGATGGGGCAGGGGCAGCAACAGGGTTTGGAGCTGGGTCAGGTGCAGTGGTGCTGGCTGGTTCAGGATGCAGGGCAAGAGCTGGGCCTGTGGCAGGATGAGGGATCCAGGCAGGGACGGGGAAAGGTGCAGGATCTTGAGAGTAGCAGGAGCAGGGCCCGGGGCAGGAGCAGGCCCCAGCTCTTCCTGGGCAGCGTCAGGCTCTGCGGGGCCCGGTTCCTGGTCACCTGCTGGCGGCTGGTCCCCGGCTGAGGTGGCGGCAGGCACCGTCTCCCAATCCCCAGCTCCTGCTGATGTCAGGAGGGGCCCGAGCTCCTTGCCAGGAGCAGCTGTGAGAGGAGAGAAGGTCCCGCGCTTGCCTGCCTCTGCGTGTGCCTTGGCGCCCACAGGACCCAGGCGGGGCGTGGCGGAGAGGCCGCAGCCAGGGAAGGAACCCTCAGCGGGACGGCTCCCCGAGGGCAGTGTCCCCGCTGGGTGCTCTGAGCCCAGTCCTTGCTCCTAGGCCCCCACCAGCCTGTGGGGCTCGTCCCTGTGGGCCCAGCACCGACCCGTTCCCGCACACGCCCAGGCACCCAGCCCCGGCCCGCCTTCTCACCCTGGGGCTCGGCTTCCGCAGGTGGCCTGGCAGGCTCGGAAGCCTTTCCTGGGCCTGCGGACTCCTGGGTCAGAGAGGAGGTGGTGGCCGCCTGCCTCGTCTCTTCCTCCGTGGCCTTCTGCAAAGACAGGGACCGGTCACTGGCCCGGAGCCATCCCAGCCCCGCCCGGCCGACCCCACTGTCCTCTTGCCCGGTCCCCCTGCTGCTCCCACGTGGTCCCCAGACCCTTGCCTGCCCAGCCCTACCCCCGGTCCCGGGACCCACACCTGCAGGGCTCTGGGGATCGACCCTGGCCAGGAGCTCACATCCCCCACACCTGTCCCACCCAGCAAGCCTTGACCTTGACCGCGACCTGCCCACCGGGCATCTGACCCCTCATCCACCTGCTCCTGCTCAGGAAGGCCCCACCGCACGTGAGCCCTCCTTCCAGACACATACCTGCACAGGCACGCTCACAGACACACACACACACACACACACACACACACATACACACACACACACACACTCACACAAAGACACATACACACACAAACCCAGCGGTTGAGGGGACCCGTGGCTGCGCCCGTCGATGCGAGCGTGTGGGGCTGGGCGGCCGGCTCTGGCCTCCCGGAGTCACCTTAGTCTCCTTTCGGCCAAAAGGCCAGAGGCGTCGGGCAGCCCTCAAAGGACCTCCCGAGCGCGAGGAAGTGGTGGCGGGCTCGCTGTCCTCCTTCTCCACTGTCCCGAGTTTGGGAGGCAGCATGCGAACATGGTGTTGGTTGGACGATGTCCAAAGCAACGAGCTGCGCAGGGGGGCGTCCCTGGAATGTGGGTGCCTGGTGACGTGGGTTCCAATTCTGTTGGGCTCTGTGGTCAGGGAAGTGAGGTCACCGCTTCCTGGGGACCCCTGCCCCGACTTCCTCCTCACACCGGAGCCCCCGAGGGCCCCTCCCCAGCCGCTCCGTGCTCACCCCCCACCCCATGCCGCGTCCAGACAGTGGCCCCCACACATCGGACTTGTTTCGGTGGTGCTGACGGCAGCAGGCCACGGCGCTGAGCCCTGCCCGCATGCAGGGTCCCGTCGGTGTTGGCCATGCACCTGCGTGTGCAATGGGGTGGGGGGGCGGTCAGGGAGTCAGCGTGGGTCCGGCTCGGGAGATCCTCCCGAGGAGACTCCCAGGTTCCCACTCACAGCTGCGTGTGTGTTCCCGTGGGTCCACGCCCTGTCCGAACCTGGGCTGTGCTCAGCGTGTGCGTTTCAGCCATGTGGTCTGTGCCAGGAGGGGTCTCACGGGGATGCCGTCGCAGGAGGCAGTTCCTGGGCAGGAGCGACGGGGTTCTTCAGGAACCTCGAGACCGTCAGCGAGCATCTCTTCCCACGACGGGTCGAGGGACTCGTCGTGAGCTGCGCGTGCGTGGGTGTGTCCCTGCGTGGGTGCGGGCGTGCACGGGACCCGATGGGAACGGGGTTCCGGACCCGGCAGTGGCCAGGGTGTGTGTGGGGTGCTTCGGGGGAGGGGACCGAGCTAGGCCAGGGCCTGGCCATCCCTGCTGAGGGGAAGGTGAGCCAGCCCACACGGAGGACCGGCGGGCAGGAGGAGCCTTGTGGCCACGGGGCCGGCGAGCCCGGGCTGGTCCCTCCTTGGCAGGACGCATGTGGGCAGCTCCGGTTCCCTGCTCGGAGCCCGGGGGGACCCGCGGCCCCCACGGGAGATCGTTTCTTGTGCAGCAGAAGGCCTTGTGCCCTCGGGCTCCGGGCTCCCGGGAGCACAGCTGAGGATGAGCCCATCCTCAGAGCCGCCATCCGCCGTGGGTGCGGGGGTCCTCCCACGCCGGCCCGTCCACATCTCCGTCCTTGTTGTCGGCATAGTCGATGCAGGGAGGGCGGCAGAGGGGGCCGTGGGTGAAGAGCCCGGCGTGGGAAGTGGGGCCCACACTCACGGTGCTGGGGGTTCCTCCTTCCGAGGAAGCCGGGGCAGGACTCCAGGCAGAAGCAGAGGGGGAGCTGGGGCATGGTGGCCGCCCGGTCCCTCACCGGCTGAGCGAGGTTGTGGATACCCCCAGGCCCCTCTGGTCCTTGTTTTGGACCTCAGTCCACAGAGGGTAGCCGCTCGGTCAAGGCAGGATGGCAAGTCCGGTGCGAAGACAGCAAGAAGCCGAGACCCGGCACAGTGGGGTTGTCGGTGGAGACAACAGGGTGTGGTGGCCAATGCTGGAGAGGGTCTCGGCCTTGGCTTCGGGGCACAGGGCTGGCGCGGCTCTGCCTTCCCGTGGAGGCCCAGGCGCGCCGCCCGCCCTCGGGTACCTGCCGCCGCGGGAGCACCTGCCCCCTCCTCTCTGCTGAGGGCTCTCTCCTGCGCCAGCCGTGCCTCCTCCCACGCCAGCCAGCGGCTGCCGGCCGTGCAGCCCGGGAGCCTGGACATCACGACGACCACCTTCCCCCGCCGGGGGACCGAGCCCTGTGGGGGGGATGTGGTCTCCCAGTGGGCCTGAGGTCAAGGCCCCCCCCCCGGCGCTCCCTGCCCAGCTTTGGGCTCATTGTGCCCTGTCCCCACTCAGCTCCCTGGGCCCAGGTCCTCCTCCGTTGGGGGAGCAGCCTCGGACCGGGCTCCCCACACTGGGCCCGGGAGCGGCTCGTCCGGACCTCCTGGCCTGGCGCCTCCCTGCCTGGCCTAGGGGGCCACCGGCTGGCCTCCCGTGCTGGTCCGAGGTGACCCAGCGCCGGCAGGATCAGGGCACTGCACCGGAGATGACCGGTGACTCCCGAGCGAGCGCCCAGGCCTGGCCCAGCGCACCGGGCTTGTGAGGGGCCCAGCGCTGGAGGCGGGTGTCCCGCCATGGGGCACGGGGTGTGTCCTCGTCATGGCAGCCCCACGTGGTGGGTGTGGCCCCTGAGGGATCCCAGAAGAGGCAGGAGACAGACACGGGGGTTGACAGGACATTGCTTCCCAAGGAGGACGACGTCAGGCTCAGAGCACCTGCGAGGTCCTTAGGAAAACTCGGAGGCCCTGGGGATGTTGGCTGCGATGCTGTTCCTGGGGCCCAAGAGCGGTGCCCCAAAGCCCCTTTCAACATGGCCCGACGCAGTCTTTGGGGCTTCGGGGGATCGGGGCCGGTGGGCCATGAGGACGCCCAGGGCGTCACGTGGAGGACTCGATGTTTCTGGAGGCAGTGCTAAGCCTCGTTCTCATCCGCCCTCTGTGCAGCCGGCCCCCGTGTTCCGCAGCGGATTCCAGGTGGCCATCCCGCTGCTCAACCTGAGGACCGTGCCCCGTCAGCGCCCACAGTGACCGTGAGTGCCCCGGGGACAGGGACCATGTGGTTGGGCTGCTCCCCCGGGATGAAGCCCCAGGGCTCAGTTGCCCGCTGGGACCCCAGAGCCTCTGCTGGGTGAGGGAGGAATGGAGGGAGGCAAGCTGGGGGAGAGGGTGGAAAGGAGGGAGGGAAAGAAGAGGAAGGCCTAGACAGGGAGGGAGGGCAGGAGGGAGGGAAGGAAGGACTGAGGGACTGAAGGCCTGAGGGAGGGAGGCCGTGAAAGCACAGGAGTGCGGCCCATGCCTCTGGAGTCCTTGGGTGGAGGGAGGTGCGAGGGCGTCCCCGGCCAGACCCTGGATGGTGGCTCAGGGCAGGTGCATCTGTCCTCGCCGTCCTGCCCTTCCTCCTCCTGGGCCATCCTGGATGGCCTTCTGCCATCCTGGACCCTGTCCACCTCCTCGTCCACCAATTGTGACTGTTCCCAGGAGCAGGGGGGGCAGGAGGGCTCTCAGGAGGGGCTTCGTGGATCCGGTGCCCCGGAGGAGACTGGGACGGTTAGCTCCAGGACGTTGTCACCTGAGCACTGGGACCGAGGACGACGTCCACATCCCTGGGCATGAGCGCTCCCCGACTGCCTCACCCTGCTCTCTCCCTTCTGGCAAGAAACACCGTGCCAGAGGTGGCGGGCTTAGTCCCCGGACGAGCACTGCTAGGTGATGGGTGCCCCTGCGGGCTGGGATGGGTGCTGCCCGCTGTGGTCCCAGACAGGGGTGCCCGTCCCCCTTCTCTCCGGGGGACGTGCCCTGGACCTCCGTGTCGGCGCGTTCTCCCCAGGGCTACTTGTCCTCAGGCCAGACACCGGCCGGTCTGAGGGGGACGCGCGCTGCCTCCGTAGGGTTTCCTTGGCCAGAGGCTTTCCCTGGGAGCTCCCGCATCGCTGACACGGGCTCCCGGCGTGGCCTGTCCGCCCCCGGCCCCCCGCACCCCCCCCCCATCCACCTGGCATGCTTTCGGTCTGTGTCGTTGTGGGACCCGGTGCCTTGGAGCCTGGTGGGCACCAGAGGCCGGGGAGAGCTTTCTCTGGCCTTGGGTTGTGAGCGATGGGTATGCCGTGTGGGGTGTGTCTTCCAGCTGTGTGCCTCGCCCTGGTGTGTGTGCAGGCCCCAGGAGGAAGCTGCCGGGTCGCGTCTGGGGTCCGGCTGTGGTGTCCCGGCGGGAACAGGGGTCTCGGCCCCGACCTTGGGCCCCTCTGCACTCAAGGGCCCTCCGTGATCCCGTCTCCTCTAGAACCCTTCGGGGTTTTCGGTATGGCAGGGGGCAAGTTCCACGTCCAAGTCGCCCAGGACAAAACCCAGTCCCCTTTGGAAAGAGGTGGGCAGACACCCGGGCACCTCCAGAGTCATTCCCCTCCCAGAAATGTCCAGATCCGGGGAAGGAAGGGAGAGAGAAAGCAGCTGAGGCGTGGCGAGGGGCCGGACTAGGGGAGCAATGGGCAGGGAGGGCTTGGGCTCAGGGTCCCCTTCGGGGAAGGAGTTGTTCCACAGCGATGTTCTGGGCTGTTGGGGGGCGGTGGGGGTGGCGGGGGGGCAGCGGCGCCGGGGACGGACTTAGGGTTGAGCACGGGTTCCACGGAAAAACGATGCATTTTATTTAAAAGAGAGAGGCGAGAGCGTCGAGGGCATGCAAAGCTAGGATGACGGTGAGACCGAAGCAGAGAGAAAGAACCCAGGCGGAGGGGATGAACCGTGGCGGCCGGCCATCGGGGTCGGGGCATGGAACGGAGGGTACCCGTCCAGGGAGCTCTCCCCGCAGAGCGGGGGGCTCTGGATGGGGCTCTGGGAGCCCCGCAGGAGCAGGGGTAGGGGCAGGGGTTGGGAAAGGGGCCGGCACAGGAGCTGGGCCTGGTGCATGAGCTGGGACCGGGGCAGGAGCAGGAGCAAGGGGAGGGACAGGGTCAGCAGGAGCGGCCGGTGCAGCAGGCAGGGCTGGAGCTGGGTCAGGGCCAGGAAGAGGAGTGCAGGCAGGGCCAGGGGAAAGGGCAGGAGCAAGGGGCAGGAGCTGGGTGTGGGGCTGGAACAGGTGTCCGGTGGGAACAGGGAGAGGCAGGGGAAGAGACAGTGGCCCTGCGAGGGGCAAAGGGAGGGGCAGCAGTCCTGGCCGAGGCCGGGGAAGCGGCAGGGCCTGGGTGTGGAGCAGCAAGAGGGACCCAGGCAGGAGCAGGAGAAGGGGCAGGAGCAGGGGCAGGACCTGGGTCTCGGGCAGGAGCAGGGGCCCAGGCAGGGAGAGGCGAAGACACAGGGGCCCTGAGAGGGGCAAGGGAAGGGCCAGTGGTGCTTGGAGGGGCAGGGGAAGGGCGCGGGTAAGCGGCAGGGGCAGGGGCCGGAGCAGGAGGACGGGTGGGGTCTGGAGCAGGAACAGGGACCCAGGGAGGAACACGGGAAGGGGCAGTCTTCCAGGCAGGGGAAGGGGCAGGGGCAGGAAGAGGTGCAGGGCATGCGTGTGGGGCAGGAATCGGGGCAGAGGCAACGGCACGGACAGGGGCAGGGGCAGGGGCAGGGGCCGGATCCAGGGTAGGAACTGGGCCTGGGGCAGGAAGGAGGGCAGAGGCAGGGGCAGGGGAGTGGCCAGTGGTCCTGGCGGGGTTTGGAGAAGGGGCAGGAGCTGGGTCTGGGGCAGGAGCAGGGTCACAGGCAGGTGAAGGGGTAGGGGTCCTGGCAGGGGCAGAGGCAGGGGCAGGGCAAGGGGCAGGGATCCTGGCAGGGGCAAGGGAAGGGGCCGTGGAAGGGGCTGGAGCTGGGAGAGGTGTCCCGGCGATGGCTGGCGCAGGATCCAGGGCCCGAGCCGGGACTGGGTCAGGATCAGGGGCACAGGCGGGGACAGGGCAGGTGTCCGTGGCCGGGGTCGGGGCAGGCGAAGGGGCAGGATCAGATACAGGAGCTGGGTGTGGGGCCAGAAGAAGGGCAGAGGCACGGGCAGGGGAAGGGGCAGCAGCTGTCTCCGGGGCAGGCGAAGGGGCAGGGGCCGGGCAAGGGGAATGAGTCCTTGCAGGGGCTGGGGCAGGGGCTGGGTGTGGGGCAGTAAGAGGGGCGCAGGCCGGGGAAGGGGCCGGGGCCACGGCCGGGGCAGGGGACGGGGCAGGGGCAGCGGCAGGGTTTGGAGCTGGGTCAGGTGCAGTGGTGCTGGCTGGTGCAGGATGCAGGGCAGGAGCGGGGCCTGTGGCAGGATGAGGGGCCCAGGCAGGGACGGGGGAAGGCGCAGGATCGTGAGAGGAGCAGGAGCAGGAGCAGGGCCCGGGGCAGGAGCAGGCCCCAGCTCTTCCTGGGCAGCGTCAGGCTCTGCGGGGCCCGGTTCCTGGTCACCTGCTGGCGGCTGGTCCCCGGCTGAGGTGGCGGCAGGCACCGTCTCCCAATCCCCAGCTCCTGCTGATGTCAGGAGGGGCCCGAGCTCCTTGCCAGGAGCAGCTGTGAGAGGAGAGAAGGTCCCGCGCTTGCCTGCCTCTGCGTGTGCCTTGGCGCCCACAGGACCCAGGCGGGGCGTGGCGGAGAGGCCGCAGCCAGGGAAGGAACCCTCAGCGGGACGGCTCCCCGAGGGCAGTGTCCCCGCTGGGTGCTCTGAGCCCAGTCCTTGCTCCTGGCCCCCCACCAGCCTGTGGGGCTCGTCCCTGTGGGCCCAGCACCGACCCGTCCCCGCACACGCCCAGGCACCCAGCCCCGCCCCGCCTTCTCACCCTGGGGCTCGGCTTGCGCAGGTGGCCTGGCAGGCTCGGAAGCCTTTCCTGGGCCTGCGGACTCCTGGGTCAGAGAGGAGGTGGTGTCCGCCTGCCTCTTCTCTTCCTCCGTGGCCTTCGGCAAAGACAGGGACCGGTCGCTGGCCCGGAGGCATCCCAGCCCCGCCCGGCCGACCCCACTGTCCTCTTGCCCGGTCCCCCTGCTGCTCCCACGTGGGCCCCAGACCTGTGCCTGCCCAGCCCTACCCCCGGTCCCGGGACCCACACCTGCAGGGCTCTGGGGATCGACCCTGGCCAGGAGCTCACATCCCCCACACCTGTCCCACCCAGCCAGCCTTGACCTTGACCGCGACCTGCCCACCGGGCATCTGACCCCTCATCCACCTGCTCCTGCTCAGGAAGGACCCACCGCACGTGAGCCCTCCTTCCAGACACATACCTGCACAGGCACGCTCACAGACACACACACACGCGCGCGCACACACACACACACACACACAAACTCTCACACAAAGACACATACACACGCAAACCCAGCAGTTGAGGGGACCCGTGGCTGCGCCCGTCGATGCGAGCGTGTGGGGCTGGGCGGCCGGCTCTGGCCTCCCGGTGTCACCTTAGTCTCCTTTAGGCCGAAAGGCCAGAGGCGTCGGGCAGCCCTGAAAGGACCTCCCGAGCGCGGGGAAGTGGTAGGCGGGCGCGCTGTCCTCCGTCTCCACCGACCCGAGTTTGGGAGGCAGCATGCGAACATGGTGTTGGTTGGACGATGTCCAAAGCAACGAGCTGCGCAGGAGGGCGTCCCTGGAATGTGGGTGCCTGGTGACGTGGGTTCCAATTCTGTTGGGCTCTGTGGTCAGGGAAGTGAGGTCACCGCTTCCTGGGGACCCCTGCCCCGACTTCCTCCTCACACCGGAGCCCCGAAGGCCCCTCCCCCAGCCGCTCCGTGCTCACCCCCCACCCCATGCCGCGTCCAGACAGTGGCCCCCACACATCGGACTTGTTTCGGTGGTGCTGACGGCAGCAGGCCACCGCACTGATCCCTGACCGCATGCAGGGGCCCTCGGTGTTGGGCATGAACCCGCGTGTGCAATGGGGTGGGGGGGGGCGGTCAGGGAGTCAGCATGGGTCCGGCTCGGGAGATCCTCCCGAGGAGACTCCCAGGTTCCCACTCACAGCTGCGTGTGTGTTCCCGTGGGTCCACGCCCTGTCCGAACCTGGGCTGTGCTCAGCGTGTGCGTTTCAGCCATGTGGTCTGTGCCAGGAGGGGTCTCACGGGGATGCCGTCGCAGGAGGCAGTTCCTGGGCAGGAGCGACGGGGTTCTTCAGGAACCTCGAGACCGTCAGCGAGCATCTCTTCCCACGACGGGTCGAGGGACTCGTCGTGAGCTGCGCGTGCGTGGGTGTGTCCCTGCGTGGGTGCGGGCGTGCACGGGACCCGATGGGAACGGGGTTCCGGACCCGGCAGTGGCCAGGGTGTGTGTGGGGTGCTTCGGGGGAGGGGACCGAGCTAGGCCAGGGCCTGGCCATCCCTGCTGAGGGGAAGGTGAGCCAGCCCACACGGAGGACCGGCGGGCAGGAGGAGCCTTGTGGCCACGGGGCCGGCGAGCCCGGGCTGGTCCCTCCTTGGCAGGACGCATGTGGGCAGCTCCGGTTCCCTGCTCGGAGCCCGGGGGGACCCGCGGCCCCCACGGGAGATCGTTTCTTGTGCAGCAGAAGGCCTTGTGCCCTCGGGCTCCGGGCTCCCGGGAGCACAGCTGAGGATGAGCCCATCCTCAGAGCCGCCATCCGCCGTGGGTGCGGGGGTCCTCCCACGCCGGCCCGTCCACATCTCCGTCCTTGTTGTCGGCATAGTCGATGCAGGGAGGGCGGCAGAGGGGGCCGTGGGTGAAGAGCCCGGCGTGGGAAGTGGGGCCCACACTCACGGTGCTGGGGGTTCCTCCTTCCGAGGAAGCCGGGGCAGGACTCCAGGCAGAAGCAGAGGGGGAGCTGGGGCATGGTGGCCGCCCGGTCCCTCACCGGCTGAGCGAGGTTGTGGATACCCCCAGGCCCCTCTGGTCCTTGTTTTGGACCTCAGTCCACAGAGGGTAGCCGCTCGGTCAAGGCAGGATGGCAAGTCCGGTGCGAAGACAGCAAGAAGCCGAGACCCGGCACAGTGGGGTTGTCGGTGGAGACAAGAGGGTGCGGTGGCCAATGCTGGAGAGGGTCTCGGGCTTGGCCTCGGGGCACCCGGGCTGGCGCGGCTCTGCCTTCCCGCAGAGGCCCACACGCGCCGCCCGCCCTCGGGCACCTGCCGCCGCGGGAGCACCTGCCCCCTCCTCTCTGCCGAGGGCTCTCTCCTGTGCCAGCCGTGCCTCCTCCCACGCCAGCCAGCGGCTGCCGGCCGTGCAGCCCGGGAGCCTGGACATCCCGACGACCACCTTCCCCCGCCGGGGGACCGAGCCGTGCGGGGGGGATGTGGTCTCCCAGTGGGCCTGAGGTCAAGGCCCCCCCCACGGCGCTCCCTGCCCTGCTTTGGGCTCATTGCGCCCTGTCCCCACTCAGCTCCCTGGGCCCAGGTCCTCCTCCGTTGGTGGAACAGCCTCGGCCCGGGCTCCCCACAGTGGGCCTGGGAGCGGCTCGTCCGGACCTTTGGCCTGGCGCCTCCCTGCCTGGCCTAGGGGCCCCCCAGCTGGCCTCCCGGGCTGTTCCGAGGCGACCCAGCGCAGGCAGGCTCAGGGCACTGCACCGGAGATGTCCGGTGACCCCCGAGCGAGCGCCCAGGCCTGGACCAGCGCACCGGGCTTGTGAGGGGCCCAGCGCTGGAGGCGGGCGTCCCGCCATGGGGCACGGGGTGTGTCCTGGTCATGGCGGCCCCACGTGGTGGGTGTGGCCCCGGAGGGATCCCAGAAGAGGCAGGAGAGACACGGGGGTCGACAGGACATTGCTTCCCAAGGAGGACGATGTCAGGCTCAGAGGACCTGCGAGGTCCTTAGGAAAACTCAGAGGCCCTGGGGATGTTGGCTGCGATGCTGTCCCTGGGGCCCAAGAGTGGTGCCCCAAAGCCCCAGTCAACACGGCCCGACGCAGTCTTTGGGGCTTCGGGGGATCGGGGCCGGTGGGCCATGAGGACGCCCAGGGCGTCACGTGGAGGATATCCTGACTTGGCGTCCCTTTTCGGGACTCGATGTTGCTGGAGGCAGTGCTAAGCCTCATTCTCTTCCGCCCTCTGTGCAGCCGGCCCCCGTGTTCCGCAGCGGATTCCAGGTGGCCATCCCGCTGCTCACCTGAGGACCGTGCCCCGTCAGTGCCCACAGTGACCGTGAGTGCCCCGGGGACAGGGACCATGTGGTTGGGGCTGCTCCCCCGGGATGCTTGAAGCCCCAGGGCTCAGTTGCCTGCTGGGACCCCAGAGCCTCTGCTGGGTGAGGGAGGAATGGAGGGAGTCAAGCTGGGGGAGAGGAAGGAGGGAGGGAAAGAAGAGGAAGGCCTAGACTAGACGGGGAGGGAGGGCAGGAGGGAGGGAAGGAAGGACTGAGGGACTGAAGGCCTGAGGGAGGGAGGCCGTGAAAGCCCAGGAGTGCGGCCCATGCCTCTGGAGTCCTTGGGTGGAGGGAGGTGCGAGGGCGTCCCCGGCCAGACCCTGGATGGTGGCTCAGGGCTGGTGCATCTGTCCTCGCCGTCCTGCCCTTCCTCCTCCTGGGCCATCCTGGATGGCCTTCTGCCATCCTGGACCCTGTCCACCTCCTCGTCCACCAATTGTGACTGTTCCCAGGAGCAGGGGGGGCAGGAAGGCTCTCAGGAGGGGCTTCCCGGATCCGGTGCCCCGGAGGAGACTGGGACGGTTAGCTCCAGGATGTTGTCACCTGAGCACTGGGACCGAGGACGGCGTCCACGTCCCTGGGCATGAGCGCTCCCCGACTGTCTCACCCTGCTCTCTCCCTTCTGGCGTGAAACACCGTGCCAGAGGTGGCGGGCTTAGTCCCCGGACGAGCACTGCTAGGTGATGGGTGCCCCTGCGGGCTGGGATGGGTGCTGCCCGCTGTGGTCCCAGACAGGGGTGCCCGTCCCCCTTCTCTCCGGGGGACGTGCCCTGGACCTCCGTGTCGGCACGTTCTCCCCAGGGCTGCTGGTCCTCAGGCCAGACACCGGCCGGTCTGAGGGGGACGCGCGCTGCCTCCGTAGGGTTTCCTTGGCCAGAGGCCTTCCCGGGGAGCTCCCCAATCGCTGACACGGGCTCCCCGCGTGGCCTGTCCGCCCCCGGCCCCCCGCACCCCCCCCATCCACCTGGCATGCTTTCGGTCTGTGTCGTTGTGGGACCCGGTGCCTTGGAGCCTGGTGGGCGCCAGAGGCCGGGGAGAGCTTTCTCTGGCCTTGGGTTGTGAGCGATGGGTATGCCGTGTGGGGTGTGTCTTCCAGCTGTGTGCCTCGCCCTGGTGTGTGTGCAGGCCCCAGGAGGAAGCTGCCGGGTCGCGTCTGGGGTCAGGCTCTGGTGTCCCGGCGGGAACAGGGTCTCGGCCCCGACCTTGTGCCCCTCTGCACTCAAGGGCCCTCCGTGATCCCATCTCCTCTAGAACCCTTCGGGGTTTTCGGTATGGCAGTGGGCAAGTTCCACGTCCAAGTCGCCCAGGACAAAACCCAGGCCCCTTTGAAAAGAGGTGGGCAGACACCCGGGCACCTCCAGAGTCATTCCCCTCCCAGAAATGTCCAGATCCGGGGAAGGAAGGGAGAGAGAAAGCAGCTGAGGCGTGGCGAGGGGCCGGACTAGGGGAGCAATGGGCAGGGAGGGCTTGGGCTCAGGGTCCCCTTCGGGGAAGGAGTTGTTCCACAGCGATGTTCTGGGCTGTTGGGGGCGGTTGGGGGGGGGGGGCGGGGGGGGCGGCGGCGCCGGGGACGGACTTAGGGTTGAGCACGGGTTCCAAGGAAAAACGATGCATTTTATTTAAAAGAGATAGGCGAGAGCGTCGAGGGCATGCAAAGCTAGGATGACGGTGAGACCGAAGCAGAGAGAAAGAACCCAGGCGGAGGGGATGAACCGTGGCGGCGGGCCATCGGGGTCGGGGCATGGAACGGAGGGTACCCGTCCAGGGAGCTCTCCCCGCAGAGCAGGGGGCTCTGGATGGGGCTCCATATGCATGGACATGCCATCAAAAAACCACAGGGTAAAATGATCGTCCCATAATCTAGTCCTCTAAACACCCAAGGCAATTACTTCAAATTCTTTCTCAATTTTTCCCAGAACCTCCTCAATATTTTTTTTTAAGATTTTATTTATTTATTTGAGAGAGAGACAGTGAGAGAGAGCATGAGCAAGGAGCAGGTCGGAGAGAGAAGCAGACTCCCCATGGAGATGGGAGCTCAATGCGGGACTCGATCCTGGGACTCTGGGATCATGACCTGAGGCAGTTGTCCAACCAACTGAGCCACCCAGGCATCCCAAACTTCCTCAATATTTTAAACAATGTGCTCATCTTCTAATGCTTCGTTCTTAAATCCCAAATATCAGGTCATGATTTGAAAGTCAGGCCACTGTGTATGAAGTGTCATTCACTCCCTATATCATCAACATTTTCTCCTTCCCTCCCTATTCTGTCAACATAGTTACATCCCATGCTATGTTTGAGGAAGTGCATTGATAGCTTTCTTCCATTCCCTAGAATTTATTGTTTGCATATAAAATATATAACCAATTTCAAAACATTATGTTTTTTTATAGACATTACTACATATATTTATTCTCCTATTACCATAATTTCCCTCAAGGAGAAGTTAGGACATCTATCCACCTGATATTGGGAATTATGAACACATCGTTTTCAAGACAGTACTTGGTGTTTTTAAGGAAGAACCATTTTAATTTTTTTTAAAGTTTTTATTCATTGATTTGACAAACGGAGATCAGAAGTAGGCAGAGAGGCAGACAGCGAGAGGGTGAAGCAGGCTTCCTGCTGAGCAGAGAGCCTGAGGCAGAGCTCGGTCTCAGGAACCTGGGATCATGACCTGAGCCAAAGGCAGAAGCTTTAACCCACTGAGCCACTCATGTGCCCCTAAGGAAGCACCATTTAATAGATTATTTATTTTATTTTTCTGTGTTCTTTGCATTGTATTTGAGTATTGTAGTTCATAAATACTGGTTCTGAAAAAAGGTTTTTTAAATTTTTTATTTATTTTTTTAAAAACATATAATGTATTTTTATCCCCTGGGGTACAGTTCTGTGAATCACCAGGTTTACACAGTTCAGAGCACTTACCATAGCACATACCCTACCCAATGTCCATAACGCCACCACCCTCTCCCAAACCCCCCTCACCCCAGCAACCCTCAGTTTGTTTTGTGAGATGAAGAGTCTCTTATGGTTTGTCTCCCTCCCAATCCCATCTTGTTTCATTTATTCCTTTCCTACCCCCCTAAGATCCCCCACATTGCCTCTCCACTTCCTCATGTCAGGAAGATCATATGATAATGGTCTTTCTCTGATTGACTTATTTTGCTCACCATGATACCCACTAGTTCCATCCATGTTGTTGCAAATGGCAAGATTTAATTTCTTTTGATGGCTGCATAGTATTCCATTGTGTATATATACCACCTCTTCTTTTTTTTTTTTTTTTTCTCTATACCACCTCTTCTTTATCCATTCATCTGTTGATGGACATCTAGGTTCTTTCCATAGTTTGGCTATTGTGGACATTGCTGCTATAAACATTCAGGTGCATGTGCCCCTTCGGATCACTACGATTGTATCTTTGGGTAAATACCTGGTAGTGCAATTCCTGGGTCATAGGGTAGCTCTATTTTCAACTTTTTGAGGAACCTCCCTGCTCTTTTCCAGAGTGGTGGCACCAGCTTGCATTCCCACCAACAGTGTAGGAAGATTCCCCTTTCTCCGCATCCTCGCCAGCATCTGTCATTTCCTGACTTGTTCATTTTAGCCATTCTGACTGCCATGAGGTGGTATCTCATTGTGGTTTTGATTTGTATTTCCCTGATGCCAAGGGACGTGGAGCATTTTTTCATGTGTCTGTTGGCCATCTGGATGTCTTCTTTGCAGAAATGTCTGTTCATGTCCTCTGCCCATTTCTTGATTGGATTATTTGTTTTTTGGGTGTTGAGTTTGTTAAACTATTTATAGATTTTGGACAATACCCTTTATCTGATATGTCATTTGCAAATATCTTCTCCCATACTGTCAGTTGTCTTTTGGTTTTATTAACTGTTTACTTTGCTGTGCAAAAGATTTCGATCTTGAGGAAATTCCAAAAGTTCATTTTTGCCCTTACTTTCCTTGCCTTTGGTGAAGTCCCTAGGAAGAAGTTGCTGCGGCTGAGGTCGAAGAGGTTGCTGCCTGTATTCTCTTCAAGAATTTTGATGGATTCCTTTCTCACATTAACATCCTTCATCCATTTTGAGTCTATTTTTGTGTGTGGTGTAAGAAGATGGTCCAATTTCATTTTTCTGCATGTGGTTGTCCAATTTTCCCAACACCATTCATTGAAGAGGCTTTCTTTTTTCCATTGGACATTCTTTCCTGCTTTGTCAAGGATTGGTTGACCATAGAGTTGAAGGTCTAGTTCCGGGCTTTCTATTCTGTTCCATTGACCTATGTGTCTGTTTTTGTGTCAGTATCATACTGTCTAGATAATGACAGCTTTGTAATAGAGCTTGAAGTATGGAATTGTGATGCCACCAACTTTGGCTTTCTTCTTCAAAATTCCTTTGGTTATTCGAGGTCTTTTCTGGTTCCATATAAATTTTAGGATATTTTCTCCATTTTTTTGAAAAAAAAAATGGATAGTATTTTGATAGGGATTACATTAAATGTGTAGATTGCTTTAGGTAGCATAGAAATTTTCACAATATTTGTTTTTCCAATCCATGAGCATGGAACATTTTTCCATTTCTTTGTGTCTTCCTCAACTTGTTTCATGAGTACTTTATAGTTTTCTGAGTACAGATACTTTGCCTCTTTGGTTAGGTTTATTCCTAGGTATTTTATGGGTTTGGATGCAATTGTATATGGAATTGACTCCTGAAATTCTTTTTCTTCTGTCTTGTTGTTGGTGTAAAAAAATGCAACTGATTTCTGTGCATTGATTTTATATCCTGACACTACTGAATTCCTGTAGGAGTTCTAGCAGTTTTGGAGTGGAGTCTTTTGGGTTTTCCACATAGAGTATCATATCATCTGCAAAGAATGATAGTTTGACTTCCTCTTTGCCATTTTGGTGCCTTTAATTTTTTTTTTTTTTGTTTTTGTTTTTTCTGATTGCTGAGGCTAGCACTTCTAGTCCTATATTGAATAGCGATGGTGATAATGGACATCCCTGCCGTGTTCCTGACCTTAGCTAAAAGCTTTCAGTTTTTCTCCATTGAGAATGATATTTGCAGTGGATTTTTTATAGATGGCTTTGATAATATTGAGGTATATGTCCTCTATCCCTACACTCTGAAGAGCTTTGATCAGGAAGGGATGCTATCAAATGCTTTTTCAGCATCTATTGAGAGTATCATATGGTTCTTGTTCTTTCTTTTATTAATGTATTGCATCACATTGATTGATTTGTGGATGTTGAACCAATCTTGCAGCCCTGGAATAAATCCCATGTGGTCGTGATGAATAATCCTTTTAATGTACTGCTGGATCCTATTGGCGAGTAATTTGGTGAGAATTTTCGCATCTGTGTTCATCAAGGATATCAGTCTGTAATTCTCTTTTTTGATGGGATCCTTGTCTGGTATTGGTATCAAGGTGATGCTGGCTTCATAATTGGAAGTTTTTCTTCCATTTTCATTTTTTGGAACAGTTTCAGAAGAATAGGAATTAATACTTCTTTAAATGTTTTGTAGAATTGCCCTGGGAATCTGTCTGGCCCTGAGCTTCTGTTTGTGTTGAGATTTTTGATGACTATTTCAATCTCCTTACTGGTTATGGGTCTGTTCAGGTTTTCTTTTTTCTGTCTGGTTCAGTTGTGATAGTTTATATGTCCCTAGGAATGCATCCATTTCTTCCAGATTCTCAAATTTGTTGGCATAGAGTTGCTCATAGTTTGTTCTTATAATTGTCTGTATTTCTTTGGTGTTAGTTGTGATCTCGCCTCTATCATTCATGAGTTTATTTATTTGGGTCCTTTCTCTTTTCCTTTTGATAATTCTGGCCAGGGGTTTTTCAATCTTATTAATTCTTTCAAAGAACAAGCTCCTAGTTTCATTGACTTGTTCTATTGTTTTTTGTTTGTTTGTTTGTTTGTTTATTTATTTCTATTTCATTGATTTCTTCTCTGATCTTTATGGTTTCTCTTCTCCTGCTGGGTCTAGGCTTTCTCTGTTGTTCTTTCTCCAGATCCTTTAAGTGTAGGGTTAGGTTGTGTATTTGAGACATTTCTTGTTTCCTGAGAAAGTCTCATACTGCTCTATATTTTCCTCTCAGGACTGCCTCTGTTGTGTCCCACAAATTTTGAGCTGTTTTGTTTTCATTAACATTTGTTTCCATGAATTTTTTCAATTCTTCTTTAATTTCCTGGTTGACCCATTCATTCTTTAGAAGGATGCTGTTTAGTCTCCATGTATTTGGGTTCTTTCCAAATTTCCTCTTGTGATTGAATTCTAGCATCAGAGAATTGTGGTCTGAAAACATGCAGGGAATGATCCCAAACTTTTGATAACAGTTGAGACCTGATTTATGACCCAGGATGTGATCTATTCTGGAGAATGTTCCATGTGAACTAGAGAAGAATGTGCATTCTGTTGCTTTGAGATTGAATGTGCTGAATATATCTGTGACGTCCATCTGGTCTAGTGTGTAATTTAAGGCCTTTATTTCCTTGTTGATCTTTTGCTTGGATGATCTCTCCATTTCAGTGAAGGGAGTGTTAAAGTCCCCTACTGTTGTATTATTGTTGATGTGTTTCTTTGATTTTGTTATTAATTGGTTGATATAGTTGCCTGCTCCCATGTTAGGAGCATAGATATTTAAAATTGTTAGATTCTCATCTTGGACAGACCCTTTGAGTATGATATAGTATGCTTCCTCATCTCTTATTATAGTCTTTGGCTTAAAATCTAATTGATCTGCTATAAGGACTGCCACCCCATGTTTCTTCTGATGTCCATTAGCATGGTAAATTTTCTTCCATTCCCTCACGTTATATCTGGAGTTGTCTTCGCGTCTAAAATGAGTTTCTTGTAGGCAGCATATTGATGGGTTTTGTTTTTTTATCCATTCTGATACCCTGTATCTTTTGATTGGGACATTTAACCCATTCGCATTCAGGGTAATGTTGAGAGAGATTAATTTAGTGCCATTATATTGCCTGTAAGGTGACTGTTGCTGTTTATTGTCTCTGTTCATTTATGATCTACTCCTTTTAGGCTCTCTCTTTGCTTAGAGGACCCCTTTCAATTTTTTCTGTAGAGCGGATTTGGTGTTTGCAAATTCTTTCAGTTTTTGTTTCTCCTGGAAGATTTTTATCTCTCCTTCTATTTTCAATGATAGACTAGATGGGTATAGTATTCTTGGCTGTATATTTTTCTCGATTAGTCCTCTGAATATATCATGCCAGTTCTTTCTGTCCTGCCAGGTCTCTGTGGAAAAGTCCACTGCCAATCTAATATTTTTACCATGGTATGATATAGACTTCTTTTCCCGGGATGTTTTCAGGATTTTCTCTTTGTCACTAAGACTTGTAAATTTTACTATTTACAATTGATGGGGTGTGAACCTATTCTTATTGATTTTGAGTGGGGTTCTCTGCACCTCCTGGATTTTGATGCTTCTTCCCTTTGCCCATTAGGGAAATTCCCTACAATAATTCTCTCCAATATACCTTCTATTCTCCTCTCTCTATTGACTTCTTCTGGAATCCCAATTATTCTTGTCATTTCATCTTATGGTGTCACTTATCTCTCAAATTCTCCCCTGGTGATCCAGTATTTATTTGTCTTTCTTTTGCTCAGCTTCTTTATCCTCTGTCATTTGGTCTTCTATATCACTGATTTTTTCTTCTGCCTCACTTATCCTAGTAGTAAGTGCCTCCATTTTTTATTGCACCTCATTAATAGCTTTTTAAATTTCAACTTGGTTAGATTTCAGTTCTTTTATTTCTCCAGAAAGGGCTTTTATTTCTCTGGAGAGAGATTCTCTAATATCTTCCATGCTTTTTTTGAGCCTGACTAGAACCTTGAGAATCACCATTCTGAACTCTAGATCTGACATATTACCAATGTCTGTTTTGGTTAGGTCCTAGCCTTCAGTACAACTGCTTGTTCTTTGTGTGTGTGTGTGTGTGTTTGTGTGTGTGTGTGTGTGTGTGTGTGTGTGTGTGTGTGTTTGCCTTGTCCTTTTGCTAGGATAATAATATATGAAGAAGTAAATAAAATACTAAAACTGTTGCAAAGACCCCAGGAAAATGTGCTTTATTTTTTTATTTTTTTTAAGATTTTTTTTATTTTTTATTTATTTGACATAGAGAGATCACAAGTAGGCAGAGAGGCAGGCAGAGAGAGAGAGAGAGAGAGGAGGAAGCAGGCTCCTTGCCGAGCAGAGAGCCCAATGCGGGACTTGATTCCAGAACCCTGGGATCATGACCTGACCCAAAGGCAGAGGCTTAAACCACTGAGCCACCCAGGCACCCGGAAAATGTGCTTTAACCAAATCAGAAGAGACCCCAATCATGGGGGCAAGAAAGGGGACAAAAAGCAGTTCAGAAAAAAACAGGGGATTCAAGATGGCAGGGAAGTAGGAAGAGGCACCATTTCAACCTGTACGCTAAAGTGAGCTGATTACCTACCAAGAACTCTGATAACCCATGAAATCAGACTGATATCAGAATTATAAACGTCTGGATCTCTCCAGGAGCAGAAGATGCCAGGGGGCATGTAAAGCAGAGTGGGAACATCGGACTGATATCAGAAGATAAACAAAAGGGGGAGGGAGCCACCAGAGGTGAACGATTGGAAAGTAATACCCCATACGAGAATGCCCTGCGTCTTGGGACCAGCATTAGCTTGGAGTCTGGTTGAAAGCACTCAAAAAAAAAAAAAAAAAAAAAAAAAGAGCAAAGGATCACGGGGGGGGTGGGAAATTGTGGGAATTGGAATGGTTAAGGACAGGGGCTTAAGTCCCCAGAGCCAGGACAGCCTCCCCTGGCACTGAGCCAGAGAGTGTGGCAGAGAAACCAGGTCTTGGTCCCTGAGCCACCAGCCTGCCTGAGCTGCCAGCGCGCCTGAGAATGCATGGGGTCCAGCTCACGTGAGGGCCTGGAGCCTCACCAGAAGGCAATCCTGAAACACTCACATCCCACACACTACCATGGGAGAGGTGCTCACAGGTGCTAGCCGGGCGCTCTGGCACACGGAAAAACCAGGGATTCCCAGCCTGGGCCAGCAGGAAAATCTCAGTGTGCGATCGATATTGGAACCTCTCTGATGGTCTGGAGCTGCCCAGATAGCCGCCGCTGCCCTGGTATTAGGTACAAGGAGGAGATCCTGCATCCCCTGGGACCGTGACTCATAACCTACTCTGCCAGCAGCTCTGCAGAGCATTCTGAGGATTCTCTCTGAGAGGGAGGTCGGGGTGCAGTTTGCTCTACTTTAAACCTCACGTGGCAGGCCCTTCCTCCATAAAACTAACTAGGAAGGAAGAAAAAAAAAGAAGATGACAAGAGAACAACCACCACTTCTTCATATATACAACTTTTATTTTTAACTCTTCACACTATTCTGGCTCATTTTTTAAAATACATATAGATAATTTTTAACCTATTTACCATCACTGTGAGATGTCCAGTACATCAAATTCCTTAATAACTTTCTAACCTGAACTTTTTGACACATACACCTGTGTTTTACTTTTGCTTTTCTATTTTTTGAATTTTTTAAATTTTTTTTAATTTTAATTTTTTTTAAATTTAGTTTAGTCTAGTTTATACTTTTTTAATTTTTATTTTCTAATATCAATGCTAACCCTATAGGCAAACCAATTTTTAATTCCCCTTTATCTTAGGAAAGTTGAATCCCTTAACAAAGACATCAAGATACATCCAGGAAGAATCAAAATAACCTTCCTTGTCCAAACTGAGAATTTATAAAAACTCTCCCATCTTTTCCTTCCACCAGTGTTTCTGTGTATTTGTGTTTGCCCTGATAGTATATAAATCTTATACTTGGAGTTCTTTTTGATGAGGTTCTTCCTTTTTTTGCTTTTATATATATATATAAAACTATATATATATATGTATATATAGTTTTTTCTCTTGTCATATGCTTTTATTAGTCTTTTTGTTTGTCTGTTTTTGTTTGTATACTTCATAAATTTTACCTTGGGGCAAATTTGGGCTGAGCCTTCTCTTTTATCTTAACTTTTTTTCCTGTCTCTCTCTCTCTCTTTTTTTTTCCCTTTTCTTTTTTCCATTTTTTTTCTTTCTTCCTCTCTATTTCTTTTTCTTTTCTTTTTTCTCTCATTTGGGTGGGGAACCCTGAAGCACAAAAGTGTTCCAGGGTACACCTTGACTGCACCACAATTGATAAATCCAGCTGCATCTGTTCAGTTATCTCTTACCAAAATGACTAGGAGGAGGAATACCGAACAGAAGAAAAATACCGAGGAAGGACCTTCTGCAACACAGCTAATGGCTATCAACATAGACAATATGTCAGAAAAGGAATTCAGACTAACATTTATCTGGGCAATAGCTAGGTTGGAGAAAGCCATGGATGACCAAATGGAATTGATTAGGGCAGAATTGAAAGCCACCAGGGATGATGTTCACAATGTTAGGGCAGAACTGAAAGCCACCAAGGATGATGTTCAAAATGCTCATCAGAAAGGATGAATACCCAACATTTGTAGCAACATGGACAGGACTGGAGAAGATTACGTTGAGCGAAGTAAGTCAAGCAGAGAGAGTCAAGTATCATATGGTTTCACTTATTTGTGGAGCATAACAAATAACACGGAGGACATGGGGAGATGGAGAGGAGAGGGAGTTGAAGGAAACTGGAAGGGGAGATGAACCATGATAGACTATGGACTCTGAAAAACAACCAGAGGGTTATAAAGGGGCGGCGGGGGTGGGGTGGGGTGGGGTGGGAGGTTGGGGAACCAGGTGGTGGGTAATAGGGAAGGCACGTACTGCATGGAGCACTGGGTGTGATGCCAAAACAATGAACACTGTTATGCTGTAAATAAACAAATAAAAATAAATAAATAAATTTAAAAAAAAGGCCAGGGTAGTGATTCACATATCACATAACTTAGATTCTAAACTAAAGTGTAGTCAGAGATATAGAAGGACATTACATAATTCTTAAAGGGACTATCTACCAAGATGATCTAACAATTGTAATATCTATACCCCAATATGGGAGCACCCAATTACATAAGAAAACTATTAATCAAGATAAAGATTCATATTGATATGAATACATTAATAGTAGGAGATCTTAACATGCCTCTCTCAGTAATAGACAGATCATTGAAGCAGAAAATCAATAAAGAAATAAGAGCATTGAATGAAACATTGGAGCAGATGGACCTCATAGACATATACAGAACATTCCACCCTAAAACAACAGAATACTCATTCTTCTCAAGTGCACATGAATAGACCACATACTGGGTCACAAAGTAGAACTCAACCAATACCAAAAGACTGACATTATTCCCTGCATATTCTCAGATCACAATGCTTTGAAACTGGAGCTCAATCATGAGGAAAAGTTCAGAAGGAACATAACCACCTGGTACCTAAAGACCACCTTGCTCTAGAATGCTTGGATCAACCATGATATCAAAAAGAACATAAACAATTCATGGAAACCAGTGAGAATGAAGACTCTTCGGTCCGAAACCTATGGGATACAGCAAAGTTGGTTCTAAGGGGGAAATACATAGCCATCCAAGCCTCCCTCAAAAAATTGAAAAATCCAGAATACGCCAGCTGTCTCTACACCTTAAAGAACTGGAGAATCAACAACAAATCAAACCAACTCCACACGGAAGAAGGGAAATAAGATTAGAACAGAGATCAATGAGGTAGAAACCAGAGATACAGTAGAATGTATCAGTGAAGCTAGAAGCTCATTTTTTGAAAGAATCAATAAGATCAATAAAACATTGGCCACACACTAATCCAAAAGAAAAAAAGAGAAATCCCAAATTAATAAAATTATGAATGAAAAGGGAGAGATCACAACTAACACCAAGGAATTAGAAACAATCATCAGAAATTATTACCAACAGTTATATGCCAATAGGCTAAGTAACCTAGATGAAATGGATGCATTCTTGGAAAACTATAAACTCCCAAAATTGAACCAGGAAGAAATTGACAACCTGAATAGACCGATATCTAGTAACGAGATTGAAGCAGTGATCAAAAACCTCCCAAAAAACAAGACCCCGGGGGAATTCTACCAAACATTCAAAGAAGACATAACACCAATTCTCCTGAAGCTGTTTCAAAAAATAGAAGCAGAAGTCAAACTTCCAGACATTTTTTATGAAACCAGCATTACTGTGATCCCCAAAGCAGGCAAAGACCCTACCAAAAAGGAAAATTTCAGGCCAATATCACTGATGAATATGGATGCTAAGATTCTCAACATGATCCTAGCAGACAGAATCCAGCACCACATTAAAAAGATAATCCACCATTACCAGGTGGGATTCATCCCTGGGTAACAAGGTTGGTTCAACATTCGCAAATCAATGTGATAGAACAAATCAATACGAGAAGAGAGAAGAGCCACATAGTCCTCTGAATTGATGCAGAAATAGCATATGACAAAATCCACCATCCGTTCCTGAATAAAATGCTTCAAAGTATAGGGATAGAGGGAACATTCCTGAACTATGAACTTTCTCTATGAAAGACCCATGGCAAATATCATCTTCAATGGGAAAAAGCATGCAGCCTTCCCATTGAGATAAGGAACATGACAAGGATGCCCACTCTCACCACTCTTGTTCAACATAGTATTTGAAGTCCTAGCAACGGCAATCAGACAACAAAGAGACATAAAAGGTATCCAAATTGACAATGAAGAAGTCAAACTCTCTCTCTTCGCAGATGACATGATTCTTTATATGGAAAACCCCAAAGACTCCACCCCCAAAGTACTAGAACTCATACAGCAATTCCGTAACATGGTAGGATACAAAGTCAATGTACAGAAATCAGTGGCTTTCTTATACAGTAACAATGAAAATACAGAAAGCGAAATTAGAGAACTGATTCTATTTACTCGAGCACCAAGAACCATAAGATACCTGGGAAGAAACCTAACCAAAGAGGTAAAGGACCTGTACTCGAGGAATTACAGAACACTCATGAAAGAAAATGAAGAAGACACAAAAAGATGGAAGACCATTCCATGCTCTTGGATTGGAAGAATAAACATTGTTAAAATGTCTATACTGCCCAGAGCAATCTATACTTTTAATGCCATTCCGATCAAAATTCCACCGTTATTTTTCAAAGAGCTGGAGCAAATAATCCTAAAATTTGTATGGAATCAGAAGAGACCCCAAATTGCTAAGGAAATGTTGAGTAACAAAAACAAAACTGGCGGCATCATGTTACCTGATTTCAAGCTTGACTACAAAGCTGTGATCATCAAGACAGCGTAGTACTGCCATAAAAACAGACACATAGAATAGTGGAACAGAGTACAGAGCCCAGATATGGACCCTCAACTCTATGGTCAAATAATCTTCGACAAAACAGGAAAAAAATCTACAGTGGAAAAAAGACAGTCTCTTCAATAAATGGTGCTGGGAAAACTGGACAGCGATATGTAGAAGAATGAAACTCGACCATTTTCTTACACCATACACAAAGATAAACTCCAAATGGATAAAAGGCCTCAATGTGAGAAACGAATCAATCAGAATCCTAAAGGAGAACATAGGCAGTAATCTCTTCGATGTCAGCCACAGCAAGTTCTTTCAAGATATGTCTCCAAAGGCAAAGAAAACAAAAGTGAAAATGAACTTTTGGGGCTTTATCAAGATCAAAAGCTTCTGGACAGCAAAGGAAACAATCAACAAAATAAAAAGGCAACCCACGGAATGGGTGAAGATATTGCAAATGACAGTACAGACAAAAGGTTGATATCCAGGATCTATAAAGAACTCCTCAAACTCAACACACACAAAACAGATAATCATATCACAAAATGGGCAGAAGATATGAACTGATACTTCTCCAATGATGACATACAAATAGCTGTCAGACATATGAAAAAATATGAAAAAATGTTCATCATCACTAGCCATCAGGGAGATTCAAATTAAAACCACATTGAGATATCACCTCACACCAGTTACAATGGCCAAAATTATCAATCTGGAAACAACGTGTGCTGGAGAGGATGTGGAGAAAGGGGAACCCTCTTCCACTGTTGGTGGGAATGCAAGTTGGTGTAGCCACTTGGGGAACAGTGTAGAGATTCCTCAAGAAATTACAGATAGAGCTTCTGTATGACCCTGCAATTGCACTGCTGGGTATTTACCCCAAAGATACAGATGTAGTGAAAATAGAGCCATCTGTACCCCAATGTTTATAGAAGCAATGGCCACGGTCGCCAAACTGTGGAAAGAACCAAGATGCCCTTCAATGGACGAATGGATAGGGAAGATGTGGTACATATACACGATGGAGTATCATGCCTCCATCAGAAAGGATGAATACTCAACTTTTGTAGCAACATGGACGGGACTGGAAGAGATTATGCTGAGCGAAATAAGTCAAGCAGAGAGAGCCATGTATCATATGCTTTCACTTATTTGTGCAGCATAACAAAGAATATGGAGGACATGGGGAGATAGAGAGGAGCAGGGAGTTGAAGGAAATTGGAAGGGGAGATGAACCATGAGAGACTATGGACTTTGATAAACAACCTGTGGGTTTTGAAGAGGCGGGGGATGGGAAGTTGGGGAGCAAGGTGGTGGGTAATAGGGATGGCACGTATTGCATGGTGCACTGGGTGTGTTGCAAAAACAACGAATACTGTTACGCTGAAAATAAATAAATAAATAAGAAGTTCCAAAAAAAAAGTTAAAAAATGAAAACAAATAAAGAAAAGATATAACAAAGATATATATCCATCCAGATAGATAGATAGATACATATTAGAATGGTGGCTAGAACAGGGTCACCCACTTAATTTGCGGAATATTTTGGTTTCTTAGAAGAAACTACTTCCCCAAATTTTAAAGAATGAATAACATATATGTGGGTAAAAACAATGAAGGGATGGACTATGCCTATAAAGATGAAAAAAAAATTAATTTCTAAATAAGGAGTTGATAAAGTAACTTGTTTGGGAGAAAAAAGAAAAAGAAAGTGGAGAGTATTTGCTCAGGCTGGAGGCTAAAACAAGCCTGGAGTTTCTATCTATTAGAAGAAGCTATACTCCAATTTTTTTAGAAGAACAAACTCTATCTGTATACAAAAAAATAAAGTTAGATACAATGAAGGATACAATGACTATAATAATGAAGGTTAAAAAAGATTATTATTTTCTTTATGTAAGGTAGTGTTAAGATAAACTAGTTAAACGTTAAAAGAGGAATGGATAAAAGTTAAAAAAAATCGCAGTAGAAAACAAAATAAAAAAAAATTAACTAACTGCATGAGTCAAGAATCATGGGGCAAAAGCCATGAATTCCATGCTTTGCTTTCGCCTCCTCTGGAAATCTGCTGTTCTCCTTTCCAACTGTCCCTCAGAACAATGTACTCCTTAAAAATATAACTCATGGGACATTTTAATAGTACCAAGCACATTTAGTTATAGCCTTAATAAAAACACATACTGGCAATAGGCCTCTGGAGGAGAGGATGATACACGGCCTTGAAACTGAACAGCTGAAGTTGCCCATCTAGCTCATGGCAAAATGCTGCCTGCTTCATGGAAGCCAAGCAGCTGGGAATGCCTGGCCCGCTCAGGGCAGAGTGCTGCCTGTTTCATTTTCGTGTTATCTCCCCCCCCACACATACACTGGAGAGCACCTGTGGCTCCTTAGATAAGTCATTTGTGCTTTTTCAACTATAAACTTTATACTGCTTGTACAGACATTTTGCCCTCCTTCTTGTTTATCTACAAGGCATGTGACTAATGTTTGGCCTTCTTCAGCTCTTCTGTTGGTTACTGTTTCTATCTAATAAAAGCGAGACTGAGGAGTTGTTCGGGGCAACAGTCTTTTCTACTCTTGTCCCCTCCCTTTCTCTTGCAGCTGACTTGTTTGTGCCTCATTCTTCTCCCGTTTGCAGACGAAGTGGCACTCCCTAGTAAGTGAACTTGGTCTTGGCTGGATTTCTTGTTGATCTTCTGGGGGAGGGGCCTGTTGAAATGATTTGCAAGTGTCATTGCCAGAGGCAGAATTATACCACCCTTACCAGGTGCCAGACTAAATAATTAGCTCGGGTTTGCTTACAGGAGCTCTTGTTCCCTGAACTCTTTCCGTAGAATTCTAGAGGACAGGAATGAAAATGGCAGCCTCCTAATCACCGGCCCAGAGGATCTGAGAGTTCGGGGTCCCACTCCTCAGTGCACCCTCAGAGAAAAGCACTCAATCACTCCTGTCTCTCTGGCCTCCGTCTGTGCTCCAAGCTCACCCAGACTTTTACAGGTAATCCAGAATTGAGAGCTCACTCCTCAGCTCTCTCTCTGTAGCCAGCTTACCGGCTTTAATACCTGTGAACTCTGCAACACTCAGACACCCCCGATCCTTCTGTGACCCTGCGGGACCTGGGGCCACACTGACCCCGCGTGGGCTTCACCCCAGTTTAGCCTCTGGAACAATGTCCCTCAATGGGGCAGACTTTTAAAAGTCCTGATTTTGTGATCCTTTCTTCTGCCGCTTGTCAGAAGCTGGCCCCTCCCCACACGGTCTATCTTCCTGTCGCTTTGGAATCACTTCTCAGCCAGTCCTACCTTTCAGAAGGACATTGACTTTCTGTTTCTAGAATTGTTGCTCTTCATTTCTTCAATCTCCTTTTGGATTTGTAGGTGATCGCAATGGTTTGATAAGCTATCTAGCTTATCTCCTGCTACCTGATGTCATCTCAGCCTGCTACTTCTCCGCCATCTTGGCTCCAAAAAAAGTGTTTTTAATAATGATATATACTTACATATTTTTTTGACAATGGATCAATGTCATATATATTTATAGAAATGCCCATAATTATATGTTGAGTCCTCTTATATTATTCTTCTCATTCTCATATGTGTTCTAAATCTCAAAGTTTGTGTTTCAGTGTTTTTTTGGTAGATTTTCATCAAATTATTTTTTGAAATTTTTATTAAATTTATTATATAAATTATTAGCATTTATTTTCAAGAAATTTTCTATTGTTATTTAGCACTTCATTTTAAACAACACATGACATTTATAATTTGGATTTAACAACTTCTCATACTACTCTGAAGACATCAGATTTTTGTAAAGGGAGCTTTTATTTATGCCAATCATTTTTAAGTCCGTTTGTGTGTGTGTGTCTGTCTTTCATATAAACACTTCTTAGTTTTGGTCTTAGAAATGCCTGAGAGACTGAGGTACATCAATTCTTTTTTTCTTTCCTTAACATATACTGTATATTTGTTCCAGGGGTACAGAATTGTGATTTATCAGTCTTACACAATTCAAAGCACTCACTATAGCACATACTCACCCCAATGTCCATCACCTAACAACCCCAAACCCCCCTCCAGCAGCCCTCAGTTGGTTTCCTGAGATTAATAGTCTCTTATGGTTTGTCTCCCTCTCTGCTTTCATCTTACTTCATTTTTTCCCTCTCAGTGATATCGTATGATAATTGCTTTTCTCGGATTTACTTATTTCATTTAGCATAATACCATCTCATTCCATCCACCTCACTGCAAATGGCAAGATTTTTTGATGGATGCATAGTATTCCATTGCAATATATACCACATCTTTATCCACTCATCTGTTGATGGACATCTAGGTTCTTATCATAATTTGTCTATTTTGGAGAGTGCTGTGATAAACATTTGGGGGCACGTGCCCTTTTGGATCACTACATTTGTATCTGTAGGGTCAATATCCAGTAGTGCAATGGTTGGATCATGGGGTAGCTCTATTTTCAACTTTTGGGGGACCATCCATACTGTTTTCCAGAGCGGCTGCACCAACTTGCATTACCACCAACAATGTGGGAAGCTACCCTTTTCTTGCATCCTTGCCAACACTAGTCATTTCCTGACTGGTTAATTTTAGCCATTCTGACTGGTGTGATGTGATAACTAATGGTACTTTTGATTTGTAATTCCTTGATGTCGGGTGAGGTTGAGCATTTATTCACGTGTCTATTGACTATTTGCATGTCTTCATTG
This sequence comes from Meles meles, assembly GCF_922984935.1. Taxonomy (NCBI): domain Eukaryota; kingdom Metazoa; phylum Chordata; class Mammalia; order Carnivora; family Mustelidae; genus Meles; species Meles meles. The sequence continues at coordinate 23,146,689 of NC_060068.1, read as the reverse complement.
CAGAAATGTCTGTTCATGTCTTCTGACCATTTCTTGATTGGATTATTTTTTATTTGGGTGTTGAGTTTATTGATTTTGGAAACTAGCCCTTTATCTGATATGTCATTTGCAAATATCTTCCGCCATTCTGTCGGTTGTCTTTTGGTTTTATTGACTGTTTTAATTGCTGTGCCAAAGTGTTTCATCTTGATGAAATCCCAATAGTTCATTTTTACCCTTGCATCCCTTGCCACTGGCAATATTTCTAGGAAGAAGTTGCTGTGGCTGAGGTAGAAGATGTTGCTACCTGTGTTCTCCTCAAGGATTTTGACAGACTCCTGTCTCACATTGAGGTCTTTCATGCATTTTGAGTCTATTTTCATGTGTGGTGTAAGGAAATGGTCCATTTCCACTCTTCTGTATGTGGATGTCCAATTTTCCCAACATTTGTTGAATAGACTGTCTTTTTTCCATTGGACATTCTTTCCTGCTTTGTCAAAGATTAGTTGACCATAGAGTTGAGGGTCCATTTCTGGGCTGTCTGTTCTTTGCCTTTGATATGTGAGTCTGTTTTTATGCCAGTACTATACTGTCTTGATGACTACAGCTTTGTAATGGAGCTTGAAGTCTAGAATTGTGTGGTGCCAATTTTGGTTTTCTTTTTCAAAATCTCTCTGGCTATTTTCTGGTTCCATATAAATTTTGGGATTATAGTTTTTCTGTTTCTTTGAAAAAAATGATGATACTGTGAAGGGATTGCATTAAATGTGTAGATTGCAGTAGGTAGCATACACATTTTCACAATATTTTTTCTTCCAATTAATGAGCATGGAAATTTTTCCATTTCTTTGTGTCTTCCTCAATTTCTTTCCTCAGTATTCTGTAGTTTTCTGAGTATAGATTCCTTGCCTCTTTGGTTAGATTTATTCCTAGGAATCTTATGGTTTTGGGCCCAATTGTAAATGGGATTGACTCCTTAATTTCTTTTTCTTCTGTCTTCCTGGTGGTGTATAGAAATGCAACTAATTTTTGTGCATTGATTTTATATCCTGACACTTTGCTGAATTTTGTATGAGTTCTAGGAGTTTGGGAATGGAGTCTTTTAGGTTTTCCACATAAAGAATCATATCATCTGCAAAGAGTGACAGTTTGATTTCTCCTTAGCCAATTCGGATATCTTTTATTTCTTTTTGTCGTCTGCTGAAGCTAGGGCTTCTAGTACTATAATAAATAGCATTGGTGATAGAGGACAGCGCTGCCATATTCCTGACCTAAGGGGAAAAGCTCTCAGGTTTTCCTCCATTTTGGATGATATTTGCTGTGGGTTTTTCATAGATGGCTTTTATGATATTGAAATATGTACCCTATATCCCTACACTGTGAAGAGTTTTGATTGAAAAAGGATGCTGTACTTTGTCAAATGCTTTTTCATCATCTATTGAGAGGATCATATAGTTCTTGTTCCTTCTTTTATTAATGCATTGTATCACATTGATTGATTTGCAGATGTTGAACCAACCTTGCAGCACAGGAATGAATCTCACTGCGTCATGGTAAATAATACTTTAATTGTACCGTTGTATTCTATTGGCTAGTATTTTGGTGAGAATTTTCACATCTGTGTTCATGAAGGATATTGGTCTATAATTCTCTTTCTTGATGGGGTCTTTGGTTTTGGGATCAAGGTAATTCTGGCCTCATAAAATGAGTTTGGAAGTTTTCCTTCCATTTTAATTTTTTTGGAACAGTTTCAGGGGAATAGGTATTAATTTTTCTTTAAATGTTTGGTAGAGGGGGCACCTGGGTGGCTCAGTGGGTTGGGCCGCTGCCTTCGGCTCAGGTCATGATCTCGGGGTCCTGGGATCGAGTCCCGCATCGGGCTCTCTGCTCGGCAGGGAGCCTGCTTCCTTCTCTCTCTCTCTCTCTCTGCCTGCCTCTCTGCCTACTTGTGATCTCTCTCTGTCAAATAAATAAATAAAAAATAAAATCTTAAATGTTTGGTAGAATTTCCCTGTGAAACCATGTGGCCCTGGGCTCTTGTTTATTGGGAGATTTTTGATGACCATTTCAATCTCCTTACTGGTTAAGGGTCTGTCCAGGTTTTCTATTTTTTCCTGGTTCAGTTTTGGTAGTTTATATGTCTCTAAGAATGCATCCATTTATTCCAGATTGTCACATCTGCTGACCTATAATTGCTCATGATACGTTCTTATAATTGTATTTCTTTGATGTTGGTTGTGATCTCTCTTTTTTCATTCCTGATTTTATTTATTTAGGCCCTTTCTCTCTCTCTCTCTCTATCTTTTTTGTAAGTGTGTCTAGGGGTTTATCAATCTTATTAATTCTTTCAAAGAATCAGTTCCTAGTTTCGTCAATTTGATCTATTGTTCTTCTGTTTCCTATTTCATTGATTACTACTCTGATCTTTATTATTTCTCTTGTCCTGCTGAGTTCAGGCTTTGTTTGTTGTTATTTCTCAAGCTCCTTCAAGTGTAGGGTTAGGTTGTGTACTTGAGACCTTTTTGTTTCCTGAGAAAGGCATGCATCTCTATATTCTTTCATCTCAGCACCACTTTGCTGTGTCCTAAAGATGTTTTAGCAGGGGGCGCCTGGGTGGCTCAGTGGGTTAAGCCGTTGCCTTTGGCTCAGGTCATGATCTCAGGGTCCTGGGATCGAGTCCCACATTGGCCTCTCTGATCAGCGGCAAGCCTGCTTCCCTCTCTCTCTCTCTCCCTGCTTCTCTGTCTACTTGTGATCTCTCTCTGTCAAATAAATAAATAAATAAATATTTTTTTCAGTGGATTAAGCTGCTGCCTTCGGCTCTGGTCATGATCTCAGGGTCCTGGGATCAAGCCCTGCATTGGGCTCTCTGCTCTGCAGGGAGCCTGCTTCCTCCTCTCTCTCTGCCTGCCTCTCTGCCTACTTGTGATCTCTCTCTCTCTGTAAAAGAAATAAATAAAATCTTTAAAAAAAAAAGATGTTTGAGCAGTTGTGCTTTCATTTTCACTTATATCCATGAATTCATCAATTCTTCTTTAATTTCCTAGTGGACACATTCATTCTTTAGTAGGAAGCACTTTAGTCTCCATGTATTTGAGTTCTTCCCAACTTTCCTCTTGTGACTGAGTTCAAGCTTCAGAGCATTGTGGTCTGAAAATATGTAGGGAATGATCCCAATCTTTTGGTACTGGCTGAGGCCTAATTTGTGACCCTCGATGTGATCTATCCTGGAGAGTGTTCCATGTACACTAGAGAAGAATGTGTACTCTGTTGCTTTGGTATGGAATGTTCTGAGTATATCTGTGATGTCCATCTGGTCCAGTGTGTCATTTAAAGCTTTATTTTCTATGTTGATCTTCTGCTTGGAAGATCTGTCCATTTCAGTGAAGGGGGTGTTAATGTCCCCTACTATTATTGTATTATTGTTGATGTATTTCTTTAATTTTGCTATTAATTGGTTTATACAGTTGGCTGCTCCCATGTGAGGGGCATAGATATTTAAAATAGTTAGAGCCTCCAGTTGGACAGACCCTTTGAGTATGATATAGTGTCCTTCCTCATCTCCTATTATAGCATTAGGCTTAAAATCTAATTTATCTGATATAAGGAATTGCACTCTAGCTTTCTTTTGATGTCCATTAGCATGGTAAATTTTCTTCCATTCCCTCACTTTAAATCTGGAGGTGTCTTTGGGTATAAAATGTGTTTAAATTAGTTTCCTGTAAATAGCATATTGACTTTTTTTAATCCATTCTGATACCCTGTGTCTTTTGATTGGAGCATTTTGTCCATTTACATTCAGGGTGACTATTGAAAGATATGAGTTTAGTACCATTGTACTGCTGTAAGGTGACTGTTACTGTATATTGTCTCTGTTCCTTTCTGGTCTATTACTTTTAGGGTCTCTCTTTGCTTAGAGGACCCCTTTCAATATTTCCTGTAGGGCTGATTTGGTGTTTGTAAATTCTTTTAATTTTTGTTTGTCTTGGAAGCTTTTTATCTCTCCTTCTATTTTCAGTGATAGCCTACCTGTTGTATTCATGGCTGCATTTTTTTTTCATTTAGTTCTCTGAATTTATCATGCCAGTTCTTTCAGTCCTGCTGGGTCTCTGTGGATAAGTCTGCTGACAATCTAATATTTCTACCATTGTATGTTACAGACTTCTTGTCCTGAGCTGCTTTCATGATCATTTCTTTGTCACTAAGACTTGTAAGTTTTACTATTAGATGATGGGTTGTGTACCTATTTTTATTGATTTTTGAGTGGGGTTCTCTGTGCCTCCTGTATTTTGATGCTTGTTCCCTCTGCCATATAAGGATGATTCTCTACTAAATTCGCTCCAATATACCTTCTGCCCCTCTCTCTCTTCTTCTACTGGAATCCCAATTATTCTAATATTGTTTTGTCTTATAATATTACATATCTCTTGAATTCTCCCTTCATTGTCCAGTAGTTGTTTGTTTCCCTTTTGCTCAGCTTCTTTACTCTCCATCATTTGGTCTTCTATGTCACCAATTCTCTCTTTGGCCTCATTTATCTTAGCAGTAAGAACCTCCGTTTTTTTTTTTTTAATTGCAATTCATTAATTGCTTTTTTTAAATTTCAAATTCATTAGATTTTAATTTTCTTATTTCTCCATAAAGGAATCTCATTTCTCAAGAAAGTGTTTCTCTAATATCTTCTACGCCTTTTCCAAGCTCAACTAGCACCATGAAAATCATTGTTCTGAACTCTAGTTGTGACATATTACAAATGTCCATATTGATTAGCTCCCTAACCGTGGGTACTGCTTCTTATTCTTTTTTGTGTGTGATGAGTTTTTCTGCTTTATCATTTTATCCAAATAAGAATATATGAATGGGAGAATAAAATAATAAAAGAAAAAAAGACCCTAGAAAATGTATGCCAAACAAATCAGAAGAGATCCAATGCAGGGGGGAGAAAAAGGGGGGGAAAAAGAAATTATATACATAAGACTGGTGGGGCTTCCTGGGTGGTTCAGTGGGTTAAAGCCTCTGCCTTCACTCAGGTCATGATCCCAGGGTCCTGGGATCGAGCCCCGCATCGGGCTCTCTGCTCAGGAGGGAGCCTGCTTCCTCCTCTCTCTCTGCCTGTCTCTCTGCCTACTTGAGATCACTGTATGTCAAATAAATAAATAAAATATTTTAAAAAATAAGTCTGGTGAATTGCACAGAACCACCCACTTGATTCTGGGTGTGTTTTGGTCTATTAGAAGAAAATACCTCCCAAAACTTTAAGGAAAGAAAATATATATATATATATACACAAAATTAAGTGTAAGCACAATGCAGGGATGAAATATGACTGTACAGATGAAAATTACAAAAATTATAAAAATAGAATTGATAAGATAATTTGGTTGGAAAAAGAAAGAAAAAAAAAGAGGAGAGAAATGTGGTCAGGCTGGAGACTAGAAAAAGCCATGTGCTAGACTTAGGGTATATTTTGGTCTATTAAAAGAAAACGTATCCCAAAAACTTCGGGGAAAAAAGCCCTAAATGTATACAAAAGAAAAGTTAAATATAATGTAGGATAAAATGACTATAATCATGAAGGTTTAAAAAATTTTTAAGAAAGATTTATTAACGTAAAGTAGTTAAAAAGCATCAAAAGAGGCAAGAGGAAAAGTTAAAATATAGAATAAGAAAAAAATAAAATTAATTAATTAATTTAATAAATTAAACTTTGCAAGACTAAATAATCATGGGGAAAAAGTCATGAATTACATGAATTGATTTCCCCTAGCTCTAAAGTTCTGCTATTCTCTTCCATCAGTGAGCTTGGTCCTGAATGATCATCTAGGGGAGGGTCCTGTTGCAGTGAGTCTCAAATGTCTTTTCCCAAGGCAGAATTGCACTGCCCTTTCCAGGGGCCTGGATAAGAGATCTGCTCAGGTTTGCTCCTAGGATCCTTTGTTCCCTGAATGCTTTCTGTAGAGCTCTGGAGGACAGGGATGAAAATGGTAGCCTCCCAATCTCCAGCCCAGAGGAGCTGAGACCTAGGGTCCCACTCCTCAATGTGCCCTCGGAGATAAGCAATCACTCCTCCTCTGGAAATCTGAACTCATTCAGCCAATGACCCATTGTTTTTGTCTCTGGGGCACATCCCCATTTGGAATCTCCAAACTCAGCATATCCCTGTTGTGCTGCTCCTCCCAGGGGAGAAAAATGAGTTTCCCCAGATCTCCCACTTGTGGGGTCCTTGATCAAAAAGCAGTGGCCCATCTACACCATGAATCAAGGTTTAGAGTAACCCTAAGCTGAGAGCTCACTCCTCAGCTCTGTCTCTGTAGAGGGCTTCTCTTCTCTGATACCTGGGAGCTCTGTTACAGTCAGACACCCCCGCTCTTTCCATGACCCCACGGGACCTGAGACCACGCAGTTCCTGCGAGGTCTCCACCCCCGCTTAGCCTCTGGAGCAATGTCCCTCAGTGGAGCAGAGATCTAAATGTTCCAATTTTGTGCTCCACTGCTCTGCCACTTCCCACAAGCCAGCTCATCTCCATAGCTTCGGATTCACTTCTCTTCACATCCTACCTTTCAGAAAACACTTTCAGAAAGTGTATGATTTTCTTTTCCTAGATTTGCTGCTCTTCTTCTCTTCTATCTCCTGTTGAGTTTGTAGGTGTTTGGAATGGTTTGCTATCTAGCTGAATTCCTGTGACCTGATGGCATTTCAGTCTGCTACTCCTCTGCCATCGTGCCTCTCCTCAACTGAAGCTAATATAATATTTCATTTCAATTTGCTTCAATTAAAAAAAATGAGCCTGGATATATCTAGGGTTTGTCTGAGAGTCATGGAGACCCAAATGCAATCCAGCTGGAATTAGCCTCAATCAGCCAGTCTAGGAGCCACAGGTAACACTGTTCCCTTGGGGACACCTTGGCTTCAATTTTGTGCCAATTTTACTTCCTGTTCTTTCTTTGATGATCTCAGTTTCAGCTTCCTCTGATAGCTTTTTCCAGTATGTCCCTTTGGTTGGTCTTCAGTCCTAGACCACATGCTCCTCTTCTCTTCTCATAGGGAAGCCCAACTATCCCCCTGCAATAGAGAACAACTATCTGCTCCTTATTCTTCTCTCCCCTGAGCACGTTATCCTGTGTATCTGGTCTGTGAGGAGATAACTCTATCTGAGCTCACTCTTTCAAGGAGTAATTAATTGCTCTATGCCAGTTGGGAAAAAATAACATAATGTTCCTAAACACATTTCTTTTTATTTTTTCTTTTTATTTTTCTCTATTTCAGAGGAAGAATTTAATGATGCATCAGTTGCCTAGAATAGCCAGTTCTCATTCTATCAAGTGCCCTCCTTAATGCCCATCCCTATTTACCGCAACCTCCCACCAGGCCCCATCCAGAAACCCTGTTTGTTCCCTAGTTAGGAGTATCTTATGGTTTGTCTCCCTCCCTGTTTTCATCTTATTTTTATTCTCTCCCTTCCCCTATTGTCATTGGTTTTGTTTCTTAAATTCCACCTATGAGTGAAATCACATGGCACTTGTTTATGCTGATTTATTTCTCTTACCATAATACTATCTAGGTACATCCACATCACTGTAAATGGTGAGATTTCATTCTTTTTGATGCTGTGTAATATTCCATTGTATGTATAGAGCATACCTTCCTTAATCAGACTCTAAAGATTTCTGATTTTTCACCCCACTTCTGATAATACTTTGTGGTAGATTCTTCAATCAGACTCTCTCCCCTCCAGTGTATCTTCAGCTATATCAGACCCACATCAAGTTTCTACACCTCCTACCTTCCAAATATTGGTCACTTTTCTACTTTCAGCTTTTTGACATTTATTTTATGACATCTGTGATTGATTTCTTGGGATTTCAAGATGATGTTAACTGTATTTGAGGAAAGAAACAAGCTCAACACCTCCCCCCCAGAACATTATGACTGGATGCTGCACACTAAGGCTGTGAATCTTAGGCTAGATTTTGTTGTCCCCTTCTAGGAGAGCAGAATGTCATTTTGGCAAGCAGATAATGACTTGTGACACAGATTCATCCTTTCTAGGTTTAGGTTTATTGTGGAAAGATGTGTGAAACATGATGCCTACCATTTCCTCCACTTATATTTAAGCTTTGACAAATGAGTTGAGTGTAGCATTTGCTCCAATGCCATGTGGTCTGACTTACCCCACTACTGTGGCCTTTCATGGGGTCTAATGGCCCCATGTCTTCATTTACATTGGTGTTAGTGTTTTAGTGGAAGGTGGCACTGAGTGACACATTTAGCTTTGTACTGCTTAAGTCTTTCAGTCTCTCCATGATCTTCACTATAAATACAATCCAAATATGAATTTTTCATCTTAAAGAAAGTGTACCTGTTTTCCTTAAAAACCTGGTTTCCAGGCAATGATGTCATAAGGGTCATTAAGAAAGCCATCAGTCATTAGCCAGCCAAACTGCCTGGTGATTGGCCACCCAGATGAGACCAAACTGACAGTGCCCTGGTGATTGGATAAGGCATTGTGGTGACATCATAAGAAGGCATTGTGATGTTCGGGACTGTTATAATTATCTGCTTGCCAAACACTTCAGGAGCCCAGGCCACACTGAAGATAGAGATAGCACTGTAGCCACAACTTTTCCCGCTATTCCTAACATTCTCTGCCCTGCTCTCTTCCCCACTCATGGCAAGCACCCTGCCCACTCCTCCTTCCCTGAACCTTCCACCAACCCTCTGCATACCACCTTCATATTTGTGTTCACTTTTGTGATCCTGTGTGTTCCTGAGAGTCCTCAAGCCAGTATCCAGTGACTCCTGGACCCATTCCCCCATGTGTAGATGGCTCAGGTGCGGAGGATTACTTTCCATTTGGTACAGGTGAGTGGGACACTGGAAATCAGAGTAGTGTAGGTTCCTAGCCAGCTGGATCCCCAAATTTTGGGATCAAAATCTGGGTTCAGTACAGGAAAGCTGATTCCATGTGCTGAGGGATGACTGGGCCTACTACTCTGAGCCCTACAACCTGTCCCAGCACAGGGAAATGAGTGCCCTAAGCATCCAGCCATCCCTGATGTTCACAATGTCTCCAGAAAACAGAAAGAGAGGACTTAAAAAAAAAGATTTTATTTCATTGACAGAGATCACAAGTAGCCAGAGAGGCAGGCAGAGCGATAGGGAACAGACTTCCTGCCGAGCAGAGGGCCCAATGTGGGGCTTAATCCAGGACCCTGAGACCATGACCTGAGCTGAAGGCAAAGACTTAACCCACTAGGCCACCCAGGTTCCCCAGAAAGATGGGACTATTTATGAAACCAGGACTGGGAGAAGGAATCACCATATCCCTAGACATAGGGTGAGTCCTTGGAACCTAGGTCCTCAGACCACAAGTAGGCTGACCCAGTTCAGTAGTGGACAAAATAATTCCCAGACTCCTGTCCAAGCAGGAGCCTACAGACCACATTCGCTTCAACACAGTATAACACAGGCAAATTCAGGCCCCAGAACAATACACCAACCAGGAACTCAGAGACTGGGAGCTTTCTGAAAGCATTTGACCCTGGGCAAATGAGGCACACAGCCATTGTTTAGACAAGGAATCCTCATAACACACCTTGCCTAACCTGTGCAGCACAAAGCAAGTAAGTACAGAGAACACCAAGCTTGCCAAGTGCCAAGAAACCATGTATACTGAATCCCAGGTCAGTATTGGGAAAATTGATTCACCTGAACAGCAACATCACAATGTGGCCTTAGACTGGAGACCAAGAAAGTGCCTTGGGCCAAGCCAAGATGACACTTAATGAGCTGGCTCACCATGTGTGCATTGACCTAGAGACCAAAATATCATGTCTCAACTAGGCCAATCAGGAACTTGGATAGCAGGTTCACTATGTACCCCTGCACCTGGACACCAACAAGACCACTCTGTGCTAGGCCAAGAGGGCACAGGTACAGAAGGCTGACAATTTGTCCCTTAACAACCAAAACAATTCAGCTCTACACTAGGCTATACAGGCATGAGGAGAGTGAGAACATTATGTGACTTTGACCTGGAATCTAACAACTCATCTCTACCCTGGGCCAAGCAGGTGCCTTTGGACAGTGGGCTCACCATTCACCCATCAAGCTGGAGACCACCAATGCAGCTCAGCATTAGGCCAAGCAGGCACCTGGACAGCTGGCTCACCATGTGCCTGTGGAACTAGAAACCGAGAACAGATATCTTGCCTAGGTCTAACACCTGCACCAAGTTCTCAGAATGTTGCTACTCTGTTTACTACTAGGCAAAACAGGCACCTTGACACTACTTTCACTGTGTTCCCTTGTACCTGGAGACCAATAACAAAGCTCTGCACTAGGCCAATGAGGCATCTTGAAAACAGGTACACAATGTGTCTTTAGATATGACAACCAACAACTGAGCTCTATGGCAGGCCAAGCATTCATCTTGAGTGTGGGATCATTATATACTCTTGGATGTGGAGAGGAACAATTGAGCTGTCTGATAGGCCAAGAAGGCACCAGGATAGAGAGAGAATTAAATAAATCCTCAAAATGATTTATAAGCTATTTCCTTTTGCATCTGTGTGTGGTTGACTGACATTTTTATCAACTTAGTCTGGGGGGAAATTTGGAGAAATTTTTAATGCTCATTCAGATGAACATATGCATTGGTGAATTTGTTCCTTCACACGTGATGTAACATTGAGTGTGAACTTTCACCAATAAAGATATAGTTGTTTGTGTGTTTTTTGTTTGTTTGTTCTCTCAATTTCAAAAAAAAAAAAAATGAACCGTATCTTTCTTCTTTTGTGCCATTAGCCAAGAGTGGTCATATAAACACCATGGAAATAAAACAACACTGAAGACAGTAGACATCCCTACAAGGTGTTTATTAAGATCTGGCATTTCTTCTCTCTGCAATACAAGGTGTCTGGAAAGAGTGTTATATCATCCTGCTGACAGTGACTAGAACTCCATGAGAGTAAGTCAGCCCTGAACAGTGTGACCTCCCCATTGGTATTCTAGGTACCATCCATGTAGCAGAACAGTAATGCTTCCCAGTTATGGGCTTGCCTAAGATATTCTCATTCCCACTAAACTTTGGAAGCATAGTCACTCCCTTGTCAGCATAGGCAATCATATCATGCCTCTCTTGCATCATATGAAGGCCTACTCAGGGGCAATCACCATTCCCTCCCAGAATAATTCTGGGTGTTTCCCTAGACTAAAAGGACTAAGCTCCCAATAACAATGCCTGGTGTGCAACAGGCACTCAAAGCTGAGTGACAAGAAGACATACATGAAAAAACCAGTACATCTTATGTAAAGGGCTACAGAAAAGCCTCCAGTTTTAATCTTTGTCCCAGCTTTTGGACTGAAACAGCTTGTCAGCATCTGGATCCTGATCCTATGCCTTACACCCACACCATAACAAATTCTTGACAAAAGGGGACACAATTAATGCTTAGGAAAGAGTGAGCATACTCTTACATTGCTGACTTCACAAGCCCACCTGTGAAAGCAGACCAAGGATTAATTTTCAGTCCAGAATAAACTTTTCCACGGAGTCCAGGCTCCTTCTGTTTCCTTGCTCAGACTGACAGACTCTCCAGCAGTGGCTCTCTGGTCTCCCTCCTTTTCACAGTAAGAACCACTGGGCTTTCTTGATGCAAATCCTCCTTTACAATCAGCATAATTGTATATCTGAGTTTTCATCACCCCATGCCTCCATGCTCAGCAGATGCCTGCTACCACAGGGACTCAGCCCTGCCAGCATTGGCTGAAGATGTCCTTAACCTCTTGTCAAGGACCATGTAAGGTATCAAACGGTTATTGTCATTGAAGGTAAAAAGCCACAAACACAGGGAAAACTATTCTGAATGAAAAGAGAACCAAGGACCTGCTTCCTCCCTTAACAAACATATGTGACTTGCAGATGGGAAAATGGATCCAACTGGTTTTATGAGAACTGTAGTTAATGATGAAAATGGATAAATGTTGTGAAAATGGATAAAACTGGTTTTACGAGAACTGTCGTTAATGATGACTACAGTTAATCATATTTAATTGTACATTGTATGCTATATTTGAACATTTCTATAATAAAATATTTTAATTTTCTTATTACAGGGAAATATGTAACAATGGGGAGAGATGTTAACCAGAAGTCAGTGGTGGTTCTTTCATCATACTTACATATATGACTCTGATACATACCTGAGAGGAATAGAATGTTACATGTCAATATTACCTCAGTTTTTAAAAATAAATGAATAAACTGGAATTGGCAAAAGGTAAAGTCTATGCCACCTGAAATAATTGATTTTACACATGGTCTTGGAGGAGAAACAGGAAAAGTGAAAGTCAAAGGAAAGACTCTGGTTCTGAAAATCAAGAAACACTCCGCAGAGGAATCTTTATCAATTTCATTGTTTTGAGAACAGAAGTTTTCCAGTTTGGGAGGGTAAGGTCTGGAGGGAGAGCCTCTATAACCACACGTCTCAATCAGACACTGTAAATAATCTTTCTTTGCCTTAATGAATCATAACTATTCCTTGAGAGGGACGAAAGCCCTTCTCCATCCTAGGCTCCCCTATCTCTTCATTTTTCCCAGCTATTCGCTATAATATCTACTACTCAAGACTCATTTCAAAACTTTAACCCCTTTGTTTTTCTTCTGGTCAGTCCACAACCGTCCTGTCCACTGTCTGCTTCACTTGGCTGGCATTTTAGTGAAGATTGTTGTAGTTTCCAATCCTACTTATTAGTTCCTTGTCACATCATTTTGTTGGTTTGGTTTGCGAGCTTTATCTCCTGAAAGCAGTGATACCTCAAGTTTTTAGTGGTTTGTCTAGGAAGGTATGAACATAAGCAATAGATCATTTGTTAGACAAATGACAATTTTCTTAACAAGAGCAAAGGTGAATTTAAGTGTCATTTAAGCTTCAAGTAACACAATCATTGTAATGAATAGTGGAGTCATCCCATGAACTTAAAAATACACTTATTTATCCTTAAAGTGAAAATTAAGGCAGTTCTTCAACTTTCCTTCATTGTATCTTCACAAGATCACCTTCACACCAGTACCCCTCTTTAGAAAACAGATTGAGAGCTTATTGTCAAGGTAAAGCAATATTTTCTAGCATGCTAACATCTCCATCCTCAAGCTCCCCAATGTACCACAAATTTGAAACAAATCTCTATAGCAGTGTTTAGAAAAACATATTGAAATCCAATTTAATTAACATATACTATATTACTAGTTTCAGAGGTAGAATTCAGTGATTCATCAGGTGCATATAACACCCTGTTCTCATTACATCAAGTTCCCTCCTTAAAGCCCATCACCCAGTTAACCCATCTCGCAATGACCTCCTTTCCAGTAACCCTTAGTTTTTTCCCTACAGTAAAGGGTCTCTTAAGGTTTGCCTCCCTGTCTTATTTTATTTTATTTTCCTTCCCTTCTTCTATGTTCATGTGTTCTGTTTCTTAAATTCCACAGATGAGTGAAATCATATGGTGTTTCACTTTCCCTGACTGATATATCTCACCTAGCATAACAACCCTTCTTTCATCCATGTGGTTGCTAATGGCAAGATGCTCTTCTTTTCTGAAGGTATAGTAATATTCCATTGTGTATAAACAAATGGCCAACAGACATAGTAGAAAAAGTTCAACATCACTCAGCATCAGGGAAATACATACACAGAGCATTAACAGATAGCATCTCACACTGGTCAGTTTGGCTAAATTTAAGAAGACAGGAAACAACATATGATGGTTAGGCTGAAGAAAAAGGGGAATATTCTTTCAGAGTGGGTGGAAATGCCAGTTGGTACAGCCACTCCGGAAATGGTATAGAGTTTTCTCAGAAAGCCAAAAATAGAAGTACTCAGGTCTCCTAGGTGGCTCAGTCAGATAAACACTTGGCTTTGGCTCAGGTCATGATCCCAGGTTCAGACCCACCATGGACTTCCTGCTCAGCCACGAGTGTGTCTCTCCCTCTTCCCCTCCCTACTCATGGTGTCTTTATCAAATAAAGTAAAACTTAAAAAAAAAAGAACTATCCTGTGATGCAGCAATTGCTCTACTATGCATTTATCCAAAGGATAGAAATGTAACAATTCAAAGCAGTGCTTGTAACAATTCAAAGCAATGCTTGTTTCCCCAATGTTTATAGGAGAAATATCCACAATTGTCCAAATATGTAATGATCTCAAATGTCCACATACAGATGAATGGAGAAAGATGTCATATATTCATTTAATACCAGTTTTAAGCTCATCTTTCCTACTTAACACTTACACTCCACCTAGAACAGCAGAATCCAATCCATTTGGGTGCTCTGGAGATCTCTTCTCTTTCAACACTTTCCCCTGATTCTAGGGTCCCTGAGGGAGCAAGGAAAGTTTGCAGTTGTAGCATCTGGTGAAGGGCCAAATGAACTCATATTCTGTATTACCAAGACCCATGAACAAACTCCAACCACTACCCACTGTTTGCCATTCTACCATTTTTTAAGTTAAGAAAGGGGAACTAGAGAACACCAGCAGATACCCCACACCACTTATTTCAGCTGAGGACTGAAACTGCAGCTTGTCCCTAGCACGTCTACAACAGCTCCAACCAGAAGACAATGCAAACTTAGTGGATACCAAAGAACACTCAAGTGTGAGTCCTGGGCATGGAAGTAGTTCTATCTCCCACACTCACCAGGCTGAATGCATCTGGTTATAACAGGCAGTAGTTTCAGCAGTAATACAGTAATAATTACCAGACCTTTCTTTTACTCAGTTTTCACCTCAAGTTGTATACAGCGTTAATATGTCTGCAAGTGGATGAAGGCATAGATAAGGGAAAGCACATTCTGTGAATTTTAATGACTAAGGGATGCAAAATGCAGAGGACAACCATAAGAGAGTTTTCCTACCCATAGGAAATGCTCACATTAATCAGGAATGTAACTGTGGTGCTGGCACAGGTGTACCCAGGCCCTCTGGCTTCCTGCCCTGCCCAGAGGACAGGAAGGGGGACTTCAGTTAGTGCAACCCTGTACAGTTCCTGGTATGGTGGGTGACTGGTTAACCTCCCTCAGGTACTGGGGAGATCCCCCTACCTCTTGAGCACGTCTTTTGCTCAGGTTTGGACACTGGACACTCAAGTTTTCTCTAGGTGATTGGACCAGGGAGCAACGTCGGTTAGGGTGATGAATTTGCTCCTGGGTATCTGCAGGAGACCTGTCCTGCCACACAAGATTGTTGTCCCCATGGGGAGAAGTGCACAGATGGGCAATACCTGCCCCGATATGAAAGAAAAGGTAAAGGTCCACCCCAAGCCAGACTAGTGTCCAGAGGTTCATTAGGGACCCCTGGAGGTCCACACCTGAATGCTGGCCTGTATCTGGGCTGACTGGGCTCCTCTAGCCAGAGCATACCCTACCTGAGTGGGCAACAAGTTTGGCAGCAAAAGCATAGGGAGCCTGGTGCACCATCAGGAACGAGAGAATGAATGGATGATGACCCCATTCCCTCCCACCCCTTGCCATGAGCACCCACTAGAACTATTTGCATTTCTCCTACAGTAGTAGTAGTAGTAGTAGTAGTAGTAGTAGTAGTAGTAGTAGACACTTCACCAGCAGTGCCTGGCAATCCATGGCCCAGCTGTGGATGCTTAGTCCAGTCCACACGCACCTCCTCAGTCAGGTTGTCCTGTTCACACTAGCCAAGACCCTCCAATCCATAGATGTAACTGAGCGTGACCTGGGCAGTGTAGTTCACAGGCCCAGTCAAAGGAGGCACTGGCCCTGTTCCCTGCTGAAGGGGCTCTAGGTGGCTGGATGGTGGATTCTCAGCAGTAGATACTGTTTCTCCCCACTGGGAGAGAGTTGGTACATATCATATGTATTCTCATGTTCCTGGTAGCACCTGCTTCTCTCCTCCAGCACCAGATCTAATGCACAGCTGGGTCCCACTGTGCTGCATCCGGGCAGGGTTGGTGGTCTTGCATGTGGGAGGGAGGTGGCTGTAGCTCTCTTTTGAAATACATCTCTCTATTTGTCCCATGGGTAGGAATTCCAAGAGTCTTGGCTGCTTCCTGCCAGACCCTTCCCCACTCCCTCAGTGCTGCCCCAGCAGAAGGGTCACTTTCCAACTGCTCTTTTCTCTGTGAAATCCTCTCTGTCTTTCTTCTACTTCTGGTTCTGCAACCTCCCCTGTGGTGCCATTTTCTGGTTCTTGACTTTGTTCCTTGCACATTCTTGGTGACCATTTCGAAATAAAGGAAAATGAAATAAAATACATACATATGGTATGTACCAACTCTCTCCCAGTGGGGAGAAACAGTATCTACTGCTCTACTTGTTAAAGACTGAGCAGGAAGCAGGAGCTACTGAGCTCCTGCCTTCATGGAAATCCCAATCTTCCTGGTTCAAGTCAGACTTTCACAAAGCTTTGTTCCCAGAGTACAGACATACTTATTAAGTCACTTAGTTTGATTTAAAATTAAAAATAGTTGGTAATTGATGATAATACTTTGTGAATTTTTCATTATTTTAATTTCTTGGAGGTGTCTTGTATAAATTCAATTCTGCAAATAATACTTGGAAGGTATAAAATATCATTTTTTTGCTTCCAGCATGAAATTCAATAATTAATCATGATTAGCACTTGTCATTTCAAAAATGATCTTTTGGTTTGCTGTTGACTAACATAAACAAGGAAATGAATCAGTTTTGTTTATCAAGTTAGATTGTTTCTTTGATAGAAGCTTATTTTGATGGTGCTATCAGAGAGAGAAATAGAAAACACTCTCTTAAAGCAGTTTTTTTTTTTTCAGTTTGCAGCCATAATTATAGAAACGTATAAAACCAACACACACGCAATCTGTGTCAGATACTCCAATCAGTTAGGAATAGTATTATGGGGCAAAGAGAAAAAGAAACAGAAGGAAGAGGCATCCACACCGAGAGAACATTTAAACATGTCTAAGGAAATGGTGCACATCATTTCATTTCCACTTCACATGTTTATTCCCAAGACTTTACAGCCTTATGGTGTGTTTCTGTGACAGGAACAACCTCAGGGGACCCTTTGGCATACCTCTTCCTTGAAGGTATGAAACTCGATTGGTACCCAGTGGGTGGATGAGAACTCCCCTCCCTGTACTTCCCTGAGCACAGAGAATATTTCTGGTGAAGGACAAGTGCCTCAGCTACTTCCTGGTAACCCCAGTCCTGCCTACTGGTGCTGTTCATGAAAGAAAATCAGTCTCTGGGATCTAAACTTCAAGGTATTCCCACTGCAGAAAAAGTAAAGGGCATTTCTGGTTTCACCAGGTCCCTTTAAAAAAATTATTATTAATAGGAATCTAACTCAGATAATTCTGGATTGAAAGCCAAATACAGAAATTTATATAACCCTGTTACCCCCCCCTTTTTTGAAATCGATTACTCTAGCATGTTTATTGAATATATTGGGCTTACATTTATGAAAATGTGAACACAGTTTTCCTGCACTATATTTTAAAAAAGGTGGAGGTGTACCAATAAAACAGGTGACCTGGCTGGGGAACTTCATCCTGCATTATTTAAATGGAGATCTGTGAGTTCCTAGTGCTGACACAATGCTGGCATCTCTTTTAAATGACACCGTTTTTTAAATTATATATGAGAATTAGACATCTGAATGCTTTTTAATTTTTTTTAATTTCTTTATTTTCATTTTAACAGTGTTCATTGTTTTTGCACCACACCTAGTGCTCCATGCAGTACGTGGCCTCCCTATTACCCACCACCTTGTTCCTCAACCTCCCACCCCCCCGCCCCTTCAAAACCCTCTGGTTGTTTTTCAGAGTCCATAGTCTCTCATGGTTCATCTTCCCTTCCAGTTTCCCTCAACTCCCTCTCCTCTCCATCTCCCCATGTCCTCCGTGTTCTTTGTTATGCTCCACAAATAAGTGAAACCATATGATGATTCGCTCTCTCTGCTTGACTTATTTTGCTCAGCATAATCTCTTCCAGTCCCGTCCATGTTGCTACAAAAGTTGGGTATTCATCCTTTCTGATGGAGGCATAATACTCCATTGTGTATATGGACCACATCTTCCTTATCCATTCATCCGTTGAAGGGCATCTTGGTTCTTTCCACAGTTTGGCGACCGTAGCCATTGCTGCAATAAACATTGCAGTACAGATGGCCCTTCTTTTCACTACATCTGTATCTTTGGGGTAAATACCCAGCAGTGCAATTGCAGGGTCATAGGGAAGCTCTATTCTTAATTTCTTGAGGAATCTCCACACTGTTCTCCAAAGTGGCTGCACCAACTTGCATTCCCACCAACAGTGGAAGAGGGTTCCCCTTTCTCCACATCCTCTCCAACACACGTTGTTTCCTGTCTTGCTAATTTTGGCCATTCTAACTGGTATCAGGTGGTATCTAAATGTAGTTTTAATTTGAATCTCCCTGATGGGTTGCTTTTTAATTTTTATTATACTTTTTAATTTTAGGGGGGTAAGTGGAGGGGCAGAGTGAGAGGGAGTGAGAATCTTAAGCAGGTTCTACACCATGCTTGGAGCCCAATATTGGGGCTACATCTCACAAGACCTGAGATAAAATCGAGTGTTAGATGCTTAACTCACTGAGTCACCCAGGGAACCCAGTCACTGGTAGATTTATTAAAAAAAATGTTGGAAATGCTGTTGTACTAAATCCCTTTTATGTGAATGGCTACAGATTACAATGGCCTAAGCTACACTGGTGAGTATAATAAAGTGACTGCTGGTACTTTAAGAACAATGGACTTTAGAAGACCGATGGTTACTAGGTATATTCTATTGATAATTCTACTGAATCTGATAAGCTCTAAGCATCAAAGTTGATGCTGTCCAGACAAAAAAGGATGGTTATTATTATTATAGGAACCTCTGGTGGTATGAAGAACAGAGAAGAGCCCTTTTCTGAAAGTCATCAAAATTTCACAGAACCACCATGGTTCTATAATTTTTCTGTCTACTGTAGGTGGAAATGCAATCTCACAAAACCCTAGCTATGAGAGGGATTTGCTTTAATTCAGGAAC
Source organism: Meles meles (assembly GCF_922984935.1). Taxonomy (NCBI): domain Eukaryota; kingdom Metazoa; phylum Chordata; class Mammalia; order Carnivora; family Mustelidae; genus Meles; species Meles meles. The sequence goes on along the minus strand of NC_060068.1, from coordinate 23,127,649 downwards.
ACTCCACATTTAAGTGTGCTAAATTAATCTCTTTCAATACAATTCAGGGTTTTACATTTTATGTTTGTATGTTATACATATGCGTGCGTATGTATGTGTGTGTTATTTTATATATATATTTATACTCACTTTTCCAAATATAATTATGTTATATTGCTTTATTAATTGATCAGTAGTACAATTGATCATTGATGCAGAATATTTTTAAACTCCTGTTTCCAGGCATAAACACTGAAAACTATTTGTAAAAATTAAATCAAGGTGAACTCCATTACACATTTAAGTGCTATTGAAGGGAATTAATTTATTTTTAAAAATATTTTATTTATTTGTTTTTGTTTTTTTACCTATTTTTAAATTTAATTAATTTATTTTTTCAGTGTAACAGTATTCATTATTTCTGCACAACACCCAGTGCTCCATGCAATACATGTCTTCCCTATTACCCACCACCTGTTCCCCCAACCTCCCACCCCTGACCCTTCAAAATCCTCAGGTTGTTTTTCAGAGTCCATAGTCTCTTATGGTTCGCCTCCCCTTCCTATTTTTTTTTTATAAACATATAATGTATTTTTATCCCCAGGGGTACAGGTCTGTGAATTGCTAGGTTTACACACTTCACAGCACTCATGATAGCACATACTCTCCCCAATGTCCATAACCCCCTCCCCCTCTCCCAACCCCACCTCCCCCCAGCAACCCCCAGTTTGTTTTGTGAGATTAAGAGTCATTTATGGTTTGTCTCCCTCTCAATCCCATCTTGTTTCATTTATTCTTCTCCTATCCCCCTAACCCCTCATGTTGCTTCTCCATGTCTTCATATCAGGGAGATCATATGATAGTTGTCTTTCTCCGATTGACTTATTTCACTAAGCATGATACCCTCTAGTTCCATCCATGTTGTCGCAAATGGCAAGATTTCATTTCTTTTGATGGCTGCATAGTATTCCATTGTGTATATATACCAGAAATCACAACTAGGCAGAGAGGAAGGCAGAGAGAGAGGATAAGCAGGCTCCCCATGGAGCAGAGAGCCTGACGTCGGGCTCAATCCCAGGACCCTGGGAACATGACCTGAGCCAAAGGCAGAGGATTTAACCCACTGAGCCACCCAGGCGCCCCAGAAGGGAATTAATTTAAAAGCAGTCTATGCTGCTACACCAATTGTCCACTGTAGATACAGTTTTATCATTGGTCACCATGTAAGATTTAACTTTAATTCCAGTTAGATAATATATGGAACAATATTAGTTGTAGGTATATAATATGGTGATTCATCACTTCCACACAACACCTGGTACTCATCACATGTGTACCCTTAATCCCCATTCCCAATTTAACCCATTCCAACCACCCACCCTTAGGTGACCTTCTGCTTTTTCATTAGAGTTACAGATCTGTTTATTGATTTACCTCTCTCTTTTTTTTTCCCCTTTGCTCCTTTCTTTTATGAATTCCCATATGAGTGAAAACTCAATGATGTCTTTCTCTGACTTACTTCGCTTGGAGTAATACTCTCTAGCTTCATTCGTGTCACTGCAAATCACAAAAATTCATTCTGTTTTCATGGCTTAGTAATATTTTATTATATACCTATATATCTGATGTCTAATATGCATTACATATCTATATATGTGTACATATCTATATATATATATAAAACACATGTTATATATCTATAGATTATATCTGTATATCTATAGAAATATACATATGTATAGATACAATTTACATATAGATATATACATATATATGTATATATTTTATATAATGGTATATATAACATATTTTTTCAGTCATTCATTTGCCAATGGTCAACTAGACTCCTTCCATATTTTGGCTACTGTGGTCCAATTTACTGTATTACTTAGGTACCCAAACTATTGAGAATATCTGTGGCTTTTAGGCTTCAACCTACATTTAATAAATTATTTGGGGAAAAAAAGAAAGAAAAAAGAAAAATTACCAGAAAAATAGAGTGATTGGTAACATATAATTATTTTGTCAAATCTTTATTATTTTTTTTTCTGGATTAATGAAATCTTCATCTTAAATTCTGGAATGACATTGTTCTAAAAGAGTGTACAAGGTGAAATTAATGGACTTCTAAGCAGCAGGGCTCATTGTATGAACTTTGTTACATTTTTATAGAGCAGATCCTCTGAATTAGTCTTCTCAGGGTCTGCTTCACCCTGTTTCTCAGGCTGTAAATGATCAGGTTGAGCACTAGGGTCAGGATGGTGTAGAAGACAGCAAGGACCTTGTCCTCTGTGGGAGATTGGAAGGATCTAGGGCATAAGTATGTGTAAACTAAGGGTGCATAGTAGAAAGTCATTACAGTGAGATGGTTGCTGCAGGTCAAGGAAACACAAGGAAGAGGGTGATGCTTACAAAAACTTTGTACTCATAGACACAGTTGTCCATGCATGACATGGCTGGGACATCATAAAATCAATTGTTGATGGCTCCACATCTACAAAAAGGGGTACATAAATCATATGCAGTGTGGGCCCAGGAGTTGATTGAGCCCATCATCCAAGATCCTCTTGTGATCACCACACACTCTCTTTTGATCATACAAGTAGCATAGTGGAGAGGAAAGCAAATTGCTGCATAATGATCATAGACCACAGAGGTCAATAGTAATCCTTCTGCATCAGATAAATCAATGAAGAAGAAACTCAGAATTGTAGACCCAAAGAAAGAAATATACTTATTTCCAGACTGATTATCAGAAACCATCTTAGGAACCATACTGGAGATGTAGTACAGTTCCTTAAGGGACATGACTAAGTAGGAAATACATGGGTGTATGGAGATGGGTGTTCAGGAGGATTAGGATGATTATGGACAGGTTACCAAACAGAGCCATTAGGAAAATAAGAAAGCTAAGAGTGAAGAAACCCAGGCCAATGCTTGATGGTGGGAATACCCCCAATAAGAAGAATCAGTTGGTGTTTAGTTAATATTTTCCATGGGACAGTAACTTCATTTTCCCTAAAGAGAGATACATAGTAGGTTAATGAATTATTAATTCATTATTTTAGTTCTACTGTGATTTATTCGGGACATATTGCAGCTCTTAAAAAATTAACACATATTTTGAAAAAAAATTTCCTCATAGTTAAAATCTTGGTGACATATAAATATCCATCCCCAAAATACTTAATGGAAATGAGTAAATTATTAAGGATAATATATTTTTGTGACTTTATTGAGATACACATACACATATTTTATTTTCCTGTGTAAGTTTAGTTATTATCAACATCAGGCTTTATACTTGTTAAGTATGCATTATAAGGCAGTGTAAATGTATAAATTATAGACCCATACTTGAGTATATTTTATCACACTTTGGCAGTGATTTTTTTTTTTAATTTGTAATTAAGCCCTAGGATTTCTGAAACTATAGTAGTCCTATCAGGTCATGCTGTAGATATATATCCTTTTGGTTTGATCACTTGGTGGTTTTGATGCCAAGACTTAGTATCTGTTTCTTTTTTGCCCAGAAATCTACAATGAAGTGTTATTGACAACTATAAATTATAGGAAGTAGATTTCATCCTCCTCACTCAATATTCAAATACTTTAAAGAAACTACTTTCCTGACAATTTTCTCTAGCATTTTATTGTGGTTCCTTGACTCTGCTTACACTCTCTGAAAATATCTGTATTGTTTTTCTGCGCCTCATTAATTATATAACATTCTGCATTGCTTTATGACATCTTTCTTTTTTCTGCTTGACCTCTTGCGTTTGTGTACTGGAAACTCTTTCAATTTTTAAGAATTTTCTTTTTTTTTAAATTTATTTGACACAGAGAGAGATAGAGAGGTCACAAGCAGATAGAGAGGCAGGCAGAGAGAGAGAGGGGGAAGCAGGTTCCCTGCTGAGCAGGGAGCCCGATGTGGGGCTCGATCCCAGGACCCTGAGATCATGAACTGAGCCGAAGGCCGAGGATTAACCCTTTGAGCCACCCAGGTGCCTCAAACTCTTTCCATTTTTTGATATGTGTGAGTTTAGCTCCTATATGTATCATCCTCTGTCATAAAGCTCAACTCACATAATAATAAAGCAGTAAATCTGCATAAGGTAAAACAGAGTGGGAAACAGAATAGAGGGTGGAATTGGTGATAAGAACATTTGGGGTGAAGACATTTTAAGGAATAGACACTTAAAAGGAGTAGGAGAAATGGTATTTTGAGAATATTCTAAGTAGGAAGGAGTGGAGGGAATCTTCTCCAAAAGGAGTACCATCTGGGAGGAAACACCAACAAAGGACTCTATGCTTCAGTATCATACTTTTCTAGGAACAAAGCCATCAGAATATTGAGGAATTTGTTATATGAAAGATACACACACACACACACACACACACACACACACACACACACATGTACACTGAATTAAAAATGACTTACATAAATGCCTGGCTGTCGGTATTAAGGAGGGCATGTATTGCATGGAACACTTGGTGTGGTGCATAAACACTGAATCTAGGAACACTGAAAAGATAAAATTAAATTTTTAAAAAGGATATATGCAAGAAACTTTTACAAAAAAAAAAATCTTATGTCTTCAGGGGAATGTGAGACTGTGTTAAATCCAAAGTAAAAATGTCATGTATTTTATAAAATAAAGTGCCCAATAGCAATAAAAGACTTTTTAAAATAAATGAAAATAATTAAAATAATAAATTTAATAAAAGTGTCAAAAGATAAATTGATGAGAATCAACCAGAAGCAACAGTGAAACACAAAATCTGACACTTAGGACAGTTAAGAGAATGAGAGGAATAATATAAGGTGACCCAACATATACTTATGGGCATTTCTGTAAATGCCTATGACATCAATTTCTTTTTGTCAAAACAATTATTTACTCTTAAGTTAATATTATAAAAAGAGCTTTTCTCTAAACCAATATGTGAACTACATTGATGAAATTTGAGGTAAAGAGCACAGAAAAATAACATAATTAATCTATTAAATAGCATCTTCTTGAAAATTCTAAATATTATCTTGAAAACAATTTCTTGATAATCCTCAAAATGAGGTAGACTGATATCCTAAATTCTCCTTGGGAGAAATTATGGTAATATGAGATGAAATCTATATAGTCATGCGTATAAAATAACATGTTTCACAATACTGTTGTATATTTTATATGTGAACAATACATTCCATGAGATGAAGCAAAGCTCTTGATGCGTATCCTCAGACATAATGTAGTGTGTGGCTATGTTGATAGATTGGGGAGGGAAGGGGAAAACGTTGATGTTGTAGGAAGGGGGTGACTCTTTATCCACAGTGGACTGAGTTACAAATCATGGTCTGGTATTTTGGATTTAGGAATCAAGCATTAGAGATGAGCATATTGTTTAAAATATTGATGAACTACTAGGAAAAATTGTAAACGAATTTGAAGAATTTGCCTTGGTGTCAAGAGGCATAAGTTATGAAACTGTCATTTTATCCTGTGGTTTGTTGATGCCACATCCATCCATTCTTGGAGTAATATACTAAAGTGTTTTAAAAAAGTTATTTCAGTTAGTAATTTACCTGTATTCAAATTATTGCAGGTGTGCATCTCCTAATCTTCTGCAAAATACCCACATCAGGGTGCTGGGTCTATAGGAAGCAATTGCTTTTCAATTATTGGGTGGTCACTGACAATTTCCAGAGGAAAACCTGGGAAGGTGGTTGGGTTTATAAGGTAAAGACGCATTGCATCTGACACGGAAGCCACTTGAGATATTGAATATCTGGTTACAAACTCTAACGTGAAGAATTATATTTTCATGTAAAAATAATTAGATTATTTCCCCCTTATTTTCATTTTATCCAATGACATAATGAAAACTAGCCTATTTAATTTGCAAAAGATTTGTGCCTGCTTCAGTCTTTTAACCTTCACTAGAACATTTGGGTCTGGCATCAGCATTACTGATAATATGCAGTGGAGAAAAAGGGAAAGAGTTGGTTTCTTAGCGAATAGGAGAACTAAGGCTTGAACCTGAACAAGGTCCACACATGGCAGAGAAGATAGAATTACACACTTTCATTGACCATCTCCATAGGGTGGAACCTACCACATGTCAAGATTTATGCCCAGAATTAATTTTATTTAATCCTGACCAAAGTCTCTTGAGGTTGATACAACCACCAATATGACTACAGACAGCTGATGATAAATTATGTTTAGACAATTAAGGAAATTCTTTGGATATCCTGTCTTAACATAGTTGGTAAGTAGATGCATATATTTATATACATTAAATTTGTATTAAAAAGAAGTCTATCTTAACACAAAATATTTTAGGCAAATATTATGAAGTAAAAAATAGTTAACTGGTGCTCGCTTCGGCAGCACATATACTAAAAAAAAAAAAAAATAGTTAACTGTCCAAAACTAAAAAGAAATTAAAATAAAAATATAAAAGTTTTAATTAAAAATCTACTATAGATGAAACAGAGTCAAGAATGCATAAAAGTTATTTATTTATAAATAAATTGTTTTAGTGCTTTGGTATTGTCAGTTCAAGATATTTCTTGTTTGCTCTCATCTGCAGTCTCAACCATAGTTTCTCTTGTTACCCGCAAAAATACTTTAATCAAGAGTATAGAGAATACACACATCACTTCCAGATTCTCTCAGTGAACTCTAATCCATGTCCTTCCCTATACAAAAGTTGCCCTAGGTGACTTTCCTCACAAAGCATCATTCTCCTCTTTTAATATCTCCTCTGTAAATTGCTTTGTAAATGTATATATTCAGTTTATTCCTACATCATAATGAAGAAGTTCATCTAAATAATGTCATTTATAAATAATTTTCACATTGCCAGTTTTAATTTACTTTAATAACATTTAACGAGGATTATCAGTATTACAGATATTCTTTTTCCTATGTTTCTCATGTTCCTATTCAATTGGAAGTAAAACTTGAAAAACATCTCCCTTTATTGATTCACATATGTATGGAATAAAGAGATTTTTCAAATACAGGATTATTATTATAAAGATTCAATGTGGATTCCATGTGATGAGAAGTAATTTATATAAAACTATATAATGATCCAGTGGCAAATCTAGAAATGTGTCCTCTAGATACCAGACAATGTAGAGTTTTCTCCTGAAGCAAATGAATGTCAAAAATATATCATTCAGATGACAAAATATGTCCGGTCACAATCAATTTTGTCTGATTATTGCATAGCTCCAACAAGAATGTGCATTGAACTAAGAATTTTCTATCACTTTGCCTAAAATTTTATAAGAATCTCAGACTAAAAAAATAGCACCAGTTTTCATATAAATTTGGGTTGCCTTCTCTTTTCAAGAACTCTGTCATATTTTTGTATGTACTTTAGCAAAATAAGCTTCTTTACTCACCTATAGGGGAAGAGTTCCCTAAAGGACCTATCAGGACTTTTGCCCCAGGACTACCTTGAACCTACTGGCTGCACAGAGTCTACCTTGGTTCATTGAAAATTGTGTTCCCACTTGTATCTGTAATGTCTGTAGATAATAATTATTTTGAATCGCTTTCAGTTATATAGGTTTTAAAATATTGTGAAATGACTTTCCTAGAATGAATCAGATTACAGAAAGGAGAATCCTCTGGAGTCTTGCCAAAGACAGTGCCCTACAATATCTCTGCAATGAGTCATACATGGAATTTTTTGTGCCTTCTAATGTTTCCATAACAGCTTCTATTAAAAAGAATATACAGTGCAGGGGCACCTGGGTGGCTCAGTGGTTTAAGCCTCTGCCTTTGGCTCAGGTCATGATCTCAGGGTCCTGGGATCAAGCCCTGCATAGGGCTCTCTGCTCAGTGGGGAGCCTGTTTCTCCCTCTCTCTCTGCCTGCCTCTCTGCCTACTTGTGACCTCTCTCTCTCTGTCAAATAAATAAATAAAATATTTAAAAAAGAATATACAGTACAGAGTTCAGAATGATTTAGTGACTTAGGAATAAATTCTCTTTTTAAATATTTATGCAATATGTATTCTTATTTGTTTAGATGGTTACAGAGCTTGTGCCCCTAAGGATTTTATAATGCACAGAGATCTAAAATTCACAGTATTAATATGTGCATGTTACTATTGCTTCTATGTATACCTTCATGAAATATCACAATTGTGAATTAGAACTGATAAATACATAAGTCAGTAGACAGATATATGGAGAGATATCTGATTTATCAGTATATACTTTGAGTTTGGGTTCAGATTGAAGTGAGGTTTATTTTGCTTTATTGCAAAGCATGCTGCAGATTTTTGGAGCCAATTCTAGATCTAATGCTAGCAGTCTCTTACTATAAATGTGAACTTGGATTAGTGAATTCACTCTCTGAGCCCCAACCTCACAAGTAAAGCAGATCAAAATCATGAGATATGATCCCACACTTCTTAGAATGGATATTACCCAAATTGAAAAAAAAATAATGAGAGTTGGAGAGAATGTGGAGAAAACACATCACTTGAGCACTATTGATGTGACTGAAAATTAGTACAGCCATTATGGAAAATAGTATAGAAGTTCTTCAAAATTTAAAAGTAAAATTTTCCTATGTTCCAACAATCCCAATTCTGGCTATATATGCAAAGGAAATAAGTTGATATGAAATCAAATTTGAAGCTATTCTTTACTCTTGTAATCATTATTGCAGTGTGACCCACAATAGATAAAATATGGAAATTAATTTTACATATGCATTGACAAATGAATGGAAAAATGAAATAACAGCAACATGGAAGAACCTGGAGGACACTGAGAGAAGTGAAATAAGCCAAACACAGAAAGACAAACATAATTATAATTGTATATGAAATCTAATAGTCAATCTTTAGAAGTAAAGAGTAGAATGACAATTGTCAGTGACTACAGGCAGTGAGAAATGGGAAGATGTGAGTCAAATGCTATGTTTCCAGGATCTATGTTGAAAAGATCTATTTATAGCAATTTATATATAGTTAACAACATTGTATATTTGAAATTTTCTGTTACTGCATACCTCACCAGTTGGTAATGTTCTTACACACACACACACACACACACACACACACACACACACACACACACACAAGCTAATTGAATTGGTGGATATTCACTTTGATTTTGGTGATTATTGTAAAGTATAAGTATCTTAAATGAAGCTGTGCACCTTAAATATATAAAATTTTTGTCACTTATACCAAAATAAATCTGAAGAACAAACAAAAAGTATAACAAGACTGAATGGCATAATTTGTACTGGATATGTAAAATCCGAGTGGCATGAGTGACCCATGCACAGTAGCTGTGATATTTTTTACCATCTTCACCACTGTCACTAAAATCAGCATACTTACTATCATACATTTTTATCCATACACATGTCATCCTTGGATTTCTCAGGGACATTCTTCCTAAAAAGTTGAAAAAACACTCAGTGATTTTCACAAAGCATCCTACTTTGCTCTCACAGATGTAACTATTATTGCACTGGAAAGTTAGTGAGAGGCAAGGAAAATTTTATTTATTTATTTTTATGTATTTTTAAGTTAACTTCTTTTAAATGATTGTATTTATTTATTTAACAGAAAACATAAGTAAAGGGAGCAGGAGAGAGATAAGCAGGCACCCCACCCATCAGGGAGCCAGATGTAGGGCTCACTATCAGGACTCTGGGAACATGACCTGAGCCTAAGGTAAAAGTTTAACTGACTTAGCCACCTACATGCCCCAAAGTCATTTTTAATGCCATAGTTAGACACAGAAAGCAGTACAGCTGGGCAAAATTTGTGTTAAAAAATAATCCTATTCTTTTGGACCCAACTATCTCCATATATGGACATGTCCATAGGTTAACAAAGGAAGTTTACATTTTTGAATAAAGAGGCAAAGTAGGCAAAAACACTAATACTGGCTCAGTGGGTTAAAGCCTCTGCCTTCGGCTCAGGTCGTGATCTCAGGGTCCTGGGATCGAGCCCCGCATCGGGCTCTCTGCTTGTCAGGGAGCCTGCTTCCTCCTCTCTCTCTGCCTGCCTCTCTGCCTACTTGTGATCTTTGTCTGTCAAATAAATAAATAAAATCTTTAAAAAAAAAAAAAAAATTTAAAAAAATAAAAGAAAAAGAGAACCAAGGCAGAGGAAGTTGTTTAAGCTCTCCTTGACCTGCGGGAATGGTGGCAACAGAATGATTTGAGATTAATCTGTGGGGAAAGAGGGGGAACCAGATTTGCTGCTTGAAAAAAAGGTAAAATAATAATTAAAAAAAAGACATGTTTATAATCAATCCCTGGTTGTAGACAAGTTCTCCAAAACCAATACCTGACACCGCTCCACCAAACAAACGGGGAAAAAAGTTCTTGGATTATCTCATCAAGCTCTTTCCCTCCACTGCCTCCGCTGGGGGGAGAGCTTCTGGGCAGCACTCAGCTGGGCCTCCTGTGTGGGGGCTGTGCAGGCTGACCGGGCTGAAAAGTCCCCCTCTTCCATGGTTACCACTCCTTCCTGCCCCCAGATACAGGAAAGAACTAGGAAATGCTTATTTTCTTTTTTTTTTTTTTTTTTTTTTTAAGATTTTATTTATTTATTTATCAGAGAGAGATCACATGTAGGCAGAGGCAGAGAGGCAGGCAGAGAGAGTGAGAGGGAAGCAGGCTCCCCGCTGAGCAGAGAGCCCGACGCGGGACTTGATCCCAGGACCCTGAGATCATGACCCGAGCCGAAGGCAGCGGCCCAAACCACTGAGCCACCCAGGCGCCCCGGAAATGCTTATTTTCTACCATCACTGTTGAAGATTTCATTCTCCCAAGCTTTATTCCCTGAGTTTCATGTGAGCCCATGGAAATGCTACCCAATATGACTCAACACTGTACTTATAAAGGCCCTCATCCATTTCCTTTCCAGAGAGCACATTTATGAAATGGCCCCTAAACCATTTTCTAAAGTAAACAGTGTAACACTGTGCAATCAGACTCCAGTTAAATTCTTCTGTTTCCAAAGTGGACCAACTCTTCCATAGATGACATCACTCATTTCCTAAACTGACAACCTGAAAATGGGAATGATTTCCATCCAGTCAATAATCCACAATGCCTGGGCACCTGGGTGACTCAGTTGGTTCAGCGACTGCCTTCACCTCCGGTTATGATCCTGGAGTCCCAGGATCAAGTCATGCATCAGGCTCCCACCCTCAAAAGGGAATCTGCTTCTCCCTCTGAACTTCTCCCCTCTCATGCTCTCTCTCTCACTCTCAAATAAATAAATAAATAAAATCTTTTAAAAAGTCCACAATACCAAAGAATTCACCCAACAGGATCAACAGCTATGGGACCACATCCTACACGTGCATGAAATCAGCTGTACTTCTCTAAAACAAAATTTAGGCTACCTAGGCCATACTAAAACATTCTTTTTTTTAAAGATTTTATTTATTTATTTGACACATAGAGAGATCACAAGTAGGAAGAGCAGCAAGCAGAGAGAGAGGGGAAGCAGGCTCCCCGCTGAGCAGAGAGCCTGATGCAATGTGGGGCTTCATGCCAGGACCCTGAGACCATGACCTGAGCTGAAGGCAGAGGCTTAACCCTCTGAGCCACCCAGGTGCCCCTAAAGCATTCTTTATTTAGTTGCAATCTCACGCTCTTCAGAGGGTCCATGACAAGCTCTGGACTCAAAATACTTTTTTCCTTCCTCAGTGCATAATATGTCTGTTTCAAATTCAATAATTGTTTTGAAAATCCCTCGTGTTCAAATTCTCACATTTGCATGTCCATTTGCATTCATATATTTACTATATATTTTGTCAGAGAGAACTTTTTATATTAAACTGATCATATTTACATGGATATATTACCATTTAGTGTAATTTAATTTACCATAAACTGAGAAAAGTACATCGATGCTTGTAGATATCAGCCATTGATTCAAATATCAATTCCACCATATTTATTACCATTTCACAATAGATTATAAGGAACAGCAGCAATGCTTTCAAGATTTCCATAATATTTTCTTGGGGTTTAAAGAGAGCTTCATTTTTTTTTAAAGCAAACGAGTATGTACTCAATTTATTTACTTTTTAAGTTTTAATTAGATATCTAAATGAAAATATGAGATATATAAGAGATATAAAAATGCATATCTTTTATTTTTTTAAAGATTTTAATTATTTATTTGACAGAGATCACAAGTAGGCAGAGAAGCAGGCAGAGAGAGAGGAGGAAGCAGGCTCCTTGCTGAGCAGAGAGACCAATGTAGGGCTCCACCCCTGAACCCTGGCATCATGACCTGAGCCGAAGGCAGAGACTTTAACCCACTGAGCTACCCAGGCACCCTAAAAATGCATATCTTTTAAATCGACTTTAGTCAACTAAAATTTCCCTTATACTTTCCATAGTTAATGAAATGCTTGAATGTATTAATTATCAATTATAGTATTTTAAGATAGTTCTTTATTAATTCTAATCATAATTATCTTAAGCATTTAAAGAAGTATCTCAACCTTAAATGATAAATAAAAATAAAAATACCAGAAGGCATGTACCTTTTATCAGCTTTCATAGTTACAAACTTACTGGTTTGAAGAGCTGACATTGGTCTTCCCATCTTCAATGGAATGGAGTCATTTTTCTGAGTCAACTTTGAATATTTTTCTTCTTTTAATTTTTTTTAATTTATTTTTTTTAACTTTGAATATTTTTCAAAGCAGTCTGTATGCTTTTTTTCTCATCCCTACCCTTGACATTTGAGATAACTCCATAAAGACTAAACAGGGATCATGACTTCAGGGTATCTTTGGAGATTAACGATAACACGTGGTGTTCTGTGTGTGTATTCACTTGACTATGTCCACTGAGACATGAATAAGGTGAAAATACTAATTGCTTAGCATGTCCCTAGAACAAAGTTTAGAAATGAGTTCTGATACTTTGTGTAGCTTTTTTTTTTTTTAATTTTCTCTAAAGAGTTTATTTACTCATTTGGCAGAGAGAGACACAGCGTGAGAGGGAACACAAGCAGGGTAAGTGAAAGGAGAAACAGACTTCCAGCGGAGCAGGGGGTCCCATGCAGAGCTTGGTAACCTGAGGTGAAGGCAGATGCCTAATGACTGAGCCACCCAGGCTCCCCATGTGTAGCTGTTTTAATAGGTGAGTTCAAGGTCAATCCAGAGGGTAAAAAAATATACTTATTCAGACTTCTTGAATGTTATGTCTTCATGTATAAATTCTTTCTATATTTTGGATATAAAGCCCTTATTGGATATATTATTTGCAAATATTTTCTCCCAAACAGAAAATTGCCTTTTTATATTGTTGATGGTTTCTTTCACTGTGCATTAAAAAAAAAAAAGAAAAGAAACAGACAAGCAAAACAACCCTTCTGTAGTCCCAAGGGTTTAATGTGGTTTTCTGTTTCTCTTGCCAGAGAAGTCTTATCTAGAAGTCTGTTTCTATGGCTGATATCAAGTCAGTAATTTCCTTTCTGAGAAATTTTTTATAATATCCATTTTGAGTTTATATTTGTGTATGATGTAGTAAGTGCCACAGTTTAATTGTTTTCCATTAAGCTGTCCAATTGTCACAGCACCAATTACTGAAAAGACTGCCCTTTCTCTCATTGTACCTTCTTATCCACTTTTTTGTAGATTAACTGACTATGTATCTGTGAGTTTTTTTCTGAGTTACTTTGTTGTATTGATCTATGTGTCAGTTTCTATGCCAGTTCCATACTGTTGAGGTTTATTATTATTATTGTTATTATTATTATTATCAATTTAGTTTTGTAATAGCTTGAAACCTGGGCTTGTGATAATTCCAGTTTTGTTCTTTGTTCTCAAGATGGCCTTCTGTCTTGGGTTACCACACTGTTTCGATTACTATCGCTTTATATTTAATTTTCAAAACAGGAACACTGAGTCATCCCATCTTATTCTTCCTCAAAGTTCTTTTAGTGCATGAAGGTTTCTCTTTTGTTTATGTTGCATTATATATGTTTACTTTCATATGTTGAAGAATCTTGGCATTCCAGGATTAAATCCAACTAGGTCATAGTGTATAATACTCTTCATATACTGATGAATTCTGAGTGCCAATATTTTATTAAAAGCTTACATAAAGACTGATATCCAGACCAATATCATTTATGGCATTTGTATGAGGGCAATGTTGCCATATGGAATGAGTTAGTATGTATTCTTTTCTCCTCTGGTTTTTGAAAGAGTTGGAAAACTATTGGTGTGAATTTGATTTTGTACACTTGGTAAAATTAATCAGTGAAGTTTTTTGGCTCAAGGACTATCTTAGTTGAATGTATTTAATTATGTATTCAATCTCCTTACTACTTATAGATGAACTCAGTTTTATATATCTTCATGAGCCAGTATGTTGTTTCTGGAAGTTAGTATACTAGTTCATGGATATCCAACATGTTAATGTATTTATAATATTGGGTTCATAATTTTTATATGTATAAAACTTACGAAAATGTACCCACTCTCACTGCATATGTTAATATTTTGATGTTTATTTTTTATTTTTTATTGGTTAATATAGTAGAAGTTCTGTTAATTTTGAAAGAATCCTGCTTTAGTTTTGATGTATTTCTTTGATGTTTTTCCTGTACTACTATTATTTGTTATCTCTTCTTCAACTTTATTACTGCTTCACCTTCATTAGCTTTAGATTTTTTTTTCTTTTTATATGTGATTAAGTTATAAGATATTCTTGTTGATTTCAGAACTTTCTTTTTTAATTTAAATTTTTACTGCCATTAATTCTTCTTTAGGACTTTTTATCTGAAATTCATATATTTCAGTATCTTTATTTCTACTTTCATATGCTTCAGATTGTTTTTTTTTTTGTAATACCTATTATAAATCCTTAAACCTCTTAGTTTTTAATAGTCTACTGTTTAATATCCATATAATTGTGTTCTAGTTTTTCTTCTGTTATTCATTGTTTATGTAAGCTTAATGTAAGCTTCATTACATTTTTTTCCATTTTTTAATTTCTTTTTTCATCTGTCTGATAGCCATTTGTATGTCTTCATGGGAAAAGTGTCTGTTCATATCTTCTGTCCATTTTTTTGATATGATTATCTGTTTTGTGTGTGTTGAGTTTGAGGAGTTGTTTATAGATCCTGGATATCAACCTTTTGTCTGTACTGTCATTTGCAAATATCTTCTCCCATTCCGTGGGTTGCTTTTTTGTTTTGTTGACTGTTTCCTTTGCTGTCCAGAAGCTTTTGATCTTGATGAAGTCCCAAAAGTTCATTATCACTTTTGTTTCCTTGGCCTTTGGAGACATATCTTGAAAGAAGTTGCTGTGGCTGATATCGAAGAAGTTACTGCCTATGTTCTTCTCTAGGATTGTGATGGATTCCTGTCTCATATTGAGGTTTTATCCATTGTGAGTTTATCTTTGTGTACCATGTAAGAGAATGGTAGAGTTTCATTCTTCTACTTATGGCTGTCCAGTTTTCCCAGCACCATTTATTGAAGAGACTGAACAGACACTTCTCCAATGAAGACATACAAATGGCTATCAGACACATGAAAAAAATGCTCATCATCACTAGCCATCAGGGAGATTCAAATTAAAACCACATTGAGATATCACCTTACACCAGTTAGAATGGCTAAAATTAGCAAGACAGGAAACAACCTGTGTTGGAGAGGATGTGGAGAAAGGGGAACCCTCTTCCACTGTTGGTGGGAATGCAAGTTGGTGCAGCCACTTTGGAGAACAGTGTGGCTATTCCTCAAGAAAATAAGAATAGAGCTTCCCTATGACCCTGCAATTGCACTGCTGGGTATTTACCCCAATGATACAGATCTAGTGACAAGAAGATCCATCTGTACCCTAATGTTTATAGCAGCAATGGCCACAGTCACCAAACTGTGGAAAGAACCAAGATGCCCTTCAACAGATGAATGGATAAGGATGATGTGGTCCATATACACAATTGAGTATTATGCCTCCATCAGAAAGGAAGAATACCCAACTTTTGCAGCAACATGGACGGGTCTGGAAGAGATTATGCTGAGTGAAATAAGCAGAGAGAGTCAAGTATCATATGGTTTCACTTCTTTGTGGAGCATAACAAATAACATGGAGGACATGGGGAGATGGAGAGAAGGGAGCTGAGGGAAATTGAAAGGGGAGATGAACCGTGAGAGACTATGGATTCTGAAAAACAACCTGAGAGTTTTGAACGGGTGGGAGGTGGGAGGTTGGGGAACCAGGTGTTGGGTAATAGGGAGGGCACATATTGCATGGAGCACTGGGTGTGGTGCAAAAACAATGAATACTGTTACGCAGAAAAGAAATTTTTAAAAAAGTGAAAAAAAAAGAATGATATAGTGTCCTTTGTAACTCTGACTATAGTCTTTATTTAAAATCTAATTTATCTGATATGAGAATCACTACCCTGGCCTTCTTTTGAGGCCCATAGGCATGAAAGATGCTTCTCCATCCCTTCACTTTCAGTCTGGGTGTATCTTTAGGTTCAAAATCGGTCTCTTGTAGACAACATATGGATGGGTCCTGTCGTTTTATCCAATCTGCAACCCTGTGTCATTTATGGGCTCATTTAGGCCATTCACATTGAGAGGGATTATTGATAGATATGTTTTTGTTGACATTGTGTTACCGTTGAAGAATTTCTGTCTGTAGATTGTCTCTATATTTCTGTTCAATGATATTCTTAGGATTTTTTTTCTTTTATAGAACTCCCCTCCCCCCCCCCTTAATATTTCCTGCAGGGTCAGCTTTGTGGTTGCATAGTCTTTTTAGCCTTGCTGGTCTTGGGAACTTTTTATCTCTCCATCCCCTTTAATGTCTGTCTTGCTGTATAAAGTATTCTTGTCTGTATGTTCTTCTCATTTATTAACCTGAATATATTTTGCCATCCCTTCCTGGCTTGCCAGGTCTCTGTGGACAGGGCTGACGTTATTCTAATGGGCTTTCCTCTGTAGGGTAAGAGCCTCTTTGTCCAAGTGGCTTTCAAGAGATTGTATCTACAATTGTGATTTTTCAATATTACTACCAGGTGCCTTGATTTTTTTTAAGAATCTATAATCTTGGGGGGAGACTGTTCTGCCTCTAGCACATGAACTCTGGTTCCATTCACATGATTGGGAAAATTTTCATAGACAACTTCTTCCACTCTATCTTCTAGATTTCTATCTTTCTCTTCCCCTTCAGGGATTCCAATACTTCTGACTTTGGAACGTTTCATGGCATCATTTATTTCCCTGATTCTGTTTTTGTGGCTTCTAAGCTGTTTGTTCCAGGCTTCCTCCTGATCTTTTCTCTCTATCTGTTTGTCCTGAAGATCACTAATTCTATCTTCTGTCTCAGTTACCCTAGCTTTTAGAGAATTTAGCTTAGATTGGAACTCACTGAGAGCATTTTGGACATCATCCTTGGTGGCTTTCAGTTCTGCCCTAACATTGTGAACATCATCCCTGGTGGCTTTCCATTCTGCCCTATCAATTCCATTTGGTCATCCATGTCTTTCTCCAACCTAGATATTGCCTGGATAATTGTTAGCCTGAATTCCTTTTCCAATATATTGTCCATGTCGATAGCCATTAGCCCTGTTACAGAAGCCCCATACTCTGTATTTTTCTTCTGTTGTGCATTCCTCCTCCTATTCATTTTGGTGAGAGATGACTGAATGGATATAGATGGATGTATCAACTGTGGTTCAGTCAATGTGCACCCTGGAACACTCTGAGTAATCAGGATTCCCCACCTAAATGAGAGAAAAAAGAAAAGAAAAAGAAAGAGAGAGAGAGAGAGAGAGAGAGGAAAAAAAGGGAAGATAAAAGAGAAGGCTCAGCCCAAAAGATTTATGAAGGTAAGATTTGTTAAGGTAAGATTTACCTTAAAGAAGGTAAGATTTATGAAGTATACAAACAAAAACAGACAAAAGACTGATAAAAGTATATGACAAGAGAAAAAAAAATATATATATATATACATAAAAGCAAAAAAAGGAAGGACCTCGTCAAAAAGAACTCTAAGTATAAGATTTATATACTATCAGGACAAACAAAAATACACAGAAACAATGGAGGAAGGAAAAGATGGGAGAGTGGTTATAAATTCTCAGTGTGGGCAAGGAAGTTTATTTTGATTCTTCTTGGATGTATCTTGATGTTTTGTTAATGGACTCAACTTTCCTAAGATAAAGGGTAATTAAAAATTGGTTTACCTGTAGGGGTAGCATTGATTGGGGAAAGGGGATTACCTTGAATTTAACTCTATATGTATATTAGAAAATAAAAATTAAAGTATAAACTAGACTAAACTAAAATTTAAAAAAAATTTAAAAAATAGAAAAGCAAAAATAAAACATGGGTGTATGTATCAAAATGTTCAGGTTAGAATGTTATTAAGGGATTTGATGTACTGGACATCTCACTGTGATGGTAAATAGGATAAAAAATTACCTATATGTATAAAAAATATGAACCAGAATAGTGGTAAGGAGTTAAAAATAAAAGTTGTATCTGTGAAGTAGTGGTGGTTGTTCTCTTGTTGTCTGTTTTTTTTCTCCTTCCTTCCTGATAGGTTTTCTGGGGGAGGGGCCTGCTACGTGGGTTTTCAGTCAATGATGTTCCCTGAGTTAAGTCCTCCTGCTCCCCTCAAGGGGGTGGGCTCTGGGGAAACTGTTTTTTTCAGGTTTTTGTTCTCTGGAGGTTTTTATGTTTGTTCATCTGTTTGCTCTCGCCTTGACAGCTTTTGAGGGTTTTTGGAGTTTTGGAGGAGAGCAAACTGCACCCAGACCTCCCTCTCAGACAGAAGCCTCAGAATGCTCTGCAGAGCTGCTGGCAGAGTAGGTTCAGAATCCTGGTCCCTGGGGATGCAGGATCTCTTCCTTGTACTCAAAACCACACCAGTGGCGGCTGTAGGGCAGCTCCAGACCACCAGAGAGGTTCCAAGCAGCGATTGCACACTGAGATTTTCCCGCTGGCCCGGGCTGGGAGTGCATGGTTTTTCAGGGTCTCAGAGCTCCTGGCTAGTGCCTGTGAGCACCTCTCCCAGGGGAGGGTGAGGGGCGCGCATGTCTCAGGCTCTGATCGCTCAGCGGGGTTCTAAGAGCGCCAGGCTAATGCCTACCCACACCTCTCTCAAGGAGTGTGTGGTGCGCGCGCATCTCAGGAACGCCATCTGGCGAAGCTCACAGCCCCTCACGGGAGCCAGATCCCACTCATTCTCAGGAGCGCTGGAGGCTCAGGTGCGCTGGCGGCTCAGGGAACAAGATCTGGTTTCTCTCCGGCACTCTCTCTGGCTCAGCACCAGGGGAGGCGCTGCTGGATCGGGGGACTTAAGCCCCTGTCCCTAACTGCCCTGATTCCCACAATTTCCTCCCATGATCCTTTGTTCTTTTTTTGAGTTCTTTCAACCAGACTCCAAGTTAATGCTGGTCCCGAGATGCAGGGCACTCTCATGTTGGAGTATTATTTTCCAATTGGTCGCCTCTGGTGGCTCCCACCCCCTTTTGTTTATCTTCTGATTTCAGTCCGAAGTACCCACTCCACTTTACCTCCCCACTGGTGTCTTCTGCCCCCGTAGAGATCCAGACGTGTATAATTCTGATATAATTCTGATTTCAGGGGCACCTGGGTGGCTCAGTGTGTTAAGCCTCTGCCTTCGGCTCAGGTCATGATCTCAGGGTCCTGAGTTCGAGCCCCGCATCGGGCTCTCTGCTCAGCAGGGAGCCTGCTTCCCCCTCTCTCTCTCTGCCTGCCTCTCTGCCTACTAGTGATCTCTGTCTGTCAAATGAATAAATAGAATCTTAAAAAAAAAAAAGACTGATTTCATGGGCGATCGGAGTTCTTTGGTAGGTAATCAGCTCACTTTAGGGTATAGGTTGAAAGAGCGCCTCCTCCTACTTCCCCGCCATCTTGTCTCCCCACCTCTTGTTTTCTTAATGACTCATTGAATTCTATTTATTTCTTTAGTCTATCCACTCTTCTGTGTTCGCCTACCTATGAACAGCTCACAACTCTTAGCCTTCTCTTTCACTCTTCCTTGTCCTCAATTCACCTATCCTATACCTGTTTTGTTTTTTTTTCCCCTTATGGCTTGACTTAACCAATTTAAACCTCAGGCCACACTATCCATCGCCTATATTCTGGGATGTATGGACTCCTTCACAATACCACACACAATTCCCACCTATGCACCATATCTACACCACACTCGGATGTTTACATTCAAAGGCACATTCTTACAATGGTGGTTTTCCATTTCATTATCACCTCCCCCAAGGTGAAATGCCAGTAATTTACATATCCTTATACACATTTTGAAAGACATAACTCTCTGAACTTTTTTTTTACATATTTTATTTATTTATTTGATAGACAGAGATCACAAGTAGGCAGAGAAGCACACACAGAGAGAGGAAGGGAAGCAGACTCACTGCAGAGCAGAGAGCCTAATGTGTGGCTCAATCCCAGGACCCTGGGATGATGACCTGACCCGAAGGCAGAGGCTTTAACCCACTGAGCCACCCAGGCGCCCCAGCATTATCTGAATTTTTAAATCAGTTTGGGAAAATATACTCAATATTCCCTGTGAGACATAGCATATTGATGACAAAATAACAATAGTTATTACTGATTAGTACCTTTCTATTGATGATAGCTGCTTTGGATTGAATCCTTGTTATGCGACACACACGGATTTATGCCATAGCTAGTACTCAGAGAAATCTGGGATGTCTTTGGTATCACTACAAATGAGTAAAACCAGAATCAGGAAAATGAAGCATCTGCAGGCCTGGGATTCCCACTCAGGAATGCCAAGTGTTGACGTGGCTGTTTTATGCATTATAGCACCAATCATGTAATCCTATTTGAAAAAGTCAACAGACTAGCCATACTTGATTTTAACCTTTCACTTAGTTTGGGTGGCCATTATGTTTTATTATTGCTTATTTCTTTGGTGCTTGTTTTATACCAATAGCCACCATTAATATGGTATCAAGCTATCATGGGCATGTCATTAGTAGAGAAGTTGTGTGGACTGTGCATGTACTGAGGAATGTAAGATGGGCACAAACCCTTTTACCCACCTCTAAGTAGTACAGTTTTCATATTGTGAATATACTTACCTCACTCTGATCAAAATAAGATTCAAAAAGGAAATGAATAGGTGATATTACTAAAAATGGCAACGTAAAAGCCTCCAAAACCTTCCATAAAAGTCAGGAGAAAACTGTGTGTGCATGCATGAATATGTGTGTGTGTGTTTAATGGTCAGAATCCACATTTCAGAACTCTGGAATTAATTGATGGCTTGCAGGAATCTGGATAGTGTTTAATTTGAAAAAATGCTAAATATCGGGGCGCCTGGGTGGCTCAGTTGGTTAAGCAAGTGCCTTTGGCTCAGGTCATGACCCTGGAGTCCTGCGATCGAGTCCCACATCAGGCTCCCAGCTCCATTGGGAGTCTGCATCTCCCTCTGACCTCTCCTCTCATGCTCTCTCACTCTGTCTCTCTCTCTAATAAATAAATAAAATTTTTTAAAAATGCTAAATATCAGAAGGAGAGAGAGTTTCATGGCATTTTTAACTTGGCCTATTCCCATTCACCCCACGCCAGCTCAGTGATAGCCTTGAAAACAACAGCTTCACAATCCCATGAAAATCTACAGGTTGGCAGGCACTGGAGGAAGAAGAACAAGATTGGAGCCTTTCAAAGCCCATTCAAGGGAATGCAAGAGAATTTTCATTATTTAACCAGTTTGGTAGTTCCCTAGAAGATTTCACTTCCAAAGCTATCTTTATTTTAACAGTCTTAGCCCATATTCAGGCTCTTATAACAAAAATGTCATAGACTGAATGGATTAAACAACAAATAGTTATTTCAAAGAGTTCCGGAGGATGGGAAGTCCAAAATTGAGGCACCCATCTATTCAGTGCATGCTAAGAGGCTGACTGCTGATTAGCAGATGGCAGTCTTCTAACTGTGTCTTTGCACAACAAAAGGAGTGAAGGAGCTCTCTGGAGTCTCTTTTATAAGGACACAATCCTACTCATGAGGGATCCCATCTCCTGGTCTAATCATCTCACAAAGGCTCCACCTCCAAATACCATCACATTGGGGATATGATTTCAGCATATGAACTGGGGTGGGGGGGCACTGGGGACACAGGCAATCAGTCCATAAGCACTGACTCAAAGTTCACTCAGTGTAAAAAGACTCAAGAGACTTGTTAAAAACAATTAGAGGCTGGGCACCTGTCATGATCTCAGGGTACTGGGATCAAACCCCGCATCAGGCTCTCTGCTCAGGGGGAGGCTGCTTCCCCCCGCCTCTCTCTGCCTGCCTCTCTGTATACTTGTGATCACTGTCTGTTAAATGAATAAATAAATATAAAGAAAACAATTAGAGGCAATTGCTTAATATCATGAATGCCTAAGGTAGTAGATAACAATTTAGACAAACAATAGGCTAATCATAAAGTTTAAAAGGAAAAACTGAAGAATGAGATGTCCCTAGACAGGGCTGAAAATACTGTAATGAAATCCTAGCAATCCTGAAGGCACATACATAGGGATATGTGCATGTACAGGGCTGTGCACCTGCTTAGCGAAGATCTGAGAATATCCTAAGTATCTACTTCTGGTTAACCTGGAGTCTTTGTGCCAATAAGCAGCAAAAGCTAAGCAACGCTATAAAATAAAAGACATTCCCAGGTAAACAAAACTGAGTTCATTGTTAACACATCAGTATTATAAGAAATATTAGAGGAGTTCTTCAAAGTGATATGAAAGGGCAGTAAATGTAACTCAAATCCATATGAAAAAATAAAAAGCAATTATAAATGTAATTATCAGTGATGCTTTAAATCTACCCTAAAGTCTTCATCACCTGCCCTTTGATACTTCAGAGTGTGAGAGAAAGACATTTACACTATTTTTCAATTTACCATGCTAATGGGCATCAGAAGAAAGCTGGGGTGGCAATCCTTATATCAGATCAATTAGATTTTAAGCCAAAGACTATAATAAGAGATGAGGAAGGACACTATATCCTACTCAAAGGGTCTGTCCAAAAAGAAGATCTAACAATTTTAAATATCTATGCCCCTCACGTGGGAGCAGCCAACTATATCAACCAATTAATAACAAAATCAAAGAAACACATCAATAATAATACAATAATAGTAGGGGACTTTAACACTCCCCTCACTGAAATGGACAGATCATCCAAGCAAAAGATCAACAAGGAAATAAAGGCCTTCAATGACACACTGGACCAGATGGACATCACAGATCTATTCAGAACATTTCATCCCAAAGCAACATAATACACATTCTTCTCTAATGCACATGGAACCTTCTCCAGAATAGATCACATCCTGGGTCACAAATCAGGTCTCAACCGGTATCAAAAGATTGGGATCATTCCCTGCATATTTTCAGACCACAATGCTCTGAAGCTAGAACTCAATCACAAGAGGAAAGCTGGAAAGAACCCAAATACATGGAGACTAAACAGCATCCTTCTAAAGAATGAATGGGTCAACCAGGAAATTAAAGAAGAACTGAAAAAATTCATGGAAACAAATGATAATGAAAACACAACAGTTCAAAATCTATGGGACACAGCAAAGGCAGTCCTGAGAGGAAATTATATAGTGGTACAAGCCTTTCTCAAGAAACAAGAAAGGTCTCAAGTACACAACCTAACCATACACATAAAGGAGCTGGAGAAAGAACAAGAAAGAAACCCTAAACCCAGCAGGAGAAGAGAAATCATAAAGATCAGAGCAGAAATCAATGAAATAGAAACCAAAAAAACAATAGAAAAAATCAATGAAACTAGGAGCTGGTTCTTTGAAAGAATCAATAAGATTGATAAACCCCTGGCCAGACTCATCAAAAAGAAAAGAGAAAGGACCCAAATAAATAAAATCATGAATGAAAGAGGAGAGATCACACCTAACACCAAAGAAATACAGACAATTTTAAGAACATACTATGAGCAACTCTACGCCAACAAATTTGACAATCTGGAAGAAATGGATGCATTCCTAGAGACATATAAACTACCACAACTGAACCAGGAAGAAATAGAAAACCTGAACAGGCCCATAACCAGTAAGGAGATTGAAACAGTCATCAAAAATCTCCAAACAAACAAAAGCCCAGGGCCAGAAGGCTTCCCAGGGGAATTCTACCAAACATTTAAAGAAGAACTCATTCCTATTCTCCTGAAACTGTTCCAAAAAATAGAAATGGAAGGAAAACTTCCAAACTCATTTTATGAGGCCAGCATCACTTTGATCCCAAAACCAGACAAGGATCCCACCAAAAGAAAGAACTACAGACCAATATCCTTGATGAAAACAGACGCAAAAATTCTCGCCAAAATACTAGCCAATAGGATTCAAAAGTACATTAAAAGGATTATTCACCACGATCAAGTGGGATTTATTCCAGGGCTGCAGGGTTGGTTCAACATCCGCAAATCAATCAATGTGATACAACACATTAATAAAAGAAAGAACAAGAACCATATGATACTCTCAATAGATGCTGAAAAAGCATTTGACAAAGTACAGCTTCCCTTCCTGATCAAAACTCTTCAAAGTGTAGGGATAGAGGGCGAGGGGGAGGGGGTTATGGACATTGGGAAGGGTATTTGCTATCATGAGTGCTGTGAAGTATGTAAACCTGGTGATTCACAGACCTGTACCCCTGGGGATAAAAATACATTATATGTTTATAAAAAAAAATTGGAAGGGGAGGCGAACCATAAGACACTATGGACTCTGAAAAACAACCTGAGGGTTTTGAAGGGGTGGGGGTGGGAGTTTGTGGGAACCAGGTGGTGGGTAATAGGGAGGGCATGTATTGCATGGAGCACTGGGTGTTGTGCAAAAACAATGAATACTGTTAGCTGAAAAATAAATAAATAAATTTATTAAAAACAAACAAAAAAACAAAATTCGCTAATCCCATGATATTGATACAAGGAGGGCACATATTGCATGGAGCACTGGGTGTAGTGCATAAAAAAATGAATCTTGGAACACTGAAAAAATAAAAAAAATTTTAAAAAGTCACCAGTAATATAATTTTAAATCAAATAATTCTCTATTGAAAGCCAAATAGAGTAATTTATATCACCTTGTTGTCCTCTATTTTTGAAATATAATTATTATTATAATAGGTTTATTGTATATATTTGACTTACATTTATGAAAATGGAACACTGTTTTCTTGGGCTAGGTTTAAGTAAAGGAAGGGATGTACCAATAAATCAGGAGATCAGTCTGGGGATCCTCATTCTGAATTACTTAAATGGAAATATATGGGTTCCTACTACTGACAACAACATCGGGTTATATGCAAAGAAGCTGGAATCTCTTTAAATTATATATATTTTTAAATTATAATGGGAATATATAAGAATTTGTACACTTTTTAATTTTTCTTTTATTTTTTACTTTTAGGGCATGGGAGGAGGGGCAGAGGGATATGGAGTGAGAATCTTAAGCAGGTTCCACACAATATTTGGAGCCCAACACTGGGGCTAGATCTTACATGACCTGAGATGAAATCAAGAGTTGGATGCTTAACCCACTGAGCCACCCAGGGAACACAATCATTGGTTAAAAATAAAAGTTTTTATAATGCTGTTGTACTAAATTTCTTTTAAGTGAATGTCTACAGATTACAATGAAACAGCCTCATGGATGAGTATCATAAGGTTACCAACAGTATATTAAGAACAATGCTCCTTAGAACTCTGATGGTTACTAGGCATTCTCTATTTATAATTCTACTAAATATGACAAGCTTTAAGCAGCAAAGTTGATGTTTTCCAGAAAAATGAGGTGGATTATTTTTAGGATAGAAACCACTGGTGGCATGGAGAACAGAGAAAAACCCCTTTCTAAAAGCAATCACAATATAACAGAGCCACCACAAGTCTGCCTACTGTGGTTGAAAATGAAATCTCACAAACCCTAGCTAAGATACTAATCAGCTTTCATCCAGGAATTTTCCACTTTCAATTGTGCTAAATTTATTTGTTTCAATATGATTCAGTGTTTTATCTTTTATGTTATATGTTTACATTTATATTTATATATATATATATACGTGTGTGATATTTTATGGATATATATATGTTAATTTCCCAAAGAAAATTAATTTATATTGTTTTATTAATTGATCAGTAGTAGGATTGGTCATTGATACAGACTTTTTTTTAAACTTCTGTTTCCAAGCATAAGCACTGAGAACCATTTGCAACAATTGAATGCAAAGTGAACTCCATTACATACTTCAGTGTTATTGGAGTTATTTTAAAAACATTCTATGCTTGCTACACAAATTGTCCATTGTAGCTAAAGTTTTATCATTTGTCACCACTTAACGTGTTTTTAAGACTTTATTTAATTTCCAGTTAGAAAATATACAGCATAATATTTGTTGCAAGTATATAATGTGGTGATTCAACACTTCCATAACGCATGGTGCTCATCACAAGTGTTCTCATTAATCCCCATCCCCTGTTTAACACATCCCCCACCACCCTCCCCTCTGTGACCAACTGCTCATTCTTTAGAGTTAAGGATCTCTTTATTGTTTTGTCTTTCTCTCTTTTTTCCCTCTTTGCACCTTTCTTTTCTGAATTCACATATGATTGAAAACTTATGGTAATTGTCTTTCTCTGACATACTTCTCTTGGCCTAATACAGTCTAGCTTCATTCATGTGATAGAAAATGTCAAGAATTCATTCTGTTTTTATGCCTGAGTAATATTATAATATATATCTGTATATCCAATGTCTAATTTGTATTATATACCTATATATGTATAGATATAACATATATATCCATAGATTATATCTATCTATATATAGAAATGCACACATAAATATAGTTATAATACACACACATATATCTATCTATGCATATGTATAGATTTACATAATTTACATAATGGTATATATACCATATCTTCTTTATTCATTTATCTCTCAATGGGCATCTGGACTCTTTCCATATTTTGGGTATTATGGTCTTATTTTCTTTAATACTTAGGTACTCATATCATTGAAAATATATGTGGCCTTTAGAATTCAACTTACATTTAATAAATTATTCATAACAAAAAAGAAACAAAAAAGAAAATTGCCACAAAAACAGAGTGATAGGGAATATATAATGATACTCTGTTTTTGTGGCAATTTTCTTTTTTGTTTCTTTTTTGTATATATATATATATAATTTATAAATTTATTTATATATATATATATAACTTATTTTTCTAGATTACTGTATCCTTATCCTAAATCCTAGAATGGCATTGTTCATAAAGAGTGTACAAGGTGAAATTAATGAATGAAGCAGCAAGACTAGTGAGAAATTTGTTATATTTTTGACTAGCAGAACCTCAGAACCACTCTTCTCAGGGCCCACATCACCTCCTTGTTTCTCAGGCTATATATGATTGGGTTGAGCACTGGGGTCAGGATGGTGTAGAAGACTGCCAGGACCTTATCCTCTGTGGAGATCTGAAGGATCTTGGACATAAACAAGTGTAAACAAAGGATGCATAGTAGAAAGTCACCACAGTGAATGGGTGCTGCAGGACAAATAGGCCTTCTTCCTTCCTTTGGATGCATGCAGCAGATGGCAAGGATGACCTGGCCATAGGAACAAGCAATGCCAATGAAAGGAAACACAAGGAAGAGAGTGATGCTCACAAACAAAGTATACTCATAGACCCAGGCATCCATGTAGGCCAGACTCAACATGGCTGGAGCATCACAAAAGAAATTGTTGATGGTTCAGGATCAACAGCAAGGTATACCAAGGACATATTCAGTGTGAGCACAGGAGTTGATTGAACCCGTGATCCAAGAACCTGTTATCACCACACACACTCTTGCTCAGATGAATGGGATAACAGAGAGGAAAGGAAATTGCTACATAATGATCATAGGCCATAGAGGCCAATAATAATCCTTCTGCACCAGCTAAAGTAATGAAAAAAAAAACAAAACTCTCAATTCCACACCCAATGAAAGAAGTAGACTTGTTTCCAGAGAGATAATTAGAAGCCATCTCGGGGACAATGTTGGAGACATAGTTCAGGTCCATGAGGGTGAGCTGACTAAGTAGAAAATACATGGGTGTGTGGATATGGGTGTCTAGGAGGATGAGGATGATCACGGACAAGTTACCAAACAGAGCCATTAAGAAAATGAGAAAACTAGGAATGAAGAAAAACAGGCCAATTCTTGACGGTGGGAATAACCCCCAGTAAGAAGATATGACTTGATCTTTGGTTCATATTTTCCATGAGACATTAATTTACTCTTCCCTAAAGAGACACAAATATTAAGTACAGAAAAATAATATATTACTTCATTATTTTAGTTCCACCATGATTTATTCAGGACACATGGCAGCTTTTTAAAAAATTAACACACATTTTGAAAAAAAAAAATTACCTCATAGTTAAAATCTTGATGAGTCATAAACTTCAGTCTGTGACTCTATCAAGATACATATGTTTCATTTTCCTGTGTAAATTTAGTCATTACCAACATCAGACTTTGTAGTTAAATATGCATTGTAAGTCAATGTAAATGCACAAATTATAAGCCCATATTGAATATATTTTATGACACTTAGGCAATGATTTTTTTTCTTTATAATTAAGCATTCATATTTCTGGAACTATAGTAATTTATCAGGTCATGTTGCAGATATATATCCTTTTTGTTTATTCATGTATTTTGATGCCAAGACTTACTCTCTGCTTCTTTTTCCCCTAGAAATATACAGTAAATAGTTATTGCCAAATATAATTTATGTGAATCAGACTTCTTCCTCCTCACTCAATATTCAAATGCTTTCAAGAAATTCCTTTCCTGATAACTTTCTCTAATATTTTATTTTACCTTCTTGATTCTGCTTAAGCTCTCTGAAAAGATCTGTATTGTTCTGTTTTTCAATAATTATATATTATGAATTGCTTTGTGCCACCTTTTCTTGGTCTGTTTTATCTCTTGCTTTTGTGCATTTAAAGCTATTTCCATTTTTTTGATAAGTGTGAGTTTAGCTCCTAAATGTATCTACTCCAGTCAAAAAACTCAACTAAGATGATAAAGTGGTTAATCTGCATAAATTTAAATAAAGTGGAAAACATAGTCCAGGGTAGAATCAGAGGTGAAAATGTTAAAAACCTTTAAGGTGAAGAAATTTTAAGGAACAGACACTTAAAAAGAGAAGGAGAAATGGCATTTTTGAGATTATTCTAAGTAGGAATGAGTGGAAGTTATCTTCTCCAGAAGAAATACCATCAGTGTATAAAGCCCAACATGTTATGCCCACAAAGGATTGCAGTGCTTCAGTCTCTCATACTTTTCTAGGACCAAAGCCATCAGAATGTTGAGGAAGTGTTTATATGAGAGAAAGACACACACACACACACACACACACACACACACACACACACTGAATTAAAAATGATTGAGGTAAATGCAAGAAAACTTTATAAAAACTTCTGATGTCTTCAGAGAAAATATGAGAATTTGTTAAATCCAAAGTAAAAATGTCATGTGTTATATAAAATTAAGTGCCAAAAAAATAAAAAAAAACTTCTGGAAAATAAAGGTTATAATTAATATAATATATTTCATGATAGTCTCAAAAGATAAACTGATGATAATTGACCAGAAAGCAACAGTGAAACACAAAATTTGACACTTAGGAGAGATAAAAGGATGAGAGCAATAATATAAGATGATCCATCATATACTTATGGACATTTCTGTAAATGCATATGACAGTGATTTATTTTTGAAAACAAAAGTTATTTTTAAATATATATTATTAAAAAAAACCTTTTTTTCCAAACCAATATATGAACTACAATATTCAAAGATGGTGAAAAGAACACAGAAAAATAAAATAAATAATCTATTAAAGGGCATTTTCAGGGAAATGTTCAATATTGTCTTGAAAACAATTTCTTGATAATCCTCAAAATGACGTAGACCAATATCCTAAATTCTCTTTGAGAGAAATTATGGTAATATGAGAAGAAATCTATGCAGTCATGCATATAAAATAATGTGATGTTTTACAATACTGTTATATGTCTTATATATGAAAAACAAATTCCAGGAGATGGAACAAAGCTCTAGGTGCTTATCATCACACATAATGTGATATGTAACTGTGTTGACATAATGGGGAGGGAAAGAGGAAAGTTTGATAATGTAGGAAGGTGATGACTCTTCATCCATACTGGCCTGAGTTACAAATCATGGCCCGGTATTTTGGATTTAGGAATCAAGCATCAGAAGATGAGCATAGAGTTTAAAATATTGAGGAAGTACTGGGAAAAATCATAAAATAATTTGAAGTATTTGCCTTGGGTACCAAAAGGCATAGGTTAGGGAACCATCATTTTATCCTGTGGTTTGTTGATACCAAATCCATGCATTCTTGGAATAATATATTAAAATGATAAAAAAAGTTATTTTAGTTGGTAATTTACATGTACTCAAATTATTGTACATGTGCATCTCCTTATCTACTGTGAAATACCTACATCAGGATTCTTGGTCTATATGAAGCAGTTGATTTTCAATTATTGTGTGATCACTGTCAACTTGCAGAGGAAAAACTGGGGGAGCTGATTGTGTTTATAAGTTAAAGAGGTATTGTGGGAGAAGTAGCAGGCTGAGATGACATCAGGTAGCAGGAGATCAGCTAGTAGCTTATCAAACCATTCCAAACACCTACAAATCCAATAGGACATCAAATAGAAGAATAACAGCAGTTGTAGAAACAGAAAATCAACCACATTCTGAAAGCTAGGACCAGCAGAGAAGTGAATCCAAAGCAAGGGGAAGATAGACCACGGGGGAAGGGGCCAGTTCCCAGCAAGTGGCAGAGCAATGGAGCAAAAAATCAGAACTTCTAAAAGCCTGCCCCACTGAGGAACATCAATCCAGAGGCTAAGTCAGGGAGAAGACCACTCGGGGACAGCATGGCCTCAGGTCTCATGGGGTCACAGAAGAATCAAGGATCGGGGGTATCTGAGTGTTGCAGAGCTCACAGGTATTAGAACAGGGAAGTCAGCTACAGAGATGGAGGTGAGGAGTGAGGTCACAACTTGGGGTTACCTTAAATTGCCATCCATGGCACAGGCCACTGCTCGTTGAGCAGGGACCACACAAGATCCATGGAGATCCCCCTGGAAGAGCACTGGGATCTGTGTGGTGTGGAGACTCCAGGCAGGGCTGTGTGCCAGAGACAGAGAAGCCTGGTCACAGGCTGGGTGAGCTTCGTGGGCAGTCCGGAGGCCAGGGAGATGGGAGTGATTGAGCGCTTTTCTCCAAGGGCACAATGAGGAGTGGGGCCCTGAGATCTCAGCTACTTCTGTCCGGAGATTGGGAGGCCGACATTTTCATTTCCATCCTCCAGAACTCTACAGAAAACATTCAGGAAACAAAAGCTCCCAAAAGTGAACCCGAGTGGACCCCTGGTAAGGGCGGTGCAATTCTGCCTCAGGCAAATAGACTTGAGAATCACTACAACAGGCCCCTTCCCCAGAGGATCAGTAAGAAATCCAGCCAAGACCAAATTCACTTACCAAGGAGAACAGTGGAATTCCAGAGGATGAGAAAGCAAAGCATGGAATTCATGTCTTTCTCCCCATGATTCTTTAGTCTTGCAAAGTTAATGAATTTTTCTTAATTTTATTTTTTCTTTTGCTAATTGTTTTAACATTTACCCTTTCTTCTTTTAACATTTTAACTAGTTTATCTTAACAATACCTTTCATTAAATTTTTTTGAACCATTATTATACTCATATTTTATTCTTCATTGCATCTAACTTTATTTTGTGTATAAATATAGGATTTTTTCATATAAACATTTGTGATACAACTTCTTCTAATAAATCATAATGTACCCTAAATCTAGCACAGAGCTTTGTTCTAGTCTCCAGGCTGAGCAAATTCTCTCCACGTTCTTTTTCTTTATTCTACTAACCAACTTATCAACTCCTTTTTTAGAAATTAAAAAAATATCATCTTTATAATCATATTACAACCCTTTACTGTGTTTACCCTTATATATGTTTTCCATTCTTTAAAAATTTGGGAGGTAGTTTCTTTTAAGAGACCAAAATTCTTGCAAAATTAAGTGGGTGACCCTGTTCTATTCACCAATCTAATATATATATATATATATATATATATATATATATATATCTTTTTTAACTATCTTCTCCTTATTTGTTTTCTTTTTTTTCCTGAACTTCTTTTTAACCCCTTTCTTCCCACCCCCACGATTTGGGGTCTATTCTGATTTGGTAAAAGCATATTTCCTGGGGTCTTTGCCACACTTTTAGTAGTTTATTTGCTTCCTTCATATATTCTTATCTGGATAAAATGACAAGGCAGAAAAAAACTCACCACAAAAAAAGAACAAGAGGTAGTAATGAAGGCCAGGGACCTAATCATACAGACATTGGTAATATGTCAGATCTAGAGTTCAGAATGATGATTCTCAAGGTGCTAGCCGGGCTCAAAAAAGGGTTGGAATATATTAGATAAACACTGTCTGGAGAAATAAAAGCCCTTTCTGGAGTAATAAAAGAATTAAAATCTAACCAAGTTGAAATTAAAAAAAAATCTATTAATGAGGTGCAATAAAAAATGGAGGCTCTTACTGCAAGGCAGAAGAGAGAATTAGTGATATAGAAGACCAAATGACAGAGAATAAAGAAGCTGAGCAAAAGAGAGATAAACAACTACTGGATCACAAGGGGAGAATTCAAGAGATAAGTGATGCCATAAGAGGAAACTGCATTAGAATAATTGGGATTCCAGAAGAAGAAGAAAGAAAGAGGGGAGCAGAAGGTATATTGGAGAGAATTTCCCTAATATGGCAAAGGGAACAAGCATTAAAATCCAGGAGGTGCAGAGAACCCCCCTCAAAATCAATAAGAATAGGTCCACACCCAGTCATATAATAGTAAAATTTACAAGTCTTAGTGACAAAGAGAAAATCCTGAAAGCAGCATGGGACAAAAAGTCTGTAACATACAAGGGGGAAAACATTAGATTGGCAGCAGACTTATCCACGGAGACCTGACAGGCCAGAAAGAGTGGACATGATATATTCAGAGCATTAAATGAGGAAAACATGCAGCCAAAAATACTATATCCAGGTAGGTTATCATTGAAAATAGAAGGAGAGATAAAAAGCTTCTAAGAAAAACATAAATTAAAAGAATTTGTAAACACCAAACCAGCTCTACAGGAAATATTTAGAGGGGTCCTCTAAGCAAATAGAGAGCCTAAAAGTAGTAAATCAGAAAGGAACAGAGACAATATACAGTAACAGTCACCATACAGGCAATACAATGGCATGAGATCTATATCTCTTTTTAGTTACCCTGAATGTAAATGGGCTAAATGCCCCCAGTCAAAAGACACAGGATGTCAGAATGGATTAAAAAAAAACAAAACCCATCAATATGCTGTTTACAAGAAGCTCATTTTAGACTCAAAGACACCTCCAGATTTAAAGTGAGGGGGTGGAAAACAATTTACCATGCTAATGGACATCAGAAGAAAGCTAGTGTTGCAATACTTATATTAGATCAATTAGATTTTAAGCCAAAGATTATAATATGAGCTGAGGAAGGACACTATATCATACTCAAAGGGTCTGTCCAACAAGAAGATCTAACAATTTTAAATATCTATGCCCCTAACATGGGAGGAATCAACTACATAAACCAATTAATAACAACATCAAAAGAACTCATCAGCAATAATACAATAATAGTAGGGGACTTTAACACTCCCCTCACTCAAATGGACAGGTCATCCAAGCAAAAGATCAAAAAGGAAATAAAGGCCTTAAATGACACACTGGACCAAGTGGACATCACAGATATTTACAGAACATCCCATCCCAAAGCAACACATTCTTCTCTAGTGCACATGGAATTTTCCAGAATAGATCACATCCTGGATCACAAATCAAGTCTCATCCCATATCAGAAATGGGGATTATTTCCTGCTTATTTTCAGACCACAATGCTCTGAAGGTAAAAATCAATCACAAGAGGAAATTTGGAAAGAACCCAAATACATGGAGACTAAAGAGGATCCTTCTAAAGAATGAATGGGTCAACCAGGAAATTAAAGAAGAATTGAAAAAATTCATGGAAACAAATGATAATGAAAACACAATGGTCCAAAATCTGTGGAACAGAGCAAAGGCAGTCCTGAGAAGAAAATATATAGCAATACATGCCTTTCTCAAGCATCAAGAAAAGTCTCAAATACACAACGTAACCCTACACCTAAAGGAGTGGAGAAATAACAACAAAGAAAGCCTGAACCCAGCAGGAGAAGAGAAATAAGATCAGAGCAAGAATCAGTGAAATAGAAACCAGAAACTATAGAACAAATCAATGAAGCTAGGAGCTTGTTCTTTGAAAGAATTAATAAGGCCAATAAAGCCCTGGCCAGAGTCATCAAAAAGAAGAGAATGGACCCAAATAAATAAAATCATGAATGAAAGAGGAGAGATTACAGCCAACACCAAAGAAATACAATTATAAGAATATATTATGAAGAACTCTACAACAACAAATTTGACAATCTGGAAGAAATGGATGCACTCTTAGAGACATATAAACTACCACAGCCAAACAAGAAAGAAATAGAAAACCTGAACAGACCCATAACCAGTAAGGAGATTGAAGCAGAGCCACCAAAAATCTCCTAACAAACAAGAGCCCAGGGCCAGAGGGCTTCCCAGGGGAATTCTACCAAACATTTAGAGAAGAATTAATTCCTATTCTCCTGAAAATCTTTCAAAAATTAGAAAGGGAAGGAAAACTTCTAAACTAATCTTATGATGCCACATTACCTTGATCCCAAAACCAGACAAGGATCCAATCATAAAAGAGAATTGCATACCAATATCCTCGATGAACACAGACATGAAAATTGTCATCAAAATACTAGCCAATAGAATACAAGAGTACATTAAAATGATTATTCACCACGACCAAGTAGGATTTATTCCAGGGCTGCAAGGTTGGTTCAACATCCACAAATCAAACAATATGATACAATATATTAATAAAACAAAGAATAAGAACCATATGATACTCTCAATAGATGCTGAAAAAGCATTTGAAAAGTACAGCATCCCTTCCTGATAAAAACTCTTCAAAGTGTAGGGATAGAGGACACATACCTCAGTATCATCAAAGTCATCTATGAAAAACCCACCGCAAATATCATTCTCAATGGAAAACAAAACAAAACAAAAAACTGAGAGCTTTTCTGCTAAGGTCAGGAACACGGCAAGGATGTCCATTGTCATGACTGCTATTCAACATAGTCCTAGAAGTCCTAGCCTCTGCAATCAGACAACAAAAAGAAATTAAAGGCATCCAAATCAGCAAAGAAGAAATCAAACTATCACTCT
The DNA here is from genome assembly GCF_922984935.1 of Meles meles. NCBI lineage: Eukaryota > Metazoa > Chordata > Mammalia > Carnivora > Mustelidae > Meles > Meles meles. The sequence goes on along the minus strand of NC_060068.1, from coordinate 23,092,132 downwards.
TTGCAGATGATACAATACTATATGTGGAAAACCCAAAACACTCCACTCCAAATTTGCTAGAACTTGTGCAGGAATTCAGTAAAGTGTCAGGATATAAAATCAATGCACAGAAAGCAGTTGCATTTCTTTACACCAAAAACAGGACACAAGAAAGAGAAATTAAGGAGTCAATCCCATTTAAAATTGCACTCACAGCTTTGTAGTCAAAACTATAAGATACCTAGGAATAAAGCTAACCAAAGAGGCAAAGAATCTATACTTAGAAAACTACAAAGTACTCATAAAGAAATTAAGGAAGACACAAAGTAATGAAAAAATGTTTCATGCTCATGGATTGGTAGAACAAATATAGTGAAAATGTCTATGCTACCTAAAGCAATCTACACATTTAATGCAATACTACCAAAATTCCATCCATTTTTTTCAAAGAAATGGAACAAATAATTCTAAAATTTATATGGAATCAGAAAAGACCTCCAATAGCCAGAGGAATTTTGAAGTTCTTAAAAAGGTAAAAGTAAAATTACCATATACTTTGACAATCCCACTTCTGGATATATGCCCAAAGGAAATAAATTATTTGAAATCAAATTTGAAGCTACACTTTATTCTTATAATCATTATTGCAGCATGATTCATAATAGATAAAATATGGAAATTAATTTTATATATTCATTGGCAAATAAATGAAAAAATGAAATAACAGCAACTTGGATGAACCTGGAGAACATTAAGAGAAGTGAAATAAGCCAGACACAGAAAGATAAGCAACTTATAACTACAAGTGTATATGAAATTTAATAGTCAATCTTTAGAAGTAAAGAGTAGAATGGCAATTGTCAGTGACCAGAGGGAGGGAGAAAAGGGAAGATGTGGGTTAAATGCTACGTTCCCAGGATACATGTTAAATAAGTTCTATTTACAGCAATTTATATATAGTTAACCACATTGTATATTTAAAATGTCCTGTTACTATAGATCTCACCAGTTGGTAGTATTCCTACACACACACACACACACACACACACACACACACACAAAAGCTAAATGAATTGGCAGATATGCACTTTGTAGTGATTATTGTGAAGTGTAAGTATCTTAAATGAAGCTGTGCACCTTAAATATAAAATTATCTATATATATTTATATATATATATAAAATATAGAAAATTTTGTCAATTATACCTAAACAAATATGAAGAAAAAATGAAAAAATATGACAAGACTGAATGGGATAATTTATATAGATATGTCAAATCTGAGTTGCATGAATGACCCAGACACAGTAGCTGTGATATTTTTTTACCATCTTCACCATTGCCACTAAAATCAACATAGTGACCATCATACATTTTTATCCATTCACTTGTCTTCCTTGGATTGCTCAGGGACATTGTTCCAAAAAAGTTTCAAAACACTCATTGATTTTCACACAGCATCCTACTTTGGTATCACAGATGTAACTATTACTGCACTGGGAAATTAGTGACAGACAAAGAAAATTTTAATTTATTTATATTTTAAAGTTAACTTTTTTAAAAAAAGATTGTATGTATTTATTTCACAGAAAGCACAAGGAAAGGGAGCAAGAGAGGGAGAATCAGGCACCCCGCCAATCAAGGAGCCAGATGCAGGGCCCACTGTCAGGACCCTGGGATCATGAGCTGAGCCAAAGCAGAAGTTTAACGGACTTAGCCACCCAGGTGCCCCAAAGACATTTTTCTTTTAATGTCATAGTTAAACACAGAAAGCAGTACAACTGGGCAAAATTTGTGTTAAAAAAAATAATCCTATACCCCTTTGGACCCACCTACTTCCTCCTTATATGGGCATGTCCATAGATTGACAAAGGAAAGTTTACATTTTTTTTAAAGATTATTTTTAAAGATTTCTAAAGATTTTTTAAAAGATTATTTATTTATTTATTTGACAGAGAGATCACAAGTAGACAGAGAGGCAGGAGGAAGTAGGCTCCCCGCTGAGCAGAGAGCCCAATGTGGGACTCAATCCCAGGACCCTGAGATCATGACCTGAGCCTAAGGCAGAGGCTTAACCCACTGAGCCACCCAGGTGCCCTAAAAGTTTACATTTTTGAATACAGATGCAAAGTAGGCAAAAAACATTAACATTGATGCAAAAAATAAAAACAAAAGAAAATCAAGGCAGAGGAAGCTTAACCTGTTGGAATGGTAGTAACAGAGTGATTTGAGATGGGATCTGTGGGGAAGGAGGGGGAATCAAATTTGCTGCTTAAAAAAAGGTTAAAAAAAAAAGACATCTTTACAATCAATCCCTGGCTGTAGACAATTCTCCAAAACCAGTACCTGGCACCCCTGCAACAAGAAAATGGGTAGAAGAGTCCTTGGATTATTTTAACAATATGGCCATTTTCTTCTATGCCTCCACTGGGGGTGGGGGTTGGGTTCTGGACTACACTGAAGCTAGGCCTTCTGTAAGGGGCTGTGGCAGACTGACCAGGCAGACCTGTCCCCCCTCTTCCTGGGTCTGGGCCTCCTTCTGGTTGACCCTGCATCCCCCTCCTGCCCCCAAATCCAAGGAAGAAGTAGGAAATACTTATTTTCTACCACCACTGTTAATGATTTGCACTCTTCTAGACCTTATTCCTTAAGTTTCATGCTAGCCCATGGAATTCCTACCCAGTATGACTCAACTCTGTCCTTACAAACACCCTCATTTAATTCCTGTCCAGAGAGCACATTTATGAACTACCCCCTAAACACTTTCTATTGTAAACAGTACAGCTCTGCTCACTAAAACTCCAGTTAAAATATTGTTTCCAGGGGGCGCCTGGGTGGCTCAGTGGTTTAAGCTGCTGCCTTCAACTCAGATCATGATCTCGGGGTCCTGGGATCGAGTCCTGCATTGGGTTCTCTGCTCGGCAGGGAGCCTGCTTCCCTCTCACTCTCTCTGTCTGCCTCTCTGCCTACTTGTGATCTCTCTCTGTCAAATAAATAAATAAAATCTTTAAAAAATATATTGTTTCCAAATTTGACTAACTCTTTCATAGATGACATCACTCATTTGCTTAACTAACAACCTGAAAATGGGAACGATTTCCGTCTGGCCAATAATCCACAATGCCAGAGAATTCACCCAATAGGACCAATAGTCATGTCCTATGCATGCCTGAAGTCAGCTCTATTTCTTCAAAATAAAGTTTAGGCTACAAAGCCTTCTTTATTTAGTTGCAATCTCCCCCATCTGTAGGGGGTCCCTTACTGCCTCTGGACTCAAAATATGTTTCCTTTCCTCAATGGATAATATGTCCATTTCAAATTCAATTATTTTTCTAAAAATCCCTTTGTTCAGACAAATTGTAACATTTTCCAGTCTATTTGCATTCATATATTTACTATTTATTTTGTCAGAGAGAATCATTATTATTTTAAAGTGACCATATTTACATGAATATAGTATCACTTAGTGTAGATCTTCATTTGATTTACCATAAGTTGAGAAAAGAAATACACTGGTGCTTGTAGATAATATCAACCATTGATTAAAATGTCAATTCCAGAGACAAGGTATTAGAAGCTCAGAAGATGGTGGGGAAGTAGGAGGAGGCGCCGTTTCAACCTGTACCCTAAAGTGAGCTGATTACCTACCAAAGAATTCCGATCACCCATGAAATCAACCTGAGATCAGAATTACACACGTCTGGATCTCTACAGGAGCAGAAGACGCCAGTGGCAGGTAAAGCAGAGTGGGAACATCGGACTGATATCCGAAGATAAACAAAAGGGGGAGGGAGCCACCAGAGGCAACTGATTGGAAAGTAATACCCAATATGAGAGTGCCCTGCGTCTGGGGACCAGCATTTGCTTGGAGTATGGTTGAAAGCACTCAAAAAAAAAAAAAAAAAAAAAAAAAAAGAAAAAGAAAAAAAGCAAAGCATGGCGGGGGGAAATTATGGGAATTGGGGAGGTTAGGGACAGGGGCTTAAGTCCCTGGACCCAGGACAGCCTCCACTGGCACTGAGCCAGAGAGAGTGCTGTGGAGAAACCAGGTCTTGGTTCCTGAGCCCCCAGCGCATCCGAGAACGCATGGGGTCCGACTCCCCAGAGGGGCTGGGAGCCTGGCCAGATGGCATTCCTGAAATGTGTGCATCCCACACCCTCCCTTGGGAGAGGTGCGCAAGGGTGCTAGCCGGGAGCTCTGGCATCCTGAAAAACCAGGCATTCCCAGCCTGGGCCAACAGGAAAATCTCAGTGTGAAATCGCTGCTTGGAACCACTCTGGTGGTCTGGAGCTGCCCAGACAGCCACCGCTGCCGTGGGATTGGGTACAATGAAGAGATCCTGCATCCACAGGGACCTAGAATCAGAACCTACTCTGCCAGCAGCTCTGCAGAGCATTCTGAGACTTCTCTCTGAGAGGGAGGTCTGGGTGCAGTTAGCTTTCCTCTAAACCAACAAAAACCATCAAAAGCTGTCAAGGCAAGAGAAAACAGATGAAAGAACATAAAAACCTCCAGAGAACAAAAGCCTGGAAAAAAAAAATGGTTTCCTCAGCACCCACCCACTTTAGGAGTGTGGGAGGATCTAACTCAGGGAACATCATTGTCTGAAAACCCACGTGGCAGGCCCCTCCCCCAGAAAACCAACCCGGAAGGAAGGAAAAAAAAAAAAGAGGACAAGAGAACAACCACCACTACTTCATAAATACAACTTTTATTTTAAACTCTTTACCACTATTCTGGTTCTTTTTTTTTAAATTTTTAACCTATTTTTTAACCTATTTACCAACACAGTGAGATGTCTAGTACATCAAATCCCTTAATAACTTTCTAATCTGAACTTTTTTATACATACACCCATGTTTTTTTTTTTTGCTTTTTCTATTTTTTCTTTTAGGGAGGGTGTGGGGCCCGTCCATTTCAGGAATGCTGTGTGGCGAGTCTCCCAGCCCCTCATGGGAGCCGGACCCATGCGTTTTTGGGTGCGCTGGTGGCTCAGGGACCAAGACCTGGTTTCTCTGCCCCACTCTTTCTGGCTCAGCGCCAGGGGAAGCTGTCCTGGTTCCGGGGACTTAAGCCTCTGTCCCTAACTTCCCCGATTCCCACAATATCCCCCCGTGATCCTTTGCTCTTTTTTTTTTTTTTTTTTGAGTACTTTCATCCAGATTCCAAGCTAATGCTGGTCCCCAGATGCAGGCCACTCTTGTATTGGGGTATTACTTTCCAATTGGTCGCCTCTGGTGGCTCCCTCCCCCTTTTGTTTATCTTCCGATATCAGTTCGATGTTCCCACTCTGCTTTACCTGCCCACTGGCATCTTCTGCTCCTGCAGAGATCCACACATGTTTAATTCTGATCTCAGGCTGATTTCATGGGTGATCAGAGGTCTTTGGTAGGTAATCAGCTCTCTTTAGGGTACAGGTTGAAAAGGCACCTCCTTCTACTTCCCCACCATCTTGACTCCCCCCCAGCTTTGGTTTTCTTGTGCAACAATGCTCTGGCTATTTGGGATCCTTTATGGCTACATGCAAATTTTAGGATTGTTTATTTTAAGACTGTGAATAATTTTGAGGGTATTTTGATAGGGATTGCATTGATTGTGTAGATTGCTCTGGACAGTATATGCATTTTTACAATCTTAATTCTTCCAATCCAGGAGCATTGAATGACTTTCCATCTCTTTGCATCTTCCTCAATGTCCTTCCTCAGTGTTCCTTAGTTTATACTGTAGATATCATTAACCTATTTGATTAAGTTTATTCCTAGGTGTCTTATGGGTTTGGGTGCTATGGTTAAGGGAATTGACACCTGAATTTCTCTTTCTCCATTCCCATTATTAGAGTACAGAAAAGCAAGAGAATTTTGTGCTTTGATTTTGGAATCCTGCACGTTGCTGAATTCCTGTATGAGTTCAATTTAGGGGTGGCGTCTTTTCTGTTTTCATATAAAGTATACTGTCACATGCAAAGAGAGATGATTTGACTACTTCTATGACAACTTGAATGCCTTTTACATGTTATTGTCCAAATGCTGAGGCTAGGACTTCTAATGTTGTGTTCAATAAAGTGGTAAGAGTGGGCTTCCCTGTCATGCTCCTGAACTTAAGGGAAGAACTGTCAGTTTTTCCCCATTGAGAATGATATTTGCTGTGGCCTCTTCATAGATTGATTTTATAATATGAGATATGTTCCCTCTATCCCTCTATTTTGAGGAGTTTTAATAATGAGAGGATGTTGCATTTTGCCAAATGCTTTTTATGCATCAAATGAGAGGATGTTATGGTCCTTGTCTTTCTTTTGTTTATATGACTAATCACATCACTTGATTTGTGAATATTGAACCTCCCTTATATCCCAGAAATGAAACTCACCTGATGGTGGTGAATACCCTTTTAATGTACCTTGGAATCCTACCAGCTTGTATCTTGTTTAATACTTTTTATTAGGTCCCACTAGGTTTATTCATCTATAATTCTTTTTCACGGGGTCTTTGACAGCTTCTGGATCAATGTAATGCTCAGCCTCAGAAAATGAGTGTGGGAGATTTCCATTCATTTCCATTTTTTGGAAGCAGCTTCTGTAGAATAGGTATGTCTTATTCTTAAAATCTTTGGTAGAATTCCCCTGGGAAAGTATATGGTCCTGAACTCTTGTTTTTCTGGGGGAGGTTTTTGATTCCTGATTCAATTTCCTTGCTGGTTATTGGTCTCTTCAGATTGTTTATTTCTTCCTTTTTCAGACTTGGTACATTACACATTTCCAGGAATGCATCTATTTCTTCCAGATGGCCGAATTCTTTGGCATATAGTTGCTGATAATATGTTCTAACAATTCCCTGTTTCTTTTGCATTGGTCGTGATCTCTCCGCTTTCTTTCCTGATTTTGTTAACTTAGGTTCTTTATCTTTATTTTTGGCTACATCTGGCCAGAGGTTTATTGATCTCATTAATTTGTTCTGAGAACCAACTTCTAGTTTGTTGGTGGGCTCTGCTATTCTACTAGTTTCTGTTTCATTGATTTATGCTCTCATCTTTATTCCTTCTTCTCTCATTCCTGGTTTCAGCTCTATTTGCTGTTCTTTTTTCCAGGTGTAAGGTTAGCATGTGCATTTGGATTTTTCTGATTTTTTAAGACAGCCTTGGATGGCTAAGCAATTCCCTCAAAGACCAACTTTTCAGTTTCACATAGATTCTGAACCACAGAAACACATTGGTGTTTTCATTTTCATTAGTTGCATTGAATTGTTTAAGTTCTTTAATTTCCTAGTTGTCCCAATTATTTCTTGGTAGGATGCTCTTTGACCTCCAAATGTTTGAATTCCTTCCAAAATCCTCTTCTGATTCAGTTCCACTTTCAAAGCATTATTGTCTGAAAAAATGCAGGGAAAAATCTCTGAAATTTGGTAATTGTTTGAGACCTGATTGGTGACCAAGTATGTAATCCTTTTATTTTTAAATTTTTGAGTATGTAATGTCAGTCACCCTACAGTACATCAGTATTATTTGAGGAAGTGTTCATAGACTCATGGTTTAAGTGTAACAACCAGTGTTTCATTCAGTACATGCCGTCCTTAATAACCACCACCAGCCTCACCAATCTCCCCAACCCCTTCTCCTCTAAAGCCCTCTGTTTCTTAGAGTTTACGTTCTCTTGTGATTCATCTCTCCCTCCAATTCCCCAACAGTCCCTTTTCCCTTCCTTCCCCTAATGTGGTCTCTTTTATTCGGTACTTTCCCAAGTAAGTGAATACATATGATAATTCACTTTCTCTGCTTGACACCTTATAGTCATTATAATTTCCTGCAATCCCTTCCATGTTGATGCAAAATTGGGGTATTCCTCAATTCTGATGGCTGAGTATTATTCCATTGTATATATGGACAATATCTTCTTTATCCATTTGTCTGTTGATGGTCACCTTGACTCTTTCCACAGTTTGGCTTTTGTGGCCATTATAGCTATGAACACTGGGGTCCATATGACCCTTCATTTCAATACATCTGTAGCTTTGTGGTAAATAACCAGTAGTGCAATTGCAGGGTCAGAGTGTAGCTCTATTTTTTAATATTTGGAGGACTCTCCATGCTGTTTTCCAAGGTGACTGCCCCAACAGGCATTCCCACCAAGAGTTTAAGAGCATTTCCCTTCCTCCACATCTTCTCCAGTACTTAGGGTTTCTTGACTTATTATTGTCATTCTAACTGGTAAAATGTGGTTTTGATTGGAATTTCCCTGATGGCTAATGATGATGAACATGTTCTCATGTGTCTGTTAGCCATTTCTATGTCTTCTTTGGAGAAGTCTCTGTTCATGTCTTCTTCCCATTTTGTGACGTGATTATCTGCTTTATTGGTGTGGAGTTTGAGAAGTTCTTTATAGATCTTGGATAGCAGTCTTTTGTCTGTAGTGTCATTTGGGAATATCTTCTCCCATTCCATGGGTTGTCTCTTTGTTCTGTTGACAGTTTCCTTTGCAGTGTAGAAGCTTTTTGTCTTAATGATGACCCAAACGTTCATTTTTCACTTTTCTTTCCCTTGCCTGTGGAGATGTGCCTTAAGAGAAGTTGCTGTGGCTGATGTCAAAGTACTTACTGCCTATGTTCTCCTCCAGGATTTTGATGGATTACTGTCTCACAGTGAGGTCATTCATCAATTTACAGTTTATATTTGTGTATGATGAAAGAGATTGGTGGAGTTTCATTCTTCTGAACATAGCTGCCCAGTTTTCCCATTAGCATTAATTGAGGAGACAGACTTTTTTCCACTGGATATTTTTTTTTCTGCTTTGTTAAATTTTAGTTGACTGTAGATTTAAGCATCCATATCTGGACTCTCTACACTCTTCCATTGGTATATGTGCCTGTTTTCATGCCAGTACCATGCTGTCTTAGTGATCACAGTTTCTTATAACTTGGAAGAAACCTAACCAACAAGGTAAAGGATATATACTTGTGGAGTAACTAACACTCAAGAAAGAAAATAAAGAAGACACACAAAATGGAAAAACCATTTCATGCTCTTGGATCAGAAGAATAAACATTGATAAAATCTCTATGCTGCTCAGAGAAATTTGTACTTTCACACCCATCCTGATCAAAATATCATCAGCATTTTCCAAAGTGTTGAAACAAGCAATCCTAAAATGCACATGGGACAAGAAAAGACCCTGAATCACCAACAAAATGTGGAAAAAGAAAACAAAGCTCTGGGTATTTCATTGCCTGATTTCAAGGTTTATGGCAAAGCTCTGATCAACCAGTATGTAATCTATTTTGAAGAAAGTTATGTTTATCCTCGACAGCAATAGCCTTCTCTGTTTTTAGGACTGAATGTTCTGTTTTTATATTTGAAGTCCAGCTGTTCCAATGTGTCCTTCAAAGCTCTTATTTTTTTTGAACAGTCTTCTACTTAGGTGATCTATTTCTGTGTTTGGGATGTTGTCATTTCTGCCTATTCATGTATTATTATGAACAAGATTATTTATTTTGTTTAATAGTTGGCTGATGTTGTTGGCTACTCCCATGTAGGGGCAGAGATATTTACAGTTGCTAGATTTTCATGCTGGATAGACCCTTGAGGTATGATATTGTATCCCTCTACACCTCTTACTACAGTATTTTTTAAAGATTTTAGATTTTAAAATTTTAGATTTTAAAAATCTAACTTGTCTCATATGAGAATAGCTACCCCAGATTTCTCTTGATTCTTTGGAATGAAGAATAGGTTTCAGTCCCCTCTCTTTCAGTCTGGAGGTATCTTTAGGTTCAAAATGAGTGTTTTATATACAACATGTGGATAGGTCCTGTCTTTTTCTTCAAATCGGAAACCCTACTATGTTTCATGGGACCATGTAGCCTGTTCACGTTTTCAGTAACTATTGGGAGATAGGACTTTCTTGCCATCATGTTGCCTGTGAAGTCCTGGTTTCTATAGATTGCTTCTGTAAGTGTCTGGTCCATATTACTCTTGGGGTCTTTCATCTTTCAAAGAAACCCCCTTAGTCATTCTTGCAGGGCTGGCTTTGTTTTCACATATTCATTCATTTTCTATGAGTCCTGGAATGCCCTTGTCTCTCCATTAATTCTGAATAGTAGCCTTGATGGATAACATATTTTTAGTTAGCATGTCTCCTATAGTACCCTTAATATTCCTTGCCAGCCTTTTCTGGCTTGTCAGGTCTCTGTGGATGGGTCTGATGTTACTCTAATGCTCCTCCCACTCTCTGTAATAGATATCTTCTCTGTAGCAACTTTCAAGGTAGCCTCTTTGGCTCTAAGATTCCCAAGTTTCACTATTATATGCCAGGACTTTGGCCTATCTACTGATTTTTGGATGGGTCCTCTCTGCTTTATGGAGAGGGAGGCTTGTTTCCCTCCCCGACTTAGGGAAGTTCTCTGCTATGATTTACTCAAATATATCTTCTACTGTCTCACTTCATTCCCTCAGGGATCCCAATAATTCTGACACTGGGCCAAATTTATTGCATCATTATTCTCTCTATGTCTGTTTTCATGAGCTTCTGTTTCTCCCTATCCTGCTCAGCTTCCTTTCTTTCTATCAGTTTACCTTCTAGCTCACTAATTCGTTCTTCTGTCTCTTTTACCCCGGCTGTTTGAGTTTCCAGTTTAGACTGCATCTCATTCATAGCATTTTTAATGTCATCCTGATTAGATCTCATTCTGCCCTTGTAGATTTTATGTTGTCTCGAATGGTTTTATCAAGCCTAGCTATGCACTTTGTGATTGCTCTCCTGAAGTCCATCTCTGATATCTTGCTTATATCCATAGCTATTAGATCTGTGGAAGGAACCAGTGTCTCTGGTTCTTTTGATGACTGGATGTTCTTTCCCTTTGTCATTCTGCTAAGGGCTGGTTGAGGGAATATACAGAGTCCAAAATATCAATCACAACTCAAGCAAAGTGCAACTATGAAAAAATCCAAAGTGGTCAATACTATGTTGAATGAAAGTGGTGAGATTGAATATCCTTGTCTTCTTCCTCTTCTTAGGGTAAAAGCTCTTAGTTTTTCACCATTGATTGCGTATAATGTTTCCTGTAGATTTTTCATAGATAGACTTTATTGTGTTGATTTAACCTTCTATAAACCTTCTTTTTTTGTGGGATTTTGTCATGAGTTGATGCTGTACTTTGTCAAAAGCTTTTCCTGCACTGTTGAGATGATCATATGGTTGATGTGATGTATCATGTATAACATGTACACTTGAAGCACCCTTGCATTGCAGGAGTAAATCCTGCTTGATTGTGGTGAATGATATTTAAAATATATATTGTAAGATTCAGTTTGCTAACATTTTTGTTCAGGAGTTTCCATCTATGTTAGTCAGAGATATTGACCTGTAATTCTATTTCTTCCTTCCTTCCTTCCTTTTCCCCATAGTGTCTTTATCTGGGTGTGTTTTGTTGTTGTTGTTGCTGTTTGTTTCTTTGTTTTTGTATTTTTGTTTCTTTGCTTGTATGTTTGCTTTTGGCATCTGCGTAATTTTGGCATCATGGAATGAATTTGGAAGCTTTCCTTCTTCTATTATTTTTTGGAATCGTTTGAAAAGAATGTGTTCAGTTTTCTATAATATGTGGTAGAATTCGCCTGTGAAGCAATCTGGTTCTGGTTTTCTGTTTATTGGGAGTTTTTTGATTATTGATTCAATTTCATTGCTGCTAATGGATCTGTTTAATTTTTCTATTTCTTCTGGATTCAGTTTTGGGAAATGATATGTTTCTAGGAATTTATCCATTGTTTTTGAGTTGTTCAACTTGTTGGCATATAATTTTTCATGATAATCTCTTATAATCCTTTGTATTTCTCTGGTGTTAGTTGTTATTCTTCCTCATTTCTAATTTTGCTTGAGTCTTCTCTCTCTTGCTCGCTCTTTCTCTCTCTTTCTCACTCTCTCTGGCTAAAGGTTTTTAGTATGTGGCTGGTTTAAGGTTTATCTTTTTTTTTTTTTATCTTTTCAGAGAAACAGCTCCTGGTTTCATTGATGTTCTCAATTGGTTTTTGTTTGTTTTGTTTTTTAGTTTCTGTTCCATTTATTTCTGCTATGATCTTTACTATTACCTTCCTTCTACTGGTTTGGGATTTTGCTAGTTCTTTCTCTAGCTCCTTTTGATGTAAAGTTAGGTTGTTTATTTGAGATTTTTCTAGCATCATAAGCTAGGTATGTATAGCTATTATCTTCCCTTTTAGAATACCTTTTGTTGCATCTCTAAAATTTTGGACCATTGTGTTTTCATTTTCATTTGTCTTTATGTCTTTTTTTTTATTTTCTTCTTGATTTCTTGATCCATATTTAGTAGCATATTATTTAACCTCCTCATATTTCTTTTCTTTGTAGATTTCTTCCATTGTGATTAATTTCTACTTTCACAGCTTTGTGGTGGGAAAAGATGCATAGTATGACTTCAGTCTTTTTGAATTGTTGAGACTTGTTTTGTAGCCTACGGTGTGATCTAATCACTAGAATGTTCCATGTGTACTTGAAATGGATGTGTATTTTGCTGTTTTAGGATGGAATGTTCTGACTATATCTTCTAGCTCCATCTTGTCCAATGTGTTATTCAAAGCCACACTTTCCTTGTTGATCTTCTGATTGGATGATCTATCCATTGATGTCAGTGTGGTGTTAAAATCTCCTACTATTATTGTATTATTTCTTTTATGTTTACTATGGGTTACTTAATGTATTTGAGTGCTCCCAGATTGTGTGCATAAATATTTACAATCATTATATCTTCTTTTTAGATTGTTACCTTTATGATTATATAGTGTCCTTCTTTGTCTCTTATTACAGTCTTTATTTTAAAGTCTATTACTTCCAATGTAAGTATTGCTGTCTCAGCCTTCTTTTAACTTCCATTTGTATGACAAATGTATTTCCATCCTTTCATTTTCAATTCACATGTATTTTTAGATCTGAAGTGAATCTCCTGTAGGCAGCATGTAGATAGGTCTTGCTTTGTTATCCATTCCTTGTTACCTGTGTCTTTTGATTGGAGTATTTAGCTCATTTCCATTCAGGGTAATTATTGATAGGTATATACTTATTGCCATTTTGTTACTTGTTCTCTGGTTGTTTTTGTAGTTGTTCTCTGTTTATTTCTTCTCTTGCTCTCTTCTCTCACAGTTTTCTGGCTTTCTTTAGTGATACACTTGAATCCTTTCTCTTTACTTTTTGTATGTCTATTATGGCTTTTTGATTTGTGGCTACCATTCAGTTTATATATGTCTTAGGCATATGGCAGTCTATATGAAGTTGATAGTTGCTTAAGTTTGAACTCATGCTTTACCCCATCCTTTCCCACATTTAAAAAAAAAAATTTTTTTTTTGACTGAGAGAGGGAGAGAGAGACAGAACAAGTAGGGGGAACAACAGAGGGAGAGGGAGAAGCAGACTCTCTAGTGAGCAATAAGCCCAATGTGGGGCTTGATCCCAGGGGATCATGACCTGAGCTGAAGTCTGATGCTTAATCAGCTGAGGCAACAAGGTGTCCCCCTTTCCTCACATTTTATATATGGCATCATACTATATATCCTTTTCTTTTGTGAATCCCTTGACATATTTTTTTATAGATGTACTTAATTTTACTGCTTTTGTGCTTTCTACTTTACTTGCACCTGCTTATGGTTTTCCCTTTCTATTCAGAGTCCTCTTAACCTTTCTTATAAGGCTATTTAGTGGTGATAAATTCCTTTAATTCTTCTTTGTCTGGGAAACTTTATATCTCCTTCTACTCTGAATGATAGACTTTCTGGATAGAGTATTCTTGGTTGCAGGTTTTACTCTTTCAGCACTAGAATATTACCATGCCACTCTCCTCTGGCCTGTAAAGTTTCTGCTAAAAAACAGCTGGTAGCTTTTTGGGGTTTCCCTCATAGGTAACTGTTTTCTTTTCTCTTACTCCTTTTTAAATTTTCTATCACTACTTTTTGCCATTTGAATTACTATGTGTCTTGGTGCGGAGCTCAGGTTGATTTTGCTGTGGACTCTCTGGGCCTACTGGATCTGGATTTCTGTTTCCTTCCCCACATTTGGAACTTTTTCAGCTATTTTTAGATATATTTTCTGCCTCCCCTTTTCCCTCTCCTCCTTCTAGTATCCATATAATGTGAATTTTATTATTCTTGACTGTGTCACTGAGGTCCCTTCATATATATATAATTTCTTCCACCTTGTCTTCTGTTCAGCTTGACTGCTTTGATTATTGTGTCATCAAGGTCATTAATATATTCTTCTGTTCTCTATTGTCTACTATTTATTTAATCTAGTGTATTTTTATTGCAATTTTTAAGTTCCTCACCTCTGATTTGTTCCTTTTTATGTTTTCTACCTCTTTCTTGAGGATCTCCCTGAGGTCCTCCACTCTTTGCTTACTCCAGTGATTATCTTTATGACCATTACTTTAAATTCTCTGTCAGGTGTATTATTTCTTTCTGTTGCATTTAGTTCTTGTCCTGTTCTTGCATTTGGGGCAAGTTCCTCTGTCTCTTCATTTTGTCTAATTCTGTGTTGTTTCTATGTGTCAGGAAAGTAGGTATGTCTCCTGCTCTCAAAAATAGCGGCCTTATGAAGAGGTCCCATGGTGTCCTGCAGTATAATGTCCCCTGTTCACCAAAATCTGGTGCTTCATAGGGTCCCCTATGTGTGTTTGTTAGCCCACTATTGTGGCTGAGCTGCATTTGCCTTCAATCCAGGCATCTGCAATGGTCTCCTGTGCCTACTGTGGGCCTAGTTGGGACCATGTGTTATTAGTGGGCCAGTGGGTAGCCTCTTTGACTTGAAAGATAGGGCTATTGTCTGCCTGAATGCAGTATCACCAAGCAGCAGAGTGTTTTCCCTGTGTTGTTCCCTGAGAAGCTTTAGTCGGTGGTCAAGTCCTGCAGTGAGACCTGATGTCTGCCCCTTCCTCATTGCTAGAGTTGCTGTTGGACTCTGTGTGTGTGTGTGTGTGTGTGTGTGTGTGTGTGTGTGTGTGTGTGTTTATTTTCCCCTCTCTCCAGAGAAGGAATCATTTTGAAGTGGTGCTGGTCCCTTTTGGGACTGCTTGTACACTGCTAGTTTGTGGCTCTGTTTTGGGTGGACTCTGGCCAAGGGCATATTGAAGGGGCTAATCTACAGGAGAATGCAGGTACAGGGTACACAGGGTCAGCAAGATTCATGCTGATCTAGTGTTGGAGGAGGTGGGCAGCAGCCCAAGAAAATGCCTACTTAGGATGGCCAAGTTGGAAGGGGCAGATCTCCTGAAGCTCACCAAGGTGGGGTATGTTTTTCCCAACCTGGGTGGAAAGCTGGCTCCTGCAAGTGTCCCTGGACCTAGGCTGGGTGTATCTCTGGAGGTATCTGGGGATCTAGGTTCCCCTGTCTCTGCAGGGGCTGCTTGTTATACTGTCTCTTTAAGGGTGGAAACTCATTTTTCTCTTGCTCTCAGCTCTCCCAAAGCCAAGCACCAACTGAATTTTAAAGTTCCAGTTGCCAAATACCACTGATTGTAAGAACTCAGATAGCCAGGCCCCTCCAGTTCTCAAAGCCAAATGTTATGGGGATTCATCTTCCCTGTGTGGGTACCCGACATCTGTGAGCTATATGTGGAGATCTGTACCTCCCCCTCTCTGTACCTTCATGTCCTGCCCTTATATTGGTGATGCCCTTATAACAGTCCTATGGGTCTGTTTGGCTCCCAGCTGTGTCCCAACACCTCCTAACCTCATTTACATGGCCTATTCTCTACATTTACCTGTGGAGATTCTGTTCTTCTAGTCTTCCAGTCATTTTCTAGGTTTTTTACACTAATGTGGCTGTAATCTAGTTGTGTGCATGGGAGAAGGTGAGCTTAGGATCGTCCTACTCTGTCATCTCCCCCAGAAGTTCCTCAATGATGATTTACATTAATCAACTCAATAAATTTTATCCATTCTTGCATTTTGAGGTTAAGGTGACTTGCTTGTTGTATAATGTTCTTTAAATATTTTCTTAAGGATTTTGCATTGACATTCATGAATTATATTTTCTTTATTAATGTAATCTTTGTTGTTGTTGTGAATCAATGTTACAGTAGTTTAAAGCAGAGGACTGAAAGTCTTCTTTATCCTTCCCTGATGTAGAATACTTTGACAGAACAGTGGCATTATCTCTTTCTTAAAGATTGATAGAATTCTCTTGTCAAATCATCTAATTTCACTGATTTGGGGAGCTGTCAACTTTAACAATTTTTTTTTTTATTTCCTCTAGAGTAATTGATTTTTGAATTTCCATTCTTATATAAGTTTTGGCAATTTATGTTTTGAAGAAAATGATCTCTTCAGATTTTTAGAGTCACATTAAATTCAGGCTTAGGATTCCTAAAGTTTTTCCCCTTATAATTTCTTAGATTGTTTATTTGTGCTTTCTTGTTTTTTGAAATTAGACTAGGTAATAGTAGGTGTCTGTATGTCTGTATGTATGTACTGAAATTCTTTGACTTATCATTACTATCATTTTCATTTTTCTATTTGTTTTCAGTTTATGTTTACTAATTCTCCCATTACTCTTGGTTTTCTTTTCTTATCTATTTTCTATTAATTTTTTCTATAATTTCTATTTTCAACCATTTGATAATCTACATGTAAAATCTGCATGTAATGAAAGATGGTCAACATGTAAAAATACATGTATTTTTATCTTTTCTGTTTATCATATACATATAAGACTATGCATTTTTCCTTGAGCTCTGCATTAGATGTAACCCATAGGTTCTTCTAGGCGTCCTTTTAATTACTGCTGTTTTGTAGTTATAACAAAAATTTAGTTTTTATTTCTTCTTTGACTATGAATTGAGTCTTTAAGATTCCAAGTGGTAGAGACTTTGTTAGTTTTTTTATGTTTTGGTTTCATTATTAATTTCTTTGTTCATTGTGATCAAGGCATTTTGTCTTATTATTTCTACTTTTGGGAATTACTTGAGGTTATCTTTGAGGCCTGGTGTTTTGGTATGTGTATATTTCTTTCAATATTTCCAAAGATTTGTATTTTTGTTCTAAGGTTCCTTTATAGAATATACTTACTTCTTTCTTTTTTCAGTATGCCTATTGCCTCTGTCAGTTTTTCCTGAGACATGTCTTTTGATTCTGCAGATTAAAAACTTTTATTTCTGGAACATTTTCTTAGTATATCTATCTAAATATATGTATTCGAGGGGCACCTGGGTGGCTCAGAGGGTTAAGTCTCTGCCTTTGACTCAGGTCATGGTCCCAGGGTCCTGGGATCAAGCCCCGCATCAGGCTCTCCGCTCATTGGTGAGCCTGCTTCTCCCTCTCTCTCTGCCTGCTGCTCTGCCTACTTGTGATCTCTCTCTGTCAAATAAATAAATAAAGTCTTTAATAATAAATAAATAAATAAATAAATAAATAAATAAATAAATAAATGTATTTGACCTTGTTCCCCCTTGGCAAACAGTTAGGCATATGTTGGATCTCTTAGTTTGTCTTACATTTCTTTCTAGTCCTTGTTAATTCTTTACTTATTTTCATTTTATTTTGATTGTTTTCAATCTTGATCATTATGTCTTTTGTAGGTTTTAAGCATTTTCTTTACACCTCAGAGCTTGTCCAGCTAATTGCAAAATAACACAGTGAAAGTCAGGGCCATGAAATTATTAGTAGGAATTCTTCATAAGACACAGGGACTTGGGTTTAAGAATATTTGCCCCAGAGTTTACTTTCAATGTCCTCTGAAATTTTCTGAGGCACTTCTGCCCATAATGCTTAGGTTCTCTTCTGCTTCTTGCCTCACGAATAGACTGCTTCCTCAATATATGGCAGGTCTGATGAATTTTCCATATAGCCCATCATATCCTGCTTTTCTGTACCAAACTCAGGTGGTGGGAGCTGCCCAATGCCTATCTCTCTCAGCTGTCCTCAGCAACAGACATGGTGTGCCCCTCAGACTATGCCACTTTCTCTGGGCCTTTTACCCTCTCGGCCTTGTCTAAATTTCTGCAACCATGGCATCTTCTCTCCTGATTGACTGTCAGTCACTGTATTTCCTTCCCATTTCTTATGTACTTTGCTCTGGGTTTATGTGTGTGCCTTTGAGTTTTGTTGAAAATTGCAGGCCGACTTTGTAAGAAGGCTGAAATTCATTTTCTACTCTTCTCTCTTAAAACTGAAGGTCTCCAGCACATTTTAAAAATATTTGTATTTTGAGTATAGAAAAACTCAAATTTGAAAAAGGATATTGTGCTGCAAAATCTGTAACTTTTGGTATTTTCTCATGGCATATTCTTCCTCACAACTCAAGAAATTTTGTTAAATACAGAATTTTATATGTCTTACAAATTAAACTTGATTATCAAATAAAACTTTTTGATATGAAGAAATAGCGATGTGGCTTATAATTAATCGTATACACAATTTTGGTAGAGTGTACATAAAACTCTCTAAATATTTTAATCTCTACGAATATCGGTGTCATGCAGATACTAAAGTCCTTAAAATGTTTAATGTTGCAAAATATATACACTCATCTGAAAATGTAATCATTTTTCTTTGCACGATTCAAATATCAAGTGCCATTTTTATCTCTCTTTTTACCATTGGGTGGTGCTAAATATGTCATATTCTTAATGATAAAACTTTCAGAAATATTCCCCAGGGTATAGTTAATGAAGTTAGGATCTTTGGGTAGATTGACATGATTATTACATCATAATTAAAAATAGCATGATTAGAATGTACAACTGTTTAATACAATTACATGAACTTCAGAGATATATTAAATATCAACAACATTTTTGCTGTTTCACTATGAAGGGCATCATATGCAAAAGTGAATCTGTGGCCTTTTGTAAAGAACTGCTTGGGATTATCTTATCTCATATTTAACAGAGGAGGTATGTAATTTTTTATTCCAATATCATTTTACTCCTCTGTTCTTTGGTAAGTTGACGTTTGCTTAGGTTAGTTTTAGTTTTGTTTCATGTGTTTGCTTACATCAGGGTGTCCGTGTATCTGATTTCTCCACATTATATGCCATATTTGATTTTGGTTGACTTCAGTAATTTTGACCCTTGGATGAAATATGGTTTTCTATAATTTGCCTTCTTGGACAGTGTGGATCAAATAACTGTAACCTCAACATTTTTTTTTCTCTTGCATTTACGCATCTGCTCATTATTGAAGGAGAAATGGAATAGCCTTCCAAAGGGGAACAGGTGACTCTCAGCAGCAGGAGATTGAATTTCAGCGCAGGAATTGTTTTCATGGAGCAAAAAGGTAATTGTTAAACTTCTTTACAAAAGGGGGGAAGAAAAGAGGTCAAAAGGGACTGATTTACAAATGCCTGGGGAACATTTGCAGTTATTCAGTATTGTGATCTTTTAACATGCTTTCTCCTAAGGAAAAAAAAAAAAATCCTATTTATGTTGTGCAGCTATGGTACAGTTAATGAATTCAGGTATTTGGAGACATTCTTTTATCTCATTTTAAAATAAGTGTCTTTTAGTCATTAAGGGCTTCTAGAGCTTCATTGGTTAACCATCATCGTGTTGGCAGTGGGAAGCTGAGCCTGTCATGTACAGTGCAGGACAGTGGTTGCCTGAACTAGGTGGGAGCTGGCTTAGGGGCGAGAAGAGGCATGAAAAGGGGGTGGTCAGTCTTGCTTCTTACATGTAGGTGGCTCTTAACAGAAAGGATGGTGAGGAGACTTGTGAAAGGGTCCCTTTTCCGTGTCAGTTTTTATGTGCTCTTGTGTTCCTCCCTGGCTTGGGCACAGCCTCTGTGCCTCTTGTCCTCTTCCCTCCTCTGCTGGCCCCCTTGGTGTGTGGTCTCAACCTGACACATCCCGCACCTCCCTGAGAGAATGACCCAACATCCTATCATGGTCTCTTGCAGATAAGCTTATAATGAGGAGGACAGAGAGGCTCTATGGCTGCCCACGCTTGGGGTAGTGGTAGGGAAGGACAAGAAGAAAGGAGAGGAAGCAGGAAGAGAGACTCACCTCACCTCTCCTGCAGGGACTGCCCCTGCCCCATCCTGCCTTCCAGGGAAGACTAGGTAGGAAGCACAGTCTGAGGGCTGAGCCATCCTGTCAGATAACTGGGGAGACTGGGCCCCTGGGCCGTGCACTATGAGGATCTGATTCCCAGCCAGATTGCTGAGCTTGACAGTGGGGAGATGTCCTGGGTAGAATGGCTTCCTTCAAATCAGTCTTGGCCAGCTGCCATCCACTTGAACAAATGACTCCCTCACGTGTATGCTTTCAGGAACAGTTTTTTCAACACGAGGATCTGCTGGTATGGTCCCCTGACAGGGGTTTTTCACATAGCGGAAGAGCATATGAACAGATTCCAATCTAGACCCTTTCCCGAAGGACAGTCAAACATGTACAGGCCACTGTGTGACACGCATGCATAGATCAATAGTCAAGCCCCATGCCGGACTTGAACTCACAACCCTGAAATCGAGATCTGAGCTGAGATCAAGAATCAGATAATTAACAGATTGAGCCACTCAGGCACCACATAGATCACTATTAAAATAAAGCACATGCCAAGAATTTAACTACTTCTTATGGAGACATTACATTCATTAACTAAATATTTAGTCATACCAGCTTCTCTGGAGATTTTCTGGAGGCTTGGTTTTTTGTTTGTCTGTTTTGTTTTGGTTTGTTTTGTTTTTTTTTGCATCTCTGGTTTGGGGATTACATTTTATGCAGGGGCTAGAGGGATGAGTAGGACTCCAATTTGATGTGGTGATTGGTAGCTTGAAATGAAACAACTAAATACAAATAAGGGAGAGGGTGGCTGGCAAGGTCTCCACTTGTGGATGGAGGATGGCTCTGGGGATCAATAAGGATGATGACTTGGAAGAAGGGACAGAGAGATCATTCCTTCAAAGGCTGGGGTGGGGTTATGAGCAGAAGACCAGACTCGGAAACTCACAGGGGATATACTGCGAGTGGGTGTGGTGTTATCTGGAGAGATTTAGTGGAATATTAGGGTAGCTTCAGTGTGGGACCATAGCTGTGGGTATGAGGAGGAAGTGGGGTCCCTGGGGTGGGAAGGAGCCTGCCAGAGGAGCAAGGCAGACAAGGGAAGGGCTTGTGGAACAGGCAGGTGGCATTGGGGCTGGGAGTGAGGACTCAGAAGTGCTCACCATCCCGAAGGTTTGCTTCCTCAGAAACCAGGCATGCCATGAGCAGTTCAGGAGTGGGCCATGGGGGGAAGAAGCTGCAGTCCTTGGGGAGGTCCTTTGTAGAACTTGGAATGAACTAAACTTACCTTCAGGCA
This sequence comes from Meles meles, assembly GCF_922984935.1. Classification (NCBI taxonomy): domain Eukaryota; kingdom Metazoa; phylum Chordata; class Mammalia; order Carnivora; family Mustelidae; genus Meles; species Meles meles. The sequence continues at coordinate 23,070,878 of NC_060068.1, read as the reverse complement.
GTTCCACTTCTCCTCTGAACCCCAGTCACATGTTACAGGGTCTTCGTCTGTTCAGGATGCCATTAGAGTATACAATGGGCTGGGTGCCTTAAATATCATACCTTTATTTTCTCACAGTTCTGGGCTGTAAGTCAAAGATGAAGACGGTAGCATGATTGGCTTCCTTTGAGCTCTTTCTTCTTGGCTTGAAGATGGCCACCTTCTTGATACTTCTTCCCAAGGTCCCCTCTGTGCAAACACACCTTGCTGTCTCTCCTCATGAGGATCTCAGTCATACTGGATTAGGGCCCAGCCTAGGAGACTTATTGTAATTTAATCAGATCTTTAAAGACCTTGTCTCCAAAGACAGTTGAATTCTGAGGTAAAAGGGGTTAGAATTAAGCAAATGATTTTGGTGTGGCCACAACCCAGCTGGTAAGTGTCTTGCTGTCTTGTGATGGGGAATATTTGAGTTATGGAACCAGCCTTTCGTGCTTTTGTGAATCTCATTAAGCTAAACTCTGATAAGAGTTATCCAAAGAGTCATGCACAATTTCACTTTCTAGGGCTTAAAAATAAAGGAGGCTTCTCTATTGATAAATAAAGCATACATTTACAAGCATCCTGGTAGGCAAGGAAGACTTATTTTTGACAGTTCAGAATTTTTCAGAGCTGGGGGTGGATCCAGGTTCTGTGGGGTTTAAAGTATATGTAGAAAGTTTCTGGTACTTTCTTCAAAAAAGAAAAAAAAAGTACAAAATGATGAATATAAAATCAAGTATGGAAGGTAAAATTTATTTAGAATGGAGAAAAATCACAGCAAATTATAAATCTAAAACACTGACAAATTTCACAAACATAACAAAAATCCAGAAATCTAGCATACTAGGATAATGGCCTGACACATATTCACAATATATTTTTCCCTGGAGTGTTTGGCACTGTATTTTTAAAATTTCTCAGCATATTGCAATAATTTTAGAATATTATTTTCTCTCAAGTGAGTAGAACGAGGATTCAGTCTTTCTCCAGGTGTGGCTGAGGGATACTTGTTTTGGATTATTGGCCCTTCTGGAAATGTCTTTCAGTTGCAAGACTACATGCTGGCACCTTGGGGTTGCCTCTGGAGGCTGCTTCTTCCTGCCTTGGAGAGTTCCAGGTTTGCCTCTCTCTAGGCACAGGCTGGTGGTTAACTGCCTCACCTGCTGGCCCCACTCGGAGAGGTCCCTACACCCCCACTTCTAGTCCCCAAGTCCCTGCATGGCTGCTGATGAACTGGTCATTAGGACTGGGGTCTGAGAGCCCCCGGTGTGGGGAAAAGCCAACACAACAGACAGTTCAGGTCCTTCTTGCCCAGACACATGGTATGATCAGGGCTGGCTTTTTGCCGTGGCTGGTGTGGCCACAGCTGCTTCCTATCCCCTCGCCCATCACCAGGGCAGAGAGGGAGACCCCCAAGCCTGGCAACGTGTATGCTTCCAGAGTTGGCTAGGGGTCCTGCTGGCTCCATATGCCCATGAAGGGAACACACAGAGCCACAGAAGGGACACAAGCAATGGAAGGCTCTGAAGCTTTGGTTACTTTAGCAGGTGACATCTGTTTTGTAAGCCACCCTTGGCAGTCATGACCCTCCCTGTGAGTGAAGATGGATGAGGGATTTTTTTTTCTTTCCTGAGCATTGTATGGCAACAGAGATGGAATGTGTAAATGTGTGGCTTAGTTTCTGTCTATGGTATCTGTTCAATAACTGACAGCATTATGGTTATTAGTAAATTACCATCTGCTTTAATTATTCTCCTGTGAGTTTTATCTGAACTTATGAGTCTCCCAGAGCCTGCTCAGGCATGGGAGAACTCGCAAAGCTGAGGACCAATCCAACTAGGACTCTCGGTGTTCAGTCCTTCCTTTCCTGGAACACCTTCATCAGAGATGGGGGTGTTGGTGGATGAACAGTGTGTGGATTACCGTGGAATGTCAGGAATGCGGCCAGTTTGTCCACTCAGGGAGTGTTACATAAGTGAGCCCTCCAGGGACACCATGCTAGGGGGAGTGGAAAAAACAGAATATGATACCTGATTCTCGTCCACATCAATGACTGAGACTTGAGGGAATTCGACACATTGTTAATTTAAAAGCTTTGATTGCAAGACAGAAATATGTTTCAGCAGCTTAAAGCAAAGAAGGGAATTTGTTGATTCATGTGATTGAAAAGTTTAGGGTAGGACTAGCTGGCTCACGTGAGCAGAAGTGGGGACATGGTTCAATGGAATCATTAAGACTTGATCTCCCGGCTGGTGATTATTTGTTCAGGTTCATCTTCCCCACCTGGAGGATCCAGGCAAATTCAGTTTTACATCTTGGGAATGAATGTTCTAGTGCACTGTCTACCAGCCTAGCCCTCACCATCTAGCTGGAGAGCAGACAGAGGTGCCATGAAAGCACAGCCTGGTCCTCCCCGATGGTGGAGGCTGTGCGTGTTAGGTTGGCAAGTATTGTAATATACACGGTAAAGGCTTGCACAGTAACTAGATGGTGAGACTATTATTGGGCACTGTAGCATTTTGTCTAAATGAAACATTTGCTCACAGTGCTTAACAAGTGATCCAGAAATGTTTCCTGGTTTGATCTGCCACAAGACTTTAAGTCCTGGGAACAAATACTATTGTGTTACTCTCATCATGCATATTGCTTAGCAGACACAGCATTTTCTTCACTACATGTTGAACTATTTTGGTATAGGATTTGGGGATGGGGGAGGCTTATGAAGTCTGCTTTCACCTGAGGGTCTAGTATTCTTAATTTCTGGGGCCACAGGTCTATATTCTTTTGAAAATACAAAGCTGCCCCTTTTGTTCCTGCTTTTATAAATCTTCAAATTAAAACGTGAAGGGAGCCATGGATTGGTGGCCTCTGGTAAAAGGAGCCAGTTCTATGAACATAAATCACAATTATTTATTTGTATGTAATGTGAGTGCTTATTTTTCCTGTGGTCTTAGACTTCATGTAATATTGTCTGCCAGTGCAGATGGATTTCCATAGATATTCCCTTGTACAAACAGATGCTACACAGTCCCCTGTCTGTACTCGCGTCTTCATCCTCCAGCCCTGTGTGGGAAGCCAGAGGCTGATGTCCCATGTTCACAGAGCTCAGACATCCTCCCTGAGACCTAGTGCAGCAACCTCACCATTGGTCCTGGTCTTCCTCAGGTCAAGGGCACATGTGTTTCCTTGCTGTTCCCCTGCTGACCAGGAAGGAGCTGGGCCATTCTAATACCTGTGTCACCTGGCCCCAGGTGAGGACCTAGGAGGATCTATGTTGAGGAAATGAGGCTTTAAAAGGCAGGGGTTGGTTATGGGTTGTTTAGGAAAAAATTCTATTGAAAGAAGGTAGAACATTCAAACCCCAGCTAGACAGTCAATACCCAGAAATCATACCAAGTATTTATTATTTGGCTCTGAGTCACGATCTGTAGAGGTCACAGGAGAATATAAAATTAGACACGTATCTGGTTGGGTAACTCAAGGAGGCATTAAAAAGGGTTTTGTGGAAGAGGCAGGTCAGGAGCAGAACCTTGAAGCTGACCACTCAGTTAGCGTTCTTCCAGGTGCAATCATGGGAAACCTACTCAAGGCAGGCTTAAAGTTAAAAAAAAAAAAAAAAAAGATGGGGGATGGGCTTTATTAGTGTGCTTCATGGAAATATCTCAGGAGTTGAGGTCTGGAGGGCTTGGGCTGCCAGGGAGTCCCTGGGACCCCTCTGCTCTCTGCAAGTTCTGGCTCTGGTCCCCTTGGAGTCAGTGCCTCAGACCATCATGTGCACAGCCCCCAGCAGTTCCTGGGTCTGGCAGAAAGAGGTCCCCTCTTTCCAGATGGCTTCAGCAAATGTCATGGCTTAATTCCAATTGGCTCTGATCTCACACAGACCTGCACCAAACTCGTGGGAATGCAAGAGGACTGTATCTAAGTCTGAGCAGCGAGCTCACCTCTGTCGCTGGGGAGGGGTCAATAATTCCACCGGTCAACAATGTGCACTGAATGTGTAATGGATACATGATTCAATGAGTAAGTGAATGAATCAGTGACAGGCTGGATTATGGATTGAGGGGAAGTCAGGGACATAGAATAGAGGGAGGTGTGCTTTTGGCTTCTGCAGCTGAACGGCCCTCTAGACTCTTGGCCCCAAAGGCGGCCTAAGCATGGACTTGGGGTGGTGCTGCCTGGCCTGCTCCCAGGGTTTACAGTCTGGAAGCAGGACATAGATGGCAGCAGGATGTAGACAGCCCAGCCCGGGCGGACACTGCCTGCTGCTGGAGGTGCACCCATTTTCTTCCCTGAGCAGATGCCTGCTGCAGAATCTGCAGATTCTGGACCTTCTATCCCTGGAAGCCGAGCCCAGGAGGGGTCTGAGGTTCAAGCAGTGCAGAGGACAAGGAGGGATGTCCACAAGCTGGGCTTGCTTTAAACCCTGAAAGTCGGGGTTTAAAAGTCAGATGAAGCATGGACAGACCCTTCCAAAGTTCGGAGCTCCAGGCTCTGAACCCACAGGAATGTACATAGATGGTGGAGGGAGCAGAGGAGATTTGAAGGATGTGTGTTGCTCTGAATGGCTCCCAGGCCCCTCACTGATGGGTTTCCTCATCCCTGTGCACAGGAGGTCACCCATAAAACCTGTCTGTTACTATTAACATCTGACTCTCACCATCGGAGGCTCAGAATGGGAACTTCACTCTGCAAATGACTTTGCTGAAGTGCTGGGGTACACCCCCTTTTCAGACAGCCTGGTCCTGCACCGAGGGACCTTGCTCACATGACCCTTTTCCTATTCAAGGCTTCACCACATACACACCCTCCTTTCCATCTCCCACCTCCAATCTCCTTCCTTCTGGGAGCATTTCAAATGGAAATATGATGTTAAATACACAAATTAACAGAGAGATACTGAATCCAAGTGCAGATTGGATGACTCTGTATGACATGTTATGATCCATGGCATAAAATATTATTAGTCTTATAAGGATACTCCTATAACTATATGTCAACTTTCAGACCGATCTTTAAAAGAGTTGTCTTTATTAGTCAGCTATCCAAGCCAATACATGGGAGCTGCTCTTATGTCATTCTTGCCCAAAGACCCATTCCAATCAGTCAGCACACCAACCGCACATCCTTCAGGCCTTGTGAATTGCCTCTTCAGATTTCTTATCCAAAGCACAGCACTTGTCTCTCTGCCTTCCATTCTACTTACCTCCCATTCATTCTGCACGCCTGGGCCAGCATGATTGCATGGAAACCCCATGCATTTATCACTTTTACTTGCTGATTCTTACCTTCGAGGGCAGTCCCTAAGGCCCGTGTAGCCCCCGGGAGTTGGTGTTTGCTTCTGTCCACAGTCTTGGCTCTCATCTGTTCCCTGGCAATGATCCTTTGAGAAGAAAGAGATTGGCTTTCTGGCAGATGGTCCTTAAGATGACCGTGATCTTTGGCTCTTCTGATTTTACTTCTTCCAAATTTCCCAGATTCAGGGCTGTCTGACACCTGCCACTTCTTGGACAGGTAGGGAAATTCATGCTCCTAACCTCACACACTTGCATGTACCAATCCCTTTGACTTTCCCACTGGGAGCCACCCTGAGGCAGGACACTCACTTCCTGTCCTGGTTCCTGCAGGGTTTTCTTCCATAAAACTTTTGGTTTTATCTTATCAGCTGAAGTAGGGCCTCACAGGTGGCACAGCACCTGGCAAGAGCTGGAGTTCAGGGTCAAGGCCAGTTTCCACCCAGCCCAACTCCCTGATCTGCTTCACATTCTTCTGCCTTTATGCCTTCCACAAATGCAAGGTGGGACCTGGTTTGTTTCCATCTGAGTTATCGACCAAAACCTGGATGCTGGTGGCTCTGGGGACAGACCTCTATGCTGGGGAACAGGCGCAACCCCGCCATAACCGAGGCACCCCTGGGTTCAGTTTTGCAGTCATTTTCTTTTCAAGAAATCCATAAGGAATTATGTCAAGTTAATTGCTGAACTCCAGAAATACTGCATGTAGGATATAGATAGGTATTGGATGGGGCAGGGTTTGGATCGCAGCTTCCTGGCAGGAATCCAAGTGAACCCAGACCAGTGGGGAGTCTCTCTCAGCATCTCAGGCTGCCCTCTGGGAGCAGTGACCTAAGGGTCAGTCCCAGCTCTTCCATTATGTTGCTGTATGACATGGTTAGGTAGTGGTGTCTCCTGCACAATGGGGTAACAAGGACTAGACCCAAGCACATGGCTTCAGAAACAGAGGCCATAAGAAGCATCCAGCAGGGTTACAGTCACTATTGGTGGGTTAAAGTTACTATTACTTAGCTTCTATTTACCTCAGATCCCCACCCATGAAGTGGGAATCCACTGCTAATAGCACTCACAGGGCTGTTGTTGGAGAAGCTTGGGGAAGCATCCTCGTAGCTGTCTAGGCTGGTGGAAGCTCCTAGTCAGTGGTGCTGGCAAAACTGTTGGCATTCCCCCCATCTATCCATGCAGGCTCATCGTCAGAAAAAGGAAATGAGACCAGAGTGGCATAGTGGGAGAGGGACAGTGTGTGTGTGTGTGTGTGTGTGTGTGTGTGTGTGTGTGTGTGTGCGCACC